>NC_089202.1:17462022-18709522 GCF_963930695.1 Labrus bergylta
ACACCCCGTGTCTCAGAGGCAGGACTCCACTGCAAAAGAGCCAATTAGGGGAAGGCAGGACACACAGGAGCCGAGCAAACGAACCCTAGTGCGACGAGGCCAGCGTGTGTCAGTGCGACTGTTTGTTTTCGACGACTTGTAACTTAACCTGTGATTATTTTCATGCTAAGCCAAAGAGCATAAATTCATTCTGATAGCACCATTCTGCTTAATTTATCTTCACATTTTAGGGTTTGTCTTATCATCAGGAATTATTATTATTTTTTTAAGTAGAAGTTCTCTAGCAGGACCACGGCACACCTATATGCGTTTTAGATGTTGAATAATAGATCATATGAATGATGAGACAATGTATGTTAAGATAATGATTATGATGGAGGAGGATGTTGTTGGTTGGCTGGTCTGGGAGGATGGACTGACTGCAGGGCAGAGGGAGACTCAGGTTTGGGGCATAATTTCGCCCGAGCTGATTACGGCCCAGACTGTTCCTCGAATTTGAGAAGGGAAGGGAAGGGAGGGATGGTTGAAGAACTGAGACAAACCAGGTGGAGTGGGATGGCTCAGTGTAAGTCGCTTGTCAGGTGGTTGAAGGTGTGGTTTGGGCGTGTTCCTGCTCCCAAACCTAAGTTAATGTATTGTCTTCATTTATTAACCAATTACGAACACACCATACAGGAGAAGAGTCAAATGCTACATTTATAATACTAGATAAGCGTGTTTGTCTGAAGTGAAGCGGAGTCTTTGAGATGGCAAGATTTTCTTCAACAAGGGAATCAGCAATAAAACATTTCAGAGAGGTTCAGAAGCTTTATATGTTATACAGTGGAGTCTTTCTTCTTCCTCATTGCTCCAGATATTTACTAATATCTCCGTTAGTGAATATTTCAGTCACCAGGGAATCAGATGTTTCATAATAAAAGTGTAAGATGCAGATATGCACGTTCAGAAAATATACACAAAGAACAGAAGTTAAGGTCTTCACTAGTAATTCTAAACACATCTTACAAGTGGGTACTATTTTCATGTCATCTATTTTTAATTCTCTGTCACATTCTTATTATTGGGTACAATTTCAAACACACTCTGTACAGCCTACATATATTTGAGGTCAGCAAAAAGTTTCTGTCAAACGCAACATGAAACAAAAAAAACATTATAGAATATTTGTCCAAAGGGATCACTCACTTACTTAAAGTGTGCTAATTGAATCAAAGCAAAGATAGATGTCAATTATTTGAATATCAGGACAATCCAGTCTGACGTTGCAGGGCCAATGGAGAGCCAGCAGTGTGTGTGTGTGTGTGCTGTATGTGCACATTACACACAGATATTCATATAAATGAGCCTGTGTGTGTTGCTTTGCATGTTGGCATGTGGGTGTGTGTGTGTGTGTGTGTGTGTGTGTGTGTGTGTGTGTGTACCATTGCTGAGGTTGTGTAACATAAAAAAAACCTGAATAATGTATGAGTCTTTTGGTCAATGCATTGTGATTTGCTTTAAGGAGGCCTTCTCTCAGCCATTATAAGATTAAACCCAACCTTGGTTTGTCTGGAGTGGCCAGGACATGCAAGAGACCTGTCAACACTGCAGGAACTTGGACCTCACACACACACACACACACACACACACACACACACACACACACACACACACACACTCACACACACACGCACACACGGTCATATGCAGTACATATATCAACTATAAATCCCACCACACCCACACACACACGAGACCAACATGCATAAATAGCCACACTCAAAATACAAATGTGCAGATGCTGTAATGAATATAACAGATAGACTGATATTTAAACTTCCGCTGCTCTGTAAAGCTGTGGAGTGAGGTCACTAATACGTGTGGGAAGGATTTTTCATGAGGATAAAGTTGGAAACAAAAGCAAGAAGGAGAAACAAGTGATAACACATGAAGACAGATTTGAAAAGAAAAAAAGAAGCCAAACTTAAAAGAAAATTTAAGAAAAGAAAAAGTGATATGGAAGAAGTAAAAGCAAAGAAAGGGGGGAAAAGAAGAAAATAGCAAAGATAATGAAAAGGGAAAGTAGGTAAAACAAGAAAAAGAAAAAAAAAACACCAAAAGAAACAATGAAATGACATGAAAGGGAAAAGAAAAAGTCCGAGCTGGGGCGGAGGAAGATTGGGATGAGGGCCGGGGGGAAAGCAATCTGTCAGTTCCACGGGTGTTGTAGGTAAATTGTGCTCCCACTCTGTTTCGATCCCTGTCCAGCCGATACGCCTGCTGTGTGACACACTTCAATCATTCTTTATTGAGCCCTCAGTCCCTCTCCTGCTCTGTCTGTCGTTCTCTCTCCACCCTCTAACAGTTTTGTTGTTGTTCCCAATCAATAATCAATTTCCTTGAGAAATAATGGGCCAATGCTGTTTTGGGTTTTTGCCCATAGGCCTTGACCTTCTGATGGGCTAAGAGGCAAAGCCAAGGAGGCCAGGATGAAGGACTGGTCCCGGCCCATTAAAAGTCATGACCCTGGAACATGGAGAAACAGGGAATGATGGGAAAACTGGGCAGGCTGTAAAATGACTCCCACTGTCTATTTCAGATGTACAGTCTGATAGAGGTGTATTTCAGTAGAAAAAGGGGAAACACTTGATTCTGAGAGGAGGATAGTTCTTGATTATTTTGTTCAGACACAGCAATAACACCATGAGCTGTGAAGATCGCCGTGCTGCATGTGTTTTGGTTTAATTCAACACTGAATTCCTCTAAAATGTGTCTTAAAAAGCAAGTTACAGAATAGATTCTCAATTATACGAGCAGCACACGAGCAACTTCCTCATGATTTTAAATTCAAATCAAAACAACAAAAACAAACAAAAAAAAATACTTTAGAGGGAACAAAAAACAAACAGTTTTCTTTCTTTTACAAAGTGACAAAGAGTGCGCAGAGGTAACTGCCTCCTGTGCGGAACAAAAGGTAATGAGAGCGACAGAAAAACGCAGAGACGGAAAAAAAATAGAGGTGTGTGTGTGTGTGTGTGTGTGTGGGGGGGGGGGCACATGCAAATTAGCAGGACATTTAAGACTCCTCCACTCTTGTTCTACGCTTGTTGGCATGTTACATGAAAACACAATCTCATGGGACCTCCTTTACATGAGAGAGGAAGAGAAGAAGAAAGAGGAGAGATGAAGAGGAGGAGAGGAGAGGAGAGGAGAGGAGAGGAGAGGAGGAAGGGAGAACGGTGGGGGGGGAGAGAGGCTGAGAGGGAGGAAAGGGGGAATCTAGTCAGAGGAGAAGATCGAGAGCAGGACAAGAAAGGAGAGCTCTTTGGCTGAGAAAGAGACAGTTGTATATTTTAATATGTTATGGCAGTTTATAGAGTTGTTTTCCAACATCATACAGTATTTAACCTCTTCGGAGACTTTATATCGCTTGAGGGTTATGAGTCTTGTCCACTGGCCTATGATCCAGCCACACTCTATAATTTAGCTCATGTTTTCCACTTTCAACCTTTACGTTCCTAAATAATGCATACTTCATTCTGCAACAATGTACAGCACATGTATACATGCAGTATGAAGAAAGGGATATTAAATGCGGACCTCTTTGGACCTGTTCTCAGGACAGAAAACACTGACAGCACTTTGAGTTATTCTCTTTCCACGCTTGTCCAAAACCTAAATATTAGAACTTACTAAACAATAAGTAATGTTATGTTTATATTCTACCATAGGCGACTAATGTTCACCTAACAGGCTAAAGTTAGAGTTTGTAACTGTACAGGGTTTTTATCTCATAAACATGTGATTTACCCAGAGTTGATTACTTTTCATGCTTTTTCAGTCCAAGACACAAAGATATTCAGTTTGTGTTTGTAAATTACAGAGAAAACAAGTTAGTTCTCATCACACTGGTCGCAGGTTTATACATTTAGAAATCAGAAATGCAGTAAGAGATATAGAAATATAAAAATATACCCGCATAAAATGATAAATGTAGATGAGAACAAAGGCAATAATAACAAAAAGTGCAGCGTATTTGGAGAAATAACGCTATATAACAGAGAGCACAGACTGTTTAAAAGAAATAAAGAGGCCAGTGCTGAAAAAAAAGAGAGCTATTTCACATTAGGCTAGATGAATAAAAATGTTATGGACTCCCTGTCCTGTCGCTATTTTGCTGCATGTCATCACCATCTCTCTATCAAACTGTCCCATCAACAAAGTTAAAAAGCCCAAAAAGTTATCTTAAAAATATTAAGTTTGAGCAGCTTGGAAATTAGATTTATGAAACATATTTGCTGCTAAATACCACACACGTCTTTAAAACTTTAACATATAGACAACGACATAAGTTATATTAGAAAAGGCTATCATTTTTATGGTAACTACAACAAGGTGTCCAAAGGAATTTAGAAATAACAAATAGAAACTTAAAACTGCTTCATCTGGCATCTCTAAGAAGATAAAGAAAACTCAGCAGGGGGAGAGAGAGAGAGAGAGAGAGAGAGAGAGAGAGAGAGAGAGAGAGAGAGAGAGGTGTGACTGACATTAGCTCCAGCTCAGCTAATCAGTGGCACGGCCTTTTTAATCTGCCCCCCTCTGTAGCAGCGTTAGCCGCAGCCCAGCAGTGAAAGTTAAATATTCACGATACAAGGCAAGCTACTCAGTGTTCAGACAAAGTGCTCTGCCAAGTTCAGCCATGTATGTAGAGGCGCTGTGACGGGAGAGAGTGTGGCAGGGAGAGAGAGTGAGAGAGTTTGAGAAATAGGGAGACGACGAGGGAAGAAAGAGAGAGAGAGAGAGAGAGAGAGAGAGAGAGATATTTTATTATTCACACAAGGCATAATAAACTAGGCACGCTCCGTTAGCAACACTTAAACTCCCTGTGCTGTAGCGGTTAGCCGCTAATGCGACAGCAGTGATTTGGACATGTCCTATTAATAGTGCAGGGGAGGTTTCCATGCATGCTAATGGTGGCGTGTATTAGCTATTAATAGAATCGCATAGGGGGTCCTGGGATGGAAGAACTAACTGTGTAGTGGAGAGGGTACTTTTTTTTCTGTGTTATGTGTGTGTGTGTGTGTTTGTGTGTGTAAAGACACACCCCGTATCTTTCTCCAGTAGTAAGTAATGATGCAAAGTCAGTGTTTTTGAGTCAATTTAGAGGGAGGGGCTGCAGAGCGGAGGGAGCGAGACGCTGGATGGAGTGTGGGAGTGTGCATTTTGGCTGAGGTATGATTTTGTACTTGTGCAGGTGCGTGTGCAAACATTTCTGCGCGTGTGTGAGTCTCCAGAGGTTGTAAACAGAGGAGGGAGAGGTAAGGGAAGAGCTCGAGAGCGGATGGTGCGGTAGAGGAAAGAGTGTGATGCAGCTGGAAGTTTGGAAGTGTTGAGCGCTCCTCCTCAGCATGGATTTTTAATGACCTGAGACCCCAACCAGGCCCTAAGAATCCTCCCTCCCCTCCCGCTTTCTCCACCCCACATCCTTCTGGTTCTCCACCCCCCTACATTGCAATAAGCAGAGAAAGCTTCCCATCCTTGCTCGGAGTCGATTTATGATGAAAAAGCTGAGAAGCATCAAAGGAAATAATGAAAGGACAGCTCAAGAGTGCAACTGAGAATCAAAGTAAAGATGGTTTTGTTTACACTGAAACACTAATATAAGCAAAATTCTGAAGATTCAAACGATTTAAGATACAGTTTCCCTCATTAACTACTATCCTAATTCCCTAATTAAATATTGCATCATTTACAAAACTGAAACCAATCTTTTTTCAAATATTTGGTCCATTTCTAACAAAATAAACAAGCTTTATGTTAAAGTTAGCAGCTTAAAAAAAGCCAAGATGTTAGGGATCCATAGGTCAAGGTATATTGCATAAAAAAGCCACTCTACCTCCTCACACACACACACACACACACACACACACACACACACACACACACACACACACACTTAAATATGTGTCCATGCAGTGTTTAGTTCACCACTTGAGTCAATGTGAACTTTCCAAGGACATCAAAACAATCACACTTCTCGAAGAAGAGAAAAAAACACCACACTCGAGCTCATCACAGGGTTTATTGAAATTCATACATGCGTGAACAGTGTAAGCAAGGTTACTCACTACAGTCAGAGCCCAAAGAGAAGTGAAAAACACCAACATTACATTCACTAACACGGAAAATATTTTTCAGTTGTAGGAAAGGAAGTAATTGTAAGTGCAGACTGACGTTTGATTTTAGATTAAAAAATAATCAGCAGGTCAGTGTCGTGCACCTCTGACAGGATGCATGGAAGATTATTTGATGCATGTTGTATTTCACATATGTCGAGCAAAAACAACTTCATCATTTTTTAAGAAAATACATATTTGAATATATTTAGAGGAGAATTGTAATATCATTTTTCTTTCCAAGGAATATGACTATGTTTCTTGAGCATATTCTGTACAAGATGTTGTGATAACAACATCATTGAAAATAGAAATTGTGTGTCAAGTGTAGGAGTGGGGGGAGAGCAGGAATGAGTATATTTGTAGGTTCGGGAGAGTGCATGCTCTGGGCAGGTGTGTGGTGACAGAGGTGACTGTTTTCTCTCTCCATATTTTGACACATAATCATATCACACATTAAAATCAGACACATACATGTGCAACACACAAACACACACTCTGACACTCCCCTCTGTTTTTATTTTATATGTGGATCCTGAAATCAGTGAAACTCTGAACGGCTGAAACGCACAATACTTAATAATCCAGTATTGTGTGCACGCATGTGTGTGTGTATGCATCATGCTGCTGAATAGGTATTGTTTCCCCCTGCGCTTCTGATCGGGCAATTTGGCAGCGGGCTCACGGAGGGGAAGCTAATGCGGATCTAATGAGTCGGCGGGCCGGCAGAATTGAGAGGTGTATCTGCGCGGTAATGTGGGGAGATGGGTCTGTGTCGCCTTGAGGGATTAGGGTATTGTGCTGCAGTGGATAGAGGACCCTACCAAGACCAGATCCTTCCATCTTTTCCTTCTTCCAACCTCTCCTTCCTCCTAAACAACTCCCCTAGTGGATGTATGGGCTCTGGCCCGTAGCCGTACACGCCCGCCCTGGGAGTAATTGATTTCATCAGCACCGCCTGTTATGGTGGTGGTGGCCACAGTGGAAAGAGCTCTCAGTCTTTTGTGTTGTCAGCGCACACATACATGATACTGATGCATGAGAGAATTAAACCAGGGGGGGTGACTGATTATGTTGCCACTGAGCTAGCATTAGTTAACCATAGCAGCCAATCGTTGTCATTACTGGTGGTGGAAATATTAACAACTAAAAAGGGAACTATCATGTGTCGATGTGGGGCAGCTATTTGTTTTGAGGTCTTTATAGTAAATAAGGGGGGGTGGGGTGTATTCTCTAAGTCATACAGATATTTTTTAAATCTGGGTTTCGTGAATTCCGGTCTCTACCTAAATGTAATAGAAGTAATGGAAGTTCGAGGTGCTTGGGGTATTGAAAAATTATATTCATGAAAAATAGACGGCAACAGTTTTTTTTTCCAGAAGCAATTTACCATTTTTTCTCACAGACGTCATGCTCAGGGTGGGAAGCTTAGTTGCTGTTATTATTACGCACCACTGTGTTCCAGGCTGTAAGTCATGTAAATTAAAGGCATCTGTCAATCATTGTCACTTCACCACTTTCCAATCGATAATCAACTAAAAGACAATGGAGAGTGTACATTTAGGGTGGGGTTAAACCTTGGAGGGGGTATGGAATACAACATCTGCATAAAAATGTAGAATCGGTACACAGGGGTCTGGATTTTTTAGCATGTTCTGGTTTTCTTTGCAGAGACTTTGTATTCTGAGCTGTATTGACCCATTATGTTTCAGCAGGCTTTGGTGTGTTTATGAGGATTTCGTTTTCTCTGTTAGTTGCACTTTCTGCAGATATCTGTTTACAATCAATAACATAAAAACATTTTAACTTGAGCGACAATTCTTCATGACGCTGTGTCCCAAAAGCTAAACAGCGTTTCGATTCCCTGACTACCTGAAAAGCATCAGAAATGATCAAACCAACCTCCAATCCAACCAACATTTTGTTCTCTTCTCCTCTTTAAGGACAGAACTAATAGAGCTCACATTGTTTTACTTTTTATAAATCTGCATTATAATGTTGACATTTTGGCCAACTTCAATCCTGTTCATTTAGAGTAAATCACAAGATAATCAGTTTTATTCTTCAGGTTTATACGCTGAAGTGATCCAGAGTGTCAGTGCAGTCTACTACTGAACTGAGATTTAACAGAGGATGGACAGTGCTCAGGTATATGAGGGACAAAGAGCTGACAACAGCCACGTGGAAAACAAATTCATACCTGGCAAGCAAACAAATGATTTCACCGGAAATTACGGTGGAATTTGCAAAGGCATTAATTAATCTATCAGGCAATGATGGACAACGTTTGCTAATGAGTTTCTAGATTGGCCAACGGCTAACGTTAGCATTTAGGTACTTAGCAGCTAATATATCCATCAGCTGGGAGTTTGCTTCAAACATATTCCTGTTTGATGTGTTAGGAAAGACATACATTTCTAGCCAACCTAATGTTAGTGAAAGCAACACTTACAAGCTAATGTGATGTTAGCTTGAATACAGTAGTACAAGATCATAACAGCATCTTGAGTTTCCAATCCTGACTTTAACATCAGACACTGTGTGAATTTAATAATAATCCCCTTTCACTCTAGATAATCCACAAAACACTCGCTCAACATTTATGTGGATTATTTCTGCGGCAAAATTTTGGCAAATCGGTGAATTGAACCTTTACCTTGACGTGGGTCTGTCTGGTATAGCAAGCATTTATGTTTAATGGTGAAGATATATTCATGCATACAAATATACTGTAGGTGTGCACATTTGACACATGACTGATACGTGTTTGATCACTGCTCTCCCCCTTGTGCTGTACCACTACCTGCTGGAGGTCCGTGTGTGTGTGTGTGTGTGTGTGTGTGTGCGTGTGCGTGTGCGTGTGTGTGTGTGTGGGTTGGCTGTGTTGTTAAGGGTATGCGTGGTCAGGCTGTGCTCGTGGGCTGATCATGTCTCAGCATTGATATTTAAATATGCCCTGAAAATACAAACCCTTATGTCAGGGATCAAGGACTCGCCTGGTTTCAACACAATCACTTCAGTGTGTGTGCGTCTCTCATAAATAAAGGAGCAGCGCTCTACTTCATAGCACTGTGTTTTAATTATTAAGATAGAAGCAGGGAGGTTATCGCACTGCTCACTGCCGGCAAGCAGAGAGACGGATACAATTTGAATTTTTGCCAGCACAGTGCTTAGAGAGCAACACAGTAAGGTGGCACGATTGAAGGACAATAGAAAATCAAGTACTGAACTTTGAATATTAAAAGTAGGAAATAGGCTCTTGCAACCAAATAGAGCAAAAGAAATCACTTCATTGGCAGTTTTTATGTGGTTTTGTTCTATAAGACTTTAAAGCTTACTTTCAAATGATCACATTGAACAGCCATATGAAAAGAAAGATGGTGTCTTCGTTTGGCTACATTTCTGGCTATGATAAATCTGACTTGGTGCGGTATATGTGCTATTTTTTGTGTAGCCATGTTGGAGAAATACAGCTGTGAAAATGTGAGCCACAGGTGACTAGATAGATCCATCTTGATGTGCGGGGCAACATGGAGTGAATTATCATTATGGCGAACACCCACATACATACTGTAAAGCCGGTCAGCGTTATAAAAAACGAACATTAGGCGAGGCGTATTTCCTCTCTCATTAATTTAACCGGAGGACCATTATTTGTTTTCGCAGCGTTCATTAGTCAGGTGAGGCTGACGTGGCAGGCCACCACTGTTGGGAGGCGAGGGACATTTCCTTCGTTTGTAACCAGGCAGACAGGAGGTGTGTCTTTGTGCTGAGAAGTGCATTACATGTTGCCTGTTTGCAAAGAGGGGAGGTGGTAGGGAGAAATGGTAAAGGCTATAGGAGGCTATGAGGGAGGTATAGAGGAGGAAAAGGGCGAGGTGGTTATGTGGCAGCTTCACCTGCATCGATTGCTTGTTTTTAATCGGGCATAACGAATATAACTTCCCTTGAATCAAATTCCCTGGGTAAACTGTGATTAAACTAACCTTGTTATATTTATCGACAGGACATTTAAATAAATATTAAAGCCATGTGGATAAGGGGGAAGGTTCCGATCCATTGATTTCTGTAGAAAAAAAACAACAACAACCATAGTAGTCATCCAACAAAGCGCACCTCTACTGCTCCTCTCCCTCCCTTCCTCTTCTTCTCCATCCCCCCCTACCCGCTCTCCTTAGCATATTAGGTGGAGAATAATGTGAAAAAATGCTTAGCACACGGGAACGGGGCCGGTGAGCGCAGACGTGGGAGTGGGTCCCCCGAGGGTGCGGTGGAGCCCCTATCCCATAAATCCCGGCTCTGGTGCAAACAATCAATTTTCAATTTTAATTATTTACCATGGCCTGCCGGACAGAAGCATTTATTTTCCCGCTCTGTCTAGATTAAAAATTAAAAATTAGGAGATTAATATTTGGTAGGGTGAGTAGAAAACAAAAAAAAAAGACCCACTAAAAAAAAAAAATCTTTATTATCTTTCTCCACTTTCTCTTATTCGATGGGGCGAAGGTTAGTGATAGCCCAACGAGTCAATCAATAACTTCATAAATTTTCACAGACCTCCATCGGCTGGCCCCTGCCACCATTGCACCCATTGCTTTTTTTTAGTGGGGCTCCATCTGTCGGGGGCCTCTAACATTAAGCCTCAGTGAGAGAAGAAACCAGCAAAATGTCCCGCTCAGCACTTTTTGTCCGAGCTCTCCAGGCTTTGGCCTCTACTCTCACCGTTTTTTTTCCCGATATTTCATCTGTGAATTTAATTACATAACCTGGAGCAATACAGCCCAGGTATCCCCTGTCAAGCTCTCATTCACACAGACCTGCTATTACAAGTGGCAAGCTGCAATAAACAGCCATGTGAAAACACTCTGCAGGCAAGCACAAGACACATGCTACATGTACTACAGACAAACCAAATGCAATTGGTGAAGATTTCTGTTTAAATACCATATACATAAATAACACTTTCCTGACACTGTACCTTCTGGAAAGCATTAACATCTTATGGCCTGTCATAAAAACGCAACACCACATTAAAAAATGCCACGAAGCTTGAAAGAAAAGACCTTCCCATCATCAATTAACAAACAACAATTAAGGATCCATAGCTCACATCTCTGTCCCTGCTGTGCAGAAGTGAAAAACAACACAACGACACTTTATTGTCACACTTTTCACCATGATGTATCCACTGGTCTTAAGGAAGGGCCCTAATGTGTCCATAAATTTCAGCGACAGCACACACTGGCTTCTCTGGAGTGAAGGCTTTAATGTGGATCAATGGAGTGCTGCTGATGATCTCATGCAGACGCCTGGAGTTATTTGTGTTTTATAACATTTACCTGGTGGGACTTTGTTAGCAGTCAAGCCTGGGGGTCAACTAGTATTTTGGAATGTGATGAAATGAAAGGTCAAAATCTCTTGCGCAAGTGCTTCTTAATGCTGAACTTCAAACCAAAAAAAGTAAGAGCAGAGGTGGTAAAATACTCAGCAAGTCACTTTGGAAATCATTTAGTCTTTATACTATCTCCCCTCTTAGCCACTGTGAGATTTTCACATTTTCATTCAAGAATATTCACAAATACTTGAGTAGGAACAACACTTCTTTTAGATTAATTCATGTTACACTATTCTTTAAATGTCAAGTAAACGCTGCAGATCTTTAAAAAAGCCGACAAAGGATATGCTTGGACACAGGCTAAAGCACCCTCTAGTCAAAATAATCTTCAAATACACAAAAATCAAATGTCATCTTTACATTTTTTGACAAAACTGAAACTTGGTTGGTTCATATTAAAGTAGTGAAGATACAACCGGGGGATTTCAATTGGTACCAGGCTGTCACAATGAGTCCCTATGTCAGATATATTCTTTCAAAATCTGTCACCTTGCTTGTCATAGGAACAGGAGTCAAAAGACAAAGATGGCTAAATGGATGGAAACGTGCACTGTTATCTTCATATT
This sequence comes from Labrus bergylta, assembly GCF_963930695.1. NCBI lineage: Eukaryota > Metazoa > Chordata > Actinopteri > Labriformes > Labridae > Labrus > Labrus bergylta. Next base: position 17,474,139 of record NC_089202.1, read on the forward strand.
CAGTCCTTTTATTCTAATTCCTAAAAACCCCAATTCTGCAAATATGTTGATTCTCAACAACACATGTGAGTATGAGAGGCGGCAAAAACGAGCTGGGAGAAGATATTACAATTCATAGAGGAGGATAGAAACAGCTAGCCTCTGGCTGTGTGAGGAGCTGCAGACAGGTAGACATAGAGAGAAACAAAGATACAAATAACTGTCAAGGCGCAGAGAGAGAGAGAGAGACAAAGCAAGCGATGGAGGCGGCGGGGGAAAAGGGAGATCTGAGACCAAGAGACAGAGGGAGACAGAGAGAGCTTTAGTTCAGAGCGGGATGTTGTTATTTATCTGCCGGCTGCTAAACAAATAAGGAGACTCCCCGTTCTGTGATTGTCTCTATGGGGTGCTGTCAGATTTAGGCGCATATCTTCCCTCAGCGTGCTACACACTCTCAACACTCCAGCTGTGCTCTCGCTGCTCTCTCAACATGTTCCCCAAACATTCGACTAATGTTCTTTCTCTTTTGTGTGTCTGTTGTAACATTCCTCAATGTCCTCCACGATGTTCCTCGAGTATTTCCAAATCATGTTTGTAAGCTTGTTCTCTCGGCAAACGCTAAACCAGCAGCTACAAAGTCCCCCCCAATGTCAATCACTACTTAAATCTGCATTTTTAAATTTCACTTTTCATAGTTATGTATGCATGGAACATAGGAGCAATTTGCATAGAGAGAATTGAAGTCTTTAACTCTGACTAAAGGGCAGGTTGCTGCACAGTCGTAATCTGGATTAAACAGGAACTTTATCCACCATGTTAAGCACTCACGCCATACAAACAAGACCCGATGGCTCAGTGCCAAAGAGGGTTCAACCAGCATCAAAAAATGGTCAAACTATTGCACCTACAGCTCCAGCACCTGCTACCTCCACGTCAATATCTCTTGCTGCAGATCCCAAAGCAGCCCATCACAGCCCCATCCAGCACATTAAAGTAGACCCCCTACTGCACCGTGATCTCTGACCTTTAGCTAGGACTGGGGCCCCTGACACCTGTGTGGCCAGAGGAAGCAGAGGTGAAAGCAGAGGTGGAGAAGCCCTGACCTCTCTTGCTGCTTCTCTCTGAAGTGTCCGGCTGCAGCTGAGGTCAAGGGTTTGACCTTTTGGCCATCGGGGTTATTGAGAACTGTCGACCCCTGCGACAGGCCACTTGACCCCAGTTACCCCTGGGCTCAGGGAGCTTTCGTTGGTCCAGGAGCCTGTGGCTTGCAGCACAACCCAACCATCAACACAAGCCTGGAGTAAGAAATGGTCAGGGCCAAACAAACGAGGTCAGGGCAGCAGTGCAGGGAGATTTATGTCCCTCTGTAGCTGCCATAGCCTTCTGGCAGTGAGAGTGAGCTCAAAGCTTTGGTTTGTATGCTGCTGATGAAGGATGAAGTTGTATCGCTTTGCCGTGTTGCTTTTGCGGTTTGCCGTGGGATTGACATTGTTGCAAAGAAGAGGCTTAAAAGGTGAAATGGGAAGGCAAAGGACCTTGTCGTCTGCTGTATAAGCTTAAAATTGAGTTATTTATTTTTTGGAATAAATGTTTAAGATGTTTCTCTTGTGACACAGGAGAGTTTCCTGTAGTTGCTTTCAGGGAAACTTCCTTTTTAAAGAAAAAAACCATGAGAGCAATGTCTTAGTTCAGGCAGGTTAAGAGTAGAGGTGTATGATATTAGAGCTTAAGGGCATCAATGTGACAGTTGAGCATCGGCAAACAAGACAAGGGCAAGAGTGGAAAGTAGTGCTGCACCATAAATCACAATTTCATTGTCACCGCGACATGAGACTGACTTAACACATGACTCAACACATCACAAAATACTGCCATTATTGCCCTGAATTAAAGAAATATTATTTTATGTACATTTTACCAATCGGAGAGACCCCTAGATTCATGGACCTTGCATTCACCACTTTAGCATCAGTTCGAAGTTAGCTTCACACAGATTAATTGTGTCTACTGGATGCAAACTGTAAGGTTAGCTAGCATAATGGCCAAGGAAGTAAAGAGGAGTGAGGAAAATGTGGTTGATGAAGACCTTTCGGTGAAAAAAACTGCCCTTTCCCCATTTCAAAATATAACAGATTCAGTAAAGATTTTTTTACTGCACTTCATATTGTGATTGCAATATTGAACAATGTTATCACACATTGCTGATTGTTCCTGTATGCAGGCCCGGTAGAAACCTAGAACTGTGTGAAAAACACTGCATATTTTTGTAAAAGTTGCATGCAGAAAACAATGCTGTCCAGCTGTTTTTTTGGGTCACTGGGAAGGAGGAATAGCAGGCAAAGATAATGACCACACGCTGCAAACTCTCCACGAGCAATAAAGTACCAATAAGTCACCCTGCAACACTAAAACTTACTAATTCTCCCTCATTCTTCCTTGAGCCCCCATAACATATAAATAAATAAGTGCAGAACACACATATCAATCCATCTCCCTTTCCCTGAGCACTGCCCTCTTTTAAAGCGGTGCTGTGGGCTTTTACCCAAATGGCGTCAGGGCCACTGGTATCATTTATAACGGGACGGCAGCGCTAATGCAGCGCGTGGTTCAGCCAGGATGTTTTATTCATGCTGTTTTATTATTAGGGCCCCACTTAAAAAGGTGAGGCGCTCTCCTCTCCTCTGGCCGCCTCTTGCCGGGGCTGACTGAGGCGCGAGCTTTATCTATCACCCTGACAAGAGCGTCTTCCCTGGGAAGTCTTTCAGAAAACTTCAAACACCCTCACTATTGATTTCTCCCCCTCTCCACCTGGGCACCGGCATACATCTTCTACCCGACGTGCAGAGAGACAGAGAGGGAGGGCGGTAGTGGAAGTAGAAAGAAGAAGTAAAGGAAAAAAAAATAGATGGAAAGTAAAAGAGACTCAGTGAGATAAAAGTAAAGAAGAGAAGCCTGGCCACTGAATAACAAAATGGGTGACCTCACTTTGCTTCATTGCTCCAGTTCTTGTTAACTTCAGATAACCGTGGCTGGCAAGCAGACCAGCACAGTGATTACAGCTTCCACAGTAATGCTAATTATACATTCAAACAACACTTTGTGACACAAGATTGGTTCAAACAGAAAAATCATGAGCACATTTTACATCCTGTGCCAAGTGATTGTTGGCAAAGCCTTTGTAGAAAATCAAAGATTCTTGGCCATGAAAGCAACATCTTGAAAGGAGACAACGGTGTTTGAATTGCAGAAACAATAAAGGCATTGTCATTGTCTACTTCAACAAAGGTGAAGAGGTTTTGATTTAATCTCGGATTTATAACAGCACAAATGTCTCTTGATACCTTTTTTTTTCACGATATAATTCAAATGTCATAGTTCCAGAAAGATAAGCTAAGAGAGAATGGAAACAGGAGCCGATATTATTCAATTGTATAGAAAGAAATACATTAATGTCATCTGCATAACACTTTCTTTTCTGCTGTTCAAATTTTCTTGAAATTTCAAGAGCGTGTGCAAAAATGAAAGGGATAAAATGAGTGACCCTGTTATTTCCTTTCGTCCCTCCAAAATAAAACAAACCTGACAGCAACTTTGATGATGGGATTTATTACCTTGCCAGTTCGGGTTGGCAGAAGAGAGGGCTTGCTGAAACGGAGGGAGATATGATTTAATGAGTTGTTACTAATTTGTCCTCAAATGGGTAATGACAAACGGTAGGCCTATGAACTTTTAAAAAGCGCGGCCATATTTAAAGATTCTTTTAGAGCCTGACACTCAAAGGGTCACACATAAATTAAATAGCAGACTAGCGCTGATAAGGAAGTAATTAACACAATAAACGAGCTAGCCAAGAGAGTAAACAGCAAAGAAGGATATAAAAGCATGGGATCAATTAAATTCCTGCTGTGATGGACACACTTGCAAATAGTTTCAGCCCTATAAACATATTTTATTGAAGTGTTTCTTTGTTTAATAGTCTGTAACGACACTATTAATCCATTCATTTACAAGGAAGGTAAAGGGCTTACGCTGTGTGTTTGGAAGATCTTTTCCTGTGGTGTGAATCTTCCGTGTGGTTGTAAAGACCCCCTGGCACTGTAACACACTCTGAAATCAATAACATAAGGCCCCATAGGAGAGGCAGGGAGGAAGCCATTGATTGACACGTTACTCTCGTGTCAAACAGTCGAACATGGCATGGCAGCAACCACCTGCTGTCTGCTCCACCTGCCGCTCTCACCTCTCCGTCAGCAGACCTCACCAGATAAATGTTGTCCTACGGAAGGGTAATAAATGCTTGCAGTGTGTTTTTTATTAGTTGAAGTTGATTTTTGCAGAAGCAGAAGTTATTATTATTATTTTTTTAATAACTGTCAAATGTAATTGTTCTGTTTCCACTCACATCTTAATCAGTGATGGCGGATGTCTCAGAGCACATAAACTGTCAGTAAACCTGACTAACAGCAAACATCTTTATCACTTCAAAGTATTCCTGGATCCCCGACGGGCCCATTCGAGCAGCGTCGTTTCGCTGGAGGTGAGACAGAAGAATTACTTACTCTGTGTTTTCTTTATTTGTGTTAGCTCTGAAATAAACTCCTCTCCACCATCCACCCTGTGACGCTGGATTGCCTCCGGCCATCTCACCCCGACCTAGGTGGCTTGTTTTTCTCTTCAGCAGGGCTCACATCTCTCTTTAGTTCCATTGATTCTCGTTTGCACTTTGGGTTGGAGAGGGAGAAAGGAAGTACACCTGAGTGTTTACCCATGCTGCGATGTTTGCAGTGCCGTGTGTTGGGTGCCCTGAAAGATGCATAAATTAGCACCCTGTACAATGGCACCCTGAAGCAACCTCCTGGTGTGCGACATCAATATGGAGCGAGAAGCAAGCTGCGAGCGTGTACGATCAGAGGCCAAATGGTTGGGAGGAGATGTCACTATTCAGCAGATGCTAGACAATGGACTTCCACCACCAACTCTCACACATATTCAGTGGAGTAGACTTCCAGAGATGGAAGCATGGGGATCTTTACATCAACACAAACGCAATACAAACACATATAATCAAATTTGATGGTACACATTTACACAGACACACCAATTAGGTTAAACCCTGAATTCTTCCGGTTTCATTTTGGATTTGCATACATGCTTGTGAATGTGCAAAAAACAGACGCACATGCACGCTTGTCCCCTTTCTCACCTATGAGATGAGTCACCTTTTTCCTTCAGCCTCACAAAAGAGAAAGAGCTGTTACTTTAATCTCACAAAGAATGACCCTTGAGAGTAAACTGATGTATCATACAAAGACAATGATGTGAAAATACATAAAAAGCAGTCCAGTAAAAGGTAAAAACAAAAAACAAAGGAGAATCAAATTAATATTTCATCAATCGGTGAAATATTCATACGTTATTGTCTAAAACCTCTTATCAGCCTTTTGTGTTGCATTTGTGTAGAAGGTGAGGAAGAGGAGGGAGGGGTGGGGGGGTGGGGGGGCATCAGGGCATCTTATACGTCCCACAAATGTGATGAACACCAGGACAGAAGACAAAGAAGGCTCCTGAGCATTCATTAGTGGCCTCCTACACGCACATAAGAGAGACAAGAAGGTACAGAGGACGGTAGGGGAGTATATATTTCATACCTTCTGTCCACACACACACACAAAAAACACTGATACATTCTTTCTTCTCTTTTTCTTTCAGTCCCAATTTCTTCTTTTCTCTGTGAACTTATGTTGAAGTAAGAGTTGAAAAGAATACAAGGTGGTCTGTACACACCTTCTTTTTTCTGACATATGTGTGAGAGATAAATCTTTGGATATCTGACCATTACGACAGCAGTACTCCAAAACAAGTACAGTCTGTTTCTGGATGTCAAAGAAAAGTAAGAATTTGTGAAATGTGGACCTATTGTTGTTGTGCATTAGGTCAAAGAAGGCATTATGGCATTTTGGCACTTTATATTCACCCTGTGAATGTTAAGATAAATGTAACTTGTTATATTTTTATCATCATATTTCATATACTTAGTTTACGTTGATTCTAAGACCTGTTACTGTTTAAAATTGCTCTATAAATGTATTTATTGAAATTAAATACAATTATTAATAATGTTGCTTGATCTGCTTAGCATTTGCAGATAATCAGTGAGATTAATGAGAGTGCATGGAAGTGTTACCTATGTATTCGGTGGGTTTAGATCATAGAGAAAATAAGCAAGAGACTTTGAAATATTTAAACCATTGACATGATTGTATCATGTCTGGCAGAAATTGGAGATATCCGCCATGTAAACAGTGAATTGTTGGTTAAAAATGCATGTCGAGCTATCATGCTTTACAGTGTGCGCTCTACGGTGAGTGAGCTCGGTGCAATGAGGTAAACGCTCTCCGTCGTCTCGAAAATCAATTCCTCCCTCTCTTCCTTTAAGTGGTCAATATTTTTTGTTTCTTGCTGCGAGCTCCAGCATGGCCCCTTTAATTCAATGGGCCAATTAGAGATACCGTCATGTCTAATTGTGACTGCAGGGATGCTTGTTTGTGTTGTTACCTCATCCCTGGTGATAGAGTCGGGAGGGGCAGGGCGAGAGAGGGAGCGGTACTCTCTGTCCAGTTTAACCCTGGCACCCGCCTGTCCTCACAGACCCCCCCCCACCCACCCCCTCCTTCTTTCTTGTTTCACCCCTCCTTCTTTCTCCGTTCTTCCCGGAGTCAAGGACGAAAGCAATTGATGCGAAACTTTCAAAAATGAATTTGGCCACGTGTGTCACTTACAGAGCGGGAAGGAGGGGCGGCTGGGGCCAGGCCACCACCACTCTGCCGGGATCATTTGTTACTCAGCCCTGATTGGCCCTGACAAAACAATACCCTAAAAACTCACCAAAGTAAATTATGGTCCCGGTAAATGGCCAGTGAGGGTGGGGTGGAGAGGAAGGAAGGAAACAGCCGTCGGTCGGGACACGGGCCTCGAGCTGCTTTGGCTCACTGCCAAACGCAAAACAAAGTAATGCGCTTTTGATATTAATAACGGAGATGATATTGATCCGTGCTGGGGCCAGAGTCACTCTGCCTCCCTCCAGGGTGGGCCCCCATCAAGGGGAGGGAGGCAACGAGGAGGGGTGCTCCTTGAAGAACCAATACCCCGCTCCCAGCTCTGTGCCTCTCATCCACTGCCTCCTCCACATCCTCCTCCTTGCTGAAAGCCACTTTTCCTGAGGGTCCATTTCATTTGAGTGTCTTTAATTATGTGAAATGGATTCCATGGGAAAAAGAGAAATGGCGGTGGTGGTGGGCACTGACAGAAGGAGAGGTATAAGCGAGAGGGTGGCCGGTGGCTGTGCGTTCCCATTTTCTCTGTCAGATTCTCAATTCTGTCAGCAGCCGTGTCCGTTTCATCCGTTTCTTTTTTTTTTTTTTTGTTAGGATGGATTTCCTTTCTCTGTGCTCAGTAAGTACATGCGTGCGTGTCCGGTGCTTTCAGGACAAATGCAGAGCGAGTGTGGAGGAAGCACAGAGTGACGACGAGAGGGAGGAATGAAAATAGAAATAAAGAGATGGCCAACAAAGAGAGGAAACTAGAACAGTTTAAGGCATTTGTTGAAGCAAATGTAGGAATGATATCAACCCAATTGTGGAGGCCTATTTTGGGAAGATAAAGAATAAGTATCACCCTTCTGTTTCTTAGCAACATAAGCTCAAGATCCACAAAGTAACCCTCTAATAATACTATAAAAGTTTGGCAGCTTTAGTCAGCTCAACTCAGCTTTACTGTCATTCATCCAAAATCAAGGTTTATAGTTGAACAAAATGTTGTGTCTCACAGACAAGGTGCTTAGAGTAGTTTATGTGGAACAATAAACACTCAAGACAATAAACCAACGAGACAAACAGACAAACAATATATATGAGGGTTGACACATTAGTCTCCTGTGACGCTAAAATAAAAATCAGGGAACTGCTAGTTCAAGTTTTGTATCCAACAGCCAATTTTGATTATACTGTAAAGATCCTGAAGCATATAAACTAACCAGAGGCAAACCTTACATCGTGAGTCACTCAGATTTACTCTTTGAGAACGGTTAGTCAGTGTGTGTATTTGAAAAGACGACCACTAAAGAAAGTAAGTGGGGAAAAGAGCACAGGAACCTCCTCTGGGTTCGTGTACAGCTTGGTTCAACATGGAAACAATGTAAACAAATGCGGCAGTGCATTAAATAATTAGAGGGTCCACACTAACAGCTTTGACTCCTCTGGCAACTGTTGTTGGAATGCATTGCAAAAGCCAAGCACTAACACACAGAAGTCATAAATTCCCACCAGAAACAAACGTTTACACACACACACACACAAACAGAAAGGCCATGCAATGCTGCCGGCTGGCTTAATTATTTAATGGAGTTTTTTTTTTTTCTTCTTCCCTTTTTGTTGTTTTTGTCGGCTGTCTCTGATGACAGCCATCAGTGTTGTCAATTTATGAAGCAACACTATTTTCTGTACTGGTGGGAATTCTTCTGACAGAGGAAGGAAGAATTCACACGTTCTCAGTTGAAAAGAAACTGTGCCAGGAAGTCATATTACATCTCCTTCTAGAAACTGGAACCCAGGGAGCTGTACGTCTGGAGTTGGTCAGACAGCATTTATCTGGGTAATTTATATCACCCCTGACAAAGTGATTTTAACACAACCTGAAAAATGACACCGCCTGAGGAGCTTTTTCACAAAGTGAAATGGCTCGATATGAGAGCAGCAGTTTGCCGTTGTGCCGTCTCACAAAGGATAAGGAAAGTTATGCAATATTTTGTAAGGGGTGAGAAAGAGAAAGACATGAAAAAGCAGGCGAGGGAGAAAGGTGAGGTTAAATAAAAAATGATGGAACAGGTATAACTTTAACTAAGGTACATATATTTATGGGATCAAAAGAAAGAAGAGTGATTTAACAAGAAAAAAAAAAGCAACAGTGAGACTAGGAATCGTTTGCATATGGCTTTCTCATGCATAGAGTCTGACCATTATTTACATTGGCGAGCTGTTTTCCCACAAGACTGCAGTGGCAAACCGGAATATACAAGCCCCCCTCCCACATCCACTTCTCTCCCCCTGTATCACTCTCTCTGTGGCTGTGCTCCATCTGTTGTCACAGGGACAGAGGTGAGCCCTGACAAGCCAGAGTTGAGCATTTGCATACAAAGAACCTGTGCTCCTCTTACATGTCCTTCCCTTTTCTTTGCCTGCAACTAATAATACATGAGCATGACATATCTGCGAGGGTTAAAAGCCATTGGTGTTAAGCCAACTCCAGACTCTGATTAAAACAGAGACACACTGTATAAATGCATCTGAGCATTCACATAAACAGGCATACCCAAATATATATGCATGTTAGGCTGCACTGTAAACCCATTTATTAAAGCCTTTACCTGATTCATGACTACATTCAAATGTGTTGACTGTCAGGAAAACCCCAAAGCATGTTTTTGCCATTCAGTCAATATGAAACCTATGATTAAAAGTCAAATAAAAGATTGTTAATCCTTCAAATTATTATCATGGAGATCTGTTAAACACCCAAGAAGGTGCAGATTTCTTCTTCTGAAGTCACATGAAAGCCTGACGCTTATCTCATCAGTTTCTTGTGTGATGCTTGTCATCTCCGTGTGCTGACAAAGGAATGTATCAATAATAATCTACCAATGGTAAGGACCAACTATAGCATCATTTTCACAGCTTTCATAATGCTATAGATAACAGTTTTGTAGATGTTGGTGTTGAACATGAGAGGAGGTCTTGCAGGTGAATAAAGTTGGTTTAATCTCTTTAATATCAAAGCTCTGCTCAGTTTCTGAAGCCAGGTGCTCCAAATGTGTCATAGTTTTTATATTTAACCTTCAGTGTAAAGTGTAGCATTTCACTATTGAGTGGTTACTTAAATCAAAAATCTGATTTTTCTTAGGTGTCCTAAAAAATCTTGTTGCATTTTGATTCCACTGCCAATGGCCATTTCCTTAGGCTAGGTAGAAAACAGAAGCTGTAAACTGAATTTTAATTAACAATGCAACATGGGTTATATTTCACTGAAATTAAAGACAGCGTACTTGCTGGGGCAAACATTTTTTTTTTTAATCACCTAAAAAAATCATTGTGGGGAGCAGGTAGCGTAAGTGGTTAGCGTGTGCGCCCCATGTACGGAGGCTACGGTCCCTGAAGCGGGCGGCCCAGGTTCATATCAGAAATGTGGCTTCTTTCCCGCATGTCATTCCCCACTCTCTTTCTCTCTCCTTGATTTCAGACTCTATCCACTTTCCTGTCACTCTAATAAAGGCACAAAAGCGCAAAAATAAATATTTAAAAAATGACACAAAATCATTGTACATGTCTTCAAAGGGATATATATAACATAAGCATTATATATCTTAATGTTTTTATTCACCCTCACTTGCTCATGAAACCCCAATAATGTGGACTTTTCCTTTGTCCTTAAGGCATTAGGTACAGAATAAAAACCGGCAAAGCAACCCCAGCATACAGAATGCACAGTGCAGTGGGGTGCAAATACAATAAATCTTCTCTTTTGGTCGGGTGAGTGTAATCTTTGACCCTGAGGTGTTATAGGGATAAATCTGTGACAGAAACGGGTTGGGCTGTTGGTGGGGTGATCGTCCATTGATCCCAGCAGGCCATGTTGACAAACCTGAACTCATGCTTTCCAACACTGTCTGTCCATCCATGCCAAGTACCCCCTGTTGAGGTGAACAACTACAGCTGCCCCGCTGCATTTCATACGAGCTCCCAGTGCTTAAGCATTTGCATGAACACTTCTCTAGTCGGTTTGTTCGCACTCTGTCCAAGGGAACAAAAAGAGACAGAACAAGACATGCTCATGTGTGCCTATAAGCTTGTTCACTTCATGTCTGCAAATGTCCGTCTACATATTAAACCATTTCACCTTTTTCTAAGCCTGTGTGTGTCTACAAATATATCTTTGTGCCTTCTTTTTTCATTAGGCTAAAATACAAACTAACAGTAAAATAAAACCAAGTGGATGTGAGTATTAAAGAACACCCCTCCCTCTCCTGCTGCTATATTAAATATTGAGTCAGAAATGAGCTGGAAGGTGTCCGTAAATGCTAAATAATGGAGAAGCTGCATTCGTCTGGGTCAGAGCTCCCTCTCTCTCTCTCTTTCTCTCTCTCCCTCTCTCTCTGTCTTCTCTCTGATACATTATTAAATGAGGATGCACTTCCCCATCGCAGCAGGAGAGAACAAGGGGCAGGGGGGCACCCTGTCTTCTCCACAGGAATGGTGCGGGAAAGGGGGAGATGGGGGGCCAAGGGATAGGTGTACATTCACAGAAGAGGTGGGTGTGTGTGTGTGTGTGTGTGTGCGTGTGTGTGTGTGTGTGTGTGTGTGTGTGTGTGTGTGTGTGTGTGTGTGTGTGCGTGTTTGAGAGAGGCAGAGAGAGAGAGTGAGAGAGAGGATTAGGTGGGCATGCCAAACAACGGGCAGGGGAGACATAAGCATCCTCCAGCTTGGCCCCCCCTTCCCACCTACATCCCCGTTACGCACACTCATACACTCTCACACACTCACACACACACACACACACACGCAGCCTCCTTGCAGAAGTACCTTGAGCCCATTTGTACTAATGACTCTCTGTGCCTAATGCACTTTATGGACGACGGGGCTGGATATTCATTTGGAGGGGAAGGGGTGGGGGAAGTGTTGGGACGAAGTGCTCCGCCACACGGCTTCCCGTCCATCCGTTTTAGCCGGCCGATTTTTCAGCAAGGGGCTCGGCTGGCACTCGGTCCAGCTGTAATGCGATTCATCACAGGTAAAGTAGGTAGGAGCCCTGATTGTCTGAAGCCTCTCTGAGACTCTCGAGCAGCCCATATGCACAACGAGAGAAAGTGCCCGGTCGATAACTAATCAAAGAATTGCAAATTCAAGTCTGCTGCGACGGGAAGACAGAGAAAACTATGGAAGATGTTCAAGTTTCACCTGAGCGTACTTTAACCTAGTGTGAAGAGTGTTTAACTGGTTCTGAAACAAACTGAAATTGATCAAATGAATCCTCTAAATGACCGCAAAGAGCAAACAAGACCATCAGGAAAATAAGATTGACTATTTCTGTATAATCATTTTCAATTTCGGTCACCACCACGACCTTGTTGGTGTCCAACGTTTTGCAAAAATTGGACTAAAAGTACCTTTGATTACTTTTTCCACCAAAAACTATGAGAGGTAAAAGTCAAACAAAGCAGGGAGAGATTTTTGTCAGCAATGTATATGAAAAGATCAACAAAATGACAGAAAAAAAGCAAAAAGAGGCAGCTTTGTACACAAGGGTTGGCAACCGTGTCGCAAACTTAAGGGTTCCTCACACACCGTATTTTATGTAGTTTTGGCAGCAAAAAAGTGACAACCTTCCTGTTTTCATATTAAATTGCAGCAATTGCAAAAAAAAAGTGTGAAATTAAATACACGAGGAGGTATATGAATGTTTGGATGTTGCAGCATGAAAGCCAGTAATGGAGGAATTCCATGATAAAATTCATTGACTTTTAAATGTTAAACTCCACCAGTGGCTGTTCTATACATGAAGTGTTCCCAGGGTGTGGTGGCATGAAGCCAGTCTTAGAAATCATACTCACGCAAGGTGACAGTGCCAATAAGCATCTCTCTGCGTCAGTGTTATGTGTTCCTGTGTATCTGTCTGCTTTGGGACGGTAGTTACGGCATACGAGGGAGGTTCCTGTATCCTTTGAACACAGCGGAGGCTGGAGCACAGAGACTGGCACGGGTCCCAATAGTTGGAGTATCAGGGACCCCCCACTCTCCCTGTGCTCCTTTCCTCGCCACCAGGGAGGGTCGATTGCAACTGGTGGCGGCTTCTGGGGACAGAATGAAAACTCACTGGCACGGATGACAAATGCACAGCAGCCTGTTCAAGTACAAACTCACACTCTCTATTTCTCTCTTCCACAAAAACACAGACTCTCACATACACACACACACACACACACACACACACACACACACACACACAGACACACACACACACACACACACACACACACACACACACACACACACACACACACTGTCGGTGTAATAAATAAATAAGTCATAAAGAGAAGAATCGTTTGATGTTACCTTGTGCTGCCTTGGGGCCAACACTACACAGGGGAACACTGCCACCTTTTGCAAACACACACACACACACACACACACACACACACACACACACACACACACACACACACACACACACACACACACACACACACACACACACACACTCTCAGGAAAGGTATGTAATGTGAAGGGTGGAAGGAAAGGAGCAGGATTTCTGCCTGAGAGCAACCACCATCCCCTCCACCCCCCCGGACCAAGGCTGGATCCGGGAGGGAGTTTCACAACCGACTGAAGGAAAAAGTGTCGTGCACAGGTGTACTACTCACTGTGACGCTCGGAACACACAGAAATATTACCAAAACATGCAGAATGTGTAGATGATTTAATGTGGCAGAAAGGTGTCTAGTTTTCTAGAAAGCAAAGAGAGAAGCAGATTAATCATTTCAAAAGTGAAGGATTCATACAAAGCTTGATGATGTCACATCAGGCAGTCACTTTTAGAAAACTCCTATGAGCTGTTTCTTAAGAAATCTAATAATTAGAATAATTTAATGAACAACACTCCAACATAATGACACTCTTAAATTACTCATCCACTTTCTTTTCGCTATTCATCCAGAGCAACAAGTTTCTGGACTGATATGGTGGCCATTTTTACCTTCTTGCAGGTTAAGTATAACGGTTACGTATATGGTTTCTTTGTTAATATAAATGTCATCCAACAGGTAGCAAAAAAACAAGATATTCCTTGAATAAAAAAACCTAAACAAAGAGCAATGTTATATCTGTTAGGGCAAATGCCAACTAATTTACCATAGTGTTTGAACTTCCTTGCAAATTAACCTGCATAAAAACACCTAAACAATATATATTTCAGTCAGTATTAAATCTCTTGTCCTTGATTTTTTGAAATGTTTGAATTATTCTCAAAAAAGAGTTGGCAAATGATTGCGATCTGTTCAGTGTACATTTCAGACATTGTCCCAACTTTCTCTTGAACTGTGTTGTTCTTGTTTACATTCACCCTGAGTGTAATTGTACAGAGTAGACTTGTATCTGGCTGCACCTGTTCAGGCAGGTCATGCACATTGTAAGAGATCATTATTTTTAATTAATAGCAATGTTTTCTTTGATACATTTGATTTAGGTTCTGACTCATAAAAGTGTCACTGTAAAGATTTAGTAGATTAAAACAGGAGGGTATCGGGGTTCATTCTGGCTTGATTAGTCATGAAGATACATTCCAGTATTGCGCTGTATATTTTTTTTATCTTGTTTTTTTTTTCTTCCTCCTCTCTGCAGAGCACCAAGGTCTGTGCTGAATTATTTTGGCAGCTGTCCCTCAGTGGAAATGACTCTTTCCTGGGGCACTGACAGCCACCTGCACCTCATTCCAGAACATTCTGTGAGTTGGTGTGTATGTTGTTTTTTGTTTTTTTATCAGCTGCGTACACGTCAGAGCAAGCACAGGTGTTATTCTATATGTTATTTCTGATTGGGAGTGTACTCAAATTTGAAATAAACACAAGGTACTTGTGCCCTAATGAAAGGAAAAGTGCTCAGTGAAGAGACTCCTTGCTCCAGACATACCCCTCTATCCTACTGATACGTTACATAACCTACCATATGGCCATTAGTTGCCACCGCAACCAAAACAGCGTTGCCACCTTCAACAGACCCAGGCTCCGTACATCCTACCACATGGCCCGTTTCAGCCCCCAAAACTCAACCGTGTACAACAAAGGGCAGCAAGATTCAGAACATCATCAGGGTTGTTAACTGAGAACCTTCCTTCACTGGTGTTATGCCCAGTTTGTCCCCCGACGCCTTGGGGAGGCCGGACAGTGAGCTCCAGCGTCCCAGAGTCAACCCACCTCACCATGCTAGCTCTCACTACACATCATACCCACACATAGAACTTCTACCTACCCTAGCACGTGACCATCACAGCCCCAAACAAGCATTGTCAACTTCAACAGACCCAGGCTCCATTGATGCAAGCTCCAGGTAGTAACAACACCAATACTACCTACCTTACCACATGGCCCCTTCTGGCCGCCACAACTCAACCGTGTAAGACTGATATTTGCAGGGAATTATTAGCAGAATTCACAATAGGAGAAGTTAGTGATCACCTAAAACAAATCTGCAACTTATGAGAAAAAGTCAATCAAACTCCACTGTACTTCAGACTTTCACTTGTTTCAGTCTTTTAGTATGGCTCCGGCTTGGTGTTTAAATCTAAAGGTTTTTTGCCACAAGTGGGTTTTAAGGATTTAGATCGACTTTACAACATTCAATCAGTTGTGAATGTGCTGGTTTAGTGGCTAGTGTTGCAGGCTGCACACAACTCCAAGGATAATGTATTCAAATCTAAGACCATTAACTCTATTTTTTTTAGCCAATATATAATGGATTGACTTCGAGTAGTGAGGTTTGGCCTGTGGCAGAGCTACAGCTGCCACATTTGATCACTAAATGTTAATCAGTGTTTGACTTGATCTTCTCAAAGGGTTTGGAAAAGTATCATGAAGTCCACGAGGGCTGCTTAACTGTTGTTGTTGTTTTACTCTGTTTTTTTTTTGGTTTTTTTGCCTGGTGGCTCCGGCCCTCAACAGTGTGAAAGTCTTTTGGCTGGCATATGTTGTTGAATGTGGGGGATTTAATCCTCCACGCCTCACAGCAGGAGCCCCGTTGAATAATGTAAGACACACAGGGGCAGTCTGTGGCTCGATTTTACTGTTGCCCTCTCCAAATACTTGATCTTTACCGAGGAGGTAAGAAGCGAATGTTGTGTGCAAAAAAAAAAAAGTATACAACTGAAAAAAGAAGATAAATATTGGATCAACCATCATTGTTGAACTATAGGATCTTGTCTCAATTCTTTATTAAAACAGGCATTATCATGAAATATGTAGCAACTAGCTGCACAAAACAATTTAAACAACAGCATTGGCAGGCTCATATTTCATGAGACGTTGCGCCATGAGTGGGGAAGTAACAGCGAATGTCTCTTTCTCTCTCTGATAACCTGTAGAGCATGTGTCTGCAGGGCAGAGAGGCTGCAGAAAGTACACCAGCTTATCAATGTTATAGGGATTTTAAAAAAGGGAAAACGCTCTAATATGCTTAGGCAATCATCAATATATCTTGGCGAGCTGACCAGGTATAGCTTATGTGTGGGAAACATTGCTTACACCTCCTGACGTCCACAAGCTGCCACGGATGGACTGTACTAACAAATGTAGCTTTCACTCTTAGAGTGAGCTCTTGCTCTGCATATCACCTTCCAAACTCTGAGCCACTTCATCTCACTCCCCCTCTCTCTCTCTCTCCTGGAATTCATGTCATGACGATGGCTCCATATTTAAATAATCCGTCCGTTTGTTTACATGTAATGAGTGGTCATAGACTGATGAGCGGTACTGATAGCTGACGGGAAACGAACGGGCCGCCCATGTTTAAACAGGAGCATTAGGGTAAAGAGGTTGTTGGTATTTGCATGGATTTTATCCTTGTGTGTCAGTCAGCCCATGACTGGCCATAAAGACTGGGTTAAATTCCAGACAAACACAAATACAGACGGGGAGTAATAGGGTCTGGTCCTGTCTGGGATCATGTCTGGATTCTTTAGTTTCTGGAGAGTCAGGCTCGGGAAGAATCTGTATTTATGACTGCGTTTTGGATTTTGTGTGTTTGCCTGATTTCTACATCTCATCTACACATGCAATCAAACTATCAGTGTGAGAGACTGTGAGTGCATGCATTTATGTAACTTGGGATGTGTATGTCTGAATGTGTGAGACCGTGTTTGTGTACCATGTGTCTGTTTGATGAGGGCCAAAACACACAAGTGGAAAGCTGCCCAAGGGGTGATTGAAGTTGCTGACATTTTAAGGCTATTGAAAACAAAAGCTAATAGGCAACACCACGTGCTGGAATCGTGTCTGGTTCATGTTTAACAAAACAAGGTCACAGAGGTTGTTGGGCCATGAATTCCATAAATAACTTGATAATGGGATTTTAAAACAAGCCGTCCACCAGTCATCTCCCCTCCTCTCACACCCTCCCTTTTGCCCGCAACGGGCCCTGTGTGTGTGTGTGTGTGTGTGTGTGTGTGCGTGCGTGTTTCTTTCAGAATAGAGGGAATATTAGAATGCAAATGGATTCACACCGCATCCTCATAAACAACGGTGTTCATTTAACCCCCGACCCCTCCATTTAACTGCCCATCAAGTCATTTGTGTTGGGCAAGACACGTGGAAGTAGGCTGAGGGAGGCCAGCAGGAGTGTGTGTGTGTGTGTGTGTGTGTGTGTGTGTGTGTGTGTGTGTGTGTGTGTGTGTGTGTGTGTGTGTTAAAAAGCAGTCCACTGGCATGCCTATTTGGTTAGATATGTGCAAGACTTGTGTGTGGTTGTGAACATAAGATGTGTCTGTACGTAGATATGAGATTTAAGATGTGTGTTTACACCTGTTTGTGTGTGTCATTATGTCACCACCTACATTTGTGTGTGTGTGTGTGTGTGTGTGTGTGTGTGTGTGTGTGTGTGTGTGTGTGTGTGTGTGTGTGTGTGTGTGTGTGTTTTTGAAGAGTGGGTTTCAGAGTTTACCATTTGCAATGCTCAATTAATCTTGTCAGCATGCATTTACAGGGGGATTGAACACCTTTAAAGTGGGCCTGGCTTTGTCACTCTCTCCTTCTCTATCCATTACGGAGACCCACACACAGTCCTCTGGAAGACCTTCTGCACAACACGGCTGATTAAAACATATTAGAGGCTCCTTTACCACACAGCGCAGGCAAGGATAAAAGTTACCCTCGATTTAACAATTTTCATACTTTTTTCAGGCCTGTTTCCATTAAAGTCCTTGATTCCAGTGTCGATCTTTATATCTCTTCAAATCCGTCACTACTTTTTTGTGTTATGTTTCTTTGGCTTTAACCAAATTTAATTAACACATGTATTTTCCTCATGTTCAATGCCCTGAATATCACTTTATTCTTCAATTGGATGAAAAGGGGCAGCTTTCATGCTTTCCCAAAATTGCTTGGCTTTTGTTAAGCTAAGCATGACTACTCTAGACCACAGGACCATCAGACCCTTTGCTTTGAGGGTGTTAAAGTGAGCCATTAAGGTATAGAAACTGGACAAGGGAGAGCTTCTGATAGTCTGGAAACAAAATATGGGGAAAACTAATAAATAGAGAAGAGGCGGCTGGAAGAAACCCAGCGAGAGAACAGGCCACTTGCCAGAGTTTTCGGTGAATATCGGTGTAAAAAATCTTAGATTAAGTGCTTCACCAAATTATGTACTTCATTTGTGATCATTTTAAGTGTTAATTGATTCATCTTGTCGGTAAAAAGTCTACACTGTAACTGTACAAAAAGGTCATCACAGGGGCTAGTAGTGGTTAGTGCGCGTGGAGGCTGTGGTCCTCCAAGCCACCGACCCGGGTTCAAGTCCATCCTATGGCTCCTTTCCTGCAGCCCCCCCCATAAAGAAGTTCATCCCAGTTTCTGAAAGTCCACACTAACATTTTCAAATGTGTTGACTCTCCAAAGAAAGTCTGAAACCCAAAGAATCTTCAACAAATAAATAAAGTTTAATCTGACAAGTAAAAGCAGCATGTCCTCCTCAATTATTCCATGATCAAAATTGTTGGCGATTTACTTTCTTTTAAGGGGCTTTAGTAGTTATATTCATCAAATTGTTGCTTAGGTCAGAATGCTCGAACCCACTGGACCTTTATCTCCCAGACAGCATCCTTAGATGCCATCCTTAGATGGTAAATGGACTTGAGCTTGTATAGCACTTTTCTAGTCTTCTGACTACTCAAAGCAAACATATTCACACACATCGGACATGTGGCTGCAGGAGCCGGGGATTGAACCCCCGACCTTCCGGTTGAGAGACGGCCGACTCTACCACTGAGTCACGGCTGCCAAAAATCTTTCAACAGCTTTAGAAAAAATATATTTTAGAGTAAATGTAGTCATCGAGCTACAGAAAAAAAGATGGTTGTGAAGATGTCTGACCACAGAGACAGATGATGTAAACAATGCACTTAGTCACGCTGTTATAGAGAGGTTATAAGTAGAGTGTCAGAGTGAGAGTGAGAGTGAGAGCAAACAGGGCCCATTTTAAGAGGGCACACTACGTTCGGCCCCCTGTCTCTTAATCCTGAGCGTTTGTCGCGGCTAATTATGGTGGACAAGCCTCTTTATCGAACCTGCTCCTGCCATCGGCATTAGGATGCATGAGCTGCGCCTGTTGTTTTAAACGCTCTCATTAACCACACAAATCAGTGCTGTTGACAGAGTGCTTTTGAATTAAGCGTCTCGCCCCCACCACCGCGCGCCAATGCGTGCAGGGCCCAGGACAAGGAGCAATTTATAACACCATTAGCCACACTCGCCGAGGTTACAGGCATCAAAATTGTTCCCGTCTAATTATTCTTAATGGATACAGGGAGGGAGCGACGCTCAGGACAGCTTTTTCATTAGCCCTCAATCAAGAGGGTCGGGGGAGAGAGGGGAGGGCCAAATGTACTGCTCAGGCAAACGGGAAATCAAAAATAATCGTGTTTGCTTTTTTCATAATACAACACGAATGCATAGATGGAGAGAGAGTGAGGGAGAGAGAGAGAGAGAGAGGGATGGCGCTTGTGTGAGTGAAGAGATGCAGACTGGAAAAGGAGCACCGCTCCTGACATAAGTAGAATTCTTACCCTTGTCTTGTAGAAAACGCAGACATATTTAGAAGTGACATTTCATTTGCTTCTAATGCCTTGCAGACTGATTGCAGGGAAAACGTATGCTTTGCAATAGATATGTTAGATTTAGTTATTTGTGATGAGTGTAAAAGTTAAAAAGGAAAACATGACATTGTTAAAGGGTGAAACTGTGATGAGGTTTTGACTATATGCAGACATGTGTCATCTGTCCTTGTTAATAAATTCTTCTATTAATGAAGAAGCCTGGTTTGATGAATAATTAAGGAAAGGACAACTCATTAATATCTATATAGCCTGTGGCAGGTCGGACAACACTCACCCTAACGAGTCACCCGTAACCAAACTGTGACTATGGCTGGTTTCACAGTATAACACACAGCTAAGGGGCCAATCATTTACCTTCTCCCAACCACCTCACTTCAAACACCAAGGTATTCTCCGCCTGCAATTAACTTCCCCCAAAGACTGCTCGATCATACTGTATCTGTCATCTACAGCTTCTGAGGCGAGGAGGAGGGAAGAAAAAGGAGAGGGAAGCCAAATAGTGAGTGTTAACCATCTTTTTACAAGCCATTAAACGGGGAGGACATTACCGCACCGCGTAGTCCCTTAACGAGGACTGACATATGCGAGGGAGGCAGTTAGCACCTAACATTAAGACGCGGCGGCCCACTGATGAGATGGGACATTGTCCATGGGGGAGGTATCAGCGTTAATTAGGGGATAATCGGCTGTGCTCTATATCGCAGTGCTCACCACCATAACTAGCACCCTCTCCCCCCTCGACATGAAGATGATATGGTAAAAGAAAAGAGGAGGGGGGGGTTAGGGTGTAGTTCATTTGTAGACTGCGTAATTTAGTGGAGATCAGTGCTTGTATCTCTGCAGGAAGGAAGGAGAACCAGCCGGCAATACCTACCAGAGGATGCATCATGTCAGGATGTGGCATAGCAACTGCAGTACATTAATCACTTTCCTGCAGCGCTATATGCCAGGCCGTCTTTTATTACTGTTATCAGAGACAGGAGAGGTTTTATGATATTACAAAATAAAAAAGCAAAAACAAAAACAGCTAATTCTTTACTCTGAGGGATATTACTTTGCTTGGATTTTCTGGGTTGGATTTTTTATATACAAAGTCTATTAGAATCCTTTTTTTGCAGGCAACCCAATTTTAAAGAGTAATACTGTGGCGCAAAACATAATAATGCAAGCATCAGTGAAATAACAGGATTCCTGGTATGCTGGCAATTCATTCATTGTGCAGAAAAAAAAAGTCTTTTGGAGGTCAAACATCAGACACCATCACACAAGACATACACGTTTAACTGATCTATTTTTTTTACAAAGAAAGTGTACAATAGTCTTGCAATGCTAAAGGAGTGGACTGGTCATATATGATGGAAACAGGGCACATGGCAAAGTCTCCCAGGCCATCTTCTCCAGCCTGCGGGGCATCCGAGGGCACTGAGAGAGACACAATCGGGCAAAGAATCCCTCGCACTCCCCAGTTTGGCCTGTAGCACTTTGTGTCACAATTGAGAAACAAAAGCGGAGCACATGCTAGAGCGCACACCGTTTGCTCATATGTGAATGTGAGCAGGCAAAGTGTTAGGGAGGAAACCAACAGAGTAAGAGAAGAGAACAAATCCTGAATAGATGTCAATTATGATGGCATATTTGGTTTTTCCACCCAAAAATCATATTGATTTTTCAACCAATAGGTTTCCACTTTTATCATAAGTCACCGGTGTTAACTGAACCAGGATAACATGCTCCTCCCCCCTTTCCACAATGCCCCTGGGCCACAGTGATGCACGGCGCTGGACAGGCCAGAATCATGCCTTCCAGCAGAGCCAGCCAATCAGGTTGAATTACACTCTGTGGGCGCCGGAGCGACATGTCAGGGAATATTCGGGTTGGACACGGCGAAGCTTCGTTCGTGTGGTCAGTCAGTGCCCTGCGGACAAATGCCTGAGCTTCACGTGATAGGTTGGCTAAAACATCTATCTCTTTGAATAGCCACAGGTAAATGGATAGGAAGTGGGAGTGAGAGTGAGAGTGAGAGTGAGAGTGAACATTAGCCTGTAAATCTGAATTAACAAAAAATGATAACCATTCAGATTGACCTGTCGTTAGGTTATATTTATACTTTTTTTTCACATTCTTTTTATGGCATGTGAAACCTGGAGGTCACAACAGAATACAACACTTTTAGTGCTTCTTTTAATCCCCTTCCAGCACCCACAGTGTGTCGATCCATAGGGAAGACTTTTGAAAATGCACTGATGCAGGATTTTATGGAATTTGCATCCAAGGTCTTTCCAATCCATCAGCCAAACAGGTTCTGATGGAGAAAACAACAGATGGATATAGAAGATAATCAAGTGTATTAGAAATAAAGGCAGTGACTCAGCCATGCAGAACACAAGCTGTTTTATCCACGCACACCCCAGAAAAAAAGAGGCATAAAGCGAAAAAAAAAAAAACATGGTAATTAAGTGTGACTAAAAGACAACGATAAGCAGTGATTAATATTCGATTAAAGCCAGAGGAATTTCCTTTTAAAGTAATTAAGCGTTTATTAATCCGATTTGTAACCCCTGAAGTGTTGCAGAATATGCTGAATGCCAAAAAGCAGTTGGCTCCACTTCTTTTTCCGTTTCTCAACATCTTTCAACACACGCCTGATGAAGACGTTCACCTTTCCTGTAAGTAAAGTAACAATCCCAACCAACATCATCCAAGGTTTTTGTCTTCAAACTGCACAATAGAGCATCAGACGGGGTTGACTGGCATTCTGTAGCACCTTGAAGCAGACAAAGGAGGATTGACAGAATCAGTGGATAGAGTCAGAAGATAGCAGAAAAAGGAACAAGGACATGACATATAACGGTACTCCAGACCGTGTCATAATACCTTTTGTGGAGTCCATTATGAAAAAAAAAGGGGAAAAAAAAGAAAAAAAAAAGGCATTTGGAATTCTTCGAGCGCATTCATGTATACCTCTTATGCAGTCTTAATTAACTTTAAGTGACTTTTATGCACTATGTAGATAGCCTTAGTCGCATATTGAATTCATCAAACATATAAAGCTTATGTGCATTACCAAAGGTACAGCAGCATCTTTCCTGCATAAACCGATCACTATAGACGGACTATAGAAACCAAAGCAGTTCATGCACATTAGTCCTTAAACCTTTCAATTGACTTATGTAGTGCAAGTGCACAGTTAAAAAGAGCCAGCCTGATTGGTAAGTGCGGACACCTCATGTACAGAGGAGGCTGTATTCCTCAGAGCGGGCGGCCTAGGTTCAAATCCAACCTGTGGCTCCTTTCCTCGCATGTCTTTCCCCACGCTCTCCTGCCCAGATTACCAACTCCGTCCACTGCCCTGTCTCTCCATGTAACATATGTTACCATGTCAGATGCCAGCAGGGTTGTTCACCGTCTCCGGAGTGAGCTACAGTACACTCATGTTCTCGTTCAAGAGTTGCAAATTGATTTTTTTTTTTCCAGTTAATTTTGACCAAAAATATGAGCACGTTCAGTGGATGAGATCCTTAAACTACAATTGCCAGACTTTTTCTATGGTCTTTCGGTTGAGTGTCAGTTTGTAAATGGAGATTTAGTGTTAAAGTGACATTTTGTTATTGTCTGATGACAGAAATATTTTGTATTCACTACTTGCTGCTTTATTGCCCTGGGGCCGACATTTAAACTCCAACGGAGCGAAACAATATGTGTAATTCAAACCTATAGAAACTTCTGCTGCATCATACATCTGTTAAATAGTTTGCCGGCATGTTTAGTAGTTTACGGCATGTAATTAATGACACATTAAACACAGAGCAGTCTAAGATTAAAGCACCATTAAAAATGTACAAACGTTTATTCTGTGCTGACCCAATGTTAATGTCTGATACATTTGATTTTCAAAAGTTTTAATTCTAACACATAGCAAAGAGAGTAGTGAACACAAAAATGTGTAAAAAAAAAAAAAAAAAAAAGACTCCAGAGGTTAAAGGAAAACAGATAGATTCCATGGTTCTCTAGTGTTCCCCTTAATCTCTCCTCTTTCATTGTGATGTCTGTGTGTATGAGCGTCCGTGTGCCGTTGCACAATGCGGTCATGAGGCATGACAGGGCACTCCGGGGGGCACAAACCAGTGCCACGTCCATCCACCGCACTCTGCACAACGCCACGCCATGTCCTGACAGGGTCCCGCTCTCTCCTTCTGCGTAATTTAACACTACTTTCCCAGGCTCCCCCGACATGTGAAGTCCAGACACACAACGACACGTTAAACACTGCTCATATGTCTTGTCGAGTCTGCTCGTAGAGTTTCACTGCCTGACCCTTTATGTCTTCTTAGTTGGCAGTCGATTTGGTGTTACTCAGCCGCTTTTTGACTCTTACACCAACAAAGCGTCCTATTCATTTTAGAAGTCTAACAAAAATTTAGTTCAACCTAGATTCTTAATCTGATCTTTGTGGGAATTATTTTGTGTTACACTTTCCATTTCTTCTCCTCATTGATTCTCTTCTCACACGCTATCTCAGCTCTGTTTCTCTCTCTACCTTTGACAGTTTCCTGTAAAACATCCCTGATCCTCAGCCTAAGCTCTCTGTCTCTGCTATCCGCTGAGCTTCCCTGCCTGGCCTCCATCTCCGAGCTCCCTCTCCCCGTGGCTCTCTCATCTCGTTGCCCTGCTTGACAGCTTCATCTGATCCACAGGACTTTCAGTGAGAATCTCTGGCGTTCTGCCCTACCCACAGGACTCTAAATCCCACGGTTCATCCTCTCTGGGCTACCTTCCTCAAGCTTCCTCCTCCCACTAGCTCTCAATGTGTGGTAAAGAGTTGTCGTTTCACTCCTGACTGGAGCACAGGTAAGGCTCTCAGGGGTTAGCGCACCTGTTCTAGAAATCCTGGGATTCTTGGACTCAAAAGAAGAGGCAGAGATTGCGTCCTTCGTATGCAGGAAATGGTGTGTCCCCATGTAGCGCGACAGAGCAGAGTTTGTCGCGACCTCTTGATGTGACACACTGATTTGCGCACTGCCAGATCTGTTCATTAAGGAGTGGTGTGGGCTTGTAGTAGACAACAGCCATCAGTACAAAGAGTTAGGAGGAATCTATAAGTTTGTTATATTTGAAAGTCTGAACTTTACCAAAGCTTTGCCATACAAAAAATCCTTAGAGAAAAACCTGTTACTTGAATACACGATATATCTTCTTTGTTGTACTCTAACAATCTTCAGATATGATCAACCTTGTAAAGCAAAGACGTGAGGCCCCTCTGCAGCTAAACCTGAGTGGGAGGTGCTGTAGCTGTGGTAAAGCTACTGACATGATGCTCTACTACCCGCATGTAAACTAGCACACTGAATGGATAGCATCTCGTAGGAGCAGCGCGGTTTGGCAGTCATTTGACCTTGACATAAAGTTGTAAGTAGTGTGTCAGTTTAAAACTGGCATATCTACTACAGCAATAGCAACATTCAGCACAGGTATGTGTACGTTATCCTGCAAGGACGACCTAAGGCTTTTCATACTAACACTGCTAACGTTAGCCACACTCAGCAAACCCATGTTCAGTCATGTTCAATAGATTAGCTAAATTCTGACTGTTTTGTTTTTTTTGTGTTGAGTAACTTTAGACAAGCCAACTATTCTGAATTTTAATTTGTGTTTAACTGAGTTTGAAACTAATGGTTAGGGTATTAAATCAAGGAGAGTCGAGTTTAATTCCAGACTTAAAGGCCTTGATAGAGATCAGGGAAAACAGAATTAAAATAACTTCAACAGGAAGGATAATGTCGGGAACATGAGGAAAGGAAGGGGAAATATTGGTTGAGGTTTCAAAATGACAGCTTGATTTTGGTAAAAAATAAAGTTACTAATAAAGTTTAAAGCTTCTTAAAGACAAAAAGCAGTGTGACATGATTCAAACTGTGAGGGTCTTTTGCATAACCCCCAATTTCCACATACTCCGTCAGCACCACGTACTACACTGCCGTTCGTTGCCACTCTGGTCAACGATTGTGTTTCCACAGCATGGCGCCGCAGTCCTTCTCAGAAACTGATCCAGTAGGGCAGGGCACGTGCGGTCCGACCGAGCAAAACCGCGGTGCTGACGGGCCGCGGCACGCACAGAGTATGTGGACAATGGGGTAAGAGTAAGAGGGGATATCACAGGACTGATTATCTCCATTCTAGAGGATACCAGTGGATTCATCAAAGACCTGATTGTACAATTACAATGTACCAAAAAAGGGTTCATGGTCAAAATGTATCATACAGACAATTCTTCGCCTCACTTTTGAGTAAACCGGGGTACAGAGTTTCAACACCGAGTACAAATTGCATGAAGACACAACTCGAGGAGAGGCATCAGAAATGTCTGAAATACACAGACCCCAGAGATCACATTACCAGTTTGGGGTGGCCAACTCCTCCCCCTTCTAGGCAGCTAGACATATCCCCCCCACCCATTCGAAAACATACAGACACACTCTCTCCATCTCACACACACACACACACACACACACACACACACACACACACACACACACACACACACACACACACACACACACACACACACACACACACAGCCTGCAGCCTCCCTCTTTTCTTTTTAAGCCAGACAGTGAGGGTCCCAACTGCCCCTAAGCCCCTGTTAAAACCACTCCTCACCTCCCGTGTCACTGGGCCATGTCTGTCATTTTGAATCCGCCCATCCTTTCCCGCTCTCGCTCTGAGGGCCAAGAGGTTAATAGGGACCGAAACAATGGCCCTGCGCAGACACAACAAACAATGGCCTGTGGGAGCAGTTTGCCTATAGGCTGCATCATCTCCCAGCATGCCCTGCATGTTTCTTGTTCTGCTTTCCCCCCCCTTTTTTTTTTTTTATCCCTCATTTATTCCTCTTTTTTTTATCTTCCTATTTCTCCTCCTACTCCGCTCTAACACTCTCTGTCAATACCCTTCTCTCCTGGACACTCATTTATACCTATTTGCAAGGTTAATTGCTATTTCATTGCCTGCTATTTTTTTTTTTTTAAAGCCTTGTTAGGAGACTAATAAAGTGACTGTGAAGACGCGGCAGAAAGGTAATTACCACATACGGTTAACAGTCGGGTGGTGTAAAGTGAAGAAGATGTCGCATTGTCATTTCAGTGGCAGAGTTGAGCGTAATTGTTTCTCTCTGCTGGTACTGGGAGGGAGGTGGAAAGCTGTAAAACATCCAGTTAGACAGGTGTGTGAGGCAATGAGGAGGGAGGTCTAGCGGCCTGGTGCGGCTGTCGTGTATGTGCGCAAGTGTAAGAGTTTTAGAGAGTTAGATTAAGACACCTCTGTCTAATGTTTAAACAAATCATCCAAAACATTTTTACATCATTCTACAAGATAGAAAAATGAGTTCAGTTATTGACATTTGATTACAGTGAATCATAATTAATGGATCAAGGTTATCTTTGCATCATCTGACAATTCTGTCTTGTTCATGCAGTGTAGAGTTTTCAGTGTGTGTGTGTGTGTGTGTGTGTGTGTGTGTGTGTGTGTGTGTGTGTGTGTGTGTGTGTGTGTGTGTGTGTTTGTGTGTGTGTGTGTGTGTGTGTGTGTGTGTGTGTGTGTGTTTAATGTGTGTATTAAGACAACCTGAAACTTTTGAGGAAACAACTTATATGACAGACACATTTATTTATTTCACTTTCAGATGAGCAAGCAGCCAATGTATGCAAACAGACTGTAAATATATACCAACAAATACTTAAGATAAAGACCATCAGAATAGGAATAAAAAAAAATATTACGATGAATGAAGACAAGTAAAGGCTGAAATATTTATGAATACAAAGGAAACTGCAAATCTTCACTCTAAATGACCTTCAATAAGAACATTTATGCAGCGACATTGTAACATAATTAGCACTATTTACTTTTTAGGGACAAAAATACTGACGTTTTTTAGCTCAACAGTTCTTTAAAATAGCGCTTAAAGGTCCCCTAAAACAAGATTTCTTACTTTTTATTGCAACATCTTTTGCATTCTGTTATATAGAGTACAGAAGAACAATCTGCATGAGTTCATATAAGTGAATCACCCATTCAGCATGTTTTTAAATGAATACATACAACTCTCTAACAATCATTTTATTTTGGAAATGTGTTCATATTCACTGTCTGAGGACCGCCAAACAGCAAAAATCTACTTTTTTTTTAATGTCAAGCAGATGTGAAGCCTTTTAGTGATGACACTGCTTTTATGTGGAGTAGACGAAGCCCAGACGGAGACAGTGTGAGAACAGAGAGAAAAAACAGAGAGAGGGGAGAGGTGAGAGAGGGAAGATGGAGAAGAATACGATGAAGTGGCTTAGCAGACTGAAGCTTCCCAAATCCTTCCATGCGCCCATACGGCGAGCTGAGGCAGAGAAGGAGTCAACTCTTTGCCTTCTGTTTGCTCAGCAACCTCACCCTGCAGGGAGGCTACGGGGAGAGAAAAGGGCCAAACGTGTTGGGCGGGAGGGATGGGATAGGGGGCTGGTGTAAGGATACAGATGGGGTCAAAGGAGGTCATATTAGTGATTTCATTCTGGGTTTTTTGTCAGCTCTGCTATATCAAGAAGCCTGCTGTTCTATCCTTCCCTGCACACCCAAACTTGTTCTGCACTAACACACACACATCTACTAAAACACACAAACCGACCAATCGTCTGGAACCCCCAGAGAGAAGTGATCGGGTGGGGGGGGGGGGTCCCCTCAAAATATATCAACCCACCTCGACCCCCCTTCACTTACTCTGCCATCTCGTTTTGTCAGAGTCAGCAACAAAACGGACGGTCAGAAAAAAAAGATAGGGGGAGAAGAAAAAAAGGGAAAAAAGAGTATCGATTAGCCTTCAGAGCTCCACGTGGGCCACTTTTATCGATTAGGCACGAAAGAGCAGCAAAGCACCAGCCATGTTCCATCTCTCTCCCTCTCCCTCCTTCTCCCTCTGTGTCTCCAGGGCCCTTTGTCCAAGAAGAGAGCGATATAATGGCCCTTTGAGAGGGGAGTAAAGGAGGGAGGCAGAAGACGGAGGAGAGAGGCAAGGGACAAGATGGAGGAGGAAAAAGGGGGGGGGGGGGTGTAAAGCTGTGGCGTCTAGAACAGGATAGGAGAGTTCAGGCCTTGCGGCGTGGGGGGAAGTGTACGGAGTGATGGTGGAAGGGGGAGGGAGAGGGAGGAGGGGAAGAGAGAGAGAGAGAGAGAGGTAAAGAAAGACACCAAGGCGAGAAGAGAAAGTCTCAATGACAAAAGGTCGGGGCAGCTGGGCTTAGGGCGACGGGGACCAAAGGGAGCAGCGGGATAATCTGCTAAAGCCCAGAAAGGAGAGATTCAGCATGCGCGCCACCCTCGTAGGGCCTAAGAGCAAATTTGCACATAAATAAGGAGCCAACTTTGCTTTGAACGGGAGGTCGAGGGAGAAAGCATCAGAAAAGGGAAAGAGAGTCGGTGAGACAGAGAGAGGAGAAGTGTCGGAGCCACAGCTGCCTGCTGGCTGGTCGCAACCGGACCTTGACAAAGTCCAGCATTTCCAAGTTCTGTGAGGGAGGGTTTTTGTTTCCTATGTTTGAAAAGTAAGCAAAGATATTTATCATTTATACCCCCTCCCTCTTTCCACCTCAGTTTATCTTCCTCTCCTTAGCTACTGGCCCTGAGCTTTCTTAGTTTGGCCCTCAAAGACTCCTCTGTCTTCTGTGTCGACATCCCTGGACCCTGGGGGGACGTGTGTGTGTGTGTGTGTGTGTGTGTGTGCGTTTATGGGCTGCAGGCTTTGTTGTGACTGCACTGCACCTCTGAGATGCAAAGCCATTAACAACTACATGTAAGCACAGTGCAGGAACACAGAGATGCAAACGTTCATTCATAATAGACTGAATGTTTGCACAAAGAAAGGAATAAAAGCTGTACTTACTTAATTACATGTTTGCAAATGCCTATAAAAGCTGTCAGCTCTCCACATGCACTAAATATTACTTTCAGCTGACTTATATTGAGTGGCTCACAATCAATATCTCAGTTGTTGACTCAATGCTTCAAAATCCCTCTTAACTGCCTCCCCTTCATCTACATCTTCCCCTTCATGACTCACCGTGGATTTACAGGATCAAAGACTTTACCTGAGTTCACCTGATGAACCCATGTAAAGTGCAGTTGTTGCTTTTCATTTCTTTCTCACTGACAGTCAAAATATATACACCAGTCAAACACACTAGCTCACAAAATATATAGATATATTTATGAATGTGCCTCAAAAGTAAAACCCAAATTTACACCACATAAATCACAGTATTTTTTGCAGTCTAGATTGGACTAGAATTTTTTTTTTCTTTTTTTTTTTTTGCAGAACCTGCAGTTACCGCTTGTGTATCATCTGCTGAAAGGTCAAGTATGAATAACAGCCTCTTCTCTATTTAAGCACTTTACTGTATCATTCAAAATCCTGGAAACACATTACACAGCATCTCATAACGTGTTAACATAAAACATTTTAAGCATACATACAAGTCGGCGTGCTTTTGAAAATCAGCTATGTGGTACTTGAAAAGGTGGGTCCGGGAGAGAGGAGTGTTTCAAGAATGAGTTGAGCTAGTGCAGGTACTTATAGATCAGCCTTGGAAGTTATGAACTGGCTGTCATTTCCCTTTCATGAACTACTCAATAGATATTGACTGCAGATGAAAAGCGTGTGCAAGTATGGGCGACCTTAAGAGCAGGACAAAAAAAACAAGGGAGACAACAAGGAGAGCTCAGTGAGAACAGCATACGGGCCCTTGACGTGCACGGCTATCCGTGCACACAGATGGACACACAAAGACAGAGCTCAGACAATAAATGCACACACATGCACCATGCTATGTGACTTCATGCGAGGCTGAGACTGACACGGCTGCAGAAGTAAACATCCAAACCCCTGTAAACACATCCAGTGGCACATACATCTGGCTTAGAGGCCTAGTGCGGTTTGACGTGATGAGATCACAGTAAGAACAGCGAGTCATGTGGAGAGGGAGCAGGAGGGGAGATAAAGACAAGGATTGGAAATCGAGGGTGAGGAAAGGGGCGGGGGGGGGGCAGAGATGTATAGATGAGCAGCACTGTGGGAGAGAAGGGGATTTGTGGAGATGGCGTGTGGCAACGTCACTGCCCTCAAGACCTTGAGTCGTTGTGTGTGCAGCCAGTGGACACTGACAGGCATGTGTCGCCCACTGAGCACCATCCAGATCACAGACGCCCTACAAGGCGCAGATGAAGGGAGGGCTTCGGGCCTCCCTAATCCCGGCTCATCCGTGTTCCATGTTCTGCGGCTCCCAACCATGCTTAGCAGAATTTCACGCCGGAGTCTTTCTGCAAACCTAAAACCAGCGCTCTACACTAAAGGGATAAGGCCAGGGTGGCAATAGGATGAGCAACCTTTTGTCACTCAGACACCAATTGGTCTCTTTTGACTGTGGTGATCCCTCTTTGCTATCCTTTATCATATCTCTTTCTCGATTAAAGTGTTTAATCACATTTCAGGCTTATGTCTCATTGTTATCAGCAGAATTCTGGGTTTTCGTCCTCATATTTAATCAAACTTAACAACTCTCTGACTCATTCGATGATTCAACCAGCCTAGTTAACTCAAGAGAAACATCTCATCGGCCTTCCCTTAGCGATGTTTGTGCAAGGATGAGGCACAGACACAGGATGGGGGTAAAGAATAGAATTAAAGAAAATCAGAAAAAGGAAGAGGAAATAAAAGAAGGAAGGTATAGCAACCTCCCCCAGCAATCTACTTTGCTGAACAGCAGCGCCCACAGAAAAGGGAAACCATGGTTTGAAATGCTGCCATCTGATGCCAGCTGATGCCATCCCTCTCCTAGAGACACAGGCACACTGCCGCGGGCGCAAAGGGAGCAAATCCACACCAGAACTAAGTCTCCCCAAAGAATGGTAAAGCAGGAAAACAACAACTAAGCATGTTAGTTTCACCTCCACGAATATGCATGTGTGTTGGCAGGGGAAGGGGAGATGAGTGGCCCTTTGCAAAAGCTAGACAATTACAACAGAGCAGCGCTGTTATGTGCCGCACAAATAACGCCTCCCCAGGAATCACCAGTGATGGGAAGCAAATGTGAAAGCCGCCATTGGATTTTTTGTGATGAGCAGAAGAATGCAAGTATTTACTGCATGTTATCTCAAAACCCAAACACATTAGGGGCTATTCAATGCAAAGAGGGTTGAATCTTTCAACCCATTCATTCTGGGCATTTTCATCATTCTGTTTGTCTTAAGGGCAATTTATCCTCTTTAGATTGGTTTTGATTCTACACAGTCTGAGGATCTGCATGATGAAATACTTTACTATAGTTGAAATCCTATAAGGAATGCACCATTAGTTTAAAATCACCCAATATATCCTGTGCAGTGTGTGCACAGCCAAGGTACACTTTGCACACAACAGGCCTAAAATCAGGCCGCTCTTAAAGCAGAACATTCTTGTTGTTTGTGGGCCTGAAGTTACCTCCCTCTAGCCCACTCACACATCCTAATTACAAGATAGATAAGCCAATCGTAGCAGTATAGTGTGATCGCTAGCCTGTCAGCCTCTCTGTGCTCAGGCATCCAGCCGACTGCTGAGCAGTTTACTTCAGCTTTGATAGCAACAGCATCAACAGCAGGACCTAATGGGGTGCATGACCGAGAGATCTGAGCGCAGGCCTTCCATATGCATCTCCCCACTGCATCACAAATCTCATGCAGCATTACCGTGGGCCGGGGAGAGAGGAGTAAGCTACGCTACGCTAGCAAAGTTCAGTCACGTAGCATCACAGTAAATGGGATTTTTCAAATTTGTGTGTGCGTGTGCATTCTTATATATGTGTGTGTGTGTGTGTGTGTGTGTGTGCAAATGTGAGCCTCTTTAGGTCTGTAATTTGCAAGGACTGTGCAGGACCTTCACTAGTGTGTGTTTGGATGTGGGACTGAATATGTGTGTGTGGAGAACATCATTATGCGTGTTTGTTGCCGCCTCTGTGCAAGTACATGGTGAGATGTTGTTTACTGCCTCTTCGGTGGCTAGACTGCATGACGGCAGCCAACACCGAGGGGGGGTAAAAAAGCGAATGGGTGAGGGAAGACAGCGCCAGGGTTATTTAGCGGCTAACTGGGGAGCTGTTAAGTTTTATGTTAATTGAAGGGGCTTACACAGAAGTCTATTGACAGTTAACATGCCCTTCAAGGTGTTCTTTGTGGTTCAGCACTTCTGTCAAGACAGAGGCAGTCATTTTGCTTCACCTTTATTTATATGCTTGACTACTCAGAACATTATGGAACACTGTGGGGCCCAGTAATAGATGAAGGAGGGGGCAGGTGCGTCTATTGGAGGTCAGATGCCTCTCAGACGGCCCAACCAGGTGTCTGGACCCACAATGAGTCTTCCAAATGGGCGGTGGGCAAAGAAGGGGTAACTAAGGGTACAGGAAGAATAGAAAATAACGAATGAAAAGCTATCAGAGATGTTCTTCATGTTATGCAAACCTGACCAGGTGAAAATAAGAGTAAGGGAGGTTAAAGTAATTTTTATTTGATAATATTTTTGTGTTTAAAAAAGGTAGTGCTTGAAAGAGAACCTCATTTTGACCTCTGTTACAATCATTATACATGTTGACCTAGATACAAATAATGCAGTCTGAATTTCACATGTCCCTGTCATGCTTAAAGCAAAGAAGCATATTTCATTTGAATTCATGAACACACTTGAAGACTGTTTTGATAAGTGGGGTGTGAGTGTCACTGCCATTTCATGTCTAATTGGTTGTGCATACATCTCTAGACAGGACCAGACAGGGTTTCCCATTCGAAGATCAGAGGACTCAAATACCAGCCCAGTCTTCCATCACGCCACCAAGGTCACCTGTCACTTAGCACCCCTCAACCACTGTGCATGTTTGATTTGGTTGACACATTAACAGACAACTGTGACATTTAGTATTGGATGCTAAAGAGAGTATGCCCTTTAAACTCAGGCTTAACACTAAACAACCCTGCGACTCTGCAGAAGCAGTTACAGGGCACGTTTTAAAAGTGTAATCACCAATTAGCAAGTGATTAAAAATGCATTGGAATCAATCTGTGTTTAACATAAGGTGAAGCTAAACCACATACCGCAGTAGCCTCTGTTGCTAAACAGCCACCCCTGCACCCTATTAATCAAATACATGTAAAACTCATTATGCAACCACCAAATTAGCATCAGCACTTTTGTGCTAAATGGAAATAACAAGGCTGTGATACTGCAAACATTGTCATTTTCGGTCAATAAGACAAGAAAGACCTCCCCGGTAAAAGGACAGTGATGAAGTATAACAGGACAGAATGAAGTCACTATGCTAATATTAGCTTGGTTGAGAAATGTCAAGCTAGTGAGGTGCGCTACATGGCTACAGCTAATCATTTAGGTTAATTGAGGTTTCCAGAAACCTGGGCCTTGCAGATTCTCCCTCCCTTCTTCATGCGACTGCTCCCCCACAAAGTCTCCATGTGCCAGCAGTGAAGGGGCGGCACCGACTCTAATTATATAACCCACTATTATCACGGTATGACCTAACACTAATTGGAGCGGATGCCAACTGACAGTACAGGCTAAGGTGGGCAAGGTTAAACTTTTTTTTTTTTTTAACACCTCCTCCCACATGAAAGGATAGAAGGGGTTTAAAATGTTGCTTCTCATTTTGGGGGATGGCTTGTAAACTTGTCGATGGGACAGCAAAGTCCTCTAATCACTTGGCCTATTCAGAGTCTATTTTGCTACTATCTTATTCACCTTTGTGCCCTACTCAGGTTGGCAAATCAATGCCCCTTAGGTCAAAACGAGTGTGTCTATGACCCTAAGGTGGCTGACCAGAAACCGAGCATACACTCCACCAAGCTATGGCATCAGACCCTGTGCACATGCACAAAGCTGCTCGCCGTGCAATAAAGATGATTTAGCACTGTAACTCTACCTGCCCGCCACCACTCTTAGGTTTGTGTGCTTTTTGATTAATCATGGGCCAAGAGGGATTTATTGTATGGGGGATATTTGCCTCAGCGATTTAATAATGGTGGAGCAGGAACACAATTAATCAGAGGGGGTCCACTCATGCCCCCCCTCTAAAAAATGTGTAAAATTAATGACTATGAATATGTATATTTGTTTATAAGATGCTGCGTACTGTGTTCTTGTATTGGAGCTGCATTAGTGGATAGAGTGCTCAGTAGTATCAGTGTACAAGACTGCACATTGTGTGCTGTGAAAATACGTATCTCATGGGTGGCCTCATCCTGCTCTCCCATAGGTGGATAAGACTACTTATTATTGTTTTTTGATTTAACGTCGATGGATCGAACACACATCTGAATGCCTTGTGGGTTGTTCACATGCACACACATTTTAATAAAATGAAGGAAGACGCACACAGATTGGCACATAACTCCCTTTCACTTCCCCTTTGCTGCAGATTCCCTCTCAAGCTCATGCAGGTATGGGGACCTCCCTCCCATGCTCATAATCATGAACGAGCAGCCTGGCACTATAGAAAAATAATGATGTGCCGTCCTGTTGGCTCATTTATCAGCATGTTTTACAACAGGCGCCGGGTGGAAGTAATTAAACTCTGCCATCATTACAATGAGCCAGGCCCCCCTCTTAATAGACACCCAATGAGACACCAGAGGCCTGCCTGGTAATTGTAGCTCCAACTATCTCTATCTCTCTCTTTGTGTGTGTGTGTGTGTGTGTGTGTGTGTGTGTGTGCGCGCGTGTGTGTGTGTGTGTGTGTGTGTGTGTGTGTGTGTGTGTGTGTGTGTGTGTGTGTGTGTGTGTGTGTGTGTGTGTGTGTGTGTGTGTGTCCATCTACAATCCCCTTGTTTCATGTGTGGTTTTAATTAGTGAAGAAACAGAGCTGATAAGCAATTGAGAATACGGGAACTAACAAGTGAATTAGAGAAAGAAGGTTAGGGTCTTTGCTCTGCCCCTTTATTTCACAGAATTAATCCTGTCAGTAGAAAAATGTGGATTGCACACATTGACACTAAGAGCCGGAACAGTGAACCAACATTTCCCATTCGATATTTGAAAATCATTCCTCCCTCATTACCTGTCTACAGTGTTGAGTTTGCAGCATCTTCATAAATATTAACCTAGTGTGCTCACAGGACAGAAAAAAAGGACACTCAGGAGGAAAAGGAATAAGGAGCCTATGAGCTCAGCCATTGGATAGACAGGTAAATACCTTTCATGGCTAATCCGGCATTTATTAGATTGAAGTGATAATCTAATAAAGACATAGATATTCATCTTTTCAGTGGACCATACAATCCCAGAGCAATGCGGAATGCAAGCACTTAGTACAATCTTGGACATCATTAAGAAACTAACCTCGCAGGCTTAACACTGGAAAACTCTGAAAGATAAATGTCCTCACTTGCATAAAACAGGAATGCTGCAAATAAAATGAATTTGCTCCAAAAGTTATATCAAATGCCTCGGGGAATTAGGCTTGGTCAGACTGATGAATTTCACTTTGAGCTCACAAGTTATATTAAGACAATTATGGGTGCTTGTCTCAAGGATACATCAGCTATTAAGATGCCTTATTGGAGATTTACATTAGATCAGTTCCCAGCTCACTAAATGCAGTAGTTCCTTCAACTATACCTGCACCATTTAGTATCACTTACAGTCCTAATGGCACAATTACCCTTCACCACCAGCACTAATAGTGCTCTAAAGGAACCTTTTGACGTAGGGCTGATGTTATGACCCCAGTACATACCCCGTCAAACCCCCATCTAGCTCTGACTCCGACGTCTGCACTCAGCCCCCACAAAGCCCCTGATCTGCAGGTATTGATTAGGCCCACGACCCCAACTGCAAGGCCCACTCTCTAACCCCAATCCTCCCCCTACTTATCCGGCTCCTACCCTTTCCCTGCTATTTCCATCCAACCCTAATCCCATGATAATCAAATAGGCCCAGACTGGCTCTACATAGCTGCACCAATTAGCCGTGGAGCGGGTCTGTGGCTAGTGATTGTGGTAGCGGCAGAGGTGGCAGCAAACACAGTAGTATCCAGGGAGGCTGTAAACATCCATTAGCGGTTAACCGTCCCTACTCATTTTTCCTCCCCAAAGCTCTCTCATTAGTGCAGCGAGCCCTGACAGGTAAACAGCACTAATGGGAATGGCCTATCAATAAACGCCTAGTGTGTTAACAGGAAGTGCTAGCAAGGGGACCGGAGATACCGACCAGCAGCAATAAAGAGGAGAAGGCGGAGAATACTCTGATATAAATAGTTTTAAACATGGGGAGGTGGGAGGTTATTAGTGATAGATGTTGCATTGGGGGCCCTGATCGTGTTCCTGTGTGCTTTGCTTAGAGACTTGAAAAATGTGCTGGTGCAGAATCAACTTAGCAAGGGAAGAAGAAAATATTTTGGCCAAGAAAAGATCTGAGTGATTACCAAAGTGTGGGTCATAGCTTTGCTGTTTATAATGTTAAAATGTTTGGAAGCACTTTTTTCTGCACTGCATTGTCATTGGACAACGTCCACATACCTATTTTCTATTGATGAGATAAAAATATTTTGTTAAATACTTCGCCTTTGCCTTAGGTGATTGGATTTGGGCGGTGAAAGATTTTTGACAGCCAAAGATTTTGATATTTCAATCTTGACATATATATATTAAAAGTGGCATTATAAGGTTAGGAAAGGGTTATTCAATCAAATATGCTCTGAAATCTTTGAAAGTCACTTTGATGTCACAGTTCAAAAATGCTTCCGTCTGCCGGCTAGGGTGCTTCAAGGCATGACCTCAAGGCTGTGTTTATGTGAGGGTATTGCAGGGGGCAGAATGCATTACAGCCCTTTGTGTTAATGTGAATACTTTGTGGATCGCAGCTGACTTGAAAGAGTGAGGAAAACTGTGAGAATGGAACAAGGAAGGACTTAAGAGAAAAAGAAAAAGAGTGAGGGTAGGAAGACGGGCTGAGGGGGCTAGAGAGAGATGAGAGAGAGATGTTATTTATGTTTTGAACAGGTTCACTCCGAGTTCACCTTACCATGAGACGTCCCCGGGCAGTGACATCCACACTGCTGCTGATGTGTGTGTCTGTTAGCGTATGGGTGTGTGCAAGCTCATGCAACTGCTTGAAAGAACATTCGTGCATGGGATCGTGTGCATATGTGTGTCTAAACTGAGGGTCAATCAGTGAGTAGTAACATCTTAGAGAGGACAAAGCATGTCTGTTGGGTGCACTGCGTGGTGAACTGTGTGTGTGTGTGTGTGTGTGTGTGTGTGTGTGTGTGTGTGTGTGTGTGTGTGTGTGTGTGTGTGTGTGTGTCTGTGGCCCATTACTAAGGCTGTGGAGCACTAAATCAGCAGTGCTACTGCAGTGGATAAAGCCAATGATACACGGATTACAGCCACACTCAGTCGCCGCTGCCTGCATTTATCCACAGCCAGACAGATAAAGACACAGCGCATGCATGTGTGTGTGTGTCTGTGGGTGTGTGTAGGACTGCATGTGGGCCTGTGGCTGTATGGACATCCATCTATGTTTGTCCTTTTTGCATATTGTTTGTCCTTTTGCATATTGGAATGCATCCGTGTAGCTATGGTTGTGTGTTTGTGCGTGTTAGGAGTACGTTATTTTTCTGTAGATTCAAGTGTGTATTGACCGCACTTATGAGCGATAGACAGACTGATAAGAGAGAGAGTGGAGCACGAGTTTGCTGCCATCATCAGACAGACTTCTGTTTGAGTAGTGTCTGTAGCCCGGGGTTGTATGGACTTTAATCCACCGACAGCTCCAATAAACAACAAACCTTATCCTTGTTGAGCCCACATTTACCATTTCAAATCCTGCTGCACAAACCTACTGGCACAGCACCTTTTTTCTTTTTTTTTTTTTATGAAACAGACACCAATAACACTGGAAACGTCTGCAATTCTAAATACAAGTACGTGTTGGACTCGTGTTTAAATTCGGGTAAGCAAAAGTGAATCAAGAGATATTGTGGCTCAAAGACATGCATTTCTAATTATTTAATTTAATTGAAGATTGAAGCAAAGTTTTTAAGTACATTTTCTATATCTAAGGTTCAAGTACGATCATGTTGCCGGCAGCCTTCTCTGTTCACCACCAGCCCAATCCCTGGTTCAGCATTAGACCTCCACTGGTCTAATTACGCAGGCTGACCTCCCACAGGTCGCCTGAGTAAAGGCCCCCAAAAGATCAATATTCATTCTTTTAGATCTGTCATCCGCTTTTGACATTATCGACCACGTTCATGTGTCTGCTCCCCCCGCTCTCTCCTTTATTCATCTATTTACCCCCACCACCCCACCCCAACCCCCATCACCTCCACCACCACCCACAACCCCCATATCAGTGCACAAATCAGTCTATGCTTATTTTAAAAAGGAGAGGAGGTATTTCTAAAATTTTGTCCACATGTATGCACACATTTTTGCTACTTATAAAAGAAATAAAGTTTGGGTGCTTGAATAGCTCAGTGGTTATACCACACGTCCCATGTAAGTATATAGAAAAACTCTTAAATGGCATTAAAATCTCACGCCAAAGTTATACTCTAGTCAGTTTTCTAGTTATTTTCTGTCCAGCAGTAGACATTTGGTTTAGGAAAGCATATCTACTTGATCTTACCTCCAAAATCCTGTGTGAAGAAATGAAAGAAACCAGGTGAACGGGCCTTTAAGGAGAGTTGACTGGTCCACTCATGGGCTGCCTGTTAATGTGAAACAACAAAAATATCAGGCATAGTTGATCAGCTATCAAAAATGTTACATCTTACTTTTTACATTAAATGAGAATTTAAATAGAGATAAAGTACCTTTGTTATCTTAGTTTAAAGTTCCTGTGAGGAGTTTTTTTTGCTTGTTTTGCGAGAGGCAATAATGGTTTTATATGTTCTAATAAAGCAAACAAGATTTTCATTGCTAATTTTTGATTAGTGACACTGCCAAAAGGAGTAGGTGTCAGACAAGGCTAAGAACAGCACACTGCAGAAAATACCTCTCTCCCTCTCTCTCTCTCTCTCTCTCTCTCTCTCTGTGATTTACACTTTTTTTTAACTTTGACTATAGGATGACATTTTTTTATTTAAAAAATGTATACAGGACAAATAAAGTAAAGAGTTAAAATGTACCATTTTGTCCACAGGGGGTGCCAAAAATTGACACAAATTGAAAGTTCCTCAGAGGAGCTTCAAACTCAACATATTGCTCCCTAAAACAATCTCTTCTAATTCCATGAGTTAGTTGAAAGTTAACTTGATATTAAAGACTGTAAGAACTCGATATAACTTTATTTTTTAATGGGGATTTGGGGAGATTTTGGGCAGAAGGGCTGAGGTATAAAAAAAAAGTCCAGAACCAAAAACTAAATCCAGAGCTTCATCTTTCCACCTGTAGTGCATCATTGACTGTGGCCGGGCCCGCTGGCCTCATATTCTCCTCAGCAGTGTTATTGTAGATAAGCACAACGTGGCTAATGAACAGAGAGAGGGCTTGTTGAAGGTCAGCCTCTTCATTTAGGGGCCCTCCGATGGGCTGGCCCACTCTGCATGGCTAAACGCATCATCATAATAATACCAAGGACCCGCCGTTTTAAAACTCTTGCATCTTTTTTTTTTCCCATCCCCCCCTAATATTGCCTGGCATACTTCACTTTACATCTCCGATATATCCCCTTCATCTGAATTATGTTGATTTTTTCGTTTCTTTCCGAAAGGCTTTTAAAGGTCTTGGCAATTATCCTTTTGTGGATGTGCTTAGAGAAGGATGCTGTCCATCCAGCGTGTGCTGATGATAGGGAAACATGACTTAACACAATCAGAGATGCAAAGCTCGGCTGGATAAGGGTGCTGATGTGACCGGGTGCCAAGGCCGGCCAAGGTCATGTTCATCTGCATGATTAAGGGAGATGAATTCTGCCCTGACCTCTGGATTATGCCAAAAGGAAGTAGTAAAGTGTGTATGAGTATGTCTGTGTGTGTCTGTAATAAGTGGATGTACAAGTCCTATAGTATGAAATTTGGAAATATTTGAGATTTCTTTAGATTTTGTTTATCGCTCTA
This sequence comes from Labrus bergylta, assembly GCF_963930695.1. Taxonomy (NCBI): domain Eukaryota; kingdom Metazoa; phylum Chordata; class Actinopteri; order Labriformes; family Labridae; genus Labrus; species Labrus bergylta. The sequence continues at coordinate 17,515,172 of NC_089202.1, forward strand.
TTTTTACTGAATTTCTATTTCTACATTCGCAACATCTTTCTTTCTTTCTCACTTTGTTTCCTGTGTTCCATTAAAGCTTATTTTCTTCTTTGATTCTTGGTGGGTATTTTGAGGTCAAGAGGGTCTCTCTGTTCATGTTCCTCCTCCTCTCCCATCTCCCCCTGGCTACGGGGACATAGATATTGTCTCCCTGCTCTCTACTGTCCCCTCCTGGAGGGAGCAGGCAGCTAGTTTCCTCACACTGACAGCTGCCCATCACTCTCCAACCAAGTACAAAATTAAAACAGCACAGAAGTGTGTTATTTAACACCGCCTTTTCTTAGCTTATTTGATAACAAAAATACCATTCCTGCTTTTTTATCAAGGGTCTCAGTCTAGGAAATGTCCCTGTGAGAAACCACAGTTCAGTCTGAATTAAAACAAAGTGGAAAGAAAACCCGGTGTGTTAAAGTTTTATTGTTTTTTGATTAGCCAACTCAGACGTGAGCTTTGTGTTTGTTCTCACTGCGTGCTTTTTTAATCCATCTACTTGATTGTCCTTCAAATAATGAAATGTGAGTACCATGCTGCACATCTTCGCTGAAAGCATTCATTTAAGGGATAATTTGAGTCTACAATCAGGAGAGGCTTACAGTGCCACTTTCAGAGCAGTGTTGTACAGTAAAGTACGCTGCATTGTAAGGTATACAGCTGATGAAGGTTATTCCTGTTAAGACTGGAACATTCGGAATCATTTTACTGTAATTCTTTCCTGGGTCTTTAGTGTTCTTTCCCGGTTACCTCCTCCTTGTTTCTGTAAGTGTCCGGCTCAGCTCTCTAGCCAGCACCCAGTATGCCAGCTGGCTGAGGGAACAGCCAGAAGCCTTATTTACCCCCCCCTTCCCCTCCTCGACAGATTCCCCCCTATGAATACTAATGCAGCAATGCAACGCGGGCTGCATTGGAGGAGAAGATGGGAACAAGGAGAAGGAAAGATGGACAGGGGAAAGAAAGAAAGAAAGAGATAGAGGGGTGCAAGTAGAAATGTATGTGTGTGTGTGTGTGTGCGTGTGTGTGTGTGTGTGTGTGTGTGTGTGTGTGTGTGTGTGTGTGTGTGTGTGTGTGTGTGTGTGTGTGTGTGTGTGTGTGTGTGTGTGTGTGTTGGGGAGTCCTCTTGAGATTTGACATGCCTACACACAAACACACAGCACCTAGAGTCGACCTCTTTGCCCCTACCTTCACATTTAACGAGATGCAGGGAACATACTAATGTGAGAAAAGGGGAAAAGAGATGCCTTTAGATTTGTCTCCAAATTAAAATGCATATTGGATATCATTGTTTCTAAAATAAAATACAATTTAAAAAAAAGCAAGAGGGAAATAAAAACAAAACATCTACAGCCACTACTTCCCTTGTCTTCCTTTTTTATCCCTTACCTTCCTCCCTAACTCCCAGAGACTTGCACTGTTCTTCCAATGCCCTGATGGACACAGGAAAAATGCATGGAGAAGGGGGAGAAAGGAGGGAAGGGGGGGGGGGTTGATGGAAAAGGAGGAAAACAGGAGGGAGAGGCCTCCGCAGCAGAGGGCCAGGTGTCAATCACCTCCTCAGGTGGGCTTCAGAGACACACACACATGCATGTAGAGTGCACCTCCAATATCTAGGGGAATTAAAAAACACACGGGCAGAGAGCAGAGAGAGGCAAGAGAGGAGCAGAGACAGAGCGATAGTAAAAGAGGGAAATGGGGGGAAAAAAGTAGGAGAGCAAATGGGACAAAGGGGATGTGCAGGGAGATGGGCCTGGATGATGCAAAGGTCGGGAAAGGAATTCAAAGAGCGCAAAGTAGATTCACTGAAAGTCATTACCTGCCACAAATTACCTGGGCAACAAGCCTAAAATAAATAAATAAATCAGTTTGTATCAACAACAGAGGAGAGTGGGAGAGACTGGGGAGATGCAGACGAGGAGCTGTTGGGGGGGGGGGGGGGGGGGGGGGGGGGGGAGGAGAAGGAGGCGGAGGGGGGGCAGCGGCTGGAGAGGGATGAAAAATCGATGGACAAACAAGTGAGAGGGCGCTCGCAAAGAGGAAGCCAAAGGGGGGAAAAATTAAGCATTTAAAGAAATTCTGTGTTGGTGGTTTGGAGGGAGGATGAGAAAAGGAGAGGGGGGGGGGGGAGTTGGAGGCCGGGAGCACAAAAGCGCCTGAGGGTGGAGGGGAGGGGGTGATCGTGGCAGAGACGGACCGACCACAATGCCCTGCAGCTCGATAGGGTTGAGTGACCACATCAGGTCTGGAGGCGAGCGGCGAGACATGGGCCAAACCTGATGGCTTTAAGTCAAGAGGATTAGACTCAGGGTCTCTCTCCCGCTCTCTTTAACCCCCTTTTTTTTCCCTCCCCTCAAATCTCTCACCCCTATCTCTTCCCCCTCTCTACATGTGGACTGACCCGATGCAGCCCGTCCAATCAGCAGAGAGAAGGACCAAAGTATTACTAATAGTCTGGTTTTAATGTTTCAAGTGGTAAACCGGAGCGCTGCCCCGAATGCTCGGCACCAAGGTAAACAGGTCAATAGTATTGATCTGGATTCTGACTCTCTCCTTCACAAACACACACACACACACACACACACACACACACACACACACACACACACACACACACAGCTCCTCAGCTCAGAAACATGGAATGCATTTGAAGCCTCCTGCAATGCACCTAAGACGAGGACAGGGAATTGACACATGCATGCACAAAGACACACAGATAAGGAAACGTGCACACACCTTTTTCTTTTTTTCAATATTCACACATGTAAAACAGCAAAGCACACCCTAATACTGGATTCCCAGAGGTGTCTATATGCTTACACGTGAAACAAAACAGGTACACACAAACACATATCGACTATCTCATATATCCGTGTCTAATTTTACATTGTCTAACAACACAATAAGAATAAGCGGTAGGCAGCAGTAACAGCATGGCTGCACCCAAACACAAGGGCAGAGCGAGTCATATGAATACAGATTCCTATTGTCCTTCTTATGTCAATAAAACTCAGCAGTGCTAAGGAATTAGCGTGGTCAGCAACATTACAGGACTAATTAGCATTTTCTTCTTTCTTCTGCTGGTTGATCTGTTTAAACAAGCCTGGGGGGTCTGCTGTACTTACTGTAATTAAAGCAAAAGGAGCCGCTCTTGCTTAAGAGAAAGGCACACATAAAGGCTTCCTCACTGGGGGGCCTGCAAAACTAAGCATCCCAGAGTGGCTATTGTAAATGGAAGTACAAGGGGCCGTACAATAGGTAGAGTTGGCAGGTCAGTGCAGCAGTTAGTGAGTTTTTTTTTTTTTTTTCAATCAAAAGGGACTTAGATTTGTTCCTCAAGATGTCCATACCTGTAGAAGCATCCCTGAATGATACTTAGTTAACCCCTAGCCACTCCGCGAGCGCTGCAAAGTTGCTGAAGCTGCAGCCGAACGAGGCAAAAGAAAATTCCTCTTGGGCAATGCATAAAGAATATCAAAAGTGATAACCGAAGGAGCTACATTAAATACACAGTATGAGATGTAACAAAAAGACTGAGGAAGGCCTTTTTTTTTTGCAGAATTTTCTTTTTCTAAAGTGATGAGAAAGGAGGTGAAATAAAAATTAAAAAAAGATATCAAATAAAATCTTGAACAAAAGTTATTTAGGGGAAACAGCGATGAGTTTAACAGCTGATTAAAAAAACCTAAACCTCTCCCTGGATGCCTCTCAGTCTCTTCTGGCTGAGGGCCACGTTAGCATGCAGCCGCGATCACTGAAGCATTACCAGCACAGCAACGACACCGCTGTAATGCAGCCACTTTGCTCTGGATTATGACACTTAGCACGGATTGAAAAACCCTTATTATGGCATTTATTTAAGCTAACACGAGGCAAATTATAGGCTGTCATGAAACTGATACCACGGCTGTTTAGACAAGAGCTGACACTGAAGAGGTGCTGTTGCGTGATTTGGCTTGATGTGATTGATGCAACAATTTCTCTGATGTGAAGTGTGGCTGATCTGAAGAGTGTAATTATTTTATCAGTATGTAATTATTTCTAAAAAGCCTTATTTTAGAATGAATTGTCCTCAAACTTCATGCTCATTAAATCATTTTCGTATAGAGGCATGCCCTCTGATTCCCCACTAACCCACACATACACATTATGCCATCCAGGAGCAAATGAGAGAGAGTCTGCTCCGTGGAATGGCTCGGTGCGCTCAGTCCTCGCCTCTTGCTTGTTATAGATGTACTCCTGCTCAAACAGACTGGCAAAAAGTGGCAGCGCCCAGCCCTTCAAGCATTATGCGACTACGATTGCCCGATCTACACACATAAGCAGATTTGTAAAATGGCTTCTCCCATGTCCACTCAGGCACCCGAGCCTTTAGTAAATCCAGGATGCTGCTGACTCAAAATCACAACAAATCAGAGATTGAAAATTCACTGATCCATTTGCTGTGTGTTTGATTTTCTTCAAAAAGCCATATAACCCCAAAACCTTCCGTACACAAATTCTTATTTCAACATGTATTTGAAGACATTTTTTGTAAATCTAGGTATTAACAGTTGACGAGGTAGAACCAAACTGATTTGTCTGTCTGATGATATTCAGGCCCTTAAAGGCCAATCAAAGAATGGGTAACAGCGTATACGATTTAACGAGATGCAAGGATATGATTAGTTTACAATGTTCTCAGCGCTGTCTGCGTAACATGTTGCAGCTGGACATACAGGCGAGCTGTATAATGATTTAAATGTTCTTTTATAAGTTATCATGAAAAAAAAGCATCCTTCTGATTATTTTTTGCAGCTATAGGAGCAGAATACACATATTGTCATGCTAGCTCAAAAACTAACTTTAAGTGCAACACATCCGTAAAAAAAAAAAGGCTATAAACTTGTTAAAAAAACACTCTGTCGAGTTACAAAGGATGGGCTATCTTTCTATGACTCAAAGACAAGCATGTGAAATACCCAGCAACTTTTCAGAAGGAAGGTTTAAGCAGGAGGAAGGTTTACTCAAAAACAAAAGGCTTTGAACTTTTCAAACCTTTGCATCATCAACTTAATTACAGCAAAGCCTCTTGAAAAACAAAGGAACGGGAAGTGTGTAAAACATTTTGTTCTTTGATAATGAAATACAGATTCTGATGTTTGTTATTTTATTGTTATTCCACAGATTTCTCATCTCATGGAACACAGACAGATTCTTCAGAATTTCTAAATGACATGTGACAGAAGTAATGCCTCAACAATTACAAGTCATGAATACAGGTCGTTTGCCCTAAAAGGCTACAGGCTGTTATTAAAGGTGGCCCATTCAGAATAATGCACTGACATGAAAACAGAGTGTGTGTGCGTGTGTGTGTGTGTGTGTGTGTGTGTGTATATATGCTTATGTGTGTGTGTTTGACATGTTTGCAAACATGTACATGTTCATTGTTGCCTTTATCCACATGCTTACACAATGCATGATGTGTATGCATGCAAGTTGTGTTTTTTTGTGTATAGTGTGTGTGTGTGTGTGTGTGTGTGTGTGTGTGTGTGTGTGTGTGTGTGTGTGTGTGTGTGTCAGTGTGTGTGTGTGTGTGTGTGTGTGTGTGTGTGTGTGTGTGTGTGTGTGTGTGTGTGTGTGTGTAAGCCCTGGGGGAAAAACCCCATCTTAAGTTGTGTGTGACAGCCAGCCATCCTGCCAGATCAAGACCTGTCAGCCATGCAACCCAGCCCCAACCACATCGTCTCTCCTCCTCCTCCTCTTCTCCTCCTCTTCTCCTCTCCATCTCATCCCTTCATCCATGCTGCAGCTTTAAACAAGCACCAGCACTTATCAGCCAGAAAAATAATTGGGAGGTCTGCCGCCTGCAATACACTGGTCCTCCCCTCGGTCCACCCGGGTCGCTTCAGCAGTGTCAGCTCCCATTAGGGGGAACGTCGGGTGCCAGGGCAAAGTCTAACTATCTCTATCACTGACTCTCTTCTCCTGCTTCTTTTCCCTTCTTCTTTTTCTTTCCAATACTGATTGATTAATGTCATGTATCCAGCCATCTACTGATCCATGTATCTAACTAGCTCTTTGAATTTTTTTGGTCAAAATTCTTACAAACTTTGATTATTTCACGATCCAATTTAGCATGGTGAGTTGAAACCAAGATTACAAAAATCTTGCAAACTCACAGATTTTGAAAATTCAGATTTTTTATTTTAACTAAAGAGAGAGCGAGAGAGAGGAGGAAACAAGTATCTTTTTTTCCTTTCATGGTCAACAGAGAGACAGTGGGGAGGATGTGTGCATCAGGGCGAAGTGGACGTTGTTGTGGGTGCTCTCCGAAGCATCAGTACGTTGTCACTGTCATGTCACAAGGCCGTCTGAGCGTCTCGTGTGGTCGAGCTGCTTGGCAAGCAGGGAGACGGGAGAGATAGATCCAAAGGGGCCAGCGGGAGTTGATGTTGATGTTGATGTTGCAACTAGGGATATGTGTGTTTGTGTGCCGCGTGTGTGTTTCTACACTGAGGGGCCATGACAGGGACAGCGGTTCAGCTGTCATTCTGGGCGCTACGATGCGATTGGCCGGGGCTGACAGGTCATGGAGGTTCTTGTCGGACAGAGTGGTGTGTGGGCGCTTGTGTGTGTCCGTGTGTGCGTTGTAGTACAGAAAGGGACGCCTGGGTATTAGCTCCCAAACGTCACAACCACTGAGCCGTGTTGCTCTACCACTCCACAAAAGCATGACATACTGTGACCTTACCCAGCCCACTGGTATCCAGCTGTAATAACCCTTCATTGATACATCAGGGTGGGCATAATGTAAAAGCAGCTCCTGCACACTGAAATCAAATCTATTTACCTATGAGACCCAGGGGTACCTGCCTGAATATGACCATCTATAGCTACACAAAAAGCCTCTAGGCGGTGTGACTCTTTGACCCTCTATTTATACTTTTTACTCCACTGGTACTCAATAATGTCCTATAGGACCCCAAATGGTCATCTAGTGTGACACCATGAACCCTTCACAGTTGACTCTTGCATAAGCAAGGGCACATTTTAAACCTCTGACCCATTTCTGAATACATTGCACACCTAACTACAACTCCCACGCACATGTCCACCAACGCCCAGATACCAGTTTGCCCTTGAGCCACTCTCTGCCTAAGCTTCCACTATGTAAGTCCAAGTGGCCAAAACTGCCTCCCACAATGCACGAGGTGACATTGAGAGGCCCCCCGAGTCTCTGCGGATTTGGGGTATCCATCCGGCTGCCCGCACACAAATAAATAATGCAATGGCCGGCTAATGCAGTGGGCCCTGACGCAGTGGCTGACGTTGCCTGCAGCTACCTTTGGGCTGGAAAATAATTACCATGCAAAAGAGGGGGGAAAAAGGGCCCTATACATAGTGTAATGGGCTAAAATGGGGTGATACAATGCAGCTGCCCTCCACGCTCCAGCGCCTCTCTCTCTCCTTCTTTTTCTCTTTCTCTGTCACTCTCTCAACTCTCTCTCTTTTTTCTCTGATATAAACAGTAGCCACTGCCCAGCCAACCACTTTTGCCTGTTCCTCTGAGGGGCTCGATGAGATGAGAGGCTGTTAGTGGCACCAGTCTCATATTCATGGATCTGGGGTTTCCACTGACACACTGTCACACACTTGTTATTGTAGTTACTCACTGCGGGAGTTGAACAAGCAAAGATGGGATTTCTGTAGTCTGTTGTTTGTGAAGAATGTGTGTTAACTTGCAGGGTAGTTAGCATTAGCATTGGCATTATAGGCTCCTGTTAATTAAGGCATCTTAATCTTTCTAGTATGTGTTATTATTGTTGAAGTAAAAACTATTTTTATTTTTAGATGGAAAAAAGGAAGGATAATCCTCACAATTACTAAGACACAGAAGATTAATTATCACAACATTTTTATACCGCTTTGTTTTTCGTGTGTTGAGGATTTGGTGATTTTTTGAAGTATCTATTGATGCAGCAGTTTTGATTGTCCTTCACCAAGGTGATGTGTGTCTAACAATAATCCTTATTCATTTTGCGATTAAAACGTTTTATTGCTGTAGTAATAATAAGAAATAACCATAGTTATTATGATTTCTGGCTTCTGCAAGGCCAGTGTAAGTCTCCAGTTTCCATTTAACCATGCCAAACAGTGTGTAGTATTCCAATTAGGCTTTGGCATTGACATTGGCCTCAGTTTACAGTGGAGCAAACAGACAGGTCGGTGTGTTGACTAATCCAGTGCAGGCAGAGACGTGCTGACCATGAATAGAGGGCTGATCAATGTTGTGATGTTTACACAGGCCTAACAGTGTTTGCTGAGACACATTTTAACACAGCCCTCCTGCTCTCATCTATCAACCCAGGTAAAGGACCCCGAACAACGATGTCATTTATCTATGAACTAAAACAGACACAACTGTACAGTGGCTTTGATACACTCTCAGACATACTGTGACATGGCATAAGCATTGTTAATCTCAAGAAACGTCTCCAGCCACAAAAAGTTCTAAACCTGTAAATATCCCAAGACTTACATTTCCTCGGGACGACAATTATAGAGAAGAACTGTGAATGTAAAGCATATAAGTTTACATTTTAGAATAAATTACTTTAACCTACTTCAATGTGGGGCACTGATGGCCTAGCGGTTAGGTTTGCCCACCATGTACTGAGTCTATAGTCCTCCAAGCAGGCGGCCCTTGTTCAAGTCCGACCTGCCACTACTTTCCTCGATTTCATTCACCACTCTCTCTCCAATTGTCCTGCTCTGTCCACTGTCCTATCTTAATAAAAGCAAAAGGCCCAAAATTGTACAGATGTTCTGAATTTTCTCTTCCAAATACAGATTCTGATACCTATATTTGAGTAGCTGTCCATATGTAGATCATGTGATGCCAGGCTGAGAAACATAGCGCTTACATTTAGGTGGAAATTATCAATGGGTAAACCCTGTTTGCTGACATTTGCCAATGTTTTATTTTGCTAGCATGATGTTGTTGTAGTTTGAAATTGCCATACGCTAATTTGTGGGAAACCTGTGGATTTGAATTGGAAGGTACGAAATTATGGTGCATGCATTGAATGGCAATCTAACCGATACAGAACTGTGTTGCATCAGAGAATTGTCTGCGACTTGTTCTGATACCAGTCACAGTAACAGATCAACTTTACCCAATGACTTGTGGTCTCTTGCAGAACTGAAGCTTCTAATGTTGTGAAAAGCAACAAGAAAAAACGTAGCGTCAAGATTTCTTTGGCAGCCACAAACACACCTGATCAAATTGTATGCTTTTGCACATTTAAGTCTATTTGGTATTCAAGCCATCTCTTCCCTATTGTAAGAAGTCATCGTGTCCTTCACACTCTTGGTCCATGTGCAATACACCATGAAAAAGTAAGCCATGATCTACAGCAGCCCTTCCTTGCTTCTTGACCCCCATCATCTCAACCCCACTTTCTGATGAATACGGTAGAATGGGGTGGGGGGGGGCTGGGTGCCATGGAGACTGCAGGGCATCCTGGGATTGGGGTATGCCGCCTGCCACCAGGTCCCCTTCACTCTAGGGGACTGTCAGTCAAAGCAGAAAACTTTGCTTTGAAGCTCTGTAAACTCTCTGGAGTGTCTTACTGCCCCCACCACTCACTCGCAACCCCTTCCGGGCTCCACACCTCCATCCCCCTCATCCTCCCATGTGCTCTCCTCATCTCCCACTGTTACCTCCTCCCTTCCCCGAGTGACCCACTCTTGAAATCTGCCGTCCACTGTCCCCGAAAAGTTATCCCCATATCCCCCCTTATCTCCGTCTCAAGCTATGCAATCCAAAAATTGAACTTGAAAAAAAAGAGTGGCACAGAAAGAGCTTAGTTTCACTTTTGCAAACCAAATAAGGTTTAAAATGGTAAGGCGTCATGAGAGAGTAACTCTTAAGCTCTGAGACAGACACGCAGGGTGAATCCCTACGGCTCACTTGGTTCAATAGTGAGTGACACTGACGGCTCCGGCGTGTTTCCCCGTTCCTAAAAAAAAAAAGAAGGGGGGAAGTGAAGGCAAATGAAGCTGCATTCACAATCCTGGCACATGCTGCTTGATAATCGCTGATTAAGACATAATTTTCACGCGGATCAGGTCCCTGCGACAGAAACTGTGGCAGCTGTTGATGTTATCAATTAGAGCATTTTTAGTTTTTGATTAATCTAAACCGCACAAATGATAAATTTGACTTATCAGCAGGCAGTGCTTACAGTAGATGCAGGATGCCAAGGTGTGGGGAGGATGTGCTAAGTGCTGATGTTTAAGAAAATGCGTTGAAGGCACATGTATCATTGAGCGCGCCTCTCCATACCAGACCATTAGACTTGCTGATGGCTTGTTTAAGAAGTGATGAAATGCGTGTTAGATTTGTTGTGACTGGAACAGCTTTGTTCACACCTCACACATTCGTGTTGCCAGTGGATATCAGATAAGTGCTCGGTGACTTCCTGGTTACCCACGCTAAAAGCCATAATGTGTGTGTTTGAAGGGATGGCTAAATATGTGTGCTCATGTGATTTGGGTCCATCTGAGAAAGTGTACCAAGTTTATAGCATGTCGCAGAATTAATTGAAAGGGGGGGGGGGAAGACAGATAGCTCAAGCCCGGGGCTGCTGAATATGGAGTCTGAGGCTTAAAGAAGAGTCAGGAGGGACAAAGATAAAGGTGGAAGACTCAACAGTTTTCTCGCTGAGAAGCCTTGAGCCCAGTCCATTGAGACAGAGCTAGACTAACGTGTTGTTCTCAGTTATCTCAGCTGGCCAACACTGACCAATTAACCAAAGCTAGCGTCTAATTAGCTGCATTTTTAATTAACACCACAGGCATGACCACTGGCATCACCACTTTCCAAGAAATTTCACAATCAGAACTGCTCAGAAGCTTACTCTGAATCATCCTAACATCAACCTCCATATAATCTAATGTCTTCTACAATAATGTCATTGGCACCAAGAATCAATTTTGGGGGTCCAAGATTGGACACCTATAGGCCATGAGACAAATGACCAGCATCCATCAAACCAAGAGGATCTATAAGGTAGTGAGTCACATGAAACACATAGTGAAGCATTGCACATTTGACCTCAGGAGTTCATTTGACTGCACAGCTTTGCTCTCTCTCTCTCTCTCTCTCTTCTTCTGTGACGGCGGGCGAGTCGTTGCCCCCTCATTGCCGACACGTGGCTGGCAGCCCGGCCGGCTCATGGCCACAGGGCCCTCTCCTTTGAATAACGGCAGGTTAAGACATAATCATCTTCACAGAGGAGAAGATTCACTTTGACCTCATCACCTCGCTCCCCCGATTTCCCGAGCCCGGAGAGAGACGGAGGAAGAGAGAGAGAGAGAGAGATGGAGACAAAGAGAAAAAGAGAGAGACAAAGAGAGAGTGAGAGAAAATTACAGTGTGAACCCAGAGGCCAAAGAAGAGACAGAAGGAGCGATTGAGGGTGAGGATAGTTAGTTCTCGCCTTTGATGCTTAACTCTCGTCGACAGTGCAAAGACTGAGAATCATAGAGATGTGCGGCGAAAGAAAAAAAACCTCTCTGTGGGTTGCCGTGCTGCAACCCCAAGGCTGCACAATCACTCTCACATGTTAATGGGCTGCCATTTGGCTACTAAATCAACCGAGGGCAGGAGACTGAGCAAAGCGTAAGACAAATATCCAGTTCATTATATGAAGGCAGTGGAGTTTAAGTCTGGGGACATTAAAAAAAAAATGACATCTGTAAAAGTTTTCTATAACAAATAGCGGAGATTCTAGCTACATGTAGGCTGGTAGTAAATTCACCAAAACACACAGACTCATACACGTGGTATAAGGGGGGTACACAGTGGGGAGCATTACCGCAATTGATGAAGAAAATTCTTCTCATGTTCCCGTCCCAGTTTTACACTTTAGATTCTCTCTCTCTCTCACTCGGTCTCATGCTGCGTCTATATCTCTCTCCCATTCTTTCTCTCCCTCTTTGATCCACTAACCCAGTTTAAAGGCAAGCAGCCAGACACCTCCTCCTGCAGTTTGTCTGGGACAGTAGATAGCCCTGTTAGTAGGACTAGGGTTTCTAATGACTGTACATACAGATTGCCAGTGTTTGTGTCTGTGTCAGTGCATTTGTGAGTGTGCATCCGTGTAACCCTCCTAAAACTACTTACAGATGGAGAGTCAATTCACACACACAAAAACACACTGTATTGCAGCAGAGTAAATCCCTCCATGTCTTTCGAATATTCTGCTGAACAGGAAGCTCCTTCACAAGTTTCTGAGCCCTTAAATATTGTGCAATTATAACTTATATCATATTGGGCTTATAACTGCTGATACACACTCCAATCAAATCTTAAATCAACTTAGATGTTAAATAAATATTTATCTTACGCACTCAGTCCTGCATGATTTAAAACTGTGAAGACGATACGTTTAAAATATTGATATGACATGGATCGATGTTTGAGGAAAATATGGCAGAATAAGAGTCCTGAAAGTGGCATGACACACTCCGCTGTAAAGAGACAACCTTCTAGCACTCACATAAAGTACTGTAAGGTGGTGTTACAGAGTGATGCTTCTTTTATCTTGTAAACTCTGTTGGACAGAGTTTGGAAACCAGCTCATTTAAAGCCCACAATGCTGACAACCATAGAGATTACTATTAGCCTCCAAATAACTCCTGATATGACCTACACCCTGGGAAGTCGTCCCAATTTCCACATCCTCTGTGCACGGTACTTCAGAGCCGTTTGGTGCCACTCTAGTCAATGATTGTGTTTCCACAGCGAGCATCGCGGTCCATCTCTACTCCGTTTCAAATAAGCTGCGAGTCTATTTTCAACGGAGTATGTTGCAGGCATGTGTCTGACAGGAAGTCAGACAAGGAAACACACAGAGTGTCTGGTCAATTTCAAAATAAAACGCAATATGCAGAATCACAATTACATTTTCTATCATTTATCAACATTAGGTCAAAACAGGCTTCAAACGAACAACAAAGCATCCTAACAAAGACAAAACAACACGTTTTTCTCTTTATTCTAGCATGATCTTGTAGTTCTCCTGTGATGAGTGGACAGCCGCTCATGGATGCTGCTTGCACGGTCGGCACATGTACACAAATTATCGCATCTCTCTCAAACTTTATATATTTAGAACAGATGCTATATTTAACAAATAATAATCGAAATTCTAAGATAAACCTGTAATTTAAAAAAAAACAGCAAATTTTATTTGAAGGGGATTCCTAGGGTTTTTGCATCCAGGCTCCGGTGGACACTTGAGGAACTGCAGTTTCTTTGCACTTCCACATTGGCTCCGCTGGAGGTTGCCGCTCGGTTAAGATAGACTATCACTTATTAGAAGAGCGTGCAAGCACTAGCATTCTCCTCTTACCAGTCAAATACACTGAAAAGACAGGATCCGGAATTGGTAATGATATATGTCATCCAACACATATAGCAGGAATGGTTTTGATGCAAGGACATTTAAGGACATCCATATTTTAACTGACGATCACACTTCTCATTTGCTGTGTTTGGCCTGTTGACTCAAAATGTGGACTTGCATGAGTTTCCTACATAGGTTTGTTGCTTTCACATTCAAACAAGACATCCAAACTTGTAGATGATACCAACATAACATTTGAATTACAAATCCTAATGCGGCATTAAGATTCTCCTGCTCAAATTAGTTGAGCTGCTCTAAGTCCTCGCTATTCACACAGAGAATTAGGGGATTCACTCATGAATATATACCATCCAAACAGAGTTTAGGATTCAAGTGATTTGTCTTGGCATTTTATGTTTTAATTGTCTCCAAGCAGGAGGTCAATCCGCCCAAAACATTCTGCTCGCCAGTTACTGTAGAGGAATGCATTATAGGACAGGCACAGATGTTTAGGGAAATACCACACAGTCACACGCGCATACGTGTGGTTAGCCACTGATGAGGGACAATTTTTAACTTAATTGATTTTATCCCCTTATTAATTTCCTCGCCCCTCTCTCTCTCTGTCTCTGTCTCCCCCCACTCTCTCTCACTCCGGCTTCATCAGCAGTCTGTCAATAGGGCGTCGCAGCCGCACTCAATCCCTTATTGCCTCAGAATCGCCTCAATCAAATCCCAATCAGTCACTCGTACCGCCCATCAGCACCCAACTCAGGCCATGCTCCACACACACACACACACACACACACACACACACACACACACACACACACCTACACACAAACCTACACACAAACCTACACACACACCTACACAAACACACACAAGAATGCACAGATGCAGATGATAAATGAAAAACAGATATACAAACAGATTTTCCCTCTCATATACACCTTTGTTAATATTGAACTCTCGGGTTAATCAATAGGTGCAGCGATCATAAACTCATTAGTTCTAATTACAGTGAAAGAACGGGTTCCCGTTTTGACCGAGCGGAGAAAGATGGCAGGAAGAGAAATATACTCTAGGATCTTAAGTACTTAAAATATCACTCAAAAACAGTTTTTTTTATCCTTTTTTAAAAAAAGATTTAACGTTTGAGTGTTAAATCTCTGACATCAGCACTATGCTGTTTTCAGGAGTTCTTCACTGAATGGTTTCCTCGTGTTGGAGGACTTGAGTAACTTTTTCTTGACATGAGATGTGATTTGGGATCATCATCATGTTTTATTCAAATACTCTTTTTAATCCATCTCAATGCAACAGGATCCATTTTTGTATAATTCATAGGGTCAATCAATACTTTATTTCCACACTGGAGGGTATATCACAAGCACAGACTCAAGATTGTGTCAGGCTTCCTCAACCTCAACCTGTCCTCTTCATTTTATTTTATTTTAGCTCTAATTTACATTTATAGATGAAGAGGTTAGATATTGATAAAAATGTAAATTTTTCAGTATGTATTTTAATTAATTGTCTTGATAATCTAGTCTCCAACATTTAATGAAGTAAGAGCAAAATATTGATACAAATACAAAGTTTATACTATAAGGAAAAATGTTTGTTTGATTTTTTTTCTCTTCATTTTAACATTTTAACTTAATTTCTTTTTTTTTATTCAAGCAGGAGGAAAAAAATCTATTTTCAAAGGGTGTCATGGTCAAGACAGAAAGCAACACTTTTAACAGAGTTTGTGACAAGAATGAGTAGCCATACATTCAAATATAATATGAGATACATTAATGTTGTTCATTAAAAGACATAAAATTACAAGTTACACCACAAATATGTCACAATCAAACACAACAAACTTAATATTTGGCAGTACTTCAACAGCCAGATTTAACGCCTCAGAGTCATGGTAAGTAGAATCACTTTTTCAGAATCAAAGATATTCCAAATCCATTCAAGAGTTAAATGAATTAAATTCTCAAGGTTCAATCTTGATGACTTTTGATCATCCTTGTCATCATCCTCATGATGAGAAACATTTAATTTAAATAATTTTAATTTTTTCTTGATGCAACAGGAAAAAACAATGAAATTCACGATATAACAAATATATCACAAGTGGTAATATTTGAAATGTTTTGTCATTTTAAACTAATACCAGCATTTTCTCTAAAGACTATTATGTAAATACATCCAGCAGACATAAGTACATCCACCACACCCACCCAACCTCCCTCCACTCGCCCCTCCTCCCTCACCATATACCAGACACAGTGCCTTCCCCACTACGCAGCCCCACCCATGTCCGGCTCACAGTCCCCTCCAGCACCCACCAGCGATGTTTTGTCATCATTAAACCTCGCCTGCTAGCTTTGTTTTCCTCACTACATGTCACCTGCATGGGGTTGCCACTACCAGCAGTGAGGGGGTTAACTCTATTTTGTCCAGGACCTCATGCCTGTGTGTGAATATGAAAGTGTGTATGTATGTTGTGTGTGTGTGTGTGTGTGTGTTCCAGTCCACTTTGTGCACCATGGAGGCATGTGTTTGCGTCCATGCGAGTGTTTGTTCTCTTGTTTATGTGTGTGTGTCCATGCAGGACCGTGGCCTGCTCTCTGCATGTGTGTGTGTGTGTGTGTGTGTGTGTATGTAAAGGAGAAATTTGCCTGTCCTTGCCTAAGTGAATGGCTAGGATTAAGCTGACAGCCCACCTTAGTGATGGCGAAATAATTGGTTGTTCAGCTCTGTCCTTGTCAGAGCGCTGACAGTTCTGCAGATGTCCTGTGCGGTTCTCCAAAGGTTAGGCTCAGCTGGGGCCGCCATTCATTAATCATTCCGCTCTGACAGTGCACCGAGCAGCCTGCAGCTGCCACCCCGTCCCCCTCAATTTCTGTCACCGCCTTGCACCACCACCACCAATACCCCCCCCCCCCCCCAGGTCTCCCACCACCCCCCATTTGTGTGTGTGCATGTGTTTGTGCTCCCCGACGTCCACACAAACAAGTATGCTTAAACATAAATTTGCATGAAAAGTCAAGGGATGTATACAAGCAACAGCGTGCCCCTGTACATGAGAAGTGTGAACTGGACAAGCGGTGAGGTAAGGATGTAAACAAAACACACGAGCTAAGAAGGAAGTCTACTCTGCTAATGATCTAACTTGCTCTTCTTTCACATGTATGGCTCGGCTCTGCGGACAGTAAATGGCTGACTCGCTTGTGTACATGTAAATAAGCTTGCAGATACCCCAACAATTACGCCAGGGTTTCCCATTGCTCTTTTCTCAACACATTACAGAGTCCAAACACATCACAGAGTCCAGGACTCACTTACCGGTATTAACCCTTCTGGGCTATTAACCCAGAGATTCATGATGGTGCTCCATAAGCAGCTCTACATATGCACTGTGTAGTGAGACTCCAGTATAAGTTGTTGTTGAAACTGATGTTTTATGAAATATAAATAAGGTCCTTTTAACTTAATTGATTTTATCCCCTTATTAAGTCCTTTAACATGCATGCAAACGTATTCAATTTCAATCACCCGTCTGAAAACTGACTTCCATGATCTATGTGAGGTCAAAAACACACACACTAAAATTACCTCTCAAGTGCTAACAGTTCTGACCATGTCAGCAACATTGTTCTGACCCCTTTCCCTTGTTCACTATCTAACGACCCTCTCAACCTATTTTGTCCCATGTTCCAACCCATTCTCTCTCCCACGCCTCCTCAACTCTCCCAGGAGTGGGGTTTCCATCACAGCCTCTGGTATGAGGGGGTGGGAGTGGAGGAAGAATGTAAGGAGGTACAGAGAGGAGGAGGAGGACGTGGTATGGAGGAGTCCGCTGGGCACTAAGTGGTGTGAAGAACTGAGATAAATCCTCCATTATGGTCTACCTGCTCCTCTGTATTGATTAACAGGAAGCCAGAGACAAGAAGCCGGCAGCCATGAGGAGAGACTCTCTGTGGTCAGAACTACTGTGAAGCTATAAAAAACATTGACTTAAAAAGTGATCTACTAGGAGCTGGGATATGAAAGTATAATGAGAAACGTTTACTATGGATGACATGCTATAAAAATGTGATAGTTAAACTGATATTTAGCATGTTAGTAATGCTTATTTTGTTTTTGTATTATACCAGTCGGGGAACTAATACTTTCACTTCAATTACTATAAGTTTATTAGGATTTGAAATTAGAAATTGAACTTTTGATGGAATATTTTTACATTCTTAAGTTGATACCTTTGACTTAATAAATGATCTGAGAGCCAATTCGGACACCGTTTATAGAAAACTAATCTATTTAAAACCTTAATCATGGTATTGAATTAATCCATTTCCAGAGATATTCCATACTAACTTTATAAGCTTCGGATAACACAGAATTTGAACAACAGCCTTGTAAGCTAAATGTACCAGTGTGTGGAAAAAAAAGAAGGTATTTTCAGCAGCTGGGCAGCAGAAGGTCAGATCAATAAATGAAAAAAAAAAACGGTTGCCTACAGAATATGCTACTGCAGCCTTCCCTTTCTAATGCTTCCTAAAACGTTAAAGAAACACTATAAACGCTCTCGGAACTATGTGTGCCTTCAACTGCTTTTATTTGGCCTTTGAATGAAAATATTTGTATGCCCTTAAACTCTGACCTAGCGATAGATAAATTAGTCATTTCTACTGGACACTTACAGTACATATCTCTGAACACATGTTTCTGTACATCTTCGGCAGATCACGTTGACGAAACGCTTTCGAGACAGAGTTTGAGGAGATTAGCACGAGCTTGTGAAACACTTAAGAAAAAATCCTGACCTCAGAAGGGATGCTCAGTTTACTGTCAGTCAAGTATAAAAACATTGTCTGGTCATGAAAGAGCCCACTGAGTGATGTCAATTGCTGAACATGATATTTTCCATAGTCCTACCACAAACCCATCAATACAACAAAGTAATTTATCGTTTATTCCGAAAACAAATGGGATCATTTCAAAACCAAGTACTGACCCTCACCCTACACATCTATTTACTCTTTGAATTACAATCGTGGTCTCAGAATCACGGTGCTCTATGTGCTGACATCAGCAGAGAGAGACGGAGAGAGCTGGCTGTTTCAAAGAGGAGGTGGGTGGGGTGCCCTGTTGTGCAACTCAGGAGGAAATTCCCTTTTTCAGTCCATCAAAACAGCACTTTTCCCTGGAGACAAAGGCAGCTACAGCACATACAGTACACATCCACAACCAAAACAGATGTGGGTATAAATGGTTCAGGAGTAGTGACAAGGAGAGAGAATCTTTTTATTGCCTCTCCTCATATGCAATGATGTTGGTTACCCCCCCCCCCCCTCCCCTTGCTGAATGCAAGAGGAATGGAGATTTATAGTATTAATATTCCATACATTATGACCATGCCATTGGGGTGATATCCTGGCAATTACACTAATGAACTCTCAGCACACAGTGCCCCGTGTTAACATCACAGCTTGAGGGTGGACATTCTTTAAAGCTCTAATCTATCTCGCCAAGTCTACAAGCCCTACATCCATTCATATCAGTCATTGCTTAGCAGATATATTAAAGCGAACCCTATGCAGGCGCAAGGACATCGAAAAGACTGGAAGACATATCACCTCGGCCAATAATGGGCATGCAAAAAAAATGACGGATTCTTCTGGAATTCAAAGAGAAACATAGCAGGGAGTATCATTGATTTGCCCCTCAGAGATTACCTATGTATCATAAGTGTATGTAGATCATCCAAACCACCGCCACCATCCTCCTCCCCCCCCCCTGTGACTATTGGAATAGGAGAGCAAAGGGGAGGCACATCCAGTGGATGACGAGCTGCAGTCACATGGTAAAGCCCACGGAGGATCTCATCAGCCTCTATGTAGATGTGTATGCTGAGTGAGTGATTGCCCATGGCTGGAAATTGGTGTAGAGGGCTTCACGGGGGAATTGGAGGGACGAGTTTCCACACTCTCTCTCTCTTTCTGTCATACACACAGAAGCACACAGGAGCAAGAAGAACACACTTACAGAGACTCACACAAATATACACACTTATTGGAAGACACCGGCTGCAACACATGCATGCACACGCACCATCACGCACAAATCTCCCTATATGCACAAGCACAGGGAGCCGGGATGATTAAGGTCCTATGCAGAGCAGCTTCTGAGTGGTTCTGTGCCTTAGCCGCCTGTTTTCCCTGCTGAATACACGCCACTAGCCGAGTATTCTCCAACGGGGAGGAAACCCGTCATCACAAATGCAAGATCAGGGGTAATTACGTAGTAATACGCCACATGAAATATTTCTTTGTAGCAGAAATGGGATTCCCTTTGCTTCAAATTTAGAAAAAAAAACACACAGCTTGGCTGCTATTTTTTGCAGAGAATGTATTTAAATTTGCTCCATGTACTAAAATAGAACGAGAGATATTATGGTTCTACGCTATCTCGATGAGCCTGCAGTGTCACTGTCACCCAATCCAACTGGCATGGGAGATCAATCCTGCTACAGTGTTGATCAATGATTCTGATCAGGTGAGATTATAGGTATTGCAGAGATATCAATGCAATGATGGATGATTGATAATGTAACCACAGCGGTCGATGAGTGGGATATTGCTGATAAGACTCTTGTTGTGGAGCCTTGTGGGGGAAATTTGCATGTATTGCTGCAGTCTGTGAGTCAGTCATCTAAAATGTATGTTCAGTATTATCACTGTGTAAAATGAATATGGCAAAACAATGATTTATCTACTGGTTTATATCTGTAAGAGTATTCTGCACTTTACTGAACCATCAAATCTAAAATCATAGCATTTAAAAGAGAACGCTGCAAAAGTGCAAGCGTGACACTTCAAACAGAACATTTTGGTGAGAAAGCCTGCTGGTACGTAAAAAACAAACCTTTTTTCTTCCAAAAAAGACAAAAGAGATTTAAATAGGAAAGGCTAGTTAAATCCAAACCAACATACTATCACTCAAACACAAGGGTAAAATTCAAGCCTACTTAAGTTTTCTTTAAAGGACTTGAAACAGGGTACCTCTTTTGCATCAAATGAATGAAACATGAATCATGTAATTCTTGAAAAAAAAAAAAAAGTTAGTTCTTTATTTTAAAAGAAAACATGTTTTCATGAACAATGACTCATGTGAAAGATACAACAGTTGAATGGTCATGTCTTGATAACTGGCTTTTAACCATCTTAAAATATCTGTAAAATATAATCCGTTTCTATAGCTTCCAAAGTCGTCTACCAGCCGATTTCATTTTTAGTCCCAGATATTTGATTTGTCAAACCCCTGTATCTCCAAAGCCCCATATTGTGACCAGTGGTCCATCAAGTTCCCCCATGGTGGATTAGGACTAGTGGGGTGATTTGTTACCCTTTTGGGAAGCTGTCTTGGACGCTCATTTCCCCCTGCTGCATATTCTGCCCCTTTGCCGCCACCCCCCCGCCCCCCTCCATTTTGATGAATAGCTGGCCGCATGAAGGCGAGCAGCCGATCTCACCACCAAGGTTACGGTAACCTGGGTCCCTGCATCTGGGGGCTACCTGCCTCCAATAAGCAGCGAGAGAGAGAGAGAGAGAGAGAGAGAGAGAGAGAGAGAGAGAGGGAGGGATGGAGTGAGTGAGGTAGGAGGGGAGTGGAGGTCTGTGCCGTGCTGGAAAAGGAGCAGCCCAAGGATCCTCATTTATAGGCTTTAAATCTGCATGGCAATTTCTGGAGACTGGGGCTGGATGGGATTCTGATTACTCCACCTCTACCACCCTCATCCCGCCACCACCCCCTTCCCTTCTTCTCTTCTCCATCCCCGACTCTCCTCCAGCAGGTTGATGTCTCCCTGCCTAGCTTTTGTCACTGATCACCCAGCCCCTACATGCCCCTGATTACTGGATGAGCAGCATTATGGATCGCTCTGAAGGACAGGAGGGACTTATCTCAAGGAATCGTTCTCCCCCCTTTAGAGTACACAGGTGGCTGGATTTCTCAAGTCACAATATGAATGGATTTATTTTTCTGTTGATTGGGTGGATGGGAGATTGGCTTATCGGCACATTTGGACTTTATCTATCTGCAAGCAGAGATATATGAGAGAGGGAATGAGGGCAATTAGTGTAAATGAGCTGTGTAAATGCATGGAGATATTCATAATATATAACTAATGTGATTCATAATAGATGTTGAGAAGTTAGAACACCTATGCAGGAATGTTTCGTTCGTTAGCATATATATATGTTTTTTTTAAGCTTCAGAAATGATCACAAACCAGACTGCTAATTATAAAGTACATGTCTCACATTTCTCATGCCCTTCTGTGACCATCTTCTCCACCAGCCAGCAAAACCCTCTCTTGCCTTTTCATGACAATCCAACCAATAGTTTGCAGGATCCACTTTCTCACAGCCACCAATTTCCAACAAGTGGCCAACAAATAACCTTCATATTAAAAAAAATATAATCCATATCTAAAACGGGAGTGAAAACATTCTAACTCTGACACTATCTCAGGCTCCCTGCTTTTGTTCGCTTTTATATTTGCACACAAAGCCCCTAACGCAGCAGTTTTCTTTTGCTTTGTATGGCATGTCGGGGTTTTCATTGCAGTCCAGCACCACTAGAGAACACCGTCTCTGCCAGCGATTAGAGCCCGAGGTACAAGAGGGCCACTTCACCTCCAAGATTAGAATGAAACAAAGGCTGAAGTCTTCGTATTGTGCCAAGAATGGTAACAGACAGGGAGAGGAGAATGGTCGGAGCCAAAAACAGACTTGCTGGAGAGTCTGGAGTGGAGTGACTTGTCCGGGGAAAAAAAAACGATTTCAATGCCTTTCCAACAAGGAAATTTACAAAGAAAAAAAATAAAATGATGATTCACTCTCACGGTTAAAAAAAAAAAAAAAAAAAAGGACAGTGTTACACAGTTTTATGCAAACTGAAAGCACTCTTTTGATTAGATTTTTGCTCAACTATTGAGCTTCGCACCTTTGTATCTTCTATCGATATCAAGTGCAAGTTGAGCATACAGATCACACTGCTACACCTCTGGCCTTTCCTACCTACCAACCGTATTGTAGATTCAAAGCACTAAGCCAGCAGGGGTCAAGGCCTTACTGTGTGGAGAGGTGAAGGCAACAAGACCCGCCTCCGCCTATTCTCACTTCTCTCATCCACCTCCTCCTAGACGGCTCCATCCTATTTATTCCTCCATGTTCGTAACTGTATCTGTGTGTCTGCATGCCCATGTTTCTCACATCTTTTGCTTGTGCAGTCAACAGGCCCTTGGCTGCCCACCACTGGTTGCTAATTGCTGCTGACATTGTTTGGCCTCTCGCTGCTTAGTTTAGGACAAACCCCTCATTCATGTGCTGCGGACAGCTCGTTAGGGGCCAACCCCCACCTTATACGTTCATTGCTCTCTCTCTCTCTCTCTCTCTCTCTCTCTCTCTCTCTCTCTCTCTCTCTCTCTCTCTCTCTCTCTCTCTCTATCCTTCTCTTTCTCCCTCTTTCACTGACCTCCTTAATTAACTGGTAAGGCGCTGCTGGGAAATTTGCACACAAAAGCCTGGTGTCTAGCCTGTTAGCCTCCCACTACCCAAACAGCCCCTTCCGCCTCCACCTCCGCCTCCCTCTCCTCCCTCTCTTTATGCCCATCCTCAGCCTGCTACTGTATTCTTCCAAACCCCAAACAGAGGTTATTGTACAGTCACACAAAAAAACAAAGATAAAGTGATTCAGTACACATTCACCCATTTGTTGTTTCTTTTCCATCCCCTCCTCCTTTTTTCCTCTCTCAGTTTTCTTTTTCTATATTAATGGCGGACCTCATTAAAAGCGCTTGTTTAGAAATAGTTCACAAGTGATACACTCTTAAGTAGTCTGTTTGTTTGCTTTTTCCATTTAGTTTTATTGCCATTATTCTTACTCTATCTTGCCTATTTGTTCATGCCCTCGCTGCCCCGCACACCTCCCACTCCCTTTCAGGGAGACCTTCCAAGCTTCAGCTGTTTTTTTTTGTGGTCCCTGCAGAGGGCTCCCTGAGAGCAGTTAGCTGCCTGTCGGGGACGAGGGCCCTCTAAAGGGGCCCGCTCAAGAATGTTGGGGGCAAAGAAGTGTAAACAGGTGGAGCCTCTCCATTATATGGGACCCCCCTCTTCACTCACACACTACACCTCAGAACATGTCTCGTTCTATGAGATATATCGCTCATGAACACACACAGACACACAAACTTGGTGGTGGAATGCTAAGTAATGATTGATCAATCAATCAATCAATCAATCAATGATTATTTAGCATTCCAACACCAAGTTTATGTTGTGTGTCTACGTGTTCTGGAGCTTTCTCTCTGTTGTGCACGCTGCTGCTGGACCACAAGGCTTCCAAACAGCAACCTACATCTCCCCAGGGTGCCTTTTTTTCTAACAACATTTTGTAAAGAGGTCTGTCGATGGGATCTGTGTATTTAAGAGAGTGTTTGTGTGTGGAGATGGAAAGAACTCGAACAGGATTTATACCATCGACGTTTTTCTTCACTTTCCATCCAATGCTTCCTGATTTATTTTCCTGTCATTTATATCTTAATTATATCTTTATCATAATTATTTCTACTACATTTTACATTGATACCTTTCCCTTTAGCTTTTTTCATTTACTTTTCCACCCCTTCCGACTTCCTTTGTCCGTGGTTAAGTTAATGTCATAACCTGCAATCAAGCCGATGTTCCTTATTTTATTTCAAAATAAAAGCAACTTTGTAGCCAAACAGGAAGTGAAGCAACTTAAGCCTTACACCGTACAACATTTCAAATTAAAAACATTATAAAATGCAAAAGAATGGAATTTCAAACATGCAGTTAAAAATGTGATTAAAGTTAATTATTTTTAAGTTATCATTTGACAGCCATAATATGTACATAAAGGGACTCTCATTTTATTTTATTTTTATTTTTTATTTATTTGTTAGGGACAGTGTATATTAATGAACAGCTGTAACAATTACAGCTGTAAAAATGCCAGATTATAGCAGAAGTGCTAGTTTCCATCTGTTGTCCCTAGGCAGGTAACAGAGAAAGACAAATTACAAATACAAATACAAAGGCATAAGTGACACAAGACAATAATAGAGGTTAAAGGTTAAAGGTGGTCACAGACTTGGTTTTCTTTTATCCACTGTTTGAGGTGTGTTTTGATGGTTGCATATGTTTGTGAGTCTTTTATTGTGAGTGGGAGAATATTCCAATATTTAGTTCCTTTGACTGACTGAACAGTTTGTCCGAACGTAGTGCGTCTGTATGGGACCTCACAGTCTCCTCGGGCGGTGGTCCTGGTGCCGATCCCACTGGCAGACTTCAGCTTTATAAAGTCCTTCATAGGGAGGAGGAGCAAGTCCGTGCAAAATTTTAAATATAAAACATGCATTTTTAAAATGAACAAAATTATGAAAATTAAGTGAATTATGTTTATCTAAAACAGAGAAATGGTGAAACGAAAATGGCTTTTTGTCAAATATTTTTATGGCCTTTTTAAAAAGAGATTGTATTGGTTTAAGTGTTGTCATAGGTCAGATCGTTGTTTCATCGACTTTTCTCAATCAAGCAAGAAACAGAAATGATGTGACCTACTTGGCCACATTGTTTGTTTATGTTCTAAGTCCACACCGTATGTTAGTGTGACATGCACTTGCGATTTTTTTCTTTCAACAAACCACCGATGATGGAATCCTTTAAGGCAGAGCGAGGGTACAGGGGGTGACAGTAAGAGAAAGAAAGAGAGAAACTAACTTCTGTTCGCCTGGGGAGCACTGTGCAGCCCATCTGTTGAAATTGTTCCACATATTGTGACCTAGATAAAGAAAAAAACTTCACTCTTATAGGTAGCGCTGCCTACATCTGTGTTTGACACTTGTCTATTCATTTTAGTGGTCTAGTCGTCTCAAAATAGAGGAGTTTTGCATAATTTTCAGCTTTACATATGTATGATTTCAATAAAGGGTATTAGAAGAATGATCTGGTGGAGAACTATGTCGAATTAAATGAAAAAACTTTTCGCTCTGTGTTTGTCTTAAGTTTGATTTCGAACATTTCACAATGAG
The DNA here is from genome assembly GCF_963930695.1 of Labrus bergylta. NCBI lineage: Eukaryota > Metazoa > Chordata > Actinopteri > Labriformes > Labridae > Labrus > Labrus bergylta. Next base: position 17,540,717 of record NC_089202.1, read on the forward strand.
AAAAACGAACAGAGCAAAAGTAATCTGCGTTTAAAACGATGGATAGCATTAGCTGCATCCAACCGTTAAACCACTGGTAACCTGGATAGCGTTGCCGTATCTCATTCATTGAAACATGTCTTGCTTTTTTCTGTCTTTCCAAGGACCCCTGTCATTGTCGAAAGTAGATGCCCAGGGTTGTTGTAATTGACAGGGGGGATGTAGAAACAAGGGAAAGGGTTAAAAGAGATATCCTTTGCTTGAATAAGATGGTAAAATTGACTGGGCGAGTCTTTCAGAAACTCCAGCTTGACCTTGAAGGAGGACCAGGAGGAGGTTGATTCTCTCTTTTGGACCAAGGATGGAAGGTTAAGTGGGGTGGTCATGGCCACACATTTCCAAACACATACACGCTCACACACACACTTACTGTAAATGCACACACTCACAAAGAAGCGCAAGGAAACACTGGTGAGAGGCTCCTATTGTGCACAGCTTTGACAATATTATGTTTGGACAAGAAGAACATTAATTTGCCTTCTTTGAAGGAAAGTGCACTTCTCAGCCATCTTAAGCCCACTTGAGCTAAAATTGGAGTGGTGTCCCCTCCCACCCTCGATACTTCCCGCCACCACCCACCCACTGATTGTATCTGCTGCTGCCCCAAATGAGGGCCCCCAAGACCCCATGCGCTCTCACCAGGGGGGGCTTTGGTGCATGCAAGCTTTAAGGTTGGACAGTGGGTGAGTGTAAAACTAGACATTTTGAGTGAGAAAGAATATAGTGAGGACTAAAGTTGTATTTAAAGTATCTATAACTATATATCTATATTGCATATCTCTCATATATATAATATATACTCACGCATATATACAAACGCATGTCTTTACCAAAGGTCAAAAGTCACAAATGTGACACAAAGACTTTCTTATTCTCACAAAATACTTTCTTCCTCTCAGCTTGTCCAACTTGCTCAGCCAATCCGGTCGCAGCAGATGGTTATTCACAAATGGATCGGGTTCTGCTCGAGGCTTCTGCCCTTTTGAAGGAAGTTTTTCCTTGCCATTATTTCCAAGTCTCTAAATAAGATCACAAACACGATGTTGGACCTGCTCTTTATCTAAGTTCTCATGAGACACATTTTGTCAAGATTTGGCACTTTATAAAAAAAAGAAAACTGTATTGATTGATAGATAATAGTGCCCTGTCTTTTAACCCTCAAAAAAGATAAATGAATAAAGACTTAAAAAAAAAAAGGAATAACCGTCTAGACACTCTCTCCAAGGATGTGGGAATCTGGTCAGACGCTCGCAAAAAAGAAGGTTTGACGAGATTTGATGTGGATTTTTTTCCCCTCTCTGCTTGTGATAAAGACTTATGAGAGAGTTTTTCAACCTTATGAAGATGTCAATGGTTTTTTAAATTCCTTTAAGCTAATCACTACCATCAGACTACACGCCCTGCCCCTGTTCTCGTTCCCCTTGAATCAGAATGTACTGTCTGAGGCCATGCAAAGGTGTCACCTCGAAGGGAGAAGTACAGCGGACGCGGTCATAATCACGGCACCCTATGCCGCCTTCTCTTTGTCAGTCGCTGCGTACCAACATTAAATTTTAAGTGTGAATGTGATTATCGTGTGGCATTCATTTTTAATGGGCTTTGCCTCTATGTGTTTTAGCATGCGGCAAGGCCCGGCAAACAGCTGACTCAGGCCCTTTTTGTGCTGATGGCATATATTTCGCATATATACATGCACTGCTTATTCCTCCTTCTTGCAGAGCCATCCTCTTCTTCTTCCTCCTCCTCCTCCTGCTCTTTTTCTCATCTCCTTCATCCCCATCCCTTAATAATTCTTGTGGAGGGAGATAGGCCAAGGGGATAGAGGGTGAGGCGGTGCCCCCAGAGGTCTAACTAGCCAATGGGGTTGGCCAAAGGTTTTACTGGTGAGGCAGCATGCCCCGGTTGTTCTACATATAGACCAGCTTGGAATGAAATGAAGTCCACAAATTAGATGATTAATACCAATTTTCATCTGATTCCTTCAAGGTCAGTTTGTTTTTTAAATGACCAGGTCATGACTTGTAAAATGTCGTCATATAAAACTTTTCTCGTCTCTGCTTCTAATCTGTCAAAATCTAAATCTAGGCTCACTGCCTAACCCAATCTGCCCTTGATCCAATCTGTCAAAGAAAAGATTTAGGCTGACTTGGTAAAAGATACAGAGCCTGTAATGAGTAGCTCTACCTCATACAAAGTAACCAGTCAGACTGTAAGACGCATGTTACCTATACTCCTACACAGACTTAATAATGCCTTGAGGAAAAAAAAGGGAAAAAAAAGGGAAAAGAAATAAAGGGTCCCGTGAATCACAGAGGGAGCGATAAGGCCTTGAAATTAAAACAGATATACTGTATAGCCAGTCCGGTATGGAAATCAATAACATATTATTAACCGGGGGAGGCCACCAGGAGAGAGAGATAGGTGAGGTTTAAATGCATATATATTCATAATAACAATATTGAGATATATTATAAATAAAAGGAAATACCAGGCTGCCTTTTATTAGCTGCCAGTCTTCCTGCCAATATGTGCCGTGACTCCGCTGTCCAAAACGGTAACTGTCCAACGTCGGATCAAATTAGAGAGACTGACAGGCAATAAGAAATTGGTGAAGTTAAACGTGATTCCCACAGCCGTGCACTCGGAGCTCTTTGAATATTAGTGGCATAGTGTCACAGGGTAGCAGAGGAAAGGGAGTGGGGGGTTGGGGTGGCGTAGCGGAGGGAGAGAGATCTAAGGTAACTCCTGATAAAGTTTTATTAAAGCCTTGTGCATTATTTGTCCCCCTTTTTCTCCCCCCTTTTTCTCCTCCCCTCCACTCATACTTTGCCCCTAGATTGTGATAAGCCTTGACAATGACACTGGCATCCCAAGGACACAGAAACAGCTCGCTGTCACTCGCTTTCTCTCTTTGTGTGCTCTGTCCACAAAACGCCTGGGCTAACTGCCATACCAGTACGATTCTTTGACGCTTATTTGTTTTGATCAAATTCACGGGGAGATTTGATTCAAAAGAGATCTTTTATAAAACAATAAAACCAAGTTTAGAAAAACTGAGAGAAAGTGCAGGTTTAAGCCCACATAAAAGCAAATGTTGACGGGCAAGAGGGAGATAAATAAAATAGTCAAATCAGTACACTTGATGTCCCAAAGATCTTTAATTGTCTCAGATGGATGTTGTTGTTTTTTAAATGAACACTTCATCAATATATATTTATCAATTTTGCACACCAAAAGGCTGACATTCTCTTCAATTCCAGTTGTTGTTAATCATCTATAATATTCAGTGTGAGAACTGCCAAAGAAGAATGATTCTTTTGAAATTAACTGGAAAAATACAAGAGTAATTAAACCTTAAAATGAATGCATTGATATAATTAAAGTTAAATACACATGTACTTAGTAAAAAATACGTTTAAAAAAATGAAGTTAAATACAATTTTTGGGATGTTAATAACACTGAACAGTGTAGATGGTTAACCTTACCTGCTATTAAAAAGTTTATTGGGTCTGCAAAGATCATTCTTATTGGTGTGGTTTCCTGTTTTTTAAAAGTATGAGATATTTTTGCGTCATGGAGTAAGTGAAGTAGCTTGACTTTTTTCCAATTGATGACAAAGTTGCTATTGCTATTACGGCTAGGATACTTTGAATCACTGCAGCAATTACATGAAATGATCAATAGTGTATCCCCCCCCCCCCCCCCCCCCCTTCACTCACTTCCTTTCCCACCAACTCTTTTCTTTTGTTTTTGCTTGTTCCCCTTTCTTATCCCAACGTGTTCCTTCTCCCAACCTCTTCGGCCTGACTTTTAGCGTAGGGCCACACAGGGAGCAACGGTAGGCCCTTTTTTTTTAATTAAGCACCAAACAAAATCCACTCCACACCCAGATGCAGTTTGACTGCGCCTGCGTGTGCCGCACAGTTTGTTTTCAAATGAATAGCTGAGAAAACTCTGTGGCCTTTTGCCCAGTATGTATACCAGCCTCGCCTCCTACTGCTACGACTACTATACTTCCCAGCAGGTCCATCATTTCCATTCTGTCTTTTTGCTCTCTTCCTCCTTTCTGTATTTCTGACTGGCTCTTTGAACCAAGCATGGGGCCCGGTGCCATTGTAAGACATGCCTTCTTCCTTCCCAAGTTTTGTCTGTGTGTTCTTCAGCCCCATTGAGGGCTCCCCAGCCTTTTTCCAGCGTACAGCTCCTTTTGTAGCCTCCAGAAAGGCCTTCATCTCGCACTTGTTTTCTTCAAACCAACCCCCCCCCCCTCATCCCCACAACCCTCCTTTTCTCCTCGCCCTCCTCCTTCCTCCCTCCCTCCCTTCAGAAATAGACAGGAAGTGAATGCAGATGTCGGACCCACCTGAGCTCATTGCTCATTCCATCTCTCTCAATTCTTTCTCCCACACGCTATTCTCTCTTTCTTGTTCACTCTTTTTTTTTTGCCCAAAGACCCCCGTGGCTGAAGCAGTTGCTACATCACACACCGAACACATTGACATACTGAACCTCACAGCGGAGGCTGTCCATCACAATAGCAGCATGCTTGTTTGTTGTCTCTCTCTGTTGCCATGCTGTCTAAACCTCTACTTGTCTATAATGCTACAGTATGCAGACAGGTGAACAGTGTTTGTCTTCAGGCTGAGCCTTCAAGTATTTGAAAGGAGGGGGAAATATGGATTTATTTATGTTGATTATGTTCAAAAACATTCTCACAAAGGCTCAAACTATAGAATCACTAATGATTCAGTACAGGTCTCTGTATATCCTGTTATCACTACTCAAATAAAGAATATTTTTCTCCAGGGAGGGGTTAAAATATGCTAAACAGTTTGCATTTTGTTTCTTAGTAGAATTGAAACATTGATTATTTTTTGTCTTTTTGAATCAAATTTTAAAACAAATCCCAAGTAAATTTACACAACTTATACTTTGCCTGTGTTCCAAGCTTTTTAGGTTTGATATGATATGTATTTTAGGTTTTCAAGTTTTCTAGGGAATTTCATCATGTCTTTGTTCACAAGCAGAGGCTGAGATTTACAGTCGTTTGCAGTGTGCCCCTGCTGTTCAAAAAATCTTTCAATGAGGACAGTGGCTGGTATAAAGTGGTATTCTTTGCTAGAAGGAAAAGCAGTTGGTAAAGCGGAAAATTGTCTATCATCCACTGGAAAAGATAGCTTTTAAGGGGAACAAGCTATTCTGTTGTTCTTTTTTCTGCAGGTGTTAAGCTACTTGTACCATCATCTGTTTGCTCCAATGTGGAATGGGTCTACATTGGCAGAAATAAAAGAGGCTAAGTAATCCTTGTATTTTACAGAGCCAACAGTTAGTTTCATCTTGCTATCACAGAAGCATCACTTAAAGACCGAACCTTTTTTTTAATGAAAGAAGTACATGGCTGTATTGCAACTGCACAACTTTTTTCTCCCGCTTGTGAAACAAATCATGGCTCTGGTCATCTTCATGGTGAAGCAAGGAGGCAAAGTTCAGAGCCCATGGGGCCATGGTATGTTGCAGTGCACTCCAGCAAGTAGTTGTACTCCGCAGTGTATCAGTCTGAGAGGTTGCTATCGTCATGATGCTCACAGCGAGGGAGTCTTCTTTAATGCCATGCTATGCCAGATCATGTGCTTTAAGTGTGGAAAGAGAGAGATGCTTGTTTGTTATGGTACAACACAATGGTGGCCTTTTTTTGTTTGTTTTAAACATCCTCGCTGTGTCCTGGGCATAACTGACACCTGAGCCATCTACAGAATCAATTCTACAGGCATTGTGTCAGGCGCCTGTGCTTGAGAGAGTTGCTGCCACAGCTGCTTTCTGTTCGTGATTGTGTTTGATCATTTCTGGATTTCTTTTCCGTCACTTGGTGGCATGGATAAGTCAGCTCAAACAAAGCTTTCTGGCGAACACGATGGCTATAACTATGGTGGAAATAGCAACTCGCATCACACAAGCCAGTAAAGAGTTGACACTGAGCACATACGAACTCGGGTGGTCAAGTGAAAGGTCTTGCTAGGAAGGCCTCGTCATTGCAATAAACAAACTCCTCACATTGTTCAAGAAGACACAAATACCATGATTAGCTCTTTCAAGCTCAGAAGAAACACTGAAACGGCCATTTCAATTACTTTGATAATAGAAACGATCTTCATTCTACCAGTGTGGATCTTTTTCGACCTCTTCAAGCCTTTCACTCTTGCATGCATCTTGATAGTTGGTAAAGTTGTTCCAGAAAATCCCACTCTGCTTCTCCAACTACTGGTAATGACATGGGTTCAAACATGAGATAACTCTAGAGAGTCTGTGAGCTCCAGCCACCAGTAGTTAATGTTTCCCTTTGTTATGCCTTGCAAAGTGTCTGAACCCTCCGTGATTTTGTCACCTTGTAAAGCGTTGATAGCATTAGCTAAGATCCTTTGTTAAAAATGAGCTCTGTTCTTTGTTTTATTCCGCGATCTGGGTTGCAAATTTGTATATCAGTGTGGTTTGGCCTTTGCTGTTGCTCAAGCAGTTGGTGACCAGAGCGTCCCCTTATTGGCCGTTTAAAATGGCGTTTTTTATCGGGTGTGCTATTCGAATGGTTCATCATTCTTAGGAAATATTATTTTCCGACTCGGGGACAGCACAGCTCGGATTTTCTACAAGATTGATCCCCTGCCACTGTCTTGTATTCAGAACCTTGATAAAATGATTATGCATGCAACACAGGACATTGTAAGTCAAAAGAAGAGAGCGACCTCTATTGTTTGAAAAGTGGATGGCAAGTCAGTTATCATTACACAACATTTGTATCACAAGTAACTGTATACTGAAGTATCATTATGTCTCACTCTTCCATGTGTATCAGTTTAATAAATAACAAAGTAGAAGTTGTAACAAATGACTTCTTTAGCTGCATTTAAAATTTATGATTACACATCTACCAAAAGAGCGAGGACACCCATGGCAGAGGCTTTTACTTGAGGGCAAGAAAACCACAGAAACCATCTTGTCTGCCAGAAAAATTCCCCCCTGAGTTGGCACAGCTGTGAAACCACTAGGCCTTCTCACAGACTATCAAAGTGTATGTTTGTACTGCAGGACATATCTGCTGCCTGGCACCACCAGCAACCCTTGGCATCTTCCTGGGAAGACTACGGGACAGTACCCTCACTCCCCCAGGGATCAGGGCAAGAGGGCACGCTGCCTGGTGCAGACACATGATGGGCGTCTGGCTTCTGTCACAGTGCCCACTGCCTGGACAGGGCACGGGAGAGAGGTGGGGGGGGGGGCCTGGCACAGGGCATCGGCAACTGGTAAAGTTGGCACAAGGGGGACATAGAATTCTTTCACATGCCATGGTGGCATTCAGACAGGGCTGCTTTTTTGGCAGCAGCCCTTGGTCCTGCTTCTGTTGTCGTTTAAGGCAGTCCCCGGTTCCCCGAACTGCAAATGAGCCTGGAATTTAGTAGGCTGTCTTTCAGCAATGTGTTGCCATGACTTCTAATGGAGGGCAGGACAGAAGGGTCAACAAGACTTTTGTATTACAGGGCTTTAATTGGAGGGCAAAGTCAACAGAATTTCACTGCTAATTGCCATCTCTGTATCCATTTCCAGCCCCTATTCACAAAGATACTGACAGCAGATATGAGCCATGTGTGTGTACCCTTATTGAGAAAACAGTTCTATCAATTAACCTAATCTAGTGCCTCAGAATACAAGCTGCATAGCAGAGCAGGGCATCTCCAATTGGTGCCATAATGTTGAATGTCTGCTTCAAGTATACATTTTTAAAGCATTATAAATATTCCTCTTAAGGCAGCAAAAAAAAACATTACATTACATTCCTGTAAATATGGCCGATAATTCTAACACCACTAATCATTACATCTCAACCTCATCCTGCTCTTAAGAAAACCCAATGGGGTATTGCTGCTGCTGCTTTAAAGGTAAGTATTGTGGGGTGTGGAATAAAAGAAAGGCAGTGCAAAGCATTGGTTGGAGGTTGCAGAATGCCAAGGATGGGTGTGAAGGAGAGAGAAAGGAGTGTGTTTCCGAAACAGAGAGAGAAGGAAAGAAATAGCTTGTGTGTGTGTGTGTGTGTACCAGAAATATAGAGTGGAAAAAATAAAAAGGTTGTATACATATGTGTGGTGAGTAAGTGTGTGTGTGTGCACTGGTACAGAGATGGATCACCAGCGCTTGTATCTTCTCCGCGGCCATGCCTAGCAGCACGTCAACGGCAGCCTCCATTTACATTAGGGAGATTTAAGCTGTCTCAGGCAATGGTGACAAGTCAAGGTGTTTCACTTTAATTACACCGGGCAAGGTCACCCCCTAGCTGGCTCACCCTCACACAGGAGAAAAGGAGGAGGAGGACTACTGCGAGGAGGAGGTGGTAGTGGAGGTGGTGGAGGGGAGGAGGGGAGGAGGGGAGGTGTGAGCTCATGCCTGTATTTACATTCTCGTTGTTAGTCCCCACCCCACGCTTTCCCCACGCTATTCTTTAATAAACAACCACACACACACCTTGATGTACACACACTGGAGGCACATGTTAAAAAAAAAAAAAAAAACATGGATTAAAAGAAAGAAATATTTTGGGATAATATACATCAGAACACACTTCCAACCGTGCACATACAATAGATTTTACATCCCTCCTAACCAGGATACAATCATACACACACAAGCACATATCCCCCGGCAAGCCTGTTTGTTCCAAATAATCCCTAGTGACAAAATAAACGCCACAGTGTGCGAGGTTATAGCCTTAATGGGCCATACGCCATTGAGGTGACATAGTGTATTACACACTCTTAATATGACACCTATTGCCTACTGTGCTTTTAGCCAGGTCTCTCTGCCTTTTTTCCTCTTTACCTCTCTGCACCAGCTTGTCTGTCCCGGGGCCATGGTGTTGTACAGCGGAACTGTCAGGTTGGGAATTCATAGAGGGCCTCCATTGGGGGATTTAACCCTGTCCCGAGAGGGCCTTTGCTACCTTTTAAATTTCACTTTGTATTGTTGCTAAATTGTAGGTGTATAAACTGCAGAAGTTTAAAAAGCAAATGAAAGCTGAACCTCAAAGGAACAGTATTTTCTGTAGAGTATTATGTTACTGTAAGGGAATGTTTCCGAATGGTAACATGTATGCAGAATTGGTGATGAGAAAAGCATAATTTTGAGTCCTGTATTAAAAATCAAATGTCCAGTAAATGGATTGCATAAAATAGAAGCAAGGAAACCTCATATTATGAGCGTACCACCATGAACATATAAATGGGAATGGGAAGCACAGCATGCCAGAACTGAACTAAATGAACAGAGAACTACTCTATTTTGAAGAAATAATGACAACCAAAACCTCTTTTTGCACTTAATTTGATTCATTTTTCTAAGCCAGTTTAAAGATGGTAGATTGTTTTACAAGACAGCAGTAAGAGCTGTATATGTACTGGATTAAACATCCTGATTAAAGCAGGAGAACTTACAATCTTTTTTTTAAAATAAAGGATGGCAAACCTTAACCACATATATTTGAGAGATTTTTATACATTACAATGCCATGGAACTTATTCTTTATGTGTCTTGTTCTAAATTATACACATTCATGTAGAAAGGTCGAAAACCAAAGAATGATATGTATTGCCTTCACTCGTTACTTTAACTTCCCGGTCAATGTTTAGTTGATGGATGGTTTTTAAAGGAGATTGAAAGAACAACCTATTCTCCAATCTTGTTTAAGTCAAGAATTTTTTTTTTCAGTTTCTCTTTTATGGGGGACGGGGGGTGAAGAATGACATAAATGTACCAGATTCATCTTGATGAACTTGTATTAAAGATTTCTTGAGGGACGCACGCAGGTGTCTTAGAGCGCGTAAGCCATGTACAGAGGCTATGGTCCTCCAAGCGGGCGGCCCAGGTCCGAATCCGAACTGCGGGCTCTATTCCCGCTGATATTCCCCTCTCTCTTTCTCTCTCTTTGATTTCCAACTCTACTCACGGTCCTATCTCTACAATAAAGTCACAAAAAGCCCAAAAATAAATCTTTAAAAAAAGTATTTATGTAGACAAAGGTTGATTTGAATTTACAAATTCTTAGTCCAGAAAATACACCCTATAAGCCTCTTTCTGTGCGTCCAGACGTGCTCTTAACCCTTGTTTAATTTTTTATATTTTTTTCCACTGAGATTTGACGTCAGGCTTTCAGTGAAAAGCAGCCTTACCTTTCTTATCAGCATCACAGCTTTACCCGTGAAAACTGCAGTCATTTAAAAAAAAAAAAAAAAAAAGAGGCAGGAGGGTGGGAGTGAATAAGAGAAAGGGGAAAAAAGAAAAGAGAGCGAGAGAGAGAGAGAGAGAGAGAGAGAGAAAAAGAAGGAAGTGCCTTCGGGGGAAGTTATTAAAGAAGGTGCAAGCTGGCTGGCTTGGCAGCAGTTCAAAGGGGGTGGATCCCCTTGCCTCCCTGCACCCAAATGGCAGTTGCTGGCACCACTGCTAAACACACAATGCCTTGTGGCAAAACTGTGTCTTTCATTGACAGATGAGTGGGGCAAGGAAGGGGAGGAGGGAACAGAAAATGCTGCTATTCGCTCGCTTTTTTAGAGGTGGAAAAAGAGACTTAACCTGAAAGAGGTGTTAGCCCCCTAACCAGCTGTGAAAGACAGAGCTACACACACACGCACGCACGCACGCACGCACGCACGCACGCACGCACGCACACACACACACACACACACACACACACACAAATAAACAAACAAAGAAAATGTGGTTGTATCTATTGGTGGAAGCATGAGTGTGGGAGGGTGTAAAACATTATGAGGGAAGCATTAGATTCGTCAAAAGTAACTAGCTTGGTGTACAAGGAAACAAATATAATTCTGATGATATTTAAGGGATGAACATTGAATTTGAGAGTGTTAATGGTTGGCATCTTTCCAATAACTGGTTTTCAACTGTTCTCTCCGAGGCTAGCGCGAAATTGAGAACAGGTAATACGAACAAATCTCTGAACAGATCTGTAAAACATATGTTCACGCTTTTATCTTTCCCCTCTCCTTATCCTGTGGGTTTACCTTCCCCACAAGCACAAGGTTAATAGATTTTATTGGGTACAGGCCTTTAAGTATCAGTCAATACTGCTTGTCAATAGTTCTTATTAATAAATGGATTCCAAAGGATTTATTTTATTCCCCTTAATGTAAAACATGAATTTGAAGCATGCCGCTAAGTCAGGCCAGAATATAGACGTACTGTGTGTGTGTGAGATTTTTGTTGAATGTAATAAATGAATTTATTAGCTATTCACTGTATCAGAATTAAGTTAAATAACCATGAGCATGCATCTACTTCTTCTATGTTTATGAACACACAGCCCACCACCAGGCATTTCACCTCTCTCTCACATGACCACACAAACATACGCATGAAAAAAAGAAAACGCACACACCGTCAGGCCAGCTTGTACTTAGATTTATGCATACATATATAATCAGCAAGGTATATAGTAACCCTGACCCTGCAGGTCGAGGGCAAGGCCGCAGAGATGCATCTAAAATTCTTAAACTACAAAAGGCATTAAATAACAACCTGTCCCATCAACCCCTGCAAGAGCGCAGAGAGCTCAGGCACGTTGGACAGTTGGATAGAGAAATGGATAAATGGATGAAGGATGGTCTACAGAAGGAGTACCATGCTAACAATCAGGTCCAGAATACTTTAGTGTAAATCAATCAATCAGTTTCAATCAATTCTTATTTGTATAGCGGCAACTCATAATAAGTGTTATCTCGAGACACTTTACAAAAAGCAGGTAAAATACCTTACTCTTTGTCTGTTAACATTACAAAAGAGCAGGTAAAAATACCTTACTCTTTGTCTGTTAACATTACAAAAGAGCAGGTAAAAAGACCTTACTCTTTGTTATGTTACAAAAAGCAGGTAAAAGACTTTACTTATTGCTATATTACAAAGATCCGGCCTATCCATCATGATCACTTTAGCAAAGCAGCAAAAGTTACAGTGGTAAGAAAAAAAAAAAAAAAGCCATAACACTAACCGTGTGGGATCAAGAAAACTTTGTTTTTGTCTTCAGTGATTAGAATTAGAACTAGTTCCATTTATAAAACCAGATTTATCTGCAGTTTAAAGCATGCTTGAAATAAGATCATTTTACTTCTTACGAGTCTTTGCAAGCATTTGCAAAACATTGTCAGTTACTTTCTACACTTTTGTAAAGCACTTCGAACTGCATTTGAAATTGTCTGGAAGGTGCTATATAAATAAAGTTTGATAGATTGATAGATTGATTGATTGATTGAATGATTTATTGATTGAATGATTGATTGACTGATAAATTTGTGATGTGCGCGTTTAGTTGACTAGATGCTAACTGTAAATGTCACCCTCTGGTCAGCACCAGAATTACTCGTCAGTTAAATGCATTACTACTTTCATATGTTAGCCCTCAATGCCAGTCAAATATTACGTCCAACAGGTCTGTTGCCATTGACAGGCTATAGCCCTGGTTGATTGAGTTTCTCTCCTCACTCTACTGCCCGGATATAAACAAGCAGATAGTGTCTCATAGCGCGGCACGGTTTGGGCAGTATTCTGAGAGAATTAAGTTGTTTGGCTGTACTTGTATGTCGACCAGAGCAATATGTTTAGCACATTTAGCCCCAGCATTCGGACATTTACCTGCAAAGAGGAGCCATTAGCCTAGTGGCGCTAGCAATGCTAACATAAGCCACGGTCGGTAAACAGATCTGACATTGTTTCTGTGGAGACATGGTGATCCCATGTTTAGCAAGGTCAAATATATTCAAATTTTACAATGTTTTCTGAGAGTTTTCTCTACTTTAGAGTAGGCGGTCAGTATGAATTCATCTTTGCATTAAATAGACTTTGACATTTGTTGCCTACATCCCTAGTTTAGTCACAATAGTTCCTCTCTGGAGTTGCATGAATCTGAATAAGTTATACAAGTCAGCTGGTCAGCTTTTTCTCCAGCTGCTCCGCAGGTATGATTCTTCTTCTATGGTCAATGGCAGAAACACCTGTCATGATCAAAGAAATAGAGTTACATTCTGTAACTATCTTTTATGTGCATCTTTACAACTCAGCTATCGTTTCAAGATGACAGCCTGCTGAGCCTTCAGTATAACAATTGGGTTATGTCTGTTCCATGTTTGCTCTCATTGTCTTTCTCTGTCTCTGCTTGGATGATACGTCATGCACTGATGACAGTTTGTGTCCAAGGTAAGTGAAAAGAAAAACTAACTTATATCACACATCATCTGTTGGCCTGGAGAGAATGTTGTAAGGTTTAGATGTGACGTTAAAAGCCAAGGCAAGGCAGGAAAATATTGTGATCCGTTCTTTTGAATATATCTGAACAACACTTTGGACCTGATCTAGGCCACACAATAACACACAGATTCTGCCCTGCAAGTGTTGAGGATGAATGTGTATTCTCTCCTTGTGTGTGTCTGTGCGTGAGTGTTTGTGTGTGCGTGGCCATGTGCATGCTTGCGTGTGTGTGTGTGTGTGTGTGTGAAACTGAGACAGTTGTCAAGCTGTGGCCGACTCAGTCACGCTGCCACTGAGCTCCAAACAATGACCTGAATGTAATGACAGATGACACATAGGGTGTGTGGATGCAGCACAGGACAGAATCCAAACTCCATCTGTTCCTCTGCCATATAAGCAGAGGATGGACTATCATAAAAGCAAATTCAGAAAGATTTAATAAACACCAAAAGTTTTGCAGGGACACACGGCACGTTTCCTTTCATTTTAGGCCCTTTTTCAAATGAAGATTTAGATACTGTCACTTAGTGATTGCATGCATCCATGTAGATAAAACAAAGGGGTTTGTCTTCACAAGACAAAAGAAAGCATCAAGAGACTGAACTCAGGCTGACCTGATTTAACACAGAAATGTGTCCCCTTATTATTTAAATAGTTGAGTGACTTAAAAAAAGACTTAAAAATAAGACACTATTTACAGCTTCTCCACCTACAATATTAAATTGAATCATTTTCATTTTCTGATTGTTATTTGGACAAATAAGCAATTAGAATAAAGGTACCTTCAATTGAAAGAACTGCAATGGCCATTTTACTGGTTAATTACAATGTATACAAATTAATGGATAAATCAAGAAAATAATCTGTGTTTCAATTTGTAATCATCGATGCTCTGGTGTTTCAAATAGGCCTGGGGGGGGGGGGAGGGGGGTCTAGAGCAGTCCTAACGCAGGCCTGCTCTAGGAATGCAGGCCTTTCCTCACTAATAAATATAATTGAATCATTCCTAATTTTCTGACTTTTTATTAAAGAATTTTCAGGAAAGGATTGAGAGCACACATACACAGCATGTGAGTGCACATATGTACCTGAGTGTGTATGCACATACTTGTAACTGGTAGGGTCTGTCCTGCCCTAAAAGACCTGTCATGAGTGAGGGATTTCAGCCAAATTGTCCGCGATGAGAATCTTTTCACAGGGAGAACAGCTGCCTGTTCAGGAGGCAAACAGTGGCGGTTTTAAATGTATTTTTCTACAACACTTTCTCAATTAAAGGCCCTTTTTACACATAGCACTCTGCTAATAACATAATGGTGAGTAGAATGTCATTGAGTGGTGTAATGTACCTAAATCCTTCACCAGCATTTTTAATGCTTTCATAATTGGAGCCCACTTTGGAACATTGTGGCACACGGGAGGCAGCGTTGGAAAGGCAAAGAGAAATGATTTGTAAAGACGTCCGCGCTGGAAATAATAACGAGCCTTGGTGCTAATGTAGGGCTCTTTGCAAAAAAGGGCTGGAAAAAAAAAAAAAAACATGTTGCTAATTGAGTTCGCCTGAAAAAAAATACATTTAAAACTCATCATTTCATTTTACAGCTCTTTTCGTGGCACATTGTTTGGAGAGACGGGAAGGGGAACACTAGCCGTGTTTCACATCCATTTGGAGGTTAATGGTCAAGTTTCAGGCTTTTAAACACAGTCAAACTAAACTGAAAGGATTTACTTTAATTAATTGCAAAGTATGATTTTTTTTTTTTCAATACATGTGAACTCTTGCCTTTCAAAACTTACCTACAGAATGTGCTCCACTTATGCAAGATAAATACCAGTTTGAGTCTTTTTCGCTTGCAACCGGAGTAATATGATAATTTTACCAAAACATCTACCGTGTTTAAAGTTAGTTTCACATGAGTCACAGAACATTTTTGGGTTCTGTGATGAGCCCGAAATGACTTTCTGTTTTTCGACTTTTCAACAGACGTCAAACTTTTGGCTCCTCATTTCATTCTCCTCTTTGTTTCCTTGCAGAAAAAAAAAGGTGTTAGGAGTGGACTGCCTCTGATTTGTGAGTCCTCCCTAAGACTATATGTTACCGTCCACCAGAATGACCCCTAGCCCTGTCTCAACACACCTTAATGACTCACGGTTGCTGGGCACAGTCTTTGCTTATAGGGCTCCGCAGGCTGTGGCCGAGGCTACGAGAGGACACTTGGCAGCGGGATTGAGTGGACTCCACAGACATTAGCAACCCCCGCTTCTGGGCTGTATTGCATCAATGTCAGTGGGTAAAAACATGTCCTCCATCTTCAAAAACCACACCCTGAGGGATGAGAAAAGCACCTGCAGACCTCTTATCTATCAACAGATAATGGCCAAAGTCAAATCAGTGTTTCTCTGAAAGCACTCAGCTGTTGCACCTCGGAAGGATGTGGCAAGTCGTACAAATTAGCCCAAGCTACGTTCCTCGTGGATAAGAAATTGTCCTCGAAAAAGCAGAACATCCTTTTTAGCACTACATGCCTCTTCTACTAAAAAAAAAAAAAAAGGTCTCCTACAGAAATATCCCCCTCTATAAAATGAAACAAGGCAGAGGCAGCTCAGGGTGAGGGAGCAGGGAAATCATTTACGGTAGCATGATGGAGTGTCTTTTTCTCCCGGCAACAAACAACTTAACAGGTGCCTGAAGAGAAAAGAGTTGTCCCATAATTGTAAAAGCTTTTTTGATCATTTAACCTGCAGATCCAATCAATCAGCTGGGGAAGCAGATATACGAGCACAAAAGCCACAACAAGAGTATTACGCGAAAGGTTAATAGCTCAGAGAAACCGGAGAAGGTCGAAAAATAAGTGGAGGAGATGTACAGTGCATAGATCGGAGTACATTTTTGACCATGTCTATATAGTATATAATACATTCCTTTTTGTCACTGTTTTTTTAGGTTATTTGTCAGGTATGCCAGAAATACAGAAAGAGAACACTCATATTATTGGAAACAACTCTTTTTGAATTACAATTTTGACTAGATTTTTCTTCCTTCCACAACATTGTTATAAATCAAGGTTTCTTTGTGTGATTAGTGCTCACCCAAAGGAGCATTGTGACACTTTTGTAAAGAAAAATACACACAGAGGAGGAGGAGGAGTAATAGCAGTTTTGACAGATGAGCCTGAGAATGGCACAGAACCTCACCAGCTGGTAGTGGACCTGGCGCCAACTGCCCATCTCGGCTGGCAGCTTGCTCTAACATGCCAGTCGAGACCTGTGAGGGCTCAGCTCATGACCGGTGTAACGCCAGAGGGGATCAGATGCCAAACCTTCACAGTCGGCTCTCAGACGGAGCAGCCGAGGCATAAAATCTAATGAGAGGGAACTAAAAGTAATTTAATAGACACTTTTACTAGAACTCGTACAAATGAGCACATAAGCGGTGTGGGGAGTTTGTATCGTAAAGTCAGTAAATGTAATAAATGTGGTAAATACTTAATTCCTCCAATCATGTGGAAAATTCTCCTTTCATTTCAATGTCTTACGTCCTGTATAACAGAATGGGACACGAGCGAGCGTGAGCGACAAAATCATTCTGATTCGATTGTTTCCTATTGGAGTGCCCTAACTGCCCGCGAGTGATACCCGGACGCCCTGTTTTTTATTTCTCTCTCTGTCGAGGGGGCTCTACAAGGCACTAACACTCACTTTTCTCACTCAACAGAGCTTGTTAGCCTGTTATACAAAGGGGAGATAACGGTGCATTAATAAATGTTAAATGTTAATAAATGTTTTGCTGTTTTGAGTCAACAGCTCCTGAATACAAAAGCACCACTCTTCAGTTTGTCCACCTTCAATACAAAAGCACTTGATGTCATACTGTTTGCAAGGGGAAATTCACAGAGCAAAGAATTACATATTTAACGGATGCAGTGTGGACAGCCAGCATCCGATCGTGCGCGATGCCGTTAGGGAAAATGGTGTAACGTTTTTGTTGGTAGTTCAGAAGCATGTAAAGATATTACAGAATTGTTACAGATTCTCAACTCACCTGTCTCTGCATTCAGAAGTTCAACAACAGATGTTATTTATAAAGTGCTTTTCAGGTACTCAAAGACACTGCACTGTACATTAGTGGAAATTTGAAAGATCAAAAAAGAAGGAAAACTTTAACGACAGCACAAGAGTGTTTAAAAAGGTGAGTCTTGAGCAATGATTTGAATGTGGATGGGTCAGTGCAGGGTTGAATATGAGTGGGGAGTGAGCAGCTATGGAGAAGGCTCCCCTTTGCTTCCGGGCCTGGTTCTATGGGACCTCAAATTATTGGCATATGACTACATTTTTCTTTATGTAAATTTAAGAGCATTGGAATGCATTTGCTCAGCTGTAGTTTCATATTTCAAAAGTAGTTGGACTTATAATAAAGGCCATTTACCATATTTTTTGTTAAAGATACAAACATGCATGCCAATTGAAATTAAGCAAAAATAAGAGCCAATCAGATGCTATATATTAATCCTGCACTTTACCTTTTCATATTCATCAGTTCATCTGATACCTTGATGTATTTCTAAATGAATGTCCTGCCATATATAAACTATTGCAGAAACGCTGGCACACGATATAATTGTTATTGCGGGTCACACATCGAGTGTAAAAGGCTTCAATGACTTGATAATTTTTAAAAGTCATTAGAAAACATTTTCAGACACTGTAAGGAGCTGCAAACATCCCGCTCACGCTGACACACGCTGCCGGAGATTCCCACTGAACTCCAGCTACACATGGAATAGACAGACAGATGGAGAATAGAAGGGGGATGGAGAACAGGGTTGAAAACTGAGACATAGAAAAAGAGAATGGAAGATCCAGAGACTTGTCAGTCATGGCAATGAACACTGACAGGCTAACTCTGTGGATAATGTTTCTGTCACTGAGCTCCCTAATCACAGTGTTCTTAGTCAAAACCAATCCCCTCACATATGTACACTTGCAAAGTGGCGGCATGTTTGTAGAAAACAGCTGAAAGAAGCATACAAAGAGCGGGTGTCAAGGCAGGCAGACGGAGTCACATCGTTTTTTATTGTCAGATGTTTTAAAAGGGATTTGGAGTATAAAAAAAAAAAATACAAGGAAGAGAGAAAAGAGATAGAATGTGTTGAGAGTGCACACCAAAAAGAAGGACAAAAAGGAAGAAAAAGGAGGAAGATGGCAGTTTTAAACACACCCCACCAGGTAGTGCCTGTCAGAACACATTGCCATCCTCTAATTGGGTCATTTTTGATACCCCCTACCACACGGTGCCAGCGTATTGATGGGGAGGTGTCAGGGTGCCAAGAGCCTGCGAGGCCTCACTGGCACCAAATCAAAGCAGGCAACAAACGCTGCCCGCAGACAATCTGGCAAGCCGGAGCACACACAGGCGCAAGAACATCCAAAAACATGGCCCCATAGCTCCTGCCTGTACCACCGGGGCGTAATTGGTACATGGGCATTCCGGAGCATTTTCAAAGGAGGGAACTTAATCCACATGTGTACTATGAAATTGGCTATTTTGTACCCAGCATCCCCCCTCCTCCTTCTTCCTCTCTTGCTCTCCATGTCGCCCTCCCCCAGTTTGCAACCCTTCAACCGATTTAGCACTCCGAATACGTCTTGTTTTCTCTAACATCCTCTCCGTCGACTATCATCTGCCACTCTATCTTTCTCTCAGAAATAGCCCCGGGTTTGACCACGACGTCTTAGGCTGTGAAGGCGGACAAGGATGCCTAATCTTTACTCGGTGCTCAGCTTGACAAGATTTCACTCGTTTGAGTTTGTTTGCGCCTGTATATGTGTGTGTGTTGGTATGTTTAGCTGCACTGTAAGTATGCAGATCTGGAGAGCCTAAAACAAATCAAATTTGTTCGTCATATGCTTGCACATAAAGCTGTGGAGTTGGGTTTAGGGGTGTGGGTTGTGGAAAGATACTTACTGTAGGATGTGGGTGAGCCAAAGGAAGCACATCCCACTCCTGTCCTAACACTCAGAATCTTTAAATCTAAATACCAAACAGTAACATCCTCTCATGCGTTCCTTGTGTTCTCTACAATCCTACGTCGCAGAACACTGTCGCATCTCCTCTCCTTTTGTGTGCTGGAGTGTGCCTCCCAGCCAGCCTGGCACTGACTGGCACATGGAGTAAAACCGACTCCAGCTGCTTTCTGACCGAGGGGAACTTGTTTAATTAACCACGCTCCGGTTCCAATGAAAGGGTTGGTTTCGCTCCCAGCTGTTGACCAGTCTGTGGCACCCCGGGGCCCTGATGGGGACTGGCATATCACCCCTGGTCCGGTCCGATCCACGTTTCCCAGACAAAGATGGACTCTGCCTGTCATGCCAGGATGTATCACGCCTGAGCCCTCCTTCATAAATTAAACATGAGATCTGGAGGAGTTCTTTTAAAAAAGGAAAAAGACCCAGAGGATGTTTCTCTGCTCAGATTCACCCACGCTGTTTTTCTTTTTCTTTTTTTTTTTCTTTTCTATGACTCGGACTCACTGAGACATGGAAAAAAGGGAGAATGGGGAGAAGGTATAAACAGGTGCAGAGGTGAATTAGAAAACAGTGCCCTCAAAGACTTTCTCAAGTGTGTATTTGTGAGCACGTCTGTGTGTGGGCAATCCATTGTGGCCTGAAAGAGCACTTCAAAGAGCCTTCTGATGGTTGTCTGGCCCTTTCCATGTGCTATTGGGGACGCACTCATATGTACGGAATAAAGTCAGCTTTAAAGCATTACTCACCCTCTGCGTAAGACTAGCCTTGGTGCAGGTGGCTCGGTAAGCAAAAAGTTTCACCAATATCTTATTTTTCCAAAAACATAATTTACTATCAATCTCACTTTCCTATATTATTACAATATTTTATATAGCTAAATAGATTGAACTCAAGATTAAAACATGATCAACACTTAAAAATTAACTATTTTCCAAACTGGGTTTTTCTGTCCCATAGCCAAAGATCTACTTTTTTTCAGCGCACAGCACCGCAAGGTTGTAGGTGCTGAATGTGACCCTTGGGGGTAAATACATGCAGACACATGTAAACACCCCCATCACAACAACACCAGCATCTCTTCATCTTAACCATAGAACAACCCAGCCCCCACTCTCCACTTTTACTGCAGCCATGAATCACAGGACTTGTCGCCATCGAAGCCATCACAAGCTGGGTTTATGTTTGTGTTTGCCTTTGTTTATCCTGTCGGTGTAATGGAACAAAGGTCTGCTTGAGTATAGATAGAAACAATGGCAATGTATGGCCATGTGTTTTAGGTCAGTACAAAAATGGACTAAAAAGTACAAGTTTTAGTGATTTGGCCTGGAAAGCTGGGATGTACATATAGACTGTAAGAGCTGAAACATACATGGTTACATCACCCATTGGCAGGGTTGCCCTGGCTGATATGAAGCTGAGCTGGTACAAATCGTATGCATACCGTGCAGACTGGCTTCACCAAAAACGTTTGTATTTTAAAATTGAAGAAAGGACAATTCTCACATTGAAAGCAAATGTTGCTTTTCACATCGATAACAGCAAAGTTGTTTAAAATTAAATTGTTTTTTTGGTGGTCCTACCGCAGGAAATTTTGAGGGTCAAACTTTTTACTTTGCTGTATTTTTTCAATATAATAGTTTTCTTTATATTTGTATTTCATTTAAATAACACGTGCCAGCTACTTCACTGCATGAATGTCAAATTTTACATAACAGATTTAAACGTTTCATCATTCACATGGTAGACTGATGACGCCCCATGGAAGACACAGAAAGGTTAACTTCTGCACATACTCTCACCTGACATAAATATAAATGATCCAGATTCTGATATAATACTGATATTCACGTCCTCTGTTTTTGAATTCAGAAACATTTTCTTGGTTGGTCCACTGCCTTTTGACAAACCGGCCCAGTCGTGGGAAACAGTTGCCGAGATGTCTAGATGTGTCCATGACCTGTTGAATGAATCCTGACTGGATAATTAAGAACTTGGTTATTAGTCTCTCTCTAACTCACTGTCACATTTTGTGAAAATAGCGAGCTTTTAACCTGTTTTTATAGGTTTATTATCAACATGTATTCCTCTATACTACTTCACCATATCGGGACTTTTTGATCACAGGCTTACACACTGTAAACAAGAGGCCACTGAGTATTGAATAAATAATAATAAAACGTGTTATATACTCTGATGCTGCCTCAGAGAGAGATAGAGAGAGAGAGAGAGACACACACACAGGGGGAGAGAGAAAGAGAGATAAATATATAACAAATCTGGATGCAAAACAACGGGACATGTGATCTACATGATTTCTCTCAAGTCTAGTAACGTGTATGAAAACCACTCCAGTATGCAGTGTCTGTAAGCAGAGAAAACCGATGACAGCTTTCTCATATGAACAAACCACTCCGCAGGTTAAATGACAGTCAGAGCTCCGATGGCAGGGACAGTTAAGTTGTACAAGACTTGAAACCATTGCTTTGGAAAACATATTAACTCAGTATATTTAAATGTATACATTAAAAATTGAGGTAATTAATTAATAAAGGAGTAGGGTCTTTCTATGCTTTTATACTATATTTTTTTTTTTTTAAGATTTATTGTGGGGCTTTCTAATGCCTTTATTGTAGAGACAGGACAGTAGATAGAGTCGTAAATCAGGGAGAGAGAGAGAGAGAGAGAGAGAGAGAGTGGGGAATGATATGTGGGAAAGGAGCCACAGGTCAGATTTGAACCCCTGCTTGGAGAACTACGGCCTCTGTACATGTTGTATGTAAACTAACTACTCGGCCACAGGCGTCGTACCTTTGTAGACTTTGACACAACTTATTTTTGCAAACATACAGTAGCTTCCCACTGCTTGCTAAAAAAATTAAGATTTCAGGCACCACAGCCTGGCATATCCCACAGTCTCCCAGCTCACTCAGTCCAAAATTAGCTAGCTTGAAATTAGCTCAACATTATATATCCTAATTGCTGAAGGGGAAAAAAAACTAAATTATAGTTTCTGTTTCTTTCTAATGACAGTCCTCATTGTTTTTACTTTGTTCTTCTACTTTTATGTGTAGAAAGTCGACAGTGATAATTGTTTTGTCAGTGGGTTTTCACTCTGTTCCCACTCTCATCTGAAATAAATCAGACTTCACCAGAGGAGTGGAATACCACAGTGACATCCTGAAATGTAATGTCACCACCCAGCCGAAGTGAAAGTCTCTCTACGTCTACTTAGAGCCGAAGTGCCACCAAGAGAGCTCATTTCACCAGCATCTGGATGACAGGTCGTGGCATCACCAAGCACAATTGTCACCTTTACAAGTTGTCATGCATCTAGTGTCCTTGATGCTGTGATAATGCGTACTGGAAGGGTGTTATGTCATCACCTGATCCTCTCAACAGATGACGTGTGAACAAAAAAACGAGACAAAGCATCTCCCCAACCAGGAATATAGGAAAGACTGGATGGTTTTTTGTATATATATATATATATATATATAGGTTTAGTTTTTCTTCCTCCCAAAAGAGCAAAGTGATTTTTCAAGATCTCTGAATCTAAGCTAAACTGGCTGTTTCTGCTCTCCCCTATTGCCCAACTCATGCAGCCGACAACCCTCATCCCCTCTCCAGCTCCCCCTGTCATTTTTTTCCCTGTGAGTCCAAGGCAGAGTCCACGGGAGCCCCATTTGCCGTGACATATGGCGAACAAGGCAGGCACTGCGAGCGAGTGGCCCTGTCTGGAGCTGTGACTTAGTGTCGTCCCTCAGTGCCTCTGGCAGCACAGGGACAGAGGGATGAAGGGGATGGAGGAAGAGGGAGAGACGAGGTACAGAGACAGAGCAAGGGTGGGAGTCTGGGCATGGGGGGATTCGTGTCGGAGTTTTTGCCCTGGAGACACACTGGCAGTCCTAAGATTAGAGGGGTAATCAATCTCAGCGTGGAGCTGGCCAATCCCGCTGCCCGATGGCCTGGCAACCTGGCCTCCTCAGGTGGGGGCAGGGCTGAGGGGGGCAGAGCAGCACTGACAGGAGGGACAGAGAGGAGGAAGAGGAGAGAGATGAGGGGAAAGAATATGCTTTATTAAGAGTCATTTGTCCTTTAACAAGCCTTGGTGCTGGACAGGTGATGAAGCATAGCACCACAAACACATATGATTACTGTCATAGTTGTTTACTGGCTTAGCTGCCTCTGTCACCTCACTAGGGAAACCTTGTTTTGGGTGCCCCCGACACAGACACACATACACCTGCCCTGAGCAGTGCAGCACCACTGTTGGTCACAGCTAAGGTCTGTGGTGATCCTACAGCCAGCATTTGTATTGGTCCAATTCCAGTTTTAAAAAACTCATGATGGTTGAAAAGGTAAGAAACTTTTGAAAAGCTTCAACCTGAAAAAATCTTCTTAATTATGCCCTAAAATGACTTATAAGTATAAAGTATAAAGTGTCACATGTCATGTGTTAACAGTAAAGCAACAGCAGCTGCCGGTTGTCATTATGTCTGCTTTCATGATAAAGAAGAGAAACAACAGAGTGCCAAGAGCAGAGTACAAGTGTTTAAGGGCCCAGTCAGTATTAGTTGACTTTAACACCAGAGACTTGATTACAACTTTAAAAAAGCATCCAAGGGAGTATTGTTACTACTGCAACTAATAAGTGCCAAAAAGTGTTTGTGTGAAACACGTAAATTCTATAGATTAAGGACCTCCCCATTTTTCATGGTTGAAATTGGGATTAAACACAAGATAACTCAAACTGTCTGTAGCAGGCCCTTCACCTGTGCTTGCTGTTATCAGGACAATATTTGCCCGTCACTGATATCTCAGTATTGGGGTTTATGATTCTCCAGAAAAAATATTTACATTCACATCAAAAAAATGATAGGAGTGATTTAGAAATCACATACATAGTTTGTAAATCAAAATGCTTTAAATCTTAAAAGCTTAAAATACTCTCAGCTTTGTCTGCTCCACATGTAAAATCACAGGTCAGCAGACGCTGGTCATCAGACACTACATCATTGGTAGTAAGAAAATATTGTCCTCCATATCAAGAATCATTGAAATGATCTACTGTAAAACCAGTATCAGTTTTTTTTATTCCATATATATGTCTGCCTTTTACCTTGGTGGAAAACAAACAAACAGTAGAGAGATATCTCTTTAATAAAATCACAATGGCAGGGTTCCAGTGGCCTAGTGGTTAGTCCATACCTCCCATGTTCAGAGGCTGTAGTCCATCAGGGGGGCAGCCCGGGTTTGGGTCCGACCTGTGGCTCCTTTCCTGCATGTCCTCCGCTCTCTCTCACCCTGACTTCTGACTCTATAATCTGTACTGTCTCTCTACAAAAGGCTTAAAAAGTCCAAAAGTAATAACAATAACAATAAGATTGTTTGGGAGAGTTTTGGAGAGAATTACCCTGCAATCACTAAATGGCAGGTCAGGTGTGTAAGTTAACAGATGATTCACCCAAAATGTGTTTGATCAAGGAAATGGATGCCCCTTTCCCTTCTTGTAGTTTTATAAAAGGTCTGTGGAAGCAAAGCTTCATCTAATGAGTCACAGAGGACTCTGCACTAGTTTGAATAGCTCAGAGTCACCTTTACTAATTGCCATCGACGTCTCCTAATCTAATGAATACTTGCACATCAATTACTTTCCTCACAATAATCAAGAGAAAGAGATGTAATAGGATGCAACAAGGAACAGACTGATAAAGGTGTAACAAGATAAGAAAAATGAAACTAAAAGGAAGGAAGCATCCTCATGAGGCCTATTACAGATAAATGAAATAATTAGACACAACTCCCCAGTGGCCATTACCGTTTTATTTTATTTCTAGGGAAATAATTAGACTTTTTTTTTTCTTTTTGCAAGCCTCTGTGTTTTTTTTAGCTTTAATCTTTAATCAGGGTGGAAGATTTCCCTTTGGGCAACAAGGTGCTCTATGTTAAGATGTAATACTCTTTGGTAATTCACAGTTGCTTTGCATCATGAGGATGCAGCCTTCATGTTTCACCCATTGTAAATGCCTTACTTGTGTTAACCTCTTTATCAAAGTAATGCATTAAAAAAAGGGGTAGGAAAGCAGGTAGATGTGGAGTAGCAAAGCTTGTTTTAATTGGGCCAAGAGGTCTGAACTGAGTCCCATCTGTGTTCTGGTTGGGACTTAATTATAAACAAACATGGCTGCCTATCGATAACACCACAAAACCACAGCGAGGAAGAGGGTTAGGAATAATCTTGACGCCCCGCGGGTCATCGCACGCTGTAAACAAAATGGATTCATTCAAAAACAAGACAGACAAGCTACAAAACATAAGTTGTATGAAATCAATATGAGCCAAAGCAAGAATCAAAGCTGGAATAAGGGAAATCAGGCTAAATTGGACTTTTGTTGTGCTTGGTCAAATAGTGCACCTCAGGAGCGAAGAGCAATAACAGAGTAATACTTAAGAGGAGATTGAAGGCACATAGAAAGACAAAGTCAATTCCGCTCCTTATGGCCCTACACAGTGGGCAAAGAAATAGATTTGAGGCACACTCTTATGTCCCTCTCACGAACCCATAAAGCCATTTTAAAGTGGAGACCGCCATGAGTGCTAAGCCAGGGGACTGAGGGAGAAATTCAGTGTCTCAGTGTGTTGTTCGCCTCAAGTTGTGGTCCACAACATCTAAGGCTAGCTGCATGGCTCATCTGTGATCCGTGCTTCGAGGCACTTGCATTAATTGAGCTCGTAATTGAATAGTTGTCTTCATTAGTTCCAGTCCCCTGCTTGCGAGTCTCGGTTACGGATTACTGAGGAAATGTTTGTGCTAACGTCCTCTCACAGAGAGCACACAGCAGAGCACTCTCACCCCCCCCCCCCCCATGCTCACTATGTTGTTATGTCACAGATGAGAAAAGACTGTCACTCATGGCTGACCGGTGACATGTGTGTTCCCGTAGCAACCATTGCTTTTAAAGACACCGATGGGATGCAAAACAGTCATGAGGAAGTAGCTTGGTGAATGGAGACAATCGACTGAAGTCATTAATATTCTCGTGGAAGTTCAGGCTGGAACACAAAAGCTTCACCTGCAGGAAAGCTCTTCTAGCAAATGCATGCAACATTAATCTCATCGTCAAACCTTAATAAAATAATTCACAAGATCTGAAATTAATATTTTAGGCTTGTGGGGGGAAATCAACTACAACAAAAAAAAAACATTCATTCTTACAGCTAAGAGAGGAATAAATAAAATGATCCAAATATCTTGGAGGCACTGGCCAAGATCTGGCAAGAAAATCCCATCGTTTTTGACGGAGAAGGAAAACAGGTACACAAATAAACAGCATGCACAGAGAAAGGCCAGACAGCAGCAAATGTGATGTGCTTGGGGTCGTGCTGCATGGTAGAGAAGATAAAGGGAAATTAAAGGAAAGGTCCCTGACCCTCTCTGATAGCTCTAAATGCCTTGCAATTTTCCACAGGAGACGAAAATCCTCCTCCACAAATGAAGGGCTGCGTCTGACCTCTTCCAGGAGCGCAGGAAGTTTAAGAGAGGTTGACAAAAAAAAAGAAAGAATCAAAGAGAGGCGAAATGGTAATTTGACTTGCCTACAGACATTTCTAACCCCTTTAAGGTGCCTTTTTAATAAATCCTCAGCAATTTGCATCTCTTGCGCCCAGCCAATTATTATGCCATGCGTCAGATTGAAGCAACATCTATAGAAAGTCTGACACTGTCAAGCGGGAAAACAAAATGAAGCCTCAAAAGGTAGCGTCAAAGCAAGCAGGCCCAGCTCTCACGCAAGGGCTTAACAACAGTTGTTTCCCTCATTAGAGCATCATTTGGCAATAATTATCTTTAAGTGCTCTCAAACATCTTGGAGAGGTGAAACAAACTGTGCCAAGCTCCAAGAAAAATGATGACGGGACGGGTAAATGCCACAAAAGTGGTCGTCAGACATGCGCTGCATTGACTGTCAGAGCAAATCAGCATCTCCATGGCACAGAGGCTGAATGGGGTATTAAACAAATTTAATCAAAGGTTGTTTTTTTTTTTTTTTTTGGTGAGTGGGAGTGGTGGGGCAGGTGATTAAGCCACACTTAAAATATCTCCCACAGTCTGCCGCAGACACCTCACATATGTCTACCTTGGAGCGCGCAGACACCTTTTTTTTTTTTCTTTTTTTTTACTCTCACCAAAACGGATTCACCCATTTCCTGGTACCTAACAGCTTCACAAATAGGACGTGACTCCGCCGCCCTGGAACAAACAACGCCCGAAAGCATCAAAAATTGATTTTATATGAATATTCAACAAGCGAGCACAACAAACTGAATTCCTCATTTTCACCTTCCTTCCTTTTCCACTATTGCAGTTTTTTCTCTAACTGCATAATTAATGTGTGAACAGCAGAGTGTGAATTTGTTTGTGTTGCAAAATAAAGAACGGTGGGAATTTATATTTATTTATATTTTTTTTATAAAAAAGGAGACAACTCCATTCCTTTGTACTCTTTAGAAGCACATTAGAGTAATCAGAGAGTGAGGGGATGCATTTGTAATCCATTGTGGTTTAAATCATGGCATACAGATTAATACATTTATATTATACTTTGATAATTTGTAGTTTTAGAAAACTTGCCTTTTTAATTTTTTGGTTGTTCGCTGGCCTTTTTTCTTTAGTAAAAATGTGTAATATTGTTCATAATTTCCACTTAACTATATTTTCAAAAACACATAAAGATGAACAAATGACATATCTAAGTTTATTTCTGACACAAAATATCCTTATTTTGTTGGAGAACAGAGTATTGGAATGCCAACATGACCTCCATGCCTTGTTTTGTCAGGCTCTGCACGTGTAGTATGACGTAAGCGCAACACGACACACACACACACACAAACCCTCACACACACTGTGTCCACCCACCAACATTATCTCCTCTGCTTGTTAATGGGGACGGCTCACACAAACGCCCAAGCAGGAGTGAGAACTCTCCAGCCCCTTGCTCAGATTTGTTCCCCTGACATCAATCGTTGATCCTGTAATTTCTCCCACCTTTCGGGGGTTTCGGCCCCAGCTGTTGATGTGCTTTTAAAATGTATGTTTGCCATTTGCCTTCCAGTATACAACTGGGTATACCCACATAAAAACAGAGGAGGAAAAAAAATGTGTCGTAGTGAGAGGTTTTAAAAGCTAAAGGGATTTTTTTCTTCTCCTAAGGTACACAGATACCCTGAGGAATAGATTTACTGGCCTAGAATCGTCTGTCAAGAGGTGATACATTTAGAAGTTTTGCAGAGATGAATCTGGACAAATTAATGCATTTGTGATTCCTTTCCACGTGTGTGTATGTGTGTGTGTGTGTGTGTGTGTGTGTGTGTGTGTGTGTGTGTGTGTGTGTGTGTGTGTGTGTGTGTGTGTGTGTGTGTGTGTGTGTGTGTGTGTGTGTGTGTTGTTTGTAATCTGAAAGGAGGGATCCGAAGGAAGTTAGTATGCTGAAGGTAAGTCAGTGGGTCGGCAGGTAAGTGGGAGACAGAGCAGAGTAATCAGGCTGCCCACAGCCCAGTGGCACAAGAATCACGCACGCACACACACACACACACACACACACACACACACGCACACACACACACACACACACACACACACACACACACACACAGCCCTCCAATCGTTCATTTTCCTAATGATCTGCACAGCAGCAGGAGGCAGGAAGCCATGTTGACTGAGAGACCTCTGCCTTAACCCTCAGTCAGAGCAGCATCACTAATGATAGTGTGTCAGTCTGTCTCTGCCGAGTTTGTTTGTCAGTTTGTGAACTTCTTTTTTATTATTTCAAGCACAAGTTGAATCTAATTTTAGCTCAAAGTCAGACAGAAAATATACTGTAAGCTGTCTATTTGGCTCTCCCTAAACTCTTCAACCTAAACATCTTAAATCATCTCACTCATTGATATATCAATATACGAAGTATGAAACTGCAATACTATAATAGCATACTATTTATATGATATATGATGAATATGAAGTTGGTTCATCATTGGTATGCTTTTGAGTTTTGACTGTTTTCAGTCATTGTATCATCTTTGTATTATTGTTCAATTTTATCATTACTGCTTTATTTGACAGGACTAGCTTTAGTTCCTTTTCATTTTCTGAAAAGACAATAAGCTACATTGATTCCTGACAAAGTGCATCAATCTACCACCAAATAGTACCATGTTAACCTTGGCCAACAAGAGCTTCCAGTATGTCTAATAAACTCTAAATCCCCTTTGACACCACCTTCTTGCTCCCCTCACGTCATTTCAGCTGACCACAAATTCTCTGTAAATATTTCTTGGATGCCAAAAAAAAAAAAAACTTTCACCCGAGCGTTTAGGCAAATATCAGGACAGCCACGGAGGCGAGGTGGCCCTGGGTGGCCATTAGGATGCAGCGAGCAGCGTTCCCATGCAGACACCATCTCAACATGGAAAGGTCACCTCCCTTTGCGGGTAAATACGCAGACGTATACAAATGCAGTTGCGTGCTGAAATGGTTCACCTTAAGAAGGCATTAGGCTCTCTTCCACTGAACTTTACATCCCTATTCCATTATCTTAACCAATGGCATTTCAACCTCTTATAAAGTAGTGTAATGTTCCCAAAGAGAAAAGGCAATTTCTTATGCTTCTTCAAAAACAAAGATTGATTCTCATTAAGCTGCAATGATTTAGAAATAGTTTAGATAGATAGATTCATTTATTTGTCAAGTCAATTGTAGTCTGATAGCATTATGTTAAAACATCAAATGTTTGTACCATGTTTAAACGAAGTACACACAGTCTACTCAACTGTCTGTTGCTATCATTATGAACCAGCAGAGCAACAGGGAGTGACGCTGATTGAACAACGCTTCATCCTGTCCGACTTGAGATGTGACTCAGTGCTGTGCTGTGTGTGTTTCCCCCCTTTGAGTCCTGTGTGCTTTAGGTTCACTATAAGGCCCTTAGCATCCAACCTGCCTACTGGGCCCTGCAAGCTTCACCGCTGTCAAGTCACATCTAGCCAGGAATCTAACCCTTCCTGTCAGTGCCCCGCGTCCACTGCTAACACACCTGAGCTGGGGCGCGCCTTCTCCTCCAGCCCCGGGCACGCCGGGCCTCGAGTCAGCGCTGACTGTGGTGCAGAGGTGTAGGATGGGTGAGGTCATACGCCTTGTTTTAGAAAGGCAGAAGTTTGTGTACGTTTAATGAGGTGGCAGTGGGTTAAAAAAAGGTGAACATAGTGAATCTCAATCTGGTCCTGACATTATTTAAAATATGTAGTTGCATTTATTTCTGTTCACTAATTTTATCCTAAAGTCATATAACTAAAAACGTTTTTTTTTTCCTTTTCATTTTTTTTCACTCACGAAACATGCTCAATTTCTGACTGATTTTAACCTCTAAATGCTCATTCCGCCGTGTTTATCTTTTACTTTTATCCAGTGTCTGTCCTCCTTTTGCCCTTTTGCTGCCGTTTTTCCATTCTTACCCCTTTTGTTGTCTCTATCTCACCATCTCATCCAGTCCCAGGGGATGGCCGTCTTACCCCTGGCATCAGATCCCAGTGGATGCACCGAGGACCCAGTGTATAAAGCGCAAGTACCTCTGCGGTAAGCTTCTCGCGCTGTGCCGAGACTTGTTCCCGTGATGCTCTCTCCCAAAGGGAATTCCCACCAGAGACAATGGGCAGCTTACCAGGGTAAACAACAGGCTCCTGCATGCCAGCCTGCCACAAAGGCACAGACGGAGAAAAGGGAAGAAGAAGTGCAAATATAGTACAATACTGCACGGTGGCAGAAAAACCCCGCCACAATACACAAAGCAAAGTCAGACGCATCCCTCTCAGTGCTTTAGACATTTAGAATCAATGGCAACACAATCACTCTCACAATATGTAATTGTGGCTCCAGCTGCCTCTTTGATTTAGTCAAACAATTGCTTTAGTTTGGAGGAAAAATCTATAAGAACTAATTTTCAGCAACACCGATAGCAAGAAAAAAAATTCTCATCAAGAAAATGCAATGAATTATTGTGCAGTCCAAAGCCAAGTGCAGTGAAAAAAGGGAGCCTGTCTGATGTCACGATTATGTCAAAGCGTTTGTGAGAGGGGCTGATATAAAAGGATGGTTTGGTTTGAAATTCATATCCACTTACTGCCAGAGCTGGCCTGTGTACCCCTCCAAGTAATGGCTGTTTACAATATAAAAGAAGAGGAAAAATAGCCACTTTTCCTTGCTCAGACATGAAATCCTCTTATGAAATTAGGCTGATAAAAGGGCCTTGTGACGTCGCCCATTTTTCCAACCTTGCCTGTGAGCGTTATTAATGGCATCCTTGTGGCATGTCATTTTTCTACATCTCCAACACGCTCCTTTACAACAGCAGCAGCAGAGGGCCGGGCCTGCAAGGCGCTTTGTCAGAGCAACAGCGGAGTCAACAAGCAGCCCTGTCAAGTTCCCTCAAAGCAGGTGCAACCTGGGAAGAGCAGCAAAACACACTTTGCTGTGTGCATAAAAGCCAAGGGTTAATTTTTGTTGGTTCCTGGTTGCCTTCAGAGGGGGAAGAGTGAAAAAATGAAGCAGGGTTGAAACAAATAGGAGCGTCGGGAGAGACGTGTGGCCTTCGCTTAAACAGAGCCATAAATCAGCAGAGTGACATGGAGAGAGGGAGGCGGAGAGGGAGAAAGAGAGGAAGAGAGACGGAGCCAAACTAAAAGTGAGACAACAGCCGCATAACATCTCCAATGTTTAGCCCCACCAACCTACAGGATGAACTCTTCCTCTGACAATTGTATTGTTTGTTTGTATGGGATCTTTGTATTTACTTTTCATGTTCTTTAAACAGAAAGCTTTTCTCACTTTATTTTTCCTATAGTGAGGTCATACATGAATGTAGCCCCTCATTCATGTGGCCGTGTTGACCCCCTACCCTTTACTTTTATTTAATCAAGCACATACCTCCTGTATTGAGTTTTTGATGCTGATGTGTTCCAAAGGGAGCAGAACAAAAACTGCAATTGAATAATCAAATGGCACACCTCACATGTTATAGGATCTTTTGTATCAAGCAAACCGGTATAAAAACATACATGCCTAATAATAAGTGTGTGCATGTTTATACAGTCAATGTGTATGCACGACCGGCTGTACAATTCAACATCTACCTCAACACGGGCAAGGATTAACAAGCCTCTTTGGAGTTGCAAAGCAGAAGGGGGCGAACATGCATTCGGATTACATATAGCGAGCATCATCTTGCAGTGATGCTTTTAATGAAGTCCTGTGTGTTTAAACCTGCATGTGTGAAAAGGCCCACACAGCGAAAGGCTCCTGCGTGCCAGGCCATACGGCTCTCCTAACTGCTAATACATTCTGGGTCTGTCCGAAAGCTCAGGTAGGGGCAGGAATCTAGAAGATATCTTATGCACGGCCGTATGCGTTCCAGCTGCGACCCACCCTGTGTCACTCATTTTGTCCTGACTTGTGAGGGATTACCGCAGTGTGGGCTTGTGCTGAGGTGGCAAAATAGGAAGGGAGAAGAGGGGGGGAGAAGAAGCTATACCATACCGAAAGTGTCTGTGTTTTACATAAAGGCCGAGACTCAGGGAAACCTGTAGCCATTTGATTGGATTCTGCTGAGGGAGACGTTAATGTATGTCATCTATTGCTATTACAGAGAATAGAAAGAAGTGAATGGAAAAATGGAATGTGGGTTTTATAGAAGCAACACCGTAGATCTGGTTAAGGTAAAGCTGGATAAATCAAATTCACAAGTATTCCCACCACATGCTTTGAAAGCGAGCCTAATAGTGCGTTTTCAACAACAGGGTGACGGCAAAAGGGGAGATTTGGCGTGTTGGTGTGATATAGCAAAGCATGCAATTGCCTCCCGGATTTCCACAGTTTAGGCGCAAAGTATGTGCAAATTATTTCATTCACCTGACACCAAAGAACAGCGGCCGCTTGGCACTTTGAGGGAAAATTAAATTAAGCGCCCAGAAAATGTTAGAAGAAAAAACTTGGAGGATATAGGATGGATTTATGGCTTTAAATCTGATGGAGCTTGATACTAATACGGTATAAATCCTCGCCTTTCATTATAGTATTATATGAAATGCATTGGAATGGAGCGATGGATCCTATTTGACATTCCGTTACCAGAGCAGTTGCGCACAGCTTCACACTTAAGCCCTTTAAAGCTAATACATAAATGTAACATTACATATAGCTGCAGCGCTCAACATCAGGTTTTTTTTTTTTTTTTTTCCTCCTTCTGACTGAATCAGCAAACACACGGGATGATTCTCCCAAATGGTTTAATTACTCAAACAGATTGAGGAGCGTAATGATGTTTTGCCTCTCCGATGGCAACAATGCGGCTAATCGGCTCAGCTATTATTCAGACAATGAAAATGAATCATAAGACGCTTGTTCTTTTTTTTGTTTTGTTTTACAATATGTTAATGTTGTGCACAGTAATCAAACCAGCTCATGGAATCAAAAAAAATGCAGGCAAGCATGTGTGCAGAGTGTGTTAAAAAATCATTTTCATATATGGCCTAGGGATCCTGCTATAGTTTCTATTTGTTTCTCGTTTGAAGATCTTCAGTTTTTGGGGAGAGCTGGAGTGAGGTTCCTTTTTGTGTATCTAAAGATTATCCTGAAAGTCTTACATGTGAAATGTGAAATAATAGCATACTGTGCTTTGTTTGGCCGGATGTCCACAAACAAATAATTGTCTCTCCAAGACAAACAAGCAGACCGTTTCCAACAGTTATCAGGAGAAGGACATCTTCTTTCCAAAAGCAGGTTTATCATTGATGCATCCAATGTCTATTCAGTACAAAGCAGGCCACTGATGAAGTACTGGGCCCTTGCTGGTCGGCCTTTACTACAGGTGTTGGGTGCTAGATGGAGTCCATTTTGTCCAGTGTCATTTGGCGTAGGGGGTACGGAGCATATGCAATGTGCCCTGTGGCGTGGCTGTGGCGGCTGCACGTATGGAGTTCTATTGTGCCGCGATTATGTAGGACGAGCACGCCGCCTGCTAATCCGCCTGTGGGAGGGTGCATGCCTGTGAATTATTGCACTTTGGAAAAAGAAATAAGAGAAGAAGGAAGAGTGAGAGAGAAGGAGATGAGGAGCACAGGAAGAAGAAGAAGAAGATGATGAAGAAGAAGAGGAGGAGGAGGAGGAGGAGGTGGAGGAGCGTGAGAGAGAGAGAGAGAGAGAGAGAGAGAGAGAGAGAGAGCGAAGCCCCCTTGGCTGTGATTATGAAATGGTCTGTCACAGATTAAGGCTACAGGGATGCAGGCAGAGATGAGCCAGAGCCTCCCACAGACACTCTGGCTAGTCAGGCTGCTTCATTGAGCTTACCTGAGGTTATACACGCCTCACATCCATCGATGGATGTACAGCATACACACACACACACACACACACACACACACACACACACACACACAAACACACACCGTGAGGGAAAACGAGGGAGGAGGGGAAGGCAGGAGAAAATGAGAGGGAGGGAGGGATTGAGAACGAGAGGAGAAAGCGTGAAAACAAACATGCTCCAAATAGGCTTGCGATTGAAAGGGAAGGGAAGAAAGAGGAAGTGAGGGAGAGAGAACTGTGCCCAAGGAAAAACACAGGAAAATAAAAGGGAAGAGGGAGAGAGGGAGAGAGGGAGCTTGAGAAGGCTGGCAGCCACAAAAGGCAGTGACTAAAATAAGACCTGTGTGGCTATTGTCTGTTTCCAGGAGGGCTTTGGTGATAAAAAGCCCACGCTATTTGTCTTTCTCTTGCCTTGCCCTCCTCGAGAGCATAGATACCTGGAGATGTTTTTTTCATGCAGAGATAGAGGCGAGAGTATGTCAGAAGAGAACTGAGTGCACTGTGTGTTCACAAAGTGGAGGACTGACTGTCTTCTGCGGGTTTGTATAATTATACTGGGAGTCTTTATCCTAAGTATCTATTATTTTCACGCCTGGCAGCTTTAGAGGTGTGCGGTGTTGTGAAAAGGGTAAGAAATACTCAACTCTTCTGTGATTGATTGACAGCTACAGCCTGCACAGTTCTGTCCAATCACACGCTCCACTGTCAGGTTGATTCCTTCACTGGCTTCAAGTGGGAACGGAAAGCCGATGCCAGAGTCTGTTACGGCAGAAACATCCACGTTTGATTGGCAGGCTGGCCCTCTTTCAGGACAGACTGAGCCAATCAGCTTAATTAGCCCGACGGTATTTCCAGGTTTTGTATCTACAAGGCTGGGATTTGCGGGTAAGGATTTAAGTTTCAGTCTTTTGTTTAAGGATTCACTTGGGTTTGCAAGTCCCTCTTACTGTAATTCTGGCAGGGAGTAGATATGCATCTGACAAGCTTTGAAAGGAGTTTTAACAGGTGTAGACAGGTGCTTTTTCCTCCAGGTGTGGTGGAAACTTGTCCTCCATGTATATAGGAAATGTGCTTTTCTGTCTGCAGGAAGACTTATCTTAGTCATACCTTTGCCCTGAATAAAAAGTGCATAGACCTACAATACAAGAATGAAGGTGTCAGCATGGTTCAAGTTATTGCAGCTTATCAGATCATTAAACAACATCTTAAACCATTGTGCCACTTATCTTTCTGACAACAGAAAAGGGGGCCCTGCTTTTAGCAATTTCTGGAACTTTTCAAGAAACCCCAGCACTTCAGACAGTGATCGGTTAGATCACTGTCTGATTGTTTTCAGACAGTGATCGGTTAGAAGTTGCACAGATGTCCTTAGCAAAGTACGACCAGTACAAAAATCTTCAAATGAAATAGATTAAAGGCATCTAATCGTCCTGCATGTCAGGAGGATGTATCTGCAGCCAAATGTGAGCAACAAGAACTAAAAACAGACAGAACAACTCTTTTGTCCTGACTAACAATAGCCTATTAATAGTTCAATCTAATATTTATTCATGACATTTTTTTTTTTTCCCATTTGAATCTATTAAGTGTGTTTTCTGACGTATCCTTCATCTTCTCTTACTTCTCATGGTTTGTGAAATGGTTTGTGTGGTGCTGCTGGCTGCAAAACAAATACACCCAATTATTGTCCTCTGGGATAATAAAGATATCCTTGATTTGAGAATTATTTCAACCTTATCACAATGAGCTCAACTCTTAAAAGTTACTTTCAGAACTGAAGTGAACGGAAAAGACAATATGCCAAGTTAGCAGTTGGCGGTGTGACTTTGTTGTGTAACAACACGCACATACAGTACTTCTTCTAGAGCAGTGAAGTGTAAACATACAGAAATGGTTAATGGATAATCGCCTTTTGGAGGTTTTTAGGTGGATTCTGTATTTGGCTATGTACTGTATGTTGGCATTCATGGTAAAGAGATGTATGAATGCATCCACCAAATGGCAATGCTGCTTCCCTAAAATGAGTCTAATTGTTAATGTAGTGATAATTAAGTTGATAAAAAGCAAAAATATAAATAGATAACTACCCTAGACAGTAAATAGCCACCTCTCACATTTCTATAAAAACGTTGTGACGCTCCAAAGGAGAACGATGAATTAGCATATTCAGAGAATATTTTTTAAGTGCTGCCATAGAGCGTGCCGCTTACTGAATTTGTGTAGACACTCAAGGACACAGTGCTGCACTTTAAACAGCATACCAACAATGTGGGCCTACTGTGTCCATGCTGCTGCTAACATACGTCTCTTTGCCCATCAGACCATATTTGATGAGAGGGATAACCCTTTAGAAGTGGTGAGTTATTACAACATCTCGGCCTGACGTGCTTGTGACAACCCAAGCCGATGCCAGATAATTGCCCCTGTGCTCGCCACTTAATGAACATAATTACCACATTCTTCGGTGTTCACCCCGTGATTAATTGTTACAGCATTTCTTTGTTGGGTTCCGACAAATTACCCCCTCGTACCACCGTTGCCATTTTCACATCAGGCAATCATAAAGTACACAAGCAGGCACTCATACAGACAGCCTAGAGCCACTTGAGAGCCATGTTGGGATTATTGAAGGAGGCAGAGGAAGTTAAGGACTCGCCAATCAGTCAATTATAATCATCAGGGAAAGGTTTTTGAAGCTGTCATTCCTTGAGAAAGGAGACGAGGGGAATCTCATGAGTGCAATATCTGGCGAAACACATCAGTGTGTCAGTTTGCTCTTCACACTAATGCACAAACACACAAAAATATTTTTTTTTTAAAAAGGGTGACTAGCTCAGTGAGCACACAATCTCTTCAAACTCCATGAGACCTGTGATCTTAAACCAAAACATGTCTGCAGAAGACGTTCTAATCTTAATTCAAGGGCTCTTGTTTTGAGGCAATTAGCTTGGGCATATTTCACAGACGACCTAATTGAGAGGCTGTCACCCAGTTAAGCAATGCTTGTCTTAAGACCATTTGCTTAATAAGCCATGGCCTAATGCAATAAGGTGCCTATTCCCAATCAGCCATGACTAAATCTAATTTATGCCAGGCCAGATGAGCCAGATGAGAGGGAGTCTAGGGGCTAATCAATGCACAGGACTTCTGGAAAGTGTGTTTCAAAAAGAGTTTTGGTAGATGAAACTGTCCCAACTCAAACAAATCGCTTTGCAAGAAGTGAGGAAGACGCATTGTGTTCAGAATGGCCGCCTGCAGAGAGAGAGAGAGAGAGGAAGGGCTTCTTTTCTTTGCTTGGCACCTCCTTTCGGCACATATATTCATGTATGGATACGCACAAACAACGTTCCATGTCCAGAGACCCACAGACACGTGTATACAGTACACACAACCAAAAGCGCTTCTGCGTGATTGATTCAGCGGAGCATCAGATCGCTCACTGTGACAAATAGCTGGCTGACAGCCCAACACAAAAAAGCCCACACCCTAACACCTAACCTGTGAGGGGGACGGGGGGCAAAGGAGGGGGCTGACCTAGCAGCAGGCCTCCACAGCTGTCTCCATCATACCTCCTTTTTCCTTTCTTTTTTTCACCAGCACCTTTTCCTTCTGTCCAATTCGCTTCTTCTCGCTCACACCTCTCCCTGTCTTTTTATTCTCCTTTTCTTACTTTTACCTTTTCCCACCCTTCCAACCTCTGTATCCTCATAAGTATCTATGTAAGGTATTCTGTCCCTCCCACTATCTCTCTCTCTCTCTCTCTCTCTCCTTCACAGGGAGTGATAGATTCCCCCTCAGTTCATTTATCCTGGAAACGGAGGAGACGGCGGTGTGATGTGATCCATCTCGCCGGCGATGGAGGGAGCGCGGCGTCCCTGATCACAGGCCCTATCAATCTCACTCATAGGGGCCGGATCAGCGCTGCTGTCAGGCAGCAGACACACATGGCCTGTTTGTCTGCCTAGGACTTCCTACTGTACACCTTCGCACACAAGCACTCACTGGGGATGTGACTGTAGCTGTAGACAGGGAGACCCACAGAGGGGGAGTTGCTGTTTCTGAACTCCAGAGGGGGAGTTGCTTTAGTCATTCAGAGGCTGTTGGAAGAACGTGAACAAGGAGGAAATTTGGAATACTTAAACTACTCTTCCTTACAAAATGTTTGGAAAGTTCATGTATGTCTCTCCACTCCCCTCACAAGAGTACAGAGTAACCAACGCACTGACAGCATGCTTTAGTGAAACTTTCAGCTCTTATAGTTTATATAAGCAGCATACATTTTTCATGTATGTTTATAACTTAGCTGTTTCCAGTCAACATCTTAACTATCTATTAAGTGCTCAAAAGATCACCTTGTTTGGCTAAAGACAGGAAAATCAACTGATTCAATCTATACATTTTTTAAATCAGTTTTTGCCACCTTAAGCATCGTCATTTTCAGATCTTTCTTGGGCAATTAGCTTTGAACATTAACATGCTTTTTAACCACAAGCGACCACAAATCAAGATCAGTTTTATCTCAAACATTCAAATCTTTTAAACCAAAATGAATAATGTATTTTCTTTATAAAGTAAGAGCTAAGATCTGGACTGTCAAGGGATATAATAATAATAATAATTAAACTGTTTTTTGTAACTTGTTGAAATAATGAAATTAATCTTTAGGAAAAACTAGTCATTTTTTTAAAGTAAAATGTAGAACACAACAAATGACATCTTTATGAATAATCAATACATCAACGATTGTACTTCTAATCAGATTTAATGGAAGAAGACAGAGACAACCATTTTCCAGCATGCAACACACAGCAATGACTGAAAATTTATATTTCCTACAATACCACTAATGTTTTGTTGTAACTTAAATACCACTGGACACTTTTAAGTTTTGCCAAATATTGGCAATATGAGGATCCTTATTTAACCAGCAGCATTTCAATCCATATCGGGTCCTATCACCCAACACACTTGCCATATGCTGTATCAAAACACATTAAACTCTCCTTGACACTGAAGTACACAAAATTGCCCACGCCCGTGACATAAACCACCCTTTACACACACTCCCCTTTACACACTCTGACACCCCTCAAAAAACACTTCCCTGCTGACGTGTAACACTCTCATGCACTCATCCACAGACACTTCTTAACCTGACATGCATCACCCTGACACGCACACACATGCACACATCCACACACATCAAAAGCAGTGGGCTGTAAAGCTCTGTCCCTATCCACCCCAGACAGCGTCGACCAATCAAATTAGGCCTGATCAAAACATGCCATTCAAAGCCAGGGCCGGGTTTGGGTGCGGTGTGGGTGGAGGAGGGGGGGGCATTGAGCACAGCCGACGATCTGACCTTGGGAGCAATTAGCATGACCAGGGAGGGCGAGAGACAGAGACTGGGAGAGAGCGAGAGAGTGAAGAAGGAGGGGCTGAGCAGAATAAAGAAGGAGGTAATGCAAAAGCACCCCCACCTCAACAGATCTGCAAAATGGGGGATGAAGCCCTCTGAGGGCCCACTCAGCACAAGGCCCCGGTCTAACCAACCTCCTCCTCCTCATTTTCTGCAGCCTCTTCACCCGTGCTCCTCTGAGTCCTCTCAGAGTACCCGGTGTGAGACCAGGGCCCAGGTCTCTCCCTGAGGAAACCGAGGCCTCATTTCTGCATTTTCTCCAGACTCGCTCTCATTATATCCTATGTGTCATACTTGATTTTGTAGGTCATTAGGTTGTATAAGGTTGCTGATATGTGTTGGAGATGAAATAATACAGTGAAGGGGATTTTTACACATTACAAAGTTCTTTTGCTCATTTCAAACAGAATTAGAACAATAATTACAGCCCAATCCCTCTACAAATCAGTTAACATATACCTCTGCTTCTAACTTATACACACTCATTAATCATCCAAGGAGTTTATCCAAAAAGTATCTTTTGTGTTTCCTATCAAAGCCTGCAGCGTTTGTAAATGTTAACATCCTAAAGCTGTGTTTACACAAGCATGTATTCCTCCAGCATAGAAACAGACCTGCTGACATTCCACCTCAAGCCCTCCTACTCCCCCCCCCCCCCCCCCCCCCATCTACCTGAGAATCTAATTTCAATCGACTAGCAGACAGAGGAGGTTTGAGGTTACAACCATACAGTAAAAAGGCTGGGCAGGGCCGCCTAAGCGAGGTGCGCAGGTTCAAATTGTTTTCTATAAGTCACCTCTACGGGGGATTTGTGTTTATCCCTGGCCATTGATTTGTTGCTGGGGTTCATTGGGTAACAGGGAGAGAAGGGGAAGGATGGAAGACCAAAGAGGGGAATCCAAGAGAGGCAGATAGAGGGTCTTCGTCCTTCTCTGGGACCTCCAGAGTAGGGTGAGTTGAGGGAAGGAGAGAGAGAGAGAGAGAGAGAGAGATACATGGCTGAGGATTGAAAACCATGCTCATAATTCATGTATAGGATTTATATAAGATGTATTGTAATTTCATTTTACATTATGTTGTTGGCTTTAGAAGTAAAAACAGGAATGCAATCCCTCCAGTCATCTAAAAACAAAAATGTTTGAGTTGGCATAAGCTTCTCAAATGTAATATTTGCTTCTTTTCCTTTTTATGTAACTTAAAATGTAATATGGCTGCAGGTTAAGGACACTTTGTTGTACATAAAATAAAGTCTCCCAAAACATAAAATGGTTGCTTTAACTTGCTATTTTACATTGAATAACCAAAAAAAGTAACAACAATACTAAGAACCTTTAGTCTGATTGGTTCAACTTAGGAGAGCTGAGCTCAGTGTTACTTCAATTCAAGTAGCTAACTGACTTTTTTTTAGTACTGGTCTTTTAAGACATTGTAAAAAAAACGATTTTTTTAATTGCTGCTGTCAAATATCGATATTCTAATGTTAAAAAATGCCATCCTCTATCCGGATTTCCCTGCCAATTTGACTCAACGCATCAGCACTTCCTGACTCCTCACACTGATGCTAATGACATGAACGAGGCTAACGTGAACAGAAGGTAATAGGCCAAAGGAGAAATTGACAATCAAGAAGAAGAAAGAAAGAAAGATGGTTAATGTTGAACAGCTGTGGAACAAAAAAAGTTAAAGGATGGAGCATGATGAATCCTGCTGTTCACCTTTTTAGAGCATAATTAATATTTTTCAGCTTCTCAATGTGATATCATGAACCCTGCCATTCTCTACTATCTAAATGATGTCCACATTTCAGTCTGCCATATCATGAACATTAGTGCATCATATTTGTACATACGTATTTAGCTATTGCTTTACCTTCTCATCCTTATACCACCTTCAACTAGAAACCTCCCACACAGGTTTAAACCTGCCTGGTCTTAATACGATTGATAATATTCATACACATGTTTTCATATGCTAAACACTGTGGCATTGTTTCCGACGTTGCAGTATCATTTTCTTCCTTTCTTTTGCTCTTTTCTAGTTTTGTCTCCCAGTTACAATAGGATATTCCTGATAGGGGGGATTTCCATTTCCCCCCATTGTTCTAGCAGGCTCTTGTCATCCTGAGTCTGTTGTTCTCCGCTCATAATGCTGCTGTGGAGCTCGCCTCATGACTCGCCTGTTTCAGTTTCACTTAGTGGCTTAATTACCGCTGAGCGTCTTCAATGCAAACGATGAGAGACAAATGGAAAACAAATACAATCAACACACTGTCTTATTAACCAGGTTGTCTGATCCTCCCCTACACCTCTTCTGCTAGAGAAATAGCCTGTCTCCATGTGTGTTCTGTACACTACAGAGGAGACGCTGAAGTGAATGTAAATACAGGTTTGCATATGCACACAGTACAACATTGGTTTGTAATTGGGAAAAGCTAAAGGGATATACGGAGTATGATGCAAAGCATTATTAGGTCTACCACTTAGTTTGAACAGAGCAAACAGAAGAGCAGCCGCACTGATGGCGCATCAGTCTAATGTATCTATTTATTGATGCTCATGTTAAAAAAACAAATCAAACTTTATTTATACAGTACCTGAGGGGATAATGACAGAGTGGCCAAGCTAAGAAGACATAACGGGGGTCATTAAAGATATGCAAAAAAAAACCACTGCTAAAGACACAAATGAAAGGTTAAATCACACTGAAGGTGATGAAAGTTGGAGAAGACATAATGAAAGATAAACAAAAATCACTGATCCTTCAATAGAAAAGATACAAGATTATGTGTACGTTTGAGTATTTTGGCGAACCAATACATCAATCAGGTAACAAATATTTAACTGAATGAATGAATGAATATTTTATTTTAGTGTCAGGTCATTTACATGAACCATCCCACATTATTCAGACATAATAACTGAAAAGAGTAAATCAAATGTTCCAGCATGACATTTGGCCAAAATCAGAACCAATAACATCAACCATTGTTAAAATTTTCAGAACAGATTGATCCCTAAATTATTGCTACTAAAGGTTTGGTCAAATAATGTCAAATAGTTGAGACAAAGGCACACAGGGGTCACTTCACAGTCACAGGAGTGTACTCCTGTAATATATTTGAGATGCTCTTGAGAAGCACATTAACTAAAAACATTCATTCATTAACAGATTAGTAAAAACATCTGTCAATCAGCTGTCCATTTTGCTGTAACCTCTATCATGTTTAATTCCAAAAAATAAACTAAATACATTGTCTTATCTTTTTTTAACAACATAATTCAATTATTATCCTAATAATCTACAAAAGACATAAAAAGTTATTCCAAATCAAAACTGCCTGCAGCGTCATCACACATGAACTCAATGTAGAAGTTGTGTGTGTGTTTTTTTTTTAACTCTGACTGCTCAGAAGTTACAGTGTAGATCCATCGATGGATGTGTTTTGGTACATGCTTGATCAGCCATGCATGTTGTGGATTTCATCAAGGAGTGTGTATTCATTTGTGTTTGTTTAGTTTGGGGAGCGAGTCTCAGCTTGACAGTCATCTTGAGGGGCCGACTTGCTCTACCCATAAACAAGACGGGTCCAAATTAGCCGCTCAGAAAGCCTGTGGCCTTGAGTGGTGCTGTCCTACCCCCCAGCTACATTATTGAGCAATGCTAATGATGCAGGCTCTACTCATTTACTCTCTCTTCAACACCATTTCACTTGCTCTCGCATCAGATTTAGCCAGGCTGACTTTGCAGCAAGCTTTATCATTTTAGATTCCAACCCAAAAGGAAGAAAAAAAAAAACACACACACACACATACCCAGTGGGAGCGGGACTCTTCACTCTGACTCTTGCTGACTGACTCTCTCTCAAGGTTTTGGTAAGCACTGCTGCTCCTCCAGGTTTTAATAAGCAGCAGAGCAGAGGGTCTGTGTGTGTGTGTGTGTGTGTGTGTGTGTGTGTGTGTGTGTGTGTGTGTGTGTGTGTGTGTGTGTGTGTGTGTGTGTGTGTGTGGTTTGTGTATGTGCATTGCTGTTTGTATGTGTGTGAGTTTAAACAGTGAGCTGGAAACGAGTCACACGCCCCCTCTACCACCACCAACAACCACCACAACCGGCACTGCACCACTGTTTACTCTAACAAATCCTGAACGAGGCCGCGGTGCTCCGATGGGGCTTTGCTCCTGTTAATTGGTCATTAAAAGTAGTGGTTTGTGGGCCTCACTAAATCTTTAAACAGGCCATGAAATAATAAAAGGGGGAGGTTTGTCACCGCTGTTAGCTCCCCCGAGCAGGCAGAGAGGTACTGTAGAGAGGAGAAAGGAAAGAGGAGCAGGACTCAGCTTTTGATCATTATCTGCAGAATTAACATGACTGATAATAATTGCTCTGT
Source organism: Labrus bergylta (assembly GCF_963930695.1). Lineage (NCBI taxonomy): Eukaryota > Metazoa > Chordata > Actinopteri > Labriformes > Labridae > Labrus > Labrus bergylta. The sequence goes on from NC_089202.1 coordinate 17,585,289, forward strand.
TCATTTCAGGCCTTGTAAATACATGGTGGATGTGGGGCTGCACGGCGGCAGATGAAAGGAGGTTGTCATTGATGTGTGAGGGGGTAGAAAGAGGTGGGCTGGAGGGGAAGATTGTGGCAGTAATCATGATTAGTGAGAAAAATACAAAGTCTTGTTAGACACAGGTTCAGGCGGCGATAGCTTGTTGTTCCTCGCACTGAACCTACAGCACCGTGCATGTTTGACACAGGCTGCTTAGAAGTGTGCAGTTGCATAGTTGTGTTGAGATCTGGCAGCGGTAACGTTACTGAAGGTGCAGCAGAACCAGCGATGGATGTGCACACTGGCAATCCTCTCCTCTCATCACTAATGATATCAAAGAAAGTCAGCTTAAAAAGATGACACCAGCAGGATGGAGACAACAGGTGTCAGAGCACACACACAGATGCACACACGATCTCTCATACACACACACACACACACACACACACACACACAAACCATACGGTGTATTGTACCCGCCTAAGCCCTGTGAGAGTAATGATTCTGTTATACTTGCATGGCTTCTCATATATTGATTTGGACCAGGAGGAGGCCCCTCCCGCAGGGGCCCCATTCCTTGGCTCCCCACCCGGCTCCTATTGTGCCTGCGTGTGCATGTGTGCAAAATACCAGCAGTTGGTGTGTCAACAGAGCCTGTGTGTCTCTGTGTGTGTTTGTGTGTGTGTGTAGGGGGAAGTAAAAAAAGACATGTTAGTCGTAGATCTCTCTGACGTCTTAACAAATGCAGACCAATTCCACCCTCCCACCTTCACACACACGCACACATACACACAAAAGCATGTCCACATACATGCAGAAGCACGTACACGCACACACAGCACATGGCCGCGCACAACCTCATTGTTGGGGTATCAGTTCAGGCCGTCAATAATGGCGCAGTGGACTGTGAAGGGACAGGCATGACCCAGACTGCCCACAGTGTCGCGTTTATGTGTGCGTGTGAGGATCCATGCAATCCTGCAAGCTCACACCCAAAAGACACACACACACACACACACACACACACACACAAATGAAGAGAGCCTGACCGCTGACCTATATGACCTTTCCCTCGTCGCCACCCTCCTTCTGTCTGTGAGTTGGTCTGTGTGGGTGTGTGTGTGTGTGTGTATGTGTGTGTGTTTATGTGTCCTATACAGACCCCCCTTTCCCTCCCCTAACCCCCTCCGTCCCTCCCCTCTCCTCCACCTTCCACCCAAACCTCCCATTGTTTCCTCTCCTCCCCTCCATTGTCTCAGCTGAGAATGGAGGGATGAGCAGCCGGTGAAAGCTGGGTGCTGATGTAGAGAACTGTCTGCTGGAGGGTTCATCACACAGAACACCCCCCAAAAAAATACAGGAAACCACTCTGATGTGTCAACAGTTAACTTTATAAAAAAGTGACACTCTAAAAGTGTGTAAAAAAAACCCCACCTGGAACCTGCATCATAACCATTAGTTGTTTTCTATTTAATTGAAAACCAAATCACACTTTTATTTAATTAGAAATTAGCATAACACTTTTGCAATTTCATTGGATGCACACAGGAATGAGCAATTTCTATGTTCTAACATCACTCCCCACTCGAAAGTTTCTTTTCAGGCCAGAAAGTGCTGATACAACAGCAGACCTCCTCTGATTATTTTTCGGGCCAATCAAACACATCTTTTGTTCCTCCTTTTTCTTGAATCTTTTTGTTGATGTTGTCTAAATGTCATCTATCATGCTTAAGCCTCCTAATGTTGCAGAATATACTCAAGTCAACTCACTTCACAGTAACAAATCTTAAATGTGTCTTATTTCTTTGACTGCTGTATCTGAAGTTAAATGAACACACACAGGTAAAACATGATTCTACACAGAAGATACATTTGACCTATGAAGTAATATCAGGAAAATGGGCCCTTAAACTCACATGCTAGCTTACTAGGTTTGGGCTGCCATCTTCAGGCTGTTGTGAGAATTACACTCCAGACAGACAGACACACACACACACACACACACACACACACACACACACACACACACACACACACAGGATTTACAAGCCCTAAAGCCAAACATTGTGATTGTTCCTTCATGAAAATTAGACATCCCCACCCCTAATCTCTTCTAATTTCATTCAAGGATTTGTAAAAGCCATAACCTTAAGACTTGTATTACACATAATCATTAACTGTGGCATCTGTTTACATAAATGCACATTATCAGCTGGAATTCCTGCAGATTTATAAACGTTAATCATTTTCCTCAAAAGCGTGAATGGTTTATGGCTAGGCAATAAACAGAAGAAGAGTCACGGCATTAATATATGGCACGCTGAAGGCAGAATAATCACTGTGGTTTAAACTATCAGAGAGATATTCACAGAAATAATGTCTCAATACCCAGATAGCTTTCAGACCAATTCTGCAAAGTTTACTATTGGAGCAGCTCTGGAGATGTTTTTTTTTTATGTACAAATCTATGTGGAGCATTAGGTACAGTGAAGAGATGTGTGCTTCAAATCATGCTCTGCACCCTCCGGGAGTTGTGGTATTAAATAAGACCTACCTTTGGAGCATTAGTGGAATTCAATATGTGCAATGTAATTATTCTGCTCAATAAGCCACTGGAGGAGGATATTCCATTTACTACAAGCTCTAAAGCAGGTAGAGTCAGAAGCTTTTTTATGTTCACACAATATAAGCAACATGCTACTGGTTAAAGGGGGGGGGAATTACACATGCATTTTTTAAGATGTTTGCTGTAAGCATACAATTATGATATGGGTACCGTTGCACCACTTAGGAACCATTTATGCGCCAATTCTGCATTTTAAACCTGTTGGAGATGATGGAGAAAAATCTGTTGATTAATTTAGTATGGGAGCTGAAGCCACTGCTAAAACAACTTGTTTCATAAATAAGGCGACAATTCTAAAAATCAACGTCTTGTAAAAGTCTTTAAAGGAGTAAAGAATGGCAAATATATGCTCGGACATTCCAGATATAAAGACGTGTTGCTTTTCTGGGTATTTCAATACTGTTTATGTTTGTATTTTCTGAAATGTTGGTTAGACAACACAAGCAACTCAATATTTTCACTTTGGCTTTAGGGTATTAATATGAACATTTTGAAACAATTTTCTTAAATTTTATGAACTATTCAATTCACTTGTTTAAAAAAAATCTCCAGACTAATCATATGGATAATGGAAAGTTGCAGCTTTTAAAGCCATCCCCTGTTATTTATGAGTCCAGCTTTTTTTGCAGCCTCATCATCTCATCATCTACAAAGAACACAGCACATGCCAAAAATATATTTTTTTCAAGTTTTTCTGCACAAAGAAAAAGCAATGGTAATACATTAAGCTATTGCTGTAGCCTATCTGCTGTATCACCAATTCAAAACATAAAGAGCACAAGTTTGAGAAGAGAAACAGAGAAGGGGGGGGGGGGGGGATTCGAGGGGGGTTATGCGTTTCATGCTGTCCCAGTTGCCTAAAGTGATTCTCTCAATAATGTATTAGAGCACTTGTTTATTATTTACTGTTTACACAGCTCAACTCATGCTGCTTTTGTGGAGAGACACTCTCACCCTCGCCGTCTGCGCAAGAGCAGCCGAAGACAACACGCAGCGCAGACAGACAAGCTGGGCCCCGCCAGCCGGAGCAGGCAGCCAACCAAACCGGGCAGCCACGCGCTCCACGCCACGCTCAGTTGATGCAAAGGCACTGGACTGAGAAATAAAAGACATCTCGGTTCATAGGAGCCGTTGTACATGCATCCTGAGGTTGTCAAAGAAAAACACACACGCACAGAGGGGGTTGGAAAAGGGTGGGAGTGGGAGGGGCACTGATATTAATATTTATGCAGACACCTAACTGGTCAACAATATACTCATCTTCTTTATTTTTGAGTTTATTATACCTTTAAGGTGGGCCTTGTTTGAATTAAGGAAGGTGGTGAATCATGCATCCAAACAGCTGCACTATGTTGTTTTCTGTGTAATCAGTATGAAGGATTTCTCAGACTAAGACTTGGCTAGGAAAGGGAAAAAAAACAATTCTAAGGATATGCTACTCTTACAAATAAATAAACAAAAGAAAAAAAAAAAACACTGTCTTCTATTAGATGTTTGAGAATTATTTTGATTATTGCTCATGCAGAACGGGTTCACAACTTAAAGCACGTGATTTAAAGTCATCATCTGGGATTATGATTAACAAAATGTTTCGTGCATCACTGAAATTCAAAACCTACTAAATTGCACCGGCTAATATCAACCTTTAAAATGCTTGTAACATCCTCTTATCTTTTTATAGGGTTAGTGACTGAATCCATCACAAAATCATTCTTGACGAACAGAAAATCAATTGTTTGGAAGTCATTCTATTAATATCTAATCGTTTAATTTGTAATTGATTGTATTTGAGAATAAATGCACGAGTTCTAATAAAAGGTTAAAGGTATGGTTCCTTTCAGCACTCAGAAAGCTAAATGTTTCAATGATTACCTGATTCTTGGATGAAATAATTAACTTGATGTTAAATGTAAAATAGAAATGATCCTCTAATCCTCCTCTTGCACATGCATCTCCTCACAGCACATCGAGGTGTTTACTCGTGGAGGGAGCACACCGATATGAGTCTGGTAATTACAAATAAAAAAAAGTCTCTCTCTGGTCATAGCAGACAATAATTGCATCCTCTCGTGTACACATTAAAGTAAATCAGTTCCCAGGCCAATTTCTTAGAAAAAGAACTGTGGAGGTAGACACTTACACAAACACACACACACACTTCCACACACACACACACACACACACACACACACACACACACACACACACACACACACACACACACACACACACACACACAGCAGACACTTACTGTACCCCAAAAACAAAAACAACCATACACACACATGCAGCGTTTTCAAAGTCATAAAACGAGGGGACTTCAAATGCAGCTATTTGTTTGGGGCCTGTTGTCGTGGGAATAGGCAGTGCGACTGTGCTGGTTCATTAGAATTCCTTTCAAGTTGTGGAGTGCGGCCTCCCTGTGTTCCTCTCCCCATATTCCCTGACCCCGATGCATCTCCATGGGGCTGAGGTAGGGCGGGGCACAGGGAGGGGAGGAGGAGGTAGGGTTTTGGAAGTAAGGCGCAGTACATAACACTGCAAACACACACAAACACACACACAGACTAACACTTTTGGATGTGCACATGTGGTGGGATACCACACATACAGTACCCCAAACACACACCGGAAAGAGTACTTGAACTGGATGTGAAGTCACAACAACTCACACAAAAAGGAAGAATACAATAACACACACTTGCTGCAGCCAACAGCAGATAATGCAGATAAATAAACAAACACACACACACACACACACACACACACACACACACACACACACACACACACACACATATCCAGAACTCTCCTCCCTAACAGTGTCACCTCGCTGCATCACCCTCTCAGGGATGCAGGGGGGAGGTTCGCCTCAGCAGGCACAGCTCAACGCTCGGTCACAGGAGAGACTGCGATGTTGTGTTTTTGCCACCAGAGATGATGGCAGGGAAATTGTTTGTGTAATGCACCTGGATCTTTTCTGGCACGCTAATAATTACTCCCCTCATCTGCTGCAAGAGCAGCTAAATGTTGCCTCGACAGTTCTCAAAATTAGGATGAATTCAGAAGTGTCTGCATCAGACGGTGATTGAAAATGAGTGAGTGGCTTTTCAGACGCATCACTAGATTACCAAGGAGAAAGACAGAAATAAATCTTCAAGATGAGCAGCCAGTAAAGTACTGACAGATCAAAATGATTTCAGTAAACACACGAGGAAATGTGTCAGTTTCTTTGATCATTCCATTTGTTTAAATATGTCAGATTGGTATATGTTATAATATTTGTTTATTTCAACAGAATTTCAGAAAAAAAAATAATCTTGAAATGGATTGAATACTTTCTTTTCTAATGAAAGAACATTGTTTTCTATCCTCTATAAAATCTTTAACAAAAGCATAACAAGTACGCTTAAAGATGAACAGTTATATTGATTTTAATATGGTTCTAAGTAGTGATGGTGTATCAGTCAAGATTAAATGCATATCAACGTCAAATGTTTTCTTGATGCCTTGAAAGATGAGTCTGCATTTCGATGACCAGCATTAAACCATTTACTTGAAGTGTTGTCCAGTTTGCACAGTGAACCACGGCCTGTACGAGTTTTTTTTTTTTCTTCTCAGTTGGAGTGAGGTCACTTTGGCAGGCTGGGCTCCCGGACGAGACCTCAGCGGGCGCCAGACTGCAGGGAGAGGGGCGCGGAGCTGCTGCCCGTCACAGCCCACTGGTCGCCTGACGGGCCCCAAGGCCTGCCAGACTGACACCAGCCCCGGGCGGGCAGGAGGTAGAGAGGGGGCAGGGAAGCGGGGCAGGGAAGGGGTGTATGGAGGTGGAGGTTGGCATAGGGGACAATCACTATCCAATGCATTTATCTATTTTATATAGTAGGTTAGACGGGGGGAGAGGGCACTGAAAGAGAGGATAGGGAATGGTGTGATACTGTGCCCACTGAGGTTGTTTCAGGTGACGCAGGCAGAGAGCGAGGAGAAATGAAAATGCAATAGACAGCAATTACTCAGCACATTATAGCTAGATAGCTAGACCATTGTAGTTGAGTCAGAAAAAAATTCTCGCTGATAAAAAAAAATAAGTCATGTATTATCTTCGAAAAGAATGAGATAGAGGAGAGAAAAGGATAAAGGAGTGAAAAACTAGTAGTGTCCCAGCGTGTGTCTGAGACGGGCGGAGGGCAACACTCACAGAGTCTCTCAGGCGTGTCCAGAGCATGAGCCAAGTAGCGCTACTACCTTTAAGAACACACAAAACACACACACACACACACACACACACACACACACTCCCATACATGTACACCTGAAGTCTCACACACACACACACACACACACACACACACACACACACACACACACACACACACACTGAAACAAATACGCAGCACTGAGCAAGCTTGCAGTTCATCGCACCGACACACACTCAAACTTTTACACAGCAATTAAAAAGTTGATGCAAAGTCACACTGGACATGTTGACTTTTCCCCAGTTGTTCCAGGTGGACTGAAAATATTCTATTTTTTTCTCCCTCATTCCCTCTTTCACACTTCTGTAACAAGATGTCTTCTTTGACACAGAGTAGACTCACAAAGATATCTCTATTGTCAAAGGAACATCACTGTGAGTTTGCATTCCAACAGCTTTAACGTCAGATACGGGGGGGGGGGGGAGATCACATACATGGAAGAGCAATACTGTATGTAATGTGTAAATACATGACACTTACCTTCAAGGTATTCAAATTAAACACACACTTTCCATGTACACTCTTGCAGGTACACGTTTTAAGCACACACTGGAAAAAAAAAACATCTTGGTACACAGATTAAAGCAGCAACTGATGAGGGGAGCAGATTGAATCTTGTCAGAGAGGGGTTCGTGTTCTACGGTGGAGCTTGCACTGTAACTTTGCAATTAAATAGTAAATGGATCAATGTTTGTATATGTTTGTGTGTGCATGTGTGTGTTTGGGGGGCCTCAGGGGCCCGTCCTAATGAGCTATCTGTGTGCATTTCTAACAAGAGCTCGGTGCAGCGCCCACGGCACTGTCATCCTGGGCCGCGGCTGACCTTGCTGGGCTGCTAGGCTGTGTCGTTTGCTATATTTATGGCACCACCACCATCTTGCTGTGTGTTGCAAAGTGTGTCTATGAGTGTGTATATTCAGCTGTGTGCGCATTCCAGGAGGGCGGGAGTGCAGGGGGGCTCACTCAGGAAGCAAATACTGTGTATATCAGCATAATGAATCAAGTGAAAGAGAAGGGGAAAGAGGGAGGGTGGGAGGGGAGGAAGGGATGGAGAAAGCCATTTTCCCTCTGCTGTTTTCTCCCCTCTCTGCAGTCGGCCCCTGTGGTGTCTATTCCCTCTATCCAGCATTTGCCTTTATTCCCTTTTTGCCCCTTTTTCCCCTTTACCCCCACCCTTTTATTTATTTGCTCGACCTCATCAGAGAGCTGCTCTCTGCTTCAGCACAACGTAAACACCGAAGATGCACTGCAAGGTGGACTGTACACAACACTCAAGAGCGTATTTGGTGCTCTGTCTACATGTGTTTAATGCTGTCTCTGTTTCAAACAAACAGTGTGCACACAGCAAAATGTAAGCTCATAGCATGCATCAATTCCTGTGAGCTACTGTGCATGCATGCACGCAGCTGTATGAGTTTGGCACAAACCAAGCCAGCTGAATCACCAGTGAAATAATAACAATGCATGTGCAGGGAATCAACTGGACCCCCTGTTCATTTCTGGGCAGGGGAGACAGGCTGTTGCACACACACACACACACACACACACACACACACACACACACACACACACGCTAAGATACATGCACGGCCTCAATATGCAAAGCTCCCCTGTGCTGGGTTAAGGGAGAGGGGCGTGCTGCTGTGAATACTCATCTGAGCCTGGCAGAGGGAGCTGTGTGTATCCCCCCATAACCTCAGGGCGAGGGGCAGGGGAGGGAGCTCCATTTGCGTGGGACACACATACACAATTGGGAGCATACACATCTTAAACACACACACACACACACACACACACACACACACACACACACACACACACACACACACACACACACACACACACAGACACACAGACAGACACACAGACAGAAAAAAGTCAGACACATGTATGCTCATACACCACACACACACACACACACACACACACACACACACAACCCAGGCATACACACGTTCGCACATGCAGGCGATAAGCGAAGTAGCACTACGGGGTGGGGGCGCCGTGACCAAAAGTAAAGTTTTAATTCGGTCCTCGGGGACACTGCTTACTCATCCAACTCCCCCAAGGACCAACTTCCTCTGAAATCTATTCAAATCACATCTCTCCTCCGCCTTTTATTGCATTTCTCATATCCCCCCATCACAAAGTGACAAATCACCACACACTCCACAGAGCCAACATCACTTTCTCTGCATTTTTTGGGGGGCAGATAGATTTGGGGGATTTTGACTTTTAAAGTGATTAGAGAAACTCACTTCCTACTGGTTTTTCCATTATTTTACAGAGCATTATTGTACACGAGGTTGTGATGTTTTGAGTTGAAAGTACTTTCACTTGCAGATAGAACACCTTTATTTTGAAGAGGCAGGATTATTAATCCCTATACATTTTTAACCGAACCTCAGACTACACACACACACATAATGTAGTTGTACATCATGTAGGATTTTAAGTTCTGCACCTTTGCAAAAGAAGCTCACACACTTCTCCCTCACAATTGCACATCAAACACTAATTCCATTGCACTCTTCCTCCCTAACGTACAAACACACAAGTGTACATACACACTCTGCAACTCAAGTCCCACACTTCCTGCCAGTGTTCTCCCCTCCATTCTCAATAAAGCAGGTGATGAGAGCGTCGAGGTCTAATTAGTTTATGCAGACGTATGAAGCTAGTGGGACAGGCGGCATTGTTATTATTTCTCTGCCAGCCCACTGCAGACACACACACACACACACACACACACACACACACACACACACACACACACACACACACACACACACACACACAACATCAGTGACACTTACAACGTCTCCTGCCGCATCCCCGACCGCACTCATCGAGGACGATTGAGGGGGGTGAAACAGTGGTGCGGGTGAAGCTGGATGAGAAAGGGGGTGTCAGGATGAGGGGAGCCGGTGTGCGAGCTTGAGACGAGAGGGAGAGAAGCGCCACTTGATATATTCGTAATGTTCCTTAATATTTTCATTTTGATGTAATTTGTGGCCCCGGTTTTTTAAATATCCGCTCTGTAATAATGTTTAATTTCAAGGGTCAGTCTGCCAAGGAGTATATTAAAGCTGATAAAACTCATTTTCCACAGGCCCAATATCGCGCCCAGATCAGGTTAGGAGGCCAGCCTCCCTGAATATTTCATCTTTTATCATGCCGATAATGGGAAGATGACAGAGGCGCATTATTACAATGAGAGAATTGCTCATTTTCCTGACGGGGAGGGCTGCCTGGCTGCTTGGCTGCCTGCTTTCCCTGACTGCCTGCATCGATGACTGGCTGGGGCTGCCGAAAGCCGAGGGCTCCGCAGCCGAGTGTTTGTCGTAATAAAAGAAATTCTTCCCTGGGAGAAGGAGAGGTGACGAGCGGCGAGGAGGAGAGGGAGGCGCAGGGAGGGGAAGAAGTGGGGAGAATGAGAGAGAGGTAAGAAAGAAAGTGAGAGAGAGAAAAGCAACTTTCTTCCACCACCTTACTTATCACTTATTTGATTGCGTTGAATAATAAATGTGTTGGCTTGCAGTGGGGGTGGGAGGGGTGGGGGGGTAAGCAATGGAGCAATAGCAGTGTGTGTGTGTGTATACCGGTGTGTGTGCTGTCGATGGTGATAATCACAGATTTGAAGAGGGTCCCCATTCCGAATTAACCCATTTAATTGAGCCATTAAGAAAGAACAAAGCCGGGTCTATGGGGCAAGATGGGGGGGGGGGGGGGGGGGGGGAGTCAATCAGCAGTCTTAGGAATGGAACCTGCCCCGCACACAAATGACTAACCGGACCATGCCTGGCGCCAGAGCAGCTTAATAAATGGACCCAATCAAGGCCGTTCTGAGGACCACCTGTGTCCCATACAGGTCAGAACCATTAGACCCACATTAGAGGGCCGTGATAGACGCAGCCGCCGCTCCAGCCACCCCAATAATGAGGATAATAAGAGTACCATAATGGCATATTTATGGGCTAGCTGGGACTGGCAGTACTGTTTTGGGTTATTCAGAATTGCAGTGAAAGAGGAGAATGATCTCAGAGACAGGTGACTGTGAGACTGAATGGCTTTAAGCAATATACAATATCAAAGCCTGCAATTTCAATTACCAACATGATTACAAGACTTAATCTTTCAAATAGAAAGCCTGTAATAAAAGACGAAGAGAAACGAGTAAACCAGGAGTGATCAGAATAAAATTACTCACAAGAGACCTAGTTATGATACATTTCCATTTCAGCTGGCTGCGCTGTGTGAAAGATCTGTCACACACCAGGTGGGCCTATCTTGGCATTTAATATGTTAATCTGTAATCTTTCACTTCATTCAACTATCCTACCAGAACTTTCTCCCTTACAGTCTCTCTCCAGTCTCAAATCTAGACATTTTCTCACTACGCCACAAGCACAGGATGCAAGAATGAATGCGGGGAAACATGTGTTTTAACACAGTAATTACTCAAACATTGTGGTGACAAAACATGTTTCATTTGGTGTAACATTTGTGTTGGCTATTTTTAAGAGAGCGCTCATCAAAAAAAAAAAAAACATTTCAGTAAAAAATAGCGATGATGTGTTTGTGTGTTGGAGGAAGGGACCCATACCTGGAGCTATGGCAGCTGGTCAGGCTTCATCTGTGGAACACGCCTGTTCTCCATCTGTCTTGAAACTGCAACAAAAAGAAATCAACAAATTAGGTTCCAATTCAGTTTAGTTTCCCCCATACTTGTTTCAACTTTCCCTCTTTGTTACCTCCTAACTGTGTCCAGGCTGATGGTAAGTAAAGATACTTACAGATACAACATTGCTATTTTTTTTTTTTTTTTTTATTAACTTGCACAAATTTGACCTCAAACATGTTTTTGTAGTCCATCTTAACTGCTCACAAACAAACATCCTGCAGCTACTGGTGAAATATTTAGCTGAACTGTCTTCAAACTAAGTGAGCTTAAAGGTTGCTACAATTAGTGGAGTTTTTCAAAAACACTGTAGGGATGTTAGGGATGATGTTCATGTTGCTTTATTTACTGAAACTTTGAGAGGAGTGAATACAAGTAGACCATGGCGATAAAACGATTAACGATAATTATCTCGATATAATTTTTCTCAAAATAAATATAAAAATAAGTTCAATAGACTTAAACCTGTTATTACTTTGCCCAAACACTGGGAAAGGGGGGCGCTAGTTGCCACCCGACATTAAAGAGAAGAAGAAAAAGACGACTAACAGCCAGTCATGTCGCATGGATATGAGTTGGGGTTTCAGACGTTTGGAGCGGAATGGAAACACAGCTGAAATGAGCGATAGCGATACAGAAGAAAACGCAGAGTGTACCAGCTCAAAGCAGGAGAAAACATCGTCGACAAGACGACAAGAAAGGCCACTCAACTTTTGGAGTATAGAGACATTTTGGCTATTTACAGTCCGACATAAAACAGAGTAACATGCTCTGTTCACTGTGCCGAAGACAAGTGCAGCTAAAATAGGTAACACCACTTGAAACTATTTCACCCGTTAGAACACACCGAAGGAAATAGCTGGCCAAACGTCACAAACAAGTATTAGTGTGGACCATAATGTAAATAAAAATACAGTCTGTGGTGTGGACCCTCAGCAAACACCGGGCCAGTGAGTGTTACTCCCCAGCTGACCAAGATGATGATGTCCTGGCATATAAATAATAACTGTTGCCGAGCGATGAGTTCCAAGAGGTAAAACGGGACAGGCATTTGGCAACATCAAGGTAGGCAAAACATCTTTACAAGCTTGTCAGTGATGTCTACCTAGTGTTTCCCAAGCACAACCCACCCATCCTTTACCACCGTGCAAAGAGGTGCCAGACACTTTGAGTGCATCCCTGTGGAGAGGAAGAGGAAGTGATGAGTACCCTAAAGGGCAACAGAGGTCACTGCTGACCAGCGTGACTGCCAATGACCCCAGGAAGGGATGGGATGGAGTCAATGTGTCTGGACCCCCACCCCAATCAAAAATAATAATAAAAAAAATCTGTCACCATATCGGGAGGGGTGAGTGGGAGGTGGTGGGCTGGGCCGGAGCGGGGGTTAGGGGAGTGGGTGATGGTGGGTACCAGACTGGGGCACCTCGGGGGACTTTTGGAGAGGAAGAGCCATGCACCATGTCTCCTGCTACCAACCGTGGTTCCCTCATTTGATTGTGAAGCCATGAATAATGCATGGCGGATGGGACTGAAGGAGGGGGGGGGAGGGGGGGGGGGACCTCAACCTTAAAGGGGCCCTGCCACAGTGGGAGTCATTACCGATGAACAACCACACTGATGAGCCACGGAGAGAGAGCGAGAGAAGAGAGAGAGAGGAATGGAGGAGGAAAACAAACAAAATATAAAAAAAGAAAGTAGGATGCCCATGAAACCCGGCTTCTCAAACATCTCAAGCATGCCGCTTATTGAGTGTTTTTCCCTCCTCTGTTTTCATCACGCTGTCGATGTTTTGTTGTTGTTTTCATCTGTTCATTCAGCTATTCATAATTCAAATCAGGAAAATACTAAACATATTTTTCTAGCTTGTTTGTACTCTTTTTGATAACTTTTATCTGTACGCCAGCTTAAGGATGTAATGTACAGTATAATCATTTATTGATGTATCTGACAGGGGTTTTTTTCAGGGCAAAACATAAACCAGCCGATTGGCCAAATTATATTTCATCCTTAATATCATCACAAGCAATGTGGGTGTTTAAATGGCTGATGTGATGCCATTTCTTCATACAGCTTCAAATAGCTGCCCCACTTGTTCACTGAAAAACTGTGATTTATGTCTTCCATAAGACAGAAACTGTTAGGTAAAAGTTTATCAAACACACAATCTTGATATGCTGCAGCCGCAGCTCTTTATCTAAGCTGCTGAGTAATTAAATAACTGCACTTTACAGAAATAATAGTCAGGGAAAGGTAGTTGTCACCAAACAAATAATGTGTTTTTTGCAGAGGTACAATGACAGGAAGAAAGAACCTTCACATACTGGATAGTGACTGGGCTAAGTAGAGCCAATACTTAAAATAAAAAATATGGCTTTTTCCACTGAAATACATGACAACATGATGTGTATGTAAATGATGTAAGATCATATTTTACTTTTGAACAAGACATGGTAACAGAGTGATGACAGGAGCAGACCATGTTTTCTAATCTGTTCGTCAATAGATAAGAAAGTAGTCATTAGTGTTTTTAAGGTTTTTTAACTTTAACATTGTTTTGAGTATCAATGAGAGGATTTGCTGATTCTATCTGGTTCGTGTCATTCTAAATAAAAATGTGAGGGCGGTGAAATTTCATGGTAGCTTGAATTTGAAGCTAGGGCTCTAATTCTGCTGCATGTTTTTATTTTTTTATTTTCTAGCCAATATTCAGTAGTCAATACATAACATCACCTTACAGATTTCTCTCATTAAGCCAATGACAAAGAAGTCAAGAGATTCATTGCAAATCCATAGAAACACAATTTTTCTCTGCATATGCAAGCTGCTAGAGCAGGAGGTGGGTGGGAGAAGGAAATGAGCAGAGCCATCCAGCAGTATTGCTGCTGCTGGCAATGTGTGCACGTGTGTCTGTGCAGGTGTGTATTATATCTTGAGTGTGTGTGTTCGCAAGCATGTGTGTGTGTGTGTGTGTGTGTGTGTGTGTGTGTGAGCTTGAAAGCCATTCCCGCGGCAGCAGCTAAGGCGCTGTAGCAGGACTAGGTGTTATCACTCATTCTGATTCCGTATTACAGCATGACGGATGGGCCCCCGCGGGCCGGTGAGCGTCGCCGCGCGCTTATTACCGCAGCTCTTAAGTGGGAGTTGATTTAGCTTAAATAGGTTGTTTCATAAGGAGAAGACACCAGCGCTGTCACCACTGCTCTGCTCCTCGCTACAGCAAACTGACACTCTAATTGAATAATGCCTCCTCTACATACCTATTAGGGTGCTTAGGTACATAGTGTGCCCCAATAATTGCTTATACAACCTGGCTAATTTGGCCTTCACCCCATGCACATACAAGCAGACACACACACACACACATAACCCTCTTCTTCCAAATCTGTGATATTCATGTTGCTGATATAATCCACCGTATGTGTGTGCCCTGTGTGGGTTAGTGTTTTACAGAATTTAATGTTGGAACATCATCACTTTTGCTCCGGTGTATTAGCAAAAACAAAACAAATAGGCCCATATCTGAGTCATAAATTCCGGATTTGATACTGCATATCTAATTTGATATTCCTTTAACCTAAATCCAATGGAATCATCGGATTCTCAATGCTTTAAAAGTGCAAATAGACCTTCACTATGAAGGATTAGTGTTTCATTAGCATATCACAGGAAGATATTTGAGCATGCATGTTCCAATAATACAAGTGCCACGGTGGTTTAACGCGAAGGTGGTTACGATGGGAGGAGGTTCCAATAAAAGGCGTTGCGATTAGCGAAACGTAGCTCCGTTTCCCTGTCTCTGTTGGCTTTAAGAGATTATTGCTGATGCAACAGTGCGACGGCATGTGAATTGTGTGCTGCTGTGGAGTGGAACATGTGCCAACTTTCTCTAAGTGAACAAGGCGCCATGGATTCCTGCCAGCAACAACATACTCCCAGGGAAGCCGAAGTTGGCCGTCAATCATGAGCCCTGAAATGGAAATGCACCAACTTCTCCATTGCCCCCCCCCCCACTTCACTCAGTTTGTCAGACAGACGTGAGGATATTCATACACATGCCATCACTAAAAAACACAGAGAAATACATAGAGGTACTGAGAGTGAAAAAGAAAAGGGTAAGTACTTTCAGGGGAAAGTTTGATCATGGCCCAGGATGTCTTTATCAATCATAAGCAGCTGCACAAGGTATTTCAAGACTTCATGAACAGCATGGTAATGTCGCCAGCACACTGGCCTGGGGTCAAAAATGATCAGGTCAGCATATAACTCGACTCACCAGCCAAAATCCAGATATATTGAGTTGGTATGTGCTGGACATGCTGCTTGAGCACTCATATTTGTGATCATTTTGAGTAAGTCAATTTAATATGTTTGTTGAGAGTGTAGCAGAGGTAGAACACAAGAGTGATTATAAAAACATCACAGTATGCCTAAGTAGCTGGTAGCATGCATGTCCAATCTGTCAACACTCATTACCAACTGTATCTCTCTCCCAGTCTTTTCTGTCGTTCACCAGCCGTCACTGTCCAAAAAAAGCAGAAATTCACAAATTTGTGTCAAAGAACTTGACATGAGATTTTTGGAATACAACTGCGTCTGTTCTTGGTCTAATATAAAACTATCAAAAAATATCTCTCCAACATTTACAGCAAACGCAATATGTCAATAAAATGTTCTTAGACTTTTTATTTGGGCTTTCAGCCCTAATAGTGATGTGATTAAGATCAGAAATTAATGTTTGGATTTTTTTTAAATGCTTGCGTTTTCCCTTCAGCAAGGCACAGCAGCGTCTCCAGCAACAGTGACGGAAAAGAAGGACACCAGTGCACATTTGAAGGTCTCATTTCATCTCAGTTGACAATTTAAAAGTAAAATCCAACTTGTGACATCAAACATTTCACTTTTTTACCGTTCCATTTAGCAGACTTCCTTTTCGATCTGTAACTATCTGTTCCTTTGTATGCAGTTAAGTTAACGTTGTAACCTATGATCTGCCGGAAGTACACACTTGTCACACTTATGACAAGACAAAAATACAAAATGAAAACATAAGAAAACACAAGATACAAATGTGATTAATCGCTATATTTCAGTAGTTATCACGGTTAAAATATGTAATCATTTGACAGCCCTTCTTCTAGAAAAGTTATTATGCTGTAAAACTTAAATTAGGCTTATTTATTTATATTTTGATACAATACTATTTAAGACCTTACTTTCTGATGCAATGCTTGTCATTTTGTTAAGTTTTAAAGACCTACTGAACCACATTGCGTGTGTTTTTTTTTTTTTTTATAAAACTGTCTCTGTGTAGCTTAACTTCTGTGAACTATGGCAACTACAAAGAAGTGAGGAAAAGGGGGCTAGACTTGTTGGGAACCGTTGAGCAAAACAATAAAGAAGCATTAAAGACACTATTAGTGTTTTTTGATGTTATAAATCAATAGTAGGTAATAAAATACATTCATACACTCACTAGCCTTTACAAAATATACATTTGTACAAAGTGTGTACACATGCCCACACATACACAGCCCTGTGGGTGCTTTGGTGTGCCACCCCGCTCTCTTTCCCATGCATGCTTGCTGTGCCCTCTGGTTGGCGGTGATTGATGACGGCCATGGCGAGGCAGATCATTTGGGTGGCCCCATCTACACAGGACGTAAATCAAATCAGCTACGCTAATGATTCTCAGACGCTCATCTGGCAGCCATGGCCGAAACCAAATCGGGTCTTTCAAAAAGGTGCAAATAAAACATCAGTATGTCCCAGAAACTTTTTATTTGTCCAACAGTTGCTGGGATTGACGTCCATTTCCTTAAAGATTTCTAGGGGAAAGAGAGGCACCTTTATCTTCGGCCTCATCATCTGTGCTGCATCACAAGTCCAAAATGTGTGTGTTTGTGAGGCTCTGAGAATAATTTTCTTTTTCGGTTTGATGCAAGGTGATGTAATGTAGCTCAACAGGGAATAGATCTTTGTTGGAATATCTGATTATCACCTCTGCCAGGTAGGGAAGCTTAAGAGAATGGAAACTCCAGACCATCAACACTGTCTCTGAACAAGCCTGAGGTGGCAATCCTGTTGATAGCTGTTATAGTACGGATAAAACTGGCAGGTGAGAAGAACTCAGCCCTCAGGCCTCTGGGGATGACCCATTACACATTTTCATTAAAGCGTCTGCCCGATGCATAGCCTTGATTTGTCCATAATTTATGATGCCATTACAAGCCAATTAGTGCCAGGATCCCTGTGCCCTGTTCAGCATGGCAGGCCTTTGGCAGTTAAGAGAGGGCACACACTGCTGGCTCTAGCTGCACAAGTACAAGCGAGGGCTGCTCCGTTCAAGGCTTAATTTTCCCTTTAAACTGTGGTTGTTAAAGTCAGTAAGTCATGGTACAGTCACATTTAATAGATAACACCATAGATCTCCATTCTGGTTGCTACTCTGTGAAATAATATACTATTTTTTGCATAAACTGCCTTAAACTTCTTGCTCAAGTCTAAATACCATTTATCCAAAACGTAGATAATGTCAGTATAGCTTTACTTCATAAAGCAGAAATCTTTTAACAATTTTTATTTGATTGTCACCCTCTTTGTCTTCTTTTTTTCCCCAGGCCTTTTATGCCTTCATTCAGAGTTAGAACAGTGGATAGAGTCAGAAACCAGGGAGAGAGAGAGTTGGGACTGTCATGCAGGCAAGGAGCAACAGGTCGCATCTGAACCCAGGACTACAGCCTCTGCACATGGGGCATGCGCAAAAACCAAGACCACTGTCGCTCCCCCCCCCCCGCCCCAAAAAGAGCCTTACGCTCCAGGGGCTAGCAGTAGGTTTTTGGTACATGATATAGCGGTTGTTTAATATGTTCAATTGAAAAAAAGTTTAAAATACTCATTCTTTCTGAGTTAACAAGAGCTTCAAATGGAAAAGAGTAAAATCGTTTAAAAATGGAAGCTTTTAAAAAGAATCACGATACTTTGAGACATGGATTTGCAAGTTAACCAACAACAGCACAACAAAGTAGTGCTGTTGAACTACAACCAAACTTTCAATTGTCTTTTTAAACGTGTTACAGGTTTAACTGTTAATCAGTGAGAGAAAGCACCACTTGGGATGGTTATCGTTCAGATAATACTGCTTTTCGAAACTGATACTTATCGATACAATTATTTATACTAGTCTCCCTTATCTGGTGTCAAAAATAAAAGCCATAAGAACAAAAGATTGTAGCTTCTTTTGCCTCGAAATTGCAATCGCTTGGTTCTTTGTTACCGTAGGAGAGCCATTTTTCCATATCAGTAATTCTTGTAGTGAGCAATCACAAACCAAAAATACTGATTTCCAACACCTTATTTTCAACGATTTTTAGGTTGTGCGTGCTCAATAACTGTCCTGATGTTGTGTGATTAATATCTGTCCTTTACAAAACTGAATCAAAATCTGGATTCTTTTGTCTTTTCATATGTCTGACCCCTACAGAGGGCTTATATCAAAATGTGCATCATCTGCTACTAAACAAATGTTTAACAGTAGCCTAGCAGAGCAGAGAGTGACTGTCCTCAGCTTGTCTATAAGATAGGAGGGGTGGTGAAGTGTGTGTGTGTGTGTGTGTGTGTGTGGGGGGGGGGGGGGGGGGGTCTCATCAAAGCCAGTGCAGCCATGCATGAAAGTCAATCCACTGCTTGTGTGTGTTTTATTTATTCATTAGTGACACGCGGCTTGAAAAGGAAGAAGAAAAAAAGACAAGAAAGTTCCATTCAAATAAGCATGGCATCCCCCGAGCAAGATTGTAAAAGAGAGAAACAAGGGGGGAGAGATAAAAGTGTGTGTGTGTGTGTGTGTGTGTGTGTGTGTGTGTGTGTGTGTGTGTGTGTGTGTGTGTGTGTGTGTGTGTGTGTGTGTGTGTGTGTGTGTGTGTGTGTGTGTGTGCGTAAACAGGGTGCTGGAGGAAAGAGAGATGAGGGAAGAGTGGGATGACTTCTTTTAATTTGGGGAACCCCTCGGGGGAAATCGGGCCCGTGAACACGCAATTACGACAGTCATCAGTGAAGCGCGCACGTGAGGAAGTGTGGCATCGAGCGTAAAAAGGAAAATATCTGGATGGAGGAGGAGGAAATGATTTGAAGTATTATTATCTCAAAATTTCGGCTGCCCCTCCCCCACTGATAATCACTTACACACATGCAAAGTGTAAATGCGCGCACACACACACTTCCATTTGTTTCCTTTGGAAATGATAAATGTAACTTCTGCGCTGGTAATCTATTACATTAAGTGTCAGTTTTGGGGGCGGGAGAGGAGGGGCAAGACAATCATCATTGGCCAATTATCATCTTATTATGAGTGTTAAGTGGCCTCATATTAGGGTCAGTGCCCCTCATTTCAAGGGAGAAATAATAATTGCTAACCTCTGTAATAGGGATGCACAGAAACTGTTTAACAGACCCCGGGGAGGGGGGGGGGGGTCTCTCCTTCCTCGTAACACAAACTGTGTCAGTGCATTGGCCAGAAGTTCAAATGATTTTCTATAAAATGTTGTTTTTCAGGGTGACCATGCCTTAGATCAGGGGTTCCAAACCTTTAATCGTTTGAGCTTGTGCTCCCTCTGGGATCTTTGGTGCCCCCCCCCAAGGTTGGAAACCAGTGTCTTAGGCTGCGTCCACACTGAAAGCCTTAAATCCCATTACTGACTTTTTGTCTTTGTTTTTTGCTTAGATCTGCTGGGTTTTTGGCTGTTCACATTCCTTTTTAAATGTGGCCTGAATCAGACTATTATGGAAATCCACATATCAAAGTGGCCCAAATCTGATTTAAAAAGATCAGATTCCTTGCGACTTGTAGGATTCACACTGTCATAAAAAAAAAAAAATCAAATCTGAGTCACATTGGCGCAAAAAAAAAAAAAACAGGTCACTTTTGGCTGCAGTGTGAACACTGACAAATATCCTTGCTTTATAAATAACATGCATCAATGTTAACACGACCAGAACTGTCTTGCGCCAAATCTGCAGTTACAAGTATAACTTTTGGGGAATTATATGCCAACATCTCGTGTAATTCTCCAGATCCAAAAACTGATCTGATCAGTGACAAAAATCTGTTACAACGTCATTATGGCTAATTGGTCAGTTTGGACTCTTGACAAAGTTAATCATATAATCCCACTCTTGAAGATGAAGTAACATTTGAAATCTACAACAGGTGTAAATGCCCATCAGCCCACCGAGATCTGCAGAACTAGAATATACTGTATGTAAAAGTTGTTCCTGTGAGCTGATAGAATGGTGCCTGTTGTCACACACAGACTGAAGGAAAAATGTCTTGATGCCCCCGCCAACCAAAGAAGTTGCATTCAGACTTTAATAGCTCACAATCCAGAGAGTCATGTTTTCAATAACACAAGAGACTGAAGGAACTTTTTTGGGCCGGTAATTCAATACTTCTGAACACATAACTCTGGTACAATTGCCATTAGACTGTACCACCATGTTTTTAATATAATCACTAATTTGAGTCACCGCAATATGCAATACCCCCGCAGGAAGTCTGAGATTTTGGAACATCTTTAGACTTGATTCTCTTTTTTTTTTTAAATTGTAAACCATGAAAATGGAAAATCTATAAGGGTATATCCGGTGCTGAACTTCACTTCACAAGTCCACAGGAAGAGACAAGAGACTCTGTAAAGTGAGTTTTCCAATAACTTTTTCTTTTGAGTCAGGTAAAAGCAAATCCATTTAGCTTTTAGATAAAAGTCAATCTTATATGAATGACTCCTCTAAGTCAACCTGGGATATATGATTTTAGGAAATTGCCTGTTTGCAAATAACTTTCAATTCCTTTCCAGCCTAAATCGAGTTTTTCTGGAAATACTCTTTGTGGTATATTGCATTTGGCTGAGTGGCCTTTATTGTGCTGGCTCTCAGGTGGGCTTTTATATAGGAAGGCCGGACCCTGGGGCCCTGTCTTGCCTCTGGCTAATATTGAGACAGACACTGAAGTGACGATTTCCTCCAATACCCTGACTCCCTCACTCAGCGAAACCTCTAAGTGTGTTACCTGTCCAGGAGGGTGGCTTGGATAGAATGAAACACTCGGTTGTCACTTTTATTAACCCTCTAATACCCCACTTTTTCCTCCAACATCCCCCCAGCCCCCACAAAACCCCACTATCTCTCAAACCACCATCTTTCTTTCTTTCTTTTCCCCCCTACATTAACCCACAATTCTCCCTATCACACCCCCTGAAGCCAAAATCATCTCCATTTTGCATAATGCTCCATTTAAACTGATAGTGGTGACATGAGCGCGAGGGCACTCCGAGTGAGATGGAGAGAATGGGGAAGTGATGAAGCTTTGTCCTCTCTTTCTAACTCGCTCTCTGTCGCTCTCCCTTTGCGGCTGCCTGTGACCCCGAGTAGCAGTTATTATCCACAAGGTCGCAGTTGGTCCCTTGTCCCATGAGCAGGACACAACCCCTTCCTAATGCAGTCCCCCGCTAGGCCTGCTCCTTTGAAGCCATATACTGACTATTGTGTGCCCCTCCT
This sequence comes from Labrus bergylta, assembly GCF_963930695.1. Taxonomy (NCBI): domain Eukaryota; kingdom Metazoa; phylum Chordata; class Actinopteri; order Labriformes; family Labridae; genus Labrus; species Labrus bergylta. Next base: position 17,607,421 of record NC_089202.1, read on the forward strand.
CCTTAGCACACACTCATACACACACATAAACACGCACAGTATACACTGCCCATCCATCTAGCGAGCTCTACTCTCTCTTACCTCTGCCTTGTGCAAATCGAGTGTGGTTCCGGCAGGCAGGAGGAGATGTAAAGTAAGGCAGGAGGTCTGTTATGTCGTCAGTGTGACACAGATTTATACAAAGCTTTAGAATGAAACAGGTGTGTAAGGTGCAGACAAGGGTAGTTTTAATAATTATGTACAGGAAAATGGTACATTTGGATTTAAGTTTTGTTGATCAGACAACAATTACTTCATGTTTTTGTTCTAGCTTTTCTAATCTAAAGATCTACTGCTGTATTAGATCACTGTTTAATGAATTGTTTTTTGTATTTCAAAGATATGTTAGCCAGAATAAGAAATCTGAAGAAGTTAAGTTGGGAAATTAAAAAAATAATTCCTATTCCTAAGTAGATGCAACAATTTTTTACACTAAACAATTCAGAAAAAAAAAATTAAGAGTTAAGTTCATCATGAAAATATTTGAAGTGCGGGTACTACGCAAAAATGTAATTCCCATTCGACGTTACAAAATGACAAAACCTCTTACCACTGCCTCGTCGTACAAGCTGAGTGTGGTTCCTGAAAGCAGGAGATCTAAAGAAAGGCAGGAGACCTATTATGTAGTCAATGTGACGCTGATTCATGACGTAAGACATTATGCAAGTGTCACAAGGTAGTGTCTCATTTTATTGAACAATTACGCTTACCTTAAAACGCTGTAGCATTTTGAAACATCTTCAAAGATGAACAGTTTTTTAAAGGTACAAACGATGTCTGTTTAATTAACAGAAAATTCATCAATTTCACTTTTTTACCAAACAAAAAATGCCTTTTCCAGCTTAATGAATGTGAAGATCTGATGCTTATATGTTTTCAATTACTGTTAATTGATTACTTTGGATTTCAACGTTTTGCTGATACAAAAGAAGCCAAAATAATTAACTTTGGGAAATTATGATAGTCATTTCCTAGTGGATGCACTTCTACACAAAAATGTGCACGTCCTTTGAAATTAAAATGCCTTTTCTTGGGACCAAATACTTGCATTTTGTTTCATTTATTGAAAAGAGTTTATGTGCAGTTATAAAAAGGGAGTTTGGTGGTTCATTTTATAAAGAAAATGGTCTCATCTCTGAGGTCACAAGATGATTAGTTGGTAGAAGGAGTAATCCTCATTTTTGCTTTACAACAATTTGTTATCATTTTTTCTCATTAAGAAAGGATTATAACTTTGTATGCGTCAACATTTGAATGACAAAGTTGGAAAAGATTAGGTCATTTCTGGTTGAATTGCTCATAGTGTGCACTGACTTGAATTTACTGAAGAAGTCCCATCTCCCAGTACAATATTATACATGTCCTGCACTTTGATCAATTATAAAGCACCAATTTGTGACTTTTCTGCACCGTTGTATAATAATGATGCAGTCTTGTGTCCTCTTGCTGATTTTGAAACTTCTTTTGAAAACATTTACACACATTAATTGTTTTTTTGTTTCTGTACTAGCCCTTCATACTCATCTGTAGCTGTATTAAAGAAGCACATGTGTCTAGGTTATATGTTATGCATGACATTATGGGATTTCAGTTTTGTTAGTGCACTAGTGAGAAGGCTGATTTAAGAATTATCCAGACTAAGACTGAATGTGAGACACATGGTAGATCTTGTTTAAGTTTTACTGGACTCTTAATTTAGTTAAATGAATGGATTGGGTTGGGACAAAGATTTAATGAGAGCGGCCTCATAACCATAGCTACACACCTACACCGGACAAGAGAAAGAGAGAGAGAGAGAGAGAGAGAGAGCGAGAGAGAGATGCTGTCCTGCTAAAATAACTTTAAGCAGCACACACAGAAATAATTGACACTGCCCTGATTATACTGTTAATAATGCAGATTCTTTTAAATACTAGTAATAATAAGAAAGAGAAGACTTTCCAATTTCCTCATCAGATATAATACAGATTTTCAAATCGATAAACAGTGACAGACACTATTCATCTTTCCTCGTGTGACACATTCTTAAACATTCCAATCGAGAAGTGGGCAGAGACAGAACACAACTTCATGAATTCAAGTGGTTGATGCCCAGAATGCCAATGGTTTCAGCCATTCCTGCTGTTACCAATTTATACTTTCCATATGGGTCCTTAAAACGGCAAATGGAAGTCAGTCCTTGCCCTTCTATGTCTCCCTGCGTCCCCCCTGGGGACAAAGGTGGTCAAAAGTCAAGGAAATTCTGATTCCTCTGCACAGCACACCAAGGGCACCTAAACACAAACCAAACAGCTCCCACAATGCCTCGCTGTTGGCAAACTCTGGTTCCCTCCCTCAGAGATCTGCTAGTATTCTAAATGGTAATTATTACTCTCACACACACACACACACACACACACACACACACACACACACACACACACACACACACAGTCACAGGCGTGCATACACACTTCCTGGACTGTACTGATGAAATGCAAAAGACAAAGAGGAGAAAGGGAGGAGTTCAGGCAGAGAGAGAGTACAAAATGAGATGTAGTAGGCAAAAATGGAAGAAGTGTAGCAACCCGGAAAAAAAAAAGCTGGAATATGGGACCAAAAAGTGGTGAATATGTAAATGTGGAGTCAGAGAGTTCAGGACGAGAGAGGAGGTATAATGTGCTGAGCTGACCTGGGGGCCACAGGGCTGAGTGTCCAGGGGCCGGTGGCCAGATCTCAGCGGTTATCATTATGTTGAGGGGGAGGTGTTCTCCATCCCGTTTCTCAATCCCTCCCCTCCGTTCTACCTCAGACTCCATTTCTCTCAAAGGGCAAAGGTGAGGCGGCCTGGGGAGCGGCGGAAGGTGAAGGGTAACGCGGGGCGAGCGCAGGGTCCGCCACCGTTAGCGATGCAGCTTGACCTACTCACCTATAACTTGAAGTTTTACTCCCCAAGTTTTTCTTTTTATGCGCTCCTTTTTTTTTTTTGTCATGCACTGACTTGTTCTCTCACTGCTGCCGGTCCACAATGGGATGGATGAAAAGTCCCCCTCTTGAATTTCAAACGGTCCGATACTTTGTGGAGGGAATTGGTTCGGGGGTGAAGTTGGCCAAAAAATCTCACACAGAATCAAAAAGATGGACATGTTCCGTTTGAAAGAAAAAAGATGAATTCAAGCAGAACTGATTCAGAAGGGGATGTCGGGCAGGGTCATTATGACGCTCTGAATCTACACAATAAAAACAAATACAGAACACAAACACATGTCTATACACAGAATATATGATAGATTCTCTTTGTTAAAGAGGTTCAGTTTCCCTACAGAAATGATTAAAGACATTTCTCCCTTAATTTCATCTTATCTAGGTTTCTAGTACTCGATTGATTGTAATAATTCTAGCAATGCTCTAAATAACCGGAGAAGGAGGCAGGAAGGGTAAAAAAAACGGAGCTCAAGTGGGGGGGATGAGAAGGTAGAAGGACCCTTACACCTCAGCTCTTATGAGATCAAACACGCGCAAGCACAAACACACACGTCCCTCTCTAAAACACATGGCACTTTCCGCAGATTAGAAATCATCTCAGTTTACAAAACCCTCGCTCCACAATAGGTGTTCTTTTCATGGCGAAGAGGCTGAGGCGCAAAGAAGAGCCCCCGGCCCTTTCGTTGTCAAGCTCTTTCTTTTCTTTTCTTTCCCGCCAACACAACACTGCCCTCTTTATCAGTGCAATTACAGGACAAACAGACTCATCATTGGCCCGACTGTCCCCTCCGATCGCCTCTATTTCCACAAGCAACCTAATTAGTCCTAAAGAGAGAGCAAATCAGATGAGCGGGAGGAGAGCAGAGAGGCAGCGAGAGAAAAGACCAGCGATCATGTCCGTTTGTGCGATTATGGAACCGCAATTGTGTGTTTGTGTGTGTTTGTTTATGGATGTATTTTTTTCCCCTCTCTGTTTTCTCTTTCTTTTTGTTGTTGTTGTCCTCACTCTTTCTATCTCCTTTTTTTTTTTTTTTTTTCCCGTGGAGAAAGAAAGCCTTCAAAGGAGCGATTGTGCAGGGCGGCTGAAGTGGTCTGTTGGTAAGCGGACAGCAGAGAAACACAACAAACATGGCTGGCACTAATCAGGGCCCCGGCTAATGTAAACAATGTCATTTTTTGCCCTTAATGAGCCAATTTTCCGCAGATACGAGAGGGCTAACAATTGGGGCAGCGCCTTTGATGTGATTCATCTGAAGGTTTGTTTGTGATCGCTTGGCACTTTTTGTTGGAAGCCCTGCGCCCCAGCTGCTTTCATCTACCCCTGAAAAGGGAGAGCCACGACTCACTTGGGTACAGGGGGAGGGGGGGAATAAAAATAATAATTTTCTTTTATTTCCCTTTTTTTTTTTAAAGACCACCACCCTCCCCCTTTTATAATAAAATAGTCCTAATCAGCTGACCAGCCCCTTCTTTTTGTCTCCTACCCCCTTAGCCTCACACACACACATAGACACACACGCACACACTCCTGTGAACATACAAGAGCGAAGGAGCATCGTCCGCTAGGGATAAAAAAAAAAAATGTAAAAAAAAAGGAGCAGCATTCGTGCCGGGTGTCTATAGTGATCAAATAGCGATCTCATTAAAAGGCGCCCCGGTGTGCAAGCGGTGGACACTGACAGGGCCTTCATTAACATGGTGCTGACAAAAGGTGAGGCAGACCAAAGAGGCAGCCGGCGGGCCAGGTGTGTGTGCCGCGGCGCCTTTCAAGATGGCACAGTAGCCAGAGGCAGGCGGTATGGCAAGCAACCTCCATCAAATGGCAAACTGACCAAGAAACAAGCTGGTTCTGTTTAGAGAGCGAAGTAATAAGACACAGAGCTTTACGGCGTAAACTAAATCATCAAAACTTTCCGTCTGCTCTGTGTTCAAGTCAAGCTAATCATATACGATCCACTTCAAAAAGCAGATCAGAGAGGAATATTTCAGTGAAGTTCCTGGACCTGGTAAACATGTAGGGTGCTGATAATCATAATAAAGTGAACTCTTCAGAGTTAGTCAAAGGCCACAAGAACACAGAAATAAAAACAACACAGGAGAGCAGAGAGAGAGGGGTATTGATGTAATGAAGGTAGTCAAAGGTAGTGACCAAAGGCAATACATCGCCCCATGTCCAGGCCTATTCCAATCAATCACCAGAGCTGAAGTGAAGTCAACTCCAGGCTAGTCAGTCAGCCTCCCACCCCCCCCCCCCCCCATTACATCCACATATATACATACATACACACACACACACCTCTGCCTGCCTCTCTGGCCATGAGTCAGGGGCCCTCTGGGGCCAAACACACACATACACACACACTGCACCTGCTGGGCCCTGCAGTTACCAGCTGTCAACTCTACGTGTTCTGTGCCGTCTGTTTAGTGTGTGTGTGTGTGTGTGTGTGTGTGTGTGTGTGTGTGTAAAGAGTAAAGGGTTGCAGCAAAGTTACACGTCTCAGCTGGACCATGAACAGAGAGAAAGAAAGTGACGAGGGACCTTCAAGGACATTTACTTGCGTTGTTTGAGCCAAATGTTTGAACGAAACCAAATTAACAGTTTCTGTTTTTAAAAGCTCCATTTCCTAAATCCAAAAGAGTGTTGAATTTTTTTTATTAAAATCAGAGAGATTAATAGTTCAGACTGACACATTTTTATAACATCTGAGAAAGTAACATTAAGGGAAAGTTCCCACACTAAATGATTTTAAACTCTTTCTTTTAATCATACTCTTCACTTTTTGATGAATCAATTAGTTCATTAATTAAATATGTTATACAGACATCCCAGACAGACTAGCGCCCACTCCCCAAATGGTAGGATTTGTTGGTTTTCTCGGTCTTAAATAAAGTTAAATATATTTTGGTTTTTGTCTGTTGATTGTATAAAAATGTTATTTTGAAACATCAAAAGACACCACATTTGAATGGATTAATTGAAAATTAAATATTAAAAAAGTTGCAGCCCTGTCATTCCTGTCATTGCCAAAAAATAAATCACGTTGTGGTTTCTTTCTGCATGATGTACAACAGAGGTCATGCTCCCAGTAATGGTACAAATCGCCATTAACCAGTAAAATGGATAGTTTTGGTGGAATAATAAGAAACATTAGTGAGTTTACCTCCAGGACATGACCTTAATCCTGAGCTCCCTCCCCACCTCTGTAAGGGACGCAGAGATAGGAAGCCAGGCTCAGGCAACAATGAATAACATGTCTGTTTTGGGGGGAAAAATCAATAATGTGTTGTGATGTGAAACTGATTCCCCACTGGATTTCGCTGTGCTCTGCGCGAGCCTATTCTCTGTGTGGCCCTGAGGTAAATAGTGTACTTTGTTACAGTGTGTAGCAGTAAGCCTTGGAGACCTGTGTAGCGATTAAGCCGTACTGGAGCACATTAGACCAGGCCTTGTCAAGGCAGGCTGAAACAGGCCTGGCACGGAAGGGAAAAGGGATGAAGAGATGGGTACACCAGAGGGAAGGAGAGGATCAAGAACGAGTAAAATGAAGGAAACAGGATGGCAGGGCAGGGCAGGGAGAGAAAAAGATATGAGGGCGAACAGTGATAAAACCAGAAAGATTTTTGTGTGACTTCAGTATGTGCACGAGTCCTGCAGTACTTCACTCCTCCACAGATGCATTTTCACTAGCAGAGAATGATATAACCCCAAGCAAACCAAGTACAATGTGTGATGTCACTGCTGACACTGAAGAGGAAGACAGTTGGGATGGTTAGCAGGAGTGGTGGACAATGGCAGCCAGAATAAAGACAGGAAACAGAGACGGAGACAGTGGTGGAGAGAGTGACAGATTTGCTGCTGATGACTATTTACAGGCTATTTTCCTCTAACCGCAGACACCTGAGGCTTCCTATTTTCTCATTTCCTCCTTTTCATTCATCCTTTTCCTCCTTTAGAGGTAAATTTGTCACTTTTGCATAATGGTGCTATACACTGGTGTGGACTGGTGTAAAGTGCAGGTGAAGGTGGGATGGCATGATGAGCAGCCCAAGGTGTGATGGAGAAAGTGAAATGGTAATGGAAGAGAGGACCGAGAGGAGTTGATCGAGAGCAGCAATTCTTTCCTCAATCTGAGGAAGGGGGGGAAAAAAAAAATCTCTGACCATCTTACTAAACCCCCAACCCTCTTTTTCTTGTTCTGTCCCCCTTGCCCCTGTCACCCACCTCTCCCCTCCATCCCTCCTTCTTGTACACCACCCCTCCTCTCTTTCACGCTATCCTTTCTCTCCTCGGCTCCTGCCCACCCCTCCACCCTCCCCTTGTCTCTCCAGGAGGCAGTTGTCAATCAAGTGCGTCTCCCACAATCCCTCTGGAGCTCATTGTGCCCGCGGTCGCTGGCGGAGGCAGGCGTTGTGAGGCGGCAGAGAGCCGCAGATGGAGGGAGCGCTGTCAATCATTGTCACTAATTATTAATTTCTGTCACTCAGGCCCCCGTGGCAGCCGCGTAGCAGGGGCCTCTCTCTCTCTCTATCTCTCTGTCTCACCCTCCGTTCCTTCTCCATCCTCCTCGTTTCTGCTCTGCTCATTCGTCGAGTCGGGCTGCCTTCCTCTGTCCCTCCCAGGTTCGGTCTCCTTCTACCCTCCCTCGTCCCTCGTTAAAGTCTCAGCCTCTCTCCGTCGCCTTTGCCTCTTTAGTTCGGGGTGTCTGTTGTTTCCTCCCCTCTCTTACCATGCCGTCCACTGTCTATCCCCACTCTCTCTCTCTCTCTCTCTCTCTCTCTCTCTCTCTCTCTCTCTTTCAATACTCCCAGGGTGAGTTGATTTGGTATGCCACCCCGGCCACACAAAGTTCAACCTTTCATTATGTGGTGCACGTGCACTAAGAACTGCCCCCTCTCCCCTCCTCTCCTCTCCCATCACCAGGTCAGTCCCCTTGACTCTCTGCTCCCTTTTAATTGTATTCCACCCTCCACCCCTCCCGGCCTCTCGTTTTCCCATCTGACCCCCCCCCCCGCCCCACCACCCCCACCCTCCAACCCCCCAAAACAGAACGTCCGACATCTCTAATTCCTCAAGAATCCCAAAAAGACATGAAAGGCAGCACTTTTTTTTTCTTTCTCTTTATTTTAAACATAGAAGGTCTCAGGTTCTGATTTATTCGGCGAACTTGCTGTTTTCAATTTGCACACCCGCACTTTTGCCTGTGATGTCACTGTGTTGGCAGCTAATGAGGGAGCCCTGACCCGCATGTAGTTGTGACTGAGGATGGGGCCGGTCCACCCTGCTAAGGGTTCTGATCCGCTCCAACCCTCACCTCATTACCAGAGGTGCTAGACTGGGAGGCAAAGAAGAGAGCAAGAGAGGTAGAGGGAGAAAGAGAGAGAGCGAGAGAAAGATGGATATGGTGATTAGGAGTTACAGCGCACACACAAACGCACATCGATTCACGTAGATTCATAAAAACACACTGCATACACACAGGCCCTAATCTAAATGTCCCCATGCCAAATGCGTGCTCAAACTGTGCTACACACACACACACGCACACACACACACACACACACACACACACACACACACACATACCACACACACACACACATCTTGCTTAATTACACACACTCAGGTGGATTCACTCTAAATTTACATACATGCATATTTCCTTACTGCACATACAGATATGTCAACATGAGCACATTCAGTATCACACACACACACACACACGTGAACATGCACTAAATAAGGCATGCATGTGCTTATGTACTCATGGTTACATAAGTTCGTCTTCACTCTTCTTTACAGTCAAGTCAAATAAACACAGACACATAAATCTGCAATGTACACAACAGGTTGTTGCTCTAAACTTCTTAAGTGCAGCAGCCTGATACATAGCCATGTGCTTCAAACTATAATGATATACCTGTAGAAAGGGGATTTTTTTTTTTTTTTCCAACAGCTAAAAACAAATCAAGATTAACAAAATGTTGCATCGTCTTCATCATGCTCTTTAGACAACATGGGAGTTAGGATGCCACATTTACCAAACATTGATGTTTCTGATTACACCTGGTATTTTGCAACATTTACCCTCACCAGGATAATTCTTTGTAAAAGGGGATTATTACTGCGCTCACATGCATTCAGGCAGCCAATGGAAAGCCCACCAGATATAATGTAAGTGGACAAGAGCAGGACAGTATAAAATGTGAGGCCAGCAGAGAGCAAATGTACAGTAACAGTCGATGCCATGAATAAATAAACACATGAATAAAACACTGGTAGCCTAGTGGTTAGTGCGCACACCCCATGAACAGAGTCCATAATCCTCCCAGCAGGCAGCCGGGTTCAAATCCAACCTGTGGCTCATTTCCCCATCTCTCTGTCCCTGATTCCAGACTCTATCCACTGTCCTATCTCTACAACAAAGACATAAAACATCCAAAAGTAAACCTTTAAAAAACCTTGACAAGAAACTAATAATTTTGAGGTCCTGCAATTCTGTCTGTTTGGGGTTTTTTTTCCGTGCCCATCCATAGGGTTCAGGCTTGCTATCTGTGTACACTCAACAACCTTCAAGGTTTGATCCTTGGCCAGATTCTGTGGTGAGTTAGATATCTGTTTACGGCATCGATAAACTCTCTCTGCTCTTTTGCCACATTAGGTTAAATGATTCTCACACCTCTGTGCTGGGACTTTGTTTTTGTTCCTGTACATAGCAGAAACAGCTGATATCTGACTTACGATTGATGACACGCAAAAAGCTAATGAAGATGAGGACTGTTGTAAAGTTATGTAATCAGTGTTTGCTCAAGTATCCCGTTTACCATGCCAGCTAGGTAGTGAGAAAGACCTGTGAATACAGAGTCAGGCACACCCCCTCTCTTTGAAGCAAACACCATATACATCTTCACCCTCGTCTCCTCCAAGATTACTATTTGCGACAGACATGTGCTGCTCTAATGAGGGGCAGAGGAAGAGGCCAGCTGGAAACCACTGATCCTTCACCTCCCTACTCCTACCATCACCATTTTATACCTCCATCCATCCACACACACAAACACACAACCTTCCCTCTCTGCCCCCACAGCCCTGCTCTGCATACAGCCATTAGCACCCCTCTACCCCTAACCTTCTGTCTCTCTTCTCCCACCACCTCCTCCCAGTGCCTGTCTGCCTCTCTTCCTCTGTCTCCCCTCTTTCCTGTCGCTCTCTTTTCCCCGGCACCTGTCACTTTTCCCTGTCTTCCCATCGCTGTTGTTTTTTCTCTCTCAATCTCCTTTTTCTCATCTCCTCTTACCTGTCACTGCTTTTCTCTTGCCATCTGATTGTCTCTTTACTCCCTTTATCTATCCATCCCTCTTCTCTCTGTCGCAAACCTCCTTTCTCTCCCTTCTTTGGCGCGCATGAGTGTGTGTGTGTGTGTGTGTGTGTGTGTGTGTGTGTGTGTGTGTGTGTCAGCATTCAGCACCTCAGTGGAGACAGGGTTTATTGGGGTAATGCATTTATCACTGCTGCAAGCCAGGGCCTCACCTCCTTCTTTGAGTCAGTGAGTAATGAAAATGGGATCACTTCTGACAACACTCTGCAACACACACAAGTCTCAAACAAAGTGCATGCACCCCCCGCAAACACAACAAAAAAAAAACACAAAAGTGCCTAGTCCTGCTCGTTTCAACAAATGCCCAGATTTGACCACACGAGCTGATACCTAACAACCTCTAAAAACAACTAAAATGATCTGCCCCGAATGATGCTAAGAACACATGCATGAAGATAAACACAGTAACTCTTTCACCAGTGGTCAATAGAGGTTGCTAGGGCACCACCCCACCAATCCCCACAAGGAGAATGACAGAACTATATACACTATACCATTTCTTAGATTAGTTTGTAATACATACATGAACAATTTTAAAAGGGCAAGGTTAATATTGTGTAGTTGTAAAAATGTAGATTTCAAAGGTGACATGTTTCAGGTTTTGGGGACGAAAAATATGCATTCCCATATTTGTGCCCTAATAAGTTTTGACAAGTTAAACCAAAAGTAGTTTCATTACTTTTATGTATTTGCCTAACTTTTCATCTATCAAATATGTTTTTAACTCTCTACCTTTAAAAGTAAAACATCTGTTCAGTAATGCATGTATACAGATATATTTGGACAGCATGTATTTGTGCGTCTATATTCTGAGTATAAGAGTGGGATCTCTTAAAAACCGTATTCAGATTTGCGTTTCAAGGCGCGATTTTCATGTCACTGTGGCATTTCGCCTTCAATATTAATGCTACAGAGGGGTAATGGGGGCACAAAGGGATCCCCCTCTCTGTACCATCTTCTGAGGCATTACAGGGGTGAGACAAGGTCAGTTTAGCCAGCAGTGATTGGGCAGCACCGAAAATGTGAATTCACAGACTAGCATACCAAATATTTCGGTGTCATGGAATCAATATGGATGTAAAAAGACGGCTGAGCCTAGTTGAAGGGCTATCGACTACATCACTTCAGTGCATCAAGTATTTAGCTCGACTGCATCACTTTGGTCTAGCAGTCACTGTAAACAAACATCCTGCTTTTTTGTTTGATATAGTTCTTATTGTTCTTTTCTTTTTGTTATTGTTTATTTTACTCTCAGGTGTGATAAAGTAAAAACATTGGGTTAGGGTTAGGGTTAGGGTTTTTCCCTTGTTGGATTGCTTGTGTGACAAATGAAGTTTGCTTCTAGTCCTGGCAAAACAATATGAAACACCTTCACTTTTGCCAGTATATTACAACTAACGAAATAAAAACAAAAATTGCTCAAATTGAGTGGAATCAGAAGGTAACATGTCCAACTCTTCCTTGGTGGAAGGAAAGCAGGTAAGGATCAAGTGTTAATGGCCAGGGGTGCCTGTCTAATCCCATTTACTCTGCTATAGTGTCGGGAGAGTGGGGGAGGTCTCCACCAGTTTTAAAACGATACCATCAGCACAGGTATTCCCATCTGGGCTCTGATTGGCCTTGACAGAACAAAACATTGCCGCAGAAAACGACTCAAGCACCTCCCACTACATCAAACTCAGAAGGACAAGGTCAGATCAGCGACGTAGAGTTTCATCTTAGAAAACAAACTTCTCTTCAAACTGCACCCTTGGACGTGGTGTATTGTAGCGCAGGAGGGCATTGCTAATACACCAAGCCGTGCGTGCAGAGCCTAAGTCAAAGGACTGCTGACTAATGTGCCGAAATGGTTGAAAATACTCGTGGTATTGCAGATGGCAGAGGTATTTGTTATTCATATGGCCCTCAAGGTGCATCCACAAGGCTTTGCGTAAACGTGTGTGTCTGCACGTGCACATGTGGATGTCTATGTGCGTATGTTTTTGTGTGTGATGGTGTGTGTGTCTGGTGCTTCATCCACAGTGCTGAGGATGACATTAATGCTCGCTGCTGATCGCCCTCCCACATTTAAATAACAATAGTGCAGTCAGAGAAAGCATCAGTGTGAATCCAACCCGCAAAACACCCAGGAGCTGCAGGCCCCACTCCTGCTGCGTGTGCGTGTTCGTGAGTATGTGTGGGTGCACCTGCTTGTGCTAAGACATTCACATACATGTGAGTCTGAGAAATATAGTTAGAATGAAACGGGAAGGATAGAGCACAGAAAGACAGCGTAGGATGCATTTGTGTCTAAAATACACATAGTCGCTATGTTGTGCATATAGGTTGTGTGATGAGAGAGTGCAGGTCCAGGGAGTCGCCCCATTAGCATGCACTGGTGGCCCTGGATCGCTCAGTGGATGAGCTGCATCTCTTCTAAACTGAATGTTGCCGGGCCAGACGTGGACAGAGAGCTGACTGTAGGGTTTAAGTCTCGCGTCTTAAAGCCTCCCACCCACACAGGTGTTTTTGATTATCCTGATTGGGCCAGTTACATGGTTGTCAATAGGTGGAGCCAGGGTGAGAATTTATGATGTAATAAAGTTTTTGAAAAAAAAACAGATTTTGCTCCCTGGAGTACTCAGAAAGAAAACGGGATATAAATTGTCTTTTACCTGTTTTTTTTTTTTTCTCGAGATAACAGTTGTTGTGAATTGGCGCTATAATTAATGATTGATAATGATAATGATAATCTGGTAGCCTATGTATAAGCTCCAGCGCAATAACATTTTAACAAGCACCAGGACATTATTTAAGAAAGTGTATACAGATAGTCATGGTGACAATACCACAGGTGTTACAAAGACACTGAAAATGCCTTCAGTTTTGACTTCCAAGTAAGATATGACAGTAAACACGCATTCACAAGACAAGAGCCCTGAACCTTCAGCAGCTACAGAAATTAGACACCAGGCCAAATAATTTGATTCTTATCACCTGTTCATCTGCTAAAAACATACAAATCAAACAATGTGAAAGATTATGAACACAACTGAGGGTAGCCTACTTACCAAGCTTTGCAACTTGACACCTTCTCTTTGAAGTTGAGTTTTCTTCTTCAAGTGACTATTGTTGTTATTGTCCACCTGAGTCATGGATGACGTTTGCATTAGAAGGTTGCCCTGGTAATTGCTAGCTATTCTTGAGAAGTAGCCTACTAGGGGTTGACTTTGATATCCACACTTAAAAAGTAGCTATTACAAGTTATTAATTAGCGCCGAAATTAACCAACAAAATTAACTATCTGTGTTAGGTATAGCTAATTAAGACGGTCAGTTTATAAGCCTTTTACTTAAAAAGTTGACTCACAGAAGAGTTTATACAAACTCACTTCTGTCACAGTTCCGGGAATTGTATCTCCATTTCGGCTTTAAGAGGACCTATCAAAACAAGTCTGTATAAGGACAGGTGGGGCGCAGGTGGGGTACAGTAGGCTATAGCCACGATTATAAAGTTGTCTAAGGTGATGTCACTTTTTTTATGCCCACACTTGGGCGGAAGTGCATCCGCATGTGACAGGGAGACAACGTTAAGTTTTTTCTCTTTGTATATTAGGCCTAGTTTAGTTCATACATTTCCCTGTTGATTTATTGTTTCTCCAAATTAGATTACTATATTCAAGCAAACCTTACCATATAAAAATGTAATTAAACCGATTCTTCATTATTATTTAAAAAAAATCTACATCAGAAATTTCTAATCTGGGTTAACAATTTCACATCACATTCATATTTAACAATTTTAGTTATAATATTTTGCTAATAGGCTAAAAGAGATTAAAAAAAACTTTATCTTCAGGATCAAATGATCACCCTTGAAGATATTGGGGAATGGCTGCTTCAAAATCGATTTCAATTACATTTTGAGAGATTTAGTTAAATATAAATTGTGTAAAACATTAGTGTTTCAACAGCTTAGTTTATTTTATAAGAATGAAATGTAAGTGTATTTGTTTATTAAAATACTGAGAAAAAGATTGGAGTGTTAACAACAGCAGGGTTCAAATACATTATTATGTCATTTGCAAATTAATTTAATTTTTACAAGAATTAATTTTCTTTTTTTTTTTAAAGTTGTTTCATCCATTCTGAAACATACAGTATATGTGGTTATATGTTTCAGTACCTGTGGAAAAAGTCAGATTATGCACATTCTTCTTTTTTATTGTCAGACCACATACAATACCTCACCATTACATTTACATAACTAAATTATGAACCTTGTTCTTTCTGACCTTTATAAGCCGCAGCAGCACCTCAGCCTCACTTGTAACATGCTTTGTAAATAGCTGACTCTTTGTTTGCATCTGCAAGTCTGCTGCATACAGTATCTTTTGTAAAAGTCTCTCTCTGCCAATGCATCATATATTTAATGTAATTCATATACAATTAAAAAACTATTTTGGCACTCAACTCCCTCACAGTCTACATTAAATGATCTCTCTCTTTATAATCAGGTAAATCATTCTGCATCAGCATCTTTACTTTTCATCATCTTCCATTAATTGTACACATTCCTGGCCTACAAGCAACACACACTCACACTCACAGTATATAACTTCCACTGTTTGTTTCATTTTGGCTTACTAGCATGTATACACACAGAAGTACACATGCTAAAATGCAATATATTGTGGCACAATACACTTAACATAAACAAAGCATTATAATTCTCATGCACGCTTGCATTGTCCTTTATTCCTTTTGTAATTTAAACCAAACAGTCACACGAGCATGCAAGCACGACAAGTAGAGCAGAGAAGTAAAGGGGGACACAAAGTAAAAAGTGGGATGCAATGGGTTTAGAGAGTATAAAGGGACTTTTGGAGCAAAAAATAAAAAATAAGACAGAGACAAAAAGAGTGAGAGGCTGAGTCTAATAAGAACCAGGAGACGACGTGCTGGTGTCTTGCGGTGCCATTTGAATACAGGGCAGCCGCAGCTGGAGTTTGTGTCGAACAGCTCCGCACTTCACACAGCATCACCATCAGGAGAGCAGAGCGCTGGTAGTACTCTGCTTGAGTCTTATACGCTGCTTCACACACTCCCACAGACCAGGCAATGTGTGTGTGTGTGTGTGTGTGTGTGTGTGTGTGTGTGTGTGTGTGTGTGCATGAATGTGGGATATCTCCATGCTTCTCATTACTCAGCCACTGTAATATGTGTGCTTCCCTTTCTTGCTCACCATATTGGAGGCTGGTGTTCCCACTGTTGGCTTACAGAAAAGGAAAGGACCGGCCTCACCTCTGTTCTGAATGCATTAGCACACATCACATTTTCAATCTGGACCTCAGCACAGGTTCCCCGCAAGTCTTCTGAATAGTAACAGAGTGTATGCATGCAAGTGTGTATGTGCAGTGGAGAGAGAGAGAGAGAGAGAGTTTAAAAATACCCATACTCCTGTTCGGTGCTGATAACTTGTGTTATGAGAAACTGCCGGGGCAGACAGCAGGGTCATTAGCATGACTGCAAGATTGAGAGGTAGAGAGGAAGGAAGCAGAGGAGGAAGAAGGGAAGGGGGGAAGGAAGAGAGGAAGGAAGGAAAGAAAGTAAGAACACCCAAGTTTTAAAAACTTCTTCAGGCAAACAAGCGAGCAAGAGTTCGCATGCACATATAATCCAAAGGCAAATGATCCTTCGACCTTTACTTCCTTTCTCAGTGTAATTGGCTCCTGCAGTCTACATCATCTGCCAACCCCCTGGTCCAATGATGGAGATGAATTTCAACGGTGATTTAATTTGGAAGGCAGTGCCAAATATTGTTTAGACAGCACGGACAAACAATTCATTTTGATATTAAGTTGGAAAATTGCTTGCTTGTTCAAGGCCAAAATTCACTTTAGCGAACTTCAAGGGTTTAATTATGTATTCATGCATCAACAATAATAACGTGTTATTTAATCCTATTCAGTTTCATGTTCTTTTGACTTTTTGCTTATTATACAAGTGTTCGTTTAAAAAGTAAGACTGGAATCCAGGCTCTGTCTTGTAGCAAAGCATGCAAACTGTTTTATTTGTACTTTTTTTAATCCCATAGAGTCAAGTTTAGGTTACCTTTGTATGGTGTGTGAGTTGAGGATCATTGTATGTAATGCTCTGTTTAAAAACAATCTCTCTGTAGTCTCTATACACCTGCTCCATCATCTTTAAGTCCACTTCTGCCCAATAATTCTCAGAGGCCGTTTTTGACAACGATTAAAGGCTTAGTCTTCTGCTGTTCAACACCAAGAAGCCTGTTTATTGTTTCAACAGCATTTGCTTCTGTATTCTCTGTGTAGCCCTTTTTTTTTCCTTTAGGAACAGCAAAATCAGGAAAAATTCAACTCAGAAGGCTTAAGGACACGCTGTGGCTGTGAAGAAAAAGAAATTGCCGAGCATGAATGGAAAAGTGAATTAAGTTTACATGTGAAGGACGTGCTGCTGAAATATCACAAGCCAGTTAAGGATACGAGTGCAGCTCTTCCCCCGAATTTCATTTTGAAGACGCATCAAGGGCCCTTTATTGTGTTATTGACCCTGTTACTGACCTCTCATCTGTACTCGTTAAATTAAACTTCTCCTGAAATATGTGGAGACTTTTTATGGTCTTGACCAAAAAATGTACGATATCATCCTCAGGGACAAGAAGGACAGAAAGATGAGAAAAGAACCAACAAGTGGCCTCTGAATGGTTTGGTGAGAATAGAAATAATGTGAATCACATTCTTTGGATTTAATATAGTGCTTGCCTCACCAAAACACCAAATAGAAAGATTTTTTTTTGGAACAATGTTGTTTTTTTTTTGTCCCAAATCCAAAACATCGCAGAAAGAAACTACAGAAACAAGACAGAGAACAACTTTATCCAGGTTTCCTTTCCTCTATGACCCAGCAGCTGACAGTTTTGGGGCCACAATTCAAAGTCTGTTGGGAAGTGTGCTGTTAATCCAAATCAAATAAGAGACAAAAGACTCAAATGCAAAAAATCACACATGGCAGGTTAAGGTAAAAACAGGCAGTTTAATGTCCATTCTAAGGTTTGATTCACAGAGAAATCCAAAGAAATAAAACAAATCCACAAGGCTGTTTAAAAAGTCAAGCCATTGAAAGTTAGGCCACAAAGGATGCACCAGAAGGATCCTTGGTTGGCCAGGGACAGTAAGATGCATGTGTCAGACGCATTCAAAGGAGCCTTCTAAATGGACAGCCTTCGACCTGCCACCGTGAGGTAATCGGTCCTCAAACGCCACCTCTGAATAGGATGCAGCCCCTGAAATGAGACTGACCCAAAGACAAGACCTTTGGTAGCTTGATGGGTTTGTTACAAATGTCTTGTGATAAGTGGAAAAGTCCCCTGTGAATGTCATCCTACGCGAAAAGAAAAGAGTTCATGAGTTTTGAAAATCAATATGAATGTCACAAGTTGCATATCATTTTTAACAGATTTTTTTTTCTTGTCTGTGGCAAAATGTTTGGTTTGAGATCGGGCCACCACTGTTGCCATTCCCGCCTAACAGATTTGTCTTTGTTACTGGGTCTCAAAAAAATCGAACTTCCCCTGATTCAACAGCCTTAACGGGGCAGTGCTCTATATTGCAATTTGCGATTCACTCGATCAATGTAAAGAATGATTTCAACCTGTACCAAGTGTTACCGGGCAACTTCATGTGAGTTCTTAAGCATTTACCCACTGATAACCTTAAGATTTGTTCGCTTGAATTTATGAGTCACTGTAAAACATCTAACCACACCTAAGACATAAGAAGGTAAAAGAGGCAAATTTCCTAACATTAGATGATGATCGGATCAGGCCCGGTTACAAAACTAAATTATTTAGGGTGCATCTGAGATTAAAGGGGGGGGGGGGGGGGGGGGGGGCAGCAGTGACCGGCAACAGCGTATAGTAGGGTGTTATGGGTCCTGAATGTGGTCCTCAGTCAACAGACAGGTCATGTGCACCTGTCATGATCTGATCATGGATGTAACAAACTCAATCTGAGTCACTGTTGTCGATTGAAAGATTTTTTTTTTTTTTTTTTTTTTTCGTTAAACTGAGGTCAATTGAGGGTGCAGAAATGTAAAAGGAACCGGACCTGGATCAGAATATTCGATGTTATTCCAAGCAGTCCACCTCTGTGACAGCAAGGGTTTTAGTACCTACAATTACTATTTCTGCCGGTTTCGAATATGCATATGCAGTCCTTGATGAGTGTGATTATGTCAAAGTTATTTCCCCAGTCTCATACCTGGAGTCTCTCACAACAAACTTGAGTACAACAGCACGACAAAACGTCATAACAACGTCACTACTGTCTGGTTTCTTCTCCAACACTAATGAGCAAGTGAGAGTGAGAGAGAAAGTACCCTGATTAGTCTGGCAGCATCAGTGTCAGACAACCAGCGGGGCGTCCGCAGCCCTGTGTGTGTCTGTATGTGTGTTATGTTTATATTCAAGAATTTGTAAATCTGCCAGTTTTTTACTCTCTCCTTTTTTTTTTTTTCCTTCTTCTTGCCATTCCTCTCTTTCTCACTTTCTTCATCTCCTCTGTCTCTAAGCTCCAAAAACTCTGATCCCTGCATTCGCTCAGTCTGGCAAATGACTGCAGGGGCTGACAATCCAGTGTCAGCACGCGCCGCCACAGTCAATAACGCTGTCCCATGTCACCGCACTACACTGGCTAAAGCTCACATTTCTTATCCCTCCAGAAACTGCTGCTTAACAGCCCTTCTCTGCCTTTGCCAATCCTGTGAAACGCATCGCCATATCCCCCTCGTAACCCCACCCTGACTCGTTTTTTTTTTTTTTTTTTTTTTTGGTTCTCCAAATGACCAGAACATCCTTGGGTGAAGTCGAAGCCGCATATTTTAAGGTCAAGAGAAAAATTTGGGATCAAATGTGATGTGCTTTTTATGATGCCCCTGAATTCTAAGTAAGTGACGGGTGACTGATCTAGCTGTCTTTCTGTAACAAGGCAGGGTCATGTAGGCTGTAACCAAAAACACACTTGAATTGCATACGCGCATATACACGCATGTATGCATGGGGCGCAGTGGAGCTCAGACAAGTGTTACCAAGAAAGTGTACTCTCCACCATAATCCACTTCTCCCCTATCGTGTTCCATTAACCTCACTGTGAACACACACACACGCACACACACACACACACACACACACACACACACACACACAAAAGCACGTCTGTCAGTGTCAGGGCCTGTGTCGTCCAGCTCCATTGTATCTGCATGAGGCTGAGATAATGGCATCTGTCGCTGCTCCTTTTGTCAGCGCGGTCCCCGGCCCCTGCTCGCTGCTGGTCCCCATTAGCTGGCTGCTGGCCCGCTGGCCCCTCCGCTCCACGCTCCGCTGCCTGAGCGAGAAAATACAGGAGACGCCTCTGGTCCCTTCCCACAACTCACACTTTTCGTTATCCTCCCCTTCCTCTCCTGTCCTTTCGCAGGTTCCTCCTCTGCTGCAGGTTAGAGGTATTGGCTAAACTGTGCACACTTAAAAAGGGAGACGGTGAAATGGCAGATGTGTTTGCTCTCGTATCAAGTCGGACTCTCTCAACGGGGGAAGCTAAAAAGGTTTTCTGTACATGTAAATGAAATACATGAATCCAACAATTCAGAAAGCTTTCGTTTTCCCATAATTCACCACTTCTTTTGCACCAGTGTTTTTAGACAGAGGTATTTGAAATAAAATATTTATGAAGAGATTTGCTAAGAGCTAGCCTACATATAACAGTTGTATTCAAATTCATCTGATGTTTATTATCTCAATTATGTAATCAATAACTCACACGTTAAACTGAAGAAAATCCAGCAAAATGTCCCACAGAACATATCAGTGTCTTAAAATGGTTTGTTTTCTAAGATCAAGTGTAAAAAAACAACAATGAAATTTAAATTAGTGTCACACAAGCAGCACATTTTCCTAACTGAGAAGCATACCCAAGGGACTGTTTCATATTTGTTCTTAAGTGTCGTAAATAATTTGACAATGACCTTTTTGTCACTATTGTAATCTCACCACCCTTTAGCAATCTGCAACAAAAGATGGGTTCTGCAATTAGGAAGCCATATCTAGCTGAAAGCCATTTTTAACCGTTTCTCTAACAAATTGAAACATACTTTAATGTGTCACAGAAAGCCTCTTATTGCAGATGGAAATGAAAAAACATCAAAAAAACACAAAGAGGTTAGACTGGAAATACCTCATTATTATGATTCCACTTTTGGGACTACAAACATCTCTTCCACATCTTTACTGGAATATCAACAATGACGTAAAGTTTAAACAAATCGTCCTGAAATATGTGGTTAACTTGTGTAGAAAATATAAAGGCAACAGATTTTGAATCTATATGCTTTCAGTGTTTTGCACCTTGTCACTTCATAAACAACCTGAAACTTAACACTTGGTTATTAGAACAGAAGCAAAGCAGCACTCACTAATCAACTTGCTTCAAAGAGCTTTTTACAATCACCAAATCTCTAAACCGTCCACCGCCCATGTCCCTTGTCTATTCTGCGTAATTACACTCATCGGAGCTACATTTCTTTACAGTTTAACAAATGAGGTCTGTATTACATCTGTCACCCATCTGAGACGTCTCACTTAGCCACATCATTTTGCCCTCGTCCCTCATAAGCGCGGCTAATAAAACGTAAAGATGGGAGATAACGCAGCTCTGACGGAGTTTTTATTAACAACCTGGTGGCAATATCATTGTTGTAATGATACTAAGACGTCTGAGATGAAAGGCGGGCTGGTGTGCGGAAGTGAGTGTGACATCACAGGGAAAAGTATGTTCTGCTTGCTTTATTTCATTATTGGTTAAGCTTCCTTATTAGAGACGGTGGGGGGGGCAGACGCAGACGCAGCGTCGCCTTTGATAAAGCAAGCCAATTTCAGTAGCTGCTACGTTCCTAAATTACATCTGTACATCATGCAGCTCCCTCTCGTTCTCTCTCTTTCTCTAATGTTTCCTAAAACTTCTGCTCAGTCTTCTCTCTCCTCCAGCTCTGTCTATCTGCAGTGACTGTGTGTGTGTGTGTGTGTGTGTGTGTGTGTGTGTGTGTGTGCGTGTGTGTGTGTGATGTTGATCTCCATGTTGCCTGCACTGTGAAGCAGAAACAGCAGGAGGAGAGTGAGGGACCACAGCTAAAAGTGCAGACAACAGCCCCACCTACAGGTTAGATTAGGTTACTGTATTATTGAGTGGAGGTCAGATGATCCCGGTGCAATTAAAGTCAAAAGCAGAAAATCTCAACATTTCAAAGGCTGTAGACAGGATTTTCTCTTATTTCCCCACTAAGAAATAAGTGTAACAAAAAAATCAAACTATTGAAATAGTTAATAATTGTTTCTGTGGGCTGGTTAACCAATTATTACTGATGAAGACCTAGAAGCCTGTTTTTTGTGTGTAGGCTGCCATCTTTAATCTTTGCACTGGCGTCATGTAGGTTATTATAAGACATAGTTGTGTTAAGTGGGTTAATAATGATTTTTGAAACTGTTAACACAACCAAAATATAATCATAACACTTCACAAGTGTCTATAGAAGGTTTTCTCTCTGATTTACATACGGACACTTAACCATAACATAACATCCTGACATAGATCATGTTAAACTCAAACTGAAACAGGTCTGAAGAGAGTTCAGAAAGTTTAGCTTCTATACCTACAGTGAGAAATTGTTTTGTAGGTTTTTAGTTGTGTTGTTGTTTTTTAAGACTTGTGTGTTCTTATGCCCCTATGTAGTTCTTGAGTTTGTGTTTAGTACTGTCTCCTTTATCTTATTTTTTTTCTATATTAAAGGCCTGTCTAAAATAGAATAGAAAAGAATAGAAAGCCTTTATTGTCGTTATACAATTGTACAATGAAATTAGAAATGCTTTACCTTAAAGTTCACAGACATACAGTAACAACAACTTGCATTCAAATAGGAGAAAAGGGACAGTTTATATTTAGAAAGAATTAACAGCAGATAGTGTGTACTGTAGAAAGGTAGCTTGCCAAATAAGGGAAAGGTGTTGCAAATTGGCATAGGCTATACCTATTGTGGCACTAGTTTACATGTAATATGTTTGTCCCCATACAAATGAAAATTATATAAATACATGTATTTGGACCATTTGATGACATTTACATTACATTTTGGTCCTCGTTATAATAGTTCATCAAATTGAAGGGACAATAAAACAGCATTTGAATACTTTTGGAGTCACACAGTGATAATATGCTCTATCCATCCTGAGCCCTGACAAAAATCATCCCGGAGTCCAAATGACCTTCAAATCGACGTAAACACGACCTCTCCCCTTCTCTGAATATGAAGTGACTCGCGCATCAACAAACCATCAGGCTGACAGGCCTAACCTATCTGCCATTAGTCCGAGGAGATATCACACTTTGCTTTAATTCACCATCTTTCAGGGTGTCACACTTTATATTCCTTGGCATGGGTTGGCTACATGCGGATGCATAATTTATCTCAAATTAGCGCCTATTTGAGTAAGCATCAAAGCAAGGCGGCTAAGGTTGGAGGAGAGCTTAAGGAACCGCGGGGAAACCATGGCCAGGATTAATGCGGGAGATTTTTATAAGAAATTACTGGCTTAATGAAGTGGATAAAAAAGCTGTCAGTGTTTTATTGCGTCTAAATTGTGTGGAAGTGGTGTTTAGCTGTCTCGCCTTCTACACACATAATGGCCTGTGACAGTAGCTGTGAGGCTTATTTAACTTAACTGGTGAATAACTTGCATGGCGGAGCTTTTCAGCCAGTTGTTTTTGTGTTCTTTAAACCAGTAAGGGGATTTTTTTTTTTTACCCTCCCACTCACATTAACGCCTGAAGAACAACAGCCAACTCAAAAGTGACAGAAAACAGTGGATCTGGTTTCAAATCAGAGAACCACTGATGATAATATGTCAAGCAATTTAGCAAAGGTTGAAAAAAATCCAGTTGTAAATAATCCATTATGCTCTTTTGTTCCTCGCATTCTGCAGGACAAATAGATAAAACTGGGATTCTCTACACACTTGTAACTGTTGTCATGGAAACTGCTGACATCATAGTGTCATTCACTATAGGTTCAGCTGATGATGCACGCTTACTGTACATTGACAAAGTATGAAAACAGTCATCAGGCTTTGAGAAGAAAAAAGGATAACAAAACTCAGCAGAGGAATACCAGAATAATCTTAGAGCGCCATCTTGTGTTTGTTTGCAGGTTTGCACAGGATTAAAAGGGTAAGTAAAGGGCTGGTAATAACAAAACAATTGATTTTGCCTCCTAACTCACAGTAGGCCTACTAAGCCATGTTTTGCATTCCTATGCACACACATGCTACTTTGTGAGTTACACCTCAGCAATCTTCTGGGATCCAACACAACAGTTCTGCATGAGTTATACTTTTACAAAGCTTATCATTTTTCAGTTTTTGTTGCTTCTGTCAGACAAGAGATATCTCGACTTGGGTGGCTGTGTTGTACTGAAGTTGATTGAATACAAAGTGTTGGTAACATTTAGTCCTTTTTATGCCTCAGAGACAGGACAGTGGATAAAGTCAGAAAGAGAAGAGAAAATGGAAAAAGGCATGCAGGGGAGGGTCGGCAAGTCGGATTTGAACCCAGGGATGCCTGCTCTGAGAACCTCTGAACATAGGGCGCGCACTAACCACCAAGCTACCAGTTTTGACTAAATACCACATTATGAATGCCTTTCAAATAACGCTGTCCAGTTTTACACCAAACTACAACCTTTAATGAAGTTGTAGGCAGGTTAAAATATTTTGTTACACGTTGGCCTGATGAAAGAAGTCGTTAAATATGTTGAGATGGAGTCGAGATGTTTTATGAATTTGTAGGTGTGCCCTGTGGTGTAAAAGCGCTTTGAGAAGTCAGAAGACTAGAAAAGTGCTATACAAGCTCAAGTCCATCTTTGTTTATATGTGCGTCAGAGTCAATTATTCCATTGACAAAAACAAAATGTAAATTTTCTTTTATTTCACATGAGATAGCATCACAATACACAAATCAATCATCCATCTCCTTTTTGATGTGCAAGTGTTTATTTTAGGTGACTGGTTTATGATGGCCGACTCGAGAAGAACCTGGGCCTGTTTCATGAGGCAAGTTCCAGTAGTTTCATGAATAACTTTACTGAGTAAAAACCCTTCAGAAATCTGAAGTTCAAACGCTTTACTCAGCCAAGTTAAGAAGCTAACTTGCTTATCATGCTTCAGGATTCAGGTTCCTGGACTGCAGTCACACAAAGATTTCCATTCCTCATCCCTGATATGAACAGAAAATGCAGGCATGGACATCTCAGATGTCACTGTTATGGCAAAAATGATTCAATTTGGTCTTTGTCTCCCCCTTGATCTGTTTAATTGTCTTGTTGTTTTTTTTTCCCCATCTCTGAACACACTAAGCAGTGTTATGATTGAGAACAGTACAAGTTGACAACACATTGATGTATGCATGCTTGGAATGGGTACATTTTGATTTTTGTGAATCCTGCTGAAAAGAGCCAAACAACAAAATCGGATCATGATAATTTGGGCAGGACTGAAACTTTTGGTGGACAAACATGCAAGTTTTACTAAGTTCATGTCATCATGACTCAACCTTCTGTCAGTCCTGCCACTCAAACCAGATCTGAAGGATTTCTGTCTGCAACAAAGAGGATTTAGTTTCATTATTTTTACCATTTCTCAATCAATCATTTTGGCAGTGCTTTTGCAAATAATATCGCCAAATTTCAATCCAAGCTTACTATTGGAACCTATTACAAAGTCGATCACATGTTTGATTTTCAGTGGAGCACACACAGAAAAGTCAATTTCACTGATTTGAGAAGGGTTTAATTAAGCTAAGCTGCTGTTAATTGAGAATCTTTCTGTAGATGTCCTTCATTAGTACAAACACAGAGCCCAGTCTGGGATTTCATCAGATCAACACCTTCGTTTTCACTCACACACTCACTCACTCATACATACTATACATGTATACCTGCGCACACACGCACACACACGCACACACACACAAGATGGACAGCACGATCCCTTTTAAGTCTGTTTTCCCTTCACAAGTGAAACCAAAAAGCGAGTTTCGGGCAGCATTCAGGTAGGGTGAGGTGAGTGGTGGTGAGAGAAAGCTTGCACTGCGGACAAGCTTCATCTACATAAGGCCATCTCTGAACATGTGGGGGTTAGGACCAGCAGTTCACGTCCGCCATCTTTTCATCAGCACAGAAGTGGTCGGGGTGGGTTCATCACTAGACGGATTCCTGAAGACTGACATCACAGTTTGTCCATAGTGAGAGGTCACAACACAGGTGTGTGTCTGTGTGTGTGTGTGTGTGTGTGTGTGTGTGTGTGTGTGTGTGTGTATTTCCACCTCACATTGTTTATTCAGAGGGACCAGCAGCCAATCATGACAGCCTTTGACCGCTTTCGGAAAAATCCAAAGAAAGGTCCTGAACCTTTCCCTGTCCAGTTTTACTCTTCAGACGTCCTCACAGCTTACACAGTGCTTTGCGTTTTCCTGAAACGAATGCTTGAATTTCCCTTCCATCCCCAGTGTGCTCCAGTCTCCGTCTCTCAGTCCTCTAGGTGCTGGGAGCAGGGGATTGTAGTTGGCCCGTCTGTGAGCTCCAGTTTAGTTGTCTCTCCTCTACAGGCTCCCAGACTCTTTCTTCTTATTTTCTTTTCTTCATCCCTCTTTTTGAGTCTTTTTATTTTTATTTTTTTTATTTTGCATCAGTGTCTAGACAGTGTTGCGCGGCGTGCCGTTAAGTGCCACTGCCTTGTTGCAGGGTGAGCCCACCGCCTGGGTGCCTGTTGGACGCTGGGTGGACACACCCACCTCGAATACTTCATGGATGGCCTTCCGGAAACAGTGGAAGTTGTAGTCTATTAATCCTGACGAGGCGAAAAAAGATACAAACGATTTTATTACGACATATTCATGTGTTCAAATTTATGATACAGATATTTTCAAACAGCAACTTTTAGTGCCTGAAGCTGATTTTTTGCTACGATCTGGGTTTTTTTGTTTTGTTTTCATTTTGCCATATTGGAATTGTTTAGTTTCGGAGATTTTACAATACAGACATCTAGATAGGGGAGGAATACATTTTTTATTCCTTTTTAGCTTTCAGCAATGGCTGCTACTTTTGTGTTATTGTTTCTTTTTTGGGGTGGGGGGTGGTGGCTTATATTTTATTAAAAGGACAGGTTGAGAGATACAAACTGGAGAGAGAGTGGGGGGACATTTCATGCAAAAAAAAAAAAAATCAGACATCCATCTTATAATGAACATCGTATAAAAACAACAATTTGTAGGAATTTGCAATACAACGTAATATTTGGAAAAAGACAAGAAGAACAAACGAGCAAAAACAAACTCTGATTTGGGCAACTGTTGACCACTGTCCAAATGTGGCCCAGAAAACAACGACACTGATCACCGGGAAGAAAACTACAGAACAAAATGTGTCACTTCTTGTGAGTGAATTCAAAAGAGCTTTCTTGAATCTGAGAAAATAGGCATGACAGCTTCATCAGGGTTATCTGAATTTGTCTCATGGAGTCTGAAAGAAAAGTGAAACCAACAGAAAAGGAAGTTCAAACAAAAAAATGCTATTTTGTTGATTTTATAGAAAGAAAAGATCCAGTATGTTTTTTTTTTTTTGTTTTTTTTTTAACTCGCCCCATACTAGAGACACTAATTAGCCAGATGTCTTCTGCTGCATCAGTTTGTAAGCTGAAAAAGTGTCTTTCCAAAGCGGCTACCTTTGAGAAATCACTCGATTTCCCTTTAATTTACTTTTTTTTTTTTTTAAAAAGGACAGAAACCTGTGTTTTCACTGCATTGACCCGTGGAAGAATAAATGAAAACACTCGGACTAAAGGCCACATCACCTTTAGCCAATTTAAGCCAAATGAGCTGAGGGGGATCACTGACTCACTGACAGTTTACCTTTGCGCTCGAAGCTCTCTTCTCGCAGGATGCAGACAAGGGCCAGGAACTTGGTGACCTCTTTCAGGTACAGCACAGTGGTGTTGTTGAGCTTGATGATGGCCATGGACTCCTTGTCGTAGGCGCTGCCGCTGCCGTCCTCCCTCAGTCTGTCGAGGCACAGCATAGCACCAATATGTTCAGAGGCAAATGAGGAGGGGGAAAAAAAACAGCATGAGGAGGTGGATTAATTAAGCAAAGAACTGATTAATTAGGTTACGCTTCAGTGAAAGCCTCCTCACACAACACATGGGCAAACTCTTTATCTTACAGTATTAAGAAAATACAGAAAGTTCAAGTGAGAATCGTTGTTTTTCTGGTTTTAATGCATGTTAATTTATACAGAAAGTTAATTCAAAATCTACTCTGTAAATAGTCTTCCCAATGCTTGTCATGCACTCACTACAAAAATTCAAAAGGAAAATGCCCTAGGAAAAGCTGAGAAACATCTCTTCTACTTCTGTATGAATGCTCACCCATAGATGCAGGAGACATCGATGACTACGTCGATCATATCACAGCACAGCTCATAGGACTGCATGTCTACTGGAGAGCTGTCTGTGGCGATGTAGATCTTACTGACCACGTCGAACAGAAAGGCCTTCTCGATCCCTGAATTCTGCCGTTGACAAATATCAGATGAAAGATGACGGAGAGGAGGAGAAGAAGAAGAGACAAGGATAGAAGTGGGTGTTATTACATGTTAAAGACACACACAGGGAAGACCATCTGTGACACAAGACATTTGAGTGATGACAGTATAAGTGGGCGATATGATGACAGATACTGCGTGATGATTTTGCAACTGTCAGAGATTTCCCCCTTGGGCAACAACGAATGTTTTCTTTCATTATTAACTACTGTGACATTTTTTTTTCTTGCCTACTATTAAAATGTCAGACAAGAGAAATCTAATTTTCTTGAAGTGAAGACGACATCTAAAAGAGGACAGTCCAAACCATAAGATACTCATTTTCTAATCATAGAAGACTCAGGCCATAAACAGTACACGATACATCGGACCAAACGCTTCAGCTGGTGCTTACAAAGTGGAGTACTTTAGGAAAAAGTAGACAGCATGGTCACAAATTTGCTCATATACCAGTATACTATTAATAGATTTTCTTAAAACGTGGTTGATACCAACTTGTGTCTTGTAGAGGATCATATGCTATCGTTTCACACTCAAGTAGCTCATGGTCAGTCTACCTTGGAGGGTTATGACATTATAGAAGAAGAAGATATACTTTATTAATCCCATGAGGGGAAATTCAATTTTACACTCTGTGATTGAGACATGCTTCACACACATGCACAAACAGGAACTTATGGATATGCATTAATGGAGAGATGTCAGAGTGAGGGGGCTGCCCAAAGCGAGTACTCCTGAGCTGGTGTTGGGGGTTTGGGCAAGGCACCTCGGCATTGCTCAGGAAGTGAACTGGCACCTCTCCGGCAGCTACCAGAAAAAAATTCCAGACTGAGCTATTGCCGCCGTCTGATAATCAAATCCATTATGGAGAATGAATGTGATTTTATACTTCCAGGTGTCCACACTGTTGAGAGCCTTATGACAAATATAAAAAAGGTACCAAAACAAAGTCAAGTCTTTTCTCCATTTCACAAAGCTTCCAAATACAGAGTTTAACCTGTTTCTTTAAATGCAACTTTAAATAATCCAGACACATAACATCTACACAAGCAAAAATAACAGCTTTTTAAACCCACTGTGACGTGACAAAACATGACATGAGCTCAAAAAGGGCGAGAGTCTGAGGGCACCGAGTAAAAATCTTAAAAAGCTCTTCAAAGTCGTTTTTAGTTACTTAATCATGACATATAATACATTCACTTTGAAGACTTCACAGCACCTTGGAAATGATCTAATATGATCCCTGGCAGGTCTGATGCTATGAAGTCAAAAGACATAGTTGTAGCTTTGATCTCTGCCTAACATTTATGGACCTTTCTTCACCATTAAAAGGGAGAAGAATCCCTTTAAATACACAAAACAGTTTGGGAATATCGTGGAATAAATTACTCCCAGCAGTCTTTTGGCTGCTTTAGAGCAATTTAATCCAAATGTATCACGGGGAATGTGTGAGTGTTACACATTCTGTGTACCTATCCACAGACTGGCAATGAAATCAAGGACTGTCGTATGATTGGAGGAAGCGCTGACCATCACAGTGACATCAGGGTTGGCACTGTGACTCACATCATGCAGACTGTCACACCTAAATCACGCTGGTCAATGGCAAACGTACAATTCACACACAGAATGCTGCTGGCTGCTCTTTACTCACAGAAATGAAGATGTTCAGGAGGTTTTCCAGAGTGGGGAGCTGAGGGATGAGCTTCTGTACCACTTTGCTGAAGGCCTCGAAGATGGAGTGGTCGTAAATACTCGTCAAGTAAAAGCTGAATGGCGTGAAGAAAAATATGCAAAAAAAGGAAGTGAGTAAGCTGTTACAAATAGGAAACACTTCTCACTTCCTGAAAATGCACGAGAGCAGGTAAAAATACAGAAAGTCACAAGACCTCATGACATTCGACACTGAATGGTAGAGAAGAGCTGGTTAGCGAAGTGTTACGGCCTGACTCTGACATAAAAATACAGACGTAAAAACAAAGAGTAAGCCAAAAACTTTTCTCCACATGACTGCAGTAAACCTTCTCACACATGACTTGTAATTTTTTTGTCATTGAGATATATAAAAAGGTCAGACTCGGAGGAAGTCTGTGGGCTGAGCCAAATTGAACCGTCTACAAAACACTTGGCAGGAGCTCAACTTGACAATGCATCACAGTGAAGACAGAGAGAGCGAGGGAGAGAGAGAGAAAGAGAAAAGGAAAAAAAGAGCCGTCTCAGCGCCACTAAATATCCTGCACTGCTCTGCCTGTCTGACAGGAATAAACAACAATCTCACCTCACATAAAACACAGAGCTGTGTGTGCCAAGACGGCCCAAACATCGACAGTAAAGCTGCTGTGGAGCCGACTGCGATCAGCCAGGGCGGCCTGTTTAGTGTTGGACACAACAAATCTACTGTTCCTGCGTAGTATTTCAAGGCAAAGGCTGCAATTTATGATTATTTTCATTTTATATTCATGGTTTATTTTTCATAATCAAGTTTTTCATTGATACAATTTAGTGTTACATTTATGTTCAGCCTCTTATATGTCAAATTCAAATAGTTTTACATTAATACTTCACTTGATTTTGCTCTGATCCTAAACATTTGTTTGGTTTTAGTCATTTTTAAATAAAAAAAGGTTAAGTTTGAATTTTTTCATTCTTACTTTCCTTCTTTTAGGCATGAGATCGGATGTCTCAGGTTAGGGTTAAACTCATTTTTTAACTAATCTGTTCATATTTAAGGAAGCTCAATTTTGTTTTCATTTATTGGTGACTTAATAAGTGATGTAATGAAAGGCCATAAAGTTTCCAAAACACTTGACTTCTTAAGAACTATGAAAAAGTATCAAAGACACAGAATAATACAATAAAACTAGGGGAAATTTGTCGTCTTAGCCTTGCACAGTCGTTACACGGGAGATGGGTATACACACACATGTATAAACACACAACACAGGAAGAAACACATAATGACGTCTTGACGGGAAACTTAATCAACTGTTCACTCTCGCTGGAAACAGCCAACACAATGCTGTGAAACTACAGGTGTTTTCCACTTCAAACAACGAAGCTAATCATCAATCTTCTACATTGATACTTGACAGTTACTGCAAAAGGAAATAAGAACCATCAACACTAGAGGTGGGAAACAAATATTTTGATGTAAAAATCAAGATTCTTATATTGTGAGATTTTAAAATAGATACATAACTTCAATTTTTTTTTTTTTTTTTGGGCTAATCAGTCACTCCCTGCTCAGTGCTACTACTAGCTCTTTAACTCAGTAGAATGCCAGTCTCACAGATGACTGGAGTAGATCCTTAAGTATAGACTAATTCAAAAATAGAATGAGTCCAGAATTGTTTTGAATCGAAAATAGATTCTGAATCGAATCGTGACACCAAGGATCAAAATCGAAACTTGAGGCACCTAAAGATTCCCAGCCCTAATCAACACTCTTGTGCCTCAGCCTTCTGTCTAAACATTGAGTCACAACATCTCTAGTATCTGAAGCATCCGGGTCATTGTTTCTTCATTAAGACATCTAAGAGGAATCTCACACTCCACTGTTTGTACAAACTACTGACACACACAGAACTAAACAAGCACATCAACATTACACTGAACAGCCACAGCACTGACCCTGTCTTATAGATATTTGTTTTTTTTCTGTGCTATCATCATGTTGTGTCTCATTTTACTGCTCATGCAAAAAAGCTGTTACAGTGAAGACATTGAACACAACTCAGCAGCACATAGAAGTTTCACGTCATGTTAGAACGGTCCTGAAAGAACACATACTCAGGGATTTAATCGCAGGTCATGTGCAGCAGATCATGTTGTTGTTGTTAAACATGCACAGACCTTCAAACTTTACTCAAAGCTGACGCACTGAGAGGTGGAACGTGCTAGAATTTATGCTGACATGTTAACACAAACTTGTGTTGTGGTAGCACAAACCACAACTTGTATAACAGAAAGAACTGACAACAGAATATAGAACTGTTGTCTTTATGTCGGCAGGGTGGCGTGATGTTTGTAGGCACACACACACACACACACACGGCAATGAGTTTAATTTTTTACCCTTTCTGTCCCCACTAATGATATGTAAGAAGGACAATTTGGCAACCTATACATCTTCTAAGTTTGGTTCTTTAGGGGCTCAAAAACAGTGTCTCCAGTGTTTTAACATTGACCCAGTCAGAGGTAAAGCTTAAAGCGAGGTACTGGTGGTTGTTCTTGTTGTTTTGCCACAGTGTTCTTTACATGTTAAAGGGAATCAATCAAAGTCTAAGAATAAACGTTCATTATCAGGGAAGCGGTCTGAGCCGGTGTATCGACTGTGACAAGTCAAAGAAGCATCTTTAGAATCTGGAAAAACAACTATAACACTTGAGTTACGCTGCAGTTCAGAAACATTTAAGTGAATGCGCTTTGTTTGGGTTACAAAGAAAACACTTTGAGACTGGAAATTATTTTCATGGGGGTTTAAGCTTTTCTGATTGGCTGTTATGTCAAGCTGTCAAATCTCAGTTCTAAGCAGCAACTGAATTCACAAACAACTTTGAGTAAGTTTCCCCTGAAAAGCCTCCATCCTGTTGTCAGAGTTACTGTGAGCTCTGTTTGAATTTGTGGTTTGCAGCTTTGTGAGTGATGTGTTGTTCTTTTACTGAAAATCACCTCAGTCCATAATCACCTCAGGTTGTTGACGTCAGTAAGTGTCAGTTACTGGGTTTTTTTTTCACTGTCCAAAGATCATGCACCAATCTAATCTTTTTTTTTAGTCCAGCTTTATAAGTGGAATCATAAAACGTTAAAGAAAATGTACCTGAGATGCAGCTTTTCTAAGCTAGCGTCTGCGAGGTCGTCGTTGGCTCTCTGATGGATGTCTCTCTGGGTCTCGATCTTGTGATCGTCTGAGAGGCCGTCCACTTTGTGTATGAACACCTCGAAGTTGATCTCAGGATTGACTCTGTAGGCCCGCGACACGGTGAGGTGAAGCCTGCCCAGGGCCTCCACATAATCATCCTGAAAAGTAAGTAACATTTTAGTACAGATATATGAAATAAACACATCTGTGGATACTCTCATGGAAATAAACCATTAAAAAGTGGCTTTTTTTTTCTTTTTTTTTTAATTGCAGATATTACATTTAAGAACCCCAAACTCCTTATCACAAGTGTCTCCTATGACAACTGTCATGCACAGGTCTTCATATCTGTAGCTTTGTGTTTTTTATGTTACTGAAATTCACGTTTTTTTTATTACACTGTTTATATGAAGGCCCAAATAGGGACCCAAGTTAAAATCTAGCAAACGCTACACTCTCTGTGCAACACATCAGTATTATGCACTGTATTGAAAATGTGATAAACTGTGTTGTCTCTTTCAAATAAAATAAAGTGAACCTTTAAAAAGATTAGAATGTTCATTATCTAAGACTGACGTACAGATTTGAGATTGGAAATAAGTTAAAAATAACACTTGTTATGAATCGGCCCAAAACAAATAATGAATGATTGAAAAATGTAATTATGGTAACTAAGCAACGGTTAATGAGCGTCAGTAAAAAGAACAGGACAATCTATAAATGCTGCCAATTAAAGGTGTTACAGCCACAGCAGGTATGAGGAAATGTGCTGTTACATTGTCTTCCAAAACAGCAAGACAGAAAGCAGGCTCCTCAAGACATCCCTGTGTGACGAGCCGCTGAAACTAATTGAATCTGATGCACCTCCTCGAGTACAAATACACCGTGCGATCAGATCTGCTGTGGATAACTTCATCACTGAGATTACTTCAAGAAAGCACTTAAGATCATGTGGATAGTGCTGACATTTAAGCCATGGCGAGGAATTATCCTTTATTATGGCTGCTCTGGCTGTTCATCACTGCCCCTGAAATCCTCCTGAGATGGTCGTTAACACGCATGCACCTCACAGAGGCAGAGTGAGAATCCACTAAACGACGCTATAATGAGAACTTTTGTCTTTGAATCATGTTTACTGTACCGTCATGTGCATATAGTCTTTGGTCACGGGTCGCATGATATTAACATAAACACACCTTCCGGCTCGCTCAGTGAATTTGACTCAATATGACGTGCTGCTTTCATCACACATCATTAACAATTTACAACTTCCACAATATTCGAGCGGGCTGGCAGGAGAAAGTCTGGGTAACACCAGAGTGAAAAAAAACGTGGTTCTTTGGGTTCACACATGCAGCTCACCCTGAAAACTTCCTCAAGTTCTCAGAGGTTTTTTTATGCAAGTGCTAAAGCACCTTTAGTATATTCTCAAGTACTCCTCTGTGTCACAGTCTCGTTTACTGTAGAAGTTTGATTTCTTTCTTATGTCTGCAGTTTCAGCTGGATGAAGCAGACAGCGTACATGAAACTGAATCTAAATATGTTGTTCTTGCCCCTGTTCCTTACCTGGGCATCGATGACAAATATCAAAGCCCCTGTTCCTCTGAAGATCATCTCGTAGTCGAAAGTGGGGTCGAGGAAGTCAACCTGACCCGGGAAGTCCCAAATCTGGAAGTTGACAAAGGAGCTGCTGGAGATGTCGTCCTTGTAGATCTTGTTGGTGCTCTCCAGGAACAAGGTCTCGTTCGGGGACATTTTGTGGAACACCACCTGGAATCAGAAGTGAGTCCAATGTTTAGGTCTTATTCCTGACAGAGCAGCACAAACTACATATTTGCATTGTTCTGAAGTGAATCACACCCAGGCAGCAGCTTTTCAGTGGCTGCTTTATACATCTCAGGTGAAGCTCTCTCCTCTATTAAAGAAAAGCACAGTTGTTTTATCAGATCCTGCTCTTCTACTGCTGAGATACTTTTCCGACAACATTACATTAAACATTAAAGTGTCACCATGTAACAGTGAAATTTCACATAACAATGCTGTGACCAGGTGAGCCATGACAATACTACATTATAGAGGAAACAGCTACAGAAACCTCCAGTGCACTTGGAAAAAATTACACGAGTAAGGGACAGAACTTGTCTCACTTTTTGGCTTTTGACTTTCACTTTGTTTCATGTGTTAAATCACAGTTTAACACTTGCTTTAATTGTCTTAGACTCTAAACAAACAGGATATTATCTGACTTGATTTCATGTGAAATCACGAGGGAAATTGATGATTCAACTATCAGTATTACATTTCTTTTTCTAAATAGTATTTTAAGGCATTTTTTCGTTAACTACACTGATAAAGATGAATAAACTGTACATTCTGCCTGTAAAAAAACAATATTCTTTTTATAAAAGTTGTGTAATCTGACAGATGATTCGAGCACACAGACATCATTCAGACATCACATGGAGAGAAAAAAGGGAAAAGGGCAAAACTTTGCAGACTCACTTGTCTGATGTAACTTTTGTCACTCGCTTTCTGCTGCACGCTCGTGAACAGCAGACTGGTGGTTTAATCAAAGTCCTGGTCAACTGAATACAGTAACAGGTAGATAATAAATTACAGCAGTTGAAGCTGGAGGACCTGGGAGTTTTTTTTTTTTCCATCTCTCCTCCCGGCCATTTTGAACCAGTTTGTGGGGTCACTGGGGTCACAGGCCAATGAGGAGGCTTACAAGAGAGCATTAATCTGGGACTGCAAGGAAAAGGTCTTCAGGCAACTATCTGTAGGATACCCACACGGCGAATCACGCTATAGCCAGCCTGATTCGACTTCCCCCTTCAAATCTAACATCAATAATAAACTATTATAGAACGCACAACTGCATCTCATCTATAATTCAACCACAGGGCCAGTCTTAAAGTGGAAGATGTGACGAGTATGATCACGCAAATGTAGAGGCCTTTAAATCAAAGAGGGAACACCACCATGTAGGCATGTGAGCCTAAAAAGCACCAAGTCCATCCATGTCAATTGGTTCTGGTAGTTTCAGTAATTGCAAATGGGGTCCAGCATTTTGGGCCAACTAAGAGTAATATAAAAGGTAGGCTACTCGAGGCATTGTCCTGTAGAGGGACCCTTAAAAAATATATTTCAGAAGATTTTCATTTGATTCTATTAATTCACCTCAAATGATTCATATTCTTAAATAAGTTCAAGTTTGCTAAATTCACATAAACAAGTAAAACAATTGTAATCTCTCCAGTTTTCTGGTAAAGGACTGCACTATAAGCTCACAAAATATTAAAAGATTGTACCATGTGTGATTAATCTGTCCAGTATTTCAATCATGAAATGCAGTGCGGTATATAAACAAATATTAAAGAGTGCATATTATCTATAACTCTGTTTTTATTCCTATCTGCTGTTCTTCATGTTTAACACAAAACCTGTCTTTGCAACACACCTCTCCTGAATCCAAAAAGCTGTTTTATTATTAACCACGAAATTGGCAGCAGCTGATCTGAGGGGAGCCGATAGTTAGGAGGAGCTTCGCCTGACTGCATCAACATGTTGTTGAAGCACGGCCGTCACCCCTGGGCCTCCATCACACAGTAAATATACCCAGAGAGAAATCATTCATTTTTTTAAATGCAATAAATTCAAACTTTTACGGTGTGTTTAATGTGAATGCACATATTGTGATAACAATGTCAATGTGAATTATTGTGCAGCCCTACTCCACTTGTACTGTCTTTTTTTTTTTTTTTTTGCAGAGGTGAAAACTGTCCCGAGGGCTGCACAATTTATTGAAATTTCATAATTATCGCAATGTGAGCATTCGTAATAAACACATCGTAGAAGGCTACACAATAAAAAACGATGAATTACATCTTAAAATGCTTAAAATTACGTATTTATTGATTTATCCCACTT
The DNA here is from genome assembly GCF_963930695.1 of Labrus bergylta. Taxonomy (NCBI): domain Eukaryota; kingdom Metazoa; phylum Chordata; class Actinopteri; order Labriformes; family Labridae; genus Labrus; species Labrus bergylta. The sequence goes on from NC_089202.1 coordinate 17,644,290, forward strand.
CATATAGTTTTCACAATATACAACAATATCTACCTGTCACCTGGATCAACTACAGATATAACCATCTTAAAATGGTCATACTGGTTGAGGGGAAAAAAAATGCAGTGTGAAACTATTCCCTCTATTGATGCTGTACTAGTTTAGGATAGGATAGGATAATACTTTATTGATTCAATTCGGGGCGTTACAGCAGCACAGACAAGAAAGCTCAAAAATACACATTAAACAGAATAGATAAGATAAATAAAAATAAAATAAAAATAAAACAGGGGGTATATACAGTACAAAATGAATGATGAAGTTAACTAGGGGGAATTGAGACAGTATTTGCAGAGATTTTACAGGTATTACAAGTGGTGCTGCTATTCTATTTTTTTTTTTTTTGCAAAAGAGGGTCTACAAATGTCCCTGAACTGATGAATCCGGCCATGTCCCTGATAGATGAAATGTTCACGTAGGGCCTTGCAGGTGCTGTGACTGTCTCCTGCACTGATTTAATACAAGGTGTTATGACTTGCAGTTATAAAATATAATAAAAAAAAGGTGTGGTCGCTTCCCTGTCATGTGAGGGCTTACACATCAGACCTGCCCTGCTCCTCACAGCTGGGTGTGACACAGATACATTTGGCATGTTGGACAAGTTGCTAACCAAACAGTCACATGCTGCTTCTATGTCCACATAAATCTGGGAAGGAAGATGCACCTTTTAGCGTCTGCGTCCACACCTGGTTGATAATTAACCACTATACAGCTACACTCCCGTTAGCTCACACTTTAGGCTGTGTGTTTCCTTCAAAGTGAAGTGTACATTGAGATACAACCTTATCGGTGGCTATTGCTCACTCACGACATGCTAAAAGGTACCTTGCTAGCTATGTTGGCTCACGTCCCGTTTACTTGCGTGGAGCAGGGAAGGCGCAGCTCGCCTCGACATGCTAACACTTCATCATCTCTCCTCCTCACCTTCTGTATCGATGATTTACCACTCCTTCTCAAGCCCATTAGCAGGATTCTCGGTTTGCTGTCGGACGGCGACGGGCTGTCCTCGATGTCGGCCTCCTCTTCACCGTAGCCGAAATCTTTGGGGAACGAGTCTGCAACCCCGTAGCTGTCAGCCAGCTGTTCCACCTCGTACTGAATCGACATTTTGACCTAACAATGGTCGCTTCCCCCCCTCCTCTTTTCCACCCCCTTTTTTTTTTTACTTCTCTTTCGCCACAGCCGCGGTTTGTATCGTAAGATCGGTACGCTCACGAATCAAAACGTCCACACAATTGCAAATAGTTTGTCAATAAAGCCTGAGCTCTTTGGAAACACCGAGCGTGATCCCACACATTTCCTTAGGATTTCCTCTCACCCTTCATTTACAGCTCTCGCTTCTGATTGGCTGTCCAGATTAAACACGACATACGATTGGTCGAATCGCCTTGTCACTCTAGTGATGTCCGACGCGGTCACCTGACTAGTACTCAAGACTTGTTTTGTGACCCATAACCCGAATAAGAACCAAACACACCCTCGAAACAAAACATCGTTGCAGTAGTACAGCATTAATATATATGTGTTTGCTGTTATAAAATGAGTATTTAATGAAGTTTGTAATAAAAAAAAATATACCGAACATTGTTTTTAATATACCAGCAGGCGGCGGCAGAGATCAACTACAGAAAGTATGATGCATTCAATGTCTTACTAAAATGTCGGAATTAAACAAAAAACTCCAGAGAGTGTAAGTTTTAACTTATAGGTATTCAAAGTAATTTGCAGCGGTTAAACAGGACGTTCAGTTGAAACATCATTGAAAAAAAACATTGATCTTCATTTATGATTTCAACGTTGTTTCTATATTAACTGGGGGTGTAAAAATGATGAAGAATCAACATCAGATGTGTCAACAATACGTCGGAGGATTGGAAGATTTCACATTGTTTCGATGATTGTTCGCTGGTTGTCTAGGTCTGTATATTTCTAATATTAGATTAGTCTGAGATTCGGCGAACTGCAGAAGTTGTATTCCTGGTGACCCTGTCATTCTTTTTCTGTACTTATAGACAGCATACAGTCAGTCATACATTTATTTTTGGCAACCATGACTTTATTAATCTTAGCTATTTGATAATTTGATCAGCTACCCTACTACTTTAGCTGTGTTAACATTAATGTTATTGTTAATTTTATAATGATGTTAACCTGCCAAAAGTACACATAGTATGGTACAGATGGACACAGTTGGTCTTACATTTATTATGATTGAAAGTCTATCAATAATTATCTGGACATAATCAGGTTTGAGAAAAATGTATCTCAAATACATATTCATTTTATAGTTTGACCCATGTCCTGTCTGTTAAGGGTTTATGACCTTAACTGCAACCAGTCAGCAGGGGGCTCTCTGACTCTTTTGTCTTCACTCCCAGGCAGCTGTCTCTCTCCATCCTTCTTAATGCATCTAACACACAGTTAATGTGAAGCAGGTCTTAGGTCTGTTTTAAGTTGCTCAGTATACCTAATGAGCTTTTCTTCCTAAAACTTTTACAAAGAAGACATACAATGTAAAGTGGCAGACGAAGCAACAGAGCAAACTAAAATACCATTACAATGACAATGATTTTGTAAATTTCCCCATTGTGGGATAAATAAAGGATTATCTTATCTTATCTTATCTTATGACAACGTGTTTACAATATAAACAAAAGAGCGAAGAGCAACACACTGGCAAAGAGAAAGCATATTGTAATTGTGTCCGACCTAGCATATGGAGCAGCTCTAGACCTGGAAATAATGGCTTTCAAAGGACAAGTCAGTTTTGTTTCACTATTATAATATTTGTATCTTTCTTATATCATTATGTTTGTTGTTATGTTGTTTGGTGCGCTGTTCTCGAAAAGCCTGATTCAACTGATATCTGAAATGCCGTATATTTACATTTTCTACTTTAAAAAAAAAATAACAAAAAAGTTAGTTTTGTTTCACCTCTGCCTTTCTCAAAGTTAGGACCAGATGTCCCGCCCCTTCTTGATTGTGATTGGTCAGTGAGGGAGAAGTGACATTGACGAGCGGCTGTTCCGAGTGGCAGTTCTTAAACTAAACTTAATTTTCCGGCCTCTTCAGAATTAGTTTCCCTTCTCTTCAAAACAGGGTGTGTGCGTGTGTGTGTGTGTGTGTGTGTGTGGCCAAGCGAACACGAAACACAATATTTAATACGGAGAAAGTCAACTGCATTTCCTATTTCGCTATGGCACATTACAGAGTAAGTAAGTGTGTTGGTTGTTGCTCAGGAACTGAAAACTAGCGAAACTGTTCATCAGTGAATATATTGAACACCTGTTGAAGTCGAAGAGGTTCAAAGTTGTAAACGTAAACGATAATGTTCATAAACTAACTAACAGCTTTTCGACAACATTTTCTGCATTGTCACATAATTTAAGTAGCCTAACTGTCTATTTAAACTTTACAAACAGAAAGTAACACACTGAGGGGGACATGACGTCATTGAGTTTGAGTCATGTTGATAGAAAAAATCTTCATATATTTCCACTTAAACACAACAGAAAAAGTTAAAGGTTGATCATTAATTATTTTCATATTTGTTATCTTTTCCTCCGACAGGGTCCAGACCCCAAAAGGGAACAGTTTCGCAGGTACCTGGAGAAAGCTGGGGTTGTGGACAGTCTGACCAGTGGTATGGCAATTTTACCTTTTAACCTTAATCTGACAGGACTGAACCAGTGAATATTAAGAGATTAAAATAAATAAAAAAATCATTATCTAATTAGATAAATGGTACCAAATTAACTCTTCAAATTAGACTGGATTTGTACACAAACTTTAATACAAACAGCAAAAACAATGTGATGAGTCAACAATAAGTAATGTAAGGTGTTATATTAAACTGTTTTTAAGATCACACACATTATTTATGCTTTACTTCTTGAAGTGACTCCGATTCAGCAGCAGAATACTTTTTTTTTATTATCAATACATTTTTAAATAAGAGTAGTGCATAATCTTCACTAAAAGGGGAACAAAATAACTGTCTGTTTTGATATATGTCCAACATGTATTGATTTTTTAAACCCATGTTATATCAGCAGGTTTCCCTCAATTCTTGTGTAGTTAAACGTAACCCTCTTTTTCCTTCCTTCATTTCAGTTTTAGTGGCCTTGTATGAAACCCAAGAGAGGCCCAACAATGCTCTGGAGTATCCTTTCTACATTATGTACACACTACCAGACTCTCCAGAACAAGGAGGTGTTTGCAGAGAGTATTTTAGTTTACCTACAAGAACGTTGAGTTATAGCCTTAAAGTCTTTGATCCGAGGCCTTTGCTTGTTGTAGTCTTTAACCGGCTCCTTCTAGATTTGTGAAGCAGCATCTCGGGGCTGCCGGCATGAATTCAGAAGACACGGAGGCTCTGCAGCAGGAGGTGCTCGAGCTGAGGCAGAGGTGTACAAGTCTGTCAGAGGAAAACAAAGACCTCAAAACAAAGGTGAGCTTTGCCTGTTCAAAACGGTGAGTGTCAAAGTTATTTTAGACAGCCAGTTGTTTGACTGGCAACTCTTTTGAGAGCTAGTTTTGTGACAAGTAGTGTGTATGACTTGTTGATTTGTTTTGGATCAGCTAATTACACACACAAAAACGTGTGTGTTTGTGATTTCAGAGCAAGCAAATACACAACAGTGAGCTCTCAATGATGGGGGGGGGGCGACCAGTAGCTTAGTGGTTAGTGCCCGCACCCCATGTACAGAGGCTAGTCCTCTAAGCAGATGGCCTCCTGACGCCCCTTTCCGCATGTCATTCTCTCTTTATCGACTTTCCTCTCTCTAAATAAAAAGACATAAAAAGCACAAAAATAAAAACTTTTTAAAAAGAGATATTTATAGGTAGTTTATAGAGAAGGGAGCTTTTCTGTGTAAGTTTTGTCAACAATGAACAGATGTTTTATTTATGAATTAATTAAGGTCATCATTCTGTTACTTCTGTTATATGTGTGGTATATCACAATGTCTGAAGTTGGCAAAAAACAGTTAGAGTGTAACCTTATTAAAATCAAGTCCCTGCATTTTGCTGATTTTCAATTGATGTTACGAGGCCTTATTTTGTCTAACATAAAAAAATGCATTCTGATGTCTGCCTTTAGCTTTTTTCTGTTGTGTCAAGATAATTGTCATAATAAAATAAAATTCACTGATATAGACGTATGTCTCTCCATCTCTCCAGCTGCAGCGCTATGAGCCTGTACCAGAAGATGGAGCCACAGCCGACTAGACCTCCTCACAGCGCTGTTCTGATTAATGTTCTTTTTTTGTTTACACTTCTGTCACTTTAAATTTGAATTTAAAGACTAGATGACACTGTTAAGTGAACGCCTATAATTTGTACGTAACTGTGCTGTTTTCTTGTGAACCTTAGTTTCTAATATGTTTCTTAGAATTTAACTTATTTTGTACATGTTTGTAAATATGTTTTTTCCCCTTAATTTAGTCATTAGTATAGTTCAGAAAAAAGAAAGTTTCCTCTCATGTGACAGTACAGTTCTTCAGAAATGGGAGATGTTTTGAATACTCTTATGTTGGAATAAAACTAAAAATATAATCATACTTTTATTTTCCTGGCATTAAAAACACTTTGACAAGACCCTCACAGCAATGTAAGACAACAACACACAACTTTTATTTTGAAAGGTCTGGTAAAGTTACGAAAGAAAGATTCTAGTCAAATAAAGAACAGCCGTGTAATACTTTATTGTTGTTTCACTAAACCAATTCCTTAAAGGTAATGTATAATCCTTGCTTTTTATTTTGGTGTTACTGATTCTGTGGTCCAAAATGGCGATTTACATCAATATCACGAAGAAGTCTACTTTATTTTGAACACAACCATGGTTATCAGAAGCCAGCCTTAATGTTGGAATGGAGTAGGCAGGATCTACCAAACTTTCTCATTTTAGTAATATGGTGCCACAGGAATCAGTCCTAAAACCTGGAAGTAAGTTAGCATTTTAGCGCCATGGGGTCTATCCTCTCAAAGTCAATGGGAGTTTTGAATGGGTTTGTTTTTAGATGCCTGAACACTCTATATGTTGAGTTTTTAATGTAATGTGTCAACTACATTTGTACTCATTTTGTAGCTACACATATGAAAGTAACAGTAGAATAAAGGTTCAGTCCAAAAATAGTTGCACAAATTATATATGACATTCATTATGAAATCCTGAGTTGTTTGGTGCTGGTATAATTCACCACAAGCAGTTTTTTGTGTTTTCAAAGCGTGGCATAGTACGTAGACTGCTGTTAAATGTTTGTTAGGAGAACCAAAAAAACAAAAAATAATATGAACAAAGTGTCTCTTGTTAAATCCAGAGCTGTTGAATCCATTACTGAAATTCAGAAAAGGACTCGTGTAACCTTGATTCCTGAACTCCAATACAGAATATAAGGAAACGGCATTTGAAGTTTAGATTTGCAGGTCTGTCGCTCGCCTGCTGCTCGTGTTACTTGCCATCGATGTTTTGCAGTTGGAGGAAGGTGGTCGGGAGTTGTTCCCTGCTGATCCTGAGCTGGAATCTTCCACCGACTCTGGAGTGGAAGGCCGACTTTGTTGTTTGGCGTCCGACTTTGACGACTGCATTCGAGCAGAGGAAGTTCCATTGCTGGGCTTTGATCCCCCTCCATATGAGTCTGTGTCAGAGCTTTTTCCCTCCAACACTGTGGAGCATTTTAAAGATCCCTGTGCCCTGAACAGCTTCCTTGCTGCACTTACTGGCAGCGTGGGGAAGGAGGAAGAGTGAGCGGCCTTCTGCTGGCATTTAGGAGAGTCTGGGCTCCCTCTTCCACTGCTCTCCTCCTCCTTAGTTTGTAGGGGACGATGCGAAAAGTCCTCAGCCTCCTGCTTTGGATTTATTAGAGAGTCGCAGCACGGTGAGCAGGGCTCTTTAGCAGTCAGGTTGCAGTTACAATCCTGAGGGCTTTGAGCTGAACATCTAGAATCCTCCAAATCGTGCTGATTGGCCTGCTCGCCCTGCAGAGGTGGAAAAGTTGAAGGCTTGATAAGGTTTGGGTACATAATGTTCCCCTGCATCCTCTCCAGCAGGAGGTTGTAGTCACTGGGCGCTGAAGCAATTGTCGCCTTTCTGGCGTCACAAATTTGCACAACGGATTCTTTTTTAAACTTGTTGACGTAGTACTCTTCAGGTTCATCTCTCTCGTCTCTCAAGTGACGGTAGAAGTCCAGGATGCCCTTTTTGATTTTCTTGTAGCCCAGGTGCGTGATCTCCAAAATGTTTAGAAAGAGGGAAATCCCAGCAATGCACTGCATGAAAACCATGAAGACACTTTTCTCCGTTGGTCTGGAAACGTAGCAGTCTACAGCATTAGGACAAGGGTCCCGCTGACACTTGAAGAGTGGGTAGAGGTGGAAGCCGTAAAGGAGATACTGGCCTGTCATGAAGGCCACTTCGACGACAGAGCGGGTGACAACGTGAGCCACGTATGTTCGCAGCAGAGAGCCCCTCAGAGGAGCTTTGTTGAGCTTCCCCTGATCGAGCTGCTTCATTTCCCGCTCTATCCTCTTCCTGGCTTCTGCCAACTCCACATCCACCAGCTCCAGCTCCTTCCTCAGCAGAGCCTTCTTCTTCTGCCGAGCTTTCTCCAGCGCCCGCAGCCTGTACAGAGCGTGGCCCATGTAAACCAGGGAGGGAGAGGACACGAAAATGACCTGCAGCACCCAGTAGCGGATGAGGGAGATTGGGAAAGCGAGATCATAGCAGACGTTTCTGCACCCGGGCTGCTCGGTGTTGCATATGAAGTCGGCCTGCTCATCGTTCCACACGTCCTCGGCTGCAACACCGAGGACCAGCATGCGGAAGATGAACAGAATGGTGAGCCAGATCTTGCCGACCATAGTGGAATGAATGTGCACCTCCTCCAAAATCCCCCCGAGGAAGTTCCAGTCCCCCATCTTCACTCTGCCATTATGACTTGTGGAAAATCAGAAGCAGAGAGAAATCAAACAATCAGGGAGTATATCTGTGAAAATGTGTATATAGAAAGTTAGAAGCTTGAATTAAGCAATACGTATAGAACAGCAAAAGCATGCTGAAAATAAAAGCAGCGTTTCAAACTAAAACAGTTTGAAGAGCACAGTTTGTCTTTTAAACAGAAGAAGAATTATATTCCCAAATTAAAATAGTTTTACCTCTTAATTGAAAGAAATGTAACACAAACAAGTAGGAAAATAGTAAATTGAAGATGATAAAAGTCACATTGAAAAAAAATCATTAAAAACAGTCACAAAAAAGTCGTCCATCCAGGAATATAATCCAATATTGGCGAGCTAGCTATCCGCTTTTGGCTCTTCAAAACCGTTCTCCTCATCTGCAACATCATAAAAGCAGGCCAGAGGACTTGTACACACACTGTCTCCATTTACCTTGCAGCAGCATGGATGGACTGCCGGTGGTGACTTAAATCTCCTCGGGTCATACGGCCCCTGACGCCCAAAATTTTTTTTTAAAAATCGTTGGTGCCCTCCACATGAGTCCCTGCACATCAGCCAAACCTCCGTGACCCGCTTCTGCTCCTGTGTCCATCAGACACAAAGTGAGAACAACTGAGCTGCTGAGGGACGGCTGCCAACTCTGACTAAAGAAAGTCAATACCAACAGCTTCAGCAATGCATTTAGATCATTGCCTCACAGTGATGGGTTGTAACACGGAAATTGACCTATTGGCCTATCTTTGCAGGTCAATACCGTTTTTTTTTCCATCATATTTCTCTGGATTGAACATGATTCTGAATGATTTTTACCTTTGTAAACTGTAACACTGCAAGCTTACAACTGCACCCTCTGAAAGTATTTGTATTTGTTGCTCATTGGGGTGTGTGCTACAGCTGTGGGTGTAAATAACCATGCCGTTTCCAAATATATGCTTTGTAGTCCAGACTACATGCCAAAGGATTTCTCAGCTCTAAAATATCCCAGTCTATTTTCTCTTCATATGTACAGAGAAGGAATTAGTCTAGCACTGAAAACCCTATTCAATACCAATCAGTTATCCACACAGGCCTTGTACAATCAATCGTTTTCTACTATAGTGCAGCAAAAGTCACCATGTCCCATTTCAAACCCCGCTGGTCCTCGCTGGCTGTAATTAAGTCCTCATGATATCGCAAGACATTATTTTATCCCAGCAACAGTAAACCTCTCACAATGGATTAGTGGGTTTACCAAGCTCTGTTTGCCAACTTCAAACAGTACAATTCTAAGTACTTTTAATTGCCTCTGTGATAAAAAAGGCCTTTTATCAGAGGTCGGCCATGCCTAAAACCCTGTAAGAAAAGCATATTATTGTTCTTTAGTTTAGCAGGTCACAACAAGCATCAACTAGAGCAGGATTATTTGTTAGAAAGACAAAAATAGCTTTACCTTATCCCCAAACTGTGATGTGTGTAAACAAGATTCAACCCCAATCCACCAGCAGGCTTTTTCTTTCTACCCGACTGTTTTTATTTTGTTCTCATTCGTCCCACAACAGGATTGATTCAAACCAGTCTGGTTACAAAAGACATAATGGGTAAAGGGTCACACTGAGGTTACATATTGGGGAAAATCCTAGTGCTATTTCCTCTTGTTTTTTCTTCTAGTCCTGAAATCAATTTTCACTTAGAATTCAGCCCCAGGACGTCCCAACAATCACTATGTCACCTCTGTTTCTAGTTTCAAAATGTAGAGAATTATCTTTGGTGAAATTATCATGTCTACGATCTAAAGCAAGACATAAAATAAACCAAATTCCCACACATAATATACAAAATATTTAGGTCAAACTGTGTTAACTGCATAAACTAAATTGGTGTGTTTGATACATACACCTACATGCATGAATTAGTGACATAACAAGTTTAAAAGCTCATCATGGTCCAATGTGGAACTTACTAACAGACTCGACTGTGATGGAGAGAAATCAAGATGTTAAACTCATTACATTTGTAAGTAATGTTCGTTCTGTACATATAGATAAATCTAGATTTCCACAAGTGTTTGATCTGCATAATGAGGAACAACTCCAGAAATGTGTAAAAGCTATATAATGAAGAAAAGATGGGTGCTCCGCTTGAGAGTAACTGTGCATGTATGTCCATCACCGCTTGACACTCTGGATAGTTATAATGCTTTCTGTAATCCATAGAGCGCACTGCTGATGAAAGAGAACTGCAAGTATAATACAATGAAACTCAAATGAAATGCTTTTTGACTGGTGAATAAATCTCGGGGGATATCGGCATTAAAAGTAGCTGATACCGTTAGTGACTTGATATGCTAAATCGGCCGATATTATCGGCTGGCCAATTAATCGGCTGATTTTGACTCGACTTTATTGGTAGGTACACAGTTCATGCTGCTGTATCAGCTGTCTTTTTGTGGATGCTGAAGCCTGACCAAACCAAACTAAGAAATCTACTGTTATTTTCAGTATTTGAAATATCCTTAAAATCTTTAACAATAAAAATCATTGAAAAAAAAAAACCTTCATCCCTGACCCCTCAGCAATAAATATTCAGCGCATGATACAAGGTTTGAGATTGTTCAGTGGTAAATTCTCATCTCATCAGGCTTTAGGGCTCTTGAACCACAAGGCAACATGCCATCTACTAATGTGTACAGGCAAACAGGTTCATTGTAATTGAATATTGATTCACTAAGTCATATTGATGAGCCGAGTTTGGAAACTATAGAACTTTCCACATATAGCAGAAGCAGTCGCAACCACATGGGTACATATACAGGTTACCATGTCCCTACAGCATCAAACTGCAGTGCGCCGTACATGCACCGTGTGTTCTGCTACTTGCTATTTATTTGGATGGAACATGGAGAATTGTGTGTATATTCATCAGACAATAGTCAATACTCAACCATTTCTGCAGAAATTCAATCTGTTTGACAACGTTTTTTTTAAAGGTGATATTTTATTGAAAAAGAGTTATGAAGATTTAGCACCGGGTGTTTGAGGTCTCAGATTAGTCTTTTGTCAAACTACCTGTAATTGAGGACGATAAGGTACATTTTCTGTATTACAGGTATGTTTCTTTAAAATTGGTACCCAGGGGCGCTGGTAGCCTACTTCTTGATTCACGCGCCCCATTTACAGAAGCTGTAGTCCTCTCTGCAGCGGACCATGTGTTCAAATCCGACCTCTGCTCTTTTTTCTGCACTTCATCCAACGCTCTCTCTTCCGAGCGTTACCTGGGTCTCTTCAGCTGTCCTATTCAACGGGGGCAAAAATGGCCCCAAAAAAACCCATCTTAAAACAAAAATGGATACCTGATGCTGTTCTCAAGTTATCTTTAGGCCATTTTGCTTGTATTGGATAGGGCCGTTCAAGAGACACAGGAAACGTTGGGAGGAGAGAGTGAGGGAGGACATTCAGCAATGGGCCGTCGCAGCGATGACTATAGCCTCCGTACATGGGGTGCATGACATTAACACTATGCTAACCAGCGCCCCGCTGTTCCCACTCTTGCTGTACAAACAGATTTATTCAAAGAGTAATGAATCAGAAAATGCATTGACGCTACAGCATTCATACAACTCGACATGTAATTAGCTGCTTCCTGTCAACAGGATGTGAAACAATGATGTGGCTTTAAGTCAAGGCCTGATGGTAAACCATACACTTTCAAAGTTTCCTGAAGACTTCTTAGTAAACTCTGTCTTCTTGTCACACAGCCAAGCATGATTATGACGTATTCTGTTATGACTGAATTCAGGGACTTCCAACATGTTGGAGGCACATTTTAGGAATAGTTAAGCTTTTCAACAGTTCATAATGTTTCAACAGAAACGTTTTCACAACAAAATCATTAAAAATTTCAATCAGGGGCGCCAGTGGCCGAGTGGTTATGGTGCACGCCCTATTTGATTTTTTTTTTGTACCAGGTTTTGTGTTTTAATTTCTGCTGTAAAATCTTTTTTTTGGCTGTGTGTGACTTCCGGGGCTCCTGGAGCCAGCCTCAAGCGGAAACTCGACAAGCTGCAGGATTCTGCACTTCCATTATGGCTTAATTTTCCACTCGGTCATTCCCCACTCTCTCTCTCTCTGTCCCTGATTTCCAAATCTATCTACTGTCCTGTCTCTACAATAAAGGCACAAAAGCATAAAAATGTAGCTTTACAAGTCTGTTTTATTTTGTCCTTATAAAGAAGAATGATGTGAAATTCAAACACTGACCATTTATTTCCTTCCTCCTCGAAAAAGCTAAAATGTTTCAATAAAAAACCCTCAAGCAAAAGAAAGACTTAATCTGAAATTAAGAGAAATATAAGTTACTCACTGTACATAACATTCAAAACAGGTCTTAATCATTCAATCTATAAAAGCACATTTAAAACAGCCTCTTCTTAGATGTAAAATAAAGTTTCTGCAATGCAACAAATTAAAAGCAGGAGGCACTGTTCCACTTAGATTCAACCTGATAGAAAAATACTTTTAAACAGAATATCCTGTGCACTACATTCACAAAGTCCCTGATTAGCAACTTTGCTCTTAAACACATCTGTAAAAAAAAAAGTATTTTCTCCTGAGTGTGAAATTAAGGCTGTTAGTGTTGACTTTACAAAAGGTTGGAGAGTGCAGCTCAATGACTCTATGAGGCTGGGGTCAGAAATATGTTGAAGAGGATAGCAAAGAGTAAAAACACTGCAAATCCCACTATACACATCCAGAACCGAGGGTCTTTGAGTAGCTTCTTGTTGTAATCGCTGAAAAAGACGTAGCCGATGGTCATCCCGGCCACAATGCCTCCAAAGTGAGCCACAAAGGACACCTGGGAGGACAGAGAATGGAGTCAAAGTTTCTCCTAAATTAAATTCACAAAAAAAAATCCTAAACTACTGAGGTCTGACCTGCTTGAAATGTTGCAGAACTGGTTTACCAGCCAAAACAAATGAATAGGGTAGGGAAAAAAAGAGAGGAGACGAGTTGGGGGGAGGGATAAGGAGTCAGGGTTTATAGATATTTCAGTTGGTTTAGAAACTATTGAGTAATGGTACAAGGGTCGTGGATTTCTAAATGTGGATTACTGATAAGAAAGAGAAGCGGTTGGTTTGAAGAGTGTGGGTTTGAGTTTTAACAGAGCGATACATGTCTGCATGAAGCATCAAGTCCTGGCAAGAGCTGCTGATCCTGTCTCTACCCACAGGCAAATTAAATCCTTCACCGTCAGCTTGGGGAAGGGCAGCCAGCAGTTTTAGCTAAACGGTCATTAGATACTGAAGTCCTCTGCCGTACAACAGAGATGAAATCCTACCTTCATACCAGCGTCGTCGTTGACAAATCTTCTGTAGAAGGCGAATCCAAAATCTACGCCAACTGGAAAAAGGAAACAGAGTAACGTGAAACTGTTTTATCGGAGCAGTAACATAAATAAAAAGAATAAAAGCGCAAGGGAGAACTATACCAAATGTGAGGATGGCGAGGATACGAAACACTCCGAGGAGAGGAATCATCTCTCGGAAGTTCTGCCAATTGAAAAAGTCATCAATCAATAGATTATTTTTTATTCACAAAGCGCTGAGTCATAACTAAAACTAAGTTGGGACACTTCACAAAAAGAGTTGCGCTTGACCATACTCTTTATATATATATATATTTTTTAAACAGAAAGTCAACACAAGTCCTGCATGAGCTCGCAACAAACATCAGGTTCAACTTTAAAGGTGGATAAAACAAAGTAAGACAGCGAACAATGAAGACGTGCTTCAAAAAGCAGTTAGTAAATAATTTAAAACAGAACACTTGTACAACTAAAATACTAAGGGATTCAATGTGTGCTCAACAGATGAGACACCTGAGAACAATGTCATGATTTATAGACTTGATTTTATGAGATTACACCTTTCAAATACTTTTATTCACCTACCTATTCCTTTATTCATTTTATTGCTCTTCGCCTTTTCATCCATTCTTAAGCCTTCTTTAATTATTAAGCCTTTTAATGAATCCCTTTAGTCATTAATTTTACTGCTCTAAGTCTTTTACTCATTTCTACTCCTTTTAATGATCTACTCTTTTATCCTCTGTTGCTTTTATTTATTTAACCATCTATCTTTTATTCTCTCTTTTTATCTTTTGTTTTTAGTGCCTGGGATGTGATGTCATCTTCCTCTTCTTTATTTTTTTATTCTAGTCATCGTCTTATTGACTTATTTTTCTTAATTGTATTGCTTAATAGCTTTAACTGCCCTTTGAGACCTGCCCGTTCTATCTTATTCATTCCCGTACTTTGGTTTTATATTAGTTTTGTTCTCTCTGTTTGGCCTGTTCATGTCTGTTCTGTTGTTGTCTGTCGGAGCACTTTGTAAACATCCGTTTTTTAAAGGTACCTCTACATGAGGATCAAAGTTAAGCTAAACAACATCTACATTCCTTAGTACATCATTTAAAACAAAAACTGTCCTCAAAATTAAGCAATGGAAGTGTTGAGGGCCTTTCATTGTTCTAATTAAAGTACATTAAGTCTAACAAGAGTGTACCAAAAACCCTTTTCACATATAAACACAGATTTTTATATAAGTGGATGTAAACGTACCACATAAACACAGATTTTTATATAAGTGGATGTAAACGTACCACCACTGCGTTCATGAAATATCCTCCTATTAGGGCATACACTCCTCCAGAAGCCCCCACCAGAGCGCTGAGAGGATCAAAGATGGAGCTGGACAAAGAGCCTGAGGAGCAAACAGAAAATATATCAGCTTCACAATCAGTCACAGACTGGCTCGCTAACACAAACAGGAAAACACGACTTGAAGATGAAGTACGGGTGCATACCATTCACAACCACTGATGGGTTTTTTTTTTAAGCTAGCATAGGATTGAGAAAGCTGCTTATGTTATGAAGGAGCCTGCATAAGATATCAGGGTGGAAAACAAACAAGTGTCACTGACCTGCCAAGACACCAGCCAGGTAAACCATCCCCACTTCAAAGCCTTTGTGCACCAGCTCCAGGGGGATTCCCACGATCAGCTGCATCACCAGGTTCCCTATGATGTGCTCCACACTGAGGAGAAACAGAAAATACGAAACCAAAGATATAAAGGAGAGTGGATTAAATAAAAGAACAACCCTTAATGCCTGAGTATAATTAAGTGTTGACTCAATTTGAAGGCTTTTAAAGGAGAAGGATGTTTTTGGTTTGTTTTTGGTTTTTTCCAGAAACAATCAAATGAAAAGACCACATCCGCTAATGCATCAGCAAATTCTCTACACCTGTTTTCTGCTGAGGAGCTTTTAAAAAGTAATCCCAAACACATTATTTCACTAATAAAAAATTATTATTTTCTGAAACAGCTGGGAATTGTAGTTTTTTTTCAGCATGTAGTCTTTATTTTGGACTATTTTCAGCTTTGAATAAAGACACATTTGGTGCTTGAATTAGTATTTCAATCTGTGGGACATTATAGTAGATTCAACGCAAAATAACCAGCGGCGTCTGTGTTCATTGTAAGAGAGGAACGTGCCATGTTGTTCGATATATGGGGCATCGTTCACACATTTTTTTTAAGGAACATCTGGCTACACAGGATAACACCCCCCCCTTTTTGTTGTTTTGGTCTTTTCACGGTAGTCCTTCAATGTGAGGACAATCTAGAATATCAGCAGCCTTATCCTTAAAGCAAACATCCTGTGAAGTCTCATCCAGTGACTGTAAGCACTGTTCCTCTTTGCTACTCGAGTTTTCCCCTGTGCTACTCGAGTTTTCCTCTGTGCTTCTGTGTAGTCATGATTTTTGGTTTTCCTGTGTTCCTGTGGCTCACACACTCATGATTCCCTGGACCGTTAGCTGACCACGTCTTATGACCCTGCAGTGTTTAGACAGATGTGGGTGTGTACTTTGTGGACCTCCGTGTTCCTCTTTTAAAACCTTCATTTTAAAAGCACATAATACTCAGCTTCATATAACTCCCCTCTGTTACTGTGATAGTGTTGTGACAAAAAAAAAACGTGGGAAGGTCAAAATCAAAGTTATTATCGTTAACTAAAACTATGAAAATGA
Source organism: Labrus bergylta (assembly GCF_963930695.1). Classification (NCBI taxonomy): domain Eukaryota; kingdom Metazoa; phylum Chordata; class Actinopteri; order Labriformes; family Labridae; genus Labrus; species Labrus bergylta. The sequence goes on from NC_089202.1 coordinate 17,660,353, forward strand.
TGAACACTATATTGTCAAAATTGAAGGCTTTACAAAAACTGGATAACTAACTGAAAATGTATCGTGTGTTTTAAAACACACTACAGTAAAATTAAAGAGACAAAACAAACAAAGTCTCTTTGTTGACAAGTGACATCAGGTTTGTACAATTTTCTAAGGCATTTTTGTCAGTGCATGTTTTCTATTGCTTTCCTTGTTAAATCATTTATCCTTTTGTCTATTTTATAACATGTTTGAAACAAAGATACCATTCAATCTTTTGTGAATGGTTATAGTTAATCATCTTTCGTATATGGCTCTTTTTTTTAAAGAAGAATTTGGGGCTTTTTTTGTGACTTTATCGGAGAGATCGGACAGTGGATAGCACCAGAAATCGGGTAGAGAGAGAGAGAGAGAGAGGCGCATGAACCGACCACTCAACCGCCCCATGTACAGAAGAACACATTTTTCTTTTTAATGCTGTGATGTTTTGAGTTTTTATTTCACTATACTTTCTCTGGATCCCACATTAAAACCTAAACTAAAAACTTACAGAAAATAAACTCAAACTATGCATTTCTAAAAATACAATTAAATGCCAGTGTGAAAACGTATTCATTGTTGTAACCTTGGTCACAATAAGGACAAAATACACACCGTCTTATTGGTCTCAACAGAGATGAATCAACACGTCTAACCCTAACCCTATCCAAAAAACCTGCTGAGATTATGAGCTTCACCAAACTGATATTTACAGCAGAGCCACTACTGCATGACTCGAGCCTTCATTGTGTAATTAAGGCATCTAAAAAGTCACTGCCAATGCTCTTACCCGGCGTGGACGAACATGTAGGAGATGAAGCGCCACGCTTCCTGTCTGCGCTCAGATTTGTATGTGAGGGGGCTGTTCCAGATGCCTTCATCCAGCGTCACCCACTGCTTCTGAGGCTTCCACACGGCGTAGTAGATAAACACTGCCAACTGGGGAAGAACAAGACCGGTACAGAAAAGATTGGATTTTAAGGAGGGGATTAAATAGTTGAAATTTACTTTGCAAAACGAACCAAAATAAAATGCAATTTTTGGTAAGCAGCAGCAATATGGAGGGGTTTCAAAGACAGAGAGATGAATGTTTAACCAGCAGCAGAAAGTACCCCCCAGTCCCTCAGTGTGTTTGTTCACAGCTTGAATCTGTATGAAATTAAAGCCAACGACATGCTGAGAAGGAGAACTGCAGCTCAGTGGATCTTCTCCGGGTACATAAAGTGCCTCCCCCCCCCCAAATTAAGAAAGTATTCACTGGCATTCAAATGCAGCAACACAGCACGTCTGTGAGACACAAAGAGAGAGCTGTTCATCAACAAGTATGAATAGACAGCATGCAAAAGAACCCAATGATAAGGAAGAGAGTGTCGAGGCAGCCGTCAACCAATTCTGATGGCAACATGGGAGCAGCGGGCGAACAGACCTTTACTGCAATTTCAGTCAGATTTTGAAAAAAGTTAGGCGTGTAAATTGACCTTTTGCAGGTTGCTAACGGTTCAAACATAGTTAATCATCCTACATGTTGAGGCACTTGTCAAGGTTAAATACATACAACGGTTTTGCCTCATTGTCCATTTTGCCTGATTAAGTCTCTTTACACAATCTATGGCTGCAAGAAGCAGAGAATGTGCCTTAAAAAAAAAAAAGGAAAAAAAAGGAAAACATGTGTGTGCATTCATCAGTCTATACATCAAGTTAAAGGTTCCCTACTTTAGCATGTGACTGCTTGAATGAAGGCGCGCGTGAGTTTGGTAGTGGTCCAATACTGGCGCAAATAGCAGGAAAGGGGGAATAGGGCGGATCAATTCAGTACTGTGTGTGTTTACATCTATTTGGCATAACATGTCATGTGTCAGCAGTGCGTCACGGTCATATCCCTGAAAGGAAAATGGTGGGGGCTTCCCTGACCCCCATGGAGGGAGCTTAATTGGCAGCTGTTTTGATGTATTTTGTGCTTTTTGCCCCAACAACCTCAACTTTAACCTGCACTCTGCAAAGTTCCTACCTTTCCTCTTTCAAGGTTGTAAGAGCAAAGTTTAGATCAGGCCAGATGTTGCCTTCATATATAGATTAAACAATAATCCTAGTGTCTTCCACACATTAATGCAAGCCGCTTCTTATCAAACACTGGGAAAGGATCATTATTTGTTATCAGCTGATACCCAAGGCCCAGGTTTCTGCATCAGAACGGCGAACGTCTAAGGGTTGCATACCTGCCAACATGTCTTCTGGTGAAGCTAATCTTCTTGTTTCTTTTATATGTGGGCAATTTTGAACAAATTCCTGTTAGCAATAACCTTAGGACTCGGTCTACGTCCTCTTTTAGCCTTGGGGAATAAACGCAGCTGCAGCATCTCCCCTTCTGCTCTTCCATAAAATCTCCTTCTGAGCGTTCCACATTCCACATTTGTGTTTATTCACCCGAATCTAAAAGTCAAAACGTCGGTCTGGCTTTTCCTGTTTACTCACTCAGGAGAAGCATCTTCTGAATCCCCCACCTGTGAGGATCAACTGTACCAGCTCCAAGCTAAAGCGGCAACAAACTTATTAGAATTACTGTTTTTATTGGCACCAAGCCGACTGCACTTGTTGAATCAGGTCATTCAGAAGAGGAAGCACAGACGATACAAGATGAAAAATGACTGTTAAAGCTTAAATACTGTCGCCGTAAAATGTTTGCCTAAACGATTCAAAGATGGCACACCTGGGCTTTTATGACTGCAGCTCCTTATCTGCTCTAATAAGTACGGTTACAGCTAATCTATACAGTAATGAACAGCATGGCAGCGTATGTAGGCTGCATGTAGAACTAGATCACAGGATCCATACTGATCATGCCGGCTTCATATAGTATTTGTGTCGTGCACAATCAGGGCAGGAGCTACCTCTACAATACTGATGAGGATGATGAAGATGGGGGGCGGGCAGCAGTTGGCTCGCTCCAGGTACGTGCTGCGGGAGTCTTCTGGAAGCATCCATTGGGAGACGGACTGCTGGAACTTCTCACAACATCCTACCTTCCCTCCATCGGGCTGGTGCGCTCTGGTCCTGACCTTTCTGCCATCTCGGTCCACAGGGAACGGCTGCTCCACGTCCATGTCCTCCATCACTCCTCCGCTCCTTCACACAAGATCACACATTCTGACTCAAATTCAAATTGTTTGACGTTTTTTTTATTACGCGGTAGCACTTCAATATCTCCGGATGTCTTTTTTTTGCGATTGCAGTTTAGTTGTAAATGAAATGACTCATTATCGCGACAGGAGAATTTCCAGTAACCACATCACACAAGTCAGAATTTATCGCGGCAAATGAAGAGATTTTATCTCATGGAAACAAGCAATACTTTCTCGCTCTGCATGCATCCATTGAATCTACTGGATGGAGCCCGTCCAGGGTATAATGACCATACATTCACACCATTTCAAGTCGCCAGGTGATGGCAGCTGCCCTCAGATTAAGTGTCGCCAGTTTGGATTCAGGAATTCAGTTATCTACTTTTACATTCATTATGGTAATTTCAAACAATGTTATCGCACATCATACATATTTCTCATATCTTGCAGGTCTAATTGCAGTTGATGTGGCATGTCTTTATCTGATCAACTATTTTGATGCAAGTACACAAAGTAGCAGAAATACCTCCCTCCCCATATGACAAGACAAAACTAAATACAACAATGCTCCAGTTATCCAGTTGTGATATTAAAAGACATATTTGAGGAGGAGGGAGAACTTAATCTAAGTATAATAAACATGTGTCTTCCTTTATTATGGCTGCATGATGTTTGACTGTATGTCCATGTACATGTTCCTCTCTGAAGAAGATGTATTTATACTTCTAAAGTCCAAAAGTACTTAATATTTACTTTCAATTTTTAAGACCATGGCTTTTTACAATGCGTTAGGCTACGACAGCCTGTAAGTGAGCGTTTCCTGTTTACTGGGCGTTGCTGATGACAATACTCTGATTTTAGCGGCTCAAAGACTTTTACAGACAACTTTACATGAACTTCACGTTAAGACCCCCTTTTTTTTTAATTATAAATGCTTGTTATGTATTTAAATTAAAATGTATTCATAACTTCGGCTTACTCACCTAAACCTTCACCGGGAAAAGTGCAGATGCCTCCGAGCATAAATATTGATTCAGCTAAACTAATTCGGTCAGCTCAATACAAATACACGGACTAAACTCTGTACGCTGGACTAAACTTCTTAAAATACTGCACTATGACGCTTTTAAAACCATCCCTCCATGTTTGAAGACAAGAAGATGTATTTATAACCCCGCGTAGTCCTGGTCTTCAAAGCGACCGTCCCTGAGAGACCGAGAGAAATAACAAACTAAAAAGCCCTTGGAGGTAATTATAGACCATTCATTGCTTTTCTTCCTGCATCAAACTTCCTTCCTTCCCAGAGTAAACAGCCTTCTCATCCCCCCTCTTGTCTTCCACAGAAACTGTCCAGTCTCCGTGTCACAAAGAATAGGCTAATGCAATCCCGCGCGCGACGACAACAACAGCCTACCTGTCGTCCCCCCCCCGTGCCACACCTGGGATCAGTGACGTCACGACGTCAAAGTATATCCTCATTAACAGAGCTGCGTTACTCTCCGCCACATCCCCCCACACACCCCCCTCCCTCATGATGGATGAAAGGGCAATAAAAAGCGTCAGGTTTTGATCCACGGTGTCGTATATTCAAAAAGATAATACAGCGTCTAATTCAGCTAAGTGCGCCGAGGTTGAAGTGCAACACTAATATAAACGTGGCAGTACCTGACATGGGCCACCAGGAGGCAATAGAGTCCACAATTAAGAACAATAGAATGGTGTTGTTTTACATCGCAGGTGGAAAGGAAATATGTTTTGCCGTTTATATGAAACCTTCACATTGTTCACAAATTTAATTTATTTCTGGAATTGGACATCATAAATACCTGAGCATGCACATCTTAAACAAGGCTGGGTCCTGTAAGTGGCCAAGTCCCCTCCTAATGGGTTTCAGGACCCGACCAAAGTCAATTTATAGCATCAGCCTCTCCCTCCATCCTACACTCAAATCACCAGCAGTGGACCTTTGACCCCGAAACCGCCGGCTGCAGTCCATTTCCACATAACATAAAGTCTTACCTTTCATGCCACGAGATTAATACACACATCAACATATTCAACTCATACCATACACCCTTCTTAATTCTCTCTTCTCCCTCTCGAGTCCACTTTACAAAAGCACCATCTCTGTCTCTCTTTTCCTTCTTGTATCCTTTTTTTTTTTTTACAAGTATTTCATAATGTTTTTTCTGGTTGAAGTCTATGTCAGTTGATGTCTCCGTTTTTGTCTTTGCTGTCCTCCTACACATTTGCATGATAAAATAAAACAAGTTAATACCTCATCGAACTTATATGCCATAACCATTATCTGACAAATAAAAACACAAAGAAACCACTTCTCTGTGGACCTTCTGATGTGATTATGGTTGCAACAGCTGTTATTCTTCTAGATATAAACTGCATTCTTTTTCTAGATTTATTCTTTTATCTTGAAAAGTCAGAAATGGTACAGTGGTTATCCCTGTCGCCTCACATCGAGAAGGTTCCTGGTTCAAATCCCCGTCGGACAGAAGCCTCTCTGTGGAGTTTGCATGTGTGTGTTCTCTGACTTCCTCCTCACAGTCCAAAGACATGCTGGTTATGTTAATTGGTGACTCTAAAATTGCCCGTAGGTGTGAATGTGAGTGTAGCTGGTTGTCTGTCTCTATACATCAGCCCTGTGATTGACTAGCAAACCATCCAGGGTGTACCCCACCTCTCGCCCTATGGCAGCTGGGATCGCGTCCAGTCCCGATCCCAAATGCGAAGAAAATGGATGGATGGATAAAAGCAACATGGTCAAAGTGATGACTTCAAATTTCTTGTTAAGGGAAAAGAGATGATACATTTTGAAATCATTTGAAGTAGAAAATAAGCTGCTAACAAGGTTTAAAGGCCAATAATGAATTTTCAGTCCGCCTATGATTAAATTAAAATTGAATGTCCCTTAGTTTCTTCAGAATAAAGGAATTTAACACAAACCAAAAAATTATTAAAATAAATAATTAAGCCAACTTTAGCTGCCTCCTACAACATCAATATTACACACACATTTAAAGAAAAAAAGTTCCAAGACAACACATTTTAAACACTGAACTTTATTTTTTTCAAAAGGAAGAAAAATCCACATTCTCAGGTAAAGAGTGAGGAGGGAGGGAGAGAGAGGCGGGGGAAGGGACGGGGAAGGAAAGCGGGACAACGTGAGAAGCGGGAGCCTATAAATACAGCTGCTGGAAGGTTATACAGAAAGATCACTCGAGCCAATAAGCTTTTTTCTACAGCGCCAGCAAGAGATTTGACACAGATCTGCTTTTTGTCAGGATTTCCAGAAAGAGTATATCAACAAGGGAAACGTTTGGGCTTTTATCTTTCAGATTCTTCTAGCTTTTGGCCAGCAGCTATAGTTTCAAAGTAAGAAATTAACATTTGGATTAAAAAGAGGGATAAACCATTGCACCCGACAGTTTGAGACGGAAGGGGGATTGGTAAATAAAATAAAAATCAAGTGGAAGGGGGCCCGAAGAAGAGCAGCCATCTTGTGAGAGGAAGCTGGAAATCTCATCGATGTGAGCTCAGGAGACGTCTGAAACACATGAAATGATTGAGACAGGAGATGAGTTTCACAGCTGGACAGAAACAATAACATCATCATTCAAACTCTTTTCAACTTTATTCATTTAAACACTTCACTGGTAGTTTAAGATACTCACAACTAGCAGGCCTGGCTCCGTATCTTCGCATGATCTGGTCTTGTGTGAATTTCACAAAAGATTCATATTGTTCTGGAACGATAAGAAAAGACACTGATGAGGATACAAATTCAAACACTGGACCGTTGTGGGAAAATGACGTGTTCAAAGAGGCAGCGTTGTAGTACTCGAGTCACAGTCCTTCAACTGGAGCCCTGACTTTCAGGACTCGTGACTTGACCGAGTCGTGCACTGATGACTTTGACTCGAGCATTTACTGCATTTGGTCTTGGGAGATGAAGAGGAGGACTTATTTACTGATAAATACCGTGTTAATGGGTTTCTTTGTTTTTTAATAAAGCCGTAACGATTCATTCAGTTCGAAGTGAAGTTATATAACTATGAATCAGGTTTTAATGTAATTTAAAATTTGTATTAAAAAAATGGGTTGGATGCGTTGGTTTTGCGTTTATTAGACACCTGCAGTGATTCCACGGCAGCAGTCACAATCAGTGTGTCGCCCAAAAAGGGGCGCGGTGCGCATTTGTGCACGATGCACAGAGCTGCAACTTCAGAATTTAAATCTGCAGACAAGCTGACAGGTCTGTTCAGAATCTAAAGTTAAATGAAATGTGTTTTCTACATGTCCAAAAGGTCCCACACAGTTAGTGGAGGTTCACACAGTGGAATAGTTTGGAGTGCAACAGTGGTCATCCTAACACATCCTTGATGGCTCAGACTCGCCTCACACTCGAGGTTTGGTGACTCGACTACATCACGGCGTGGAGGACTGTGCAGGTGTTTCATAAATATTTTTGTCCGCACTGTAACACCTGAACAACATGGAAACTGATAAATCACTTCTCAGCAGTCTAATCACAAATGTGGACGGTTGGCCAGTGAAAACCCCCTTCAGTGTGCTCCTGCTCCCTCACTTTCACTTTTTACAAAATGGAACAGTGCGTCTCTGCACTGCATGTCAGCACCTGTGTCTGATTGGACCCGTTTGTTTGCAATAAGTAAAATAGTTCACTCCTCTAGAGAGGAGCGTGTCTTGTACTTACTGTCTGATGTACGTCGTTTTGGACAGAAGTGACTGCTAAATGAATTGTAGAGTTGTAGTTAAAAGTTTCCATTTTGAGGTTAAAAAGGCAGCTTAGGGTATGAGAGTCAAAACAACAACATACCTTTTGTTGACAAAATCTAAGTAAGTGCAGCGATGCCTCGGCTTCTACATTTAATACAATCTTCACTACTCTTGTTCTCTGCCCATTTAAAGTATTTGACTCTTTAAGCACATTAACTCTGTTTGAGGATGGATGCCAGCACTGCAGACGTTATCAGTTATTATAGAAGAAGACTCTCATACGATTCTTTCTTTGGCTGAATGTTTCTCATTACAGAGACACTTTCACACTTCTAATTTGACAGAAAGCAAGAACCTGCTGGCCAGATGAACAGTGAATGCTGATATCGAAGTCCTGGAGTTTATGGCTTTAATTAATTTGGTTTTATGAAGGGATGGTTATTACCTGCAAGTTTTGTGTTAAGGATCTGTTCGTACTCCTCCCGGATTTTCTCCTCGTGGTCTTTCAGCAGCCTCTCACACAGGTAGCTCACCTGCTTCAGTGTAAACGAGGGCTGGTCCTTCCTTGAGGCACCTGAGGAACACAAAATCAGATCAGTTATGAAAAAAAGAAGCTGAATCACTCAGGTCTCTGGGTGCACTCAAAGGACAGAAATGTCCTCTTTCCACCAAACAGTGCTCAACAAAATGCAAATTTACAGCTTTTCCCCCCTGTCGTCCCTCACCTCTGCCAGCTAACAGGGTCATGCAGCACTAATGTGAGCTCTTTCTGAGACTCCCATGTGTCTCTGTGTCAGTGCTGCAGGAGCCTGCTTTAGCTTACCAAGCAAACTTTGAGGTCCGCTATAAACCGCTTGGGACTAAAATGTTGGTAAATCACAGGCGAGGGTGGCAGAGGGAGGATGAAGGTTTAATGGCCGACTCAGAGATAGAAAGAGGCCGGGTCAGTAACAGCGCAGTCACTTTGATCTATGAGAGGATACTGAAGACAGGGAGATGAGACACAGGGGACTGTGGGCCTGGGGCTTAGATTATAGGCACATCTAAACTGTCAACTACCTATGCAGGACAAATGTGTTGATACAAAAGGATGTGCAAACCTGCAATGTTTGTCAATTTGAATCATACATTGTCATAGTTTTTATGGGCACATATGTGTGAAGAAAAGAAGTCAGAAACAAATCAGCACATCCCATTTCAGAGGCCAGTATTCTTAGCTATATCTGCCCCATGCCAGGGTTAAAGTAAACCACTTAATAATAAATCAATTATATATCTCTTTACTGCCATTGTGAAAATATGAATAAAGAAAGGTTATCATTGTTTACACTCGCAAGACGTCTGATGCAAGCACCAAAAATTCCCTTGCAATTGTTTTTTTTCCTGGTGGCTCAATATTCCATCTTTATGACATGTGGATTTATTAACTTGTTTACAGTGAAGAGATTGCATCTTCTCTTAATTTGTGAGATCTGCACACTATCGCTGCAAATGTAAATTACTCTGTGACACTTTGGCTCGCCATAAAAGTTTGATTTGTAACGCTTTCAGATAAAAACCTGAGCATGAGAAAAATTACGGCTTATCAGGAGCGCCATCTGAAACTAATTAATTACACTGAACAGTATTATGACAAAATGATAATATAGTCAAGTTTCAGAAGAATAGGCTGAACTTGTGTTATGATACATCATCTTAACGGGAGAGGCCGGGTGAGAATTCCAGCACGCCAAGCCAAAGAGCTTTTGGTCAGGCCCTGCATAATCAACAACCTTTTCATTCCTGTTGAGGTTGGGAGACTGCGAAGAATGAAAATCTGGAATACAAAAGATATGAATCTGTTTTATTGTGGTTTTGATGTCTGAGGTAGTGGAATATTCAATGTTTGTGACTGATGGGAACAGAACAGAGCAGACTTTATTGATTAACTGTGGAGGCAGAAGTGGTTACCTGCAGAAGTAAACAATGATCCTACATTCAAAAAAACAAAAAAAACATGCTTTGTTCCTCTGCTCTAAATAGAAAAAATGATTCTACAACAGTCAGACCTAGATAAATGTACCCTGTCCTTACAGAGAGCAAACATGCCAAGCATGTGGTTCATATTGGGGAAAACATCCATAACCTCACTCCAATGCTGCCATGCTGTTCCCATTAGATCTGTGCATGACCAGAGGACATGGCCTCTGGGGTAAAATATGTAAACAGCCATTCATGTGTGCTTGGCCAACAGTAAATTCTCCTACCTGGTGGGGAGCTGGGGGCGTTGAGGGAGGAGCTGGGGCTGGGGGCATCACTGGAGCTACAGGCCTCGGTCTGGTTGAAGGCCCCCTCCAACTGTCGCCGCCTCTGGATCCGGCTGTACTCCTGACGCAGGTTCTGGAAGATTTGCTCTGTAGGGAGAAAACAGACACAGGAAGAAATAACGGTTAAAACCAGGACAGAGAACGACAAAAAAACAAAGCAAAATGCATCGTCAAAACACATCTGAATATTGTTTTTGTCACTTTGTTTAAAAAAAAAAGTGTCTCATCCAACAAACGTCATAGTTTTGCAAAGTATCACATGCTTAAGTATTCATTTCAATAATACAAAGGCCACATTAATCTACCCAGGAATAGTTTCCCAAGAAGTGTCCTTGTTCACTATTCAATGTGTAAAACAGTGGTTGATGACTGAAATGGAAACAACCAGTATTCTCATTAATGTGTGTTATTAAAAATACTACACCCACCACAATCACATTCATACAATGTTGAACATTATCCCAACATAACCAGGGACTATTAGAGGAAGGCATAATCAGCAAGCGTTATTAAAACGAAGAACAGCTGTGCTCACATCCTGTGTCGTCTCTCACGCGACTTTAAAAAAAAGAAAAAAAGAAAAAAAAAAGAACGAAGAGCGAAAAAAAAACACACACATTCAAAGAAAGGAAGTGAAGGTGTTAAAGACAGAAAGTACCAAACTAGAAGCTATGACGACACACAAACACACAGCTGACTTGTTCACATCTTCTGGTCTTGTTGATGTATCAACTACATCCTTTCAAACACTTTCATTTCGTCTGCATCATGCCAAACTACAGCTGGTGACATAGCTTCAATGGCTGTAAAATAAACCTTCTAAAAAGATTCCTAATTCTACAAAGATTTGTTAGGGGGTTGGACTAAATCATGGTGTTTTATTGGCTTTGCTTCGTAAACTGATCTGTGTAATACATCACTGCCACGCAGACGTTATCAAAACAGGACATTTCTTGTCTGCCTGTATTATTCAGCAGCTTTTAGTCTGACTCTGCACCACTAATGGAGTTAGGGACAGCTACAGGCGACTTACAAACTGATATGTACAGCACTGATAGATCTAATTCACATGATAATCACCCATTTCACGCAGTTTTTCTTAAAGATAAAAGAGTAGGTCATAAAGATTACTCAGACTAACATGTATGATGTTAATAGAAGTTTTGTTTTAATGTTGTGGTGATACTGTACCTGAAACTAAGCGTCTTATAAAAGTTGCAATATAAAAAAGATCAATATGATTGGTTTATTATTGTGTATTCTGGGACATGACTATGGATCATTTTCCTGCATTTCAAGCACTAACCTACCAAAGCTGTAAATAAAGACAGAAAGCAAGGCAGATACTGACCTACGAAGTCCACATTTTAAACACTACATGGTGTTTGTATGGCGGGGGCAGCGCACTGGGCATTTTTAGTTCTTTGCACAATTGAACGTTACCTTTACCTGATATTGCCTGTGATAACATAACAGTTTTTTTTATTTCACCTTAGGGGTGCATGTGCATCTGAGTCAACGTTGACTTCTCCTTTTCATAACCTGTCATTTTCCTCTTTGGCTCACAGAAGAAACACATTTTTGTAAGCAGATGAATCACAAATTTCAAAAATAGCATTAGCCGGAGCTTCAACTTGGAACAAGTATGGATTTCAATGAAATAAAAAAGCTGATGCAGGCAAACTAGGAGCACAGGTATATGGTCAATAAAATGTGTTTACTGCACAGTGATATCCCCTTGAGATCTCCAATGTCTCCTCGTTAGGAAGAACCCTTTGCTGCCCTGCTGTGCAGTGTCGACACAGCTTAAACACGGGTAACAGCCAACACACATATATCCAATTATAAGGTCAAAGTTCAAACGAGTCCTGGGAAAAACACGAGAAAAACATCATGGCCTCAACCAGTGCTGATAACCTAACGCAGGAGAGGGACTTTATCGTCCTCTTTACATTCTGTACGTATGCCTTCTCTATCTGGGGAGTCGTTCCTATTTATCTTGGGTGGGGAGGAAGTGAGAGGACATGTTGAAGTCACTTCAGCCTGCTCACCAGTAAGCTTGTTTGTAGAGAAAATCCTGCTTTCCTCATCATCCAGAGCCATTTTAAGAAAGCCGTGTTACATGTGGCCTAGAGCTGGGAAGTAAATCTTTCTGACGAATGAATTTAAATGCACTGTTCTGTTTAAAAAATGAAAATCAATCTTAACTTTGACTTGTGGAATAACAGTACAGGTCTGCTTCTCTGAACTCCCAAAGTTCTTAGTTAGAGGAGCATTCTGCTAAAACAAAAGGTAGAATGTCATCATAAAAAAAGGAATCAATTCTCCACGGGTGTTTGGATGTGGTTAGATTTCGCAGCATCTGACCTGGAGCGAAGAACTGTCTGCGTCAGGTTTGTATGGAAGGTATCGGGTAGCATCTAAAGCAGAGGCAGACTGAGAAATGTTCAGCTGCACAAAGAGTACAGAACAAAACGAAAAGCATGTAAGTGGGAAGCTTCACTTATCAAAATCTTATATGATGTGAAAAATCTAAAACAAATGTTCAGTCAGCCTAATCTAACCTCTGTTTAGCTACGACTGGGCTGTTCACTCATGATAAGGTCACGGCCCACGTCACTTCAGAAATTGAAATCCACACAAAGAGGCTGAAACATGGATTGAAACTATTCCTTTCCAACCATTTTTCAAGATTTAAATGGTCAATTACATTATTTATCAATTCATAACAAATACTCCCAGGTTTCAGTCACTCTAGAGTGGAAATTTGCTGTTGTCATGTACTTGTAATATTTGGTGTTTGTAATGTAAAAAGAACAACAACCAATTGGAAAATGTCAACTTCCTTTTCTCGGAATGTGCAGTGGCCATTTTACGCTTTATTCCAACTTTATACATACCGTACTGCACACCGAATTACAATAATTAGTAGAGCACTTTCAGCCTCAACTACATACACCAATATTTAAATGGCCGTGTGTTGAGAGAAGATTTTTATAATAAATTGAGAAACAAAGAAAGTAGATTGTCTTAGCCATGGTCCTAAATCAGTGAATTGATAGGGCAGCATTTTAGACAAAGCTCAAACAACACAGGTAAATTTGATGTGTGATCCCAATATTTAATTATCATAACGTCAAAGAGATTACAACAGGTTGAAGTTCATTTTGATAAACATATAAACCAGCAGGACTGAGTACTTTTTCATTGCAAGTAGGCCCATGATAACAGCGTGCATCTCTTAGATCAGAGAACAAAGAGCAGCACAGTGTCAGGGCCCTGTCTCTCTCACTGTGCCTCCAAAACATCCTTAAGACAAAATCCAGCAACTGTCAAACAGCCAGACTGGGACAAGGACTCAGGGCAGGGACTGTCCAACCACACACCAGATGAAACACACATTTTTGAATTAGGCTAGATCCCATTAGACAGAAGTCCTTCCGTTTTCCCTTGTTGATTATTCCAATCTTAGAGTTTCAAATATTAGTTTTTAGGTGTGTGTGTGTGTGTGTGTGTGTGTGTGTGTGTGTGTGTGTGTGTGTGTAGGAGACCCAGTGTCTGTCTTCACCACCATTTTGTGTTCTTAGTTATTTTCTTTGTAGGGCTTGGGTGGGGTAGCAGCTCTACCAACCTCAGTTACCAATTTCCTGGGGGAAACCCTGTAGTAGACACAGGAAGTCAACATGATGGTTGAACCAACAGACAGAGCAGAAGAGAGCAAAGTACTGTCTCTAGAGAGAACTGAAAGAAAAACCAACTTTACCTGGTGCTACAACTACTTTGGTGCAATCCCATCATGTAGTGTTTCTGGATAAACTTACATGTCTTTGATACTTTTTAAAATGTTAAACTGTAAGTGCATTCAGAACCAAAACAAAGTTCAATTCTAAATCAAGATAGTGGAAAAAAAAAAAAAATGTTGACATTTATGTTGGACAGTAAATGTGACAGACGAGTGAAAACCCTCTCCTGCTGCCCATCACTTCCAGCTCTGCCAACTACAAGTGGCTCAACGGTGGGTGTTGCTTGGCAACAATGACCCCTGCCACAAATAGGCCAAGCAATCAATCACAGACTTCCGGGAGCCAGGGGGAAACAGTGGAGAAAGCCTTGGCTAAAAGGCTTAAGCACAGGCAGAATAGTGAATACGAAAGGGAGATTGGCTGGATAGATTGGACATGGTGGTGCAGAGAAAACAACGCTGAGTCATTACATTTCACCCTCCACTGATTGTGTGATTGTGTGTGTGTGTGTGTGTGTGTGTGTGTGGGGGGGGGGGGGGGGGTGTTGGTGGGTTTCACATGTTCAAACTGCCAGGAAGTAGTCAGTGATTTATTATGGGTAAGTTTTGCATTATGTGCAAGTTCAACATTGGACATTGCAGAACCAGACCACTTGTGGACACCTGATGAGTCTTTTGCTGAATCAAACAAGCCACTTTCATGTATTACCATGTGGACTTTTTAACTGTGGCTTAAGTTTACTATCAACTATTGGAGCCTGTGGAATCAGAGCCACCAAAAACAAAAATCAGTACACGATCCTAAACCACTGACTGCAATTCATGGATAATACAGTTCATGTCCTGCTATAGATCATGCATAATGTGCAACTTTACTGTAATATCTGTGAACTGTCTACAAATTAAGCAAAATAAGACAACTGATTTGAGCATCAAGCGGTGTAGTATTCAAATATTGTAAAAGAAAGCGCACTTGGCAGAAATAAGTTGGTCTTGTACGTCTCAATAGTGCTATGTGATTCCATTTTTTTCACATTCTAAATTCATTACTTCTGTCAACAAGCGCTTCCTGGCGAGGCAGCAGATTTCTCAGGGCCAAATCTGTTTACCTGACAAAAGCCTCATCTGTCAACCAGGAGAACATTATCGAAATACCAGCCCAGACTGGCATCACAAAAAAAGATTGATTGATCCTATTTATATTATGAAATAACCCAAATATGCCTGGGCAGTGGACACCGTAGGATCCCTGTGTCTTTCCTGCACATCCAAACTTGCTCCACATTAGCAAACCTGACTAGCTGGAAAACCTGTGTGGGTAGAGATGGGTGGGAGGGATGACAGCTGACCTTTCGCTAAATACAAAACTGCTTTCACTTGGAAAACCACAGAAGAAGGGCAGGCTTGCAGCACTAGTCCCATGAGGGGCCTCTTACTGGCTTAAGGTGAGTATAATACTTGGTATCTGGGCCTCATGTCTGCAGCAGACAAATGTGCATTACTTGCAGATTTACTTGCAGCTGCTGTGCAGTAATTCAACGAGACAGACAGACTCCTGAAGAAATGGAATGTACAGGAGGCATTTCGATTTTTAACTAAGTTTACGGTAAACCAGACTACATAACCCAGAAAAAAAATCCTATTTATACATTTTCTGTATTAACATATACATGTAGCTGAGCTATAAACACTATTCTGCAAGGATACATATTAAGCAATCTAATACACTCATTTTGTGTTGAGCAAAAACAGGGACAATTAAGTCTTAACCTTTAGGAAAACGGAAATGCAAGGAACTTCCCTTAGCCTTCTGAGAAACAATGTGCTCCTTAAATCACTGCTAGACGTCAGCTTCAGTAGAACACAGACCTCATCAGAGTGTGAAGTATCACACACTGTTCATCAGAGGCAGACATAAGACATTTCGCAGGATGCCAGCTGTGACGCCATCTCCATCATCATGAACATCTGTGTGTGCATTTGTGTGCTTGAATTCCTTCAACAAACCTTTCCTGACCCTCTATAGGAGCCATTGAGTTTTGGTTTTTTTCTTGCTGTGCAAAAAAAAAAAAAAAAAAGCCATCTGACTTTATAAAGTGCAGTATGTGTTTAAAAAAAAGAAAAGAAAAAAAAAGGGCTGCCATCATTCTGCCTAATATAGTGACTGGCACATACATTAAGCTTTACTGGATCACAGTTGAGGCATCTAGGTAATTATCTAGGGGGTACTAATGCACCCAACACCCGTCCATCGCTCACAGAGGCGCTGTACAAGCCAAAAAGGGAGAGAAACAGAATACAGACATAAAGGAAATGAACAATGCCCTGCAGGCCTGAAGAGGAAAAGAAATGGCTGTGGCACATAGTGGTAACCCCCCACCTCAATGCAAGACAATTGTGGGCACTAAAGCTAAGGAGCATTGCCCAGGCAGCTCCTACTTAACAGCCTGCCATGATGTGCATGCTGCTCTGAAGCCATTTGTCTCTACAGTAGAGCCAAAGTCTTTGATTTGGCACCCAGGTGTTAAATGTATGAGCATGTCCTTTCATGTAATCACAAATAGTGTTTCTTTGAACGCAGGAGCATGCCCAAAAAAACGCAGTAATAATCCGTTCAAACGCTGGACAGTGTGCAGGGGGGAAAGCTGATGATGAGGTTAATCAAAATGCTTAGTCTACTATGCTAGAAATAGTGTAATTTATCTACATCGATAACTGTGGGCATGATTATGTTCATGGTAAAAATCTGAATCAGTAACTGTGAGCTTACCAAACCAACCATGCAACAATACAATGAGCTAGCAAATATCTACACAGAAACTTTTACTTTTTAAAAAAAAGAAGAAAAAAAAAGTGTATTTGTTATGATTTCTTTAAAAAAAAGAAAAGAAAGTAAAACATTGTCGGTAACTTAGCGACGACATTCTCTTTCGTGGAGTTAGCTTAGCCACGCTAGCATTGCCGTTTAGCCTCCAACCCCCATTCTTGATTCTCCCAACTAGCTAGCTATCCACTCCACCCAAACCCCCCTCCCCCATGACACCCACCCTGAAACGCAGGAGAGAAAAGAAAGAAAAAAAAAAAACGTCAACTACGGTTTAATTTCATACCTGGTGTGAGCCTGTGTTCGCCTCCTATCGCCGGGGGAGACATCGAGTGCGCTGGGCTGTCGACCGGGGGACGGAGGTTGCATCTCTGCGGGGACGGAGTGCTGGGAGTCCCCGGTAGTGGAGTGCACCTTCTCCGCTTGGGAGACTGAGGACTGAGGAGGGCCTCAAACTCCATCGACCGCTTTAACGTAGCTCCACAAGCCATGTTGGCTAAAGAAAAAGGGGGTAAAAGTAAGATTGAGGGGAAACACGACCCACACACACACCAAAAAGACTATAGGGAGGGGGGGGAGTAAGCTCCGGTGGGTTGTTACGTTCACCGTTCCCGTAATTTCTTGAGCCTTTCTTTCGTCTCCACAACAACGGATCTTCTTCTCTGAGTAGGAAGCCAAATGCCGAGCCTGCCTGCTGAATTTTTAAAACGTCACAATGGACTGTTCCACTATTTGAGCTCACAGAGGGGGCGGACTCAAATACTTACAACATTTTTCTTTGTATATCTCAGAGTTTGAATCATAAATTGTTATCAACATTTACTGTTTAAACCAATAATATACATGTTTAAAGAATACAAATGGATATTTGTTGATACTTAGCCTTTTTTTACCGTTACGATTTCCGGATTCGTAACCCTACACTTGTCGTTGATTGCTTTTCCGATGAACTCAAATTGAAGGTTCACGAGACGTCTGGCAGGCAGCAGTGGTGGTCAGGTAAAAAAAATAAAAAAAATAAAAAATGAGATTAAAAATGAAATCCAGAGTCACAATCTCCTTCAGTGGGAATCATATTTAACAGATGTCTGGAAACAGCATATCAGTTTCTTTCACGTTGACTTGGCAGATTAAACATAAACTTTGTATATCATTGATGGACACGTCTACATGCCTTTGTGCCTGAATGGTGATAATGACCTGATATTAGACATGGGCTTCTTAGGAGAGCTTGACCAAACTATACACTGTTTCTGTTGACATGCATATTTACTTATCCCAGACGTTTTATGGGGCTCCCATGACTGCTTACACAGTATGACAGATGAACAAGATTCACTTTGGAATTTACTCTTAAGTAATCATATAAAAAGTCGACACACAGAAATGGTCAAGTAGTTTCTTTAATCAGTGGATACAGTGATTTCAATGTGTTCCTATCCAATGATTTAAGATCGCTAAGCATCATAGGACTTGTGTGATTCTCTATTTTGATACCGTATAGGCTTATATGACTCTAATTCCTTTTTTAGTCTGCGCTTTAACTGCAGCTGCTTGCTGTCACAATTTCAAAGAATGTTCCAGGGCCTGTGTTCGTTCTCCTCCTTGCATCATTTGTCCCATCTACTTCTGCACACACTGCTTGGATTCATGTGGTGAACACATAGGGGGAACATTGTGTGACGCCTCCCCGTGCATGGAGCTTTTGTGGAGTCCTGGCATTCATGTGCAGATAGAATAGGGATCTCACAGTGTCCTCTGTGTTCATGCACACGCAGAGACAAATATACTTTGAACATGAACAAGTAGGAAAAACAATAAATCTACCTTTCTACTATGACACGACCCACAAAAGTTATGTCAGCAGTTCAGTTCACAGGACAGGGTTTGTCATAGGAGTGAGAGAGCTAAAGTGCTTTCATGGGGGCAGAGAGGTCAAAGGTTAGGGGTTGGCTGGTCACTTGACATTATGTCACTTTAAAAAGAGGGTTCCGCTGGACTTTTTGCAGAATTATACAGATGAGAAGCTGTATCTCCATTTAAGTATGTAACCTGTGTATAGTTATTCTGGAATATTGATATCACACTATAATTATTTTCCTTTTTTTTTTTCTTTTTTTTTTTACAAATAAATAATTGTGTCATTAAGACAAAACAACTTCTAGGATAAAGGGATGTTCTGATATAATTTATTCATTTGCAATACCAATTCCGATACAAAGTCTATTCCTAGTGGGTTAAGAGATTTTAAAAAACATAGGCCTACATAAAATCACTGAAAAAAACACTGCTATTGCTGACATATGGCTATAGCTTTGACTAACCTTACATCCTCAGCACCAAACTTTTGTTCTTTTTTACTGTAATATAATTTTTTCCCCCAGGATTATTATTTTTACTCATGCCTTTTTTGGCTAGGAAAGCTATAGTCGGTAGGAAACGTGGGGACAGAGAGTGGGGGGTGACATGCACCAAACAGCGTCACCTTTTGGATTCGGAAACGGCAGCCAAGGCAACCAGATCTGTAACCTCTGCACCTTACCTAACGACTGAGCTATTCCAGAGTCCTGGTTATATGATCATTTACCTGAAATGTGTTGATTTTAGGGGCTTCTTGGTGGTTCACTGAGTGGTATATGACCAGCTAATCTGTGATCAGTACTATACTGATATCATAACAAGGCTACTGAAGTAAATGTTTGATCCTTACAAGCTGTCTTTTTGGTGCATTTGTAATTGCAAACAAACATGTTCCAACATTGTTTAGATGTTTGCTTCCCTTGTATGTTAGTAATGTTGTTAAGTTTGATCATTTTGATGTCAGTAGCTTCTACTACATTTGGCAAGCCAGTATTTTCCAGCTTTCCAGTATTTTTTATTGTAGATCTTATTTGATGTTCTGGATGATGTCTGTCTGATCACCTCACACACCTATCTATCTGTACAGGAAGTCATTTTGTGTTGTCCGGTTGCTGATTGTTTACCATCTCTGAGATTGAGCTAAGTCTGTTAGATCTGTTCCTGGGTGTCCCGTCCTCAGTGCAGACAGTACAGTTGTTGTCTTCTGCAGAGGCTAATCCTGGGGTTAGGTTCTCTGATGACTTTTTACACCTCCCGATCTCATACAGCCTCTGTAGCAACTGCAGTAAAGCAACTCTTAGCTCTCGACAGCGCAGTGCATACAGCAGTGGGTTGACTGCAGAGTTGACCAGGCAGAGGGTGCTGCAGAAAGCGAAGGCCCGCTGTTGGTTGTGGGTGAGGGACATGGAGACATCAGCTAACATAAAGGAGAGCGCAGGAAGCCAGCAGCCCACAAGGATGAGGAGAATTAGGCCAAAGGTCCGTGCTAACCGAATATCCATCCTCATGCGGGCATGGCCAGTCGCTGCTGCTACCTGGATGTTGGTCATGGAGGACTCATGGCGGTGTGCAGTCCACAGGATGAGAGCATAAGCCACCAAAATGAGAGCCAGGAGCACCAGGATGAAGCTGGTCCAGCAGGCCAGATAGCCCTGGTTGATGTAGGGAAAGAGGTGTGAGCATCGTGGAGAAAGCCTTTTGGGACACCTCCATCCCATCAGAGGCAGGAAGGACATGAAGATGGTGGCGCTCCAGAGGACCAGCAGGCTCCGCACCGCTCGCCGGCGGGTCACCAGCACCTTATAGCTAGAGGCCTGGTGGATACAGAGGTATCGGTCCAGAGCAGTCAGAAGAAGACTTCCCACAGAGCTGCTGAAGGCCATAGTGACTCCGCCTAGTTTAAAGAGATAGGCGGTGGGGCCATCACTGTGATAGAAGAGATGGAAGTCCAGGAAGCTGGTGGTGAAGAAGCAGCTGGCGAAGACGTCTGCCAGAGCGAGGCTGGCGATGAAAATAAATGAAGGCCGCTGTCGCAGGGTGGCTGTGGCTGCAATCACGACCAACACCAGAGCGTTTTCCAACAGGGTGATAGGACCCGCCAGGAAACAGATGGAGCCAATGGCTGTTTTCTCCAGCTGCGTGAGGACCATGTAGCAAGTCAGATTCTCACAAGACCCGTGATCTGAGAGAAAAACAGGCATTTACAGTATATACATATCAGTACAGGTTTTGGTGGCCAACAGTCAAGCCTAAATTTCTGTTACAAAAACAATCTAATTTTTTTAAAGAAATACAAATATTTTGCAGGGCAGTGATATAATTCAGGCTGTATACCTGATAGTGATGAGTCGGTGGGTCCTAAAGATGTGTGCACCTCCAAGTCCTCCATTGTAACTGCTACTGTTTGCGCAAATGCCACTGTAGATTGAATTTAGGATATGAAGTTAGTAATTTAAATGCTTGAAAATGACCTTTGGAGTATTACAAATGATGAATGTTTATGTAGAAAATAACATTTAAATAAGTTTAACTTATTTAAACCTTTGAGTCACAGTATCTTGCATTTTACCTGTATAACCTTGATTCACTGGCACATACACATAATCACAGTCGACCTTAAAGAGGACATATTAAAACTTATAATAAACATCTGTGCTGTGCTTTGGTCAAAATATAACATGAATCAAGCACCAGAGGAGGTTTGTGACGCTGTATAAACCAGTTCTCTCAGAACGCTCTGTTTTGGTGTGCCTGTCTCTTTAAATGCAATGAGCCCCTCCTGAGTTTTCCCGGTAGACATCACTCCTTTGCTAGCGAGAATAGAAAAAGCGGACCTGTGCAAAAGTTTTGTTCTAGGCTGGGGGTGGAGTCCATGGGTGGAGATATCAGGGGAGGGGATTGTATTTACCAGAATCCCACTGTGACGTCACAATGAGAGCAAATTTGAAACGGAGCATTTTCCTCTGTGTTTTAAGACTTGTACAGACCACAAACAAATGATCGGATGGGTATATTTTACATTTTGAGGGTCAGTAGACACTCAGGTTAAACAAGTATATGTCCAGAAACACTGTAAAAGTGGAATTTTCATAATATGTCCCCTTTAAGTGAATGTTGGATGAAATATGTAATCAAAATGAAGTTCTGTGTTTATTAAGGGATGGGCATTTTCATTCATTTTAATATTGGAGTGATTTCACTTTATCAATGAAAAGCTGCGCTATTCGTGAAGTGTTATTTGAATAATGACGTCAAAGAGTACCCTAGTACTCGAATAATCTACCCATCCCTAGTTTCAATTGTACCAATAATTCATTATACCTGAGACTGTTTAGCTGATGCTTGAATAACCTGGCAAGGTAACTTTTAGTGTAAATGTACTGCATCTTTACATTTCTCCAGCTTACATTGATGTATGACCAAAAAAAATCCATGTACAAAACAAACAAATATATATACATACATGTTAGAGCGTTACACAGTTTGTGAGATAATGTTACATCAACGTGTTAATATGTAATAACTTGTTTGATAACAAAGCTTCAACTTGAGTTGTTTTTTTTTGCTTTTTTTTTTACATTAAGTGGAGGACAGAGCCAACTTCCTGTGGAGAAACACATAAAACACAAAAAGGTGATCTCTCTTTGTCAATATTGAACCTGGAGCTTAAAGTGAACATTAACATTTGTGAGTCAAGACAGAAAATCATTTAGAGGCCACAGCAAACAGACAATGATCATTACAGTATCTGCTGATGATGCTCATAATGAAGTGACAGTTACAAGGAACCTGCGGACAGAAAATGATAAACCAATCCGTACTCCAGGAACTAGGACCCAATGTTTTATCCTACAGCTCTTTTTTTCTCTTCTCAACAAACATTTATTACCACTAGAGCAATAGTTATATTACAGGTAGCATGATTCTTAAATTCCTTTGATTTCATTTACATTACGATGTAATCCATACACTGTAGTTTTAGCTGAAACACAATAACTGTTTGACCAGAGCTTTTTGAACATGAATGTCAGGTTGTGTTGAAGCCAGAAACTGGCGTCTTACATGTTAAGATGAACGGGTTATGATTCAATAGACTGTATTATTCTGCAGTATCATATGGAAGATAGATGTGATTTGGTTGACCAACAGGGGACCCCATGTACAGCCTGTGCACCCCGTCATGCTGGGCGAACCTGAGGAGGCTACAGACGAGGCATGTTGTTCACTCACAGTGAAGTGACAGTACACAAACTTTACACAGAAAAGTCATTTTCAGTGTGCACGGATTATTGATTTATTTGTTCATATGTGATTTGGTTTTCTTTAATTTTATGAATCTTATTTTATAAAGACCACACCAATATTTGAATTAAACTTTTATTGTATTCAGAACAATGGGATCTGTATCACGTCAACAATATTTATAAGACTTGTCCAACACTATATTCTATGATTGCATAGATATAATGTGTGCACATGAGAGATTACCTTTATGATTTACAAGAGATTCACAGATCCACTTTTTTCCAGATCCAATCAGATTTTGAAACATATGTACAGATACCGATACTCTGATATTTTACTATCATAACTAATAATATTATTGTTGTTGTTGGTGTATTATGTGTAAGGCTGCACAAAGCTGTAGTAAACCTGGCATTGCATTGCATTGTACTGGCTTCGCATACGAACAGGAAGCAGCAACAGCGGTCAGGTTTTTCTCTTTTGAACTGAAGTGTAAGAATTGTACTTCTGATCATATAGCAGGCACTGCTCCAGCTTGTCTGAACGTCGTCATGGAGACGATTTGTGGACACTTTACAGTTCAGTCTGAATGTCTTCAAAGTGAGACTGTGCGAGTTGAGAATGTATAAAGTACACGATGATCTTTCTTGATCTGTGACTAGATCGGTGCGGTCAGTCCGATATCCGATATGTTATTTATGTCAATATGGGACCTGATACCGATATTAGATCGGATCTGTCCCATCTCTAATATGAATGGAACGTCTAGAGATATAGCCTAAAGAAAATTAAATGGTGCTGTTGTCTTTGTACTATTTGCATGTTTTTTTCCAGTGAAACTTGAACTATTGTCTTTAACACTTCTTATTTGCTTTTAATTAACTTTGAATAAGTATTTAATTCACATTTTATTGACTTTTGCGGTCACTTAACTTTGTGTGCATTCCATTGCCATGTTGGCCTATCATCATATTAAACAGAATTGAGACTGCCCCCTACTGGAACTACAGGCGACTGCAGTTTTGACAAAACATCAAATCTGATCTGTGTGTGAAGGTCACCACAGAGATGAACAATCCATTTTAAACAATCTCTGTTGATTGAATCACCTGTAAGCAATCAATAGATTAAACTCAGTGTGATGAGAAAGGATTTGATTGAAGTAAATAACGCTGTGATGAAGGGGAGTGGCCACTTATTATAACTGCTTAAATACAAACAAATACTACATTTTACGAGCAGAATGCATGACATAAGTGTATAACGGTACATTGAGGACTTTTAAAAAAATTATTTCAGCTGGAATACATTGTGTTAATCAATTCAAATAGTAAAACTGTATCAAGGAATGTAGAAGGCTTATATAGGACACAGTGTGAGTGATTACAATCCTCATGAGTGCACTTAAGGGAACATTTTCGCTCATTCAGGTCACTTTGCCCTTCACTCCCTTTATTCTCTTTCCACTGTTTGCTTTTTCAGTCCATCACAAATATGACACCACCTTATGAAATATAAAATATATATATATTATATATATACGAGCAGAAGTAAATTGCTTTACAGTAAGCCATCTCTTGACTCGAGGGACAATATTTCTCAATCTGACAGTGGGCCATATGGGCACATGCACAGTGGATATTACAGCACCTCAGGCTTCTTCTACCTCGTGGTAAAAAAAAAAAATGAAGAAACTTGATTGACAGCACAGAAAGCTGTGTTTTGACTCTAAAGCAAGAGTCACTCATAAAAAAAGGACTGTATTTTCAATAAATCATAAGTATCACCAACAAAGGCTATAAAGATACAGAATAGACAGTATATGAAGATGATGTCTGGTTTAGTCACATCATGCCATTGAAATATAATGTGGCAATAATCTCTTGAGTCACTATTGCACTATCACGTCCTTGTTTCAAAATTATCTTTAGCACTTTTAGCTAGAAGAGCACGAAAAGACCACATAAAGCTTCTTAAAACAATCCAAATCAATGAATAAAAAAAGATAGCAGTATGCATATAAATAAAGAAACACTGACTTTTAATAGTCAGCCACTGTATTTTAAATCTATAATGAAATCACTTTTGAAGTCTTACCTTTTCTCCCTTTGAGCTTGTTTTTCTTGTTAGTTCCTCTCTCAGAAGCAGAAACGACCACAGAAAGACCGCACAGACCTTTCAGACTAGACTGTAGGCAAAGTGCGCATGTGAGGTAAGAAGATAAGGGGGGAGTGAGAGAGAGAGAGAGATAGAGAGAGAGAGAAACCGAGGGAGAGGATAAAAGAGCACAAATGATGTCGTTTTAATTACAGCTGGCAGTCTGTGATGAAACTAAAATCATAGCAGTAGAGTTCATTTGATGAAATGATGATAAACAATTGAAGTTAAATGAAATATGACCATACCATAGAAACATAAAGTAACAGAGTTTAGGGATTGTGCACTCTTGTGTCCAACCTAAGTGATGTTTTCAGTGTCAGGGTGGTGCTTGGAGGAGCAGAGTACTTAAGCTGGCTGTTAGAGGTTAGGTGTGAAAAATTATGTCAATAAAAAAAGGGATGAAAAACACTCCAAATGCCCTTCATGTGAAAACCAACCTTCACAGTCACCTTCCACTTCCTGGTTAAGTTATTCTGATGATCTCTTTCTCCATAATTGTTGGAGTCTCTCTGATGCATTGACAACCTTGTAGGTGTACCTCATTGCCGTGATCATTTCTGAAACTCCGAGGTCAAAAAGATGTGGGGCACCGGATAGCCTAGTGGTTATGAAGTGTGTACAGAGGCCAGAGTCTTCATCGCAGCAGCCGTGGGTTCAAAACCAGCCCAGCACTTTGCTGCATGTCGTCCCCCACTCTCTACTTCCAATGTTTCCTCTCTTTCTTCAGCTGTCCTATCAAATAAAGACAATAACCGTCCAATAATATAACTTAAAAAATAATCTCATGCTGGAATAATGAACCTCCTCTGATGTGTTTTTCTCACGCTAAAACCGCCCCGCCATTCATTTTTATTATTTTTCTATTTGTGTGACAGCTGTGTTTCCTTCCCCCTCTTCGTCTAATTATTCTCCACTCATCTTCATTTGACAGCGCATCAGACAGACACACAGGACTTCCTCATAGAATTATATAATTTATGCTATTTCAAGAACTAATTAATCATAGGATTACATGAAAACATAAACTGCTTCATGCTGAGAGACAATGCTGTCAACTTTTCTCATTTAAGGGTTAAAAGTTTTTGCATTATAAATTAAGACAATAGAATGAAATGGTTTAATTTGTGTTGTTATGAAGAGTTATTTAATCAAAAAGGGCTTTCCCTTTATCAGGTTTCTACGATCATGCACTGATATCAGTCTCTCTGTTGAGCTTATTCACTTTAAATGTTAGAATAAGAAGTAAGATCCACAGTTAGTCTTTCATTGTGTAAATCAGTATGTTGCAAATTCAGAAGATTTGATTCTTCAGTATTACATACAGACTGCTGACCACAGAGGAAACAGAGAAAATGAAGGGGTGGCTCTGGGTGTAATTTGGCTTGCAGGACAACAGGGGGCAATGCTAAGCAACCGTACACTAACGTGCTGTGAACGTCATAATAAAAAAAGATAGTTGATTCTTCATCTTCAATCATTAATTTCCTCTACAAATACAAAACTGAACTCTAAAAGCAGTTTCATCATCAAATAAGGCCGTTAAATTTGGCTCACACCCCTCTGGTGAAAATAAAAAGTACATTATTAGTTTGGTGACAAATTAATCAGGTCATAAAATGTCACGTACCTGCGGCATTCTGAAATGAACTAGCAACCTATTTATGCCTGTCACTTTACAGAGAAGTATGCTAAATAGAACAGAAACTGGGACTCATACATGTAATCTATCAAAAGTCAAGACAACACTGTATGTCTTTAGAAAACGATTTCTTGTTTCTTGATGAGGATTTGGAGTAAAACTAAATAAAAGCAAGATAATAAATATGAGAGTGACATGGTGCAGTGGTTATGTCGTCTCCTCCTGTGACCTGATGCACTCAGCAGGCCAGAAGGCAGGAAATGTGATTACAGCGGGCAGAACAGCTCCAATAAGATTTATTTTCAGTCACTGCCTGACCAGGTGCATCACATCAGAACAGACAACAGGACAGAATAAAGCCGGAAATGTTCAATTATTAGATGGATTACATCATCCTGTTACACAACACCCCCACTCCCCCCTCCTTAAAAAAAAAAAAGAAATCGGACAGAAACATGATATGGCTCGCTGTGCTTTTTCAAATGGATTCAGGCTGAATCCATTAATCAAATTTCCTCCTCTCATTTCCAGATCAGCAGACCTTCAGACAGCAGTATCAGATCAGCCATGTGAAAAGACCAAGAACAAATTAACAGTAAAAATCCAATTAGTCCACGCTAATGCTCATTGTTTTAATAATGCTTAATTATTTCCCCTCTTTCTTGGACCAGTGTAATACAATTGTAAATTAATAATAAATGGTTTAATTATTCATTAGAAAAAATAAACAGTGAATTGAAAACTTAAGTAATAATAATAATAATAAGGTTTATTTATAAGCACTTATCAAAACCAATTTCACAAAGTGCTTTTTAAAATGTAAAAAATTTCAACAGTAAAATACACAACAATACAATCTTAAACCATGAAAATAAAAACAACAATGTAGCATAAAACAAATAAGACCAAGATTGAATACAGTTGACAGTCAAATAAATCAAGCACATAAAACATCATGGACAGGGAGAGCAGATAGCCTAGCGTTTATGTCTCAGCAGCTCAAATCCGTTTTTGGCCCTTTTCTCCACGGCATCCCACACTCTCTTCTACCAACATTTCCTGCCTCTCTTCAGCTGTCCTATAAAGGCAAAAAGGGCGAAGAAATTAACTTTGAAAACATACAAACAAAAAAAACATTATGGATAAAACAAGGAATACAAGAAGGCCTTTTGATAAAAATAAGTTTTAAAAAGTGATCTTAAAGAAGATACTGATGTAGCTAGTCTGAGACCCTCAGGCTGGTCTTTAGCCGAGGAGCTTTACTTTTTAAGTTTGACGTGTGAACAGTGAGGAGGTTCCTGCCTCAGGAACTTAGCTGGTAAGGGGACAGCAGTTCTAATATATATTATGGCACCAAACCATGAAGTGCTTTAAAAGTAAGAGGTAAAACCTGAACATTTTCAATTTCAAATTGTTTTTGATTTGAAATATTTATAATGCACTGTATGTTATGAGAGTTGCTCTTAGACAATGCTTTGAAGTTTTTCAATAAGTCTATAGGACTTTATCTGAGAGTACAGAACTGTGTATGCAAGTTTATCTTGAAGCATTCGAAAGGACTAGAAGTGCCTCGTGTTGTTAAAAGTTCAGGGCATGTTGATGTTTCCATAAAGTCATTTATGATAAGAGTGTTAGATAAACACCATGGTGTTTATCAGGCGTCTTGGCTCCTGACAAACAGAATTTTAATTTAATGATTAAATAACACAAACAGCCTGTAACAAGTTATGTTTGTGTTTACTAACTGAGTTGTGTTAAAGGAGCAATATGTAAGATATCTACTGAATTAAATCATAAAATGACCTTACTATGCTACATGTTGAAGTGCTGGCTTCTCTGACAACAATGCAGCAGTATGTGCTCCTTCTGAGTTTTGATTCCACTCCCGAATGGTCTGTTTTTTTGTTTTGACCAAAAAAAGGTAGGCGGTTTAAGGCCCCCCCACGCGGCTGTTTGGGACGCCCCTCGGTGGCAACATCAACAGGTGTTACAGCGATGGAAGTGGGAAAGCAAAGAAAGCTCTCTCAAATGTTTTGAATTTGCACTACACCACTTTTAAAGGCCACGTGTCAGAGTTACATATTTCTCCTTAGAAGCTTCTTCCTTCATTTTGTCTGATTGACAAATCTTGGCACCAGTTGTGTAAATGACTGTGTGTATTAAAAGCTGAAACTGTTTACAGAAAGAGTCTGACTTGAATAATTGTTACTATTCATACTTACACACCATACTTCCGTTCTTCCTCAACTTGTAATAACTGTTAATAGCTGATCAGCTCTGTTGTCCTTGTTGTTACTCCGCCATGTTTCTTGAAAAAACATCTGAAAATTATTCGGAGCACTGAGTACAAATGGAGCATATTGAGACAATTACCGTGTGCATGTGTATGAACTTGGTCTATTCAGTTCTTAGTGTAAAATTCTTTGGTTGAGTTCATTCAGGTTCCTATGTGTTATGTCACCGTGCTTGCTCCTATTATACAAGACAGGGAAAAAAACTTGGCAGCAAAAAGGACAGATTTCTTTTGAATGTGTTATAAAAGGTCTTTGATATGGGCCCTACTTTCTGCTGAGTGGTGTGAAACTGTTCCTGCTTCTGTTCCTCTTTCCCAACACATTTCACACGATTCAAATTCATGGGAAACTCCATAGCTCATTTCCACTGTTAACACACTGCCCCCATGAGACCGACACTATCTATGCTGTGAGAGAATAGATAAACCTGGCAGCTCCCCCCCCCCCCCCCCCCCCCTCACTGTTTTACGGATATTTTCCAGTTCACTTTCCAAAATAGCCCACTGTTTATTTACTATACCTCAGACAAGTCTCCACAGCCAGTCAAATTTGGAGATTTGTTCACCTCCTATCGCTTGTGTACAACCTACAGAAACTTCTGGGTGACCTATTTTCCATACATGACTGACACACCCCCTTTTCAAAGGTTGCTTTGCTTTGGGGAGTGTCCTAACAACGCCTTCAGCTGTGAGCTCTGACACGGACTAAGTTGCGCAACTCTTTTTAAAGTCCAGGCACTTTAAACCAGTAAGGGTGGGAAGCAAAGTTTACCATGGATAAATCCCTGTAGTTGTTTGGCTTACACCTGAACCTGTGGACACTGATAAAAAACAAGTTGTAACCTAAATCTTTACATCCATTTCCTTTTAAAGACAAGGAGGAGGGTGTGTCTTTCAAGAGCAAACATGAATGCTGAGAGAGTTAAAAAAAACAAAAAAACATACAGACTAACATACAAATGGAGAGATTCAAGACCAGTTTACTCCCACAAATAACACGGTGAAAAAGTTATGTTCCAAGGATGTTGTGCAATCAGATCCAACCACCTAACTCTGAAGTTATTCAGGAGTTAGGTCAGAAAGTGCTCAAAATAGCCTCAACTTTAATAGCGTAAAATCGTAACATAGCCTACTACAAGTCATCCTAACAATCTTAAATTAGAAACCAAACAAGCATCTGCTCCACGGCATTGGTTCCCATTGTAAACCATTTGGTTCTTGGTTAATTCAAAAGAAAACATGGGGGGGGGGGGAGTAGGAAAGTTCCCACCTAATGACCCCCAAAGGCTTACCCAAATGTTGCTTGAGATTTATGGCTGTGTGACTTTTATTGTCAGGCTACTCGCTTTGTAGTATTAACTTTGACTTGGGCCTCATCAAAATCAATCTTACTGTATTAAGGCACAAAGACTAACCAACTGGCTGACACTATAGACTGTAAGAAGTGAAGCCTATTCATTAAATATGGCATTGTTTGTGTTAAAACAGACACACAGGAATAATAACTTTCACTTCCCTTTACCTGTAGCCTTTCTACTCAACCAGGTGGAACACTATAAGACGGCAAATTGACCGGTTTAAGTAAGACTTCTGCTTTATTTGTCACAGCAGAAGGACAGCCGGAGGTGGGGGATGGGCAGCGCAGAGAACAGCCTGTTGTTTATCATCACAGCCTGTTGCAGCTGTTTTAACACACTACAACAGGTTTCACCCACAACTAATAGTTTTCCTGTAGCAGGAAAGTAATAATTGTGCCAATAAACCTAAACCCTTGACATGTTTACCTTATTTATTTATTTTTTTAACGCGGAGTCTACACCATTACATAACATTAAACTTTATATTTTGTAACGTTAAAACCAGCCCGCGGTATTTCACGACACTGTGGGCTTGTTTTCTAAATGATTTCGCTCGAAAGCTGGACAGATTTAATGTAAAAACCAGTGTTTGTTTCTGTTATTTTTCATCACTTCCTTCTCGGGAAATACCCGAGCTCCAACAAAGGAAAGGAGGGGACGGTCGGTGATTGACGTCACCAGTCTGGCAACAAGCAGTGGATGCGTCTGGGTTTCTGCTCGCTGATTGGCTAGTACAGGTTGTTCTCGGTACATGATTGGTCAGAGCTCGGTGAGCCTGAGCTACATATCTCTGCTGTAGATTCCATTTTGTTGCAATTCAGACGGAGTCGAGAGAGGGAGACTTGGCCCTTACACGGCCTGTATTACACCACATTAGCATTGAAGGTGACGGATTTTTTTTTCTTTTTAGGAACCACAGCTCTGTTGTTCTTCTAACATAGTCCGCCGAGGGATATTACGAAGGCATATTTTGTATTCACTGTGGAGACGGATTTCATCGACCGAGCCAGGAGAAGTCGGTAAGAGAAAACAGTTTTGTTCCTCGTCGCCATGTTGAGTTCACTGTTTCTTTGTTTTGGTCTGGTGCCAAAGTACTGCCACCGAGATTGTGAATGTAGTCTTTATTTATCAGAAAAATGATCAGCTGTCATTGCGAACTCACAACACGTCGAAATTATTAATATTGTCTTGCACTTTTACGACGAAAAAGTGCCGCTCAAGTACAGTGCAGCTAGAGGCAAACAAACAGACATGTACATTTTTTTACATTAAATATCGTGGCCATGATGTTTGCGTACCCATACATTTTCATTTAACGATGCTTATTTACGCTGGGCTTGATGTTTTCACCTGCAAGATGTGGTGACGCACTATGAAAATGCACCCCCCCCCCCCCCCACCACCAGGAAGAAAACAACAAAGCCACGACGGGGCGTCAAGTCTAGCGTCAATATACAAACACTAATGGACTTTTATTTTGTACTAAAGGTCCTTCGGCTTCTTGGAGCACCGTGTGCCGCCGAGGTTGAGTTGATGTTCAGCTCGGCTCCACGAGAAAACAACGCTCATTGGCACATGAAAACCTCAGACCCTGCTGGACCACAAAGTGCAGCGAGAAGTAGCTTGATAACTACTTCGAGGACCTGGGGCCCGATCGGAGGTGAAAGATTGAAGAGAGAAATCCGTGTCGTCAACTTTCTCACAACAAAGAGGTGAGCTGGAGCTGTTTTTGTGGCTCTCGGCGGTGGGTGGGTGGGGGAGGGGCGGCGGCGGGTCGGAGTGTCTGGTGTTTCTGCACGTAGCGCCGTGTGCTTGTTTATATCAAGGGATGACGTCAGAGTGTGCGTGCTATGCGGGGAGATTAGGCTTTGTCAAGTTCACCCCTGTTAGAAGAACACCACAGCAACACGCACATTTCCTTGATGTCGGTGCACTTAACTCACACTTGTTTTCAAAAATGTTTTCATCATTTAGGTGACACGTAGTGCAGATACAATATGGGAGGTGGAGAGAGATACAACATTCCAGTTTCCCACCCTGAGCGTCCTCTGCCTAAGAAGAACCACCAGCTTAGCAGGGCAAAGCAGAGAAGCCGTGATCAGAACGGAGCAGCAGCAGCAGCATCTGCAGGAGGTGTAGGGGGCCTTCACCACCATGGCCACCGCAGGAGCGACAAAGGCGCAGCCTACCACAGGTCTCCAGAGGCGCGGCAGGCCGTGTCTGCAGAGAAGAGTGCTTCTGTCCGTTTTGCCACCAATTATGATCAGAACTGGGAAGGTGCAGTGTCTCACCTCAACACGTTCCTGGCCACTCAAGGGAGTCCGAGCTACGCGGGGCCTAAGTTCAGCGAGCCACCCTTGCCTAGCGTGTTGCCCAAACCCCCCAGCCACTGGGTGTCCTTCCCTATGGGCTCATGTGATAACAGGGAGATGATGACTTTCCAGCTCAAAAGTCTCCTCAAGGTGCAGGCCTGAGAGGTTGCCCACTCTTTGATCGTTTAAAAGCCAATCAATGAACTGGGACTCTACTGAAGGTACACACCCACCAGGAACACCTCAGTGCTGTAATACTTTTACCTGTTTTTAGTCGAATCACTTTAAGTGTTATGTGACATTTTCCAACAAGCAACACTTGCTGGAAATGTTGATTAAACACCCACATTTTTAAAATTGCGACGTATTACAGCCGCTGAGCCTTGCTGGTTGGTGATGCTTTTACTGGGGTCTGTTTCCTGTGACTAATGAAAAACTGGATATCCTTTGTACTTCTGTTTTGTTTTGTTCTTTTTATGTTGGCTGTTTAAGCAGATTGAGTGATCTTTTTCCCCATGCAAGGGTTATTAGTATTGGTCAGGTTAATTCCCATCATTTTTACAGTCCATTTCTTTGGACAGTCATGCCTTTTCAGTTTATAACAATACTCCTTTAGAGTCACCTCTAAAGTCTGGGTGCTAAAGCAAAATCACATTTGTAGCATTTTTGACTAGGGCCCAATCCTTTTTTTTCTTTTTATATTCCTGTTTTTGAATGAAAAAGACACTCAACTGCAATTCTGCAGGGAAAAAAAGCTATCTTACTAGAGATAATAAGCTGTAGTTAGTGAGTATAGGTCAATATGATAACCTCAAACTGAAGCATAATAAGAGACCATGGCACACAGGCCCCTGGACTGTCAACTCTCGTACCTTTTTATTGCGCTGTGCGCACATGCACTATGGGAGTTGAACAAGTCTGGGGCCCAGACACTCTATCATAGCATTATTTTGTACAAATCCTTTTTGTTGCTGTTGAAAGATGTATGAAGAGATGTTTGTAACCAAAGCAAAGTTTTGCTGTATTCTTTTATTTTCTTTTTTCCTGGACATCCTCCGTGTGAATGGCGTTGTTGCCATTGCCACTTTAACCTTGCCAGCCGAGTGATGATTGGGATTGAGCTCCCTGGGTCATTTTGATCTGTTCCATCAGAACTGTTATTACTCCTCGGACTCAGCCTATGTCACAGTGTTGCAGCTTCAACATGCGGAAGAGGACCAGACGTATACGTGGGACTGTTGAGTTTCACTTCCTTGTTTTGGTCCTGTTGACTGCAAACATCTGTAAGCAAGCTTAAGGCAGAGCTGGGGAACGTCTTTGAATCGAAGTGGCCCGGGGGTCTCAAGGTGAAGCAGAAGTCAGGCATTTATGTTTACAAAATGGAACTTGATGGGTGACCATCTGATTATCAACAGGCCATCTTTGCCTCTGCCCCTGTTAACACTCTTGCACTGCAATCAGACTAGTTTTTAAATGCGTTACAGACCAGGATGCTATTGTAATGATGGAGGCGTGATCGACTATCTCACTATGGATTCTCTATTTTTGTGATTCAATCTTATACTGAGGCTCTTAACTTTCCCTGTGCAGAATTGGAGCTGCTAATTGCTGGCCTAATGACGACGAAACAAAGTATGAAAGCTCGTTAGTGTGTTCAAGAGCCATGTAAATAATGAAATGTATAAAGTACTTGTAGCATATGTACATTTGCAGGCCAACTTTGAGGCCTGTCTGACAAAAGTATTTTTAGTAATAACACTGAATGTATAAGACATGCTAAGGACATGTCTTGACTTCAATGTCTTGACTTCAATACTGAAGAATATTTTTGTTAAAAAAAGGTAATGATGCCTATAGCATTTCGTCAGTACCCTGCACTGTTATCTTTCCAGAGATCTTGCACATGTTTTTTATTGTTTTGTATAATGCAGTGTAGGGTGAAAGATGCTAAAAGCTAATTAAGTAAACTACAAAGTATCGATTCGATCCTAGAGGAGACTTGCCATTGTATGAATTTTCATTCCGAACCTGCTTAAGCTTATGCGTGAGCTTGATGCTTATTATCTTGAGTTGACCTGTTTGTGCCTAAGTTTAAACCCATGCCAAAATTTCATTAGGCGGCCACGCCACGAATCGACCAAATGTTTTCATCAGAACCGCCTTCAGCCCTCAGCTGTTCTTCCGCCAGCTGACAACTGAACCCGGTCCCCTGTTGTTTACGTACTATTTTCTATCGGTTGTTCATGTAAACATTTTTTCTTTCTTTCTTGCCCTGGTTTGAGTCATGCATGGTAAAGTCTCCTTTATTCTAAATTCCGAAACCAATTGGCTGTTAATTTTGTCCCACTCATGAAATGTCACTGAAAATGAAATGAAAATGCCCTGTTTAAAAAATTTGGTATGAATTAGTGTTTGAAAAAAAAAAAAGGAAATGTGTAAGACCACACTCTGTGAAACGAATTGATGAAAATTTTACAAAAAAGAAAAGAAATAAATCCCTTTCCCTCCCCCCTATTTCTGTCTGTGCCTGAGTATCTTATCTAACTCTTCTCTGTAGTGTACATGGAAGAAGTTAAGGACAGTGACTTGCTTTAGCATCGTACTGAAGTGAAGACTAGACGTACTTCGACTCTAAAGTCTACTATCTAAATTTTTTAAACGATAAGTGAAAGAATTCATACACAATTTACTAAGACCATATATACATTTTATTTCAAATGTATTTTTTTATTTTGGGGCTTGTATGCCTTTTAGTTTAGACACAGGACAGTGGACAGAGTCAGAGAGAGAGTGGGGAAGCAGAAAAGGAGCCACAGGTTGGATCCGAATTCGGACTGTCTAACCTCTAGGCTACCGGCCCCTGCCCCCCCGACCATATATCTTTACTGACCGTCATTACTACAGCAGAAATAAGGTGTACAATGTCCTTACTGAAAATGTTTAAGGACATCCATCCTGACAGTCATTTAGAAAACCACGGCCCAGCTTCTTCATTGTGATAACTACTTTTCCTTTGAATTATTTTAATAGATATCATGCTTTGAGTGTTAGGTGAAAAAGCATTTTTAAATTCAACTAATTAATGCAAAATAAGAACAACCCCTCATTTAGCTCCCATAGAAAATAGTTTCTTTAAGCGCCGTCTCAAAAACGCATGAGAGTAAAATCCTGCCCTTTCATCAATCCATGTAATATAATTGAAATTGTAAGACATTAAAGAGGAGCCATCTGCTAGAATACCACTGTCATGTTATCTGATGATACATACATTCAGTCAATTATAAACATTAACTTCATTAGGTGACCATGCCACTAATCAACCAAATGTTTTCATCAGAATATATATTGATATTTTAACATCAACAGCAACAACAGTCAAAACTGAATTCCCAGAATGAATAAAAGTGTGACAACGTTTTTGAGTTCAGACCTGAATACCTCCAACACTGACTGCAGTTTCAGATCTAATAAAATGAACTGAACGAGTCCAAAGATCACAAAAACGCACATTATGACTCACTATGCACTTACTGTTACTCTCACTGAGCACAAGTCATTAAGTCAGTCCAGTTTGAACATGTCACATGACTAACAAAGGTCGAGTTGGAATGTCAATTACCACCATAACTACACCTATCACTTTACAGCTGGATGTTTAACACAGGTAAGTCAGGGAATAATGTTTAATGGAATTTTACTGATTTTTGTTTATTATTTTTATTTATTTATGAAAAGCATGCTCTTCACCTTCATAATTTCACATAATAGCAGGACAATTGCGAGACTCTCCTCTCAAACTTGCAAACATTAGAACATTTATTTTAGCAGAAAGATGGATTTGAGGCTTGCTGTTTATTTAACAATTTAGTTCTTCCAAAGATTTTCCTTTTTTTAATTAACATGACATGAAATTATTCACAAAAGAACACAAGAGGCTTTCACCTTGGAGGGGTAGAAAAAGAAAAGAAGAAAATGAAATACAGAGCATGTTAATGGATGAAAGAGAAGAACAAATATATGGAAATATCACCCATTTACTCTAATATGTCAAATCTGGTGTTATAGGTTTGACATATTGAGTCCATTTGGTCATTATTCTGTACAGTCTTTCCTTTTGGACTTTGAGGGAAAATGACAGCCATCTCCATAACATATATTTCATTATGTCTATCCACTCATCAGTAGTTGGTGGGTTAGGTTTGAGCCCTTTTCTTATGACAGTTTTTTTTGCTTGCTGTCAAAAGAATTTATGCCATTTATCATTTGTACTCCAACTATCATATAAAATATCACCCATATATATCACATCACTAACAGGGATTTTGGCTTTGAACATTGTATTAACATGTTTATGAATTTCCTGCCTGTAAGGTTTTTTTGACAGCACAGCTCCAGAAAATGTGATGATGGTCGGCGTCATCTTTGTTTATTGAAATGTAATTAATGATTCAATAACACTTAACCAACCCAACCAAACTGAGAGAGGTGTACACACAAATGTAAAAACTCACAGCATCCAAACATCACTTTCAAAGCGTTGTGTTCACAATTTCCACCTGTGATAACACACATTCCAATATAAATACAAATCTGCCAGACCGTGCTGCTTTTCTAAAACGCTTTAGGACAAAATGATTTAGTTTTTTTTTTTACAACGCAGGAGTCATAAATAAGTACACCTCTGTTGCTCTCTCATTAGCATCAGACTTCTCTAAAATGATAAATTCCCACAGAGACTGAAACTCTACATCCACCATTTCAATCAAAATCTTCATCAGAGACTGATTAAGTAGAACTGGGAGGTGACAGAGAGCCGGTGGCCTTCAGACTTTTCAACCCCGGGTCTGGATCAGGAGGGGGAGTGTCATGCAGAGCCGCTGTGAGTGGTGGTGGACCCCTGTTGGCAGGGCAAGGCATGTTTATTTATAACACACCATTTATATTTAAAGCAGCTTGAAGTGTTTTATAGAGTCAGAAACAACATTAAAAACATTAAAGAAATGTGACATTATCCACAAAAGGACGTTAAAAATATCCTCAATCTGCTCTTGTTAGAGTACTATGTGTGATATTTCATATTTCCCCTTTGTAAAAAATGTGCACTGAAGAGTTTAAACAAAAGGAAAGCCTTTCCTGATGTAAAGTAACAACATGATGTGTTAGCCTACATGTCATTTTCATTACTTCAGCTCCTTTGTATCAATTATTGATCCAAACACTCCCTGCAGGCTGCACAGAAGAAAAACCCTAACCGTTTTTTCTGGGTGTGTATTCAACTCAACTCAGTATTATTTACAGTATAAAGCCACTTTCATACAAATACACACATATGATAAGACAAAATAATAAAAAGCAGAGATAGAACAAATGTTAAGTTAGGTCTTCAGTTTACTAACAGTCAGTTTTAGTAGACTACAACAATAATCCGGTGTGTCACTTTTTACATGCTGAACTATTGCTCTTCCTCTCTTTTGGCTGAGCTATCCTTTCTCTCCTCATGCTTTACCATCCTTGTTTATTTCTCCAATTCCTCTACTCTTGTTATCTACCTTTTGGCTTCCTTTCAGTGGTGCAGTTTCTCCAAAAATGTTTCTTTGTCATTCTGAAGCAAACACATAATTCTCACAAATAATTAGAAATGTAAAAAAACACAGAAAGATTGTAGATGGGATAAAAACTTGAGACAAAAGGCCTCATTTTTACCATCCATCCATTATCCATTATCCACTTTTCCCATAAAGGGGCTGGAGCCAATCCCAGCTGTCATTGGGCGAGAGGCGGGGTACGCCCTAGACTGGTTGCCAGTCAATCACAGGGCTGACATATAGAGACAGACAACCAGTCACACTCACATTCACACCTACAGACACTTTAGATTCACCAATTAACCTAACCAGCATGTCTTTGGACTGTGAGGAGGAAGCCTGAGTTTCCAAAAGAGAACCAACACATGAACAGTGAGAACATGTAAACTCCACACAGAGAGGCCCTGTCCGACAGGGAGTCGAAACCAGGAACCTTTTCGTTGTGAGGAAACAGCACATAGCCACATTTTTCTTTTCTTCCCAGAAATACTTTATTAATCCCTGAAAGGAAATTCAGTGTTTTCTTGTCCACAGTGTATCAAAGTCAAGTGTCATTTAGAACTCTGCAATAAGCCAATAATGATTAAAGTCACATTTTAAAAGGTCATGAAATAATAATAATAATAATACATTAGATGTATATACTTGCTGGTTATCATATTATTAAAGCTGAAGGAGCAAAGTGTGCACAGTAAAAATATCACCTGTTGCCAGTACATTACACCACTTATCCAGTTCCTCCTTCTCTTAAAGGGAAGTTTCCTCATCGAGGTGTGGCGATACCAATAAAAAAATAAAAACCAGCCAGCCGACTTCACACATCCACAGCCCGTGTAATAAACTGAAAGAACATGCCTCTAATTTAGTCAGAGGTGGCAAAGTAACAGAAGTTTGTTACTTACAAAGTTACTATTTCATTTAGCAGACGCTTAGTCGAAAAGGGAGCTACATCGTCAGCAAGAACTTCAAAAGAAAATTGTTGTTTGGATAAATTATTCACGCTAACATTTCAAACAGATTATCATGGCGTAACCGTGGTAACAGCAATTTATGGGCTTCCGAGTTTGTAATTTGCAGTATTTTTAAAGTGTTTAACACAAAATACTATTCATATCTATGGTATTGGCGTGGTATTGAGTGTGAGAAACTAGTATCTTTAACCTGTACACACAAAATTACAATCTACCTGTACTGTTTGATAGCTAACAGTAATGATTGACTTCTTGACTTCTACTGAGATTTGAATGCCATGGTTGATGCCAGCTGATACCACAATTTATTTATCCTTATTCTTTTTAATTGAGGTTGAGGGGTTAAGTATCGAGGCTATATGGCACTGTGTCAAAACATGGTTTGAAAGAATGTAAGATGGTTAATGGAGCAAAGGTTTTGACCTGGGTCGGATACAAAGCCTATAATTATTTTTAGGTATTTTTTTTTGTAAACGGACAACTGTTCTGAATTTGGGTAAAGTAGGCCTGCCAATAAACTGCTCTAGTTCTTTCTCTGAAGCTAAATAAGCAGTCTGCTGATAAAACGCTTCAGAAAGCTGTTAGTACAGCTTGTCTAGCAACACATTATGTAGGCCTAAATTATCAAACTTTGATTAAGGAAATATAAGACCTACAAGTTTGAGGAGAAGTTAACTCTTGGACTTTAAAGCTGACTGTAGGTTTAATTTATTAACATGTGAGTTACCTATACAAAGAAACAGGAGTCTATTATTGTCTGTCAGCACATTGTATTCAAGATCCCTACGCAGGTGAATGTGTTTAATGACGGCTATTAGTGGTTTTCTGTAAGAATAGGCAGGTAGAAATGACCAACCCCCCTCGCCTCTGGGTACGTAACGTTGACGTCACCTGCATGTTTGTGTGATGACACAGTGGTTTCTATATGATTAGCATCGCGCTAGCTCGATTGTACCTCCGTGCCTGCAGGACAGACATCACTAATTAGGCTACCGGAGTCGCGGGTGATGTTTACGAAACTCAGTTTTACAGACAAACTGGTTCTTGGTTCTTTATACACACACATACTAAGTGATACGCGTTCTCTTCGCACTGCGCATGCTCCGCGTGCAGAGCCACAAGGGTGAACACTGGAAAGTTGTGTTGGTATTGCAATCAGTTAACATAATGTTGCAAAGTATCTGCCGTGTTTGAAGCCAATTTCTGACAAGGTGTGAATAATAACAAGTTGCTAAGACATTATCATGACTCTAATTCTCAAAACAATGAGAAACATTTGCACACTATGACTAAATGATCTCTAAACAATGATTAAGTATCTCAGATTAATAAATTAGGAGCCTACCTCATAAGAAAGGTGTTGCGGGTGTATTTAAAAATGATGAAAAAAGCTCTCAGAATAGGTACTACTTTCTCAGATTCACACTAAATAATGCAAAAAATAACGAGACGTTTAAAGCTATTGGACAGCATTTCACTGATAATTGTAAACTTTTTCAAATTAGAAACTTCATACCTCAAAAAATTAAAAGTTTTTAACCAAATATTTACTTAGTAGCCCACAAATAAGAGAAACTAAATCTAAAAGGGTGTAAACAGAAATGTTGTATGATGAAATGGTTGCTGTATAGTGTTCTATCTAATATAAAGAAAATATTTTCCAAAATGAATTATTGTTATCTCAAGCATAGACTGTAAATGTTAATGGACGAAGCCTGAGTGACGTCACCCATCTAATGCGGCAGGCGGCTCATCGGCAGCAGACGCCATGTTGGAAATCCTGTCTCAGCCTCACTTTCAGTTGACCTAACGACAGGCTGAGAGCTGGAGCTGAGGCGGGTTTTAAGCCTCTTGACGAACCGTTACATTGCACCCACCTGTCAATCAGGTCAGATACACGCCTAACTATGGATTACATCGTTCATAAAATCAAAACGGAGCCGTTTATAAATAAATCACCCCCTCTACAGTGTGTGCCCATGAGGACAATTACTAATCACACCTATTTGGCTTTTTGTACCACGCTGCAAACATGTTTTCGACTTTTTTGGCTCTCATGCTGTAATTTTGGCTTAGCCACCCTCAAGCGGTCACTCGACGCTCTGCAGGATTTTGCTCTTCCACATTTACTTCATTTTTCAGGACTGCAGGTTGCCACTTGATCTTTACATAACAAGATACTATGTCAGTATTTGGGATGAATTTCACATAATGTTGTGACTGTGTTATTCCTTGAACATATTTAGTCACTATTTTTTTTTTTTATAGGAAAAGTCACAATTTAAGATAGAACATCAGTATTTGGGTCATTATTTGAGTATAGGATTCTGCAAAGAGAGCCATGCATAGGTTTTCCCCCAAAATGACGATGAAAACTTTTTTTTTTTTTATTAAGCAACACTTTTATTTAAATAGACATTGGTTTCTTCACAGCCAAGGTTACATCTTCTTGCTCTTCCTGATCAGAGTTGCTGAGCCCATTGTCATAGTCTGTCGAGGAATAATAGAAAAGGAAACACATGTTATGCAATTACTTCCAGCTTTTGATACAATTTTGACAGAGTGAGTACATTCAGGTCAGTTGTGCTGTACCTCAATCATCTCTCCTCCCTTGATCTCCTGGATGTGGGAGGTCTTGCCGGTGTTGCAGACCAGCTTGCCACCCTCCATATTGACAACACACTGATGGTCAGAGGAGGAGACAACCCAAAACATCAGGCATGGAGCCATAAGACACAAATATTAGACAGTGTGCACTTGCAGGCTCGTTCTATCACAAAGCATAAAATCAAAATGTCTTGATCAAAATGACACTAATTTAAACATTTATAGCGTCTATGTGATTTGCAAAAGAAAAGTAGATTAGGATTTCAGACCTTGATCTTCTTGCCGTCCATGGTGGTGATGTCAGCCTCCTTGCCGATGGTAAAGGAGTTGGTCACAGTCTTTCCGGGGGTCTTTGAGGTGACAGTAAAGTCATTGCCGCTCTGCTTGATCTCTGTAATCGGCTTGATGTCTTTGGCCATCTTGATGACTTCTGGAGGAAGTTCTGTAAGTAATGCACATATGTTTTTTGTTAATTCCGTCACAGTATAAAAGCGTACAAGCAAAGACTGACAGACGTCTCGGTTCTCACCCACCCATTGCCTTGAGGAACTCCTCATAGTTCTCCTGAGAGTACACCTGCCATGTTCCGTTAAAGGCCATTTTTTTTCTTGAAGATCTGGATTCTCCTTCACCGAGGGGGGAGGCTGTGACAGCTGTGTGAAGCTCAACACAATGTGAGGGATGAGACTGTAGCACTGCACTTCTTATACTAGAAGGCAGGTGGGGTCTCAGCATCGTGTCTAATGAGTAACAAAGCTCTGTGAAGTAATCGCTGCTGTTTGAACAACCTGGAGTTCACTTACTCCTGTTTGACCAAATCTCAGTTTCAAACACAAATGAAATGAGACCTTCTGTTTCTGGTCACGTTTGTTGTAATGCTTAATTGATAAGTTATATGTACAGATTTCTTCATGTACAACACTCACTTTCATTAACTTCAGGGTTGAGAGTGAATCTGCAGATTGCAACCTTCAGGACTAAAATCTGTCATTTATTAGATTCAGACTTTTTTTTCTCTTTATTTATTTAACCTTTCATTTATCTGGAATTTTTCCAATGACATGAAAAAAAAAAAACTTTATCAAGGTGTCCTCGCCGATTACTAGCACAAAAACGATTCACGAGAGAGAATAAAAAATGTAATGCAGATGACATTCACCAATAAAGCAACATCGATCACCCCCTTGCAAAGTGCATTCACTGCTCAGATAATCCCTCATCATATTTTTATAGTCTTTTTTTATAAGGCACCATATGCAGCTATTGAATGTTTAAGAAAGCAGTATAGAAAATAAAAATAAAAATGCAGTTCCTCTAATATGGTATGTGGATGTTACAATGGTTGGATGGATTCTACAGTTCTTAAACGAGGAAAACCAACTTTTTAGTGAAGCGTAGTAAAACATTTACAATACTAACTGATGAATGTCAAAAAACGTCACTGCTGTTCTATCTTAACTTTTATCTGTAACCCACTAACTTAATGTGCAAATGTTAAATGGACTTGAGCTTTTATAGCACTTTTTTTGTCTTCTGACTACTCAGAGCTCTTTTACACCTTCACGTTCACACACTGATGGCAGAGGCTGCTGTGTAAAGTGTCCATCAGAAGGAACTAATCCCATTCATACACATTTATACGCTGCTAACGAAGCAGCGGAAGCATCTTGGGGTTAAGTGTCTTGGCCATGGACACATCGGACATGTGGCTGCAGGAGCTTTCAGTTGAACCATGAGTGACTCTCTCTCTTGAGAAAACAAAGTTATGAATTGGCGCTATACAAATAAAGATTGATATTGTTCAGTTATATTGTTTTAACTCTTTGCTGCTCTTAGGATTTTTTCCTTTTTTCATGTTGCTTTTATCATAGAGTATTTGCTCCTTTTTATTAATTTCTATGTTTAACATAGTTCGACCTTGGAACGTCTGTCTTTGAAAAGGGCGATGGTGAAGTTTGCCTGGATACTAAATGTGTCAATTCTTTTTAAATTGTGTCTGGTGACACGACGAAATGATGTGAGCATCTGTTAAAAAAAAAAAAAAAAAAGAAGCTGAATAAGTTGAACATTAATTTGAAACTGAACTTCACACACGTCTGCAACCTCTCTGCTGTGTGCCGTTGAACCTGGTGAATCCCCCTGACTGAGCGGGGCCCGGGAGTAGGGTTAATGACACTACGGACTGTTTGTTTAGCACTGAAAGACACAATCTGGGATTTATTTTTTGCTGCATGAGATGAAAAAAAAAAAAAGTTTTTTGTAAGTGCTTAAAAAAGGGAAGTCATTTGAAATTCCTTTATTAAATTCAAACTCAAACGACACATTTTCACCTAAACCTCTTCAGTCCTGTATCTTTAGTGTTTACAGTTTCAGACCTGACAGACCTTATAGTGCATGCTCACACCATAACTTTGGTTTGACGGCTCCAAGGCCACAAGCAACATTTAACAAAAAACAAAAAAAAACAATCATATGAAACGCAACAGCACAAGAAGAGAAAAATCAAAGTCAGCAAACTGCCTGTGTGTTGTCTGGTTTATAAAAAAAGAAAAAAGAGAGGAACTTGGTTTTTGACATGACTGTTTTTTAATTTTACAGTATTTTCCACACTTTACTGTACATTTATGCCTATATAGCGTCATGTGTGTTCCTATGTTTTGATATTCTCTTACCTTTCTTATCTTATCTCTCATGCTGTTTTTGTAGCTCTTGTACAATATGGGTAATGTGTAATATATGTTGTGTTGTTTTGCATTGGTATGTACCTTTCTGTTTACACATGGATGTGTTTTTCTATTGTTTTTATTTATTGATTTGAGTGGAATCAGTTGAATGTTTGGCAGCACTTTGAGTCCCAAGGGGAAAATGTAGTGTATTGTAACATATAGGGATGTTAATGATTAATCATGAATCAAGTAATCATTGTTCAGTATTAAACCGATTAGAAATGTATGA
The DNA here is from genome assembly GCF_963930695.1 of Labrus bergylta. Taxonomy (NCBI): domain Eukaryota; kingdom Metazoa; phylum Chordata; class Actinopteri; order Labriformes; family Labridae; genus Labrus; species Labrus bergylta. The sequence goes on from NC_089202.1 coordinate 17,705,105, forward strand.
ACTAACAATCTGTTTTGTTTACACTTTTACCAGCGGTCACATGTAATACCATTTTATACCAAAAGAGGGCGCCATTTACTTTTGCAAACCCAAAAAACGATTGTTATTATTACTAAAGGAAGCACTATCTACCATCAAACCATCTTCTCTTCTATCTATCTGTGCAGGTTTACAGTAAAACCATCAAACCGTGCACTACATGTCTTTCTAACTTCTTGTTCAGTTGTAACCCATGTCCACAGCGTTTGCTGGAGGCTTATCCCCGAGCTTGTAAACACTCACTGTCACATCAACAGTTTCAGATCCACACTTGTTGCGCACAAAGATGCTGTATTTTCCAGAATCGGCCATGTTGACGTGGTGGATAGTGATGGTGCTGCATTTTGGCTCCTTGGTGATGGTAAACTGGGTCTCATCAACAATCTCTTTGTCGTTTCTTAGCCAGGAGATCTCTGGAGAAGGTGCACCGTCGATGAAGCAGGTCAGACACAGAGACTGAGGAGAGGAAGAGAAGGACTCAAAAGATAAGTGAGGACAGAGCTGAGAAAAGACGGTTACATCACTGCATAGTGTAATTATGATGCAATATGAGACTAATAGGTGATGTAATACCTTTCCCTCCATGATGGCTACCACATCAGGAAGACCTTTTGTCACCTTGGCCCGGTCTGAAAACAAAACACACGCCATAACTCCCTGCTGACACCCTCACTAAGAATTCTTTAATCGTTGTTGTGGACACAAACAACACATAACCTGTGACTCACTTTTCTCAGCAATGGCCTCCTGCCTGAGGGAGGAAAACAAAGGGTCAAATCGATGTGACAGGTCAGGACACATATACAGCTGCGCCAAGATGTTTGTAATGAATCGTTTTCTACCAATGGGCTGGTACCACTTGCCTCTGACTTCAAGGTGTTTCTGTTAGTGTCACAGCAAGCCATGCATCAAATACTGCTTCTAATGCAGCACTTACTTCAACCTCTGGTACTCTAGCAAGGCATCAGCAAGGGCTGTAGATATAACAACCAAGATTTAGACCAACAACTCTGCTCTTAAAATCGTCTTTAATCTGACATTTTAGATTCTTTAAATCAAGCCCACCTTGTGCAGAGAGGTCAAGGTATCGTTTGTGTGTCTGTTCGCCATCAAACATCTCCAGGGTGTATTTGCCTTTATCGTTCTCAGTTGGGTTACAGATTTCAATCCAGACTTTATCCATACTGCTTCCAGTCTTCATCCTGGCTTCCTGGTCGATCCTCCTCTCCCTACACAAAACGAAAGGATAGATTCATACTTGCCTCTGCTGCATGTGTGTGCTTCATAAAGAGGGTAATATAGCACGTCTGATTGATTGAATGCATAAATAAATCATTGATAATATGTTACTTTCCATTTTTATATTAGTGCGACCTCGTCTTTTTGAGCCAGGCAGGAATAATCAAGGTTGAAGTTTTTTTATACTCAGGTGGAAAAGAAGACTGAAAAATTGCAGCTTTGACTGGAAACCTACAAAGATAATTTTATGCAGGAGTTTGACAGACTGCAGGTACAGAAGGTCAGGTATTTGTTCACTCTTTTTTAAGGCTGTTCTTTCATCGACCACCAGATGGTGCTAGCAACCTTCCTTTAGAAACCAGCTGTGCCAATAACCATGTCATACTTAACATTTGTATATACAACAATTCCCACATGCATGTTTGAACGTTATAAGAGGCACACCAGCTTAGAATCACTAATGTGCTTTTAAAAACAAGTCGAGTGCAACAGCTCTCACTTTCCCCCTGTCTTTCTCTGTTATCCCGTTTTGGTGCTGCAGAATTAAAATCTACAACTCGTTGGTTCACACTTACATACAGATTTTTTACCATAACACTTATTAACCAGCTTAAATCTTAATACTGTCTGAAAATAAATGATGCATCAGCATCTTTCGAATCTTTGTTGAGGCTACGCTTTAGTTAAAACTGAGAGAAATGTTCAAACATGAGATATGATTTCTATGTGTGTTATATGTCACATTCATACACATTTATCAAATACTCAGACTGATATAATGGGTACCTCTGAAAACCTGTGAACCCCAACCCTTTGGTTATAAATAAGGAGGATGATCCAGGTGGCCAGATGCGCCCCAGCTGCCACAGCAGAATATTTGCATGCAGACATTAAGATTCAGCTCCACTGTCACATTTACACGCTGAACTCATTAAAGCAGTCAAACTCATCAACGATTTAGAAGCTGAACTTTGGTGAAGAGTTTGCCATCATTAAGGGAAATGTCACATTCCTAGCTGCATGCGGTTTTATGTGTGTATTGTCAGCATGTTAAAGCGGTATGTGAGGTTTCTCTTTGTGGTCTCTTATGTGTACATAAACACACAACACGTGAGCTGCATCTGAACCTACACTACCTTACCACGGACTCCTGCACTGGTGGAGGAAGTCATACAGCTGTAGCCGTAACGTGTGGCCATCCTCATGTTTGCAGCTTTGCATTACAGCGTTGTACCTCTGTGGCTTGCAGTAGAAAATGGTTGTAACTTAAGGTTGTTCTGATTTATTATATGTGCCAGTTTCTTTCTCATGCAGCATTTTTAATAAGGACTTTTCTAGATTTTGTCTCTTACACACTTAAAAGTTTATTTGGAATACTTCCTCATCCTTCCTGACCTTTAGTCTCATTTCTTTTTCACATTATACATCCTCAATTCCTTCCCTTACTTCCTCCCCTCTCCTCTCCTCACATCTTAGTCCCTCCCATCTGAGATGCAAGCGGAGGAGACAAGGAACAAACACAAGGAGGGAGGAGTTGAGGTAACAGGCTTTTAACATCAATTATTTAGCTCACTGCTATAATAAATAACCTGATGAGCATAATACTGTTCAAAAAAGTAGATTTTGGTACATGTATTTCTTTATACCTGTCGTGTGTCCCGTCTCTTTTACACGCCGCAGATGCAAGAAAACGACTATAAAGGATACGCCTCACTCATGGCTTCTCCCCGAAGCTCCTCTGCTCGTCAAGACGCCTTTAAGGAATGGAAACTTACTTTCTGTTTGCTCTGAGATTGATATCATGGTAGTAGGATGTTTGAGAAGAGAAGAGATGAGAAGACCAGGAGGAACAAAATAGAGAAACAAAAAGACGCTGTGAGGCCAGGAGTTTCTCTGCAGGTGGACTCACCCGTAGTACCAGCTGTTCTTCATGTAGCTTATATAGTATTTGAGTGAGCAGTAGATCATAACTCCTTCAGAGGTGCTCTGAATCCTGAGCGGGCTGGCTGACAATGCTGCAGAAACCAAGAGACAGGGAAGGTACAGCCTCTGATTATTTTCAAACGATTCAGTTTCCCTCTGCACGTGTAACCCATTACCTTCTGCACGACACATAAGTGCACACATAAGTCAAAGCCTTTGCATGCAAAAGTAGACTAAAAAAGTATTTTCTATTCTATTCTAAAACAACTTTATTCTTATCTGGGAAACTGAAACTGACATTAATATTCTGAAACAACACACATGATTAATTAACATGGCCAACACAGCACATCTGGTGTAAATAAAAAGTAATTGACACCTTTCACAAACATTGTTGTGTAAAGACGGAGTGTGAATAACTCACCACACTGTTTACCCAGCTGCTGCAGGAGCTTGTCGTACTCTGTCAAGGAAAATAACAGTTCAGCGTTCAGAGAGTCATTTTATGTTGTCGTTGGAACACAACAAATACTAAATGCAAGATTTATGGTGGGTGGCTGAATGCTAAGGACACATAAGCGAAAAGAGGGAAATAAAAAGATGGGCAAGAGGTGGCAGCTTAAATGTAAACAGAACCAAATTGGGAGTGATAGTTGTTGTGAAGGTCAGATCTCACCGTCATGGAGTAACTCTAAGGTGCTGACGTCCTCTCCTCGTCCATCTGACACCACAGCTCTGTAAGAACCCGCCTCTTTCTTTGTGACCTGAAAACAACAACATCACCTCTGGTAAATCAAATAAAACCATCAACAACTTCAAATATCAAATATTGACAACTGGAGAATTGGAGAATAAGCTAACGCCTCGAGTTGTCTGAAACATAGCAGGAACATTTCGGTTACCTGTGGGACGCTGAGTGTGCAGACTCCTGATGTATGGTCATACACAACTTGGGTCAGCGCCGCACTTTCTTTAAACCACTTCAGAGTCGTGTCCTTGTTTGTGTTTGTCACCTGAGTATGTGGAGAAATGACACACCTGAGGTAAAAGTGCCCCAACTTTCCTTTTTAAATAGTTTTGTCTCTTTAAATGGGGCGCGCAACATAACCACCGGGCTAATTGTCGCCTAAAAGCTAACTATATTTACATGCTTTGTGTTGATTTAATCTCTAATGTGTTAAAAGATATGACATTCCTTGGCGCTTAATCCAGTGCTAATTTAGTTCTGTTGTTGCTGTTCGCTTAAATACTCTGCTAAACGAAAACGTACCTTGCACTTTATGATGAGTTCACAGTCCTCGTTCACACTCCACGACAACAATTCCTCGAAATAAGGTCCTTTGAAAAGCAGGAAACATGATTACTCATCAGTACTGACGCTGACACATCAATTTATGTGAACAAGCAATGCAACATTAATTCTTCATAACTGATCAATTTATGACAATTAAAGTTATGGCTGCAGGATGAACCAGAGCATGGCCTGAAATACGCCTAGAGGGAATATTCACAGTACAGGAGGAAACCTTTGTCCCACTTGGTTTAATATCTCTTTTGAATTGCAGTTTAGTGCATAAAGAAGATCAAACGTGTTGAAATGTGTAACATGGACTTTGAATATTGGACATGTGGTGAGAGAGTGGTTTTTCAGGACACTGGGACATTCCACTCAGACATGTATAACTTCTCCTTATCACATCTGAGAGGTCATGTGTTAAAAAAAAACATGGAGTTCAGTATCACAGGGAGCTTCTTTCCTTTCTTTATGTCACTCTTTAGTTTGACAAAAAGCTGTGTCATCATGAAAAATATATTTTAGCTATTGCATGCAATAGATCAGTGGTTCCCAAAGTGGGGGCCGCAAGACACCGTGAGGGTGGTCGTGAGATGCCTTGCAAAAACTTAGAAGGAAATGATTCAAAATGGTTTTAAAATAGCATATTTTACCCATCATTTTGAAAGGATATACAAAAAAGCTGTTAAATGTTAGTTTGCACATGACCACAACAATTTTGTTGTCTGCTGCTCTAAATAGATAAAATTGCACAGAGAGACAATGAAATATAAAATAAGTATGTTATCTTTTGTTTTGGTCTAATGCCAGTGTTTGGAGAGGCCTCCTAGTGCTTGTGGCTGTGCTCAATGTTAAATGCTTTAACCACTTCAAGGGACAGTTGTTTCCTAGTCTCTGAAACCCTTATTTTGGGGCTGCAAAAGTTTGGGAACCCCTGTAGATAACCTTGGATTGACATGACAGTGAGTCATGTTTGTATCTTTCTAAGTTACTCACTCACTTTGTTATCCGCTGGTAACACACAGGTTCTGTTTCAGCAGTAGGTAAAACATTGAATATTTTCTACAATCACAATTTGATTCAAGTCACGCTGTGGGCCCAGCAGCAAACACTCTTATTGTGTTTACTTTGTAGAAGTGTGTTACTGATGTTTGAAGACTGCTCACCAGACTTTTTCTGTTGGTCGCGTCTGTTTTTATCCGCCAGGGCCAGCGTCTGACGAAACTCTGACAGGGACACAGAAATAGCAGACTCAGAGGAAAACAGTAGAATCACAAAGAGGGGAAAATCACTTTCCCCGCTGTTCCAATTTCCTGAGGCCACTTCTGCCAAACACGAATAATTAAAGTTAACAAACGTAAAATACAGAATCCATTCATGTCTTTGTTCACAAATAAAGACAGAAAAATTATCTTTGAAATGAACATCAGCAACCTGTGCTCAGTTCAAATGACAAGAGAACCCACACATGTTGCATTAACACAGTAAAGTAAGAGAAGATAAATATGGGCTCTCTTCAATATTTTGAATTTGGACTGCAGTACCCATTTTAAACACTAGGTGTCAGAGTTACATATTGCTCCTTTAAAATAAAACAATTTTCACCAGGAGATGTTTTGTTCTCCATTAATTAATTAATTGCTCAAAATAAACTGACTTTAAACATCTTCCTGAATACAAACTTCATACTGAGCCCCATAAATATCCCAGACAGAGTCCTGGCCAGAATTTCATTGACACAGGGGTCATATCATATAGGGTGAATAACTTGGAGGACACTTTAGAGTCTGCTTAAACTGTTATTTGCCTTTGTGATTACCAACTTTTTCAAAGGTTTATTCTCACCAGCAGGAACAAATGTGATGAGGAAATTCTTAAACGAACATTTAAATAGATGACATCTTCAATATGGTGGTGTTAGTTCTTAACTTCAGGGTCGTTGCTACAACTGTTCAGAATCTGCACATAGAAACAGACTACATGACCTCAATCGCAGTGACAGGCCAAAGTTCAGCCTAACACACTCTCTTTCAGGAACAAAAAACACCACATCAAGGTACAGATGAACATACTTACATAAAGAGAGCTGGTGTGATGTCCCACTAACACTGTGAAACCTCATTGGTTCTATTGTTTATCTTTATTACTTTTAATGGTTGAGTGAAGGGCTTACTTTGATCCACAAAGACCAAAGTGAACTGGTTCTTGGCGCGGCCGTCCCTCAGCTGGGCCGTGTACGAGCCCTGGTCCTCCGTAGAGAGCCGATCAAACAGGATCTCCACCAGACCTTTGGACTTGTCGAAGTTGATCTTACGGTGCTGCGGTGGAGCAAACAAGTAGTAAACGCACATACAGCACACGCCAGCTCGTAAGCAGACGGATGGCAGATAGGTACTGTATAGATGGGTTAGTTGTATAGAGGGAATAAAGTGTGAAGGGTGCATGAAACGAGTCTGAAATGAGAAACACACTCTGTAGATGAAATATTCCTCGTTTGTCGAATGCACACATACGCACACTGACACACAAACAAACAGGGACACACAGGAGCCTTTGAGCTCATTGCCATGGCTTTTATGTTCATCAAGATGAGTATGTGCCTCGCATGATGATGGGCCGCAGTGTTGGATGTGATTTGTAATGTATGGTGAGCCTAAGGGCCCTAATCAGCTAAATGGCTTTTGAATTCACTCAAACCTCAGCTGTGATCATTTAGAATGAATGTACAAGCAGTACTGCTCAGATGGTACTGTGATATTGGAAAATAATAGAATAAATGAAAATGAAAACACAGGCGATGAATGAAAGCGGCTGAATATAAAGCATGGGCCCCCGTCTCGCACCAACACGAGCGAGCGCGGACACACAAAGTGTATCCGACAGAGTTGTGAAACCACAGCAAACACACTGTGTCGTGTTTGTTTTTCCCTCTGTGGACACATCAGAGCACGGCTCAATAAACCTTGACGGTGGTGCTGATTATTTTTAGCCTGATGTCATAACACATATCAGCACTGAGCAGTTTTGTTCACATTCAGTTTATGCTCCTCGATGATTATAGTGTTGCTTTGTTTTGGCTCTCTACGATGGCAGGTGAAATCACTGTGTCGCTTTTCTCTCAGCGGAGGAACATTATTGTGTCAATGATAGGTAACAGTGTTCATGAAATTTGCTTTTTGTTTTGCTGGCAAATGGGGTGGGCTTTCATCTCGCTGTTTTATGACAGTAACTGATTTGGAGGTCGTTTTTGGAGGCATTTGAGCATCAAGTGCATACAAACTTCAGCCTGACTAGTGCAAAATATGACACAGGAAATACGCCAAAAGAGTGGTGAAATGTTCATCACAATGACTTCATTAACTCCACTGACTAGAGACTCAATATTAGGAGATGACAAACTCAGGATTTACAACCCAAAAAATGTTTGCTTGAAGGAAAGTCGTCCAAATGGTCTCTTCTTCCCTTGGCCTTTCTTTGACATCTAAACTAATCAAACACCTGTACCAGATTTTGGCCTCTCCTCCACCTTCAGCTTAGTATATCCTCTGTATTCATGTACTTTACCAACAAATTTCCGTTTTGAAATGAGAAATACGAAATTCAGGACCAAGCTTTTTTTTCCAATTAGCTTCTCAATATAAGAAAACAAAAAAACATACAGAAGAGTCTTGTTCTGTTTTTCATTTTGATAAAAAAGGGAAATGGAAAATGTTCCTTCTTTTAATAATAAAGATTTTTTTCTACATGTGTCTTGACTTCAAGTCCTTCTATTCCCAAACTAGGAACCATAAAGTGGTCGACTTGAAAGACAGGAAGGTGACGAGGTTGAGTAAAGTAAAAATGACCAGATTTGTCTGATAATATGGCTTTTTCCAGAATGTATAAACACAACAGATGTCTGGTGAATCTCTTCCAAATCCTGTGTATGAGAGGTGTTTTTTTTTTTAGCACTTGTTGGCATTATAATATTCTAACCCTGATAAGATATAATTGGTTGTGGCAGTATGACCTGCACAGTGGCTTCTCACCGGGGTACTGGAGATTTCTTGGTCATTGAAGATGAGACGGAGCTCAGCGTTGTCACTCAGACTCTCAGTCTGCAGCCAAAGACGTACGTCACCTTTCTCTGAAACCTCCACCTGCCAGCCGGACTTCAGAGCTATCACTACCCAAAAACAAAAAACAAGGGGCACCTTAGGAAATGCTGACTACAGGTGTGTGCAGATTGATTATAATACAGCACAATGTCGTTGGTACATACACGGGTTTCTGACTTCCCAGCTGAGTTCTTTGAGTCTTTCAAGGTCTGAAAAGTAGTGAAAGAGTTTTGGAAGGTTAATTAAACTTTGATCAGCGGTCACATTTTGTAACACAGAGGAACAATGGTTTGCATGACTGAGAGTTGATTGAAATCATATGCTTAGTTTAATGCTTAGTGGGATGTGTGACCTTGTGGAAGGCGTTCTGAGGGAAATGATTATTTGAAAAACTTGCAAAGCCTTCAAAATTAAAAGTCTGCTGTTCCTGCTGCCATCAGCTTTTTTTAAGAGACACAGCAGACGGCTGGGTTGTAATTGTGCTCCACTGTGTGTGTTTCAGTTTACCTTCAGCAGTGAAGTCGTAGCTGGACGACAGGTTCGGGTTGTCGCTCATCTCAACCGTGTAGAGACCCAGATCCTCCTCAGAGGGGTCTGTGAAGGTCAGCAGAGACCTGATGTACAAATTGAAAAACAGAAATATCAAGACCTAATCTTTCACTCTATTTTAATACCCCTCCAGCTCACAGCACAGACTGCTGCTCTATGTTGCCAGCCATCAGAATTCACAATATTTTTCTGTCCCAAAAGTGATATCCAATACCTTTCAGCCAACTTCACTAAAAATAAAATGATTGTTTTTCATGCAATCAGGACTGAAACAGTGTGGAACATTTTGAAAATTGGCATGTAGCTTCCCTAAAGCTACAAGACGGGATAATTAAAAGAAGCCTGCGCTCAGTGGAAACTCAGTGAGAGTCGATGCAAACTCAAGATTCCTGGATTTCAAAAAAAGTAAAGACACAAGAGTCAGAATTGTTTTCGTGAACCTCCCCACCTATTCTTCTTGGTTTCTGCCCGAACTCTTCCAGCGTCAACGGGCTCTGTGTAATTTTTGCCCCAGAGGAACTTGCTCTCATCGTTCATCTCATCAGCCTCGTATCCCAGAAATATGAAACCATCGTCGTCCACTCCAACCTCAATGTTTTTGGTGCCTGAGGATGAAAGAGCCGGCTATTATAAATTATAATTTCAGTATGGTCGGCAATTTGCTACAGACACGGACATTCACAGAATGGTAAAGAAGCTGAGGAAATTATTAAACATACTTATTATATGCTCTAAATCTAGTTTATAATTCATTTACTATTGAATATATATTTTGAAATATGTTAAAGTATGTCCCAATATTTCATTGGTTCCATTTTAATCAAAACACTTTATAATGTAAAAGTATTTCACAAATCAGCAAATAATCGAATCCATATTCTGGATGGGCATAACAAGGGCATTTAAAGATAAATAGTTCAGGATTTGTGGGAAAATTGCTTATTCCGTCCATATCAGTTTCATGGTTATCTGCTAAATACAAAGCCAGAGGCCTTTGTTAAGAGCCAGGCTAGCAGTTTCCCATTGTTTCCAGTCATTATGTTAAGCTAAGCTAACCATTTCCTGGCTCAACCACTATATATAATGTCTGGACACCACAGTGGTATCTTTCTTCTTGTGCAACCTTGGCAAGAAAACAAATTCTCGAAAACAAAGCGTAATTCTCGTAATAGAAGCCCACACTGCTTTGTATGCTACTGTGTTCAGTCCAGCTCCTCCTAAAGCCTTGGAGGAGTTTTTTTTAATTAATGTATTTGTATATCTTGAGCCCCAGTAACTGACCTGGTCTGGTCTCAGCTGTGACGGGCTCAGTGGGCAGGGAGGCACAGCTCACTCCAGCCTCATTGACAGCTGACACACGCAGGCGGTAAGTCTGACCCGCCTGAAGACCTGACACCTGGATGTCATAAGAAACACATCAAATATTTACTGATCAGACCCATAATTCATTATGATTATTCAATCATTCAGGCCCAAAGAAACCCAAAGGAATGACTTTGTAGACACTCTGAACTCCTCCTGGTATGTGACTTACTAGAAGAATGATTTACTGGCATTCACAGTTAATAAAAACTCTCATCTTTTACAACAGAAATTGTCTGCCCTGTTAAATCAGGTAAAGGAAAAACCCAAATTATAACTCAAGCCCTTTCATTGTGCATCAACTATGTCTGTTGTCTTGAGCTGGAGCTCGTAAACACAGCTTACAGCTTCGCTCACCTTGTAATGTGTGTCAGAAATGGGCTTTTCAGTTACAGCAGTCCAGTCGTCTGATTGGTCGCCCTGGCTCATTTCCAGCAAATAGCCAGTGACCGGGCTTCTTCCTTCGTACAACGGAGCCGCCCACAGCAGCACGAGTGAGTCGTTTCTCACCTCCCTGACCTCTACGTCATACGGACACGCTGAGAAAGAGAGAGGGTCATTGACATGGTGAATGTCAGAGTCAGTGTTAGTGTGCAGAGGAGCTTTAAGGGCAGAGTAACACAGCGTCTGCTCAAGATTTATAATAATGAATTAATAATTAATATGTGCCTGTAAATATTCCCTGAGTGGCCGTATCAAAAGCAACCAAACAGATTCTCTTTGTCACAAAGGAAAGTAAAACCAAAACAAAACAGAAAGTAAGCTTAATAACAAGCGACTTTCCATAATCTACCCCTCTAAACTTCATGCCGCCATGTGGTAGTTCATTTGCTTAATGATTTTCGGTCACTTTTAAATTATTAAAGGCACGGAGGAAAGCCCATTTTCCAAGATTAATGAGCTGCGCTTTAAAAGTGGCATTTGTAAGAGAGGCTCTCTCCAGCCTCAATATTAATGCCATATAGCTGTTATGAGTGGGGGCCAAAACTGTCGGGCTGAGCCTCCACATACTGAAATGACTGTGTGTGTGTGTGTGTGTGTGTGTGTGTGTGTGTGTGCTTATACAAACAGAGAGTATGTGTGTTTTTTAATATTAATCTGAAGGGGGTACTTCTCATTCTTCATTGTTTCAGGTTCATTTTGTAACGCAGACCTCTCTGTATATTGCTTTTTTAGAGTGTCCAAATGAGAGGAAAGAGAAGTACATAAAGTTGTTGATTTTTTTCATTTGCAGTTATTACCGTGCACTCAATGCAATGAGCTTTAAGAACAGCGGAGAGATTCGTCCAGTGCATTACAGACTTGTGTGGCCTGGGTTTGGCCTCTCAGGCTGATTACAGGCTGAGATTAGCTGTGAAGGCCCTGACACAGCGAGCAGACGGCAAAGAACTGGTAGCAACGAAGTCCGACTGTGGCGTCGACGTCTTTGTCTTGGCCAAAAAAGAACTACAGCCGACGGCCAACTACCACGTACGTTCTGCTTAAATATCAACAGCGGTGGGAAACCTAAGATGACCCATTCGGAGAGACTTTATCAGCTTCTGCTCTCTAACTTCTAAAGCAGTTTCAAACACAGCCACTTATACTTAGTAAATGAAGGGCTCAAGGGCCCTTCAGCAGCACAGACACTCATCATACATAATGCAACACATAATGATTTCCACGAACTAACTTTAGGCTATCACTAAAGCTATTACAGCAGCTTCTGTATTATGCTCTTGACTGCTGACCTCTGCCTCCATTTTGCAGTTTAATGGCATAATATGCAAATAGCCTGTTTTTTATTCTTGTACTTCATATTGACCTGGCTCTTTTCGTTCTGAGATGGCCAGATGGACTTTTAATGGAGCCGTTTTGAACAGAAATGGAATGTATGGGAATGCCTCTTACTGTTAATGGTATCCCAACCACTTCCCGATAAACTTTCAGTAATGTAAACTAAGTTTCTTTAGGAGGAACTGCAGCTCTTAATGGTAATGACAGAGGTTACTTCAAGTAAATAGACCACTCTTTTACCATTTCTCTGCTTAAATCTGTTTGTGCAAAGTCTATAGAGAATCATGTTTATGGTGGAAAAGACTTTTGTGTTCGCATGAAAAGCATTTAAGAACACTCTGATTCAAGTCAAGCTGCCCTCTCCTTCTCGTCTGTCACATATTAAGTGTGTAGAGATACCTGAATGTGTTTCTTTTGGACACAAACTGACATGTTCTCCTCACCTGGCTCGGGCATCGTCCATTTCTCACACAGGAACTCCTCACTGGCCTCAGAGGGCTTCCCGACGCCGGCCATATTGCCAGCTAACACACGGAACTGGTAGAAGCGTCCACTGGTCAGGTTGCAAACCTGTGGAAAGGTATCACACACGGAACAGCAGGTTACCTCCTACTGAATGATGATGATGACCAGAAAAAAAACCAGAAAAAAGAAACAGGCGTGACAGAATTTACCATTACAAAATTTATTTAAAAAAATGGAGGTTAAATGCTATATTAACATTTAATCTTCATATCTGAGGTTGAGTACAACACGTTGGGTGGAAATTTACTTAAACTCTTAACAATATTTTTTTTAAAGTGCAATTATTTTTGAATGAGACGTAATTACATGAAGTTTTCCATGATATAAGTAACACTTGGATTGTTTTTTTTTGCTGTTGTTTTGGAGCTTTTGGTAGACTTACTGCTACATTTAAACTCTATCTATTCATATACATTTTACATAGATCAGTCCACTCTTGCATTCTGGCTGTCTTTAAGAAAGACACGGAGGAGGTCAAACAGAAGTTCCCTCTTTGTACAGCACAGCTACATCCTCATGCAGTTACTTTACAAGGTATAAGCTCTGCTGCTGCTGCTGCTGCTGCCAAAGCATTTTTGACGCTGAGCCCCCTGGCGCTTTGGCATTGTGAAGAGAGGAGATTCAGGCGTATTGATCTGTATATTGATCCGTCTATTCACAGCCACTTACAGTTTGAGGCCTCTTTATCGCCTCTGTGAACAGCTGTGAACTTCTGCAGCTGCTCTCGGCTCCCTAATTGACACAACCAGAAGGAGCTTACTTCACTGTAATAGCATATCCTATCCAAAGGCCAATTTCCCCCCACCTACGGCCTCCTCCATCATCTCTAAATACTTCTCCAGACATATTAATAAATAATGTAAATGTTGTTATCAGATCAATATACAGTGTGAGGCAAGAAATGCAGAAGTCGTCTGACAAAATAAGAGAACGACAGTACACCTTTCATCCACTAGGTGGCAAACAGGCTGCATTTGACTCTAATATCATAATTACATCCTAAAGTTGGCTCTAAAACTGTTTGGGGTCAAGGGTCAGATGGTCTGTTTATTCACTCACGAGTTGAAATTTAAAGATCCTGTTGATTTAAAAACGTCATCAGTCATGTTTAAAGCCAGACAGAAATCTACAGCGGTCGTTTGTGTTTACATATAATGAGGACTTCAACTTCGAATAACTTTATTTATCCGTTAGGAACTTCAATAGTGTAAAAGAGCATCAGTGCGTACACAGCTCAGCACAAAAAAACAATATGGGTTAAAAAAAAGAATGAACATTCTAGTTATCTGGTGAAATGTATTAAAAGCAATAGGTCAGAAACGATTCATTGTTAAGAGAGGTTAAAGGAGTGGTGCTAAAAATAAATGAACAAATAGATCCTGAGCCTGATAGATGTGTCAGCTTGACGTGGCTCTCTCAGTCCTGAAGGTGAGAGATCTGTATCTGTGGCCGGACGGGAAAAGGTTTTAGACCGTAGAAGGACATTTAATTGTAAAAGTCCATACGCATGTACTACATTACATATAAAGAGAAAGTTCTTTTCCTTTTCAATAAAGGATTAAAATGTGTTATAGTGTTGTACTCAAGAAAAGGATATTTCAAAATGATATGCTGTTGAATTTTCAATCCCAAAAGAAACAAAAACACAGCAGGTCAACATCTGTGGTTTCTGTGCCTTGAAGCTGAAGTTGTGGAAGCTCTCGTGTCATTTACATTTTCCTGCACAACTCCAACCAGGAAAAGGAAAAACAGGCCTTTAGCCCAAAATCCCAGCACAATCAATATTCCCATTACTCTGATTCGCATGCAAGAAGCCAACGAGCAGATTAAAATAACAGCTCAAGAGGGAGGTATAGCAAGGATGGGAAATGGCTGAAATTGCTCATTTACCCCAAAAGGGGGAGCTGCGTATTCTCATCCTTCTTTGAAAAGAGGGACTTCAGTCCTCGACAATCTTTACTTCTCAATGTTTATGGCTAATCATGATGTATGCAGGGCCTCATTCATCTTTTCTCTAATTAGCTTTGCCCTTGTTTTTCCAGGAGCCAAAAAACAACCACACACATAACATATTTCAACAGTGTCTAATTAGAACCACATGAAATCTCCATGAGTCAGGTTAAAGATTTAACTTTGCTGCAGGTCTCCATGGACACTACTAGTTGCCTAGTGACACAGCCGCTGTGGGATGAGGGTGCTTTAGGCAACATTGCCATAGTTTTGAGGCAGCTGCTTAATGGAGAGATCATTTGTATTGTTACATATGAAAAGAAAGAAGCGCTTTTTTTCCTGTTTGCTCTCGTACTGTGACAGCGACTAGGATACGCTTTCATACATTATAGACTCTGTAGTTCAGTCACACCTTACATAAAAGCATTTTCTGAGTTACTTAATGCATACGAAATGAAAGGAAAAGTCTCGTACTCCTATGTCTAAACTTAGACATAGGAGTACGAGTCTGCTGCCACAAGGTCTTAATGCTTAACATTCAGCATGTGCAGAGCTTATTATGTTCACAATGTTAGTTTAACAAATTGGCATGCTAACTTATGCTAATCTGTCTGAACAAAATAAAAAGTACAGCTGAGGAACATATTTTCATTTGTTCCTAAAAAAAATACTAATTATAAAAAAGAAAACGTTACTCCAGGTCAACAGGTTGTGGAATTCATGAGGGATCCAAAATTCCCGGGCTGTTTCTCCAACCACTGTTTGAGTTATTTGAGTCTGAGTTATTGTTGAAGATCAGAACTACACTATAACTGCATCACGCTGCAGCATCACTGACCTTATACTGCCTCTCTTTGGCCGGCTTAACGTTGACCTCTCGCCATGTTTTCATGCCCTTATCTCTCTGGTCCAGGTAGTATCCACGTACAGGGTCTCCCCCGTTAGATGCAGGGGCCCTCCAGCCCAGCACCATCTCTGAGCCAGTGCACAGCAGCAGGGTGATGGCAGAGGGAGCGGAGGGAACATCTGGAACAGGCGGTGTAAGTGACAGAAGAGAGGTGACAGAGGAGAGAATCTCAGCAGGCAACACATTCTTGCTAAATAGACCGAGAAATGACTGAACGAAAACTCCTCGGCCCTCTAACACTTCCCTCTGGAGTAGCAAATTCCTAACTGTGGGCCAATATTAAGCTATTCTAAATGAGACTGAGGAAATATTCAGCTCATGATTCTATTTTATAAAGATGTATTCCCTGCTAAGAGTTGGACTTCAGCCATCTTTCCTCAGGTAATGGCTCAGTGGTGGAGTAGAGATGTGAGAATATCCCGGCAGTGAATAGCACGCAGAACTGAGTCATCGTTGCACTGTATTGCGTGCTGCTGAGAGCACATTATCTGAGAATGCAACGGAGGGAGCAAAGAGGGTCAGCAGCTCTTCCACAGACACATCTCTGCACTGCTCTGAACCAATAATAACAGAAAACTTTCATTTTTCACTGCCTGATCGTCATCTGGGGAAGGCTAAATGACTAAACATATGGATGTCGACATGTGGAAACTCTGTGGAATATGTCCTCGCTAGCATTACTTGAAAAGCTGTAATAAAGGGATAAAGGGATTTTAAATTTGAAGAAGAGTTTATGTGACGATAACCTCAACCTGTAAATATATTTTCACCAGCGCCTGGTTGTGATATAATACTCCGTCTGCCAGACAATGGCTGTAGCACATCTTAAAGCGGCCTGCTATCAGTCATTCAATATACCAAAAGACAAAGAAAGCATTAGTGCAAGATGCTGGTAAAATGAGTGTGGTGCTGAGTTTCAGAACAGGAGAATAATTCAGACTTCTGCAGCCAGCAATGTGTTCTGTGTGGAATTCCTTTAAAAACGGTGTAACTGAGGTCCAATGTAAACTTTTCAAGGTAAAGACTAGCATAGCAGTCACTAACTAATAAGCAGACTTTGAGAGTGGGGCACCAAGCAAATGTCCATCCATAGAACAACAAACAGTGGTGAGCTTTGTCCCCAATGCTTATTACGTTAGTAAAAACTTCACTTCTAGAACCAAGATGTACTCAGTTTATAAAAAAACATCCGACATTTTTTGTGTTTACTTTTGTTTCCTTAAAGAAATGTTTTATCCACTGGTCTCGGACTTAGCTGACAGGTACTTACGAATGGCTGATTTGACGAGGATGGGTTGAGACTCGTCTGAATAGTTGCTGTTTCCTGCTCGGCTCACGGCCTTCACCATGAACACGTACTCCCTTCTGGTTTTGAGGCCATGGACGGTAAATCTGAGGAGGAGAGAGTGAGCATCTTCAGCTTCAAGTAGATTTGGAAATGTTTCAAAGCTGTGACTTTTTATTGGATTTCAAATGAAATGTAGGCCCCAACTCTTGAACCTGCAACCATTGATCAGAAACATGACAAGAGAACATCTTCTTTCCCAGTTACCTGTTTTGGCTAATAGGCTTGTTGTTGACAGTCTGCCATTCTTTTTTGCCAGTTTCACTGTAGTACAGGTAGTAGCCCAGGATGTCGTCTTTAGCCTTTGGTTCCTGCCACTGGAGCAGCACTGAGGTGTCTGTGTCTCTGAAGGCCAGGACAGAGTGAGGCGGAGCTGGCACAGCTGACGGGGACAGGATGAAAAGTCATCAAGTTAACCTTTACTGAAATAATTGCAGGATGGAAATAAACTAAAAGACATAAACCAATCCATAAATACCTAGATGTTTCAAAATGTGCAGAGGGCTTTTAGAAACAACACGTTTTATCCAGTGATGCATTTTAACTTCATATTACTTTTTTTTTGGTTTTCTTTCTCTCAAGAACATGATCTGACAACTTCTTGCTCAACAGAAGTCCCCTTTTCATATAGTAGATGGTTGCAATATTAAACGTTTAAGTGCATATACAGCTCAAATCGTTTTTTTTTTTGTTTTATTTAGCTTGTATTTAAAGATAGATTGAGCATATATTTCCTAGCAGAATATAATATTGAATATATCCAAAAGTAATTCTGTTCAATCGTCACTTGTGGGCCTCCATACATGTGTGGTGGTGGCTGTGTCACTGTCCCCCCCCCCCCCGAGATGGCCTCCTTTCTGTTGGACAGGCAGATGCCAAACACCAGCTGTCAGCTTGTGCTATCTTACTAAATCATCGTCTCTTCCATCACAACAAATGTAATATTCTCAGGTAGCTTGCAGTGTAGGTACAAGCAGTTAACGGATACGCAGAGTCTGGCTATCAACCAATGCAAATAACTTGAAGTTTCAGGCTGTGCATAGAAACGTGATACTGCAGGTGACTGCTGGCCTGGGTGGGTGTTCTCACAACTGCTGTCAGAGGCAGTGGGCGAGCGCTTCGGGTGGCGATCAACACAGGAGGAGGGGACCAAGTGAAATGTTGTGTTTACAAGCTTCTGACTGTACCTTTAATATCTCTACAAAATATGGTAAACATTACCTGTTGTCTTGCATGACAGCAGTGTACAACAACTGTAGTGGAGTCATAAATCAGTAAAGTACATAATACAGTTTCTCACCTTGTGGCTTGCCCAAGGAGATGGGTTGAGTCGGCTCAGAGGGGTCACTGACTCCGTACTTGTTGATGGAGCGGACTCTGAAGCAGTATCGCTTGCCCTTGATCAGGTCAAACACCGGGAACCTTGGAGAGTTTACCACTGTGTCCAGACTGGCCAGCTCCCAGCTGCTCTTCCCTTCCAGGGACTGATCCGTGACCAGTGTAAGAAAAATGCGAAGATGATTTCAAAAGATGAATTCATCTCAGGGCTGTGCTCATTATTCAGTGCCCTTCAAATATGCTCGAGGATTCAATTTGTACCAGAGTGAAGGGCTGCCGAGACTGCCAAATACTCTTTAAAAAGTCCCATATTTCATTTAAATGTGCACACATACTCCGTAGTTAACTTACGATCCTCTAGTCTTAAAGCAAGCCGCTTTATGTACGGACAAGGGCATGAAGGAGGAAAAGATTAGCGGTTCAGAAGAGATGGGCAGAAAGATTTACAGGCAGAATAATAAATAAATAATAGGCAGACTTTCTCAGATGAAACCCAAAAAATGAGTGGCCCATGTAAAAGCTTGACGACCAGTGACTCATCTGGAGATCTTATCTTCACTTTTCTCAGAAATAATGGTGCTGTATAGCAAAATACTCTTTCCAGTCTTTGTATTTCCATCTCTGAATTGCTGTTAGAGGTGGGGGGGAAACCTTGCAATAGAAAAGTTCATAAGAAAGAGATGGGTGATTGTAAAGTGCTTGCTCAAGGGCGATAGGAATATTTGAAAGTTCCCTTCATTAAATGAGCGGAAGTGAGGCAGTAGACTTTAGTTATTTAAGAAGCCTCTGACAGGTTTGACAGTTTTATTAGCCTGGTAACTAAAGTCCAATAAAAGTCTGTTTCCTGTGGCGGTTTTCAGATTATTGGAGCCAGAAGCTGTTGGCTGTCTGGGTTCATATTGGAGAGCTGAGGCCCTTTTATAGTTGAAAAAGAAAACTTTGACGTATTGGAAGAACACTCCTTGTTATTCTGGTGACAATTTCACTTTGAACCTCGTGTTGAGGGAAAACATTTCTTTCGGGAAAAAGATAAACAAATTAAAATAAGATTTGACTTTTGACTTATCTTTGAAAAAAATAAATAGACCTTGACATTTCTGATCCAGATAGTTTGAAATCAAGATTAAGATAGAAGGAAACCTCTTTCAGGTTTCATACGACAGACAATTAAACCCCTTGATGTTGCTTTTTAATGCCATGTGTCAAAGCACTTGGCGTTAAAAAGAAACATCAAGGTCTGTTGATGAGTTCACAAGTGTGTGTGTGTCTGTGTGTGTGTGTGTGTGTGTGTGTGTGTGTGTGTGTGTGTGTGTGTGTTCATGTGTGTCTCTTTGATTAGTGCTGCGGTCCAGGGCCTGCTGTTCATTTGGCTCACGTTCCAGCGAAGGATTGAACAAACTCAACAAGCCTGTGGAGGAGGTGATGATGCAAGAACATTGATCTGTGTGTTCAGTGGGTGTGCAGGTATTACTAACTACAATGGCAGTGTTTTTGTGTTTTAATGTATTAACACTTGTTTGTGTACCTGAGAGTTAGAATGCATCTGATTGTATTGTATTAGCAAAAAAGCATCACAGTGTACTTCTCATCACTTCCTTAAGGTAACACCGGACCAAACAGCAAACACTTTTCCTACTTTTAGATGCATTTCATATTTAAAGTCCACTCAACAGTGTGAGTATGAGCATTTTTGACAGATGATAAAACACCTAATAACTATTCTACGGGGTTTACAAATATTTAAAAAACAAAATCGAAATAAATTGGAATCATACAAATCATACATGAAAAAAGTTTTTTGGATAAATGACAAAAACTGTTTCAAGGCTTCAAGTCTCCTTCCTGCAGCAGCACATCACCTCAGTGACCAAAGATGAATCTTTACAGACAAATTGCAAGGGAAGCCTTCAACTTGTGCAGTAAAGTTTAAAATAAAAATCTAGTTGTTGATGATTATAACAAAGAAGAATGATATTGATATTTTGCAGGCACCTCCTAATCACCTTTTTATCACTTTTTCTGTGACAATTCAGCTCAAGTTTAGCAGCCAGCCCTAGAATGGAGCAGCTTTTTATCCCTTACATATAGTCCCAAACTTTAATACTGGTTAACAACAAAACAACTTTCACTGAAAAAAATGAATAAATCTGATGGATTGCCTTTGTAGCCAGTTTCAAGTGTGTGGACTTAAACTACAGTCTGTCTTGAAGGTGAGAAAGCAATCTGAAAACTTGCAGTACTTGTCTGAAAACAGTCAGCAGAAAAGTGATTTGTAGCTGATTTGCTAAACCTTAAGTGTGGAGCTTTAATAGGAAAGAGGTGAAGGCGAGAAGCAAGGGGATAACTGCCAACCAAGAACCCTAGAGTTATTGTAATTTAAACGTTGTGTGTACCCAAGTGTGTGTGTGTTTGTGTGTGTGTGTGGGAGTAAAAAACTGACCCGCTCCACATAGAAGGTGAGCGGTTCTCTGCCTCTGGGTTCAGGCTCGGTCCAGCTCAGCACCACGTAGGTGTTGCTCACCTCGCAGGCGTGGACATCTGTGGGAGGTAGAGGAGCTCTGACCTGACCTGCAGATACAAGAGATGGGAAGGAGGAGGATGACGAAGAAGAAAAAAAGTGTAAAAAAAAGGTCAATATGGAGTCCAAAAAGTGCTCGCCCAGATTCTGCCGTTTTTATTCTCTTTTTTTTCTAAAAGTAATGGCATCAGGAAACGTGACATTTCTGTGTGGTGAATCGGAGTCAAGCACACAATTGGTAAGATTAACCTTGGAGCCCCACTTTCGCCTCTATGCCTCATACATAAACATTCCAGAAAAGATATTTAAATGGCTTACATCAGCACACTTTCAATGATACTCCAAGTGACTCAAGGACGACAGAAGTTTTTCAGATTTAGACAAAAGTCTTTCTGTCTCCCTGTTTGTATCCCCTGTAGAGCTGGCGTGTGGATCAGAGAGGAATTCCAGACCACAGTGAGTGCAGAGAAACCAGAGATGCTGATCTGGCAGGAGCAGTGTGTGTGTGCCTCTAGTGCTGTCTGTAGTGAGGAGACATTTTTCACTGTTGTAGCTTTGTTGTACTCTAACATACCGGTGTATATTTTAGCTTGCTTGAATGTAATTTTCAGCCGTTTTGAGTTTGCACACAAATACTCATGTATGCATGGCTTCCTCTATGTCGATTAAACTCTCCGCTCTAGACCTCCGCCACAGAGTAGGATGTATGAAAGAGTGTGTGAATGCCCTGTCTTTGCTACATTTGTTTTCTGGTTGCCTCCTACTCATCTCCTTTTATCGCTCTTTGTCTGTGAGTTTCATTTCCAAGGTTATCAGCCCTCTTCACAGGCATTCACTCCACCTCAGGCCATCATGTGCATTTAGAGGGAACCGACCAGGGACTCTCCTCACTTCTGTAAATGGAACAAACGCTCATCGCCTCAGCCGTACAATAACTGCAGCTTGTTGATAAATATAATATGGAGATGCGTTATGCTACAGGCCCGGGAGGAGGAGAAGGCAGCACCCTGTGAGCCAGTAAAAGATCAGGCATGTTCAAAAGGCATCTTTTTTTTACAGCAAAATTATACACTGTAAAAGAAACGTATCGCATTCTCACCTTCAAGTTCATCTTTTGTAATGGTGATCTTCCTCCCTCTGTCTACCGTGACCTCTGAGAAAAGGAGGGAATGAGAGAGAAGGGGTAGAGGGAATAAAGAAGGAGAATATCAGGATAATGAAGTTCTATGAGAGCCCATGATAACGCTATTAAGTGTTAATGTTAGAGGAGCAGCCACGGGTAAGAGAGCGGGTGATACAAAGAGGTGACAGAGAGGGACATGGGAGGATGGAGAGCAGGCTGGAGGCAAGTCAACCTTCTGTCCGTCCTTCATCTGTGTTTAATGATCCACAGCTTCTGACCACAGCCCATCTGTCCTCCCTCCACACGCACACACATGCACGCGCACACACACACACACACACACACACACACACACACACACACACACACACACACACACACACACACACACGAGCACACAGTCTCACACACAGTTTCACACACATTTTCATACACAGTCCCACAAACTGAGTGAGGTACTGCACACAAGATCTCATTAGATCGTTCTCATTCCCTCACTTTAAAGAAGTATTCAACAAAACCCAAACATCTTAAGTTAATCTTCTAAGTCGTCCTCTCCAGGATGCCATTAAGAAGCTGTTACAGAAACAAACTGCAGAACCTTCCGGCTCTAGAAAATGAGATAAACATCCACACACCTACATCTGTTTTCAGCGCTAATATCTTTGCACACCCACCAGCAACCGAGTCCGCTGAGGTGAACCAACATAGGAATGAGTTTCCTAAACGCTAAAGATGCTCTTTGTTGACTCACTCCAATTTTTTAATTTATTTCTGTCAAAGCTAATGGGGAAATTAATGAAATGGTGCCACAGACACCAAATAACTCAACTGAACAGAGATGGAAGATTTTGAAGCAGATTCAGGGATTGTAGTTTGTATGCCAAATCACTCTAAAGCTGTTCTGTCAATTTAGCAAACAATCTACATGTAGCTTGCTTCATTTAGTCTTGTTCAGAAAATATATTCATATCAAACTGATAGAAACTAGATCTGGAACAAGTCAAGTTACAATAGAACTCTAATCAGGACTTAACAGCATTCATAAAACATTGCTGGACTCATGTTTGTATTTTTTTTTACAATCAATATATCATCCTTCTAATCCAAGCATTCCCCATCCTCTCCTACATTACCCAAAATCCAACATGCGACATGTGCTGTAAAAATAAATGCTAAACTTATTCATTTGACAGTTCCCATGACTATGATTTTGAATAAGCGCCTCGTGAACCCATGTGTGGTTTTGAGGATAAACGGCACTTCTGCTGTTTTAATATAATTTGATAACACGTTTGAAATCTATAGAAGACAGAATATGATTGCTCATGAGCATTTATTACTGAAGAAAACGCTTATATCGTCATGTGAACAGGACAAAAAAGAGACGTCTAGAACCATGACATTAGAGGGGCGTGTCTACTGTATGGTTGCTTCGCTTGCATAATTTAATTCCGTCTGTAACGAGGACCTAGCAGCTAAAACACAAAGCTTAGGACACAAGCTCAGAAATGCTTTGCTTTCCAACTGCTTTCAGGGCAAAACCCAACACACATTTGGTAACATGGATGTGTTACTATGGTTACTTTACTAATTACTAGATTTCTCAAGAAGGGGTCATGGTCAGCACACAGATTTAACTTTGATTTTTGAATTATATTCCAGCTAAGTCCAGTGGTACAAAGTTTTTGCTTTCAAACCACTATGTGTTTTCATTCAGTGGTGGTGTAACATTACGACTGTAAAAGTATGTTATGTGTTACCCATTGTCCTGGTGTGCTGCAAGGGGTCTGTGGTGAGGACAGGATCAGTCGCCATGGAGGGGCGTCCTGCTCCAGCCTGGTTTACAGCCCGAACCCTGAACTGGTACCGACTTCCTTCTTTTAGTCCAAAAACTGGGTAGTAGCACATTTTCTGAATGTGCTTATTGCAGCGCATCCATTCACCCTTACCGACCTCACACCTTAGAGAGAGAAAGAGAGAGAGAGAGAGAGCGAGAGAGAGAAAATATATAAAGAAAGAAATTTAAAAATGAAAGAAAGAAAGAAAAATAGAATTGAATGAGAGGCAAATAAAGAACCGAATGTGTCATGTGTGAACCACATTGTGTGCACTCTGCAGGGTGTAACATTATAAAAAAACAATTGCGAACCATTTTAGCCTGCACAACAACACATCTTAGTCAGTAAATACCCCACCAAGACCTATTATTGTGACCAGAGAAGTGAAAATAATGGGCTTCCAAACACAACACAAACAGATTTCTCAAGTAGAAGGCATGCTCAGATTATACAACATCAATAACAAACTACTGCCACTTGCAAACACAACAAAGACAGGAAAAATGTGCAGTTTCCTAACTATAGGGAGGTTGCTAGGGAACTGGGAGGTATCTTACATTTTTCTTTGCTCACCCAATAACCAATAATATCTGGAGCTGTGGCCTCTGCACTGAATTAAATATGGAGGAACACAAAGGCATACATTCTGCAATATTATCTAAAACCACACACACTAATGCTCTAATGATCATGCACACAGGCGGGAACAAGCATACACATATGTATGAGATGATGCTGTTTGAGAAACGTGCAGTCACTGTTCTCCTCTGGGAGTATTTTACTCTGATGTTAACAAGTTATTGAGGGCTGATGATTACTGTGTACACTCTGTGCGGGTGCGACACCGCTGCTGGTCGAAGACACCACCATCTTTTTTTTTCCCTACAGAAAAGTATCCCTTCAGATCATTGATGAAGAAACGATCTAGAAAACCTTTTGACGTAATTTAATCAACGTAATCTCAATGTAAATCATGTTATCTTTGTCTGAATATTTCTAGCCATGCAGTGCCAAAACTAATTCTACTAATTAACCTCTAAATTATTGTTGTTAGTGAAGCACATAATCTAAATATTCAAAACAAAAGAAGCAGAAAAAATAAAAAGTAGAGTTCTTTAACATTTGAATCAGTTTTATATTAAAGGAGCAGGTTTTTATAAGTTTTTCTTCTTCCTGCTCCTGTTTGCTCATGGACAGTGTTTCAGTATTATAAGAAAATATTTTATGTTTTGTTTAATTGTGTTGGGCACTGAAATTAGAAAATAAATCAAATATGAAATACATCAAATATGAAATGAAATGTGTAATGTGAAACGTCGCCTCAGCCCAGTTTATTCCAATCTGCCGTTCTGTCTCTCCCTTCAGCCACATCTCTCCTTTCCCAGGCGTCTGCTTTGCCATTCTTAATCCATCCACTAGATGTCCTGAGATGCTCTGACCTGTCCCATTTACTTTGTCCCATGACTCATAATTACGTTCTTTATTACTTGCACCTGTTTGTAACTTATAACTGCCTTTCTGGATTCTACCCATGCTAGCAATCATTTTTAATTTCACCTGTTTCAAATAAATTATTCAACTGTCCTCACCTGCCTGGACAGCTGCATTTGATTCCCCTCCCCCCACCACCTTGTACCCATTCTTCTTGTTTGAAAGTCAATCGATGAAATCAATTCTTTATAATAAGCAAACCAATCATGTAAAACAGTTTGTTAAAGTTTGAAACTCTTATCGTCACTTATTTGGACTTTTAGAAGCTGGGGTGATTCAGTGTGATCCTCACCTCTCTACATAATATCCCTGCACAGGTGAGGATCCATCAGCGCTGGGTGGCTGCCAGGTAAGGAACACATAGTCCTTGTTGACGTCAGATACCTGGACAGCCAGAGGAGACGCAGGGCCTCCCAGCACTGCAGCCGATGCATCTGCAGCATAAAGCAGAGAAAGTCGGATTTAGGAGGAAAACCAAACTGAGAAAGAAAATGAGAGACTGACGCCAAAGACAAAAAGGTTCTGCCTGGAAAAAAATATCATAGAAGAAAAAAGAGCAGAGGTGAATATGAGCCCGAAGTTGATAGTTGGCAAAGGGGAAGAAGTTGTATAGAGGAAAGTAAGTGATGAGATAGGAAACAGAGAGCCGAAGAAGAAAGTCAAACTTTCATGGAAGAGTATTCAAGGTTTTCTGGTGATGTCATGACATCCTGATTCAGTTAAATGTGAGATAAAGCACGTAGAAAGTAGCAGATTAACACATGTCTCTGAATATATACACATAGCACAATCACAGTCAGTGGATGTAATGAGATGCAGAAATGTGAGGAAAAGAAATGATGAAATTATGCTAAGCGGATTGAAATGATCGGATGTGACATGTTTCCAAACCTTTCTTGAGGCGAAGAATAATGTGTTTTTTTTTTTCTAACAAAAGACTCAAGCTAACATCAAGCAAATCTCTTTCCTGTTCGAGCATTTGCATTCTCAGCTTCCATTCCCTCCTTTCCTCCTTCTCTGTCATTTTTTTTATTTTTTATTTGTGTATACTGCCTATTTGTAACGCAGAAATACTGTATGACTGCTGTAAGTACGAGAGAAAAACCAACACTCAGGGAAGTTTGGCTGCTTCATTAATTAGTCCCTGCAGCTCTGGTTAAGACTGAGCATCTTATTAAGAGAAAGAGACCCAAGGTAGGGTTTTATGGGAGCTGTTGCAGGTGGATTCATTTTGTGATTATTGTCATACGTGTGTGTTTATTTTATTGTGGTTATAAAAGCATTCAAAGTTCATGAATGATTCAGTGCACATATTACTGTTACTGTGGTAGCTTTATGTAGCCAATCCTTCTCTCAGAGCTGTCCAGACACATTTCAAATGCTTCAGGAGGCAAGTGGGAGCTGTTCTCCGGTTTATTTGCATACTGCCAACAATGTACGAGGGAAAAAAAGAGCAGTCTGTGAAGAATATATAGAGTTCCACTGAACAAAGTTAACAAGCGCTCTACAGCAAGAAACAGGTTGATTGATGGTGCAATTTCACCGTATGTTTGCTGACAGGAAATGAAAGTAGAGCCAAAATCTGGAAAAAAAACAAATTGTGTTATGACCAAAGCTTTCAGACAAAACACTATTTATCCAGCTAGGGAAAAAACATGATGATTCCATCTACAAAGACACCATTATTATAACATGCGAGGCTGATGATGTCACTTCTAAGAATCTGTGAGTTATTTAAAAAATACAGGTTTGTTTGCTGTAAAAGACACTACTAAGCACATGAGGAACGGTGCTTCAGTGGTAAACTGTGGTCTTTATGGCAACTGAGCTCTCAGGTAATACACACTGTAAGATGGTCAAAAGCCATCGAAAAGGTAGTAAGCGTGTCTTTTGTTAAGATCCTTTCATCCAAATGATTATTTCAAATCGTTAAAGGCAGAAAGACAATGTTTTCCACAGCATGTAAACACAAGCTTTCTCACTCTTTAATGATACTCGGCAAGCTGCCGGTATATATTTGCTGCCCATTTTATAAATTCTATATATAGTCGCCATCCAACAGACAAAGAGAGAGATAGGGAGAGAGAGAGAGAGAGAGAGAGGGAGAGAGAGAGAAAGGGGGAGAGAGAGACATCCACTGATATGTCCACTGAAGTGCGATGTCTCAAATTTAAAACTAAAGATTCGCTTGCTGCTGTTATACCATTTATCTGCTGGTGTTATGATCGTTCCAATATGCTACATCAACAATAAGCATCCACACCTGCAGATCCCCCAGTCATCTATTTTTGTGAGATGAGAGTTGAGCACAATAGGAGACGTGACTGATTGACTGACAGGCAGGCGCATTGTAGCGGTTTGCCAGGATGCTTAAGACCCGCTTCAGCTCCACTTACTTCTGTTACTAGATTGACTTAGAGTAAGGGGGTCGTCAGCATTTCCAATATGGCGACTGCCAGTCAGCTTCAAAACGCGTCTTCAGAAAACCAATGGGTGACATCACTGATGTCCATGTTTCATACAGTCTAGGAGTTATAATAATTTAATATTATAGCATAATTTAAAAACTGCTGCATGATGAGTATAAAACAAAGAATCCTCTAAAGCTGGTGCTCACCTCTGACATAGACAAAAGCACTGTGTTCCTGGATTCCATCACTGGTCCTCAGTCGGGCACTGTAAACACCCTCATGCTCCTTGTATGCAGCCCTTAAAGTCATCCAGGCCTTGTCATCGACTGTCTTAATGACCACAGAGTCAGACTGATGCAGCTGGACGCCTGGAGAATGACAGACATGAACCATCACCTAAAGCATGAACACAGCTGGCTCATACAATTCATCTGCAACAGCTCTTACCATCTCTGAACCAGCTGACAACCTGCTGGGAGGGCAGAGTGGAGGTGAAGTTACACCGCAGGGTGAGGCTGTCACCCTCCTTCACCCAGGTCGGGGGGAAAGTGTTGCCAAAGTGGGCTTCTTGCTCAAGCTGCATAGCTGGAGGACAGGCAGAGGATAGAAAGAAAAGATAAAAGTCGAAGCCGGAAGATGTTGAAGAGTGGAAGAAAAACAAACAAACATTAAATTGAGGAAACTTCGGAGGAAATCAGGAAATTGGTGACAGAGTCAAAACAAGGTTGAAAATGAAACATTAAAAGAAGAGTTTTCAGCAGAATGAAATCCCTCTCCTCACTGGTGCAGGGCTACAATAAAATGAATATCAAAGAAGTAAGTCTACACCGAAGAAAATCTTACTGAAGCAAACAAAATAGTCCTGATGGTTATAATTTGGGTGGGTGTTGCACTTCAAAATAGCACAGACATCGTTTGGACAGAATAATGACAAAATGCATGACAGGTAAAAAGAAAGCAACCAGGAAGTAGAGGTTGTACAGGAGGTAAATGGCTGGCAGGACAAAGCATGCTGATTTCTGGAGATAAAACATAAAAACTATTTCCATCTACCCTCCAAACTCTGCCAGAAAAACCTGGTCAGAAAAGCTCAGATTGTTGTCAGATGTGAACTCAATTCTCTGCAATCTAGAAGTAACAAGCTCTTCTTTACTCAGCATCTCTTTATAGTGAAACTGAACAAAGCAACTCTGTCCTCATCAATGCAAATTTTACTAACTTTCGAAGACTTCTACTGTCACAATAGACAAAGATCCCCTGCCTCATCTGAGATACAAAGGAGAGACAGGAGAGGATAGCCTTCAAGGAAACAATAGATGACAGCAGGAAAACTGAAACAAGCTGAAAATGTGACACTTTTTTTTGTTAAGCGAACAACTCCTGACAAGTTATTCCTTCAGCTACTGTACAGCCATTTGTCACTTGTCAAAGAACTGAAGCAATGCAATGCAATCTGGAAGTGAGGGCTCGTCAAATCACATTCCCAGGATTTAATCTGAAGGAATCTATAACATTTATTTTATAATGATCTAGTCCTACTTAGCAGTCAAGGGTATTATCAGGATATGGGTGAAGCTTTATCCAAAGTCCAACGCTTAGATCTTTTCCCCTTCATTCTAATTCTCACTTTTGTATTTGCTCCCCTTAGCGATGATGGCTTTTGATATCTTGTGTTTATTGAGTGGCTCATGTTACAAAAAAGATATAGATTAGATCTAAGATTAAGAAAGACTCTGAGGTCCACCTTCAGATTTACCTACAAATATTAGTTCTACATCTAGGTTATAAAGTGACCTTTAGAAAATGGCTTGGGTTTTCTTGGCTTGGGAAGTCTCTGCTTCCCCACATCTAAGCAAAAAAAGTGGGTGAGTACAGCGTCCTCTTTTGTCAAAGATTACATTGATAACCTGCTTCTGAAGCCTTAAGCTTTGTCAAGCTATGCCTTTGCTTCTGATAGGCCAAAGTCATTATTCATTTTCAAAGAAGAGGCATTTTTTGGTAAAATAAAACAGGTTATCTTTGTCATTTGAACAAACAGAACATGTTGTGTGTTCATGTTTTTGACAGAACACATTGTGGAGGATGATCTGGGCCAAAGAGTATACCAGAGCCATTATGAGATGTTCCACAACTCGGAGCAAAAAGGATTAAATCCCTGGCTGTCCCTGAAATCAAATATACATGACTGTGTCGTTTCTGCTCAATTGTAAGCAAGTGTTTACATCCCTGCAGCAACTATCCCACAAATAGTCTTACTTAACACCCGTACATCCATGGACATGGACACCCACACAAAAAACATAAATTCCCATGACAAACAAACGCTGTCAACATGCGGCTCCCTTCCAATCCATCCACATCTGTCTTTATGAGGTGCAGCATGCACGGCAGAGCAGAGTGTTGTGTTAGTGCCTTCAAAGCCTCTTTCTTGCCTCCCTCGTTTACCGGTGGAGGGAAGAAACTTCAAAGGAGGGCAGAGAAAATGAAAGGGGACACTTTTCATTAGGCACAGGCGTGAAGCTCACCGCGGGTCTGTGAGTGCCCTGAACCAGCTACGGCTCCATGATATGCTGAAGTGGCAGGGCAGCAGAGCAGCAGAGCAGGACCGATTGAAGAGAGGCGGGGCGGGTCAGGGATGGAGACAGAAACACAGAGAGATATTGTGAAATTGAAGGGGCACAAGAAAGAGAGAAACAACAGACAAATAAAAGCTGGCCAGGCCACATTCATGAAAGTCACATCTAATATTCCCTTTCACCTCTTTTTTTTAACAAGTAGAGAAAGGACATGAACTAAAGATGGCCCAGAGAAGCCTTGAAGAGACTCATTAAATCCCTGACCATCTAATTTATCTACAATGTTTGGTAACTGTGCAGCCTGGCCCTGCTGTCAAGAAAAGATGGGTCATTAAAATGGTGCAAAAGACAAGAAAAACAGTGTTATGAATGTTTATGTCATAAGGCCACTAAGAACACTAAGGCCAAGATGCTTACATGAGATATTTCCCTATTCTAGACAGAGCCAGCCCCCAAGGGCATTAATGGTTTCCTATGAAATTGCAAAAGACATTTAATGCCTAACTGTGATATGATTTTAAAAACTGAAGAGAAACTGAAAAAGAAATGTTTATATAATATTATAAATAAAACTTTTTTTGTCTCTAAATGCCTTTTTTATTTTAGAAACAGGACAGTGGAAAGAGTCAGAAACCAGAGAGAGAGAGAGAGAGAGAGAGCGAGAGAGAGGCTCACAATTTATTTCTAAGAAGCCTTAAGTGTTAGGATATGTTGTAACTTGTAAATGTTGCAGCAAGACTTACAGATTGTGATACTATCTCCTGACAAAAAAAAAACCATATATATATATCTATATATATCTATATATATCTATATATATATATCTATATATATCTATATATATATATCTATATATATATATATATATATCTATATATATATATATATATATATATATATATATATAGAGTATAAGGCAAGGGTTACATTTCATTTCATTAAATGATAGGGTATTCATTTCACATGTGTAGGCCTACATTTGTTTTTAGCAATAATGGATCAAATATACAATTTTAAATTAGCTTTTTTGTACGGAGTCTAGAGAAACCCCCACTTTGGGAACCACCCAAGGTGGTAAGCTTATAAGAAAATGAAACTTGAACATTAAAATGAATAGTAGAACAGCAAAACTAGTCATTTATGACCTTAACACTAATTGTTCTCAACACTTGAATAAAGGTCATGCAGCGGGCACCTGCGTATGAAGTGAGAATAACTTAACTATATGAGGGCACCATAACATTGTGATAACTGTAACCAAACTTACCCGCTTCTTGGTCCTGTTTTATGTAACTGAAACTGAGAAAACAGTACGTTTCTAACATGACAAAAGACATCTGTTGCGTTGAGCTCACGGTAGGGGCGGGGCTTAACGATAAACACTTAGGCCTACCTGCGCGAGATAATTATTCAAGCGGCTAATTAAAGTTACGTAAGCTGGCTGTTATCCAAAGAATACTATTTTGATGTTTTCTTTAACTAGGCTACTTGATTTTCTCGTGACTCGATGTCTACGCAAGTATCATGTATGCACGATGTTAAGGAATATGGGACAGACGGTCTGTCCCAACATCGTCTGTCACAGACCCCTGGGGACCGACAATAGTTAAACCATCAGAGTAACACTTTGACAGAGGCTGCTACACACTGAGCTAACCAAGACCCTTCACCTGCACTGCAGGGTTTTTATTCTGCCCTTTTTAGAAATTGTAGCCTACATGTTATTGTCGTAATATTTACAGTCTATGTTTATAGTACAAGGAGTAAGTGATTGGAGTATTCATTATTATTATTACAGTATTCATGCCTGTTTTTCAGATGGATGGCCTCAAGTAACAAACATACCTGCAAGAGTATTGACGAAATATCCTGAGAGAGTTCACTTCAGCATTGACTGACAGTGAGTAAGCTTTTCTTTATAATTTTTTGAATATGGCATCGCACGCATCAATCTGTCTTTAGATATTTGTCAACTTAGTTTGTACCTTTGAATGGTGTCTAGTGGATGATACTCAGCAGGTTGTCGGATGTGACGTGTTCTTTGCGCTTGGAGTTGTGTTTTGTAAGTGCTTTTCATTGTTTTGCTGGTTTGTTCTCCCTATTCTGTCTGTAAACTGTGTTGGTCTTGTTTTTGTTGACATATGTGTTCCTCTTACTGACATGCCAATGACTTTCCCCAGAGCTTATGTAAATATGTCAATATAAACAGCAGTGTTGTGATGAATGTGTGAAAGAGTTCAACTATGACATATAGTGACTTATAAAACTGGGCCTTACTTTAATTCCTAAATTCAGGACATTTCCAGTTTTAGATTGATACAGGCTCTCCAGCTTTCACATGGCTTTCTGCCAATCTCTTAGCAGTTACTGTAGGCGATAAATGTTGGCCTTAAAAGCCCAATTTGGTGGATTCTGGCACATTTCAATGACACTATTCTATCATACACTAAAACGTATTGAATATTTTTTTGATTATATTTAGTTGATGATGAGTTTGATAACCCAATTCTTTACAGTTTTCTTAAAAGATAATTACACATCTTTGTCAAATGAGGGTGGGCTGGTAGCATTTGTAGTTTGACAACGCAGTTCCACAACATTACAGGGTTAATTCTAACATGAGGCACAGGTAATACAAATGGGAGCTGACTGGGGTCTAAATATAAGTAAATGACAGGCTATCGAGATGTATTGCTCTCCACCGGGTCAAGAGATATAGAGATACAGAGAAGCAGGCCTCATGTTGCTGCCACCACCAGTTATGGTGTTTTCAGAAGCAGCCTGTAGTATGGTAGAACAATTATGATGACCATCTCTGTGTTGTAAGATGCAATTCTTCTTCTTCTCCTAAATTATTTTGCTAATATTTATTGAACAGTGACATCTCCTTTCAGCATTACTGTCGTAATGATTTAAAAAATAAATAAGTAAAAATTTGTCGGGGGGGGGGGCTCTTAAATGAACAGTGAAAGCGGGGAGCAACTTGTGAGTCAAACGAATCAACAAATGGTAAAAGTAGCCGGCTGTAATTGAGTGATTAATCGGCTGTTTGGCCCACAGCTGGCACTTGTGGAAAGCCTGCAACTGAGCAATACTCTTCAAACTCTTCAAAAGCTGCAAAACCTTTCACTCATTGTAGTGTACCCCATCTCTGTATTATCCAATGTGGTTTCCAGCAGTGCTGTGCTGTTATGAAAAAGGAAAGTACTCACAATTGACCACAAGAGTTCCAAAGGTCATAGCTTCACCCAGGGGACTCTTGGCAACCACTTTATACTCGCCAGCATCCTCAGGAGAGCATCTGAGGACAGAGAGTGAATGTTTCTGTGAAAAAATGCGGTGGGTGAAGAATATGCTGAAATTAAACTCTAGTGTGTTAAAAATATATGCTCTTATTGCACATTTTTTGTGTTTAGCATGCTTTACTCGGTTAGAGTGGCTATTAAATGAATCCCTTATGCAACATGATGAAGAAAGAGATGTGGTGCCTCAACTGCAGACCACTCAGCTTAATTGACTGGCTTCACTTTTTGAATTTAGGTAATGGAGCAGACTTACTAAACAGCTCTCATTAATCTCAGTTTGACACCACAGATTCCTAACTTCATCCATAAGTTTCTCAGTTATCTTGCGTTGGCCGGCATAACTGCGGTGGCATCTCAGCATCTGCTGCTGACTATGACAGGCTGACAGCGGCATTCACATTGGATTAAAAACGTCATACAACTGCTAGTTGTCTTAATCAGGCGACCTCAACATTATTTAGATTCAACATATTAGACATATTTTACCACAACAATAATATTATTCATCACATGATTACATCATGAAGAAAAACTCAAACTCAACCAGTGGCCACATATTAGTTGATGAAATGCTGATATGCAATTCTATCTTAGTCCTCTGCACGGCCAGGTATCTCCTGCTTTATTGTAACAGTGAAATGTATCACTCATTGAGAATTTTTACCCTGGAAAATGTATTATTGCTTGTCATTACAAAAGCCAATAGTGCCTGTGAAAACATTCAAACATAAACACAGCGTTGACTCTTGACTTGTAGCTTTTAGCTTGTCATCTGGGTGAGGAATGATCATTTGGGTGTGTGTAGATTTCAAAATCACATGCCTGGGAAATAAGGATGAATATTTCTCAAAAACTCTAATATTCATTGAGAATAGGGTGGACAAGATACAAGATACTTGAATAAACAAGACAACAGTAATTATAGAGGACACTTAAATATCTGGTTAGCGTCCATGGAATCTTTTAATGTTTCATTTCTTTCCAATAAATCAATGGCAAGATAATGCTATCATCACATAGGACATCTTATTATGTTCACACATTTTCCACCAGAGGTTTTCAGCCTTTATTAAGCATTTGAGCTGGTGACTTACCTTCTAATCTCCAGTATGTTCAGACCAAATTTCTGTTGAAGACTGTAATTCCATGCTTGGTCAGACATCCTTAGAGGCAGACCGTCCTTATACCTGACATAGGAATTAAGAAATAGATTTGAGTGTGTGTTTTTTTTGTTTTTATTTTCAGTTTAAGAACAATGAATGTGGAGTCCCACATGGCTTGGTTTTGGGGGCCTTTCTTTTGTATATTAATGACAATTGGGAGTTAGTTATTATTTTTTATAATGTGGAAGTTTAGTCAAAGTCTCTGAATTTTCATTGTTTTTTCTTTTAATGTTACTGTAAAATGTGTTGCATCTATTGGTCACTTTGGTTTTGAGGAAGCTGCTGACACAATAAGATAGTCTACTCCCTGCTCCTTTCTGGACATAGAATGTGATAAATTTGCGATTCATTTTCTTTTATGAAAAACTCTGAACACACCATGAGCGGTAAAAATTAAATTTAATAAAATGATTTTTTTTTCTGAATATCAGGGCAAAGTGAATAACGAGCTGCACAATGGTGGATCATGACCCGGCCTCACTGACTTCTTACCCACATCTTTCACCAATCAAATGTTGGTTGATAGGCTGAATGTATAACAGCCAGAGGGGAGCTTTGATCTCTCATTCTGTTTTTTACCGGGCACTGTTGAGGGCAGCTTATTGGGCTCGATAGGTCCCATACGGGATGATAAAACCCAAGAGCCTCAGGTTATGTGGTTCTCAACTTCAGTTCATGAATACTGAGCATTCAGTCTGTTCATCAGCTAGTCTCTGAGCAGCTCAAGCATCAGGGTCGACAGATTGGCACATTGCCTGAATTAACACCAGTAATTTCATATTAATACAGTGATATTTTCAACTCCAGGCTCAGAGCTGCGGGGTCACGATTCTTGTTTTTTCACAAGCAAATCATGTGCTGTGAGACTATCTTTGAAATAAATTGCATTAACAGATGTATAACCTAACCTTCCACCTTACCTCTCACACTATATTCTTCTAAGGCTCACATTATAAATTAAACAGTGTCTCACTCTGTTAATGACGAGTCATGAATTAATGATAAAGAGAAAGGCTGCAACTAGTTTTCATAACTGATGCACTTCTTATTTCCTTTGATAGATTTCTTTGTCTTGTTGACACAGAAGGTCATAAAACTGAGACGCATCCATCTTCCTATCGTTCTTTTATTTTTACTTTCTGAATCTAATTTGCCGTGACATAAGAAAGACCAAACCTTCAAAAGATCAGAATTAAAATATAATCATTGCCATTAATGATCATTTGTCTCTTTTGTTGTAGAGTACACTTTGTTTGATTAACTGGTAGATGAAGCCACTGATTGTCCATGAGTGAACATCATGTATGTGTAACTTCTGCAGTCATTCTTTTTTTAAAGTTGGGCAAGACATAATTTCTATTTCCATCTCCAACCAAGTTAGAAACTAAATAAAAGTAACACCAGTTTGCTCTTGAGAAATATAATTCAGCAGAACGTATACAGAGTTAGCAGGGTTGTCCCAAAGAATCTTTCAGACTTTCTTGAAGCCCAGAGACTAGATTGCAGCAGACAAAGAAGCTCTTACCATTTGACCTCTGGAGGCGGACAGCCCTGGACGGTACAAGCGAGTTTGACCGTCATGCCCTCCCAGACGGTGTGAGCCCTCAGAGGGATAGGAAAGTCTGGGGCCTTCTGGCTCAGACGCTCCATATACTTCATGTGGGCAGATGCCTTCATTTCTGCCTGAAGCACAGGAGTTTCCAGAGAAGGAGAGCTTTGTTAATGATAGATAAAGTATACTGCTGATAACAGCTAAATAAATGTGATGAACAAAATCTGTATCTCTTAAGCAAACTTAATTTTTAAAAGAGGCATCCAAGTCCTTCAGATCTAATTTAAACAGAAAAGAGAAACAAATAAGATAACGTAACAAAAACACCCTGGGTGACATTGCAGTAAACCCCTGTGTTCAGCTAACAACCATTAAAAACTTTGTTATCTTTGTCTGCGATATCAAAGTTATTGAACTAAGTCAATGACACTTTGTTTTTCATGGTGCTGTAGTTTCTTTACTTTCCCTTTAATATCAAATAAATTGCAGACACGTTTCATTCTGCTCCCTATGCACATGAATAAACAAGGCAAATGTCAAAATACACTTTTAAAATAGATTATAGCAGTCCTTGAAGCTTTGAATTCTTCATCACGTCTACAAAACACTTTTGTTTTTTAGGGGGGAAAAGTCTACTGCATGTAGTTTATTTATGTAGATTTATTGACCAACAGGATCTTATTGATCCACAAAGTACCAACCCGCCCAAACATGGAAACAAGACACAATAATCAAACATAACTGAAGCTCACGGGGTCGTAACTGTATTCATGAGACTGTCGGGACGTCATGGTTCAGTGCATGCCCTCATATGACAAATATGTCAGAGTAAAGAAAAACGGCAATCACACATGTCAGTATCTACACCCCAATCCAGGTGGCGGTAATGCTTGTAACTGTTTGCTAACCACCATTAATTAACACAAGAAGAAGAGAAAGCAGACACAAAAAACCCACCAATAGGAAAAGTAATATAAGGCAGCAAGACGACTAGCCGCCTGCATGCTTCTTCAAGCCCATTGTGTGGGGAAAATTTGTGATTACAGTGCGGTATGTCATTGGAAATATGTTGAATATGCAAATGAGTATTTGATGGCATGACCCAGAGGAGCAAACAGGTGTACAACCACGTATCCATAGCCTTTGGATGTGAAAGCAGACAGGGCCGAAGACATTACCAAAGCTAATATATATTTTATATTACGGGTGAATTGCATATGAAATTCATGTACTGTTGGATTATGATATGTGTGTTTTATTGCATCTTAACATACTTTTTGTGTTCTGATGTTTCTAAATGCCGTTCATGTTATTATTCTTTACTGGTCCAACTTAGGACATGAAAATAAACACTACAAACTCTCTGTGTAGCACATCAGTGTAATGCTCTGTATTGGAACTATGCTACATTTCGTTGTCCCTTTTAACATAAATGAATTTGAATCAGTGAACACATGATGAAGAAGTCAGAGACTATAAGTACTTTTGTGTTTACAAAACTGAAAACAATGCAGTCACTAACACTTGAGACTGAACCGTGATTTTTACCTGCCTGCGAAGTGCCTTGGTGTCCACACGTTTACGTAGCACGCGCTGGCTCCTGATCACGCCCAGTTCAAACTTCTCAGCCTCGTTCCCAAACAGGGTCCACTTCTCTCTGTGATACTCTTCATCAGCAGCAAGAGTTTCCTTCAAGACATCCCTGGGGGAGCACAGCACAAAGATTTTAATTCAGTGCTATATAATCTTCTGTGATTTGTGTGATTTCACATTTTAGTCTTAGGTAGCAAGATGTTTACATGATGGTAGATGCAGATAAAATAGATCAGTGATGCTGACATGCTGACTTACATTCAGATTACCACTTATGAATGAATAGTCATTAAACCAAGGGAAGTAGTTCGTCTGTACATTTAATCAAGGCAAAGGTCATTTAATGAGAACATATGAGCAACATGGCAATTAAAAGTGTTCCCCTACACATCTGAAGCATCATCTGAGCAACGCATTAAAAGAGGATATTTTAAAACAAACCATTAAGAATCAAGCTCAAGATCAAATTAAAACTGCAAAAACAGAAGCTAAAAGACCATTTTAAAATACAAGCATAAAAGTTATAGTGCAGTGTTATATAATAATAATAAGTAGTTATATAATAATACAAAGAAAAATGCCTTTAGCCTTAAAAGATCCAAGAGTTAAATTTAGAGGTCATATTGCTTCATAACATCTTTCTCTCATATATATAAGATCTATTATATAAGTAAGTAAGGTAAGTTGTCAAAACAATTGAGACCTCAGTCAGCGGAGGTGAAAAGCAATTCAGACAGATGCTTGGTTTGTTAAGACTGATCGACCTTTGAGAAGAACAAAAAAGCTATTTTACAGAGTTTATTTTTTGCAAATACATTTTTACATTTCCGTCCCAGTCCATTTGCAGACAAAAGCTATTATTATGATTGTTGGCAGTTTGTTGTTGAAAAACCTCAGTGATGATGTCGGTGGTTTCATGCTCCATTTATACCTACGTGTCATTTCACACAAGCGCCTTTGCAGCACATGTTCAAAGGTTGTGAGAAGCCAGTGTTTTATCAGTGGGATATGAAACCTCACTGCCACTGCTGATTCATGTTACTGTGTAGAAATGCAGAGCCAGTACTCTAAAAATAACACAGGATGATGATAAGTGTTTTTCCAGGAATCCTTCAGGTGTGGACAGTTGCTGTGTCAAAGTGACATCCTTGACTTCCCTTTTTATCAAGTTGGCTGTCATTGAGACGTCATGCACTCGGATAGTGTATGTACTCAGACAAAGCAGAGTTTATTCGTCTCTGTCAGTGCATCAAGGTGGCATAGTAAGTGGAGAAGCTAGAGTGGGGACTGAGACTTTTAGCTAGCTAGGCTTTTCAGTTAAAAAATAGCCCAACAACGAACTCAAAAGTTGCATAATCCAATGACAAAATGTCGTGTGATGTCCAGTTTTGAGAGTCAGGACTCTCGAAACTATATAAAAGGCTTGAAGAAGTCAAAAAGCTTCAGCAACACTTGTAGTTCAAAGATCAACTTTGTTTCACCGACCTGTTTTGGCTCGTGGTCTCCATCGGGGTCATCGACAACCTGAGAGTCAGGTCTCCCGAAACTAGATATCAGGTTGTTGGTGAATGGAATCTGTTACGGTGTGCTGTTTTCATCAAGATTTTCAAAATAGGGTTATGGCCCACCCCAGACTTTATACACAACTGAATGTCAGGCTGAAGCTGAGAATATATCTAGCTGTCCACTGCATCTCACTTTCTCTTGTGTATGCAGCTCATCCATATTTATGGAGGTACACACACTCCACCACACACTATCATAGATTTCTCCTGCCTTTTTAAATGCTGTAGTTTAATACTCCTTCCTCTCTCATCGCCAAAAGGGTGTGTATCCCAAACCATCTTTTGACTGACAGTCCCCAGGGCTTAATTATTTCAACCTTACTTCACACACATACACACACTGCCACAACAAACAGAGAGACATAATCTTAAATATTCACAAACACTTCTCCGAGCTTTGATGGCCACTAGAGCATGAATGGCCCTTCAAATGCTTGCCATAATTCAGTGAAATGCACAAACAGCATGAATAAGTATGCAAATATAAATACGTGCATGCATAGATGTATATGCAGACAAGTAGGTACCCACACCAGTCACACTCTTGACTTTTCTGCCACAGGCTTGCTTAGTAGTGTGTGTGCCCGTCAGGGTTTTTATTCTCTGTGGGCTCAGAGATTTAAAACCTTGAGGGAATAAAGTACTGGAACTCATCAAGTCAGTGGGTATGAGACAGTTAATAGCTTAATTATTGTGCAAAGAACAGTGAACCCTTCCTGCCAAGAGAAACCCGGCATGTATGAGTCAACTGAAAGAACTATATATTACCCCTTGTCACAAGTAGATGATGGCACAGAAACCATTATGTGAATCAGATTTTAATGTGGAGCCATCGTATTAAAGATCTAGCGCCTTCATTTCCACACAAATCAAAACAAATGTCATGCTCCCTCATCTTGCAACACTCAGGCCTTCCAGAAATAGTGTGCCAATCCTCAAGAGAGAGAGCTTTGAAGTTCATCCTTCCGTCCTTCCTCTCTTATCCTGGGAGCAGTCAATCATCCCCAGCATTACTTGATATCCAGCCTCAATCCAAAAATATCCATCCCTGCTCTTCTGAGGAGAGGCTAATACATGTGAAGAATTGAGGTTTGATGGAGAAATCTCGCTTCAGAGGGAACCTCCCGTTCTAATTCAAGAGTTAGAGGGCTTTAACAGGTGAGTCAGACTGAAGGTGAGACAAGACCGAATTAAGCTAAGCACTTCAGGGGATAGGACAGACACTCGTTGATGAGATGGAGGGTGATGGTGGTGGCATGGGAGAGGGCACCTAATTAGATGCCGAGTTGGCAGGCCACATCTCTGCAGCTGAGGCTCATTACTGTCAGATGTGTTTTGTCTTTCAAGAGGGGGTGATTGCACCCTCAATGACTTCCCCTCTTTTTCACTCTCTGTCTTTGAAAACCATCTTCTAGTATTACTAGTCCTCTCCTTCAATTCTCCGTGTGACCTCTGGCCATGCATCTCTTTATGTTGCCATCCAAAGCTTCTTCTTATGGCCTAAAGAGCATTTTATAGATGTTCTTAGAATTGTATCACTCTACATGTCAAATTCTTTTTGACTCAATAGACTTAGGGCTTGCTCACCCCTCCCTCCTCCCCGGCTGGCCTGCGTTCACATTAGTAACAGAGATCTGTGCCCAACTACACATGCCCATGTACACAGTACGATACAGCAGGTGGAAGTATGCAAATAGGTGGTTTACAGCTGTTTTTGAAGCTACAGGAGCCGAAGAGTTACGTCATATGTCGGGTACCGTGCCCGGGTCCGCTTGAAGAGGTGTACACTCATACTCATGTACACATGAATTGTTCCTGAGAACACGTCTTCAAGCAGACTCAGGCACTGTACCCAAGGTACAGTACGTTTGTGTTCAAAATGATCAAATGAACTGGACTTTAGGGTCAAGTGTACTTGGATCCAGGTCATGGTCCCTCATGTGAAACCACCCTTTTTAATTATATGATGTATTGGGCAACTGGAAAGAATTTGCCTCTAAACCTCCATTCTCTAAAGTGCCATTGAGTCCTAACAAAGATACTACGTGACCCAGACAGGGCGAATTGTCCCAGTGGTAGAAATGAGATTTTTGTACAGCAAATCATGTCATAAGAGGTCACAATCCCCTTGCTTCCAGTTCTCAGTGACCTAAAGTGCCCTATTCTGGGACTTATTTTTAGATATACAGTATGACATCCTCCCCATAACAGCTGAGCTGCAATCCTATCCTGGCAACATGGTTTTAAGACCCTTAAAAAGTAGTAGCTCAGAGAGAGTTGTCATCAATGCAATCCTCTTAGATTCCTATTCACTAATATGTTCAATGCATTCTGTACTGGAAGGAGAGTAAGTCCAGCCACACGCTACATATGTGTGTTGGGTACACTTTTCAGTTGACCTGTTACATCACTTGTTATTTACTTATGGGTCCCTGATTATTCAATCTTTGTGAGACTCCTACCTTAAGTAAGGGGTTGTTTTTACAGCTTTATTCCAGGGCTCGTCCGACAACTATTTAATTTGTGATGAATCTCTAAATGAAAACTTTGTCTGAAATATTTTGGAAAATATTTTTTTCAATGTGACTTCTAAATACAGCCCAAAGTGATTTATTTGAATAAGATTTCTTGTTAGACCAACATCCTAAAAACAAAGTTAGTAATTTTACGGTAATTTAGGACCAGAGAAAGTAAAAAAAAATTACAATTTTGCTTTCTTTAGACCAGGACAAGAACGTGCAACATGTTTGTCTTGTCAAATGACTTCATAATAATTGCCTATGAGAATAGATTCATGAATGAATTTCCTGACCATCAAGCATTCTTTTTGATGGACTCTTTTCTTCCAACAGGATGTGCAAGTCCTTCTTCTTTCCCATTTATGAAATAAAAGGTTTCACAGTTTGACTTCTTGGTTGAACTGTTATTTATGGCTTACTGATCTCATGACATCTGCGAGACAGCAAATAATAAGACAAGCCCGCAGCTGGTCTTTTACAGACAGACCATAAGTAGTTCTAATTTCTGTTGATTATTGAGACTCTCTGTTGGCATAAAAGCTCTTCTGCTCACAGGGCAAAGCACCATTGAAACTTGAGCCACTCCACTTTGTCAAGTAAAGTGGAGAGGGGAGGATGCGGTGGTGACTGCTGATGGAGAGGGAGAATTTATGACAAGTACAGATCACCCAGGAAGGAAGTCCTCTGGAGAAAAATCTACGTAGCTTGGCTCTTAGACTTTGGCTCAGCTTGAACCCACAGAAGACTCTTAAATAAAAATGAGAAATGAAGATAATGTGAGAAAGTAAGAAAAAAATAAATAAACTGCAGGTTATGTTACTGAAAAATTATGTTTTCTTTACTACTATAACTACAACAACTGTACCATTTAAAAATGTTAATTGTGGGAAGAATATTGTCAATCGTACAGAGCCAGTGG
Organism: Labrus bergylta; assembly: GCF_963930695.1. NCBI lineage: Eukaryota > Metazoa > Chordata > Actinopteri > Labriformes > Labridae > Labrus > Labrus bergylta. The sequence continues at coordinate 17,748,025 of NC_089202.1, forward strand.
CACCTGTGTTCTAATCAGGAGTTTTGTTTTCATAGTTGCAACAACTCAAACAGAGTGATACATCGTCTCTTAAAGGACTGTTTCACGAGGCCTACCTAAACAAAAGTTACATGTGCAAAAAGAACACAAAATATTTCTGAGGCTCAAACAAGCATGCAGGGCTAGAAGTGAGAATTTTCTGAGCATGCTTGATGAGCTTTATTATTGCTTTTGTCTGTGTATTCATGTAAAAACAAAAAAGTCTTCCAAACAAAGAAAACTGAGTTGCAGAATCACTTCACCCTAAAAGTTGTTTTTCAATAAATCTGTTTTTAGTGAATAAAAATGCATCTCGCATGCAGGACTAAATAACAAAACATCGATAAAAGCTTCATAAAAAAGCTGTGTCTGAATGGATATGGCATCATTCTCCCATTTGAACTTCCATCAGATGAATAATTCAAAGTGATAAACTTGATTCACTATTGCACTTGTCCTGGCAATGTCCAGTACTAAGTAATTTCTCTTGTCATATTTAATTGGTTTTTCAACCAATATGAAATGAACATTTGGCCAGGCTGTAATTTGCAATATTTGTCTGCTCTGACAGGACAAGGCCCCTTCCCTCCCACCAGCGTTAAATCACTAAACTGGAAGTCTTCAGCGCCCCCATGTTTCAAAAGGTGGGTCAATAAAACACACACACATACACACACAAAACAAAGTGATATTCTTGATATTTTTGGGTCTTCATGATTTTTGTCACGCCTACATTCTATGGTATCTATTCCTTTTACATCTCATGGTGTATGAGGCTACTCTGGGCAAATCAATGAGCAGCAGGGCTTTTATGGCTTTTTTTGATAAGGGATGTTCCTAGCCAAGTAGTTAATCATAGTTGGTTAAATGGAAATACAAATCTTTACCAACCCACTTGCTACGTAAGAAAACACTCAGAAGATTAAAAAAAATAGTACACTTTACTTAAAACTGTCTGCGGGAAAACAATGTCAGATTTTAAATGCTGAGTGGGGCTAATGTTAGCAATGCTAGCAATGCCAGTTCACCTTGTATTTTAACATTCACATGCCTGTGCTGAATGTGGTTTATGCATTGATCTGGTCTATATGCCAGGTAACATGACACTGCCTATATACCACTTTATCTCCACTTTCTTGATCAAAATACTGCCGGAAGTGCAGCTTCTATGGGATGCTATACTCCTTTCACTGTGCTTGTTTACATGCAGGTAGCAGAGCCAGAGGAGAAGGCCCATTGACCGAAGTTACAGCCAGTCTATGGCTACAGCCCCGACTAGTGGCAGGTTGTTGCATTGAAGTTTGGAGCACAAAATTTGACGGGATATTATAAAAATATTAAAAAATATATATTTATCTTTGTTTAACCGTCTAGTAATTCTGATGTTGAATAATGTGGGGACTTTGTTTAACTGTTCAGTTGGCTAGTCCTGCACGTACCTAGTTTTTATGTTTATGATCTATGCATCAACGTGATTACAAACCGACACACCTCTAATAATAAGATAATAGATCATTTTAACCCACAAAATAGATGATGGTCCTGTGAAGTGATATTAAACATTCCCTTCTGAGAAATGTCATCATTATTGTCATCAATCGTCTTCAGTTATTATCATCATAAATCCTCATCCCTCCCGAGACCAACAAAAACATGTGACATGTGCTCTTAAATCTCACCATGTCCTGTGGCGGGGGAAGTTGTCCATGTCCAAGATCTCCTTGACAGACATGATGTCAGCGGGGATGATGGGATAGAAACCAGAGTAGGAGGCTTCCTCATCACTGTAATATTCAGAAAAATAAAAGAAAGCCAGATTAAGACAGGAAATCTTGCATATCATCAGATGACACAGGTGAAAGATTACAAAATACATAGTTTCCCTTGTCTGTCTTCACAGATATTTAATGTGTTGATGGAGTTATAGAGCATTCATATTAGCGTGCCTATTCCTTTTGTTACAGTCCATGGCACATTATGCAATCTTGGGTTCATCAGACCATTATTCCCCTCTGCCACTAGAAAGCAGCAGTGTCTCTCCTATTCTCCGTCTGAACAGCAGTGGTGGATATGTCAGAGAGAGAGCTCTGGTTATGTTGGCAAACAGTGAATGCTTTTATCTTGTCTCACGACTGAAAACAACTTAAATGGACCTTTTTTTGGTCTCCTCTTCCTGTGGCAAAAAAACCTAGCTGCGCAAACAATGACAAACCTCAATCAAACAAAACAACAAAAACAGAAAAGAAGGGGGATTTCCATGGAAGACAGATTAAACAATGTCAATATTGTTTTTTGCTCTAATTCCTTCTGTCAATCTGTGCAGATCAGGGGTAAGCTGAAAAGTGTGTTACATTGTGTTGCACAGCAGATTTGTCACCGATCAGTTTAAACATACGAAACATTGTTTTATAAAATATCACAACGTCGTATGACAAAGTCACAGATTAAGATTCAGATCATGTCAAATAAGATTTTGTGTAGTTTCTGTCCTTGACAAACTGGAAAAGAGAGTTATGATGTTGTCAGCTACGATGGCTGCACTGTTGAAACTGGCTACAGTTTGATAACTACACAGCTGCTGGACATAAGCTGTGAATGCAGTCTCTTCCGTTTTTCTCTATCAAGACACATGGTGCAACACTTCCACGACTGCATGCTGGCAATCTATCTGACTCTGATAAATTTAAGGTATGGAAGGCAGGGTCAAGAAATAGGCATATGCTGCTTCACTCTTTTTAAATCCACAAAGCAAATTTCCTAGGAGTAGAAAAAAAAAAATCTGCATTGAGAACTGAACCTGAAAGAAAGAATGTGTGACTTTTTGATCCTGTAATGTCGCCCCCTGAGCATGAGGGGGTGCTGAGCACCAGCATGAAACCAAAACAAACTGCTGTTTGGCAACACCTCCGCTATTCTGAAGCCTCCACCTCCAATCTCCCTCCACTTGCGTTCGTATGAAGGAGTTATTCATTAGAACGCACCATTAATTAAGCACCATTAAGCGCAAGCAGCGGTCAAAATCGCCCCTTTGCTCGAGCGGCAATAACCTGTGGCCTGCATTGTTGTGTTAGCAGGCTAATGTTAGCACACTTTGGTTAACTCATAGCTTCATATTGAACATAAATTGACACGATATGGCTGTGATCTAAAGACACTTACATGACATCCAAATAAGCAGTGAGTGTGTTATTCTTCTTTTCTCTAGTCTTTGACTACAACATCTTTATACGCAAGGCCGTCCCGTCCATGTAAACATGACGTAAACACAGCTGCGACAACAATACAGCCAGCGGGTCTCAAGCTTCTCACTGATTGTAGACAGTCATGACTCAGAGAGATATTTATCGAGGATAAACTTGCTATCTGCTGTATTTATGTGTAAAATGTCGCACAATCTGCCTTGAAGCATGAAAATGAAAATATACCCAGAAGTACTATGAATGATGACTTTTAATATCTTTGATACTTCTGGTCTGGATCATATTTATGGATCCCATTGCTGCTGCTTGTAAAGGTTGAGTTGTTATTAACTTCTTTATCTACTGCTTGGCTGCTAAATCCTTAAAGCTAAAGAAACTAATTAGTTGTATATACCACCATCAGCTCCTTCTGCTCCTCCAGTGTTTCCTTTAAGTCTGTGGTGTACAAACACTCATGCTATAGTCTAAAGGAGGTATAATTAGAAACAGTGGCTGCTGATATAAGCACAGGGAAATGATGACAAATGGTGTTTATGAGCCAAAGGGTTTTGGACCTGAGCCAATAGGTTGTTCAAGGCACAATGGTAATTAAATTGTTGGCGGCATCATAACATGCAATCATCTGTGATGTTCAGTTTAAAACCAACACTATGTCTTTGTCAACAAGCAGGGGAACTGTTTGTGTTCCAGCTGATGAACTATAACACAAACTGAACACGATGAACCAAACCTGGACAAACAAACTAAAGCGATAATAAACCAGGAAGCACCGCCTGTTCTGTTCTCTTTCAGGGACTCAAAGTAGTCCCTTCATCATGGGCACAGAGTCGAACAGACATACAAACACAGAGACAACAAGTACACTAATGTAATTTAACACTGAAGCATAAGCTCTCCTTTTATAGCACCAATGATAAACTGAGCCGACCTTTACTAAATGTACCCCCATAAACTGGACAGTCGCTCGTGACATGGCCTTTTCGTAGACCTTCTGCAATCATCATTCAATAGACAATAGCCCTCTGGGAGTGGCATGAATTTCTCCGTACTTCTGGTGAAGCAAGAGGTTAGGCAGAAATGACTTCCATGCAAGACTTCCTTTTCTTTGAGGAGTTTTCAGGCCACAACTTAACCCGAGTAATTCTTTGTCCGAACATCCCGGAGTAGCACCAGTTCATATTTAGAGTGTCAGTTCAACGGTAAGATGTAAGCTATGCTTTGGTTTCACTCAGGCTCACTTCAGCGGAATGAGCCCCGAGAAAGAAATCCACTTCAATCTGATTTACTTTCAATTGAGGGGAATTATGCATGGTACATTATCATGATGCAGATTTGTAAATATTAAAAAGACAAGTTTCGTCAGTTCTGCCATCAAGAGGAGAAAAGAACCCCTTAAGTGTTATTTTTGTGGTTGAGTCCAATCTTTTCTGATCCGTTTCAGGTAAAGAAATAAATCATCATCGGAATACCGTCGATGGGAGATAGCCTGTCATTAGCGTAGATAACGTTCTACCCGTTTACTGTCCTCACATACCTTTTTACCTGTAGACACCAAAGCCTGCTGGTACGTAATGGTCTGCAGAGCTTGAACGACAAATGTACTACAATCGGAAACCAGAATACTTCGCAGGCTGAAAATCATGACCCCCTGTGTACAGATTTTACATTTCTGTGTAGAACCTGTAAATCGAGATCAGTGACAAGGTAACTCAAACCAATGAAGCTGAAAGGAATTTTTGTAACAAGAGATGCATGAACTTTCGCTCCCTTTTCATCCACACATGACTTTTGACATCAGTTATTACTGAAGTGGTAGGGCATTTAAAGTTGAAATGTCTTCTTTTTTTTGTTATTAAATGTATGTAACTCCTGCGTGGATTGACTTAACAATGAAGTAAAGTACCTTAGCATTAGCTGCTCCGCAATCAACATAAACAAAATTACAAGACTCAAAGTTTGTTTACCCAGGTATACATGACACAACCGCTAACTGCTGCCAACAATAATTAGCCTCAGGCATTACTTTCAATGAGCCATCTCACTAATGGCAAAGCAAATTGACATGACTTCTCATTTTCTTTTGTTTGTAAGCTGGGATATTTCCCCATTTCACGGCACTCGGGGGACAACTTCTGCTTTTGCCGTCTAATTTTTCTCCTTTCTTTTGTTTAGCTTTCCTCTGAGTGTGTGCTCAGAGACTCATGCTGTTTGAATAATGTAGTGCAAAGCCTTTGGCTGGGCAGTATCGCTCAAGTAAAGCCCACAAACACACAAATACACACTCGTAGCATTGTAGCTTATGAACAGGAACATTCACACACATGTTCTGCCAAGCAAACAAACAAAATGCTGCTGTGTGCAGAAGAATGACATGGTGCACTTGTTGTTTAAACATGCTTCCTCAAAATATTAACCCTGTGTATGATATTTGAAAAAGAGGAAGTTTTTTGAGCGATAGTGGATGCTCTGCTGTTATTGTTGCATGTCAACAACTTGTACTGGGAATAGCAAAACCAGTACATTTAGTACAAACAAGCAGAACTAGCCTAGGCAAAACACCTTTCATAGTTCTGTTTTCCTAAGATACCCAGAGGACACTTGATGTAAACATCTATGTAGTGTGTCCCAACAGAGGATGTTTTCGTGCCTGCCTCTTCTCTCACTTTTATTTTTACACCGAAGAAAACTCTCAACTCTTAATGTAGCTCAACTAGGCCTCATGAAATAATTGCTTATTTTTATCATCCCTTCTGTGAAAATGGGTTAAGTTTCACAATGTAGATTCTGCAGACCTCCCAGGTTAGCATAATTTAATAAGTCACTGCAGCAGGGGGCCTGTGAAAACGAAATCAAATCGGACTTGAGAATATTAGCGCAGGACCAGAAGCAATTTCTATTAGAGCTCACTGGACTCACTTGGGAGCACTGGTGTATCTCCTTTTTTTATTTATTGTTTCACTCTCTTTTGTCTTTGTGCAACGGGACAGGCTCACTGTTTATTAGTCATTGTATTCTGGTGTAGAAACAGACACGAATATCCTCGTAGTGTTATGGAATAGGCTTCTATTACTAAGCTAAGACAGCTGAAGAGAGATGGGACATGTCGGGAGAAGATAGTAGGGGATGAGATGTAGCAAAGGGCTGAGGTCAGATTTGAACCCACAGCCACTGTGATGAGGACTATAGCCTCATACATTATTTGTAGTCATCCACCCCCCGCCCCCCACCCCCCCTTCCCCACACACACACACACACACACGCATACACTCACACATAAACTTGATATTGACATTTAAAGGTTGTTGTGACTGTACGTATTTGCTGTCCCATTTGCTACAGTTGTTCATATTTGTCTTTCAACACAATGGTTGACTGGCACGGCGTCCAGGGCCCATGCAACAATAGCAATGCTAACCACAATGTTGCTGAACGGCAACTGCCGACAAGTTTGTCTTCATTCATTCAATGGTTGGCTTCACCTGGTTGAGTGTGTGTGTGTGTGTGTGTGTGTGTGTGTGTGTGTGTGTGTGTGTGTGCAAAGCAAAGACAGGGTTTTGTGAAAAGGGTCTGCAGTGAAGTGTGTTTGAGAATACTGAATTCATAGTCTTTGTGCTAGCAGCTACCAGCAGGGGCCTGCAGGGCATACTTGAGTGAATGTCATGTCTCATAAAATTCGGAATAACCAGCCTGCCATCTGTTTCTCTTAAATAAATAAGTAATGTCATCCTTCAACCAAAACTCAGGAAAAGTTTGCACAGCTTCACTGTTGTCACAGGAATGCGATAAATCCTACAAAGCAACAAATAGATACATTATTCAGAGATCTTTCTTAAATACACTCATTGATCAACAACATTTGAAGTTGCCCAAGAGGTACAACTATCAGATATTCTACTGAACATAGCAGAAATTACGTGGCAGAACTGTTTTTATTCCTTCATGTCCCATCAATCAACCTGTGATCCTTCAGACACATTATGACCAATTGGATGGACCATACAGCCCCTGGGAACCACTGGCCTAAACTTCCTCAGTGCACACCAAGAATCAGTCACAGGGATTTAAGGAGTAGCTCACTTTAACGATGGTACTTGGAGTGCAGTTTGGTAATAAATAGTCTCTACTTTTATGTAGGCTTTAAATATTGGACTTTCACTTGTAATGGACTGTTTTCTCGTTACAATGTTCAACTTTTACTGAAAAAAAAAAACACTCCTCTATTCCATTGATTCTTTTTAACTTGCTCGACTGATGTAAGCAGAGCATGCTTGCACCTGGAAGTGAAGGTCCTCTTCTTGATCTGGGAGGACAGCTGCATGCTGTGAGACATCTGGGACGACTGCTCCTCCTGCTCGCGCTTCATCACCGTCCTGGTTTCCATGGTAACTCTTCCACCGGCACCTGCGGAGGGAGGGGAACGCAGGGAGTGAGGATGCAGATGTGTGTAGGAGGAAGTGATACACAGAGTCAATGGAAGGCGGTCAGATGCCGAAGGTGCTGAAAGGACACAACTACAAACATGACATGTTTTTAAGCAGTCAACAGACAGTGGTCTTTGTGTTCAGATGGAAGTTACACTGTGGTTGTTTTTCTCAATTGAGGTGGAAAGGTTTATGATTAAACCAAATCTTGCAGGTGCAGAATTGTGAATCAGATTCCAGCCTCATGAGAATAGTCATTGAGTCTAAATGGTCTGCTGAGGGCAAAAAACTAACAGCATGATTTATGTTTCAGAGTATCAATATCTATAGAAACACAACTTTTGTGATATATTGAAGTGTCTCAGGACTGGTGACTGCAAGACACAACTGGGTCCTACTAATAACACTGTTTTCGAATCAATATCTGCTGCAATTACATCCTTGATCCACATTAGTACCAAACTTATGTCAGCGTCTGAGTTTCATTGTGAAACGAGCGACAAACACATCTAGCACAAATGGGTTTCGATTCAAAATGTCATTAATGCACTTAGGGGAGGAAATTTGTTGTCAGAAATCCGATAGTCAGCACTTTTGAAACAGTTGCAGTCTTTTGTTATGGAGCTCTTTTGCAAACGATATGGAAAACACAGAACTTTCAAATTTGCTGCTTTAGAATTGATTTCAGTGTGTGTTCTGCAAATCATCTCTTTGATCAATGGGCCGAACCCTCCATAAAACAAAACTGGATCACGCTGTCCAATTTTCCCAAGGCCTTATGTGATTTCTACTTTGCTGCTTTGCCCTCGACTACTCCAAATTCAAAGATAGGCAGTTTTATATGATAGAAAATAATAAATATTAATTTGCAAATGTTTGCCTTTTCCTACCCAACTGGATTGAAAAGTTTTTGTTGTCGCAGCCCTTTATGTGATTCACTTGAATCTTAAAAGCCATGTTTAAAGTGCATATGTAAGTCTAACACTACAAGTGATAACTACTGTGCATGTCCAGTTTGGTTCTTTGTGTGGGGGAAAAAAAGTGTTTTTTAGTCCCACCTGAAATGAATCACCCCTTTGTGGGTTGCTAAGGCTCTAACAATTCATCAGTCGGGGTCTCCCATGCTGCTGCCCACGCCGTGCCCATCATTAATCATGCGACCGCTCTGGGGCAGTAGATGCAGAACGCACCTAACCTAACCGAACAGAGTCAGGTTGTGCACTGAGTGAAAGCTCCGTTCACGCAATCCCAATAGCAACAACCTGTGTAAGTGACAAAAATAAGCTTAATTATTTGTTTCTACTCATCTGCTTCAATTACTCAGTAAGCTAGCTAACAGGCTAGTAGGAAAGCTCGACTCCCCGCTTGCTCTTTTTGTCACTCACTGTTGTGCTCTGTTTGAAAACTGTGAATCAAGGGCAGCCACTGGAGTATTAAAATGGATCTGTCACTGTTGGTGAGTATGAATCATTCGCCTCTGAAAAGCAAATTACTGCTGTTTTGTACACACAGTGCAGTTTCCCAGTCTCTGGAGTGAAATTGGGAGCTCATGTCTCCTATCATGGAGAAAAAACGAACAAATCAAACGCAGAATTAAATGGAAGATTATTTACTCTACCGTTTGAGGCAAATATGTTGTCAAAAAAGTACAGGAGCTTCTTCTTGCCGCCTGTATGAATAATTAACAGCTACATCAAGACTGTTAAGAGTTCAACTAGCTTAAAAAAGCAAGAAATTACTAAAGAGAGACACAGCAAGCTAAAAGAAATCTGTGTGACAAAGCAAAGACAGAGTAAGAATTAACACTATTATTCAGATGTACAATGGAGACATGTTATAGGGCTTTGAAGTTCCAGCATAGTGTTGCGGTTTTAAATCATATTTGAGGGTTATCATTTACTCTAATGCATCTGTAACCTGTCTTAAACAACACTTGTTTTTTTCTAGCTTTAGATGAAGGCTGTGTGAAGAAAATCCCACTCACACTTCCTTTAAAGAGACAGATGAAGCCCTCTGGGTATCGAAGATCTCCCAGACGGAAATATCCCACTTCCTTTTGTCCCTACCTGTCTCTCTCTCTCTCTCTCTCCTTGAAGATCTGACACAATCTGAGCTGTCTCACCTCTCAGCGTCTCCTCTCACTTTCTGGCTCTGTATGTAAGCTCGCTCTCTCCTCTCTCTGTGCCTCTGTTGATGAAGCGATGAGGGTGACCCTGAGCACCAAGTGTCCTTCAGTGGCAAGAATGTGGACAACACAATGCTCTCTCATTCTTAAGTTGGTAAATATAGACCAATGACACCTCCCCAACACTAAGTCCTAAATGGACACACAAAACCACCACACTCGCACACAGGGACACACATCGTTGCCATCAGTCAGATCGATTTACACACTGCCCAGAGGACGAGCCGCTAAGAGATGACACAATGGCTCCCCGTACAATAAAAAAAAATGCTGGACCAAATGACCTGAGCAGCTGAAAGGAACAGCTGGAAGGACCTCAGGAGAACAACTAGCAGAGCTGGGGCTACAAATGTCTGCTCAGTAACTGTCACATGGGAAATATATATTTTAACCAGTTCTCTCACTGTAGCACTCTCCCACCTGAGTACGAAGAGTGCTAAATTAAAAGCTAAGATGGGGCCAGCAGGGAGACTGAGGGCTGTGGGGAGAAAGAGTAGAGAGTACTTGAATGAATAAAAGAATGGTAAAGGAGCAAGTGAGCTGAGAGGAGATGGACTAAGAGTGAGTTCCCTCCTCTGATCTCAGATTCTGGTTTTAAAAGCATGATGTTAATGATGCTGGAGGAAACACACGAGGCACCTTTATATCTTTGATTCTTTGTTTCCCGCTTTATCTGCACTTCTACTTTGTCTGTTATATAAAATCATAATTTTATCAATTCATTAGACGAGAACACAATATCAGCTAGGATCATAAAGCCTATCACAATAAAATTGCAGGCCCCCGAAATTAATCGAATTTCAGTGATTAAATTCCAATCAAAGAATCATACATTTAATTATTTGGGTCTTTGGGTCTTACCCCCCCTCCTACTCTCATCATGCTCATATCTTAATCTCCTCTTGTGTTTTAACTTGGTAATTTCTTATCTTACTTACTTTGTCTATTTATGTTTCGTATTTATAGTTAATTTTTATTTTTATTAATATTATAGTTTTGGGTTTTTTGATCCTTTAACCACTTGTTTTTATTTCCTTTACTGCGCTTACCTTCTCATTGCTTTTTATTTGCTTTTATCTCTTAGTTTCTTACATCTTTTTAAATCTTTGGTCCTCTTGGTCTCAGCTCATGTTGTTGGGTTCTTGTGTTCCTGGGTTCTTATGATGGTTCTTATGATGGTTGGGTTATATATGTCTGGTTGTGTATCGTGCACTTTGGGTTCTTTTCTGTTGAATTGTTTTTAATTATTTTTGGTATTTTGCATCTGTTATATTCTTACTGTTGTTAATGTTTTTCTGTGTTTAGTTTGCTTTGTTCTTGCTGTTTGTCAAAGCACTTTGTAAACCTGTGTTTTTAAAAGGTGCTATATGAATAAAGTTATTATTATTATTATTATTATCACACACTTAGTCCAGCCCTCTGAAAGCGACTCACAGAGAGAGAGAGAGAACAGGAGGAGCGACATGTCATCTTAAATTTGACAACAGATCTTTGAGCTTGCAATTGTTTTATGTCACCAACCATTTTTAAGGATGTTCAAAGTTTAGTTGGCATGACTCCATTCACTGTATGCGGGGCAGGTGTAGCCGCAAAAAGTAAACAATCAGCAGCACATCTGCTCTGCTTACGGTCTGTATATGTTGGCCACGGTGTGGCTGATGCTGCTGATAGTGGGACTACAAATTTGTCCTAACCGGGTATGTGGTGACAGCAGTGTCCTGTATACCTACATTTACATGCAGGGAAAACAACGTAAGTCATGAGAAACGAGAAAACTGGCAGTTTCTGCTTTGCATCAAACAACAAATAAAGAGGCAGCATGACATGTTTCAGTTCACATGATTGGCACCTCATGTCCTTCGATATGCGCACATGGCAAATTCACTGGGAAAATGATACATCATTCAGCACAACTATCTTTCCTTCATTGGTTTTACATAAAATATATTTCCTATTTTTTTTATATCAGTGTTTTTTTCTTAGCCAACTGGGTGGATTATTATTCAATTTTGCACAGGTATTCAGTTTCCTAAAGGATAACTCCATTTCAAATTGGTCTTCTCACTTTTCATCCGGCAAGGTTAAAGTTTATTACTCTTTTTTTAAGATCAGTTGTTATAACCCCGATTATCATTCAATTAAAATGTAATTTGTCCAACATTGTATGACCATGACATGAAGCCCAGCTGCTACTATACTTTATTTTTAGAGTCGAATGACAAATGTAAACGTGTTAAAAGGCTGAATTAAGTTGATAAAGAACGTAATACCTGCCTAACTATGAAACTACCAGTATTGCTATCATTGATTCCAATACAGTTGTAGTCATACTTAATTGAATTTGAAGTGATTTTCGCAGCACTTCTTTCTTTGTATTCTGCCCGTGCTTGCGTTTCCTTATCTTTTACAGTGTTTTTTGATTAGTCCCACAACACCCACGGGTGAGACGCGCCTGGTCCCTGTCCACTGTTCTGTCTAATTAAACAGCATAGTCTGTCTAACACAGTTCATTTTGTGTCTTTTGCTGATCCCCTCAGTGCTTCAGAAAAGTTTTCATTTAATTCTCCCAAAAGCAGCACATTTTTATTTAAATTATTTCCATTGTTCCGGCTGTATGATTTTGTGTGCGCTTGAAGCTTTCCTTCAATTCTTGTTTTCTCCACAATTAACATGGAATAAGCTCACATTATAGTTTTCTTTGTCACATGACTTTGTTGTTTTTGTGTGAGTGTATGTGCCCACTCTGACAGGGCCTAACAGCACACAGGGGCTTCAAGGAAAGAAGGCATCACTCAAGGCCACAGCATTATATGTAAGGATGAGGGTTATTTATAAGCTTTTAGTAGCCACACCTGCTTCTGTAATATCAGCACACAATACAAGCTACTGTTGCCAGGCCCTCTCTGCTCATCATGCATTAACAATGACTATTAGACTAAGAATAACTACTGGAACAAAGCAGCTGAGGGCTACCTTTATTAGTCTATTGGAAGACTCCTCAGCTGCTGTCCGTGTTGTGTATTTCATACATCCCTTTGTAAAAAAAAAAAATATGGTATCTGCTGGATTTAAAAACATTTCTGTAAATGGAAAACCTTTTGAAAACTTGCATAGAAGTGTCTGAAGTACTGACAGACTTTCAAAAACTCAACTCTGTTGAAAATGTTGTAAAAAAAAAATGAAAATGATAACTCAAGAGCTGCCTCAGTCGCTTAGTGTCTGATTTATTTACCACAAATTATGCAAACCGACTTGGTTGCACATTCCCAGAGCACCTGATGCACAAAATACACAATGAGTCCAGTTGTACATGTACCAGGTGAAACATGTATGGCAAGCCAACAAGGACTAGATATTTAAGGCACACTCAGTGCAGCTTGTCCTGTTTTATTAAATCATTAATGCTTATTCACAATTCATGCTCGCTCTGTGCTTTTACTTGCATACATTATGAATAAAAAGCCAGAGTCAGTGTTGACACTGTGGCGACATTAATTCCCTGTTGTATTCCCTTGCATTTCATCTGCACCTCACAGATGCAGAGGGTATCATTGCTCTTTAATGCATGGGACACTGTGGAGAGGAAAGCTGTGATATTCCAGCTGTGTTTGATGCCACATCCAGGTCACTTAGCTGGAAACGAGAGACGGAGGAGAGGATGTTTGAACATATTTTAATAGCTGATACAAATATCTTGTTGGAAGTTCCCACATCTGAATTGTTTAGTTAATGGGTTTAAAAAGTTGAGCCTTTACTGTATGATCTGTTGCACTGGTACATAAGACATAGTCTGGTTTTTAGGGTTGTCCCAGAAAGGAAAAAAAGTTTAAACTGTCTTCCTGTGTGATGACTTTAAGTCTACAACATGCTGTTTCTGTGCAGCTCTTTAGCTCTTTCTAGTACCACCTGTTTTTTTACCATGTAGAGTTTGCAATGCTGCTAGCTACACCTTAGCTAAGTTCTCACGCTACTGGTCACTTGTCCTGGAAGATTTTGAGAGAGCTGGCCAATCGGAAGAAAGTGGGCCTTGAAGAGACAGCAGCTGAAACGAAGCTAATGAGGGAGAAAATAAAAGTTTCGCCACCAGCTTGGTACTTGTCACGGGGCATTTAGGAAGCAGCTACTTGCAATACACAATGAATAGGGGTTAATGTCAAACGCGTCAGGTCGTGTGCAGTGGGTCATGATGTCATAATGTCTCAACATTATATACTGGTATATTTGTCACACTGGTTTATAGGACACAGCTCACTCTTTTAGATGAAAAGGGCGCGTTATACATCAGAATTTTACGCCAGGAACGTTAGCAGCTTTGTTTCACGGTTGATTGTAGTTATTTGTAGTTGTAGTAATTGTAGTTGGTTGTACTTATTACACAACTTTCAAACGCTGAAATCCCTGGGCTTAACACACTGTTTACAGCATGAATTGTCAGTTTTATTAGTGCAAGATATGATTTGAAGTCTGAGATCACATAGCACAGAAAATCCAAATAAATCCCAATTCTTGTAATAACATCTCGGAGGCAAGTGTAAATGTATTTTTCTCCGTGGGTTTGCAGCTCATGTTTATAGTAAATCTAGGATGACATGAGCCAGAGGACAGGATATTAAGAGCTATCAGACAAATTTAATTTTGCATGACTTCCTTTGATGTGGGGATTTTCTCTAATGTTTGACAATAGAATCATATCACTTATATACCGGTATATATATATATATATATTATAGATATAATGGAAATGAATCTTTTTGTGATCTGCATATTTTTAGGACTATTGAGCAACTCAAATCAGCTCTATTTGTTGTCCCTTTAAGCAAAAAGCCAATATGGAGGTCTTACATTGACTGTCTGTCTACAAAATATTATTGTTCTCATGCTGGAAACTCTTCTCAGTGTTCAGCTGCCATCTGCCACTTTCTAGACTGAGTGATCATCGCTCCACTGGGGATTGTCTTGGTGGAAACTACTAAGAAATTTCATCTTCTAACCTCCAAGTTAAAGGGCTCAGAATAGACCTTAATGGACACCAAAGACTCCAGGATGATCCATCATGTCCTGCTCTGCCTTGGCAGCTGTTTGCAGGCCTGTTTCTAATCAAGGACCCATTAATAGCGCATTAGAATGCAAGACTGGAAAGGGAGGGGGCGACGTGATTGCATCCAATTACATGCAGACCTCAATTTGTCAAGTTATGTGGTCTGAGAGAGGGAGGTTACTTTCTAAATGGGATGGGCAGTTTGCAGAGTCCCTGGTTTGGTTTCCCTTACTTTGCATGTCATTTTTGTTTTAAGAGTTTAGACTCGTCTTGTACACTAAATGTATGTATTCATATAGTGTACAAAATAAATCATTTATACAGTATAGTGTAAATATATATGAGTAATGCTTTATTGCTTAATTAAGATTTTATTAGACAGTAGCTCAGTTCCAGCCTGAATAGATCTCAAACAGCCCTTTGCTAGAAACAAGGGACTTGCTTGGCTATTTAATGAAAATGTATTTGACTTGACTTTTTTGACTACCTAGGCCTTGTCCACACAAAGGCGGGTATTTTTGAAAACCTAGGTTTTCCTGTACATTTTGGCCTTTTATACACACATTTTTACATGTTTACACAGACATTTGCTATCCCACTATGTTGACTAGCAGATGTGCCTGAATGTACAACTTTTGAAAAGGTCATTGAAGTGGAGAAAACATTGCTGCATGTCAAGGACATCGTTTTTGACTTGGCATGGTCACGACAGCCGTAAATAGTGCATTTTGCATTTTCATGAGGATGAAGATGTTTCTGAGAATTTAGCGTGTGGGGACGGGATATTTTTTTTTAAACCGAGGAGGAAAACCTCTGTTTAGAGGTGACATTGATGCAGCTGTACAAACTAGAAACAGCAATAAGTAACTTCATAGTTCCCTATCAAACTTTAAGATCAGTGTACAGACTCACAAGCAGTAAGGTCTGCATACATTTCAGTGGACCCACTTAACTCCAAGCCCCTTATCAGAACAGATAAGTGTCAAAAAATGACGGCTATAATGGAGATAGAATGAATCCTGAGCCACTTTTTAAAGACTTTAGACAACCAAACTCATCCCCTCAACTTCTTCAAACAGTTTCTGATTGGGTAAATTGTCTTCAAAGGAGAGTTTCCCTTTCTATATCTCTCCATGCAAGAACTTTTCCTGAAACAAAGATAGTGAATGTAATCATAATTTAGGCAATCATAACTGCATACACCCAAAATTAGCCTTCTAAGAGACTGCTTCAAAGTTTAAACCTCAAAGGAGTCATTAAATGTTAATGGGAATCTCTACCCATACACATGTTATCAAATACTTTATGGGACTACAAAGTTTTTGGGACACATTGCAGCTGGGAACTTTTAAAAATTCTGAGTGAAGAAGGAATCCAAGTATTCATGTTTGGATTTGAACCCAGTGTTAAACTTTTCTGGTATTGATTGAAGCTAGCTTTTCGCAGTACAAGAGTCAAAGCTGGTTGCCTCCCTTGTGCTTTCAGTACTAGAAATGACTAAAGTGGCCATCCATATATTCATTGATCCAGGGCCGGCACACACCCTCTGCTGTGATTGAAATTCTGTTTGTGCAGAATCAGTGGGTTCATCCCAACTACTACTCTCCTTTTAAAGTTCCATCATGCGTGTGGCACTCAAGAGTATTTGCCCTGCAATCTCCCATTGATGTCCTCGGGACCTGGAGAGCTGAAAAAGAGAAAGACAGCGTTCTGACAGACAGAAAGAAAAGAAACTGTCACTTCTGCCAGCCGAGTGAAGGCTGTTTTTTAAGACGCCTGTCCAAAGTAGAGTTACATTGGAAGATAGAAGAAAGGGGGGTAATGAAAAGTTGGACAACATGCCCGGCGCCATGTCTCCCCTTTTCAAGCACATTGCAGCACTCTTACTACTCTCCTGCAGTGTATTGTGAGGAGGATTAGCTTTGGGAAAACTGTTTTGTTTACCCAGGTTCACTCCTCTTTGACATTTTATGTACCTTTCCACTTGGAGGTATAGTTGCCCTAATTTTTTCTTGACTGATCTTACCCTTTTTCTTTGTCTTTGTACCTCCCACTTCCTCCTACGCATACAAGCTATTTCACATATTCATTTCATTGCCATATTTTTGTGTTGGTTGAACTTTGCAGGTGTATTTCTGGGGTGAGGACTCAGCTCTTCTTAAATCGTCCTTTACGATGCCCACTTTTTCCTCTGTTCCTCCGTCAGGCCTGTTCTCACTTCAATCACAGAAACCCACTCGTATGTAAGGGGCAGCAGAGCTGACTCGAACTCCAAAAGCAGAAAAGAAGCACTATGTTCATTGACATGCCTGGGCTTTGATGAAGAAAAGGTCACAGAATGACTAACAGCTATGAAACATGCAACATACCGCTACTGCTCTATTGCCAGAACAAAGAGGAAACTTTCGTTGCATCCCTCAATAACACCCACAGCTTATTGTGGCTACATTTCTACTAAACTAGTGAAAGAGACTTTGCTGTTGGGTCTTTGGTCGAAGTTACAGATGAAAGATAAAACCACTAAACCAAAAGGCCCAAATAAGTTAAATGTGAACTCCTTGTGGATGTGACTTTATCTTTGACATGGCTGCAGGCTGATTAGAAATGTAAAATTATTTTGAATCCAAACATTTACCAGAACAAGTTGAATCTGCAGACAGTACTTGTTTGCTTTCTTGTAGTAGTCTTAGTGCTTCTGTGTTTCTGCATGCATGTGCAAAGGTCTTGTGTACCACGAGTTCATCCAAAGCAACCTGGCCATAAATCAAAAGCTTTGGACGTGTTTATAATGCAAAGTTTTCTTGCTGTGTGACAGAGGACATATTGATTCAGTTTAGCCATCATTTTTCATGGTGCAGGATTTCAGCATTTAGCATTCACTATCCTGCAAAGTGTACTGTGTGTCTACCCAGGCAGTACATTTTGTTGTCATGATTTATGAATCTGTTCCTCTTGTCTTATTGAATAATATTTCTGTTTTGTGATTGATGCACCTGAAACTCTGAAATTGAATTTTTGGTCTTTCTTCTGCAAACATTATGAAATCACGGTGTTCAAACTGTGGAGAAGTTCTGATCAAGTTTGTCTTGGCCTACATACAGATCTGAGTCTTTTATTATGGGTGTTTTTTGACATACAGTGTATTCAATACTTAACTTAATGTTGTTTTAATCTTTATCTGACAATATTATTTTCACAACTGACTTGATCCAATTACTAGAGGTCTTACTTTAAAATATTCACTTAATCAGTTAGTAATATTGAATGAGACACATTTCTCAAACTGATCTGTTTTAAAAAAGACTTAAGACTGATTTACTTCTGTACAATCTACTCCGTAGTGGCCTATGCTGTCATGAGCACTACATACTTGCGCCTTGGTATGTCTGCATAGCTCTGCAATACGCCACCTAAAACACTGGTTGGCAGTGGGGCTGTCAATACATATTCTAAATTGGAACATTCATTCAAACCTGGGGGAGGAAGTTCCCATTCGAACTGTAATGAGCCATTTACTGTTTGATCCAGCAGAGGGCGCTCCCAGCGTGACTTGACCATTGCATGCACTCTTGGGTTAGTTAATAGACTTAATAGCAAAAATATATAAAAATAAGTCTGTCTTTGTCAACCATCATGAAGAAATTATACTTCAGTTGGCAATGCGATTCACCAGTATCACCAGTAACACTTCCACCGTATTCTCGGCCTGTTTGTGAACAGGAAGCCATGGTGACTGAAACCAAGCGTATTATGTTGGAGTTGGAGCTGGAGCTGATGAATATTGAAAAGCAGTTTATTCGCGTTCACTTCTAGTGTTCTTCCTTCTGCAGAATTTTTAAAATGGCGGCAATACTAGAAATGTTTTGAATGCAGGAATATGATGCTACACATAGGCTCCTGCCTATTGCTACAGGACTAAGCGAACCTACGGCGTATGCTACGGCGTAGATTCGATAAAGAAGTACAAGTCAGGCTTTACACTGACGATGTTTGAAATGTTTGACCTAACATAACAGTCTTTTAGGTACTGTTTTAAAGAAATATTAAAATTAATGTTGTCAAATAATTTGATGGTTTTACACAAAACAAATGCATAAAATACAGATGTTGGATTCATTTTTAGACACGGCTCTTGCTGAGAGGTATTTTGAGGTGAACTGATATGTGCATTGCGGACACTGTCCAAAATAACCTTTAACATCCACTCGCTCCAATGTTCACTTTCACTATGAGCAGGATGATCTCACTATAGAGCCCAGCTGTCTTGTTAAAGAGAAGTGCTGTAACAGAAGGCCTGGGTGGACAAAACACTGGAGAGCATGCAAGAATGGAATTTTGAGCAGCTTTATATAAGCTGATGTGATCTATTAAACATATTATTTTATCTCTAGGTAACAATATAAAAATACAATAATAGACACTTCTTTTGAAGATAAGATAAGGCTAATGAGTCCTTGAGACCATGAGTCCATGTTGTTCACTTTAATTGGAATAGGTTTGTTAGTATTGGATATCTGTCGTTGTACTCTGTCACCTGTTTATAGGTCAGGCTTGTACTGGAATATTCCATTAGCACTGGTAGCAGTTGCATAACAAGGCACACAATGATTCACACAAGGCTCATATTATCCCTCTTGGAAAGTAACCAATGGATGCAGATAGCTTCACTGATTCCCCTCTGCATTGGACACTTACATGTGAGGATTTTTTCCTTTTCTGGCTTCCGATAAATGGAGGGAAAGACAGGAAAGGATCTCGATATAAAATGATGGGTAAATTCCTGACAAGATAAGAAAGCAACCCCTTATCTTTGAGCTAATTTTGAACAGGATTTACATTTGTGTCATGCTTTCTTGAACAGTATCATTTAAAGAAAATTGTTTTTTTCTGTGTTCATTTTAATAATTTCTCCATGGATCCTTTTTTTTATACATAGAAATACACTTTACTGCCAATCAGTTCAGGTCAGCAACAGAGTCCCTGGCAACAGACTGTTTAGTTGTACTTTGGATCCTTTCTTCAATCAATCTTTATGATTTGTCACAGTGAATGTGTACAGGGTGTGACAAGGCTCATGTGTGGCACAGTTACTATACAAGTTACACAAAGTAAAGGTTCATTTCTTCTGACATAATCAATGCATCTTACCTGGAGATAAAGTGGCATGAACTCCTGATTTTCACTTTTTTAGTTGGCCAGTAGTGTTTCCTGCATAAAGACTTTGCTTGGATGGGAAAGAGTTCAAAATACTTTTACAACCCTTCTTAACAAACACAATGAATGCTCACATAAAACCATGTCAACCTTCTTGTGAGCTACAGATTGTCCTTTTTAAAAGCAAGGTTTTGTATATCAGAAATATAACCCTGGATACAAATTGAACCATAAAATACCAAAAATTATGTTTTTTGGAATTAAATTCAAGCTAACGTCATGTTTCCAAAACACACAATAAGCATAGTTCTGAAAGTTTATTATGTACATTACCATTTACATTCACTCTGCAGACACTTTGTAAACCACAGAGATGAACACAACACTTCTTCACAATGCTTTACAATGTGTCCATATGTCATTCACATTGCTTTGTTTCAATACACCTGACGTTATAACTTTACAACCGACCATAAAAGGTCGTCCTGAGACTATTAAAAACCCGGCTTATATCAGTGTGGCTGAGGGTGAAACATGACCCCACCTTCTAATATATATTTCCACACTGTATAGTTTCTTCCCCTGGTAAGAACAGCAAACGATGAGAAGAAACAAATGAGTTCATGACCCCTGTGGTTCAGAGAAATATTAAACATCCTGCTATATGTACATATTCAGTCAATCATATGTATTCCTTACAACACATATAACACCAAGATATCTTAGACAGTATGGAAATAGGAATGTTCCTTTTTTTATTATCGGCCATTTTATCCTGGCGTGTAAAAAAACAACGTGTTAAAGGTGCTGAGCTGCATCATTGAGTTTATTTTCAAATAGAATCGCATCTAATCCATAAAGCTGACGCTGACTGCGTTTTCATTTTGGGTAAGCAAGAAGCATCTTTCTACCTGAAGCTTCATATGTCATTCTTCATTTTTCAAAAAGTCAGCTAAGTAAAATTCAACTCTAAACTCTAAGGTCTCAGATAGGTTTAAAATCAAACCAAGTTCGAACAGCTTATGTTACAACATAACACAACTTTAGACTATTGTTACAATATAGAAAACACATTGATTTCAGGTAACGTTTGACACTTTCAATGTCATGTACTAGTTAAAAAAATACAATCAAATGTAAAATATCAGAACCATAAACAGACGACATTAATGTTTAAATCCATAAGAAATTATAAAAGTAATAAAAGACTTTGCAATCAGCCTCTCACAATTCAGCAAAGTTTTAAATAAATATTAATGTAAAGAGGTGTTTTTTTAGTTAAATAATATCTTGAAATGTAAACAAGGACTGAAAACATATACATTAAATTATATCTTTAAAAGTAGAGTCTAATCATCACCACTTATTATTAACATTTTTTAGTGGTGTAGTGGTGCCTGGAGAAGTGGTTATACTCTTAATTATGCCCCAAATGTTTATTTTATTTTATTCAAGTTTCCCGTCCAGCAAAAGATGAAGGGCCTCTGTTATAAACAGGGATAAGTGTGTATTCTCTTGCATATTTAAAAGATGGGCGTTTAGTAATACACTCTTTCAGTCTGAATCCTACAGTGCATGTGTAGCGTAGGCTGAACTACACATTCTAGCTGAGATGCTCATCTAGTAGAGAGGACAGGGACAGCCTTTACATCCTGGAATTGTTCACGTTGATGCTATATGAACACGTGTGCAACTATTTTCACAGAGGTAGCTGTGCCTAATAAGCCTCATCCCAGTTCGCTGTCAAACCCGTGCAATTGCATGGTTAGACTCAGACTACCCTTGGTTTCCATTTGCTTTCTAACAGGGCAGGCATGTAGACCACAGGTGACATTTTCTTTGCCATGTTGTGCGAGCCCACTGAAAGCAATCAAATCAGGTAGAGTCACGCCTCCCAACTCTACTGGTTAGTTATTGTGCTGAATTAAGGTTTCTTTTCAACAAAAGTATGGCATGCACTACTCTGCCTTTAATTGGCTTACCATGATATTCTTACCCAACCAACCAATAAATGCTACAAATAGGGCTAGCCAATTGGAGACAGAGTTGGGCTGGTCATGCCTTAGACAACTATGGAAAAATATGGAACACACATCAGGAGAAATTGAGACGTGGGTATACGCAATGAAGACTGAAAAATAAGTGGGTACACACCATATACCAGAGTATACCCTGCACTTCATCACTGACACTATTCAACGGTGGGTTTATAAATAAAACAACATTTTCAGCTAAGCCAAGTACATCCCATTTTGAATTAAATAAGCTCAAAGCTTGTTATTGTTTGTTGATTGTTAAATTACATGTAAGACATAGAAAATCAATTCTCAGGTTAAAAGACAGTTTTAACAGTCTCTGCATCTTCAGTCACCTAGCAGACAGAAAAGTCATTCATCTGCAGGAGATCTATAATGTCACCAAACCAGCTGCCCCCATTAACTTCCTCCTCAACCTTTTCTTTGAAAAAGTTTCTGCAATGAAACATTCATATTCTCACTTGAGGACCCAGTTGAATGAAAGCATGTTAAAGGTCATTAAATGTAAGTTATTCTTGAATTCGTATTCCCCAAGCTCCAAGATGAATTTCTCTTGTTTCCTCATCTTCTCTCTCTTCCTCCTCCGTTGTAGAACCAGCCCATGGCCAAAGCTTCTCCGTCCTTCTGTATCCACAACTGTCTTTGGATAAAATCCCAAGAAGGGTTGTTGGCATCCAGTTTTGTTTGTAACCTGATTCAAATGTTGCATCACCAGATGGTGTGTTCTGACATCCCTGTTGCAAGTAAGAAACAACTGGCTGAGATGGGCAGTAATTGGTGTTACAGTACGGATGGGTTGGTGTGTTTACAGTGCTATCACCACACCCTGAGTCAGACCACTCTGAGCTGTCGAAGCTCTGAAAGGAAGCCAACAATGGCCCCTCTTTATTGGCGTCTATGAGGTCAGATAAAAGGGGTTTTATTTCCCCGCCAGCAGTGGTGCTCTGGAAAGCGAGAGAAGGCAACATTAGTTGTCCGTTAGAATCCCGAACTGTATGCAACAGCAGTGGCATGGCTGCATTGCTCTCAATGGAGTCCAGCTCAGGTGTGGTAAGCTCTGGATCATTTCCACCTTTTTCCCAGTCTGCTCTGCTGGAAGGAAATGGTAAGTTCCCAGTTTGTCTTTCTTTAGTGGCACCCTGCTGACCATCTTGATTCTCTTCAGCAGGGACATGGACTGCCACAACACTGTAAATTTCTGAGGACTGGGCACTTGTGTCCTCTTGATTTGAGGTTGGGCTTTGTGCACCTGTGCCCTCAGAGGAGTTGTCTCTGTCTTGCCAGGTGTCTTGGGGAGAATAACCTCCTGCTTCAACTGCTGACAGATTTGGCTTCACTTGTATGGTTGCATAAACTGTTGGTTCACCTTGACTGTTGAAGTTTACTTTAGAAATGTGGCGATTCCCATCTAGAATGTCCATTGTTCTATGTTGGGTGTTAAAAGGGGTCTCCTGTTTAAAAGATAAGGAAGACAGACCCATCACAGTTAAATAAAGGCTCAGTTTTAAAAGAAACAACAATGATTGATATAAAGAATAGTTCATACAAATATACAAGAAATGAAAAGATAGAAGCTATATCTCAATATATATATAAAAGGATTTAGGGCCAGTGTCCACTAACCCTGTTTTTTGTACAAAACCAATGAAGGCCAGCATTTTCTAAGTGCAATAACACCCTCAGAACCAGGTGTTCGTTGTCGCTCTACCTACTGTATAGCGCTCTCAGTTTAAACCCTGTCACAGTCATCAATGTCACTTTTCCTCTACTGACCAATCAAAATAAAGGGGGGCTGGACTTCTGACTTTCTAGAATAGAAAGAATTTCTTTCCAGCGATTATGCATTTTCTTGGTGAAATCTCCTTGAATAAAATCAAATATTAAGCATTGGAAGCTATTTAAAACAGATGTGATGGTCATCTCTGAGGGAAGCAGAGGTGCTGTGAGTAGACTTTTGTAACCTAGCAACAGTAAGCGTCATTGTGAAGCGCTCTGAGGTAGTGAGTGCTGCCATCGTAAAAATAGGAAAAGTGTTAATGGACACAGGCCCTATTGCTGGCTTATTATCAGATTTCTTTCAGTATTCTTTAAATATGTTAATTTCAAAGGTAGCAGACACACAGAACTTCTAACTAAACATGACTCAACTTCACCAATTTGTTAAGGCTATGTCAAAAATTGTTTCTCAAAGAAACACAAGTGCTGACATGGCCAAAATAAATTTGTGAAATTGAGTAAAGTCAGCTTTGTTTTAAAGATTTTTATGTCTGTTACCTTGTACCTCTAGGCATTCAGCAAAAAAATAATGGGAAGGCCCATTCTTATAAAGATACAACATCTATACAATATTCAAGGGAAAAGAAAAACACTCAAACCAAAATCACAATATATTCACCATCACGGAAAGCAACATGAGTCACCAAAACATTTTTTTTGGCTTTCCTATGACAGCGTAATTTGACATGTTTAATTCTTTACAGGTTGCCATGTCACATTGTCACCCTGAATGTCTAAATGTGCCTAAGGGCTTGAACTTCCAGTAAGGCATAATTTCCTTGTAGTAACCCAGCCACACCAAAGGACACTAAACAAATTGTCTTACCAATGGCTTTGGCATTTTCTTTTCCTTTCCACCCCTCATGTAGTAGCAAATAGACACAATGGAAATAATGACCACAGCTAGTAGAAGAGCAGCACTCACAAGCAACCATGGCAAAATCTTCAGATGATTACCTGAGGGGGAAGAGAGTTGATGTTATATGTGAGGGAAAAACAGTTCATCTTTAAGATCAGAAGCACTTTTTACTAAAAATAGTCCATGAGGGACAAACAAGTTTAGTCATGTTCCTTGGAGGCACAGTGTAGCATGGCTGGTATGTTTAGGAACAGATTAATTTTCTTCTTCCTGGATGTACAGAAACTTACTTAAATGTTGGTAAGCAGGAACTCATCTCAACAGAAGTTTCCACAGGGATTTCCCTTTCCCTTTCCATTTTAAAACTCAAGTATTAGAGTTAGGGTGATAATGCCCAATAGAAATCTCTGGAAAAGTTTCAGATAATGAGATAAATTTTTGTTGGAGTAATCCCAGGATAAGGCTTCCAGAGAGCTGGCCAATCAGAAGAAAATAGGCATGTGGGGAACAGGGCCTTGAAGAGACAGCAGCTGAAGCGGCAGAGGCTGAATTCAGGGTTTTCACGGACACCAGATAAATAAGGAGGGTTTTTTTAGCTGCAAAAAATTCAAAAGTACCCTATAGGTTTCACAGACTGACAACACTATAGATGGAAATAAGTATATTATGTGATCTTTAAGGTGAATGATAATCTAGTATCCACTATCAAGTAGTATCAAACTGCTCCATTGAAGCAATATCTGTATTTGATCCATTTTGTACTCATATATAGAAGACGATTATGATTCCTCTCGCAGCCACTTTCTGTATGCATTCTTTGACAACTACATTCTATTTAATACTTTTAATTACACAAGGGCAGTGGCATTTCCATTTTTACAAGTGCACTCAAAGCTATAACTATCCTATTCCTGGGTATCATCAAAATAGGTCAGCTTTTGGCAGTAAAAACAAACAAACAAGGGAACCAATGTTGAGAAGGATTTCTTCTGGCAAACAGACTGTAATCTTATCTCCTGTCTTATCATAAATACAGCCGCCAGAAGGAAGAGACTGCCAAAGCATGTATTAGAACATTTCCCCTTAAACAGATTCACAATATAACAAAAATATTTGAAGAGGTGAAAATATGGCAGATACCAAATTTTTCAGAGGTCACTTGATATACTATGATAGTACAATTTGGTGCATACACAGACATGTTAAATGTTTTTTTTTTAACTTAACTTTAACTTTTTCTTAATATAATGAGGGTAAAATCACACAAATTACCACTTCTAATGTATTTTATCCACATATCTGATGTGAATATAATGTATTATTAAGCATAACTGCCCCAAATATTTGTCCTTATCTATATGCCATGTTGTAAGAATGTGATAGAAGAGGTTAATTATTGTTCTCACTTTGCAGTTTGGTACAGAAGGAGGCGTTTTCACTCTTTGAACGACCCCATTCTGCAGAAGGCATGTAGACTACATAGCCACAGTACTTTGTTTGGTTGTTCTTCAAGTTGATGACGAAGCGTCCAGTACTGGATTGATTGACCTAGACACACGTTATGAATTACTCATTGATTTAGTCCAATGCAAATTGCACAGGTGAGACTAATAAGAAGAAAAAAAAACAATGCCAACATACAACTCAAGAACTGTATCTTGTGTTTATCTTGGTCTGTTTGTATATCTTCTATGGGCACTTACCTTTGCAGCCCACTTTGGACTGGTGATGTTTATGACATAAGAAATAGCAGAGCCAGATGGCCATGTTTTGTTTCTGGTGATGATGTCTGCGACAGAGACTCCATTGGGTCCCAAGGGCAGGGAGACTTCAACATGCAAGGATGACGCCGTTGTATAAATGGACAGGCTTGGTGGACCAAGTGTAGCTAGGGAGAAAAAAACACTAGTTAGTAAATATTGCAATACAATACAAGTAAAATAAAATAGTGTGTTAAAAGCAAATGTACTTATTCCTGAGATTTGAAATCCTTACTTTGTGCTAGAGGTTTAAAACTGGTGGTGCGACCATGAACACTGCCGTTAACACAGACCTGAGCCCGGTAGTGAACATCATAAACTGATGGGGTCTCGGCAGTCAGGTCACAGGACAGAGCAGTTATGTTCTGACAATCCACTTTCATCTGATATGGTTGGTCTTCTTTGGCATCACTATAAAATAGCCCGGTACATTGTGATAAGCCTTCGACACTAGAATGGCCCTTTCCCCACACAACTTCAAATGTCAGTGTATTACTGTAGGTTTACTGGTACCATTTGAAAACCAAAGTTACCACTGAAAGATCATTCTGAATATGCTAAAATATTAT
Source organism: Labrus bergylta (assembly GCF_963930695.1). Classification (NCBI taxonomy): domain Eukaryota; kingdom Metazoa; phylum Chordata; class Actinopteri; order Labriformes; family Labridae; genus Labrus; species Labrus bergylta. The sequence goes on from NC_089202.1 coordinate 17,775,041, forward strand.
CCTGTGTTAGCACAAGATGACACAATAATGACAAAAACTTTAAAATACAACAAGTTATTGGTTTTAGTTGGATTCAGCATTTACATCTACAACGTGTTAATTTCCATAAGCTTTCCAAGTGATACCCTCCAAACACACTTGTTCCTGCTGTAGCCCACCGTAGAGATACAAAATAATAATAACATATTCCTGGGTCTTACCTCCAGTACTTGACACTATAGAGGACCTTTTGGCCAGGGAAGGTTGGCTCAACTGGAACCCAGTGGAGAACGTTGTTGAAGTTCATGGATTTAAAATATACTTTCTGATTCTGATTGTCTGTCGACAGGCAAGCTGTCAGAGAAAGGTAGAAGAGCAAAGTCTATGTGAATCACTCTATGGCGTAAGTTGATATTCATTCCTTGTTCTCAATCAGCCTGCTGGATTTCATAATATTTTAAACTGGAAATCCAAGCCATGAACATGTCTGTTATAAAGCACCTTTGTTTTTTGTAGTATTTATTGATTGACTTTTTGGATGTAAAAAAAAAGACAGTAAAAACAAAAACAGAACTTTAATTGATGTTTCAATCACAGCACTTTTTTAACGCTATTCAAGCTCTTGTCTCTTCAGCATTTGCAGCTCCACCAAATCCAGAGATAAGGAACAGTCACTCCATTTTCACCATCATACTGTAGCTGCAAAGGCTTTAACAGGGGTTCCCAACCTTTTTTCTTGCATCCCTCAACTTGTATTTTTTTTAAGAACAAGTTACTGTGTAATTTTACATTTACATTATTGTATTTTTTTACATTTTACATTTTTTTAATTTAAATTATGTAAATATGTTTGATCTGTTTTTGACTTCTATTTTTATTTTTTATAAGTATATTCCCGTCCCCTGTTTTCTGGAGCTGCTGTAATGCACAAATTTTCCCCACGGGGGATCAATAAAGTTTATCTTTATCTTTTATCTTTATCTTTAAAAAACAGACTTAAACAGGCTTAGCCCCCCCACCCTTACAGGGACTTTTTTTTTATTAAGTGATGAATTTCTGTCAAAAATGTGCATAGTTTAGTTACTAACTGATCTAACTTAACATTTATAACAATTTTGAAAACATGTATTTTTTACAGAATTAGCTACAGATCTTCAAATAAACTAAGTGTGTTATCATTACTTAAGTTGACAGAGCCTCGCGCCCCCTGACATCTTTTCCCCATCCCCCTTTAGAGGGGCCTGGACGCCAGGTTGGGAACAAATAGCATAAAAATAAAAACAGCCTAAAAGAGTATAAATACACTGGATCCACGATCATAGGGAAGTTGTGTAAGATGGAATTTCTTACACAACTTCTTTGGTCGCCGAAACTAAAAAGGTATTTGTTCCTTAACTATGCCTGTGACATCATTCATACGCAGAAATACTCCCAGTCTTTGGCCCTGTCTAACCAGAAAGGAATACCGAGGCCAGAGACATCTTTAACTTCTGTTACAAAGAGTAATTTACACGTAACTAGTGATATATCTTGTGACTATTTAATATTATACCAAATATCTCATGACTATATTATAGCCCATGTAGATCACTGATGGAGTGAAAGTGAAAATTTACACAAAGAGCAGTCAATTCAAAATTAGCATTTTAACAAGCCGTACAGTGATATCCTCAATATTACATTAGCCAGGCTCTGAAATGAAAAAGAAATTCCCATTGATCACTATCATACAAAATGAGCAAAGTCCTCAATGTATTCAACACTTCATTTCAATGAGAGAGAATCGCTCTGTAATATATGATAATGTGGACCTCATTGTTGTGTTGTTATTTGTCCTATTAGGGGTGCTTTTTCTGAATAAAGGCCGATTCAATATTTGACTGCTTATAATTAACATCTGTAAATCAAAACAAAGTTTGTATTAGCTTCTCTGTACTCACAATAGCAGAACAGGAGGAGGATGATGACTCTCATAGACCACATCTTCATCGGGTATGCCGGTCACCAAAATATTAAAATCCCACAGTGCTGCAGCCAAGTTACAAGTTTGAAAGTTAAAAATGATAAACAACAGCAATGAAATATTGAAACCTACTAAGAACAAAACAAAACAAAACAAAAAAAACAAGTTAACTCCCTAACCTCCCGAATCCTTCTAAACAAAGCCAAAATCAATGTAGCATTTGCTGCTAAATATTAAAGACGTTAGAGGTTCAGCTCTATTTTTCTGCCTCGTCTCCTGGAGTGTACTGAGAAAGGAGCGGCTTTCCTCAGGTGTACAGGTGTACTTTGACATTTGTTATCACCTTGTTCCTGTTTACTGTATGTTCCGCCCCCTTGCATTCTCTTTCCCTGCTCTCGACTTCCCTTTTCCTCCCTCTTCTCCTCCTCCTCCCTGTTACACCTTGAGTCAATCTCTCTCTCTCTCTCTCTCTCTCTCTCTCTTGAAACTTGTCTGTCAGGTTATTACTGGTTTCAACAGTTTTTTTTTTTTTTTTTTTTTTTTTTACTGGAAATGATCCAGATTCTCAACCGCAGAACCAAAAGTGAAAGAACATGATTATTCATACATGTTGACGGATGGTTGCACAACTGGCTAACATTGTGTACACACAAAAGACACTTAAACAACTTGATGTCAGTTTAGGCATCATGATTACACCTTTTAGGTAATGAGTAAACAGGAAGCAGACTGAATGAACATATGAATATGCACATAATGTAATTTCCCATTGCAGTATTTACTGTAGTGGGGTAGTAATTCAGAACAAACTGGGAGACAGGCTTCATTCTGCCTTTTTGAAAGTCTCATATACAGTAGACCAAATATCTGTACGCCAGGAATTATTAAATGGCTCGTGTATGCACTTACATGAACAAAATTAAAGGCGTAGGATATTCATTTATACAGGATCTGTAGGGAGGTCCGATTGATATGGGATTTTTTGGGCTATAATTAGCCAATATTGATAATTAGTGGATCTGTAATATCGGCCGATATTATTGGCTGGCCAATTTATCATTCAGGCTCTAGTTCTGTTACTCAGAACTTCCACCAGATGTACATTGTGTGTCCAGTTCACCCTCTTCCGTCAACACCCGCAGGCTCAGTTCTCCTTGCGCAGCGTTCAGCTCCCGTCAGATCTCTGTCCAGCGGTTCTGTTGTAGTTGTCTGTCACTCACTGCGTGCGGTCGAGGTAACATCATATATATGATTAAAATTCCTAACCAACTCGCACATCTTTCCTCAAAATGTTCCACCATTTTCAAAAGTAATCCTTTTTGTTGCGTTTTGGTAGTCCAGCTCGAACCGTTGGCAACACTGCTAGATACTGCCCCCACGATTTTCTGTGGTGTTGAAATGTTTTGTCCATATCCGTAAGCTTACAGAAAACGTGCAGGAACATGGACGAAATGAAGGCAGAGTATACAGACAGAAGGCTCTGTGCATATCTGTACAAGTATCTAATGTAGAGCATAGTTAAGGTTTAGTTTAAAGGTGAGTTGATGATTATCACTCTGTCGCAGTCTGTTGCTGTAAAGAAATGACAAAAATGGGTGCATAACAAAAAAGACATCTCAGAGTTTCTGGTATACATTATGAACAGATAGGCTTGAAGTCCAAACAAGTGTGACGATTACGTCTTTTAAATATGTCTGAGAGATGTTTGTCATGGTTTACCTCTTTAACATTAACCTTGTCACATTAGTGACATTTACTGTCACTGTGCAGAGTTTAAGGATATATTAGACACACCTCAAGGAACAGCTATGCTGCCCAAAGACTGGCTTTACATCTTTACGTAAGTCAAGTCCTGACATGGTTGAATGAGAAACTTTCCTGTTTAGAAAAAGAAAAGATAAAACCAGCAAAATGCGAACTAAATTAAATGTATTATTTGTTGTACATTTCACTTTATGAATCCAACAACAACTGAAAGATTTATTCAAAAATTCATTTTTTTTTCTTTCTTTCACTTTTCTCTGATCTTTCCCGCCGATTTGGACCAAAACTCACATCTTGATATAGTTTAACTGAATTGCGATACTTGATATATATTGATCTGTCTTTTATTAACAGTTATTTGCACAATGTCAACATGTACATGAAAACTGACAAAAATAAACCACTTTTTGTTAAATCAAAAAGTAATATGATAAAATAAAAATGATCCTTAAATACAATTTAAAAAAAAGCTAATTTTCTGCAAAACAAATTCAGGCAGTATTTTGAGTTTGGGCTCAGAGAGGGAGAGAGGCGGAGCAGGGTGAAGAGGGACAGACAGTGAGGTGAGAAGTAGGTGAACTGGCAGCTCTGCAGAAGACAGGTATAACATTACTTTAATGCCACATAAACTACATAAAATATATCATCTTACCCTTTGTCTTGTTTTGAAACATAAATAGATTTACCCCTGAAAAATGTATATATCGCCCAGCCCTAATCTGTACCTGGTCTATGAGTCTGCATAAAAACGTCCCAACGCTCACAACATGTATTTTCAGGTCATTAATAGTCCTTAAAGTCCTTAAAGTCCTTAAAGTCACATCATATTGTATATTTATGTCCTCATGCCGGTTATTGGAAATGTTAAAATGCATTCTGAATATTCTTTGACAGGACTTGTCTCATTATCTAAATCACTGGTACCCACCCAAGTCACTTTATGTATGAGTGCCAAGATACACATTGAGATGTGCTTTTAGGGAGGATAACAGTAACACTATTCCAGTGCCTATATAATTAATGTCCATAATTCCTTCTTAAAGGAAGCCTTTTCCAGTGCAAGTATGACACATCAACACCAGAGTTTCACCAAAGTAGAGATAATCTATGTCTTCCAACACGTCATTTTATTGATTTCACACCCACACTCTCTGTGTACACAATCTGTCTTCTGTTAGAAGGTTATGGTCAGTGAAACCTGCAGCACAGACGACAACATCCTGGCAGTGATTTGCTTAGATGGCTGATTTTAATTAGGCTGTTGTTTGACCACTCTCCTGTAACCAGCTTCATTACATTATACCACCTGGCTGCGAGATAATAAAAAAGCTGTACCTCATCTATTACTTCAAAGATCACGCCGCTTTTAAATGGTACTTGTTGAATTTCGACTGAAATGGGAAGTTGAGATTGTGATATGCTTCCCTATTACGTGACTAAACAGTTGCGAGACAACCGACTGGACGTGGTGAACGTCTGCTTGATTGTTTTTTTTGAAAAGCTGTAAAAATAACCATGGCACTTATGACGTGCATTGCGGTAGCTGGACAGAAGTTAATTTGCTAAAGACGTAAACAGCGGGATAGAAGAAGAGGAAGACAGAAGAATTAAGACAGACAGCAGTAAAAAGAGGTTCAAGAAAAAGGCATTATAGGAGGTTGAAACTGACACCAAGTTGTGGTGAATAAATACATTAATACCCTAAAGTGTCTTGCCCAAGGACACTTCGGACATGTTGCTGCAGGAGCTGGGGATCAAACCCCCAACCTCCAGTTGAGAGACAACCGACTCCACCAACTGAGCCACAGCTGCCACTTACAACAGTTTTAGGGTCAATTTTTATTTTCTAGTTAATCAGATACAGTTATGTCTCATTATATGATTGTCTTGCAATACATCAACTCAGGCAGAATTGCTGTTTCGGGATATTCCTGTAGTGGGTAATGAATCGCACATCTTATCCTATCATATTTTAGTGTGTCCTTGTGAGTAACCTTTGCATTGTATAACCTTCCTACTTTTAAAAAACTTCCAATACAAAGGACTTAAAAAGTTTCAGAAAAAAATCTGATGAACCCCTTTTCAATTCATACCTCATTGGACAGTCGTTTAAACGCCTAGGTAAACTCATCAGGTATCCTGAGTCACATTAAAAATCTAAAAATGAGATGTATTTTCTGAGTTCCACTTACTACTCAAAGACTTTACAACTATTTCTTTGAGCTGTTCATTTGTCAGTGCAGAGATAATCCATTCTAATGGCTTCCAAAAAAGAAAACCCAACACTTATTGATAAACTATTTCAAATTACAAATTTCAATAGACTGTCGCTGCACAAAAACATTCGCATTTGGTGTGTAGGGGGTGCTGATTTCCAACCCTGACACATTCAGACACACGCATACAGACACACTTTCTCTCTCTCTCTCTTTCTCTCTCTGTCTCTCTCTCTCGCTCTCAAAAAACGGAAAGAATAGCAGCTGTCTGTCTCTCATTGTGCCGGTACAAAATCCTTTGTAGCAAAGACCAATTTCTTTGTAGCTTGAGCTACATACAGTTCCCTGTGCAGCACCTTGTTTTAGTGTAGTGCCTCAGTGAATTTGATTCCAAGACAACATCAACTTTCCCCAGCCTTGCTTCATTCACAGAGGAGGCATACCTGAGAGGAGTACAGGCTTTGATGTTGTTGGACACAAACTGAGGAGACGTGATGTACTTCCGTGGACTTTTCCACTGCAAGAACATCATCATGAATCATCCTTTTGGCTGTCACAGCAAATCAAATGTTCCCTCACCTTGATGCCAGCCTGTTGAGTCACAAAGACTGAGCAAAACCCTTTGATCTTATCCGGAGACCTCAGGTTAAACTAGGCAGATTCTGGTTCTGAATAGGAAACCACATTTTAAATCTTGTGCCAAAAAATATTTTGCAGAGTCCTGATAAACCCCACTTGCTATTTTTATAGATCATTTTCCATGTTAGTGCTGTTAAATTTTCTAGACATACTTAAGCCTAGCTTAACAACAACCCCAAAAAGAGAAATAAAAACAGTTTTACGGATGAAGAAAATAGTTAAAAGAAGGCAGACTGCAACAGATGGAGGAGGAAATGATGATGCATATAAAGCATCCCTTGTCTATCAGTGGTGTTCTTTGTTCCTAGCCACAGAAGTGTTGTCCGACCAAGTTATTACCGTGTGTGGACAAGATACCCATCTTCAGGGAACAATGTAATTATCTTGTGTGCACAAGTTATCCAGTTATATTTCTTGTGGGAGCAGGTTAATATTTGCATAATAAAGGCGATATGGGCCTTCGTGTTATGCTGTATGTATTTAGTAGAACTATTGTTGTATTGTTTTATTATTCCGGTATTGTAGGATACTAGAGGCCAGGGGCTGAGTGCATGCATGTGTTTCAATCTCTATTCATGTCAATCGTTCCTTTTGATAAAAATAAGTTGATTCTCTCAAGACTGCTGAGAGCTGTCCCATATTTTCATGCCAGCACGACACACATTGAATGTATATTTCTTGATTAGATCATTTTTGCACTCTATGGTGGCAGCCTACATCTGAAGTTGTTATATAAAAAATCTACATACTTGTTATGTCACAAAATGTGAAAATATTAGCTTAGAGCAGTGTTTCTTAACTGGTGGGTGGGGACCTAAAAGTGGGTTGCAGAGCTGTTTTCAGTGGGTCAGCAATGTAAAGAATGTCTGGAAAAAAAAGCATGTCAAAAAGCCAATGAAGTGCTTTTTAAACATGTTTTCCTTGTCCAGTCTCTTTGTTCTGTCACCAGGGTCCGAAGTTAACACCCGCTAAGCGCCAAATGCGGGTAAATTTTCCGTTTGGCAGGGCTTCAGAGGGCTATCCGCCACAGGGCAGGAAATTGTTTAACCCAACAGTCGTGTATTAAAACTATGCGCGTTTGATGCAGCTACTTTTCCCTGCTCCTTTCTCTGCTGTCTACATGACCGAGCGTCGCGGGGGCACGCTGAGACTGCCTGTCACATGTACTATTTCTCATTCAATAAATCTGATTGATTGAAAAATATCTGAAATTTGGGTCCCTGAGTTGGTGGATGGTCCTGCCTAAGGCTAGACCAGTTGAGGACAACTGGTTTAGAGCAGTAGTTCTCAAACTATGGCACCGGTGGTACCTACCTGTGGTGGTACGCAAAGAAATCTCCACAACATATTTAAAAAAACGTTCAGCATAAAACATTTTTTATTGTTTTTTGTTTTTTTTGTCATACTCCTATCTTATCTGTCTTGTATCTATTGGGTTGTATTAATATCAAATGTGTTTTCCCCTCTAAACTAATCTAGTTTTAGTTTTAACAAACAATTAATCTGCTCAATTTATGCTAACGCACTCACACAGACATAAACAACAACAGGAGTACGCCTCGCATTTTGAAAAGTTCCACTCGATATTCCGTTATGGTTCAGTCCTGAAACAACAGCAAGCAGCTGTAGGCCTACATTAACAGATATTCTGTTATTTGTTGGAGTTCAGCACACAATCGGCAGCAAGCAGCTGTAGCCTACATTTTTAAAAACGGAGCCAGGAGAAGCTTCTGTTGTGATGCATGTACGGACAGCGGAACTTATCGCTCCCCCTCCCTCTATCTCTCTCTCTGTAGCTCTGAAGCTGATGTGATTCTGCTCTCTTTTGTTGTCTTAACACTCTGCAGGAGTGAAGAGGGATTAAAAAAAAAAAAAAAGGCAGTTTTGCTATGTTGAACGTAGAGACTTATAATACAGCGCCTCTGATTGCACAGAGCCTGCGGAGCGCACGCCTGCACTCTCTCGCTCTCTCAGGCACGCAGCAATTTTATGAATAAATGAAAAATTAAATAAGAACAGGTCGGAAATATACAGGTATCGTCTATTAGTGGGAAACACTGGAGATTTATTTTAGAGATTATTCTAAAACAGGTTGTTGGTATAAAGTTGTCATTTTATTGTTCTGCACTTATTTTTAATTTGGGCAAATGTCAGAGTTGTGTGGAGTTTAAGTGCCAGTTCTAGCGCTAGCCCTTCAACGCCTACAGCGTGGCTGCCAACAGTCAATAATAAATAATATTTTTTTTATGAATATATTTGCCTCTTGCGTGAATTGTGTGTTGAAATAGTATTTTAACATCTACCATAATGGTGGTACTTGGAGAGCCAAATATTTTCAGAGGTGGTACGCAGTCTAAAAAGTTTGAGAACCACTGGTTTAGAGGGTAGTAACAGGTCGGTATGTGTGTTTTGTTGTGTGAGGAAACGGATAGTTACTGCGCAAACAACACTGTGTTTGGTCAAGTACATGAACACACATCAAAGGTTATTCTCTTTTGTGAGTTTGATACCTGCACCAAAGCTGTGCTCATCAACAAGATTGACTGGAAAGGAATACGATGATCACCCGCCTTAACTGCCTGCCATGAGTCCCCTCTCCCCATTGACACACTTATTACCCATCCATCTCCAGCATCCAATACTTCCCCTCAGCTGTCCCTCGAGTGACATTGACAAAAAGTTTAAGAAAAACCTGACAGACGAGTGTTCTTTTGAGCCTCAAAGAAAAGCTGTGTTTTAAGGGAAGTCATCGCTGAGAAGCTGATTGGTCACAAACAGAAAAGTAGACGAACTGATTGACGAGCGATCAGATGAGCTGCATACAGAAAGGCAGAATGAGAACAAGATAAAAAGACAGTTCTAAAGATAAGAAGAAACCAGACTAGCTGTCCTACACAGACAGGTAAGCAGATCCCTCCCTTAAAGACAGGACAGGGAGTTAAAATCAAGATGACAATGCTTGGATATTTATATGAACCTATTTAAAGCAAACAAAATAGAAACAATTGTTTTTGCTGCTGGTTCCATTTTCAATTAAATACATACTCTCGCTATGGCTCGTAGGAGACATATGGAACATCTATATATATAACCGTTTAATTAACAGCAGTGGAGATCTTAGTGGGTATTTATAACAAGGCAAGAATATATGACCAAGTGTAGCTCAAGATAGATACATTCTCCAGAACAACACACCCACTAATGGTAACATAATGGTGTTGAGCGATGTGCCCTTTTCATAAATTAATGAGGAATTACTTTTCCATGTAAAACTCATCTACAATGTGTCCTGAGGCTAACACCCGCGGTCTGGATCAGTGTTGTGATTTGTGTTGTGCCTGCCTGCCCCGATGCCATGGCATTATCCAAACCCATCAATTAACACCAGATCATTATAATTGTAGCAGCGGGTGGAGGTGTTGGTGTGGGCAGGGAGTTAAAAGAGGAAGCTGACTGATGGAGCAACATAAATACCTTAATGAGGAAGGAATGCACCGATGAAAAGTAGAAGTTGAATTCTTTAAATTGCATGCAAACCAACATATTCTGCATTGTATAGTTCCTTGTTCCTTGTACATGAGACAATAGTGCAGTGCAAAAGATGCTGAAATAAACATGATAATAAATGATGTAATTATGTAACATATTGGCCAATTTACATGAGGTTGATGGACAGTATTTACATTATCCAGCCCATCCTACTGTTCTGTTCCACCTGCTACTTCAACATCTAATCTGTTAAATACAGGGCAAAACTCACACACATCACAACCACAGCTGCCAGGATAATTGGTGTCCCCACACCCAACCTAACAGAACTGAACAACAGGGCCATCATCACACGCATTGCAGCCCCAATATAACAGGGCATCACACATCCACTAAACAGCCACCTCACCACGTTTCCCTCAGGACGGAGAAGCTCACCTTAGGAGGAGCCTGATCCCTGCTGTTACAGCTCTCCTGAACAAAAGGCCTCGCTGAACAGGCCTAAAAACGTGAATGCTTTGTTGGAGCTCCAGATTAAACTGTTAACCAGTGCTATTTTAAACATGAATGTTGACAGAGTGCTTAGCTCTAATTGATTGCTAATGGCAACCCATCCGCACACTAACAATATACAACTTAACCTTCAAGGATTGTGTCCCCTTCAGATAAAGCATCGTTTGCATATCCAGTTGATATTTGAAAGATTATTTAAAGTGTCATTCAAATCATTCATAACGCCTCCAATGACTGGATTATTAATTATTCTACAAAAAAGACAACAAAAGTAATGGAAGAGCCTCTGACTAATATGTTGGGCAAGGAGAAACTACAACGACTTTACACAGTCTCTGCAGCAATGGCGTGATGCAGAATGCAAAACTTTAATTGGCACCATTAAAGTAACAATAAGTTCAATGGTACACCTGGATTCACTAATGTTCTCTGTCTCACGCCTTCAAAATGTTGTTCAACTGGTCTCACAAACTTTGCTGAGGGCTAAGCGTAGGTATGCAGGTTAAACCCATTTTGCTAAAGCATGCTGCCAAAAATCAAACAATGACTTAACAGAACCCTGACAACCCTTGCACCGCTTGCCAAGTCATTTTCATGATTATGTCAAAGATCGAGTGAGTCCTTAGAAAAAGAAGGCTGGAACACTAAGGATTTGTTCAAACTGCAGGCAAATCCAGTTTAATTCATAAAGCAGACTGTGGATGTCTGAATTCTATAATTTTAAATGAAAATATGGTACTGGTTAAGATAAAAAAAAAAATCAATACTTATCTTATAACACATCAAAAAAGAAGTCCTAAGGATGCAGAATTAGGTAATGTCTTGTTTTTAATTTCCAAAAGTAGTAAGAAAACTCCTGCACACTGTCTGAATTGCAGAATACATTACCAATGTGTTTTTAGGCAGTGCTCTTTGACTCGTGGCAGCTGTTGGTTTAAAATATGTCTAAAGATCTGTATTTATTTTTTTAAGCTTTGGTACTTTTAAATAATATAGTTTCTTCAAATAATGGAGATTGTATCAATTTAAAACAAGTGGTATCAAAAAGTATTGAAGTACTGAAAATGTTGATCATATCTTTTTCTTTTTAAAGATGTTTATGGAAATGTTTAAACATATCAGAGAGATAAAATGTGGCAAAGAGATATTTGGGATGGCATGCACTGAACCTCCATCAAAAACACCTTTTTTCAATTTGCATTTGAAGTTGGTTTCTGCTCTCCAGGTACAACACCTAGTCACAGTTTTGATACAGAAGTAGATTTGAGCTGACAATCTGAACATCTGCTCACTGCTAAGAGGAAGTATTCCTTTGTGCAGGAGTTGATCGCTGATTAGTTGGAGTTGGGTGATCAGGTAACACGGTAAAAACTACTTACCAGGAACACTGGTAACTTACCTGGTGGACAGGTTAGGAATTACAGATGTTGCGCAACTTGAGTGGTTTGGAAAAAAAGGTAGGGAAGGAAGGAGGACAGAGTACCTGTCTTGTTATTAACCTTTTCAACTGTAACCCATCACTGAAGACCAGGGGCTGCAAATATGCGATTACATTACCGTGCTTGAAGTCTAAAATTAGATTTTAAAACATTTCAATAAGCCCATTGGCTCCGTTTCCCCCCCAACATGTCTCTCCAGCTGAAATTGCCATTGCTACACAAATGTAATAACCCCTCAAATGCTCACTGGTCAAAACTTATCAAAATGACATCACCGACTGGCTCAATAGATCATTCTTGGCATGTTGCATGTTAAACTTCCTCCATTCGGGTTTGTTCACACTATCTCTCCTATTGCTCTGCAGACCTGCAGGCCTGTTTTTCATTGTAAATTGTTCCAGCTCAGCTAAATGTAAATGTATTGTAAGTGAATGCCTGGGTCCATGTTAGAGGCAACTTTAATGTGTTAAAGCCGTGAATAAATCATTGATAAATACAAAGCCCAGACAGCCAATATCCAGCAAACTTAGCAGTGAGGGCTTTAATGCCAGCCGTGTCATTTTTTAACTCAACATCAGTGAGTGATGTGTGCAGCTCTGCAGCAGCCACCTTGGAGAGCTAAGGATGATACAGGCTCGTGACAGACTTTACCGCAGGGCCCATGCGTCATCCAGACTTGACAACCTCTATCCATCATTTTTTTTCCCAGGGAGGCAGGCATATTGGACATTTCATGTGTGGATAAAAAAGACAAAACACATCACAACAGAATGATGCATAAATGAATGCAAGCCCCCTGTGGGCTTCTCTAAGGATTCACAAATCAAAACGTGTCAATTCAAAGGTACAAAGCAGCCTATCGTGTAGCCTGTGTAATATTTCACTGATCTGCGTTTAACCTTAGGAGTCATAAACGTGTCCTCCAAAAGGAATAAGGTGTCCTTCAAGTTACGAGTCCATTTGTTGATATGACTGAATTACTGAATTTTCAAAGGGTATCCTGGATTCACATGGTTGGCTTTTTGTCATTCTCAGAAAAAGATAAAGTCTGTTGTGACATTTGTGGATGTTTGATTTGCAAAGTATGGCTAATAAATAATTGAACCCCCTATTATACACCTCGTTTCTACTGTAACTACTGTAAATGGTTGTTACAGAACACAAATAGATAATCTTACAATTCATCAATAATACTAATTTGTAAATACATTTAATTGTTATCCTGTTTTTTGGCAAAGCAAGACCTACTTTTTTTTTTTTTAACAATATGAATCAACTGTTGTTGTGCTTATAGTTAAATTACACACACCATACAGAAAAATATGCTTTCCCTCTTATGTTCCAGCCACAGTTACACATTTGAATTCACACTTGAATTTCTAAGTAGAGACCAAGATCTTGCTGTACACACAAAGCTATACTCCTACACAATGTTCAGTGATTTCTTTCTTTGGTCAGACAGTGACCTTTATCAAGACCAGTAAGCTTAACTGTCAGTGATGTTTGGTTCTGCAATTCATTGAGCCATAAACATGAGTAAATGATCTGGCACAGTGTGCACTGATGGGAGAGTATAAAATACAGCCACTAGTTTATTTCTATTGATTCAAGAGGTTTTTTTTTAACAAACATCCCTTTGTCCAATATGCAGTTATATTCAAAAACCTTTAACACAATCAGCCCTACATGTTTCGGTTGTGGACCAAATCATTGGCACAATTATGTATTTATGGGGCAGAGGAAAGGACAGTGGACAGACTAGGACCTGGGGGATGACAGATTGGGGAATGACCTGCGACAAAGCGCCTCGGGTCGGAGTCAAACCAAGACCCCTGTTCAAGGGCCGCGAGATCTAACCACAAAGCTTTCCAGCACCCTACATCATGTTGCTTTTAAAAAATATATAAATTTACAGACTTTGAAGTTAGATAACTGTTTCTAAAAGGCTCTGATTTTCTTTAGATGCAAGTATAGACATTTAAAACTGTTATTTTTCTTGTCCAGTAATCCCACACAAAATATGCCTGATGTTAAAACCAGACTCTACTTCTGCAAATGGGCTCTATTAAATGGTCACTTTGGTTGAATGTCTTGACACTGAGTCAGGGTTTTTTGCATGTTGAAATGTATTAAACAGGGTTGTGAGTCATGCTGTGCTGTATGCATATTTATGATAAATAAAATCTTATGTCATGGTGGTAACAAAGCGAACACTAACTATACAAGCTATCAAAACAACATCAAAGTTGTACTGGCTGTCTAATTCAATATTTCTAGACAACATTCAAATCTGGTAAAGTTTCTTTAGTATTCCTTTGAACTGAACTACATCAGAGGAGTAACTTCAGCCTCATTTCAGACATATAAGAAAATGTTGTTAGCCTCTTGTGTTTTGGTGAAATTTGAAATCAGTAAGCTACAAGTGTTGTGGCTGACAGTGAGTGGTGTCAGAGATTGGGAGTTTAGAAAAAGTATTTTAATTTCAGGTGTTCCCTTGTAAGGAATTTAAAGAGCTGTAATGAATATAGGAAACCAAATACCAAAGACAAAGATGTGTAGTTTTCCACTGGAGTCATTGGTTTATATTCGTTTCAAATTTAAGTCACTCTATGCTGAACTCATTCTACAGTCCAGTGTTGACATTTTCCAAGTGTGAAAAACCTGTGCAAACATGACTTACTGATTAAATATTGTTTTTGCTTACTCACTTCTAATCCATATGAAAGAGGCATAAATCATTATGTTGGTCATCCATCAATCAATCTTACAACCTTCTTTGATTTGTAAGCCTGGAAAAAGATTTCAATCTGAATATGATTTTATCTCAGTTGTTCTTGAACTTGTTTTATCACCTCAAAATATAAAGAGAGAGGAAGTCAAAATGATATGATTCTGTACAATATGTTACATGATATCTTCTCATGCATTACGATCAGGGCTGTCAGTGTTGACACATAAATCGTGATGCAATTGAGGTTTGAAACACATTAATTTAATTTTTTTTAAGCTTTATTTTTGGGCTTTTTGGGCCTTTAATTGAGAGATAGGACAGCTGATAGAGTTGGGAATCAGGGAGAGAAAGTAGGGAATGACATGCGGGAAGGGAGCCACAGGTGGGAGTCGAACCTGGGCCGCCTACTTGGAGGACCATGGCCTCCATACATGGGATGTGCATACTAACCACTGCGCCACCAGCGCCCCACACGTTACATTTTTAAAATCCCATTAATAGAGTGATATTTTGTCCCTTTAGATGAACTGTAGGTGTTCCACCTCTTTGTCTGACCTGTTGCCACGGTGATGGAAAAGACACCACTGCGCCTTTGAATGTCTCACTCATGGTTAACTTGAAAAAAAGAAAGCTCTCCGACAGCTCAGTCGACAGTCAAATATTTGACCTTTTTACCATTCCCTTTAGCTTTTTTCCTTTAGTGTTCAATCCGTAACAAGTTACTTTCTCCTTTTTATGTTACGCCATGTCACTTCATGCCACAAAAAGACTCGACACGATACAACACGACGCTGTTCCTGTAGGGGAATTAGTCTCGACTGTATTGTGATATAATTGAAATTTACAGACACAAAATGAAATGACTCCAATGAAAACTTCCAGCTTTGAACTAGGTTTACCACTGTGACCCAAAAACTATTTCTCACCACTGAGGTTGAGTTGGCTACACAGATTATTTTCCACCGTGTCAGCTTTGTGATTGCGAGTGGTTCTTGAGAAACAGCTGAACAACTTGAGATCCAGCAGGTTTTCACACCAGTGACACAGAGCAACAGACTGCGGTTTGTTTCTTCTTTTCAACAACAGCATTGTGAGTCCTCATTTACACTTTTCGTTGTGCAGAAGAGAAGCCTGCATGTCCTTGTTTGCAGAGCATCGTATCCTCAATTAAACTACACTCACTAAGCCGTTCAGCACCAGGATTATTCTGCATGGTACTGACATTTTGTGTGTGTGTGTGTGTGTGTGGGGCTATACTCCCGTGGGTTTCTCTCACATTTAGAAAGCTGCTTACCCATTCTGACAGCACGGAAACTTAAAGCCAAAACACACAACGCCACCCTTCATAATCAGTCAACGTTGAAATGACATTAAATGAAAGATACAGACTTGAACAAAGGTTCCAACTGGCTGGAGAGAGAAGGTGTTTTAATGAAAGCATTCTTTTCTCGGCACCAGCATCATTGACCTCTCATTTAAACTTGATAGAAGAAAGACAACCTGAGATGCTGCCACAGTTTGAAAGGCAGTTTGTTAACTTTTAAGCATCAAGTAACATCTAGAATATAATGGTTTAAAAAGACGATCGATAGAAACTCTAAGAAACAAGCTTAGGAGGGACCAAACTTTTCAGCTAACTGCTATGTGTAAAGGCATGTTTTCTAGGAACTATACCTGTGTTACAAATCAAGGGAAAAAGAGGCCCTTAATGATGCTAGAAGGTGGAAGTTGTTTGGATATTCAGGCAATTTCTTCTCTCTTTTATTTATACGAGATACTATATCTTAGGTTAGAGCAAAACAAGTCTAGGCAGTAAAAAAATTATAATTTTACAACGAAGAAGGAAATTAAAAAAAGCCGGTATCCATTATAGTTTGAAGTAAGAAAGAAAATATAAGATTACTTAGACTAAAATACAAATCATAAATTGCAAAAAAGGTATCAATAGATTTCCAGGGCATTATGTCAAAAGGAGAGCCTATCTTAAAGAAAAGCACTCCTATGATTTTTTATGACCATTCACCTAAATGAAGAATGTGGGACTTTTTGATCCAGTAGATGTCGCACCTCGCGACACACCTTAAACCCTCAACCCTCTCATTCGCACAGAGGAGTCAAATGCAAGCCGCCGACTAAATTGTCCAGCTACAATTGCCTGTGGCCTGCATTGTTGTGCTAGCGGGCTAATGTTAGCGCACCTTAGTTAGCTTCACATTGCATGCACATTTAGACGCAACGACCGTGATCTAAAAACGCTTAGGTGACATTTAAATACGTTAATGTTATTATGTTAGTCCTTAACTAAAACAGTTTTTATATGCAAGGGAAAGGAATCTGTCACGTCTATGTTTACGTGTTATAAATGCGGCTCTGACAGCAACACAGCCAGCTGGTAGACGGTCATGACTCGGAAATACATTTATATAAAATGCTTGGTTTCTGCTGTATTCATGTGTTAAATGTTGCACATTCTTCCTTTAAGTCACAAGGTGCACAATTCCTAATTACTAATAATTTAGTGCATTGTGACTGAACTTCAACATTCTGTAGTGACAGATAAATTACAACCTAATTTCTTAAAGATATAATTATTAAATCATAATACCATGGCAGGTACAAGTTCTCAGAGACAAGTAAACCATTTTAATGAGTAAATCTTGAGAGGGAGAAAAACAATCTGGACAGGTCGACAGAGCCCACAGAACCTGGAGACAAATGTGGAGAAAAACACAGAAAGTCACAGAGGAGCTGCAGTGTGATAAGAATCAATGACTAGTTCGCTGTGTGGGGACTTCATTAGTGAAGAATATGACATTTATTATTTAAAATTATGTAAATACTCATAACAATGGGAGAGTAACCTAATCATTAATCATTTCATTATTATTATCATCATGTAATTTTTGTGGTTCTGAATCATTAAACTACTCCCGTATTTGAATATGTCCCCCCTTTAAGAGGTCCTCATGTTTATACAGAAACACATTCAATGTCAAATAGCTGCATGATACATTTCTGATGATGCCATACTGTTTTTCTGCAGCTGATTCAGACTGTTGGTGCAGTGCTGTAGTCAAGACCACACAAACCGAGACCAAGACATACTAGAGACCAGAGCGCTCCAAGACCGAGACAACATTTAGGGATCGAGACAGAGTCAAGATCAGGACCAAGGGCGAGACCGAGACAAGACCAATACCATCTTGTCACTCACTTAGACCGTGACACCAGGAAGGTTGTTGATGGAACTTTGGGTTAAAAATCAAATTACAGATGAATTAAAGTCATTCGTTCATTGAGAAAGGTGCGTTTCCTTCTAATCACAGTACTGACTTGGAAAAATAGTCAGTGGTGGTTTTGATTTCAAATCCGGAGTGTGTTCAGTTTGAGACCGAGAAAATGCTTGCGATTCCGAGACGAGACCGAGACCTTCAAAAAGTGGTCATGAGACCGGTCTTGAGTTTGAGTACTACAAAACTATGTTAGTGAACAGTAAAGATTTGGAACTTTGTATTCATACATTTTGAACTTAGATCACAGTCCAAAAAGGGAACTAATTCATGTTTATCTCCCCTGTTTTTTTTTTTGTTTTTTTTATGTGCACTGGGCTTCTCTTTTTCAGTAAATCCCCCTATACTCCCAGTTATACAATCAGAAGCTTGTTTTGTCCATTGGTTTTGTCATGTGTGGTAAATGTTTCAAAGTGTTTGTTGTTGCATTTTGGCCACAAGCGAACATCACCACTGCCTTAAAAAAAACACAGTTTATTTTTATTTCAATCCATCTAGCCATCTTCTTCCGCTTAGCTGAGGTGGGGTCTCGATGGCAGCAAGCGCAATAAATCAACCCAGACGTCCCTCTCCCCAGCACTGTTTTCTAGCTCCTCCTGGGGGATCCTAAGGCGTTCCCAGGTCAGAAGGATTATATAATCCCTCCAGTGAACTCTGGGTCTACCCTCGGGGCCTCCTCCCAGTTGGGCGTGCCCGAAAAACCTCCAAAAGGAGGAGCCTTGGAGGCATCCTTATCAGATGCCTGAACCACCTCAACTGATTATTATTTTGTATAAAGTATTTATACACTAAACAAAGATGGCCAACATGGAAAACGTGAGGCACCAAACCCTTACCCTAACCCTAAATCCAAGTTGCTACTTCCACCTCCATGAAACGGTCATCTTTTCAACATTAGTCAATCTTGCCTTCAACCCCAAAATTTTGGCCTTCATATTTGTTGTTGATCATTTGTCATGAATGTTGAATCTTTAAAATGAAAGACTGCATCAAATTTTATTTTGATTGATATGAAAGGGTTGGGTTATTTGAGAAATGGGAGGGAAATAATACTCAGGTAAACATAAATGATTCTCTTCCTGCCTCCCTTTGAATCCAACTCTGCATTTTGAAGCCACAGAGAGGCAACATCCTTACATAAAGTCATTTCTTATTTGTGATTTGAGTCTCCAGCTGAGGTCTCATCATTCCCAAACTGATAATAAAGGAGACGCCTTAAACTATCAAATTGCTATTAATCATACGTCTAATTTGTAGGAAATATAAATGACTTTAGAATTCAACTGAGCACTAAGAGTTTTTTTCTCTCTCTTATCCTCTCATTTAATCAGGTAATTAAGGAGAGGGAGAGATTGTGAGTGAGAGAGAGAGCGAGCTGCTGAGATAAATGAGACCCACTGATATCAGAGATTTACAGTATCTGTCTCCATTTGGTCCACTAACCTTCTGCAAACAGTCAAGGGCAGACATGTTTCAAGCAGTCTCTTGGTTTAAAAAGCAAGTTGCATTTGTATTTCCCCCTTTTTAAAGCCAACGTTTTCTATTTCTATTTAATACCCTTGTAATAAAACTTTGATTTCTAATATGAAGGCATTAAAGGGATAACAATTGAATATTAATTTCTTCAATTCCCTGCGTGACCTTGGCACAAATGGTTGTCGAAATTGTTTTCTCCCTGAGGATGAAAAGCTTTTTTCTGTTGTAAAACTCATAATAAGTCACTCCGAGTGTAGCAGACGTGTCAGCTAAATGCAAAACATTTCTATGTAAATTCGGTCTTCATTTTTCATGAAGGCCCAGAGCCATACAAATATGAAATGGCTTGTTCAAGGTTATCTGCCACTTTTCCACAAAGCCATCCCCTCCCATGCTCTGTTCTTATAAATCCATTTGGCCTCAGATGCCGACCAAGGACGTCTGTTCCCATTTCTGAATGTCAAGGAAGCTTTCTTTTATCGCTGCAATCTTTGTCCCTTTTCCTTGCTCCTTTAAGACCCGAATGTGCTCGATCCTCTTACCTTGTGCAAAGCAATCACAGCTGAGCACAAAGTCTCAGGAAGGGTCAGAGGCAAGGCTTCCCACAAACATATGAAGCAGTCAGCTTGTGGGGGGGTAAAGTAGCCTTGATATTTGCAATATCCAAAAAGAAAAAAATGTCAGACAGCAAGAAGGTTTTCCTAGAAGCCCACAGTTTCAAGTATACATTTTGTTTTAAAAATGTTCAGATGGATACAACATCTGACAAGCAAGAGTCTAAAGTAAAATATTCAACATGGAGAAGTAGATCTAAGAGGATTTTCAAAATCTCTGTCCATGTAATCAGCTGCTGTTTTGTAAAGCAAACATTTACAACTTGCATATCAACATGAGCTGACTGAATGAGGGCTGCCATCAAAAGAAATTTGAGTTTCCTGTATCCAAACTTTTTTTTTCCTTCTGTGACCTAAAAACTCTCCACAACCCTGTGACAAACTTGTGGACTCCCAACAATGACCAAAATTCTCCCTAAAAAGTTGCAGATGTATGAAAGTAGTCAGGAGAAACTTGCCAGACTTTCTTCTTCCCCCCTCTTCTCGTTATTGCTGTTTAACTTTATTTTCAACTTTACTTTCCGTTAGTTTAATGGTTGAGAATCTATAGGGCCGTGATTTCACTGGAGCTCCGTCTCCTCTTCCTGGGAGGGAAGGCGAAAACTCCGATAAGATGTGACAGGCTGATAGCCGAGCGCCTTGGCTGCTTTGGAAAGCAAGACGGCCTCCGTTTGTCTGATGAGAAACGCTCTGGAGGAAGACAGACGGGGCCGGGAGATAGTGAGGGGGAGAGAAAGAGATGGAAGGCGCTACCAAATGAGAAGGAACCGGGGAGAAAAGCGTTGGACTGTCTGGTGTGACCTTTGCAAAATCATTCGTATTGCACACACTCATTTTTTTCTGGACTGTGGCATCCTGATTACAGTGTTTTTCTTTATTTGTGGAGATGAAGCACGCTCATATGCACACACATCAATATGCACTAAAACACATGCTCACACACAAACTATTTATTCGCTGTCCAATTTTCAAAGGAAAGGTCAGGACTGACAATGGTTTGAAACCTTGTTGCAATCTGCAGACCATGAAAAAAATCAAATAAGGAAAGAAAGGGAAGGAAACCTTAGAGTTTAATGCAGTGAGGGCACAGATAATTAAAATATGTAATCCTTTAATGTTATATATGTATTTATTGCTTGTCATAGCTGTATGTCAGTCATACTGTCAGGCATGAATTTGGTTTTCCTTCATCCTGAGCATAAAAACGGAGGGAGTACGAGTTAACACAGACAGAATTTGAAAAGAAAATGCCCAAAGAGTTGAGTGCACATGAGACGGACAGAAAAACTAAGAAAAGTATAGGATTTAGCTGACATGAGACAGACAGTTGTTTGCTGAAAGCAGCTCTGAGGCCATATGGAGATGCAAATAAACCTGACACTACACTGGAGACAGCTGCCAATCCATCCAACACGTCCTCCAGCCCTTCCATCTGTATGACGGAAAATCCATAATAACTTTTTCCTGCATCTACAAGAGATATATGAATTATTCCTTAGCATTGAAGATAATAGGTCCCACAGGTATTAACTTGTCAAATTACTACTTTGTGCCAGCTGCTAACACTGAGCTGTCTTATTGTAAAATTGACATGTAAGATTCTCTAAGAGCGTATGGCAGTGTCAAATCGCTGGTGCACATTTCTGACGCATGTATGCTCATGTTTACTTTCTATAACAGAAATAGAAATATGTCTGCATTGTGCAACCCCTGCAAAATAAAAACTCAATATCAATAATTTTGGCTCCTGCTCTGTAAGCCTGTTATGAAGCCAACCTTTTCCTGCCCCTGTTACACTAAATAAATTATAGCAGTCAGTTTCGGCATCCTCTAAAACTCAAGCGGAGCAGCTTTCAAGGCAGCTGTCAAACACTCAGAGGCAAGAACAGGATGAATTCCCATCAGTGTTTCCCAAACACAGACCATGGGTGACTGCCGAGGTACTTTTACGGCTGCCCAAGTTTATTTGCCAACCATATCTGCATTTTTCTCCTTTTTAAATATGTATACGATCGGCATGGAAGATCGATAAACTACTGGACATTCTGCATTTGCTCTCTACCTGTTGCTTGTAGCGTCTATTAGCCCTGCAGGTAGAGGGAGACAGAGCGAGAGAGAGGCATCTGCTGTTGCGTTTCTCCTTAAATGCGTTGGTGATGGTGCGATGTCTCGTGTTAAATATGAACCTTAAGGCTGTTGATTTAATGGTTTTGTGCAGCTCGCTGCTCGCTGCACGAGGCTCACCTGTTGTGATGACATCATCACGACTGAAACTCATTAAAACAGGAGGTTGTTGATTGTGAAACTTAATAGACTGTACACTCCTTATGAAGCGAGCGAGGGCGAGTCATGCTGCTGTGTGTATTAAGTAGAGAGCTGTAAGGTGTGTGTGTGTGTGTGTGTGTATGTAAGGAATGCAGGGAAGCAACATGAGCAAATTAAAAGTTAAGAGCCTCTGCTACAACCAAAACAGCTCGCTGTGTCAAGTTTCAAACGAGTCGGATCTATTTATGAGACAAAGGTGACTCAAGTCAACGCAATCAACACAAAGGCCAATCCCACAAGTCATACTGAAGGTCAAGTTGTTGACAGTTGATTATTATTATGATGTATGATTATTGTTATTCACTGACATGTTTATTATACATAGACTTGTCATGTTCAAAGTCCAGCCATAGACTTGGGGCTCCTCCCACTTGTAAGATAGAGATATCAAAGTCAGTGTTTCAGTGGGACCTTGCTGTTAAGACTCCAAGAGGCACTGAGTCATTTTGACACAGTCGAATGTCTTATTTGTTGGTTTTTCACGGGGTGGATAAGTATATATATATATAACCAAATCGTCACATCATCAACTTATTGGAAAAATGCAAATGGCATTATCATCTCCAGCTGTGATGGAAGCACATCTGTGTGTTTATATTTGTACCACTATGCTTAACATTAAAGAGCTGGCAGTGAGATGACAGAGCTTCATCTTAGTATGGATCACTGTCTTCAGCTGGTTGCACTAACTTTCACTTTCTCTGACAGCAGATTTTTTTTTTTAACAAATCACCAGGCTCAGTGTGAATAATTCATGAAAGGGGCGGTTATGTCCTAGTTAGCATTTGCTTTGCTGACACCTGCTGGTACATCCGATACAAAGGCAAACTAGTCGCATGATCCTGCTTGGAAACAACAGCACTGTCTTTCATCCCGTATCAAACCCGTTTGCTGTGAACTCTCATCTCTTTGCTCTTCTCCTGGAGTTTCAAGACAGTAACCTCCCGCTGACAGATTCCCACATGCTCTGCTACCTTTGGTTGTTATCTGATTAGCTGGAGCGAGAGACCAACCAGGATTCATTTCACTGCTGTCTGTCTTTGTTTCATTCGATGCTTTTTCCCAAACAATACCCAGAATCTTAAGCTTCTCCTCATACGTGTCGAGGTTACAACGCAGAAGGCTGAGATACAGTATGTGTAGCTTTAAGATGAACATGCAGTTACAACAGACAGTTACTAGTGCTGCCCAGTGAGGAGAAATTCTGTGGTGTCTTCTATAAATATGAACAGCTGAGAAAAACAGAATAAGTCTGGATTTCTATCAGGTTATATGTCAATTGTCCTTTTGAGAACGTTTTTATGTCGCACTTAAACACACCTTATGTCAGTTCAGCAGCCAGAGAATCATGGGAGTGATTCCTTACTCTTAGCTGCTCCCCCGCCCCCGACGAAAACGAACTCCGAGTTGACCATATAGTCAAGACCAAATGGCAAAATCGACCTAAGGAAGAGAACATGTTTACAGTTACGTTTTTATCACAGCCGCACATACAGCAACAGTACGGCGGCTTTCAGTAACAGTTCCCGCTTCCTCATGCAGCTGTCTTTGACGTAACATCTGGTGTTTCCACGGCAACGATCCACATGTCTTGTCTGTCAAGAGTTCTCTGGTTCTTATAACTGTTGGAAATATTTGAGTTATGGACGTACTCAACACAAAAAAGTACATAACATTGATTTAGTCAATTTTTTTAATTAATTTACATATTTTTGTGTACAATTCTAATAAAATACTACATATTGTATCTTTAAGCTACAGAAATATGTCGAGTTGTATCCTAAATAAGTTATCAACCATAGTATGGCTGGGCAGGACGGCAGAAAGTAGCACTGCAGTAACAGTCAATATCTGGGAGGGCACATAAGATTCGATATGCTGTACAGGATTGCTGCTAACATAGTTTTTTTGTTTTCCTTTATACAATGACAATAAAGAGTCTATTTATCTGTTACACAATACATGATAACAACAATAACATTTAATATAATGCAAGACATCATTTTAACTCACAAAAGCCAATTAACTGAAGAATATAAAATGCCCCTGAAAGGTAGCAGAGGATCAATGTTTTTATTTACTACAATTCGTTGTAGTGTCTCTTATCATCCCTCATCATCCCTTAACTTCTTCTCAACGCTGTCTGGCTTCTTCTTCATCTTTTATCCTTCTGCTAAAGTCTTCCTATAGCCAATAAACTTCCGTTCATGATTCCCTCACTAATGTCATAAGCACCACCAAACAATTTGGACACTTTTGCCAAAAGTGTGTAAAATGTCAATAATGCATATTAAGAGTGGCCTTTAGTTTTGTATGCTTCTGTGGTACTACAAGGTGAGTCAGGTAAATGAGTTTATAGTCATTCAAAGGTGCTCTTCCATTCACAAACTTTCTGTAAGCGATGATCAGTGATGTTGGCCTTCAAGTCCATCCTGTGGATGATTAGACGTGTCACTTCAAATCGATTGAAATATCGTAGAGTCGACATGTTAGATCGTCCTGATAATCTCCCGTTCCAAAGCAGCCCCACTCTGAAAGAGTCAAGCCACTGTGACTGCTCTACAAAAAAAAAAAAAACATGTCAAGATCTGAAACTTCTCAGAAACCCAATCGAGGTCATCTAAACTTCTCAAATCAAATCGATGATAAGATCAGAGTGCTGCAGCTTAGTCCCTGCAGGACAATAAACATGGCTTATTTTCTCTGCATAATTGGCTCAGAAACAATTCTTTCAATCCCCATCTGACCCCTGATAAACCCCGTTGCTGGAAATGAGCGCTTGTGGGTTGCAGGACTAAGTCGTGAGGCCTTTGAAGAGTCTTTTATTTTAGCTTTAATAACTTGGCCCAATAGGGAGGCAAGCTTCAGGAGCAAGTGGTATGCCTCACACTGAGCCAGAGTCTCGGAGAGATAACTCAGAATTACTGCTAATAAAGCTCTGTGGATTAACTCCATTAGGTTGTGTGTGCGTGTGTGTGTGTTTTTGTGTGTCTGAGCTCTAATCCTCAATGTGTTCTCTGTCATTCATATATGCTTATATTTACGTTAGTGCATCAAGGTGGGAGCCCTGTGGTCTGAAATAGAAACACAATACAACCTGAAATACAATGAAGGAAAAAAACCTCACAAGACTGTCATCAATTAAACAGCAGCATGCCGTGTATCTCACGTTGATTCGTCTGTGGGATTCAAACGAGCAGAAGCACACGTCGAGTGGGCTTGATGGCTCAATCAGTGCAAGTTAATTACAGTCTCAGCTGGGAGGAGGCGCAGACAGAGAGGATCACCTCAGTGCAGATTGTGCAGCACATTTTTGGGGGGTCTCCTGAAGGGCAAATAATGTGAGCACAGGGGAGGGGGGGGGAGCTTTACAAAATATGTGGTAAAAAAAAAAAAAAAAAAAAAAAAAGACAGCAGAAGGCACAAACAAAGCTTCTCATTAACTATCTGCAACTGCAGGGCATAACTGGCAACTCTCACAAAGTGAAAAACAGAATCAAAGACACATAAAATGGTGGAGTCATCTATAAACAAGCCCACAATGTGTGACCAATGGAGAAGTAATTAAATTGTGTTGACAATGCCTGCCTGGTCAAAGAGGCAACGAAGAAGCCAGCAGAGTCACTTTTATCTGGGTTGTGTCAGTGAGGAGAAGCACAGAAAATACTGTTAATTAGCTCCTCTACGGCTGTGCCATTGTGCTGCACATTTGTGAGGAAAAAGGTCTTTGATTCTCTGCTCATATTTCTGCTCATTTTTCTTCGTGGCTCAAAGGAGCAGGAACTCCTTCATGAGAGCAAATTGTTTGAAACAAACAAACACAGTGTTTAGATCAATTATATGAAAATGGTGCCGGAATACATTAAAGGAAATGCCATTTGGATTCCCTGGGTGCCGCTATTTAGGAAAGATAACTATCAAGTTAACTTAAGGTTTTTACAAACTGAGAGTGGAGCTTGATGTGTTTCCACCAAGGAAACCTCCCCGCCCTCCCCTGCAGTGTCTGATAAAGGGCGAGGGCCCAGAACGTTACATGTGGTGATAAATCCCATTAAATGTTAATTGGAGCAGCTTCTGGTGTGCGGATTTTGTCTTCCTCCGTCTTTGGATTAGTTTTTTTGTCCAACATGTGCATGCTGTTTGGTATTTTTGTATGTTTTGGACAGGCCTCATAATATCTGTCATTAATTTGAGCCTGATAATATCCCATTAAACCAACATTGGCTCACATTAATGCCCGTCTCTTAGAATATAGAAAGAAATGGAGAAAACCAGATGGTTACATAATTTGTTCTCTGTTTGTGGTTTGATGGGGATTTTCTGCAGTTGTATTGGCACTGGCTGGTGCTTGTTTTATTTTTTCTTAAATCTTTGTACTGGCAGAAATTAGAAAAACTGTTTTTATCTCCTTGTGTATTTCTCCAAGTAAATCTACTCCAACTACAATGTCATGTTATATTATGATTTATTTTTTCCCCATTTTCAGAAAATTCCTGAAAGATGTGAGCTGTGATTGCAAACTGACACGTTTCTTTTTTTCTCTCCCTCAACTCTGCCTGGAATTTTTCCAGCTAACTCCCTGGTAAATTTTTCAAGAGGGGAGCCAGAGGGGATGGTGACATTTCTATTCTGTGACCGGCACACGACTTCACCCTGTGTGAATGTGGCTGTTGTGATCTCCGTGCAGGAGGTGAAACAGCTTCACATGTTCTCTTTTTGCCACCATGTTCTTCTCCAATCTTGTGAATGTGTGGACCTTCACGTAGCATTGATACGAAGGCAGAAATTATTATGGCGTCAGACTCTGTTGACAGACTCTTCTGCCCCTTATGGCTTTTCTTTTTACATCATGGCTTGCCTCCAATTTGCAATATATCGATTTTAAGTTGAACATTATTGGTTTTTGATCACAGTGACTTATAAGCTGCTGCTTCTTTTTATAGTGTTACAAAATCAAAGTCACACTTCCGTTCTGTTGCACTCAGATGTTGTATTATGACACATTACTGCAGATTGCACTGACAGACATCATATAGAGGCGGCAGTAGCTCAGTCTATAGGTACTTGGTTTGGGAACCAGCAGGTCACCAGTTCAAGTCCTGTTGTGGACCATAATACAGAAATTGTTCTGGTCCCCAAGCAAGGCACCGAATCCCCAACCACCCTGGTGCGCTCCCTGTGAAGCCATTCTGACATCTCTCCACTCGTCCATTGGTCCTGTTTGTGTATTTCTGGTCTATGTGTGTGAGAAACATGTCTCTTAATAACAGAGTGTAATCCAGAAATTCCCTCAGGGATTAATACATTTATTTAATCATTTTTGAATTTATTTCAAAATTCAAACTTTTACACATGTGAACAACAATGTTCGCAACACTGCTAATTTCAGAGAAAGACAGATTTGAAAGATAGTATACACCAATCATAAATTTAAAAAAAAACATGCAAAAGTAACTTTATATTAGCATAGGCATGGAAGTAAATAATGTCAGTAACCCTCAGAGAGCAGTAGCAATGGAAAACTCGATCTTCTATTTCAAGCCTGCAAACAAAAAGTTTTGCATACGTCGCAGTAAATAAGATCTTAGTAATTCATTTAGTGTTTCAGCAATTAAACATCTCCATTTTGAAGAGAGCAAAAACCTATTAACTGTCATTACATAAGAATCATAAAAAAGAACAGCAGGATTCCCTTCTACTGTATTGTGTTTCTCTGTAACTAAACGCATACAGCTTGAAATCCCTGCTGGCTCTGTAAGCCTGAAGAACAGCATCAGAGCACTCTGACAGAGCCCCACTCAGGCCTTTTGGGAGAAACTCTGCTGCTTTAAAGTCCTCGATCACAGGGAGGATTTCACCACCATCAGTGCGCCATGAATCAGCAGTCGAGTTGGGGCTGCCGCTATGTCAAGATGACACCACTCAAAGCCCTGCAGGGCACAACATGAGCAACACGCTGTATTGATCTTTTTGCCACACACTGCGAGACAAACTAGTTCAACCAGAGTCGAGGCTGTAAGCTGCCTGCAAAAGTGTACCACCCCCTCCTCCCGTCTCGGAGTCTTATCAGTTGTCCTTGCGAGGAAACGGGGCGAAAAGAAACTTTGCTCTTTTTCGGAGAGTTTGGAAACTGTGGTGGGTAAATGAAAAGTCGAACAGTGTGACCTGCTAATTAAAGATGTTAAAGTAAGGTAATGTGACGCTATTAAGTTAGCTGCTCAGTCATGCATGAGCGTCTTCTGTCACATTGGATTTCCTTCATCTTTTTGAAGCAATTATGTCTATAACTCTGACACCCCTGTTACACATTCATTCTTGGACATTTCATTTAGGACCAGACACTTTCTAGAATCACCTTCAACACAAGTAACACATATTGATAGTGTCCGACACCCTCACGGAAGAGGGATAGGCTTAGTGTAAGTGTGGAGGAGGCGTCTTCAGTACTAATGACTCTTTCTGGTTTTATATTACTACAACATGTATATGGACAAATCTGCAGAGTAAACACAAAAGTAGAAATCACAAAACTTAAAATAACCCCAGCAGTAAAGAGTATGATGAAGAGAAACTCCGCTCAACATGAACAGCAACCTCAGCCAACCTCGTCTCTGATGTTGAATGTTTCAGACTATTAACTTCTGCGTTCACACATCGGTTCAATCCCAACTGCAGGCGGACTTTTTAGGGAGCAGGCAGGAAAAAGTCTTCGAAAAGTTTGGTGGAACTAATTCAGGCAAATATAGTCACACACGCAACCCAAACGGACAATGTTAAGAAAAATGTAAGGAGTACAGTGCATGTGTGAAAAGGACTAATAATGAAAGTAGTGTTGATACAAGAGAGTGTTTACAAAAGTGTGTGTATGTGTAAAAGAGTAGAGTGCTGTGGAGAGAGGAAGATTTGGCTCCTCTAGTCTGCACGTCATGCAGGGCCTCACTTAAACTCGCTCGCTGGGACACACTTCTCTGCTTCCATGAAGCTCCTGACTCATGCTGAGGTTTGACTAACCAGGGGGACTGTCTTCAAGCTCTGCCATTGGTTGGCATCGTCGAGGCCGGTCTGGGCTCATTAAATCCCCAGATGGCGGGGCACAGGGGCAGCAGAGTGAATAGTATTATTACCAAGCAGGGTGAGCCATGGACCAAATGTCTCGGTCTGGCTCGGGACCACCAAACCAAAAAAGTCGAAGCGCTTCTAGCTGTGAGCTCGTCTGCTGAATGGTTTTCCTCACTGGATGAGCTCGATGCTGCTATGAGGAGGGAAAAAATAACATTTTTGCTTTGAAGTTGAGAGTGTGCAAGCTGTTCCTCTGCACAAGCAAGATTATAAAGTTAGTCTAACAGTATTAATATGTGGGAGAAACAATGGAAAACAACAAGCGTATCGCTGTTAACAGGCTTGTGAGCCGTAAGCAATTAATGCAGCCAAATCAAATCAAATGTAATAATCATTATTATTAGATCATTCAAACTAGGGATCTTCCCAGCCGACTAATTTTTCTCATCGCTTAAACAGTCATTGTTAACTTTTACTGACTATTCTAAAGGTAAGAAAACATTAAAATTGTCAACAAGTAAACAACATCATTCGGTTTGCAGAGTGTTTCTAATATTAGATGGTCATGCAATGCAAGCCTTATGTCCTCCCTGCAGCTCAATATCAGCATGCCCGTTTTGTAACAATAATGTAATAATGCAGTGGTCCGGTCGATATCCCAGTTAGGCCACATATAACTTTATTTAAATTAACAAGATCTACATCCGTCCAAACTGCGCTGCTCCAAGGAAATGCTATCCATTCACTGCGCTTTTTTACATCTAGGTAATAAGGCGGGGAGAGAAGGCCCATTAACTGCTACAGCCGGTCTATGGCTTCAAAACATTTGAACGGCATCGCAGGCCAAAATATTAATTTGTAATTTGTAATTTGTAATTCTGGTGCCGACTGGAGAGGGAGATGACGTTAAACCGTTCAGTGGACTCAACGTGCACACCCCTTTTTCAAACTGATACCAACATACAGACTCATATTTTCATTTCCATCACATCGTCATCAGTGAGGTCGAAGTCTGTTACGTTGGCTTCATGGTTGTGTTCAACAAAGGAGATAAAACAAACACGTTTTTTTTTCTATCAAGTTTCAGATGAAGCTATACAGAGTGAAGTTGAGCTGAGAAAAGTCGACGTCTGCCCTTTTTCAAAATATGTCAAACGTGTCTTCATCACAACAACTTGACCCCCATTAACCCTGTCAGAAAGTAAATGAAAGTTGTGTTGGAAATAGATTTAAAGCCTGATCATGTATGATGCATCTGTGTAGGGTTGAAATGTTGCCTTTGCCTTTATAGAAGTAGATATCAACAGCAGATTTTTCCACCTTGGGACTTATTTCAACTTGACACGTAGAAACCCAACTTAAGAACAAGGTTGTAAAAAAACCTAATATTTAGATATTCAGATGACACAAAAAAATATATATATGTAAACAACAACGTACTGCACAGTTTATATAAAAAGCAGAAATAAAACATGTAAAAAATACATTAAAACCAATAAAAGTGTGTAAAAAATAACAAGAACACACAAATTTCATGCCAGGTTAGAAGCAAAGGGATAAGAGAACTTTAAAGACGTGATTTAAAAGTTGATATGGTGTGGGTCCACTGCTGTAAAGGCACACCTACCTCTGGTTTTCAGCCCGGTCTAAAGGATGAGCAGCAGACCTGCAGGGGGTTTCGACATGCAAGAGGTCAGAGTTGTATGGAGGTGCAAACCCACTAAAAGATTAAAAAAGTTGTAGAGATAAAGAGAAATCAACACGCACATTGATGTGTGTTGTGTCAACAGTGTGAGAGAATTCACAAACAGATGTAGGGAACACTCTGACTGTTTAAAAAGGAGCGCTGTTCCAACAGTGCAGATGGTCCCGGCAGGGACCAAATATCATCCACAAACCCCGTCGCTTCTCACAGACTCACTCACCTCCCACTTAACACCATCCTCACATGGAACAAATAATGGTTGTTCTCAATCAATGGAGCAAAACCTATGAACATTTGAACACTCTGTTTGATTTCAGACTTAGAGAATAAATATCAAACATCCCCAAAACAGTTCCCTCTCCCTCCACATTTGTCACCCTTGCCCACAGAGTGAAATCAGCACATCAGAGCCACCAAAAAAGTTTTTTTTTTAAATCACACAGATTTGGCCTCCAATCTGAGAAAAACCTCATTAGCAAGGTCCTGGTTATGGCATCTCTCCATGTCCGACACATTTCTTCATTTCTTCAAGACACGCAGAGCCCTGTTTTAGGAGGAGTGAAAAGAAAGAAAGACATCTGAAAAGCAGCATCTCCTTTGGGTTCTGGAGAGACTCATAAAGCAGCGAGAAAAATGTTTGGCTTCATTATTATCTGTGGCAGGCAGACAGAGGAAACTGAGAGCTTTATGAGTAATAGGATGAAAAATAGAGCTGTGAGCCCTGCCTCTATGATTAGTTTATATTTGCAGGGCTTTAGATGTGTCAGCGCGTCCACTTCTTTTGCATCTCACTATATCATCATTACACACAGGCACCATAGAAGTTTATAATGCACTCACATACCCAGAGGAAATTACTTTCTTTCAGATAAATTTACTCAATCACATGAAAATATATAGATTTTTTTTCCTTTGTGCGTTGCTGAAGGCTTACTGCTCTCCTGACAGCGAATTTATCCTTGGTGCTGGTTGTGGAAATGTACCAGCGCCCTACTGCCTCTAGGGGGCAGACCTACCTATTGCCACCTCAGTGATGTCATAGAACATCATCTCATTACAGTAACGTCAATTATTTGCTGCATCCTCTTTTTATCAAAACGTGTGCAATAGAATTAAAAATGATCACATACAGCAGCAGCAGTGTCTCCTGAGCAGAGGACATGGACGTCTTTTACTGTTTCTTTATAAACCTTTTCAGACCATTTCTCCTGTTGGTCTGTGATATAATACAATGGACATATGACAACTTGTTTTGATTTAGTAAAGCTTTAGTAAACATCTTAAAATTCTCACTTGAATGTGGCTTCACCTTTGATCTCATTATCATCTTTCTTCACCTCAAACTTAGTAAACACAAAATGTATTTGTAGGCTTTTTGTGCCTTTATTGTAGAGATAGGACTGTGGATAAAGTCAGAAATCAAGGAGAGAGAGCTGGGAATGATATTCGGGAAAGGAGCTACAGGTTGGACCCCGGCTGCCCGCCTGGAGGACCACAGCCTCTGTACATGGGGGCGTGCACTACACCACAGGCACAAGACAAAAATAAACTTTTGCAGTCTAATTTAAATACTTGCAGAATATTTCCCAGCAAAAGAGGGAAAACTTTCAAACACAGTGCGTAATTAATATTTGATTCCTCGCTTTGTGTGAAGTCTAAAAATACATCAAGTTCAAAAACTTATCATTTTCAAGTTACGTTCCTGCATTAAATGTAACACGATTTTGAGAGATGAAAACATCACATTTTCTCACAGGCAAAAAACAAAACAAAACTCCATTCAGTTGTTGTGGAGGTTGAAGAAGCAAAAGCTGAGTCTGTTCTGATTCAGGGGCATTTTAGCTGATTCAGGAACCTGAGCCAAAGAATAGATACATTCATTCATGCATTCATGCTGCTCTGACTTCCCATTCCTCCAGTCTTCTTCATTTTTACGTCATCGCTTGATTTTCTTTTGTCATTTTAAGATGACTATCTTTGCAAAACTTTGATGTTATCCTGCCTTTTCCCATGCTGTCACTGACAACATGAGTTATAAATTGAGTGCTCCTCATCAGATGAGTCAAATTATCTGCAAAAAAAGAGGCTTTATTCCCTGCACCATGTTATCACTTAATATATTACACTGATTGGCTTAAACAGGGGGCGATGTTTAAAGACGGTTATGTTAAATTTAGGGAGGCATTAGCTGTATCCCTGGTGTTGATGAAATTAGTCTGGTTCCTCTTTGTGTACTTGATTAGCTCGAGGGGTGACTGTGTCTGTTTGTTTGTGCCCTTCCATGTTTTTTAATATTAATTTAGTGACATCAGTTTGACACCTTATTTATAATCAATACATAATTAGAAACAAAAACTTCTACAGGAGGAAAAGTTGGACACATGAATATTAACACTTTGAACAACTTGATCAGGGTTTTTTTGAGCCTGAGATGATACTTTTATTTTTGTACCGATAGAGACCCCGTGAACAGGAAGTGCCTTTGTTGCACGAGCCTGTATGGAAGAGTGCGAGCAGCCTTTGAAGCTGGAGATGTTGGGGAAACCTGCCAAAGAGCTCTGCAGGCAGCACTGGCAGCCCTCTTTTCTCTTTCTCATTTCTGAGGTGGAACAAGTTTTTACTTTGTATTTTTTTTGCTGACGAAAACTTTTTATGTGCCGAGGTTGAATTCTTACATGTGTGCATGTGTGTACGTGTTGCACGTGTATAGATGTATGAAGGTTTTAATGGAAGGGTGAGGAGAAGTAAATCTGAAGAGCTATTGCAGCTTTAGATTCATGTTTTTTTCATGCATTTTGTATAATTTTCGCATTCAACGCTGACATGCTATTGAGGTTGAAAAATGACCAGTTTATGAATTATTATAAACTATAGATCTGCAGTTTAATGTGGTCCATCTTACATTTATTAATCACATGTATATGATATGATATGTATTGATTGTAACCATGTTCCCCAGCTCTTCTTATTTATGTCCTCACAGCTCCTAAATACGTTTCCTGTTTGCTCCTCTGAGCAGCACCATTAGAAAAAGAAAAAAAATGACCATAATGATGGAGGACCTCAATCAGTATCCGGGTCACAAGAGAGGAGGGGATTGAAGGAGATGTGAAAGAGGAATGAGATGCACTTTTGATGTATCCGTCTTGTTGGATTGCTGAAAGTCCTTCTGGGAAACGCAGTTAATCACTGAGTCAGGGTGATGCAGCGAGGTAGACCAAAGCGAGGGTAATGGGTTGTCCAAGAAAGTAAACTGTAGCACTTTGAGATTAAATAAGTCCCACTGGCTTCAAATATCACAAATTGATGAACAGGGATTTAGGGGAAAAGGGAAAAATTTAATGTTTGATTTAGTATCTCAGATTTCAGAATAATCAGTCTATCACTGTGATAGAAAAACCTTTTATGTTTTTAAGACTGTGAGCCAGGCAAAAAATTAAAAAAATAAAACGATTTGAAGACATCGCTAAGGGGTCCTAAGATTGTAGGGGAAACTGTGAACCGTGTTATAAAAGCATTTTCTGAAATGGATTTGCCTGGAAAAAAAAAAAAAAAGTTTTATAGTGCGTTACTAAAATAAAACTTTCAGCTGTAGTTGTGTCTGCCTATGGCCATGGACTGAAACAATGTTTAAATGATATTGTGTATTTATATTTATTCCCACAAGAGACAACATTCTTTATAAATACATCTGGCTCATGGCGTCGATTTGAATCATTTTTTTAAATCAAACAAGAGGTTTATCAGAATTTTGAAAAATGGAGCTTTAGTGCTCATTCCAAAGTTGATATAAGTGGGCTAATGTTCTGTATAGTGAGCGGGTTGTTATTGCAGAAGAACCCCTCCAGGGTGAGATGGAACCAGAGCCGGCACTAACCCACTTGGTGCTCCTTTGGTATTGCAACCAATTCCACCACCAATCACAATATTCATAAAGAAAACTAAAGACACTTAAAGAAAACTGTCATACAGCTTAATGTTTACAGCTTTTTTTAATTTATCAGTACAGTCAGCGATAACTCGTCTGCCCTTCCTTCCCTACAAAGAGTAGGTAACGAGCAGGGATCAAGAAAATAGGGCTTTTTAAAATAAATGATGTAGATAAAATAGCATTAAGTAACAGTTAAACACGTTTCCTTCGTTTTCTTCTTATTATCCTCAACTGTTCTTCCTCCCTCATTTTGGGTGCCACGATGCCCCCTATGGACGCCAGGCGCCCCTAGCATTTGCCCATACTGCCTATGCCACGGGCCGGCCCTGGGCGGAACTCCTCCGCCTCGTGTTATGGTCCTGATCAACCTGGTGAGGCTTCATTCCTTGAAAAAAACAACCCACTCAATATACTACCCTACAACCAAATGAGTCCACTTTCTCTTGAAGAGGCTCGTAACTGTTGTACCTTTGGTTGAATGATTCTTAAATTGTACATCTCTGGTTCAGAACCACAAACAAAATATGAGAACGGAGCATCCTGAAAATAAATCTTTCCCCATGTATCGTATAACTCATGAAGCTGTGTTTGTTGCGTTTCAGAAACCTGTGAGACACTGTGGAACATCATTTATTGCATTTAATGACAGTATGACAAATGGAGAAAACACCTGAGATAAGCTCTGAAAAAGATGATTAAGCTCTGTGCAGTGCTTCAAACTGATGTCAGCGCATTACTCACAGAGACTGCAGCACTCAATAACACGTTCTCTATTCACCTCTTAATGAAGGAATACAGATTTTAATCCGACAAGCTGTCTTCTGTAGAGACGTCGCTGCTGACTGTGTGCGCTCTAAATTCTGAATGACACTGCAAATACCTGGTGAGGCAGGCTGTGTAATGGAAGCTGGCAGCTCAGCTGATGAAGTGCAGCTCCTGCTCTCCTGTCATGTAGAACAGATGAAACAGCAGCACATTTGAAAAGACGACATTGTAGCTGAACGATTAGTTTACATTTTCTAAACTGATCCAGAATGCAAATCCCTTATTTTTTTTTTTTTTTTTTTTACCAACAGTGTGATGATGTTCTTCAACTAAAGTTTACACATAAAATATCTATAAACCAATTTACCTGTTTTAAACAAATTTTGAGTTAATTTCATTATCTATCCATACACAATTCTACAATTCACTTAGCAGACGCTTTTATCCAAAGCAACGTACATCAGAGATGCATACACCCATTATCTATACCGCTTTTCCCATTTGGGGTTGCAGGGGACAGGAGCCAATCCCAGCTGTCATTGGGCAAGAGGCGAGTTACACCCTGGACTGTTCACCAGTCAATCACAAGGCAAGACAGATAACAAGCCACAGTCACATTCACACCGACGGGCAAATTTAGAGTCACCAGTTAACCTAACGAGCATGTCTTTGGACTCTGGGAGGAAGCCGGAGTACCCGGAGAGAACTCACACATGCACGGGGAGAACATTCAAACTCCACACAGAGAGGCCCTGTCTAATGGGGATTCAAACCAGGAACCTTCTTGCTGTGAGGCAACAGGGCTAACCACTGCACCGCCGTGCAGCCCGCGATTTCATAACCTCAAAAGATAATCATTAATTCCAAGGAAAGTCAAACTTTAAATAACCTTTAATTAATAAACCATATGTTAAAATTATAAAAGAACACATTTGATGATTTAAAAAAATCCCCAACATCGGAAAAAACCTGTTTATGTCCATTAGTAAACGGTTATCTTCATGTAATTATTAAATCAATCAGTTTGTGATCTCTTCTAAGTGAACATTTATAAAACAGATTCCAAGATGTTTTTCTTGATTCATACTTTATTTGCTGCCACCTTCATTCACAGTTTGATAGCAAAAAAAAAAAAAAACAGGTGCGGTTCAGATCTCGTGTACAGACGTCATTAAACAACAGAGTGATCTCACCTCGTGCCATCCTCGCTCTTATCGGCTGTCTTAGAGTTGTGAGGCTGTTCCCACAAAGCTAACCAACATTACAGAGCGGAGACATTAATCTGCAGAACTTCATCTCCAGCAGGCATTCACAATCCATCTGTTATGACAGATTACGTTTGCTAATTACACTAGCAGACATGCTGGCTTCTGAATTTTAATGATAACACAACCACTCTTCTACATCAGTCAAAAAACAAACGCTTCTTGCTTTACTTGAAAGAGTTTGACAAAGAACTGGAACTGGAACAAAACAAATATCTGACATCTTGGCTCTGACGGACCCCACCAAACTGGTCCAACCACCGTACCACCATTCATCTTCAGACTCCTGTGTGCCAGTGTCTGAAGGGGATGAATGAGGATGACGTTGTGATTGTGTTCAGCAGTGTCAAGTAAGAAAAATTACAATGTTCCCAATCCAATCTGCCTGTGATCAATTCCCATAACAAGTCGATGCACTTATCAACAACTTTAGCTAGCTAATAATTAATGTTACTATCATACTTGCATAAAACTACTGAAATCTTCCTGACGTTTTCAGGGTAACTCCATGTGTGGACGCAAAGACAAATTCTTTCACTCCTACTTTACCAAGAAACTTTCTTTTCCATTTTAGTACATTTTCCACGTGAAGTTGGGATGATCCCAGAGAGAAAACAGCAGGAAGT
The DNA here is from genome assembly GCF_963930695.1 of Labrus bergylta. Lineage (NCBI taxonomy): Eukaryota > Metazoa > Chordata > Actinopteri > Labriformes > Labridae > Labrus > Labrus bergylta. Next base: position 17,812,830 of record NC_089202.1, read on the forward strand.
ATTCAGGAAAAATTCAGCAAGAACAAGTGGGAGTGGATAATGATGTGTATAGCCTGCGACCGGCACGCGGTCAATTTACTTAAACATGGTTTCTGTTCGCCAGTATGTTCTTCTTCTCTCTTTTGATGATACTGAGACTGATTTATATAAAAGAAAAAAAATGTCACTGTAGTTTTTGTCCGCCAACTCCAGGTCGTTCTTTTTATGTCATGTACCACCGTCTGGGATCCTCCCCCTCCTGTCTCCCCCTGTGAGGTGCATGTGTGAACAACCAACTCAGGGGCAAAGAGAGACAGGAAGAGGGAGAAAGAAATAGACAGTTAGGAAGATATAATACAGACATAGCAATGTCAATAGTGATGATAGAAATATGAATATTATTACTTATTAATGGACCACAGCGTCACCTTTGCAGTGGGAAATGAGTTAAGGCTGTTTTACTTTGATGATGAATACTTGTCTTTATGAATAAATTACTTGTCCCTGAAAACTGTGAGTGTCAGCGCTAATGTTGCTTCAGAATTTGTCGATTTCACGAGGGAGATGCGAAATGCCAAAGTCCAAACAAAAATGTGTTAGAAAGAGAAATACAAGTATGAAAGAGCAGAAAGATGAAATGACACAGGAAGGGGAAGTAGATGACTCACAGGAAGAGATGGAGGTAAAAATCAAAAGGAAAAACCTCTTTCATCTCGTCCCTTAATGCTGAAGTTGTGGTGTCGGCAAACCTTCCTCTCTCTTTCAGCTCGGGGTTTTCCAAGCACTCACAAATACAGAGGAAGCTTTGTAACAAGTACCTGTTAGTAGATTACTTGAATATTGGGGATTTTTTTGGAATCCTATTGACGGAATAAAAATGGTCCAAACTGCAAACATATACAATATAAATATAATGGGAGGGAAATTAAAAACAAGACAAAATGGAAAGAAATCATGCAGAACAGTTGATGAACTATTAATTGATAAGCGACTATTTTAGTAATTGGGAATTACACGCCCAATGATATGGATGATGATGATGATGATGATGGTTTTGTTTAATAATGATTTATCGAATGGTTTTGAGGCTGTTTTTTTAGAACATCTGTTGACATTGTGCTTTACCTCTGTGCACTGCTTGTCAGCGCCTGTGTGTCTGATCAGACATGAAGTTGTTTGTTTGCTCTTACTGACGTTGTTTCCTCCTCTCCATCCTTTCTTATGTTTTACTTACTCTCATGTGTACAATGCTTTGGATAAAAGTGTCCGCCAAGTGAAAGTAATTGATTAATTTTCAATCATTTTCTATGAAAAATTCCAAATATCATTTTTTTCTAACTTTTCAAATATGAAAAACTTACTTTCCCTGTCTTGCTGGGTGTGTGAGACCTTTAAATGACATTGTGTAGAAGGAACCATAAATCCATTCATTAGGAAAATTACTGGAGTATATGTTGCAGCTGTAAAACCAAAGCCACAAAAAGAAAATCAAACCAGATCAACAAGTGATGCCAACAATAAACAACATAATCGAACAACAAGAAAAACAAAACAACAAACAAATAACAACAACCAATTCAACCAAAAACAACCGAACCAAACTAAAAGCAACAACAAAGAGCCACCAAAACCAATCTAAGAAAGCAGAACAGGAAGCTCGTTGGCAATTAAACTATGTATTTCATTAATATTGAGCCATATTGGTCAGCAGTATGTTACTCTTTACATATTTATGTAAATACGACTCATCCATTTATATTTCTTCATTAAGCTTGTTTTTGTGATTAAACCTTAAAGGTATAGCTCATTCTTAGCTATAAAACATATCCAGTTATTAAAAACAGTCACATGGGACACTTCGGTGAAATAAGGACAGCGACTGAGGAGATGACATAGGAGAGAAGAGAGGAAGGAGATTAATTATGGAATGTTTGGAGGCAGGACACTCAGTCTGCTGCACTGGGACACAAATGTTTTCAAACGGCTCCGTTAATCATCATTTCTTCCTCACAAAGAGCAGAAGGGGGGATTGAATTATTGATCCGTGAGGTGAAGGTAAACACCCTTTGAGATGATTACAGATGAGAACTGACTCCATCCTTCATTTATGATCCTTTTTTCACCTTTCTAAGTCAGGTCTCTCATTATTGTGATAAAAGAGTGTTGTTGCCTTCAGTCTTTCTTCTGAGCCGGTAATCTCCACGCTATCACAGCAGATTGATGACGCATCAAGGTTAAAACTGCCATCAATCTGCAACAGCCGAGAAGCAAACGATAAAAAACCATCGTTAACTTTCAACTCAATCGGCAGATCATGGCTTTTTGTCTTCCACTTACCAACCTGCCACACGTCAGACCAGACTGCTGACTGTTATAGTGAGTCAGGTTCCCTTTGTTTGTGTGTCCGTGTGTGTGTGTGTGTTCATAACACACTTCTGTTAATCCATCAGATGAAGCTGGATGGCTTCATAAAACACCGTATTGTGTTTTAACAAGCTTGTGTGAGGCAGATGGACGGATTTGTAAAATAAGACATTTATAACAGTGCAGGTTTACAGTATCTGACAACATTATTTTTACATTGTGCAACTCTTTACAGGTGCTTGCTGACCTGACAACTTCATTGATGGTTCAGTTTACTTTTAATCACAGTTTAATGAGACAAAGATTTAAGCTAACTTAAAATACATTAGCTGATAATGAGTTTCAAGCTCAATCCAGCAGCTTACAGTTTTTGTCATGAAATTTAAGAGACCATATGAGTAACATATTGTTTAGCACTATACTACAGCCAGGCTAGTGGCTATGTTGTATTCATAAGAAAAGTGGATCTCTGACCCAAATTTACCCTTGTCCCCATCTTTATTTAACCTGTTAATTTGTTGTGATTATTGTTGCTTTTTTTCTTTTGGACCAGAGTAGTAACTGTGACCCCAAAACGGTAAGAATCGGACCGTGACCTCCGTGCATGTACCTTTTCCAGTTCTAATAGGTGTTGAGACTGCTCATAAAAAAAAAAAAACACTACTGTGAACCTCATAGAGGAAAGATTTAAAGAACTTTTATGCTATTATGATTTGTGATTCTCTAAATTGAGTTCAACCCACTGGTTACATATGGAGATATTTTTGCTTGAAAAGCTCACACTTTGCCGTGATGAGAGCCCTATTGGAGAAGAAGTAAGAGTATCATCAAAGTAAGTAGGTGTTTTTCCTTTTAATGAATGGCGGTACAAATATTCATCACACTTCATCAACAAGGTAAAGAGACTTTTAGTCTTGTTACAGTAGAGCACCAACAGGCTGACATTGTTCTCTCCAGGGATGATTGCATGGCTAAAAACAAGTTCTTATGTGGCTGATCTGAAGGTAATATTTTACCTTTTGTTATGATAGGCGTGTTGTGAGCTGCCAAATTGGACTTTGCGGTGAGGCATACTGATATAAATGCCCATACGGACCATTACTCAGTGTCACTGCTTATTTTATTAGTCCTGCCTGACAGATGGGACCTCTGTAATAAACGGGAACTACTGTTTATGAAAATGACTTCATGGACAATTAGCAAGATGTGAGCCTGGGATAATAGTCGTCAAAATTCTGAATTGAAGTGAACAATGATGTTTTTTACCTCCCTCCAAGATAGCCATGAACTTGGTGTGACATTGCAGGCTCTCTGCAGCGACGCTCAACTTGTGTTCTGTTTTTGACTCTCAGGTTCAAAAAGATATCAACGTGACAGATTTCTTAATAGAAATTAAGTTCATTCATCTCTGACCTACAAGCCCTGGGAAAATTAATCAAGTACTTTGCAGCTCATCTCAACAATAAGGCAAATAATGGCTAAGATCAACAAAGGGAAATTGATGCATTTAGAATAATTAAGATCTGGAAGGTGATTATGCACTGAGTGTGTAAAGATAATTTGCCTTTGGCTTTGGCAGCTCTTCTTTGGATATCCTGGTGAATTAAGCTTTTCACAATGAGGTGCAGTTTCAGAGAAAACATTGTTCAGACATCCAGGCACCGAGGATTTTTGTTTTCATATAAAACTAATATTGTCAAATTCATCTTTAACTTTGTTTCTCACAAGGGGAAACTTGTCTTGCAGCCAGATAGAAACAGAAGACCATCGAGACTTGGAAAGAACTTGGGCTCAAAAAACATCATAAGAGCGTTAAACATAAATACAACCGTGAGTGGTACGCCTTTATCATTAAACCCTACAACTTTTACATCTTAGTTGTCGCACGAATTCTGTCAGGCACGCTGTTTGTAGAGGCACGATGAAGGAGTATCGTTGCAACCAAAAGACTTTTGAAAGTGAAGAAAAGACTTTGTTTGGTCAGAAATATTTAAAGAAATAAGAAACATATGTAGCTATTCTCCATATTCTCCATATAGCAAAATGGAGATTAGCCTTACAAATGGCTGTATACTTGGTCAGGACACTAACGGAGGGGGAGGAGAGGAAGAGTTGCTGTCGGAGAATTGTTTTGGTCTGAGAGAATGGTGCTAAAGTGCCACAACCACTGGATAAAAAGTCGCAGAGGAAACCTTTAATAGATCCAAAAGGCAGCCACATGTCCGATGTGTCCTTGGGTCAAGACATTTAACCCCGAATTGCTCCCGCTGCTTCGTCAGTGGTGCGTGAATGCGTATGAATGGGATTAGTTACTTCTGACGGTCACTACATAGCAACCTCTGCCATCAGTGTGTGAATGGGTCATATGTCCTATCCTATGTGATTGACTCGGGACCAGTCCAAGCCAGACTCTTGCTCGATGTCAGCTGGGATTGGCTCCAGACTCCGGCAACCCCTAGTATGAGGGTCTGCTGGGGTCTGGAGATTTACCTGGCTCAATACCCAAACCCACTTTTTTGCCTCATTGTGAAGCCATTTTTATAAATATACTGTATCCTTTTTTTTTGTTACATTTTTTTTCTGGTTTATGTACTTCCAGTTTCTGAAAAAGCATCATAAGGAACTGAATGGTAAAGCCATTAAGGAACCCTTTCAGTGTCTAGTACATCTGTTTAGCTTCCTGTCACTTCAAGAGGCATATTGTAAGTTCAGATGTTCTTCAGTGTACCTAAAGATCGCTTTTCATCATCTAATGGTCAGATCAATAAGCAGATCAATGAAGATTTACAAACCTTGTTGGTTAGAGGAACACTGGCTTTGATAGACACCCAGCAGTCTGCCTGTCAGCCTAATTGACAACATGTTTTAAACATACTGAGGACTTCGATGGCATACAGTGTGGAGACTAACAGAGCCGAGGTGTCAGTCAAGTGCAATTATGATAATCACCATCTGCTTTTGCAGACAGTGTTGGGCAAAGATTAGGATAGGCCTTCACTTTTACTTTAACTCTCTACATGCAATTTACTTTCCCTTTTCTTCAGCAGTCCCTCCAATTTAAATTCAATAGTGCTGTCAAAGTCTTTTGATTTCCAGACATTCGGCCGTTGTAGTATACTTGAAAGGCTTAAACTGTGGTGCTATCCTTGGTAGAAAACAGCAGCTTTGGTCATTTGAAATCTGTCATTTTTAAAGGGTGACTCGTCTATGAAATGTCAAAAAATAGTGGAAGATTAACCATACAATTTCTCAGAGCTCAATATTAGATCTTCCATCATTTCATTTGTCCAAACAAATTGAAAATCCAAAATGTATTTAATGTGCAACAATGAAAACAGAGAGAAGTCAGAATCAGAGGCCACTTCTATTTTTGCTTAAAAAAAAGTCTAAATGATTGCAGAATCTTTTTTTCTGTCATTCAGTTCATCAACATGTTTAAAAAGAAATGACCCATTAAACATCCAAACCCACATCTTCAGAATAACCTACCAGTTTGTTTCCAACATTCTTCCAGTACAGCACATAAAGTATGGTGTAGAACAGTGGTTCTCTACTGGTGGGTCAGGACCCCAAAGTGGGTCTCAGAGCTGTTTTCATTGGGTTGCAAATGTGTCTAAGAAAAATGCTGTCAAAAAGTCTGTGAAGCTTTTTTCTTTACGAGTTTGTTTCATTCGGTTTCTTTGTTCTATCACACTTTGTACTGTCACAGGTCCACACTGCACATCTTTTTTTTAAATGAATCTGATTGATTGAAAAATCAAATACATTTTACTTGCAAATTTTTATGAAGGAGTAGTTGGTTTGCGTCCAGAGGCTTGACCGAGAGCCACTAGTGTTGAAAGAAAAGCAGAAGATTTTAAATGTTATTTTCATTACATCCTAAGATGGTAACAAACCCGACCGCAAAAGCAAAGAAAATATGTGAAATACAAACACAAACACCTGACCTTCTCTTACAGCCAGCTGTGTGTTTTGCCGCAGTCGTCCAAACCCAGAGGTCAGCCTTTATGATTTCAGTTTTATAGATAGATATCAAACCACAGCTGTGATTTCAGATGTTAAGCAGAATAAACTCCCGGTTTCTCTTCGGTTGTTATCATAACGATCAACGTGATTATACGGACATGAAGAAAAAAAAAGCTCTAATGCTTGTTTGGTGTATGCACTAGATAAGTTCATTATGTTGCTGTGTCTTTACAGAGCTGATGGTCCCTCTGAGAATCCTCACATGTGAAATGGAAGCACAATGCAGCCATTCAGCAGCTCTAATTAATAAATGATACGCCATTGCAATAACTACAAAGCAGACAAGCAATCAATTTAAATCAAACGTATTGCTCCACTTCTAATGCAATTATCTCTCAGCTAACACATTGTTACGACTGGAGGGTAAACAGGGAACAATTTAGGACAAATGAACTACCTAATAATGCAGCTTCTCTCTCCAGATGTTGACTCAGGGTGCCAAATGACCCCTGGAGAATAAAGGGGCATGGCTAATGGACGGGTGGACAAAGGGATTAAACGGCTTTGTTGACATCCTAATCGTACTGCACGTTGCAAAACAAAGGGCAAATGATTGGTTGAACATCCCATAATTCAATTAACACAATATGAAATGTTTGCTCAGATCATTTTAAAAGGAAATATGCAAATGATTGGGTGGCAAAGCCTCCTATATATCACACATTTTGAATATTTCTCTGCAGTCATTTGTGTAAACTCAGTATTTGTGTTTTGGACAACTGGTAGAACAAGAATTTCAGCTTCAGTGCATCGTTTGTTTTTTTATATATATGTATAATATGTATGCTCCAAACTGATGAGTGGGTTATTTGATTAGTTGATCAACAATTTCTGAATCCTCTCTTTTAGAGAGTTTCTAAAAAAAATGTAGCTCCATAAATCTCTCTTTTATTAACATCAACAATTCTATTCATCATTCTATTGTATCCATTCATCCACAGGCAATACAGCTTGTTCTGTTTGGGGTTGCCGGGGGCTGGAGCCAATCAGCTGTCATTGGGCAAGAGGCGGGGTACCTCCTGGACTGGTGTCCACTTAATCAAAAGGGCTGACATTCAGAGACAGATGATTCATGCTCACGCTCACACCTACAGGAAATTGAGACCAATTGACCTAAAGAGCATATGGAACGTGGGCGTATGAGTACCCGGAGTGGTTATGGTTAGGTGTAAAAGCCTTGAACACTTTTTATTAAACATACTTGGTTCTGCTTGGTCGATTAGGCATACTAACTACCGGTATCTGCTATCACTTGATAACAAACCGTTGTTAAGCAGGACACATCGTTAGAAAAGTAGACAGTTCTTAGGGATGCGGCTTTAATCACATACCCTGGAGGACAAACTGTAATCATATCAAGCTGCAGAAAGAAGTTTGGTTAACTTGACGTTGGTCCGTTTACTGTGGGGAAAAGGAGAAAGGATTACAAGGAGGTTGAAAGACGCGATCATTGCAGGCTATGACCGAGAAATCTCCAAAGCAGAAGATGGCACATGAAGTAAACGGGCAGTGTAGTTTTTGTTGGTGTTTAGAGTCTGGTTAAAGGAGAATAAAAGGTGAACAGAGTTTAACAATGACGATGTGCTGCACTAATTCATCTGTTCACCTTGTCTGTTCTTCACCATCTGTGGAAATGTTCTGTTTAATGTGAGTAATGAAAGCCGGTTTAGCTCCTTTTTTTACGAAGGCTGCAGTGGTAAATGTTGCTATGGTGTCAGGGTCTGGTCTCATTCTGTCAGGGTTACATAGGCTACAACGATAACAACCCATTGACTTCACATGATCACTTTCCTTTTTTCTCAATGACCTTGGATTCTTTAATGGCAAAAATAAATGTTACAATTCATAAATCAAATTATATTCAATTAAAATAGAATGAAAAGGTGAATATACTGTTGCTTCTGTAGTTGTGGACAATTAAAGCGGGACTAGTTTTCTCTGTCATTCTGTGATCTAAAATAATCACCCACATCTGCTGTGGTTCTTGGAAAACTGAAGCACCTTATTAAAAGCCAACAACTTTAAAATAGCTGTCATTGAAACAGTTTATCTATAAGACAAAAAATGATTTGCCTAATTAGCAATGCAATCCCAAGGGGTTAGATTTTTTTATTTTGAAGGAGAGAGGCACAACGGAAAAGTAGAGTCCTTGGAGAAGCACAGCGACATGATAAATGTAAATGCACTTCTTTCATCATTCAGCCACAGCACAGAGGGAGGCAGGCGGCTCAGAGGCTCGGCGTTGGCTGGCTCGATGCCCGCTGTCTGTCTTCCACACTTGGCATATTCAGAGTCCTCCTGGCATTGCCAAAACAAGCCTCACACCTCTGTGGGGAATTTGAACCCCAGTGCTTATAAAGACTTAGAGGAAAAAATCATCTTTACCTCATCATGCCTTCATGAATCACTCTTGGATGAAGCTGTTACATTTGATTTCTAAAAAAAAAAAGAAATGTTTTCAGCAGCTCCCAGATGTGTGCCTGACTGGAATGTGATGCAACTAAAACAGATACACTATTAAATGACAAGAAATAAATGTGGTATACAGTGAAGGAAAGAGCATTTAAAGGAGAACTGGTAGGGACAACACTCCTCCATTATGTTTGCTGTTAAAAAAAAACTGTTTGGTTAAAAAGTGTAACGATTAAAAAGTGAGCACAGCTGGAAACTTCTCTTTTCTCAAATATTTCTTGGAATGCTTAAAGAAAAAGTCTGTGAAAAGATTTGTATTTTCAAAGCATCCCATTTTGAGGAACTCCATCTCTTTGAAATCAAACCCAGTTAATAGAGATGCAGTGAAAAAAAATATCATAAATGTTGGTTTCCAAGCAACACAACAACTCGACCTGTTTCAGAAAGCATAAAAACTAAACAAACCCCCCTCTGCCTTCGAACATAATCAAAGAAAAAGTAAACACCTGTGCTGCAGAGTAACTCTTCCATATGTGCAACAACTAATTATAGTTGTTAAAACTTTACCAGCTCAAACTTTATCTTTAGAAAATGATTTTAAAGCAGCATAACACCCACTGAAACCCCCCTGATTAACACTTATGGGACATGTACCTGTTGACTAGCGGCAGGTTTGCAGGAATGCAAAACAAATCTCCATCAGCACTGTTAACATGCCCCAAAATGCACTGTGCTATCATTTGCAGTCATAGAAATGATTGTGTAGAATACAAATGTCTCCTTAAAGGCTTTATATGCAATTTTTTAATCCAGCAGATGTCGCCCTTGAGCACCAGCATGAAACCAAAACAACTTGCGCTGCATTGTTGTGTTAACATGCTAATGCTAGCGATCTTTATTATGCTCGTATCTTCACACTGCATGTAAATTTACCTGAAATGACCGTGATCTAGAAAATTAAGCAGTGAGTACAGTATGTTATTCTTCTTTTCTCTAGTCCCTCAATTAAACAACTTTTACACGTGAGGGGATGAGCCGGCCGGCTCTGAAAGCATCACAGACAGCGGGACTCGGGTGTTACACCCATTGTAGACAGTCATTACTCACGGAGTTATTTTCAGAGGATATACTTGATTTCTATTACATTTAAGTGTGAAATATTGCATATAAAGCCTTTAAGTGAGCGAGTCATTAGTGGTGTCACTCAGTGCAAACAGTTTAGTTTTTTATTGTCAGAGGTTTTAAGACTCTCTGCTGTCTTCTTAGTACAATGGAGAAGAATGGCGTTTCATTTATGAGGCTCAAAAGGTCATAATATGAAACAGAAAAACTCAGCAGTTCCTTTGTGCAAAAATATGGAGTTAGATCAGTCTCAATATTCACAAATGCACACAGAAGGATTCACAAATGTATTTCAATGCACACACAAATATTTTTAATTCGATATAAATGTAAAACAAATCCACAAATAAAAAAACAAGATTCACAAATGTATTTCTGAGCATTGTGCTGGTCAGAATAAAGATGACTTAATCAGACAGCTAAGCTAATCACTGTCTGCGCAGATGCAACGCTAAAGTGATCATATTAAATCATACCCTCGAATCTACGCTACTGTGATTGGCTGAATAGGAAGGAGACATCTGATTGGCTACAGACATTTCCCAGCTGAAAAAAAAATGCATTCGGCAGGGGAGTCTCAAAAGTCCCACACACAAATGCAGTGAGATTCAAAAATGACAACCAGTTTGTAAATGCAAACTGAATAGTTTATATATAAATGTAACAAGATACAAATGTGTTTTTTAGATATACATGTATATTATATATTTGTGGATTTCTATTACATATAAAAACTATAAATATTTGTGTGTGAATCAGAAATACATTTGTGAATCTTTCTGTGTGCATTTGTGAATATTGAGACTGATCTAACTCCATACAAAAACAATATGCAACAGACTCTGTTTATATTGATACAGATCCTACTATGAACTTCATCCATTAATCTTAACAGCTACTGCAAACAATAAATATTGAAATTAGGGATGGGTCATGCTTTTCAAATATTTGAATTTTCATTATGAATAAAAAACAAATCTGGTTTGCATACAACATTCAGCACATCTAAAAAAGAACACACAAGGTTGTAATGTGGTAGTACCGCCAGACGGTGGCTGTAGTGTTTTTGAAAGTTGATGCTAACAGCAATTAAATAACAAAAGAAGAAGACAGCATAACCGTCAGGTGACACAAATGTAGCCAAGCGTCGCAGACAGTAGAGATGCAAAGATACTAATTTGAGATCTTAGGTAACCTATCAGTTTAACAATCTGTTTCACTTAAAACTGTTACGTAATACAGTTAAAATTGTGATGCTAAATCTGTTAGCTGGCTAAAGTCAATTTCCGTAATGCTTAGTATCAAGCTTAAAAACTCAGATGTACATCGTCAATCTTTGAGGAAATGTGTCACTGACAGACATTCCAATTTTATTCAAATTATTGCCAATGACTTTAAGATAGTATGTTTATTTTAAATGCACATCTCTAATCCCTATCCCCCATCCCTAGTAATGGAAGTTCATAAGATTGTCCAAAACCACAATCAAAACTGGGTTGTAGTATGAGTCCAGTATAGGAGTAAAAAGATTAACATACCTTTCTCAGTATTTCTCCCCCACTGCACTGGAGCAATATTGAGACACACACAGGCGGCAGCTTCTTCAAAGCTTTAAATCTCTGCAGAAGACAGTAAGCGGTGTGTCACAGATGCTACACAGTGTTTACAAATGAATATGTATGACAGCGGGAACCATAACAATTAGCATTAGCTTTCATCAGGATTCTGGGTTAAATCACTTCGCTCATGAGGCTCCTCAAAGCCTTTGAACATTAAAACACTTAATTGACAGGGAGGGTGGGCCACGGCAGAACAATCATGCTGTAGACGTGTGGGGAGGGGAGGGGGGGGGGGGACAACATGGGTGTTTAATCTACAACTTTTCATCACTTAGTATCACATGTTCTGTCAAATATACACGTCTTGAACTTGTAATACTTAATTGACTTAAAATAAAAAACAGTTTTGCAAGACATTATGTGAGCTGATGTAAGCTCCTCTGTTTGGGCATCATGTTCACAGAATTCAAAGCTCAAACTAATTTAACATTTTAAGCCAATATGTTTGAGTGATAGTTAAGGAAAGATGGATACACATAAAAAAAAAAAAATCTAAACTCTGTGGCACACTGAAAATAACTTCACTGTATTTTATTGTGAGCGAACAACACGTTTCGCCTTAAGCTTCCTCAGGTTCACCCAGCACACCCAGCACGAGGAAGCAAATTATGTGTGGAAACATTAAAGTTCATTACCTCATTAATAATTCTCATATTGCAGACACCAGTCTGATGTGTAGGGGAAAAAAAGTCTTGCACAAACACCCCCCCACCAGAAGATGATACTCTATATGCACAGCCCCATTCTGATGCTGAAAGTCAGATTCAGTTCAAACTGATTCTGATTCTGTGTGTAAGTAGAGGCGGGCCGAGCGACACCATCATCTAACTAAAAAGTGTATTTATATGATTTTTTCTTTGTGACTTAACACCTACTGAACTATAAGCCTCAGCTGCACTTTGTGCTAAGTGCTAATTAGCAGAGGCTGGCACATTGTCACACTCGACTTAGATTTGAACAGATGCGATGTAATGTAAACAACGTTCAACCTGCTGAATATCAGCAAGTGTACATTGTCTTTAGTTGTAATTCAGGAGCATGGCAGAAGGCACAAAGCTTGCACAAAGCCTCGTGCTGCTTGTTTACAGCCTTCCATCTCTCCATTTTAAACTCTTGATCTGTTATTTTACCCTCACCTTTAGTATGAAGCTCCATCACCCTTTGCCTGTTCTGTGCAGAAACCTCTGGTGTGACCTCCTCAGTAGAGAGCCTCAAGCATGAATCTGTAAAAATACAACACAGTGTGTTTATGGATTTCTGCATCCTGTCTACCTGCAGATTTGCAGAACGCCCTCCCTCTCCTGACCCCTTGAGCTGCCTGTGAGTTATTTTTAGAGGTATTAGGAGCTGATTATGCAGTTGTTCTCCCCTTCCGGGCGCTAACAAGGTGTCGGGGCAGCAGATGAGGCCGGCCTGGCGGACCTTCAAGTGTTGGCAGCGCAGAGCAGCACAAGATGTTCTGACAGGCACGTCCTAGAGTTGCACTAGTTCCTCTATCTGAGGACTGAGGCATCTGTTCAGTGCACACATGTGAATCCATGTACAGAAACACTCAGTAAACACGCACACACACACTAAGACATAAAAGGAAACAGCTACTTTTACTCAAACACAGTGTAGACGCTTTCTTTCACTTTAAGTCAGTCAGGGCTTGCAGCTAAATTGAATCAAATATCCTCTAGCAAGAAACTGAAAGTAGAGACTATAGTAATCTAATCAGAATGTATAATTGAATATGAATATTAGATGCATAGCTTGACTAAAAGCATCGTTTCTAAATCATAATGTAGTTAATAATCACATTAAAGTTTTAATCATCATAAAATGTGATAATGGCAGGAGACAAAGTCGTAAGAGTTTTCATATTATCTGGATTAGTGCTTTCCAATTATCAGTCTCCACGCTAATCAAATATATACGAAACAATACTCCATCAAAGCATCAAGAAATATGAGAATATAAACTTGTTTGCTGTGATTCACTTTCCGTCGTAAACACTTTTCAATGTCAAGGATGTTACGCAAAACCGAGCTGAGTACAGAATCTCTCTTCTAGAAAATGCATCATCTATGCTGCTTTCAGGGTTTCCCCCTTTTTAAAAAACAGTTTGTCTGAGTCTAAGAGAGCTGTTTTAGTTTATTCAGTTTATTCTAAAGCGACCCTGCGGCTGTCATTTTCCCTGAAAAAACATCCAAAATGGAATTCACAAACGAGTCCCACACATCGGGTTTAATGAAAGAGAATTCAGTTTTCAGTTCATTGATTCTCGCTGTCCTTGGCTCGCTGCAGAGAGTGAGTTCAGTGTAAAGCAACAGTCTGCTGACAGGAGACACAAACAGGAAAAAGGTGGTGAATTGTGTGTCAATCAGCTCTCCCTTTGTGTCTTTCAGCATCCCTTCCATTCAAAATGAGGTTTTTTTTGGCCTTCTTGTGCCTTTATCGGAGAGATAGGAAGAGAGAGTGGGGGATGAACATGCTGGAAAGGAGCAACAGTTCGGACTCGAACCCTTGGCCACCTGTCTGGAGGATCACAGCCTCCACACATGGGGCGTGCGCACCAACAACTGTGCCTTCAACGCCCAAATTTGAATGAGTTTTTTCGTAGATGTACGAGCCTGTCTGTATTGATTCTTGGTATTCTCGTGCTTCAGTTATTGCGACGCTGCTGTCTGAGTCTGCGATGAGAAGATTTGCGTTTCAGTTAGAGAAAATAGTTTGAACAATTGTACTGGGCATTGATGAAATCTGTAATGTGCTCATATAATATACGTAGAAGTGAGTTAGTGAAATATCATCTTGTATACTTTAGAGTTCAGTTATTCACAGTCTTACAGAGATGAACATTTTTTACATTAAAACAGTAAAGCTGTCAGTCTCGTCACAGAATTGAAAGCATTTTTTTTTTTACTCAGTCCTGTCTCGGTCTCAGACTGGGCGAACTCCGGATTTAAAATCAAGACCGGTCAAGACTACCACTGATAGGCCATTTTTTCAAGTCATTTCTGTGACTAGAAGGAAAAACGGCCCTTTTCTAAAACAACAAAAGTTATTTTTTTCCCCCGGTTACGGCCGCACGCCAGCTTGATGATTTTTCAATGATATTTATGGTAAATAAAAAAACAGAAGTAGAGATGATCTGTAGCCAGCCATTTTGGCACACGTTTGTTGCTATGCAACGGCAATGACACATCATAGTGCGGGTAGACTTGATCCATTAACTTTTCTTCTTTGTTCTAAACTTTCCACCATTGTTGTAGCAGCTCTCTCTGGTGTATTGGATGTTGTCATTTCCGGTCTCATCACAATAAGACTCCACACTGCTCCTTGCGGTTATATGCATAGTGCATCTTCCGTAGCGTTAATTTCTGACGACGTGCAGAACCAACGCTCCAAACCACAGCAGGACACGCAAGGCTAATATCATGCGTTCCTGTCGGCATAGTTAAAAGCAATATGCTCAGGGCTTGAGGGCGGTATGACAGTAAAGAAGTCTGAGAAGCACTGACCTATACTGAGTAACAAGACAGGAACCATCCTGCCAATCCTTCCATATTATCTCCCTTGCCTTCCTCTACACCAGGAACCCCGAGAGAAAATAACTATGTTCAACAAACCATGAAAGTGTGCAGACAAGATCTGAGAGGGAGGAAAAGAAGAGGAGGAGGAGGAGGAGGGGGAGTTTCAAATTAAGTCTTAATATGAAGTGTGTCATTCCGGGAAATGAGACGTTCAGTACCTTAGAAATGGGACAAAATTGCTTCAGGCATGAGATGTCCCACTCACTTAATTATATTTGAAGTTATTCCCTTACATGAAACTTTACCTTGTCAGATTGTGACATTTGAGGTGAGATGCTTTGTTTTGTTTCTTTGAGAACTGCGTGAGTTGACATTGTTGTCCCAGAATACATCTAAAGGATTTTTGAAGTGAAGTCTGTGATTTTATCCAGAGGAGGTGGTAGGTGGATTAAGGAGAGAGGATAAGGAGACAGAACCTGTCACTTCACTGTTTCTGTCACCAGAGACAAAGAAAAAAAGGCTGCTTGTATCTTTATCTGCTGTTTGTTTGTGCTCCGGCATCTTCCTTTCTGAATGTCAAAAATGTTTCACGTCAAAGACAAATCCACATTTTCAGGTGATGTTTGTTGGGTTTATCTACAGCTCCTTTAACTTTCAGGCCAAAGAAATGCAAAAATATAAACAGTATCCTGTAACATGTGAATCCAAATATCCATCAGTGCAACACCACCAACTACGGTATTAAAAAAAATTAAGTTGAACAATCACATTTCTAAAATTACAGTTCATTGTACTTAAACTAAAAAGACCACAGTAGAATTTATCAATTTGAAACAGTTATCATAATTACATTTCTTAACATTATTCGTCCTAAGAGCTTATTGAACTGTCTTATATAAATACGTTAAAATTCCTTCAAAAAATATTTAAAAACTCAACAGCTTTGCTGATATCTTGTCACAATCTGTAGTTAGTTGTTGTATCTGGATGTTGCTTAAGTAACTTTAATATTCTTTGATTCGTGAAAATCATCATTTCCATCTGTGCAAAAATGAATGGACCAAATAGAAAGGTCAACTTCAGGTGTACTATATACGTATACAGTGCACTGTGTTTTAAAAGCTCACTTGATGCTTTGCTGTGTTTCTTTTGGCTGGCTTAAATATTTTACAGCTTTGTCCTATATATTTGTTTTTATACTAATGTGTTGAAAATGCCTCAGTACAGGCAAAGATCAGGAATCCATTCATCTATAAATGTATTCATACCACAGTTTGAAATCCTTGTAAAAGAATACACTTGATTTTTTATTTTTTTTGCTGCTTCAGAACAATACACAACATGTTGCACTTTGAGACCACATGCATGTTCTGTTCAAGGCAAAGTAAAAGGACCTTAACCAAAAAACTAAGCTCATCTTGAAATATAAATCACTGGAGTTTTACGGGCCACAAAAATTCACAATTAAAAAGACTTTGCATTGTATGTAAAATTGACCAAATAAACTAAATAATTTAATTAAAAATAAACTATAAATGTCTTGGTTTGATACTTGTTGTTGCAGCTCGCAAAGTAAATGTTTTGATTTGCCACATCTGCCAAATATAAAATAGAATAGGGTATACAACATATTCAGTAGGTTATCTTTTTTCATAATTTCATTTGAGTTTCATTGTATTAAACTAGCAGTTTCACCAGCAGAGTGTTCTATATGGATTACAACAAACATTATCACCCTGCAGTGTAAAGCGGTGACGCACATACATGCACAGTTACTTTCCAGTTAAGAGATCATCCTGTGTGCATTATTTAGATCTTTTCCATGAGTGTTTGATCACTGTATTTAAGGGATCAACGCAAATGTGTACATCTATTAGAGGTCGGAAAAAAACGTTTTATGAAAAAAGTCGAGATTCTTACCTTGTGAGATTTGAAATAGATCAATAACTTCCAAAAATCAACTTTTTTGTTTTTGGCTTATCAGTCACTTCGTGCTATGTGCTAAAACTAGCTCTTGAACTCAGTAGAATCTCAAATGGAGCAGCAAGAAATTCAACCAGTCTCACGGATGACCAGAGTAGTTCCTGAAGTATGTACTAGGTCAAACAAAGACTTTGAATCAAGAATCCAGAATCGTTTTGACTCGAATATAGATTCTCCAACGAATCGAGACCCCAAGAATCAAAATTGAATTGAATCCTGAGACACCCAAAGATTCCCAGTCCTAAAATATATATATATATATATATATATATATATATATATATACATATATATATATTTATTTCTACAGATTTCAGAGATCTAAGAAAGATATCGGACGAAATATTGTGGCTGTTTTTCGGCACCAAAAATCCCACATCTACTTTTAACCCCTCTTCCCTCCGTGACGCCCTTAGCGACCCCCCAGGGGATGGGACCCCATTTTTAAAAACACTGTCCTAAACCACTGTCCAGTTGATTCTGCTTTGGAATTAGCAAACATTTAAATCTACTAAGTCTCCATAACCTGACACTTCTTCCAGATTTAAATCCAGCTCCAGACGGGACAGCTGGAGGACAGCGGTTGCTGAAAAATTGAGATGGATCTTCCCTCTCTGCAATTAATTGACACTAAGTCCTGCCAAGACATACAGCAGTGCAGACATTTCTGTTTCCTCCGCAGCTTGTCAGAGACTTCTGGATCAGCTGAGAAAAAAACGAGAGGGGAGGGTATTACCTGTCTTGTTTGTCCTTCACTATCAGTCTCAGGTGCATTGAAATGGACAGTGATCCTCCCAATTATGTCCCTGAACAAAATCAGAAGAGCTCATACGTGCCTCTTCTTTTCATCAACATCTGAGTTGAAGGGAAGGACAGTGCAATGGTGCATACCTCAGTTTTAAAAACCTTGACACTTTGTTTTTAGGCTCACCCACCTCGGCATCAGCTCTTTTCTAAGGTGACAGTCAGTGGCGATTCTACAGTCTATTGGGCCCCTCCAACCAGCGTTTATCACCACCAGTAGGCAACTGGAGTGTGTGCTGTCAGATGGGGCCACCTAAGGAGGTTCCTACTGTCATTGGAAAATTTGCACATTTTGAGCCACTGCTGTGGTGTAAACTTTGTCAGCCCTTGAGGCCCCCCTACTGGCCGGAGGCCGCAAGCAGTGGCCTGCCTTGCCTGTTGACAGTCAGCACCTCTGGTGATAGTCAGAATAATGCCACCAGTTTCATGACACTTAAGCACCATTTTTATGAATTTACTATGAAATGCTAATCATGTCAGTAATGCCTGCTGATTCTATTTAAAGGCTGGAAAAAAAAAACATTGAAGCAATCACAGTGAAATTAGGATTCAGGCAACATCAGGTGGAGGGAATTCATTTGAGGAGGAAGGTATTAAATCTTGCTTTGTGTGCCTGACACGGTGAGAGAGATGTAAACCCCATCAGTCATTTTCTGGTCGTGATTGCTGGAACTTCGCACGACCCTGAGACATCCCCCGTCAATTAAATCTGCGGTGAACTTTCTGGAAGCAAATACCGAAACAAATGTTAGTGCCAAATGAGCTCAGCTTCTTCCTCTTTTGAGATTCACTGCAGGTTTGTTTTTCCTTCTAACCAGCAAATGAAAAAAAAATAGTCCAAACTTCAAGGCCAATAAAAAACACACAACAACCGTGATTGTTTAAATGTACAAAGTTGCACAGGTCTTTTTTTTTTTATCAGTATTTGAAAAATATTCAACAATGAAAGTTAAATCAAACAGTAAGAATAAGTAATAACAATAATTAATATCAGCAATAGCTATACTTAAAATCAGAACTTTTTAGTTATTTTTTTTTCTTTTACTGATACACCTGAGGGAAGCAAATCAAAAGAGAACCCAGAAAAAAAAAATAACCACTGAAGTTCAGAGAGAGAGAAAAAAAAATAAATCACAAAATCAAATCAAGACAAGCTCATACAGGGTTCACTCGATTCATCTGTATGTACAGCACATTCGCTCCAACACTGTGCAGGACATCGGTGATGAAAAGAACAGTGATGGAAATGAAATCTCGTATCTCCGCAGTCGGCTCTCGGGCTTACAGCCTTTAACATCAGTATTGGCAGCTGTATGGATTCACATGTCAAGGCAGAGAAAGTACAACAGAAACAGGGAAACCCATTTGAAGTCGGCTCGGAAATGTGTTCTTTATCCTTTTGTGTGTGTGTGTGACTGTGTGTGTGAGTGTGTGTGTGTGAGTGTTACGGCTACAGAACTGACAGAACATTTGTCACATTGACTTTAAAGGCGGAGAGGACTGAGAAAGCATCGCCCTGTTTACAAAAAAAGAACCCAAGCATACAGAGGAAACACAACCCAACTTCAGTCTTGTTTTAATAAATGGTCCCTGGATGCATAAGACACTGCCACTTTCACGACACCTCCTCACTTGAAAAATAATCATTCAAGCTTGTTTCAGTAAGAAACATGACATCAACATTAGTTCGGAGGTGGCTTCAAGGGTCACATTTCATGTCTGTACATTAATCAATACTCATTACAATTCAACCCTTTTTTATAAATTTAACTTTCTTTCAAATCTCAACAAAAACACATTACTTGGAAAAAAAAAGAAGAAGAAGAGGGAACTAGAAATGCAAATAAACCTTTGGTCAAAGAGTGTACTCACAAAGGAAAAAATGCAATGACGAGATAGAAGGAAATCATTCATCACCGAAGATTAACGAAACAAAGAACTCAAAGAGCAAAACTCAAGTGGTTTTCTATACGCTTCTCTCTCTTTCTAACAATATGGCCCATGGGTCAACCCTCCTCCCGTACATTTGGGTCTGCAAGTTATACTGGTTTCCTCACAGAGGAAAGAAGGAAAGAAAAAAGGTGCTCTTTTCATGAAAGTCATGTTTGTTTTGATTGTCCACAAAAAAAGAAGTGCCAGCAGGAAGTAAAACCCGGCAAAAGGATATACAATCACAGCGTAAAACGACAACATCCTTTACTGGAAAGGAATTTGAGAGTCCATAACAAGCTCCTGAAGAGACTCTGAACCTGCATTAAATTGGTGTTTTGCGATATTTGTGTGACTCTTTTGTGTGTTCGCACATACACATGTGCAAAAAAAAAAAAGAAAAAAAAAAAGTCTCTGTGTTCAGTCTTATTCAGAGACCGTCTTGTCCTGTGTGTTTTCCTCCTGCAGGCAGCTCTTGCGGACAACGGGCAGCGGGTGGGCTTCTGTGTTGAAGACCCAGTCCTCCAGAGGGAGAAGGTCGTCGTCAGAGAAGAGCAGGTACAGATACCTGAGCAAACAGGAGGGAAACAAATTCAGTGCCATTGAGGTTCACAGGCTTACAAGAATACGCTCATTCACCTTCTTTCTGAGATTTGATGTCACTCTTGTGTGTGTAAATTCAATATTATTCCTTAACGATCAGATGATTAGCCTCGCTTAGCATACAGACAGAAAACTTCTTCACCTAGCTGGGCTGTGTCAAAAGAAGAAAAAGTTCCCAGCCAATCCTTAGAGTCAAAGATGATCAGATGTAGTCTTTTCTTTGCTGTACCCTGATGTGTTGTTCTCGATGTAGACATACTGTCGCAGTTTGGCTCTCCTCTACTACAACTAGGCTTCTCACTGCCAATGTGTCTTCATAGTGATAATTAGTCATACATTCACAGTTAAGCTTGGCCATTTTGATGGACTCGATTTATTGCAGGATGTATTTCCGACCGCGCTACAGTAAAGGCGATATGCCCCCTATCAGCGAGTTACTGCACCTTCTTCCAGTTATATGATCACGTCACATACCAAACAATCGACAAGCAAGTTAGCAAGCGGCACACTTTTCGTCAGCTCTGTACATTTCTACATTTCTGTCTCTCTAGTTTATGGTAGTTTCCAAAGGCAGACGTCAACAAGACTTCTGCTATGCTACATCTTCCAGCTCAAAGCCCGACCCGAGAACTGTGGGGCGTGTGAAGGAGGCCCTGGGTCATTTTGGGTCAAATTGAGGTGTATTCATGCAAGAGTAAATATTTTGTCAGCCGCATAATCTAGGTGTGATGGTCCAACTTCGACAAAATTGACTTACACTTAGTACAATCGCATTCTGACTTATGTGTTTACATGCATTCTAAGAGTCCAGTTTTAGTTGGACTAACACAATACATTGATTTTTTCTCAGAGCATATAAACAAACTGAGTGTGTGAGTGTGAACTACTAAAACTTTGATGCTGTCAGGAGTGGACAGTACAATAAACACTACATGTAGCCTCTCAGTTAAAGCCTCCATGATCATTGCATTTTACAGTTAGTTGAAAAGTATCGGTCAGTGATAAGGATTAAGACAGTTATTGTGATCAGGGTCATGTAGAGTCAAAATGAAACAAAATCCAATGAGCAGCATGAGTAAAGCCAAATAATCACAATGTAGATTTTGGTGGTGTAGTCTGCACAAAAATCAAAGTGTCAAAATGAAAACAAAGACAAGTTTTGGTATTACTCAGGGAGATGTGTGTGTACAGCTTGAAATGAATATTCTGCTGTGCCATTTTAAAAAAACTTTTTTTTTTTTACAGATGAACAAAGGAAAGGTTTTTAGGCTACAGACACAGTAACAAAGTCTGTCAGATGATTGTATTTTTCAGAGGACGTTTTTTTGACATGAATAAATTGTAGAATAAAAGGACTGTTATTCTTTAACCACTCAACCGGAACATTTTCTTTGCGTTTATCACTAGTGTCACGCAGGAATGCCTCGCTAAATGAATCTTCTATTACTAATTTATTTCCAAGCTAAGATTCCACTGTCATGATTTGTCACTTTAATGAGTGAATCCACATCAGGTGGGGTATCCTGCTGGTAGAGGCTGCAACAAGATCAGTATGTTCAGTGACTATGATTTATTTTTTAGAGATATTTTTGGGGCCTTTTTTTATTTTTATTGGATAGTACAGCTGAAGGGAGTCAGGAAACGTTTGGAGGAGAGGGTGGGGAATGACATGCAGCAAAGGGCACTGCCGCTGCGACAAGGACTACAGCCTCTGGGGCGTTTGACTCAACCACTAGGCTACTGGCGCCCCAGTGGCTATTATTTCTGATTCCCTTATCTTTAGAAAATCCGGCTCTCTTCCATCACTGGCTCCGATACAACATGGCTTTCAGGAATGATTCACATCACTTAATAACTCAAGAATGAGGTACGGTGAAATTGAAGTGACCAAGTGCACGCCATCCACTCGTCATTCATGTTTCTTTTACAATAAAGAGGACCAGATGCAGAGCGTGATTGGAATCATCTCAGATGACTGGAGGGGAGATGAATCACCGGCGTTCAGAGTGGAACCTACATTTCTCTCTATATCTACGATGGTTTATGCATGCAGACTGCAAAATGCCATCTGTTGCAGGGAGATGTGGTGAGAGAAAAAAAAAGAACCTACTTGAGCGTCTCTGAGAGGAAGAAGCTCTGCTGCATGTTATCGTGGCTGACTGTCATGGTGTAAACATCACGGATCCCAGAGAAGCCGGACTCCACTCTGCAGTGCTGCTCCAGGGCCTGACAGACACAGAGAGGAAGAGAGAGAGAAAAGGTTTAAATATGAACATGTGTACCTCCAAAAACATTTTCATTTTCTCGACAAAGTTAAGACAAGTTCTTATAGTTTCCTGCTTGTTATGCAAATTTGAATAGGTTACAATTACTTCACATTCTGACAAGTTTTTTAATTTTAAGGGGACATATTATGAAAAATCCATCTTTACAGTGTTTTTGAACATATATTTGGGTTACCTGGGTGTTTACTGACCCACAAAATGTGAAATAAACCCATCCAAACCTTTGTTTGTGGTCTGCAAAAGTCTTACAACACAGAGAAAAATGCTCCGTTTCAGATTTGCTCCCATTGTGACATCACAGTGGGATTCTTGTAAAAAAAATCGCCTCCCCTCATTTGCTCATTGCATTTAAAGAGACACACACACCAAAGGGAGCGTTCTGAGAGAGCTGGTTTATACAGGGTCACAAACCTCCTCTGGTGCTTGATTAATGTTATATTTTTACCAAAGCACAGCACAGATGTTTCATTTAGACCACAGGGGACTGTTTGAAAAGGTGAAAAAGGGGGGATAATGTGGCCTCTTTAATGACAAACTGTACCGAGGATATCACAACACGTATCAGAAAAGGACCTTATGCTACTTATATGATACACTACGGCTTGAAAAAGAGAACATCCTACTCAACAGCAGTGTTAATGTACATCTAAAGGAAGAGTAGAAGATGTCAAGGTTTCAGCCGGAAACACAATTGAAGCACAAGCAATGCTACATCTGACAGCGGCTAATGGAAAAGTGGCTGAGCTAGCCAAGCAGATTAGCACATTATTACCCCCGCTACAAAGGCCTGGTTTATACGTGCTAATTAACAAAGACCCCGTTGTGTTAATGCTTGATGTTCACCAGGAGATGCGTCATGCTCCGTTTTCAACCTTTGTGCCCGATAATTAAAGGCCTGTCAGACTCGTCGGCCTGATCTCTCCTCTTCTGAACGAACTAAATTAATGCTAAATCTATCATGCCAGTCCTCTGCACTTTTATTACGGCTTGTGTCCTGTCTGATGCCACATTAATAATGGTGCTCCCTGCACAACCCTCACCTCCTGCTCAGGGGATTGCTTGATCTACAAGTTAATGTATAGTGCCACCCGCTACCATGGAAGCTGCTTGAGGGTAATTGAGGGTGTAAAAGGGTCTTGACATAATAGGTGAGTATGATTTATAAATCAGCCAAGCCACTGATAAGACAGCGTGTAGCATACAAAATTATAATGTACTAGACCTCCAACATACAACTTAAACAAACCAATGGCATGAAATAATAACATGTTTTTCTCTTCTATCTTTACATTTGAAATGAGGGCTATTACTTTACTACAAGGTTTTTATTAAATTCAGGAGCAAGTATGAGATTGTAACCTTTGTTTTGTCGCTAGGTAGGCTAATGTCTTCATAGTCTGTGTGGATATACAATGTTAGAGCTGAAAACTGTACGGTAACTTTTTGATTGGAAAGGTTTACAAACTTTTGTCCTGCATCATCAGCACTACCAGAGGTGGGAATCAAATTCTGAGGACAGCAGGTCGGGCAACATTATATTGCACCTTATGTGTTTATTGTTTTTTCTGCTGTCACAAAAAGTTCATAAAATAATAAGAGCATTACAAGTTGGTCATTCATAGTGATGAACAGACAGCAACCAGACCGTATTTGGAACTACAATATAACAGCGGCAGTTACGGTGTGGTAGCTTTATTGTACTTGCTTGATTCACTGTTTTATAAGATACACTCTTGAAATACAAATAGTTGGACCAAGCCTATGGTGTGGAAATATGATGTCATTGCTGAAGGGGAAAACCTGCAGTTTATTGAGTTTCCACCTGACACTGGCTGAAAGCCATGGTCTACAGCCTGGTACAAAACCAAAATTTGGTCTTACTAAATTATTTCTTTATTGATGGAAAACTGTATGGACGTTAAAAGTTATGTCAACATTTGCATAATTAGGGGCAGGCTGACTTGACTAACAGGCAGTTACTCAAGTCAGTACCGTAAAATCCTGAATGAATGTGACAACGGTAATCGCGACGCAGCGTATTTTTGGGCAGCTCCTAGGGGGAAAGAATAGTTCAACTGTCTTCCTGCATAGTGATTTTCATTCTGTTCATCAAAGTCAAAAATGTGCCAAGTGATGTTTGTTATCCTAGTAGTTACCAGAATGATAGTTGAGCTCTCAGCCTGGGGTTACCTTGATAGTTGTGGACGGGGTGGATCCAACCTCAGCTGGTCACTTGTTGTCTTTAATTGAGAGAGCCTTTTCAATCAAACCAGCACTCTAAAAGGATCATTTACCATCATCATCATCATCATCTTTGAATGAAAGATTTTGAACTTATGAGGAAGGCATAAAGCTGTTAAAAAGTGGCCCTACACCTGGTCCAGGTTACTATGTATCCCAGCATTTCTTGCCCAGCAAATTGGCCACTTGCGATACACAATGAATGGGGGTTAGTTTACAATCGTGTCAGGTCACATGCAGCGAGTGATGGTTGCAGCTGCACATGCGGTCATGTCTTCCATTTTGCACTGGTATATTGGTCGCAACACCATATAGGACTCAGCCTACTTTCTTGATGGAAAAATATGTATTAAGAGTGCGTCTGATACACCAGCTATTACTGTGCCTGTTTGCTAGGAGGCTTAAGGGCCACCTCAGCTCCACCTCTTTGCCTGTTGCTAGCTTGTTTGACAGTTAGGTTGTCACAGAAATGTGGGAACAGTAACGGCATCAGTTGGGCATCAAAAAACTCTTCAAAAGCCAATAGGTGGCATCACTAAGACAACGTCCATGTTACATACAGTCTATTAATCGGACTGACTAACAGATGGAATTTATGTGTTATCATAGTTATAAATAAACTTATTGAAGCTTGATATCAAGCCTTCAGATCAGTATATTACCCCTTTAAAAGTTCAGGACCAGAGGACACATTTTAATCGTGGATATGCTTCATTCATGCTATGCTTGAATCATACATCAACTGCCATAAAGTCACTAAACCCTTAAGCATTTGGTGGAAAAGATGTGTGGGTCTTATACTCCTTTTTGGTAGAGTACTTTTTAACACTGTATTGTTGTGTCTCACCTCGACAGCCTCCCAGCCCCACTCTCTGTACTTGGGATCGTGGGTCAGTCTCCACATGTACATGTAGCTCTCGATGACTTCTGGTCGGAGGATGTAATATCTGTCGCTCAGCCTGGTCGCTGAGGCTTCAGCTCCTGCATCAAACCTGAACGCCTCAGGTCCCAGTTTGGTGGCTGATGGAGACAAAATAAAGACGGACAAAAAGTCAAACACTGATTCTGAATATTGCCTATTGGCACAAGTACTTGTCTGCAATGCTACATTTAGTTTATAACAAGTACACATACATTACTGGTGGTTTTAACAAACAAATTAAAGGTTTGAGGCAAAAGTTAAACATTTTAGACCTTCCCAGCTGTCCACATGGTCTGTTCGCTTCTCTTTTTTTTCCTCTTTGTCCTTCCATCATATTTCTACCTTAATTCAAGACTGCATGGCAAAGAGATTCCATTCAAGATACCGCACAAAGGAAATACTTTTTGCCAAGGTCAGGACAGGAACATCAGCACAGCAACATCTTCGATTTAGCAACAGGCTTGAAGTGGAGGTTGTATAACCGCACACAAGACCAATCTGAAATTTTGTTTCCACCTCCTCTGCACCGTCCACTTTGACTATTTCCTTCCTCCGTCTTATCATCTGTGATTTTAGCCGACCACTGACTAGCCACTTGGAAAATTGGCCCTTGTTGCAGGAAGCTGCATCTTTGAGGTCACTGAGGCTGTGTGAGTGGCTGCATTCAATTGGAACAGACAATCATCTTGAAGTAAGTAGTGAGTGTGAGAGACAGCGGGGCCACCTGGACTGCTAGTCCATTACGATGTGAGTGATTGAGCATGTGCAAGCAAGACAGAAAGAAAGAAGACAGCAAGGCTATTAACCGTTCGACGTAAACTGACAGACTTTGCTGTACTGTACACATCATTCCTGTTTAAGTAGCAATGGTTGGGATAAATAATGAAAAACACATAACCTGGTGCACTGATGGCCGACCTGGGGTTCCTTTCCCACATGCAATTCTCCACTCTTCCTCTCCCTGATTTCCTACTCTATCATCTGTCCTCTCTAAATACAGGCAAAAGCCCAGAAATATATCTTCAAAAAACAACAATACATAACCTCCACTCCAGGTACTGTATTTTGCCCAAATAGATTGGTTTGAAGGTAAACTTGTATTAAATGTAGTGAAAGCCAAAAAAAAAACATTCCATTTTTTTTTTTTACCATTTCTTGTGCTGGTTTTAGAGGGATACTCCAGATTTGCTGCTAATATGGGAACTAGTAAATGGACTTCAACTTGTATAGGGCTTCTCTAGACTTCAGCTTACGACTACTCAAAGTGCTTTCACACCGCAGGTCACACCTACCCATTAACGTCCATTCACACACTGATGGCAGAGGCTGCATTGTGAAGTCTCCATCAGTATATTAACTCATCGCATTCATACGCCGCCGAAGGAGCAGCGGGAGCAACTTGGGGTTATGTCTTTCCCAAGAACACATCTGAGCTGCAGGAGCTGGGGATCAAACCAATAACTTTCCTGTTGAAAGACAACTGAATCACCGCCTCAACATCAATGGTGTAGTGTGGAACCATTGGCTTGTTGTCAACGGGAATACATGCATGCAAGCTCTTGTTCACTCATGGGAGATGGAGCAGTTGTGGGGGTCCCAACCTTAACTGTTTTTATTTTAATTACGTCAACACATCTCCACATCACCAACCCAGCCAACAACAACAACAACAACAATAACAACATGGTGCCAAATTGTTCACTCCACAGCTCAGAGTTTCTCCTCTCCAACACTTCTCATTACATCTATCTGATTCCTAAACCACCACAGGGATCTCTCCACACTCTGCTTCCTTGAGCAAAATCATTCTCTGACTTGTTGATGCCTGTGATTGCAATGCTTACACTAATTCAACAGAACACACATCGATTTTCCCTCAAGTCCTCCTGATGAATAGCCAACTGCGTCAAACACAAATTACAAGACGTTGGTTTAAGAGTCAGTTGTGGCTCTTTTAGGAATTGAAGAACATTTCATGCCTACAGTAAGAACGTTTTCTGGTCCCAACACTGGAACACCAGCCAAGGGCTTATTAACAGCATGCAGCATCTTAAATCTCCATCTCATCAAGCTGAAAGAGGTGCGGAAGAAATTGGAAACAACTTTTGCATAATGAGGATCACATCACAGGAAAACATCACGCAGACATTTAACCGGCTGTGAAGTTAAAACGCACCCCTCAGATCAGACCTTTGTGATCTTTATGCCCGAGATACTCATCAAGATAGTACGGAAAATACTCTTCATGTGTTACTACAGCCAATGCATAAACCGGAGCCAAACAGTTAAAAAGAAATTGGAAACAGTGTAGCCTATGCTGGAGCTAGAAGTAGCTGAGGTCACACTGGATGAGGTAGAAGAGGTATTTGCCATCGGTTGACTCCACCATGTTAGCTTCACACAGAGCTCAAGATTGAGTGGGATACCATTTGGCAGTATTGAGCTTGAACTTTAACTTATAACTTTCATGGACGACCTATTTTTCTCTGTCCTATCTGCCTTTTTTTTTTTTTTTTTCCTTTATCACTGCTACATTTCACTGCAGCTTTTCTTATGGTTCTCCTGCTGAACATTAATGACGATGGTTCATGTCATTTTTTCCTACATTTGAGCTGTAGTTAAAGTTAAAAATACAATGTGACGTCCTTAGTTATACATCACCAGTCTCTTTCAAGGTGCTCTATTGTACATCCTCTCATTCATCTCCATATTCGAAGCTAAGCATCACAAGTCTATTAGCTCTCCTCTGTAACCTCTCCCTCTGCATGCTGCGCCTCTTATTTCCCCATTTTCCAGCCTCAGCGCGCTGCCGTGGAGATGGCAGAGATCCAGAGCGGCAGCAGAAGGAGAGTCGTCATGGCATCAGTATTTAAGACGCAGCTAAATAGCAGCCACTTTGCGCAAATCCAAGAGCAAATCTCACACCGTCTCTGTCCCTTTCCAGCTAATCCAAGAGCTGCTAAGCGCCATCCATTCCGTTTAATGAGGGAAGAGAAACCTGGTGGAGGACTATGAAAGAGAAAGCCAGAGAAGTTTTTTTTTTTTTTTTTTTTTTTGGCCTGCAGATCAAAAGTATTCCAAGCCCATCAAGGAACGTGTTATGAGGATGAGTCACATTAGCTTATAGGGGAGCGAATGAATATTTCAGGATGAATCTGTGCAGCATACCCGACAGTGGAGGGAGTGAGGGGGGAAAAAGCTTGAAATTAGCAGAGGAGATTATTGTCAGGGGCCAAGACGGATGCCAGGGAAGAGAGGGGATCAAAAACGGGTCTTTCCAAAAAGAAATGTAGGCAAACTCATTCCTCTCTTTTTTTATCCTCCTCTACTTTTCTGGATTTTTCCTCTCCGAATCTTCATTGTGTTAGTTTGAATATATCAGACATCATCTTCTCTCCCTCGTTTAGAGTTTGGAACCAAAGTGAATTTGCCCGTCGACTTTTATCACGTTGACACTTCCATTCTCTTTCTCTCTCCTTGCTTCTCCTTGTTCTTTTCTTCACATTTAAAAATTGTAAAAATCGTTTTTTTAAGTTTTATTTTCGACTTTTTATACCTCTATTAGAGAGATAGGACAGGGGATAGAGTCAGAAATCAGGGAGAGAGAGAGAGTGTGGGGAATGACATGTGGGATAGGAGCCATAGGTCAGATTCAAACCCGGGCCGTCCGCTTGGAGGATTACAGCCTCTGTACATGGGGCCAGCACTCTTAAATGAGATTTTCAACATTGCCGAAATGTCTACAACAACTGCGCATGTTATTTTGCTGATTTAAAGAAAGGAGTACAACGAGTGCAAACAAAACAAGTGTTGTAAAACAGACAAATAAAGGAAAACACCATCACCAACAAACAATCCATGAAAAGGAGATACAACAACCACCAGCGTCCTCATTCACACACGGCCTGCTCCGACCTCCACCTCAGCAGCAAGGAAATGTGGACAACAGGAACACGAGGAACACAAAGGAGAAATCCTTCCTGCATATTATCCTATATGCTCTTCTGTAAAGCGTCTCGAGATAACACTTGTATGAACTGGTGCTATACAAATAATGATTGATTGATTGATTGATTGACTTCATACAACAGCTCAACCAGATTAAATAATTAAATCCTTCAAATCATTAATGTCAGACACACAACATGCTTTTTCTGTTAGAATGGGAGAGAGAGAGTATATATATTTGCTCTCCTTCTCTTCCTTCCTTCCATTCTCACCTGAATCTCAACAAAATGTGACCATCAATATTAAACACAGAGACACCTTCATGTCTGCTCCAGTGCCCACAGCAGCAACACGTTGGAGAATAATCCAACGAGAACTTGAATTCCTCGCTGCTCCTTATTAGTCCTGTCGTCTCTCTGCCGAGGTGAAGCCACAAAGAACCGTTCTGCTCTCGAGTCGGGGCAAAATGAAAACGCCTGAGGCTCTTTTAATTTACATGGCTCTCCAGGACTCTTAATTTTCTTATACGGCGAGTGCCACCGTAACCTTTCTTAACGAGACAGCTAAAGTACACCACAACTATAATGAGCCGTTAAATTCCACTGGCTTTTTTTCTAAGAAGACGAAGCCAGTGCTAGGTTTGAAAAAAAAAAAAACTGAATTAAAGAAAGAATGAGGACCAAACAGAGACCTTTTTTTTTTACTTTAGATTTAGAATAATTGCACGCATGGCTGCAGCAATCTTATCACTGTGAACTAGGCGGTGCAAGTTTAATATCAGTGTATCTGCTTGTCTGCAGTCAAAATTCAGTAGTCGGACGATAAAGAACTCTGTGACAATGAGCTTTTGTTTTTCCCATCTCCTAAAATCAATGTACCTCATTCTGGCAGTGCTGCTCTCTTTGGGGATGCATAAAGACGAGGTCACTCTCATCACTACTGCTTCCAATGCCTGCCTTGTTTTAGGACCGTTCGATGGATTCCTGCTAGAGTCCCAATCTCAAGCTCCTATACATCCTTTAATGGCAAATAATGAGTCTGACAAGCCTTAAATGCACTTCCACCATGCATTTTAGACCACGCCCAGAAGATCATTTAGATAAGACCAGTTACTGCAATGTGAATATGGTCATATATTTGTTGTTGTTTTGCAAAATGTAATATAAATGCATGCCTTTCCACTTTTGTTCAGAAAGATTATTAGTAAAGTCAAATGTCATCATGTCATTACCCTATTGTTTACTGCTCAAATAAATGGTTTAGGAAGGATCGACTTCTAAACTAAAAAAATCTATCATCTACTTTCACAGTACATGTAATTTGGTAAAAGCAGAAATGCAACCTCATTAAGGTGAGAACAGAGGCTGGATTGCTATCGTGTGGCTTAAGCCTTGGAAGGCCGAGGTCGGTCGAAAATGGAATCAAGCAGAAACTTGCAAAAGGAGAGTTTACTAAATCCCCAATGTTTCAACAGATTTCACTGCATTGTAAAAGAAAAAATATGACCTTGTTGCTACAGTGGATAAAAACGTACTCATTTCCTTTACAACTCCTTCTCCACTCTGTCTTTTTTCCTCCTACACATATTCATTTTATATTTACATCCAAAACAAGAGCAGTCAGCCATCATTTTCCCTCCTCCTGAACCGCACAGAGCCTCCTGGACTGAACTCCGCTCAGCCTCTCAAAGCAGAGAGTCTCTTCACACTCTGATGTTTCCACTCACCTGAGCGAGTGTAGCTCTCGTGGCACGTGTGTGTGATCTCAGCAGCCAGGTCGAGGTAGTGTTGCCTCTTCTCTGGCGCTCCATCGTCAGCGCCGATGCCGATCATTCCCCCGGAGAAGCAGGCCAGGTGACCCATCTTGTGATCCAGGATCCCTCCTCTCCACTCGGCCATGTAGGTGAGACCACCAGCTGACTTCTGTACCAGGTT
Source organism: Labrus bergylta (assembly GCF_963930695.1). Taxonomy (NCBI): domain Eukaryota; kingdom Metazoa; phylum Chordata; class Actinopteri; order Labriformes; family Labridae; genus Labrus; species Labrus bergylta. Next base: position 17,844,519 of record NC_089202.1, read on the forward strand.
CGCTTCAATCGCCTGCAGCAACACAGAGAACAGAGCAGAACATTTCAACTGGGTTTATTGAATGGAATGATTTTTTTCTACAGTCAAGTCGAATAGATTTTCATCGGCAACAGTGTTTTTATCTTTTTTTAAACAATATGCTTTATAAATACAAAAGAATTTGTATTTTATTTTTTTACTCTTTTATTGTGAGACACACTCACGCATTTATGAAGAGATGTCAGAGTGAGGTGGCTGCACAGGCACTGGAGCCCCGAGCCATTCAGAGTCAAGGGCACCTCAGCAGTACTAATCCCAATACCAAACTTGGTTCCAACCGGCCCACCCCGGTTCCCAACCAAAGTCCGTACAGACTGAGCAACTGCAGCCCCAAAGCTACTACCATCCCTTGAGACCATGACCTCTCCAGTATGTTCCCACGCTGGTTCATGATGTCGTCAGTCTGCATTGTTTCTTACAGTTTTGACTGAGAGACCCATAGTACCAGCAATCACAAAATGTGCCTTTTAAACACTATCAGAATTGAGTGTGTGGACTTTATCTTAAGCTGAATAAAAATATCTTCCATGATCCTTTAAGGCTTTAAATCAAGCCAACACAAACTAGAGTGGGATGGAAACAGGTTCAGAGATTTCTGGAGTCATCGACTTCCTTGATACTTATTCTCTACATGACCTGTTTTCTATGCAGGCCTGTTTATGTCAATAATTTTCTCACATTATCTCACGAGAATTGTCCAAGACTAGACCAGGCTGCTAAACTTTACCTGCCTGTATTGATCTGTTGAATTATGTACACGTTGTATAGCAGCAAGGAGAACTCTGGCAAACTCAAACACAACAGTGTATGAGAAAGAGGAGAGGCAGATTTATGAAAGACTTGTGGAAAAAAAAACTCAACTTTCTTATTCGGATAAATCTGAAAAATGCAGCTCCTGTGCATTTCTGCCTCTTTGCGGCTCGGTTTCTTGTCGCTGCTTGATGTTTTATAACACAGAATAGATTCTTATGAGATCGTTTCTGAGTGACTCATCATTCTGTCTCTTTTTGTTGATGCAGTCTCTTTCCCCTCAGCTCCATTTCACTCATCAGTCAGGACTAGCTGCCTGACGCTCATTTTGCATTTGAATAGTTTTTGACAGCCGGATACAACACAACACAACATGCTTGTATTGAAAAGAGTCAACTCTGTTTTGAGTCAGCGGTCTAAAATTCATTAATTTTTAACAACTTTTTCAAAATGATCTTGGACAGAAGAAAAGAAAGTGAAGACATCTTCCTCCTGCGTGATAACTAAGATTTTTTTTTATGAAAGACTTCAATTTGAATTTTTTAAAGATTTATCTTAGGTATTTTTTAACGCCATTATTTTAGAGATAGGACAGGTGATAGAGGCAGGATGAGTAGGGAATAACAAGAAGGAGCCACAGGTCATATTCAAACCCGGGGGCCAGCTTGAAGGACTTTATGATAAATGGTAGATGGTCTTGAGCTTGCCTTGTATTATAGTGCAAGGACACATTTCTTATTCAGATAAATCTGCAAATGAACCCCCAACTACAGCCTCCTTACATGGGGCAAGCGCACCAACCACTAGACTACTAGCAGCTGACACACTTCTACTATTGATGTGTATTTGTTTCCTCAACGAAGAATTCATGCTGCTTTACGCCATTTGAAATACCTTTCTTGCAAACCAGGTTTGATAAAGACAAAACCTGCTATAAATGTGGATAAAACAAAATAACAAGCTTAATATCAAACCATGTTGGTAGAAAGAGAAGAAGAAAAAAAACAGTTTTTTTTTGTAGGGATGAGTTCGATGAGAGGTCTGCTAATTAGCAGTTGTTAGCAGTGATCATGCTGTAGGACAATTTGAAAACGTTCTCTCATTCAACACTGTTTTAATTAGTAATCTGCTTTTGTTTGAATGCCAAAGATAATGAGTTGTGCTGCGGCCTCACCTTAGATCTCTGTTTAAACATACAGTGTATGACTTCATCTGAAAGTGCCGGGGTCCTTGGCCCTTTAAATACCAAGTCTCAGGGGGGGAGGAGAGGCTGTAATTAGTAGTTGAGCCTCTAGCTTGACCTCTCTGATGAGAACTTAGGAAATCTCGATAGCAATCTTAAGTTATTGTCTTTTAGTGTAATTATAGCCGGAGGGAACATCTTTACTCCATTAAGGAGGAACACAGACAGCTTCGCATGTGTCTTTATGCAGTGGTGGCCTGTGCACTGGATTCATGTGCACACACACTTTTCTGCACACAGTGGAAGTGCTCTTCTTTGACATTACAGGATATAAATACACAGGGCAGCTACAATCTCATGACATTAGGCAGCAACAGGAACCTTTCCTTTACGCTGTTATCTTCTTGCCTTTCCCCTGTGTCTGTTCCTCTTGAGAACGACTGTCTGTATATACTCATGCTATGAGCATACAGTGCTGCATTTTCTGCAAAACAACATCGACTGGGTTTGAATAAGAGAGGCAACCATTTTTAAATATATAAAGGCCCTGGATTTAAGTGGTATTTTTTTTAAAGTACAGAATCGCCATTTTCATCAACTCGCCATCATGTTATGTGAATGTGATGGCAACGTAACATATCCGTACAAACATATCAAACACCACTCACAACCAAAAATGTGAGTACTGGGTGCTGGACAAAAAACAATTCCAGCCAAAGTCTGCACACCAGACGCTGATCCATTTAACATTTCATGTGAATTATCACCACATGTAACGTTTCAGGCCCTTGCCCTTCATCAGACAGCGTAACATATCAGTCCAATATCCAAATGGGTCACTGACCTCGAAGTAATAAGACACATATTACACTATTTGAAACCCTTCAACAAGGCGCCAGTTTAAACAGTGAAGGCCACAAAGATAAATAAAGCATTTATTTTCAGAGGTTTTCTGGGCACGCCCGACTGGGAGGAGACCCCGGGGGGGCAGACCCAGAGTTCGCTGGAGGGATTATATGTCCCGTCTAGCCTGGGAACACCTCAGAATCCCCCAGGAGGAGCTTGAAAACATTGCTGGGGGAAAGGGAAGTGACTTATAGCGCATGCTGCCACCGCTACTCGACCTCAGATAAATGAAAGAAGATGGATGGATGGATTTCTTTTCGGTACATTTTCCCTCATTAAGTTGCAAAAAAGGGGGGTTAAACTACACTACCAACAACAAAACCCTCGTAACACAATACATTTGAGACAAAAACTAAACAAACAAACTCTATTTTAACTTTCACAGACTCACTTCCTTTCATACACACTCGTACCTACGTTTGAGCCAACAGGAATCCAACAAGAGTCCCAACTTGACATCTCATCACTCTGTGATTGTGCGCTCAACAGGCAGCAGCATTTGCTTTCTAATGAGCTCATGAAAAGAACTAGATGAGAAGATGTATCAGACACTTCAATCTGAGAAAAAGAGGGAGCCTCAGTGATCGAGGGTCCTTCAGTCGAGCTTTAGGGAGGTCACTGATTAAGGCTTCGAATGCAGAAAACTTTCTTATAATTTAAATGATTTTCACTTGATACAGCTTGTAGAGGGACAGAGAGGCTCTTCTGTCCTTCTTTTTTTTTTATTAACACTTTCTCTTGTGCTCCAACTGTTCGAATATATAGTGGAAGCAGAACAATCACTGTTACAGATAAAGAAGTCAGGGGTACAGACTGTGAAAAGAGTTTATGAGCGCTTTATGACATGTACCTGCAGTTCCCCGTGTTTGTCTCGGGATGTAAAGAAATGTCTTTGATGCTAAATCCTGTCATTTTGATTATTTTTCTAGAAGAGCTCCCTCTGTTAGGAGCTTCCTGTCAGTGTGATGTGTCGGATTTAAACATCCCGTACCTCCAGCGCTCCGTAGTACATCTTCTTGGCGCCATCGTCCATCTTGTCAGACATCAGAAACGATTTGATGAGATACTCGTAGAAACTGTCACCGAGACCACCGATGGAGACGTGATCTGTGCGGGAGAATGGGAGGGAAATTACTTAACAGGTTCATACATGCACTCAGACTATATCAGGGGCATCTGCAGGCCTTAAAAAAGTCCTCCAGTAAATATTATGACTCCCCCGTCCAAAAAAGTAGACTGACGGGAGAAGTTGCAAACGTTTAAAACAGACATTTAAATGGTGAATTGTGCTGAAGAAGAAGCAGCAGAAAAAAAATGTATTTGTGAAGTTCAGTCAGCACTATGAGACATGGAGAAAGGAATCTGTCTCATTTTAGAACACAAATACCTACAAAGTTGGGACATTGTGTCAAATGTCATAAAACAGAATGTGATCATCTGAATAAACATTGAAAGCCCGTATCAGATTGAAAAAAGCACAAAGAAAACAAGTCCCCCCGCATTTCTGATTCTGATATCAATTAATTTCATTTCTCAGTGTTGTCTGTTTGCAATTAAACACAGAGTTTCAAAGAAACCACATTCTACTTTTATTAACAGCTTAAACAAACTTGGAGAAGTCGGAGTTGTACTAGAGGATAAAAGCTCTAAAGGAAATGATGATTGGCTGGATTAAAAAATATGGTTGCTCTGGTTGCTATTAAACATTTATACTCTTGCTATTGTTATGCCAAAGGATTTATTAAATAATACATTTTATGTAGGAAGAAATATCCTTATAGGGTTTTCACACTTGCAAAAAACTGCTTATATTTGCCGGGGGAGCTGTACTTCTGAACGCAAACAGCCACATTTTTTGTTTCATTTTTTCTGCTCCGACGCTACTTCTGCATCCTTTTTTTTTTTTTACAGCTCCCCCCCCCCCCCCGAATGTGACAGGGATAGTCTCCCTCGACGAGGAGCATAATGTGAACAGCCAGGTCAGAACAATATCCGGAGCTGTCCTCCTTAAACGATCTAGATATTTTCAGGAGCTTGTAATGTTCTGTTGTTCCATCAAACTAATGTGACAAGCCCCTGCCTGCTTTTCTTGATTTACAGTGTGACAAAAAGTGTTCATGTCTTGTAGTAAAACTTCTAAACTATGCGTCTCTATTCTCAGAGTATTGTCTGAATTCTGTCTCTCTCTGTTTTTGGCTCTTGGGTAATTGGTGGTTTGTACGATCATGTTCTGTGAAACCACACACTCCCTGTTCACTGACGGTAGAAAATAGTTTATTTGAAAACTCGAACTTACATTATGTAACACACTTCAAGCCTGTGAGTGAAAAATTGAAATAAGTGGCTGTTGATTTTCCTGCTGCCTGCTCCGAGTCCACATTCAAATTCATAAAGATGAATATGATATTGCAGTGGAGGCGTACATGAGGCTAAATCTATCCACTCATGGCATGCACACATCACCTTTGCTTACTCCCCCGCAAGGTTATCAAAGTGCTGCGGTGTTTGTCCCTGACACTGACAGACAAGAGAGAGAGAGAGCTGTGAAGCAAAAGATTTCTTTTACTTGGTGGTGATAACAAATATACAGCACTGCCTTTGAACACACTCACTTACAACAATTAGCCTCTGTAATCATACAGATTACAAGCTTTTCAGGCCCAGTGTCGTATTTTCTTCTCCTGCTTTCAGGTAAATCCGAAAGATCCAATTTCCTCAAGTAATTGAATTCATTATCATTTTAATAACCCAGAGCAATGGGAGTCATTTAGTCGTTGCTATGAGCCTGATATTAAAAATGAAAAAGGAAGTAGACGGATGGATGGTTGACATGGAAGAGCAGCAGGTCTGTCAGTGTTGTGAATGCCAAATAAGGAAATCAGACATGTCGGAAGGTAACATTTAAAATGACACACGTTGAACTCAAAGTGTGCTACTGTAATCTTGATGCACGTCGGAGGGGAAGCACATTTCTTCTAATACCTCTTAGGTATAAAGAATGACCTTCCCAGAGCAGCTTAGAGGTGGATTTGTCAGTCAGGTCGCTCTTAAATCCCTTTTTTTCCCCCTAATACTGTAAGATAGCCATTGACCTTGGCCTTCGTTACAGATTAATTTCCTCTCTTTATCCCTCATTTGCTCCTAATCTGGAGTTAATTTCACAGGTGTTTAAGCCGACAAAAAACAGTACTTACGTTGGACCCAGTTGCCGCTGACTGGACTGAGGAAGTTTGGGTACAGGCCGTGTGGTTTCTCAATCTTGTTCAGTAGTTTTCTGATGTTCATCACCTGCAAAGGAACCACAGAATATCAACCGAATACAGCATAGCAATCATCACTATTGAGGGATAGTTTGGTATTTTTGGGGTCGTATGAAGTACTTCATCAAAAGTAAACGTAATAACCACATGAGGTTCCAGTCAGCTCCGCACTTTTATTGAGAAACTAGCAGGAGTGTCAGCACTGAAAGGTGTCATATGTATAATTTCTACACTAAAACATCTTAATTAATGCCATGACAGACATGACATGTTTATCATTGCCATGGAAACGCCGGATGTTACGTCAAAGACTGCTGCACAAGGAAACAGGAGCTGCTGCTGCTGAAAGCTGCCGTACTGCTGCTGTGTGTGCTGTTGTGATAAAAACATCATGTCAATTATATTTGGATACATCGTCTGTAAACATATTCTCTTCATCAGGTCTGTTTCGCCCCATCGTCTTGACTACGGTCGGCTTGGAGATGTTGTCATCAGGGGTGGGGGTGGTGGAACGGCATGAATCACTCCCATGATTCCCTGCCAGCCTCCATGTCATCTTTGTTTTTGTTTTGATTGAGAGCCCCCTGGCAGCAGAATTTACATACTGCGCGTCGAAGCTATGCTATACATCGCTTCAGATGGGGCAGTTTTTACCATTTTATTCATCTAATGTTAAGAAAAAGCGAAGTAAAAATCTATGACGATGTAAATGAACGCCAATTTTAAAAATTGATCAGCACTTGACTTTACTGTCAGCAAGCCACTTTGTTTGAGCACTACTTTGGTGCAACACATTCATGTTCTTCCGCAGGCATCACATGTTCTCCTGACCTTATACACTGACTATGACAAGTATCTCATACTTCAATAATACTGAACTATCCCTTTAAGACTGGAAAATCTTCCTCTGAAATGGCCCTTAGTCACATTAAATGTAGATCTCTGTGAAACTGCAGAACATACAACAAAACCCTCCTATAGGATTTAATTTAGAAATATCTGTGGCCATCATTGATAAAATCTCACAGTTAGTTTTGCCGCATTCTGCTAACCCTTTTGAAGACTTTTGTTATGAATTAGATTTCTTGTTGTAAGTATTCTGATTAGATTGTTCTAAATAGAATTAAGCATGAAATTGAAAATCCTCACCCATCACTCTCAAACCCTTTGACTGACTGCAGAACTGAAGAACAAGAAGAGGTGTGATCTAGTGTACTACTCATACCTTCTCTGTGTAGATGGGGTTGTTAGAGAGCTCCGACAGATGGACGAACTCGAGGTGGAGCGTTCCAAACTCAGCCAGGATGCTACTCCCGGCTGAGGCCCAGCCCCAGCTCCAACTGGTGCCACTGCAACAGAGATGAGAAACAAACAAGAAGACTAAGTATCCTGGCCGTAACCTGCAGACATCTCTGCAGGTACAAACACTCTCATAACATGACTCTGCATACATAAATAAGATAAAGGTAGCAGAGCAGTGGATTTAGGGGACACACATCTGGAGGGTGACGGTTGAAATCCGGTATTAAAAAGTGATTTAGGAATGCAAACACAAATAGACAGCTGGACACATCTCAATGAACACCTGTTTCTTTATGTGTCTCCAAGGTAACAACTTATTTCAGATCTCATATTGCATATGTCTCACAAAGTCAAAGAGACCTGTGCACAGTTATAAACGATATGGCAGACGACTGTCTGAAAATCAGCAGGTTTTTTATGCATGGGCAAATAAGAACATGTTTCAAGAACTGTTATAAATGATTTAAAGGACAACATCATTTACAACTTGCAGGAGAGTGTAGGACAAAACTGAATCTTTCAACTTAATGTCAAGACCAGAGTATAACTACTTACAGCACCTTACTTTTTTTTTTGTTTACCTTTATTTAACCAGGTAATTAACTAATTGAAATCAAGATCTCTTTCAAAAGGGTGACCTGGCCAAGAGGGCAGCTGCACACATCATAATAAATATTACATGATTAAGAAACAGTTTACAAACAATACGTTTAGCGAAAACAATAATTACAATGTGCAAATAGCTTCATAGATAAAGTGCAGAGTGGTGATCACAGATTACAGATCAAAAACACAACTACTGTCCAATGGTCGCGCGTTTTTTGTCTTTTAAGATCCTTATAATTAGGCCCTTCCTTTCTTAAGGTTTCATTCATACAAACAGTTCATGTGGATACATTTAAAGCTCCAGTGAGGAGTTCTTTACAGGTTACATAAGAGACTTAAATGAATACTGACCTATCTATTTGACCTATAAAATCAAAGCAGACCATCAGTGACCAGACTGAACATTTCTCTGTAGTGATTTTTAATGTCTGAAAATGCTGCCACCGGGTAGGTGTCAGACTACATGATTAAAGGTGTTACATGCAACATTTTAACGAGGTTATTTTGACATTTTGGGCTTATTAAGAAACTCCTGTTAAATCTAAGAAGTTAACTTTTTAAAACTACCAAAAACGTAACGCAGCATCACCTTTGTGTTTATTTGCACGCCTCGTGTTTTGTCCCTGATTGAATTCTTACATAATAAATTGGCTGTTTCAGATTGAGCTACAGGCTGATGTTTTGATTCAATCAGTTTAAATTAAGTTGAATTTAAATATATAAAACTTGGCAGACCTGGCTTGCATTTCATAAACATTAATTAGATAATGTTATGCAAATTAGATTTCAGACGGCTAAAAATAAACACAGCAGAGGTCTGTGAAAGGAACTTTATCTTGATTCAGTAAATTTATTGTTGCAAGCCGTTATGGAAGTTTTATTTCCCTCATCTCATCATCACAGCAGATTTCCTGTATTCTTTAGGTCTTAAAAGTTACCCAGGAAAAATGAACAGGAAGAGAGTATAGATGAAATCTTACTTTGAGTAAATGTGTAGTTTTAGAGCCAATGATTAGCTGAGGGAAGACTCTATGCCCGAGAGACTTCACATGTCCTCTAATAGATGCTGGAGGAGATCAAAAAACCGGTAATGAAATGAGCAGAGTTTGTAAGAAGGGGAGAAGATGAAGGGAGAGGAAAAAGGTGCGAGGTGGCTGTTGTGTGAGGGCAGAGAGGAATCAAAGAGCTCGCCATCAACGTGCATACATCCATTAAAAGTTTGGGAGGCTACATCATTAGTGGCTCTAGCTCGAGTCACATCTGAGTCTTCCTTTAAGATGATTGAGTCGAAGAATCAAAGCTGAGGTGAAGGGTGGAGGGAGTGTGTGTTTGAAAACGGGGGTAAGCGCAAAAACTGACGCTCATCTGTCAATCTCTTCATCAGCAGTAACAAACACTGTTATGCTGAAATTTATTTAAAAAACTTAAATCAATCTCACATTCCAGGCAAAATGTGTCAGGGGAATCAGCCTTTTTTTTTTTGGATATAATCATAAGTGCTTAAATTATTCAAGGTTGACTAAGTTACACACTTCACAAGGTCTCAGAGTGTCCACAGAGTGTTTTGTCTTTGTTTGAAAACATCCAACTGTGGGCGCCTGAGAGTACTTTTTCGATAGCCGTGCTTTTGTTGGTTCTCCTTAATATAATACAGAACATCAGCAGAGGTAAAACAAAAAAATGTCTGCACAGTGTGGAGCACCTCTTCCAGTTCCAGCTTTTATAAAAAAGGAAGCTAAAGGAGGAGTGACCTGTCTGTTGTTGTGGGTTCGTAAGATTTTGTTAGTGAAGAGTACCTCACTTAAAGGTCACATGTTGTTCAAAATACACTTTACAATGTTTTTCTAACACTAATATGTGTCTCTAGTCCGTCTACAAACCCGCAAAATGATGAGAAAAGTCTGTCTAATAAGCGAATGATTTCAATTCAGGTTAAAGCATCTGATTATTTCCCCAATGTTTTAATAGCTGTTTTGAATCAAATTTATTTTTACGATCAAGCTGTCCAAAACGTTCCGATATTTAGTCTATTACAGGTTAACGTGAAGCAGCTTAATGCAATTGCTGAAAAATCACCACTTCATTGGAGTCATTTCTATCAACTGATCGATAAACTTTTCTGCAAATGGTTTCAGCACTATAAAAAAAAAAGTCGTCTGTCGAGATCTGCTGTGTGATGAGAAGTGAACAGGAGCAAGCTCAGTTTAGAACGGACATTTGGCAGGCCTCATACACAAACACACACACAGTAACATGACACTCTAACACCAAGTAACGCACAAAAGCACATCGCTTATACAGGATATCAGGACATACTTCCCACGCACTGTCAGAGCCGCAGACTGAGCAGCAGAACTGAACCCACAGCCTGTTTATGTTCTGTTACACACTGCATATGTTCTCTTCTAAACTGACGTGTGTGTGTGTGTGTGTGTGTGTGTGTGTGTGTGTGTGTGTGTGTGTGTGTGTGTGTGATTGCACAGAGTGGATATGCATATTTGTGTGTCTGCATGTCACTCCATAGACCAAGTACGAGCAGACTGTGGGCATCCTGGTTCCTCCTGCCCATCTGTACCACAGACCCATGCTGGTGATGAAGCAGGAATTAAGTGTAGAAAAAGGTAATTAAATCCACCAGCAGCTGTCCGGTTGGCTGCTGGGTTAATTGGAAGCAGGTGGACGACAGAGGTGCCAGGAAGTTTCTTGTAAGATTAGAAAATAAGAAGAGGAGGAGAGTATCCTGTAGGCTTTAATTAAGTCTTTAAAAACTGACTTAAAAAGAGTTTCACAGTTCAGGTAAAAGGACAAGGTATAGAGTTTATAATATTGTAGATCAAGGCTCAAAGAAAACCTAAATAGTAAGTGTAAAAAAATATACGTGTTGTTAATTTTTACAAACTGCTGGGTCTTAATGAGAATGAGAGGGTTTAGTCAGGACAGCGATCACAGTTTGACCATCACTGTGTTAAAGGATAGTTTGGTATTTATGAAGTGGGGTTGAATGAGGTACTAATAGTAACTATATTAGCCATCGGAGATGTTGGTCAGCTCAGCCCCTCTATTGAAAAAACTGCAGGAGTGCAGGTACGAACAGAAGGCTATGGAAGGTACTTTGCTCCCCTTATTTTTGCTCATTAAAAAAAAGAAGCTAAAATACAATGACATTTAATATTGTTTGAGTTAAGTTATGTTTTGACATCGGTTGTTTAAGTGTATTGAGCATTGGGAGCATGCGAGACCCTTTCAGTGCTGTGGAGTACAAACAGCAGTTGCTACACCTTCTGCAAAATGATCTTCCACATGGTCGCCTTGGACTCTAAATGTCTGCTAGTATAGTTTGTGTTCTTCTGTATACAGAGGCAGAGTGAAGTTTTAAGTTGACAGAGTGACAATTACATTTTATTAAATTGATAGCTACCCAAGCTGTAAGCTAGCAGCATGACTAAGCATGTTTATGTTAGCTCATTGTCACTTGTGCCTTATTTTCTGTTTTTTTTATGTACTGTTTTATTTGTGCTTTATTGCAGTTTTACCAAAAAAAGGAAAAAGAATACTGTGAATTCTACAATCACTAAAAAGTTATGCTTTGTCATTTTTTTTGGAGGACTTACCGTTGTTAGCTAACTGTCTAGCCTTAAAGATCTGCAACTTATTGCAAGGACATTATAGTCGGGGTTAATGTACGATGTATTGGCAGAATTCACAGAGCTTTACTTTTCCGCGAGCAAACCCATTTAAGCACCTTGTACAACCCTACATCAAAAATACAAAGCTAGTCCTCTAAAGTAAAAATCTATATTTACAAAAATGAAAGAAGCACATTCATTTCCCCTTCTCATGCATTAGAAAGGTTGAACCAAAATCCAGACACAAAGAGAAACAGACGTAAAGTCAGGTTTGGGATGAAAGTTTGACTTTTACATTCAGTTTGTTATTTAATTATGACGGACTGGAGCTTATATAGCGCTTTTCTCGTCTTCTGACTACTCAAAGCGCTTTTACACCGCAGGTCACACCAACCCATTCATACGCTTTCACACACTGATGGTAGTGATTGCTATGTAGTGTCATCAGAAGTAACTAATCCCATTCATACACCGCCACTGAAGCAGCGGGAGCAATTCAGGATTAAGTGTCTTGCCCAAGGACACATTGGACATGTTGCTCAACTGGGGATTGAAGCCTCGACCCTCCAGTTAAGAGGCGACGACTCTACCAACTGAGCCACAGCCGATGATACAAAATAGCCGATGATACAAAATAAAAAGAGGGAAATGTATTATCCTTATTCCTAGAAATGTAAAATAAATCCAGACGACTAACAATGTGCAGTGAGATGAAAATGTTCTGTAATATCAGTGTGTGTGTGACATGGTGTCAGTGCAGATTAAAATATTCATGGTTTTGAACAGATTGGAAGGTCCCTTTGATACTTGATCAAACTCTTAATAGAAAGACCTAAAAGGGGTTTTTTACTGTTATGGTCAAAGATTATTTAATTAGCATAATGCTGTAGATCCGGTCTTATTATATAATCTTTCAATTGTTAGTCATTCATTATTCTGGCGTTTTAATCAGGCATTCAGCGGTGAAGTCACAGTAACTCACACTGAACTTTTAACAACACTCATCAAGTTGTCAGTGCTTTTTATCCCACGTCTTTGTTTATTCATTCAAAACAAAGAAGGCATCATTGTTATCCTCATTACAACGTTAAGAGAGTTAAACCCAAATCCAGACTCAGAGAAACAGAGGTAACGTAAGGCCAACAGAGCTGGCCAATCAGAAAAAAAGTGGGCACGTGGGGAGGGGGGGCTTTAAAGAGACAGTAGCTAAAATAAACCGTTTCAGGCAGAGTCTGAAATTAGAGATTTTACTGACGCCAGTATAAGATAAATAAGGAGGTTTTTGAGCTACACATCTAGTAACGCTGCTCAATGGGTGTCCCAGACTGACATCATTAATAGTGAAAGTGTGTATAATAGATCTCCTTTAAATTCCCCCCTCATATTGACACCTGTCCCAGATAAAGTTAGGGTCATTTCATAAACTGAAGTCAGTAGAAACCTGGGCTATTAATAGAAGTTTTAAGGTTTGTTATCCTCATTCCTGGGTACCAAAGGGTCGAGCCCAGATCCAGACATGCTGTGAAGCTCACAGTATTAATGCTCTTCAAATGGCTTGAAGTTGTGATGCATGTCCGTGACATTAACACGATCACGTCAATACAGGTTTGAGATTAGAAAGGTAATGGTTTAGAACGGATTAAAAATTGACACGACTCGTTTAAAAACGTGCAAATATTTTCAATGTGATCTGTCAAAGCGATAGTGAACACAGATTTAGCGTTATCTAAATGTCATATTAATTCTAAAGCTCAGTCTGACTCAGTGTCAATAAAATGCCAAGCAGCCCCAACAAATGTAAATAACTGCAAGTTTATATTCAGTTTTAAGTCTTAACTTTGGACCAGAGGAGGCTTCAATACCATATGAGCATTTAAGTATACAATATATGTTGACATCTTGCACGCTCAAGCTTTTGGATTTTCCTCTGCCTCTGGTTTCAAAGATTGACAAACTACCTGAGCTCTGATTAATGCAAGCCAGCGTGACAACTTGATATCATCTTTTATCCAGGATGAAGGACGGTTGGAGGTGAAGGCTGGTACTGAGACTCACCTCCCCAGGTTGATGACTCCTCGGGGGATTCCTGTCGGAGTGTTGAAGGCAGGCAGCAGCTTCTCTCCCAGCTCCAGTGCTTTACTCTTGAACATCTGCAAAGACAAAAATAAAATCGGTTACTAGACAAGCAACGTGCATAAAACTTGTGTGCATGTTCTATTGTTACTTTTGTCTTTAACTTTAACAATAATCCTAACAGCTATATAACTTACAAAGAGCAAAACAGGGCCCGTCATCTCGTTCAAGCTTAAAAATAAATCACTGTCACAGCCAAGAAACCACAGGCCTGCACACATTTCCCTTAGCTCTCCCTCTAAAGCTAATTATATGAAACATAAGGCCTGCTCCAACAGAACCCCAGCCGGATTTAAAGCAATTTCACAGATGTAATCTACAACAGTCCATTTAGAGCTCCTCTTTCTGCCCATCTCCAACCAGCCAGTCTCTGAGGCCAAGGCAGACGACAGATTATCAGTCACAAAAAATCTCCACAAAGCCGTGGGAACAATATTTAGAAAAAAACAAAAAGAGATTAAAAAAAAAAAAAAGAGTGGGGGTGAGACATTGAAATTTGCACAATGAGGAATTTCTAAGGAGACAAAAAAGGGGGTTTGGGTAGCAGAGCAGAGGCGGGAAGAAAAAAGCAGATAGTCGTACAAGAAAGCTTTGAAGACAAGAGGGAGTATAGAGAGAGTGATGAAGAGGAGACAGACGTGGTAAACACAGAGGGAAACAGAGTCTAGACGAAAACAAAGCACAGTCAGAGAGAGAGAGAGAGAGAGAGAGAGTGAGGCAGAGATACAGAGCAGTGACTCAGCAGATATATTAAGGGCAAAGAAGAGAAAACAAAGACAACAAATGCTATAGAGACAGATAGAAACCAGAATGTCTGAAAAATAAGGACTCTGCTTTTACCTAAACAAAGTGAAAACATGTACTGCTGTGTCTTCACTGAATAAACTCTGCTGCGTGTTGGGGGAATTATTTCCTTTAGACTTCCTTTTTCCCAAAACACATGAATGAGTGAACACTCGCGTCGCTGAAACTTAAAAAATAAGTCAATATGAGATCTCACTGTTGTGCTTAACATGCTTTATTTTTAAGAATCAGAAATACTTTATTAATCCCAGGGGGAAATTCGACGACAACAACAACAACAACAACAACTAATGTATGAGATGCCTACGCGAGGGGCAGGATGGGATCACTGTCCTGCGTTCTTAGCTGTGCTCAGAGGGAGATTGTCTGATCTACACCTGAACTGGAGACCCTCCTGTTCCAAGTCCCCACAGACTGACCTGCTGCTGCTGCCCCCTACTGAAGGCAAGTCAAGCCTTAAAAAAAACAAAAAAAAAAACATATTCTATTCACATTCTTCTATCTAGAGCTCCCAGCACTGTGCTTTCACAGAACCTTTCTATAACAGAAGGAGGGGATCAGAGGAGTGCTACACACTCACTTGGATAAAACAGAGCTGTCTCTGAATAATGTGCTACACTCCCTCTCCTGTCCCCTGGCTCTCGGCTTTATCAAAAGGCACACTAATGACCCTCCGCCTGGTCCTGGTTCTGCTCTGAGGTCCTTTCTCCCAACACCACCACAATCACTGCTGATGCTTCTGTAGAAACCGGCCCACAGGCACACACACACCAACAGTTCACACACACACACACTCACACAAAACCTTCCCTCAGTTGTCCGTAGCGCTTCACTTCAGGGCTATACAATACTTTTGTTCTTGGAATCACACAACATCTGAACACATGCAAACTATGCCTGCATGATTTTTGAAATACTCGATGTGCTGCTACATTGTTCTAACGTATACAGCTGTAACAATATGATATGCAGTGAACTAGCAAAGTACTTTTACTTTTCGTCCCTTTTTTATCATAGCGATAGGACAGTGGATACAGCCGGAATTCAGGGAAAGACAGTAGGGAATGACGTGTGGGAAAGGAGCCACAGGTCCGCTTGGAGGACCACAGCCTCCATACACTAACTACTGCGCCACCAGCGCCCCTCTCTTTAGGCATTTGTATTACTTAATTTTATTTCTTTTAAAATGTGCTCTATAAATAACATTCATTTGATTTGATGTTGTGATAAGGATGAAGTGTTTTATTTTTTTATGCAGCCATAATGTTGAATATGCAACACATCATGTAGCTGACAGAGAGAACGCAGGGCGGCTGATTATTTAGAAGTAGTTTATTCATGTCTGCTTGTTTCTAAATGACTTGATTAATTAGAGTAAAACCCTTTAGGCTGACATCTGCTCTGTGATTTACTGTACGCAGCACACAGGCTAAATGAAGGGCCGTGTTCATGAATCCGTCTTCACCCACACACTGAGATCCTCTTCATCACGTCAACGCCGTCACTGAAGAGCTTCTGTAATCCCACTGTGTGTGTGTGTGTGTGTGTGTGTGTGTGTGTGTGTGTGTGTGTGTGTGTGTTAGCACTGCTTCTTCGTCTATCTCATAATAATGAAAAGATATCAACACATTCCAAGATAAAACATTTCTTCTTCTACTTCCTTTTTTTTTGTCTGCTCAGATGGAATAATGGTGCAACTTTCAAAGTCCGACATTGATCCAGTGTGACAGCCGACAGGTCGCTCTCTTTCCCTCTCCCTTGAAGTTGCCTGCAGGACGGTGACAGCAGGCCGGACACAAATGGCTTTTCTATCAGCTCTTAACTGCTGAAGACACACATCGGGCACGCAGTCGACTCTCCCACCGCAAACATCAGCGTCAGCGCCCAGAGGAGAGACACTTTGAGCAACATTTTTTAGGTCTGCCACTTCTGTTTACCCATAAAAAGTCTCAGTCCCACTTCAGGGAACACAAGGAAGATGGTCCAGTGCACTCTGTCATACCTGCTACAGTGTGTGTCAACATGTCTCAGCTTTCAATCTGGGTGTCTGAGTAACACATAGTTGTAAAATACCGAGAGCAACAGCTCGGCAAAGTGAGTTGTTAGTTTATTTAAAGCAGCAGGTTGGCATTCTGAATTCAAATGTTTGACAGTTTTCTTGCTAATTTTGATATGCTAAGGATGCGATAGTCTCCGATTTTATAATTTTTCAGTTCGGACAAGTTATTAGATAAGTCAATGCCCCGGATTGAGCAACTCTTCCAAACATAAACTTCAAACATTTTGTACTCAAGTTGGTTTTTACAGAAGCAGAGTTGACACACACCAAACACAAGGCTACCGGCATCCATTTTTTTAACAGGATTATTGCTTTTTTTTTATTGTTGCTTTCTTGTTTGACTTGAGTACCTGATAATGTTTCCTGTAATCGATTTACCTGCTCTGGAATGAAAATAGTACTCCTTAAATCCTTGTGACACAACATGAACTACAGTAGAAAATGTTCACAATTTTGAAGAAACATGTCACTCAGTATCACTGCTCGACTCACTGACATCTTTTTGTTTAATTTGGACAACAACGGAGCTCAATGGCGCGGAGGGAAAGATGTTTCAGGATTTGGCAGCATATCAGAAATTAAATTAATACTGATTGATACATTTCTGTTTGGTCTTTTAATAGCATTAGTTGACAAGAGGATAAATATACACTACCACCAGTCTTATCTTTGGATGTATCACAGCAAAGCGTCTTAATCATACAAAGGTTTCATTTGACTCCTCTTCATTATTCTCTGCTTGACATCCACTCTGAGCTAGTTTGTCTCACTTGTTTCCCTTTTTTCAACAGATTCAGGACACATCCTCGAGTCTGATTAGACATGTGACGGACACGGCGAATTCATAATGTGGAAGTATAATGACAAAGTGTGAGAGTGGTTTGAGCAGCCTGCGGAGTGCTTCATCATCCTGCAAACATCCCTCACTCAGTGTCACTCAGCCTGATTCCAATGTGTGCTTTTAATGGGAGAACAAAGCGGCGTCTCTTCTACAGCTGCCATCACCTCCTCTTTATTCACATTACTGAGGTAAAGCAGACAGAGATCCCGATCTGCTGGAGATGAGGAAGGCATTACAAGCAGCGGTGTAATGGAAAACATATCTGCAGATTGCTGCTGGTGCTTTCAAAGATTCTGTCCTCTGGTTCGAAAACACCAAAGAAGAGTGCATGCATGATTGTGGTCTGGCTACAAGTCCGTCACCGACTCGGTTATTTCCATGCAACCTGTCGGCCCCCGTCAGAAAAGTTTATTTGAAGTCACATCAGGCTCCTCTGCTCCAAAAATAACAACCAAATCTAAAAACTCAGCAGGTGACATTTTGAGAATCTTCAGATGTCAGAAGAAAAAAAAACGGAGTTTTCTTTTGACCATAAATAAATAATTCCTATTTCGGCAGAGTGTGAACATAGATCTGCAAACTAACCTCGTCTGCCTCTTTTTACTATCTCACACCGACATGCAGGACACAGTTATTTTCGCATCATTTCTCTCTTTGTCGTGAATGCTGGAGAAGCTTTCACTATGATCAAAAACACATCTCTAAAGCGTTGAAAAGGCAGCGAGACTATCAGCCCCGTCCACACAGAGAAAGAAGATACTCGTGCTTATATAGATATGACAGAAAAAAAACTGTTTTATCTGCACCACTGATTTATGCGTACGGTCTGCAGTGGTCATAAGGCTGCTATAGCTTATATTGCAGACAGGGCTAAAATAAAAAATCGATTTGCAGTTTTAACCTAGTTTTCTTCCTAAAAATATACAAATTACAAAGAAATAAACATAAATTAATAAAAGAAAAACTTCTAGGATGGATAAAGTAACCTACACTTCTGTTTAGGGGTTAAAGTGCAATCTGTAAACTTGTCTTTAAAAG
Source organism: Labrus bergylta (assembly GCF_963930695.1). Lineage (NCBI taxonomy): Eukaryota > Metazoa > Chordata > Actinopteri > Labriformes > Labridae > Labrus > Labrus bergylta. The sequence continues at coordinate 17,863,066 of NC_089202.1, forward strand.
TGCAAGATGCTAATCCAGGCTTCAGCAAATCTAAAGGTGAGGCAGAGCAACTTCAGCAAAATACTTGTCTCACTCTGTAGGAAGTAAACAAGGGGGGAGGATGTGAACTAAGGGGGCCCGAGGGGAACAACAGAGTAATTTAAAAATAAAAAATAATAATAATAATAATCATTTTCATTATTGAAAATCTTGATTTTGCACAAACCAGATTTATTGATAAAATGGATATATCACCAAGCCCTGAAGAAAGAAGGAATAATGACAGTCACCCAAAGCCCGAGGTGACATCTTCAGGTGACATGTTTGGTCCACTAAAACGAAAGTTGCTCGCAATTGAAGGGGAACAGAACAGACAAGGTCACAACTGAAGAGCCAGAAACTCAACAGTTGTCAGTGGATTGACAGATGTTGCAGCTCTGTGTAATGTTAATTATATCTGGTTGTATTTATGTGAATCTGCAAACTTTAGAAAACGTATAAAACTCTGCTTACAAAACTTTCATCTTAACTAACACAACACCTGCGGTGGTATGTCTGCAGTCTGCCGTGCGTGGGTGTTGTAGATTTGTTTGTGCTTTGTTATTCCTACAAAAACTTTTTCTTTTTTTTTAAATGGTTGGAGGTAACAAACATTTTTTTTTTTTCCCCCACACCCACGATCACACACATTCATGTCAAAAGATGACTGCTGCTGGCTGAAAGATATCTGAGGTGGAATGCTGACAGGGCCATAATAAGATGCTTTCTTCTCGCTGCTAGGTGACAAAAAGTATTTCTTTATAAGCTGCTGCTGCTGCTCCTTTGTTTAATTCATGTCTTAGTGGCATGCTAAGTATTAAGGTGCCTTTCCTTCTCTTTATTTTCACACACACACACACACACACACACACACACACACACACACACACACACACACACACACACACACACACTTGGTGCATTCATCGCTGATTGAAAGGAATATTACAAGTCTCGGCTTCACTCACCCTCCCAAATATTTCCGCTCTTTCAGCCTCATCTGACGAGACTGACAGGAGGTGACAGGAGGAGACCTTTTCTTGCACATTGATTTCGTTCTTCATTTCACAAGCGGCTGGTGCCGGCTGACTATGAAGCAGAAGAGTCTTAGGGTCACAGCACCTTCACTCAACTGTGTTTCAACAAGTCTGAATCTCAGCACCGTCAACACGGCTGCCTTTGAGCAAGCTGTCATCCAGCTTTTAATATTCAGCTCCACAGATGATGGCTGTATTGAGCAGCATTAGGGTGTAAAATTCAGATTAAATACTTGCAAACAAGCATGTGTTGTCTATAGTCCTGACAAAAGGAGGTCTGATGCTTAAAAATTAAAAAAAATACATTTAATTCAGTCTATTTTAGTGTTTTCTTAGCAAGTTCCTTTTCTGTTTTATTTTACTCCACAATTTGAACATTTTGTGCCTGCATCACATACTTCAACCACTCACCTGTCAAAGTCAGGTAGAGTGACAAAGATGTATCCAACACTGTCTGCAAGCTCAGTGCACAAAGTCCCATGTCAGCCCTCGTTCTTGTTGTCTGAAAACTAAAAGTACTCTGCATAATTTATGCAGCGTTGCATTGCCTGAGAGCGAGGAACGTGAACATGCTGAAGCAGATCCGATAAATTAGACATGAGGACTTCTCGGAAAAACAAACGCAGTGGTAAAATGGAAGCACCCACCAAAGCCCAAATTGGAAAAACAAACAAGTGGCGGCTCCTCAATCAAGCCCCAGCTGAAAAGGAGCGGCTCTAAATTAGTCCACATTACAGCTATATTGTTGAGCAATGTTCATCAACTCAAATGTTTCTCTCTCAAGTACATGAGCCGCCCACCTACTTCTCACCCCTCCCTCTGACCCATTAAACCGGGCTTATACAAATCATTTCACAGTTTGCTGACTGCTCCTTACTGTAGTATACAGCAGGCACAGTTGCTGTTATTTCCCTCAATGCAATGATGCAATTACTGTGTATATATACTGTCTGCCTGAGCTCAAAGCAGAGCCTTTACCCACAGCCTAATTACTATGAGCATTGAAGCACACTATCGTGTCTTCACCGCGTGTGTGTGTAAAATGCCTAAAGAAGAGCAAACAAACATTTCCATACGCAAAGGATTATGGATGCTTGTGGAGATGTGGCTGATTGCCTGTTGTTCACACAACTAGTTATTAGTGGTATATTTCAACTTCAATTTTTTCTTCCATATAGCCGTGGAGTGGCTTCAGTTTGTTTTTGGGAAACCAGGAAGTGCTGATTGTATCTAAAAATGATTGCTGTTTGCAATGCCTTCACTTTAATTAAATGTCAGTTATTTTCCTCTGATGCCAGTACAGGGGTGTGAAGCTTAAATATTGATATGGTGTTGAAATGTTATCCTTCAGCTTGGTCTTTTAATGTAATGAATAAAAAAATGCTTCAAATTCATTGTTTTTCCGAAACAAACTATGGGTAGTGGACATCCAGAAGATACTGTAATTCAACGTTACCACTTATACCTCCTAGCATCTGAGCTAACATTACTTTTGCACAATCAGATTGAAAAATGTTCTCTCTGTTGGAAGCTAATTCAGTTTAAAAAGTTTAAGCTAAGTCACTACAGATTTTCTAAGTGTACAACCAACTCCTGACTTTGAAGTAGCTAGCTAGAATCACTAACTTTGAATTAACAACCTCTCCTATCCTTCCTTGTAACATTAGAAAAATGTTATGTTAGCTCGGACATGATTGAATGCTAATATAAGCTGTCGTCTAGCGTTAGTTTATGGGTTAAGATATATTTTTTCATTATTTCAACAAAATGAGCTTTCTACCCTGAGCATGACATCACAGGAAAAGTGCAGGCGGGTGAATATAATGGATTTCAATATAATGCTCGCATAGGAATAATCCAAAGGGAGTTCATCCAACCCCTGTTCCACTGTTAACAAAAATACATGGAACTCGAAGAAATCCTGACAGATTTAAGGAACTGTCTTTAAGTTGCCTGTCAGATAAAATCATTGGGACAAATGTCTTCTCACGTTAAGAAATGGAAACGTTGGCACATCGGAACTCATCAGCTACCCATGTGCCTCACACTCCACACTGCACACATAAAAAATAAAGGACACTTCTGACACATAGCAGTACTCTTACACCTGTTCACACATTGATGGATGTCATACAAGATCAGTCTGAGCTGTAGCATCAGAACAGACATACCCAGTGACCCATCAATAATTCAGCCTACAATTTTTCCAAGTGCAACAACCTCTCCACCGTCATTACGGTGGAGGGAGAACAGGAAGAAGTCAGGCCTGATGGGATGCAGAGAGAAAGAGGAGCAGTGTTTGGAAAGGATGTCAGGTCCACTTCTCATTAGGGGCCATGACAAAGTCTCCCAGGCCCTGTGTGGGAAGACAACAGGCACCTCCCGGCCCACTAAGCCAGACAGAAGAGCTAACAGGTAGCGTTCTGTGTGGGCATCGACAACACTCCCCGGGAAACTGCAGAGAGTCTAAGGGATCTTGTTAAAGTTGAAGAGAGTAAAACTGTCTGAGACTGTCAGCTACATGCAAATGGCTGAGACAGTGCAAGACTGTGTGGGTGATGGATTAAAGTTTTTTTCTACTTAACTTTTTTGTTCTTAGCTGTCAGCATCTTGCAATCACCAAAAAATGTTACATTTTTAAGCCCTACTAGATTCTTCTTCCAGAGGCTGCACTGTTCAGTAAACTCCTCAGCACCTCTACTGCGCAGACCCTGGATGCAGATTTGTAAATATTTAGCACGCGTCACTGGGATAGTCTGGATTCATGCTGGTCAACCGGAGGACGCTATGGAACGCTGTCAATTTGTCTTAACAGCATATGGTTTCCAATGCTAACAGTCATGTTTAGCAGCTAAAATATGTACCATCCTAATTAGCAAGAAAAACAAAAAGCACATCTTAGGTTGATGGGAGGGTCATGATGTTGACTTGGTCATAAACTGAAGGATTTCTGGGATCTTGGATATTACAATTCCTTCACAAATTCTTTACAAACCACAACTTGCCTTTATAAGCCATCAAGTCAATATTGAGATGTTTTAAAAGAAATGGACCTGGTGGTGTAACAATTGGACAGTCCAAGAATTTAGACTCATAAATAAGTGTTATTTGAACATTACAGGGATCAAAGGTAATTCTATTCAACCTCTGAGTGCCTTGTACATTTCCAAAGTTTTTGCACCGCTTCATCAAGTCCATTTTACAAAAGAAACCTGCAGAAGAAAAAAAAAATCTCATGTCAACTCATCCATTACATTTTGAGGTATTTCAGTCTTTACCTTGTGGTGAACCCACTAACAAATCAACAAAGCATATCTCGAGCTATGCTTGCCTCAAGAATAAAAGTCAAAAGTCAAAATGGAAACTCATGGCAGTTTGGAAAAAAACAGTGCCAACCATCACAATTCTGCTTGTGAAGACAAAAAACAGATATAACAAAGAATCGCTGCCATTTACTTGTGCCCATAGTTGCCATAGTAAACACTAAAAAAGTTCACACAATATGATAGAATTATACCTACTGGTTTTCTACCATAATAAAAGGTCCACACCTCCTCCTCACAGAAAACTCTGTATACAAGACAACAAACATGCTGCAAATATCTGTAGTCCTTTCTCCAAACCAGATAAACATAATCTCCAAAAAAAAAAAAGCAAGAAGATTGCCTGAGAGTGGTTATGAGATTTGAAGAACACAATGCAAGCAGGGGGTGAGGATGAAGAGTAAAAGATAAAGCAGTCACAGCCTCAGTGGATACACACAGACACATTGAGGGTGAGGTCGGCTTGTGTGTGATGCTTTGACTGGGATGAGAGCAGACGAGGCAAGATGAGAAAGATCAGATTTGGGTTATCTGTGTGGCCTAGCGTGTATCTGCGGTTCAGTTGGTGATATGAGCCAGTTGTTGGTGGAGTGATAGGGAAAGAGAGGGGAGGGGAGGGGGGGGGGCAAAAGCTGCTGATGGCAGAGCGGCACTTCAAAGATGATCACATGCTTTTTCAAAGACTCGATTCAGTGAGGGATACAGCCGCTGTGATGGCATGCAAGAGGAGGAGAGGAAGTGAGACAGACAGATACTTGAAAGTGTGTTTCTGCCATCTTTCTCTGTCCACTGTCAACTAGAGATAATGTACAGCGAGGGGGTTAGTATTAGGGGCAGGCCCAGGCCCTTAAGGCCCACCCTTGACTCTGTGCCTGGTATGACACGTTCATTTCTGGGTCTGCAGGAGGATGTTTTGTCGGAGGTAAAAGGTACAGGAGTGTTAAAGTGTAGTGCAATTTAAAAATAAAGGCCCTTATTGTCATGCATTGCAGACCCGCACATGTCAATCTCCAAAATAAAGTTGCTGCTCTGAGTGACAAAACTCTATGTAATCTACCCTCCTTTAGAAAAATTAACGCCTCCATAATCACCGGGCCTCCATAGAGTCTGCAAAGAAAAGGCAATTCAGCTTAACACTGAGCACAGGCTGCGCAGCGGAGATAACCGCCATTCAGACCCACAAAATTTCACTGCTTTTCCTAGAAAATTGAATGGAATAAGACACTCCAAAAAAAAACTCCATTTCACAAGTTCTTCAAAAGGGGTGAGTGCAAAGGCAAGCAGCAGCTCTCTTGTTATATTGATAGACATTTCATCAGCAAGCTGTGAAGTCAAATATATTTAGAGGAGAGTAAAAAAAAAAAAGGGTTGATACCAAGGTCAAACTTCTTGATAAAAAATGGAGATACTGTGAAGAGGCAAATGTATTACCTGAGTAAAAGATATTTGAGATGGAAATATATACAATTCCACTGTACAGTACCTTTCGTCAGTGTGAGTTTCATCTGCCTCACACACAGGTATACTTGAGCTCAGACTGGTTGTACAATAAAGGTGTTACTGTGATGCAGGACTCATCTGGAGATGCAGAGATGGAAGGTTCTGTGGAAATGTTTTGACATTTGTAAATTAAGCACTGCCCATTCTCAAGGCAGAAGTGTCAGAATCTGCAGCAGACGGGACTGATCTGATGATTGTAAATGAGGAGGGGGTCCACATAGGGGACACATTCAGCTTCAGTGTCAAGCAATTAGACCCAGACTCCAAAAGAAAACTGAAGCAATTTTAATGAGTAAACAAATTTCATTCAAAAAAAACAGTTCTGACCTCTTGCAAATTTGCTGCAATCTTATATTTTCCCCATCTGTGCAATCATAACATGTTTTTTGACATTTAGCTCAGCCTCCCACTTAACAGTGCCTGAAGTGCCTTTTCATTTAAAATATCATTGCGACAATAATTTGAAGGTTTAGTTTTCACTGCTGCAGAGAAAATACAATCCCCTCCCATGAAGCTGGCTTGCATGTACATTTTTTAACTGGAGGATCTTCTGCATCAGTCCTCTGATGCTATAGATCTACCTCTTTAAGAAGAACCCCTTGCTGCAAAATCACCTTTAACCAACAAGCTGCTTGGTCAACAAGGTGGTTCTCGGAGAGCGGGGATTTCAGACTTTCATTTTGCTGCAGGGCCTGAGGTCAAGAGCACTCAAGTGCCCTTGATCGAGAATCCCGAGCTGCTGCAAGGTTGATGTTGTGCAACTGATCTCTGAACGTAATGACAAATCCCCTGCAGGCACCAGTAGAGAAATATAAAAAAGATGGAAAGAGAGAAAGTGAGAAAATAAGGTGCATCTGGTTCTATTGAGGCATCCCTTTTACACGACACTCTACATAAACTATCTAAAAAGGCATCAGCCATACTGTAGCTGTGCCTTAAGGCTTCCGTCTGCCTCTGTTTAGCGGCTCTACAGAGACATTGCTGATGACATGCCACATGCCTGTGATCTAAAAGGGGAGGTATTGTAGCCTATACCAAACAACACCCCTGAGGATGTGTAACATATGTTGTTATATTCATATAGATCTTCTTCTCGCATGATGACGGATCCTCTTCCTTCACCACTATTCACTGGAGTCTACCTCAGGGACTCACTTAGATGGCAATGCATTCTCCACTCTGATTGGCCTGGCATGCTTCCTGTTGCCGCGTGAATGCTGTTGCCATGGTTCTGGCTGGGGCTGTGCTGTAGTGCTCGCTATAGCTCCATCTGTCTCGGGTGTCAGCTGGGTAGAAGAAAAATGCAGTGATTCCACTCATTTTCTCAACCAGGGGGCTAGATCCTCTGTCTCCGCGCGGCAATGGCACACATCTCACACTATTCTCCATGTAAAGCTCAGACCCACAGCTCGACAGTAAAGGGGATTGTTGTCGGGAAGTTGGACGTGCTTCATCAGTTTTGAAGGCGAAATAATGTTAGGAAAAGCTGAGCAGATTTGCTTGAGTCCTGCCAAGAAGACCCAGGTGCAGGAATGGGACAGTGGGAGCGAGAAAAACAAATAAATACAAGGAAGCTATTCCGAGCCTGAAGAGGAAGGAGGTCACTCATATCAGCAAATGGTTAAATCGGCTTAAACTTCATAATTGAACTCCTCTGCCAAGCTGCTGCTTATTCTTCATTCCAGTACCCCTGTATCCACATGACAACTCCCACTATTCCTTCTATCGCTGCAAACTTTCTACATCATTTTCTTTTGTACATTTTAAAGTCTTGACATGGATTGCCTGAATAATTCAAGTTGGAGCATCAGAAAATAGCCAGTCCAACATGGCAGTCAGTGTAACAATGCTGCAGTACTGACAGTACTGCGTGCCCACTGAGGCAATGCCAGAGCACAGCCATGCTTGAAGGCATCGGGCTTGTTGCTTTTCCCACCTGAGATTAGCTCCAGTGTAACTGTGGTCACTGGCCCTGAGCCGTCTCTCCTGGAACGAGCCAACAGGTCCATTTTTCTTTTTGCTAAGGATGTTGTTGATTTTGTGCAAACATGCTCGTGTTGCATTGGATTTGACACGTTGGGCTTAACATATGGACACGCCTTTCAAAGCAGACCCCTGAGCAGAACGTGAAATGACATTACACCAGAGGAGGAATAAGACAGCTACCAGCATGACCAGCCGCATCAAGAAACGTGATTCACTTCTGCAGGATTCGATCACAAGAACACGGAATATATTTAAGGTTAAGACTCTAAGACGCCGGGGCGGAGGATTCTTACAAGACGTTGAGTAATGGTGTCTGATATTCCCCAGACCCCTCGGTGTGCGAGGCCCCCGGGGTCATCTGAGGGATCCCTGTCTTGCCATAAAATGTCACAGCTCATAGATATTGCATGGGCCCTGGCCTTTTGATGCTAATTAAATGTTACCGCTCACCATGCGCCAACATAGAGAGGAAGTGCAGAAATAGAGGGAGAGGAGTGGGAGGATGGAGGAAGGAATGTATGGAGAAACATTTGTATGATAGTGAGGTATAAAGGTGATACAAAATAAAGAAACATGCATGCACCATCGCCTACGCATTGACTGCTTTTATAAAAGAAGAACATGCACGCCTACTTTAGACCTTTTCAAGGCCAGCTGCACGTGACACACAGTAGAGATGAAAATAGGTGTGTGAGATGCATGTCTTAACATAAAGTACATAACCCTTTACACTACACTGTGAGGCGCTGTGGAAAGACTTAATTTGAGTCCATCTCTATAAAAGAAATAGCTCTGACCTGAGAATTGTAAAGGGGCTCACACTGTCGCAGGTAACTAGGCCCTGGAAAAGATGGATTTGCAATAAACACATTCTATTTAGAAAAAAAAAGCAGTGTTGACCTCTAGTAAATGTGTTGCTATCTTATTTTCTCCTAATCTCTGCAATCAAAGCGTGTTATTTGACATTTACCCTGGACTCCCACATAACAAAATGTGCCTTTCCATCAAAAACGTTTGCTGGAATCTTAATGTGAATGTTTTGTTTTCACCGCTGCAGAGAAAATTCCTATCTTAAAGCTTACTAGCAGGTTCATATCTCGATGGAAAATCTCGCAGATCAGTCCTCTGGTGCTGTAAATCCACCTCTTTAAGAAAAAAAAAAAATCCCTGTACTGCAAAATCACCTTTAACCAACAAGCTGCTTGGTCAACAAGGTGGGTCTCAGAGAGCGGGGATTTCAGACCTTCATTTGGCTGCAGGGCCTGAGGTCAAGAGCACTCAAGTGCCCTTGATCGAGAATCTCGAACTGCTGCAAGGTTGCTTTTTGTGCAACTCATCTTCGATTAAAACGACAAATCCCTTACAGGCAACAGTAAAGAAATGTATTAAAGATGATAAGAGTAAGGGGATAGAAGCATCCCTTTCATATAACACTCTAAACCCTCCTAAAGGCTTCACTCATAGTCGTTGCCTTGAGGCCTTTGAATCCATGAACTAAATAACTTGTGATATTTCTGACACTCATGATGATGATTGAGGTAATGGCAGAAATAATATATTTTTCAGGTACATGGGATAATTTAATATTACAGATGGCCATCTCAATTGACAGTAGACACAGCACAATGTATTGCTACTGTCAGGTGTAATAAATGGTGGAGGAGGCGACGCAGATCTGCACGCTTTAGCTCAACTCTTACAGGATTTTTGAAGCTGATACAAATACTGATGTTTGTTGATTTAAAAAAAATTCAAGATATCTGTCGATAATGATTTGTTCAAACCTAATCAGACACTCCTCATGTGATCCGTTAGCTCTTTTTGGTGACCTCTTTTGTATGCATACTGAATGTCCCAATTTTACAATGTAAAATAAACTCCATGAGGACAATCGATGGAATGGTGACAATATTTTTATCACCTCAAACCTCGTTCGGCTTTGACTGATTTCTTGTTACTTAGCAACTGACATATGCACAGATATGTCTGCAATAAGATGAGGTCGGCTGAGTAATCTGCCTGACTCGAATGCAAACACTTCATTAAACACATAAAACTGAACCATTCATATGGTTTTGATGTATGGTTAGGAATCTAAGGAGAGTTTAAAGGGTGAGTTTGGAATCTATTAAGTGGCAAGGGTCTGCAGGGGGGATGTGCAGTAGTATGTAGTTCAGCTTTAAGAAAACCCTAAACAATATTTAAGATGTGACTCTACACAGTTGTATGCACCAGGCCCTAAATTCAAAGAAGAAGAGGACAAAAGAGCACAAGAAAAGAGAGATTGGTGGCTCCACACAACAAATGCAAGGCAGCAAAATATTCCAGAAAGCCTGTTTTTGAGTGTGATGCTCTAAATCAATATCCTCTCTGCAACAGTAGTATTTTTCAGCCTGGTCAGATTTAATATATAACACAGATATTTTTTTTTTTGACGGTGAGCTGCTGGATAGGGAAGGAAAAAAAACTCTTAAAATCTCCAAACTGTGTAAATTGAAGTGACTGTGACTCACACAGAGAGGCTATGGACTTGAAGCTAACAGGCTAACACCACCTACCAGCATGCAACCATTCACAGGCAGCCTGCCATCTGTGAGGAGCATTACTGCTCCCTCACTGTACTCAGCTCGGTGTAGAAATGTGCACACAAAGAGGAGCTGACACTGACCAGCAAGACCGAGCCTGAACACCACAAGGCCACCATCGGCTTGCTGCTCGGCTGAGAGACAGCTGTTGATCGCACCGAGAGGTCCTCAATCCATTAGACAGCCTAACACTGAGCTAGTGCAAAAAGTGTCTGACTTTAGTTCTCCTAAAAGTGTGTGTGTGTTTGTGTTTGCTCCGCGTGTTTTGACTGGATTTGTCACATCTGAGTGCCGCTGCCGTTCTGTGAATCAGAGGTTAGCCCTGGGTTGGGAGTCAGATGTTTAAGTGTTGTTTATTGATGCGGATAAAACAATCAGCTAAACCCAGCGCTACATCACCAACCTTTGTGTGACAACAGAGCAAATTCCTGCCAAGAAGTGTCAATATGTTTTGGCTACATTTTTTGGAACAAAAACTTGATGTTCTTTCCTGAGAAATTGCTTCTCTCTCCATGCCTTTAGTAGTTTCTCTGTCTGTCTGTGTCTGTGTGCATGCTGCAGTCCTGCATGAATTTTGTAGTCCTGTGTGTATTCTGTAGTTTTGTGTGCAAACTGCAGTTTTGTGTGCATTTTGTAGTTCTGTGTGCATGCTGTATTTTTGTGTGCATGCTATAGTTCTGTGTGCATGCTGTATTTTTGTGTGCATGCAGTAGTCCTGTGTGCATGCTGTAGTCAAGTAATGTGTCGTCATTTTAAAAAATGCACTGCACTCCTGAAAATGTCCTGACATTGTTCGAGTGCTTACACGCGACCATTTATGTCTTTGAATCTTTTGACCTGAACTTTGGAAATCAAGTAAGCCAATGAGTGGACACAGCAGGTAAAAGTCTGGAACATTCACCTGGAGTGAGTGGGTGGGGTTGGTGATGTTGTTCACATTGATCTGAGTTTCACTGCTTAATGCTCGTTACTGCTCGTTTCAGTTTTCAGTATGGGTGTACTCTACTCTTGCATTTATTTTATATATAAAGGTGCTTCATTTTGTCGTATGGGTGTCGTATGTGTTGACGCAAATGTTACATATATTTTGGAGTCACACATTCGTGGAGTTTTTTCGTTGTTAAATTGAAAGCCAATTCATTTCACCTTTAAATTAACAAATAAAATCGAATCAATATTACAATATCAATATTACTTTATGTATGTTTTCTCTGCATAATTGTAAATGAGGGTCACCCTCAATGATCTCTCCGAGAACTTAAATAAAGGTTGATGATGATGACATAACATTCAAGTGTGAGGGACATTATTACAAAGTTCTAGTCCAGTGATGGACGTGTTTCTCTCTTTGACTTGTCGGCACCAGTCAGTGCTTGGTGTGAAAGTCACCTTGGTGCTGTTATCTCACTTAACCAAGCTAAAGTCAGCAGTAATCAAAGGAGCGCTTCACACAGACTGCCATTTGTTAACATCCCAACATGGCCTGGGTACCGAGGCTTTGTTGGGACAAGTCACAGGTTATGTCAGTGTGAATAAGCCTGCTGTCCCCACACAGGTTGAGAGGACAGGCTGCTGGTCAGCTTGTATTAATTTCAGAGTGCTGCAGGGTCTCACCGTGTCCATGCTGGTGACAATAGCAGCGCCCAGGTGTCTCCTGGGAAGGTCTGCTGTCACTCCTGCCACAGTAATGTCCACACAGGGAGCTTAACATTTATTTTTCTTTTCTTTTCTTTCTGTTCGACTGCACCTGGCTCTGCTACCGCTTACTTCAAACAGTGCTGGCATGTGAGAGGAGCTCACCTGTCTCTGTAGGAGTGTGTGTGTGTGTAGCGCCTGTGTGCACCTGGTGGCAGATGTGTCACATTGCGAGGGCAGCGAACGACTTGGCAGCTTGAGGACTGTCTCAGCGAGGCTCTATGTGTCACTTTCTTTTCTCTTTCTGTCTTTGTTTCTCCCCTCTTTGTGTGACTTTTCACACCGCTGGTCTACCAATTTGCCACCGCCTCAAACATCCCAATTAGCAGACAGACACAGAAACAGCTCGTACCAAACTGAAAAAGTCAAGAGTAGAAAACATTGGAGAGCCCATTGGAGGTGTGAATTCAGCGGCGTGTGTGGACAGGAGAAGCTGTGTCACACATGGACGGCACATTAAAGTGGCCCGAGGTTCTGACTGCAACTGTACCCGAGAGTGCAGCGTCACATTTACAGCATTATGATGTCAAAAATAAAGTTATTCTCCTTTTCTCTCATTGTCAGTTTTCCTTTTTTTTATTACCGTTCTCTCTAACAAGAGGAGCTGCTCATTTGGTTCTAAATATTGTACATGAGTTTTTAACACCTCAGTACCTCCAGCACCAGTTTCTTCTTCTTTTCAATTTGTTATTTCTCACCGCAGGATTAGGTTACATTAAGTAATCCTCGGAGAACTATTGGAGCACTTTTAAATTCAGTCAGGCCAAAAGTTATTGCAAAGCTGACAAAACCTGATAAAGAGAGGTGAACTAAACCCATTCAGTCAAAGTCTTGAAGTACTTGGGTTTAACTTGGTAAGTTTTTTAATCGACTGTATTTAAGAGACATGCAGACGGCATACTTGAATTTGCAGTTTCTGGAAAACCCGATTGATGAGGTAAAATAGGATATATTGATGCTGAAGGGTCATAGAAGCCTCAGTAAAAGTACAAACATACAAGACAAAGCCAAATCAATACTTGATTTTTGGCACTGATACAAATAATGATATTTAATAGTGCAATAAATGCAATATAACTGTCAGCAATTTTGCATGAATGACCTTTCTTGATGTCAATCTTTGAGTTTTTAGTAGTGCAGACAAGTACACTCTGAGCTACCTGGACTCACTCTTTTTTTGCAGGAGACCTTTTTGGATTTAGAGGAAAAAAATCATATACTTCTCAATCTACATCGATGTTACTCGTAATTCTGCAGCCACAGTCCACATAACAGAACTCTTTCATAGCTACTTAATTAATTACAAGTGACTGATTGAATTAAGAGGTTCTGATGCTGCTATGGTGGAGAGAAGTCAAAAGGTCTGAGGTTATCTGTAAAGGTATTTTACATGATATAGATAGATCGATGCAAAGATATGTAATCCTACAGTGAAAATGCAGAACTTGTATTTTTGAGTATACTTTTTTTATTCATCCTCAGAAAAGAACTGAATGTAGCACCTGTTTTTATTGTGAAACTGCTACATGGGTAATTGATCTGAATTCCTCCTCCAGCTTCCAGCTCATCACACAGGAGAAATAGCCTTAGAAGTATCGGAGGATAGGGTCAAAAGTTTGACAATATGGAGAAGCATGAGACAGAACTCGGAGCGTTACCTTGAGCGAGTGCCAGACTCGATGTCCATGCTCTGTGGGCAGAGTGTGAGGATATGGACGCTGCCAAAGCACTGTTTGGCACCAAAAGAAAGCACTACCCAGCCCCACTAACACTGGCTCCATGCCCAGTTCACTGCTCGCCTTTACTGGTTTCAGCCAGCTTCTCTTCTTTGACGCTGTGAGGATCTTTTCTCCCCACGAAGGTCTTACAGACAAATCAAGACATGTTCCCCCCCCCCACTGTGCTACAACACAGGTTAACTTGATCAATGCAATCACAGCGCTGGAGACAAAATCACACTAAGATGGGGCTCATTAAGGCCCAAATTAGCATGCAGCTCGGGAGCAACATGATTGGCTCTGATTGATATCATTATGAGAGCGGTGATTGTGCAGCAGCAGCTCTTAGATAGTTGGCTGTAAAAACTAATAATCTCTTTTCTCAAGAAAGAGAAAGGAAGCCTTGACCTAAAATTTTGTGAGCAAGCAGCTGATAGGGGGTCGCCATGTGTTCAATTTCTGGCCGTAATGAAATGTCCTGCTGGAAGAAATTGTCCCAATCTCGGCCTCCAGAAAACAGTTTGGATGATGGAAAAGGAATTGGTAGAAAATGAGCTCAATGGGAGCGGAAAGAGGAGTGGAATTGGTTGTGGAGAATTGACGGGGTCTGGATTTCCCGATGTGGATGAAGCAAAGCGAGAACAGCAGCGATGCTTCCAGTTGGCGCCAATGATTTGATTACATGTAAATGACAAGATCAGGTGTGGGACGATTTTCATGTTCTACCTCATAATTTGAGCCTTGCATTGATCTATAACCTGCTCTCATGTCCGAACAGGTGTTGCATGTGCTTCCCAGGAAAGCGGAGCAGTGGAGGCTGGTCAACAGAGGGCGCTAGGATGCCGCCTCACCAATCCCACAGGAGAATGACACTGAATATAATTTTAAGAAAAAATGGTTTCAATACACTGTAGGTTATAGATACAAGTAGAGCTAGAGCTAATGCATTACACACCACCACCACAGGGAGGCAGCAGAGAAACACGTCCCATGAACTGAGACATAAAGAGCGAGTCATGCATGGTCACTGAATCAGAACATAGACTATTTATGAGGATGTATCAGAGGAGCGGACCAGGCTAGCATGAGTCAGCATTTTTAAGTTTGTCTCCACAAAGTAGAAAGTAGTAGAAAGTCTATGAAATAATAACTAGATTTTAGTTCACCTCTATTATTTGTCTGTAGATTTATCCTGCGACCTATGACGGTCCTAACCTGGAGGGATGGAGTTGATTTGAAGAGGTGCGGTTTTGACTTCTTAGAGTCCTGAAAATTTGCAGTGGTTCACCAAAAAAAAAAGGAAGAAATGCAGAACATTTATAAGGTAGAGCTCAAGAATGTGATCTGGAATGAGGAAACACACATGAAGTGATTGCAGTGTTGTCGGGGATGGTTGGTGCTTTTTAACAATCTAGAAAAGTGAAGTAGAGTGCTGCCACAGAGCATCATGGGAAATTTGGAAAACTAAGTGAAACAAAGAAGTAAAGGTTAGGGTAGACACATTCAATGACCGCCATGATATGGACACATTGAAATAAACACGCTTTGTCTCTCTGCTTCAAACACGCTGCCTTCAAAAGGGCTCGACTCTGAACTCTTCCTTAGTTCAGTAATGTGAATTTCTATGACAAATTTGGTGCATTTTAGTTCCATTATGATAATTTTTTGGGAAAAAAATCAAGCTTTTGCTGCAGTAATTATAAAAATGTACACTGTCACCAAATGAGTTCTAGTCCAGCTGCACAACCAAATGGTCCAATTACAGCTGCAAAGTAGATAAATTACAAAAAATGTGGCTACAGAGTACTTTGTCTCACACACAGAGCTGAACAAGGTGCACATTGTGGGACGGTGCGGCCTGTATGCTGATACAAACTGTCAGCGTTTGAGTTGAGCGATCGAGTTGAGCAGAGTTTCCGCCCTGTCAAACACCCCGTCCTATTAAGTGAATTCATCATTCCCATCTTAATGGGAACATTTGACTGACAGCTGCCAGCTCCAGTGGAGGGCTCATGTCAGAAAACACCAAAGTATTCATCACACAGTGTGTACGTGTGTGTGTGTGTGTGTGTGTGTGTGTGTGTGTGTGTGTGTGTGTGTGTGTGTGTGTGTGTGTGTGTGTGTGTGTGTGTGTGTGTGTGTGTGTGTGTGTGTGTGTGTGTGTCAGTGAGAGGCAGAGAAAGACGATGGAATAGAGTACGACATTGCTCTGTTTGGATGAACATCTAAGTGTATGTAGGTCAATTAGTCCGTGGGTCGATCCACAGAGAGTTATAATTTATGATTATGAAAGTCATTACGATCAGATCACAGGACATGGATCTGCTGTCTGTTTAAGACAGGAAAGAAAACCGTCGTGTTTTCTGCTTCAGCCACCTGCAACTGTCTGCAAAAGGAATTTCCCTTAATGAATGTGACATTTGTGGAGAACTCGACGCGTCTGGTAATGTCGTGCTTAATGACTCATGAGTTAATTGTCTCGGTTTCCACTTGCTTCTCCCACATTTTACTGTTTGCATCTCCAGCTCTGCAACGAGCAGTTATAATTAATGATGATAATAACGATCATTTAATTGACCCGTCAATTTCCGCTAATGTTTTGAATCACGACAAAGGTAGAAGAGGTTTCTAAATAAAGTCCATTAGAAGTTCGCTGGCGCTCGATGGATGAAATCAGACTACTTGTTTTTTTTTTTTCTTTGGTCGAAAATAACAGCTGGAACGGCAGTGGCCTGGTGGTTGTGTCACACGCCTCATGGTGCAGAGGCTGTAGTCCTCGTCCCAGCGGACATGGGTTCGAGTCCTACGTCGGCCCTTTGCAGCATGTCGTCCCCCGCTCTCTCTCCTCCCAACGCTGCTGTCTCTTTTCAGCTGTCCTATCTAATAAAAGGAAAAAATACCCCCCAAAAAAAATTCTAAAAAAAAAAGTTGATAGCTTATTATATTCATGAGCCTTTCAAAATAAATTACCATTAAAATGCAAACATATCAACTAAATGAACAGTATTTCTATCTATTTGTGTTTTCTGAACCCTTTGACCTTCTGCCCGACTTTGCATTGTTTTAGTCTGAAACTTTGAATGCTGCTGTCCCGTCCAGGTTTTCTCTGTTGACCCTTTTTTAAAAAAAAAAAACAGAGGAGTTATTTATTTCATCTGACCTTTGACCATGTGTCGCAGTGTTTGTATGTTTTAAACTTCTTTTGGTGCTTTTGTTTCCCATAGTTTCTTCCCTTCTTTCTTTTGTCCAACTTTTAAGATTTCCTGAAGCACGACGTGACCTTTGCTTGGAGAAAAGTGCTTACCAAATACACTTTCGTTTCTTACCTAAACTAACCTTACAGAAGAACTTTGGTACATGGTCATATCGAGGCCTAATAAGCAACAAATACATCTCAAAGGTCAACGAATGGGAAAGGATCATTACTTTGGATAACAAAGCACAACGTTGGCTGGTTCCATGTTCTCAAACATTACTATATGCTTTATTTTTTCTGCTTTATATCATCTGAAACTAAACCATCGTTTGGTCGGACTCAACTGTGGAAAACAGAGATTTATTTTCTTTAGCTCTCTGAGTGTTTCTCTAAAGAAGACACCGAGAGATACAGCAGGACAGAGAAAGCTTCTGCCAGGCCAATCAAGTGAAACAGGGAGGAGGGCAGAAAATGGGCAAAATGGGAGGATCTCATGGCGGCACATAATGGCCGAGTGGCCTCCATCAGCAGCTTGTCTCCGTCTGCCACTAATGGAGTCATACATCGGCTCTCTGAGTTAATCAGACCTCCACCAGCCGGACTATTACTGCTCCACAACAGGATAGAGGAGCAAAAGACAGATAAGAGTTTGTTATGTTTTAGATTTGATCAATTCCAATTATGCTTATCGTATTAAATCTCATTCATTCCTGTTTCCAATATGATGCAGATCTTGGCAGGAAGAAAAGGTCACAACAAAAGCTTTACTTTCAGCAGACTTAGGTCACCATAAACAGTCATATAAGGAGGTTTTGTGTAGTAGTGTTTCACATAACTTATCTTGACAAGGATCCCATTCGTCACTGTTCAGGCAACAGTAACCAGGAAGCAAACCAACATTTGTGTTATCTTTTTTTTATGTTGTTTTATTACAGCTAAACCTTTGTTACAAACAAACTACAGACTGTGAAACAAACGTTTGCCTTGCATCAACTTTCTTGTTTGTTTTGGAGGAATATTATGCATATAAATATCTTGCATGGACATCTTTATCCCAAATGTCACGCAGCAAAAAGCCCTGGTGGCTCCACTGGTTGACCCTTCGGCCCGGGCTCAGATCTAACCCTGTGTCTCCCGTAGTTCCTTAGAAATGAATGATGGTTCTTGGAAAAGAGCAAAAGAGCAACATCCAAACCAATAACCACTTTTTAAGCACCAGATTCAGAAAAAAATATGTAGAATGTAGAAAACATGGACAAAGTCCCGGTGACGTCACCTACTGGTTCCTGAAGAAGCATTTTAAGCCTTAAGGTGGCGGTTACCATATTGTAAATAATGATTATGTTCGATCAATCTAGCAACAGGGAAAGAGGTAGAGCTCTCAGTCAAATGAGCCACACCCCAAATTATGGAAATGAGAGCTAAACAGCCTAAAAAAAAATAATCAAAACAGATGAGTTGTAAAAAGATTCTCTCCTGAAAGTTGTTCCTAAAGAGAAATGAGTTTACAGATCAAGCTGGTTTTATAGAACCAGTTTAAAATTGTACATTTCTGCTGTAAAAATGTGAGGTTTAACATGGGACCTAATGGGGATTCCTTGGCTTCTTAAGTTTTTGCACTTCTGCATTGGCTTCATGTTTCCTCACCAGAGGGTTGCTGATTGATCAGAACTAACCTAAAGACTTAGCTTGACCTCCCCTCACACCCTAGTAACTCACCTGTTCAAGTCTAACTCTGCATCTCTCTTGTTGCTCATCTCTTTTTAGTAAATGCAAAAATGACTCCCTCCACTAAAACCACAACAAAGCAGCTTTAGAGTCGGTACTCTTAGATACTTGGAAATGAACAATCGTAAAGTTCTTGGAAAAGAACAATGGAGCTACATCCTACATAACAAGCAACATTCAAAAACACTTTTTTTAAGCACCAGATCAGTTTGAAATTATGCACGGAGGAATTTGGGGAAAACAGCTAAAAGCTGATTAAAAGAGTGCATGACATGAATTTAATCTCAGCTTTGGTTAACATCAGAACTACAACCGAAGTCACCGATGTTGGTAATGTTCCATAACTGCAGAAAATCAGTTGGAGGGTAAATTAATAAATCGGCATGGACCCACTTTACATGAGTTAGCATATATAGTGTCATTCTGCATGTCAGGGTTTTGATTATAGATGAAAAGAAAGAGAAGGCAGATTGCTCAGTCCCCTAAAGCTGCTTGGAAATATGAAATATAGACGAGACACAAACTATTTCTTCCCACGTGTGAGGTCTTTTTATGGCTCTGTGAGTGTGTATAAATGCTTTGTATTATTTCTGCCATTGTGTGTATTTCATTTATATATAGACTCGCCAGCGTGCACATCTACGTCTCAGTCTGAGCCCTAACACGCGTGAGGTCCAAGTCATTTGTAGCACATTTGTACAAACTAAATGTGACATGCACCACCTGGGTTCTGTCACCCTGTGATAAAATACCTCCCTGCAAAGATGGCAGTCGTCCTACTTTTCAGAAAAAGAGCAGTCCTGGGCTCTCAGCAGAGTTAATACCTGATCTCAAACCTCTCCACTTGGGAACAGGCCCAGAACTGTTGGCTTAAGCCTGCATGCATATTAACCAATATATCAAACTCTCTTTCACCCCACACTGTCAGAATGCGTTATAATCCTATTTCCAGCCTTCTCAGGGTGATGGGTTCACTATCCCACCGCCACCAGCCAGCGTGAATACTAAATCCTTTTTGTAAAGTCAGCATTCATCTTCACCTGTACATTACCACGGACAGAAGAGAGCAGAATACAGCGGGATACGAATGTCATGCACACACAGCAGCTCTTTTCCCCAAAAAATATGAAGAGGAAGGTTTCAGTTGCAGGGACGGGAAATGGCTAATGCTCTTCTCTACCTGAGCAGCAACCATAAAGATATTAATGTGCAAGGTTCATAACTCTCAGTGGGATACAGCAGGGCAAACTCGGAGGCTCCCAGGAGTAAAGAATCAAACTAATGACCCACACGGGGGAATTAGGACGCCTCCAAAGCAAATAATAAAGAAGAACTGTGCAAAGGCAAACAAGAAAAAGACAAATGAGGCTCCTGTAAACATTAAACGAGCTTTTAAACACGAGAACTTGCTAAACACTGTTGACAACTGAGAGCTGAGTATGATTTATGTTTGTATTTGCGTTAGGAGGGTATTAAAAGTAAGACTCAATACATGAATAATCAGTGGACGGATACAATACCTACAATCATTCATGACAGCTCTGCAATAAGTAACACATAACTGAGAATATGAGTTTAGTCGACACTTTGTCAGAACTTTTCATGGCTGTAAGCTGCCCTCTGCATTCGCTGGCCAGATGTTGAAAAGGTGTCCCTTCTTAATAAATGCACTGATTTACACCCACTGTAAAGGATCTAGTTGTCTGTTGTATATGCTCATTTTAATTTGAAAAATATCCCATTTGGTTACATTGGAAAGACTGATGCCTTTACTTTGAAAGGTAAATGACTGGAAGTGACAGTAAAAGGAAGCTCTAAAATAAGAACAAGTGAAAACTGCTGTTTGTGTTCAAAATAATTAATATATCAGTGATTTTCTTTATTAATACCCTGAATGAGCACATTTTGTAGTTTTGTTAAGTTTCAACACGTGTGTGGGCTAGCAGGGATGCTACATCTCATAACCGAATTGGGTCAGGTTGAAAAGTGTATGCAGGAGGAAGTGTGCAAAGATAACATAAGAATGTATCTCATGTAGGTATAAATGAATAAGGGTTACTTAATATTTTCATTTTAAGTTGATTGTGTTAATCTGCTGGATTCTAATTTGAATTTATCATTGATTAAAAGGAAACTGTTAAATGTATGATAGTTTAAATAATACATTTAGATAGTTTTTACTCATAAGTACATAATATTTAAATCCAAATTGTAGACATCTGAACATTAAATGTGCTCTGAAATACACAGTGGTAAGGAAAAGCTTCCTTTAAGAGGCAGAAATCTGGAGCTAAATCTGACTCATGATGAAAGTGGTAAAGTTTATTTACTGTATTTTGTAATTATTCACGTATACTAATATTTTATGTGTTTTTTTATATTCTTACGGAAAAAATTTGAACAAAGCAAATTCTAGAAATGTCTCACCTCCTCTTTGACATAATAAGCTTCATACCTGTCTCGCAGTATGGCTTGACACTGATTTCTACATTCTGTACAGATGTTTTTTCTCATATTCACACCTGTATGTGCAGTGTGGTGTACACCATGAGCTAAGTGTGTGTGTAACTCTAAACGGAGAGCTTTAAAAGAACATGTGCACTGTACAC
Source organism: Labrus bergylta (assembly GCF_963930695.1). NCBI lineage: Eukaryota > Metazoa > Chordata > Actinopteri > Labriformes > Labridae > Labrus > Labrus bergylta. The sequence continues at coordinate 17,884,461 of NC_089202.1, forward strand.
CACAGTCTTTCCCTGAGAGTAGAAAGCCGAGCGTGACTACACAGATATTGTATTTCCTGCATGAACAGGCAGGCAGCCTGTGGGCTCGACCCTGGGTAGTGACTGATAGGCGAACAGCTTTCAAACCCCCAGCAGCACTGACTGTTGCAAGGCACAGCTGTAAAACAATCAGGATTTTTTTTCAAGCATTTGTTTTCCTGGGGAGAGCTTTTTATGACCATCAGAGTGTGATCTGTACTTGCTTCGACTAAACGAGTTCTCTGACTTCAATCAGACCACCTAAAGGGACGAAGCCGACTGGAGCAGAAGTCGAGTCTGATCAGGAGCTGTGTGACGCAAGCTACATGTCAGAGAAAGAGCATGTCAGCCGTCAGACGTCTTTCGGACACATCTGGTCACGCTGCTCATTAAGAACCAGGCAGCACCATGGGATTGTGAGTATTTAAAGCATTTTGTGCAGAGAATCAAATCGAATGGATGAACTCACAGCAGGGATCATAATTCAAACAGCTTATCGCCTGAGAAAAATCAATCTCACTCTTCCCAGATCTGATTTCGTAACTGAGGTTGAAATATACAATGAAACCCATAAAAGAAGATAAAAAAAAAAAAGAGTTGAAACAATATTTAATTTACATACTGAAAACAGGATTATAGTTTATCACCCAGGTTCAGCTTTCTTTGAAAGGAAACCCCCCGGAGACTTTCTGTGTGAACGGTTCTGCCTCATGCAGCCATGAGGGAGCGTGAACTTAGATTCAAGAGATACTACAGTGAAAGAAGTCATTGTTAAGACTAAAGACTGAATTCATTTGTCCTGCTCGGCTCATCAGACGTTTTGTTTTATTAGTAGAGAATGGGATGTGACCTTAGATCGCCTACAGAAGAAGAGGACAGAGTGATGTATCAAAGGGAAGAATTCTATCGCCAAAAAAAAAAAGAAGATGTATGAAGAGCTGTGAACACAGACCTCCCCACAGGCCTGGGGAGGTACTCTGTCTGTGTCCCCTGCTTCCTCAGACACACACTGAAGCGTAACTACCTCAGGTGGAGTTTGTGAGCCGACTATCCCAAAGCAGCCTCCTTAGAGTCGCAGTATTTACTGCAGAATACAAGAAGAGAGAAGGCCAGCTGGTGATGACACGGAGTAATGGTACAACAGAGAGAAAGAGGATGAGGCCAGAGGAAAGAGAGGAAAGGGACAGAAATGAGACAAGTAGGGGAAACTGGAGAAAACGTAATGTTGCAAGTCATTCAACTTTGAAGCAAACTCAATATCTTTTTATTAATGCAAGACAGCGCCATTGCATCTCCTGTGTGCAGACTTGTCCTTTTGATTGACAGCTGAAGGGCACCTCAGCAGCAGAGAGACCTGGCTACATTACCCACACAGCGAGCAAAAGAACATGACTGTAGCCGTAATGAAGGAAGAAGCTATTTTTTATGGCATGGAAGAGCGAGGAGCAGCCGGCCCGAGCCTGACGGGCGTTCATCCTCCCCAATAGTCTGCTCCGAGGGGAAACGCTCCCAAATCTCTGCTCGCATGGCGGCTAAGACGCGCGGCCCATTATCTCGTTGTGTAACGCTAAATGTGAAGAAAACAGATCAATTACCGCCTCCGTCTGGGATCAAATTAAGTGGGTTTTAATGGGTGTGCATCCTAATGTGGCAACTGTATGTATTTGTAATGTGTGCATTGTGGCTGGTTGTTTTGCCGCCTGTACTGAAGATGTTAAACTAATAATTTACCTGTGCTGCTTCACAGATGTGGAGGTTCCTCTTGGGATGAATTGAGGGTGATAAATAATTGCATTTCTCCTGGCAGCATACCGGGAGATTTCATTTATTATTTCTCATCTAATTGATTACTGCAAGTAGGTTTTCTAACCCGCGTGCCCAACGATTAATGTGCTACTTTTTATGTTCTTAATTAATGACCGCTGCAGCTTCATGAAAAACACACTCAATTAGATCTGGAATTGAAAAACTGCGGATGTTTGTGCCTGTTTGGCAACGCTGGGGACGGCGCAGACACATTAATCAGGGGAAATGGAATTCAATAAGACATACCAAGTCCTCTACACCAAATGGTACTGTTTTTCATATTGTTGTCATGCTGCCTCTGTGGCAATATTGCCGCTCAAGATTCCCTCTTGACCCAAAATTCACTTTGAATCAACTTTACTGTCAGTAATCTCCGCTGTTCTGCTCCGGCTTGTTTGTTCCGAGGCCAGGAGCCGCCCTGTCTGCTCTTTGTGACACCGTGTTTGTGTTTATGGAGTGTGGGACATCATATTCAATGCGCCGCACCTTTCATATTTGGTATGAGCAGGATTGTTTTGTCGGCAAACAAAGATGTACAAACTGACACTGGCACACGCGTTTATCTCTCCAGCTTATGTTTAGAGAGGCCGACACCCAAACTGATTTCACTGGGTTCTTGTTTTGAATAAAAAAATCGGTTATGGACGCATTGTGAGCATTCAAAATACACTTCGAGCAGCAAAAAAAACAAGTGCTATCATTTTTGAACATGTTTATGTTCAGTTGGATTCAATAAAAATAGGACAAAACTTTCATTTAGTGTCAGTTCTGCTTCATGCTCTTTTTATACACTCACAACTTTATGTCATACTGGCTGCAACATCTCAGCTCACATTCAGACACATTTACATTCATTGCTTTGTTAACTTGTTTGAAAGTAAGGAGATTCTCTTGTCTCTCTTTCTGTATCTTACTTTTGCTGCACAACTACATGATCTGCATGCACCATGAAGTCAGCCACTAGTCCCAACACACACACACACACACACACACGCACACACCCACACACACACACACACACAGACTCTCCCTTTCCAGGAAGGCATTGATTGCAGCCGAAGCCATCAGGGTCGATACTTTCGCTGTTGAAAGCCAGCTCTTGGGCCCCTTAAATAATGCTTCACCATGCACTGACACAAAAATGGGGCCTCTTTTTGCTAAATCCAATTCTTGTGTCTTTGGAGGGCTGAAAAACATCACAAAACTATCCAGTCCCTTAAAAAGAAGCTTCTCTGTGCCCGCTGTCAATCAAAAGTATTTATTGAAAAGTTTGATTATGTCCTCAACTCATCATTTTCTCTCATTTAATTGCTGATGGGCAGACAGGAGCACTGAAGCTTGTAGAAATAAGGCCCGATGGTGGAGTCTGAATGAAAAGGCTGGGATGCCAGAAGGCTGACATCATTAAGAACGGGCCAAATGATCCCAGGGTTTTTCATTTGTTTGTCTTGTCTCACGTCCTTACTGACTGGCGAGACTTGTGAGAAAAAAAACACACACACACACACACACACACACACACACACACACACACACACACACACACACACACACACACACACACACACACACACACACACACACACACACACACACACACAATGTGTCACAAAGAGCGTCTTTTGAGGATTGGGCTCATTTGGTCCTGTGCCAAAACTCTCCCAGGCTGAGTCCAATTACTCCAGCAGGAAAGGCATGTACCGGGAAAAAAAGGTCTAATTGAAGGTTTTCTCCAGGAAGAAAACTAACGGACTGATAGGTAGAAGGTAGGGACACATTAAGGGGAACAATTATGTTTAAAAAAGAGAAGCTTCAGTGTTTTCTCACAGAACGACAACAATAAAAATCATGTTATAATTTAGTCTCTCATACAAACATATCCCTGGAAGTTCAGTTGTACAGTAGTAGGTTTATTTTTGGGTTTATTATGCCTTTTTGGAGGGATAGGACAGTGGACAGAGTCAGATATCAGGGTGAGCGAGAGAGAGTGGGGAATGACATGCGGGGGAAAGGAGCCACAGGTCGGACCAGAACCTGAGCCACCCACCCAGAGGACCACAGCACATGGGGCTCACGCACCCACCACAGAGCCACCAATGTCTCGTTCTTCCATACTTTCTTACAGGCAGAATCATTGTCATCAATGCACCTTTTCCACCAGTGTGGTGTAAGCAGAGAGCAAATCATTAATGAAAACTAGCAGCATTTATTCACACCTACCCCCTCTTCTGTTGTTTAATTTTCCAGATTTGTTTTTATTTTGTTTTAATGCATGTCCAAGTATTGTACTTAAAGCTGGAATAACGTTTTCTTTATGTTTAAATTTGTATCTCATTGTGTTATTCATCTTTAAATCATATAAATACAGCTATAGGAAAGAGGAACGAAAAGAGGAAATGCAAAATCATACAAGCTCCAGAGGGGTTTAAGGCATTGGAATATTATCAGAATCAGTGTTTGGAAGAAACACGTTGTATAGATGATAAAACATTTCTACCAAGAAGCTCAGCCTGGCTGCAGGTCCTGCAAACAAGCTGCTAGCTCATTGTTCAGAGGCAGATTTATTCAGTGGGTGAGCTATTATTAAAAGACTGTACAAGACCCAAACAAATATTAAATCAGCCGTACCCTCTGATGTATGGAACGACTCAACACGCTATACTGCAAGATGTGTGAGCCGCTGGTTATGCGATGTTGTTCTCACCAGCAGCCTCTTAATTCTGTAATAAAAGTGAAAGGTGTAAGAGGGGAGCTGCGCACAGTTATTTTAACTCTGCACAAATGAGATTACGTGTTTGTACACGAGGCAGAATGAGGGTTTGGGAGAAGGAGCGCTGCTTTCACGGCTAAGCCTGCGGCGGGGACTTCAGAGCGGGGCAGGTTACAGTGCGATTATGATGATCCGGTCTGATCTGAGGGAATGAAATTTCTTTCAGGACCACTTCCTGGCTCTTCAGCAAAAGGAGAAAAACAGATAAAAATGTAGAGGCAGCTACTCCTCACACACAGGCAGCAGATCACACACAGACAGACTAAAACAAGCAGGCTAGTGTGAATTCAGCTTATTTACACACTTTCTGTCCTAATTTATTTCCCCAAATTCCATTTCTGAAGCTATAATGACGCCAGAAAAAAAAAGTATGAACTAAAAGGCCTTGCATAAATTGATTCCAATTTTTATTTTGCAACATAATATTCATGATTTAGCCCACAGTCACAGAGGGCGAGCATCATGTTTAAAGAAACATGAGCACGACGTGAAAATGATTAGGTCTAATGCTACCAGTTCATAAAAAGCCTGAGTGTAGCTGAGATTTATCAATGTGAAAGAAAGTGAGGCTATAAACACAAGGTTAATGTACTATTAACACATAAAACATCAAACTCTGAACCACATTAAATGTTTCATCTAAGTTTTTCTCTGAACCAAGCACAACAGTACAACCATTCTAGACACAATTAAATCACAGCTCAACTTTGAGCTCAACGCTAATGTTAGCATGCTAGCATAACGACAGTGCGAGTATGCACTAAGCAGAGCACGTATAATGGTGCTGTTTTTGTCCTAATAGTCTTCCTTCTAAACCGGCCTTACTATGTGTTGTTTGGCTCGTACTACTGTGCTGTAATTGGCTAGAAAAACTGTGTTGTGATTGGCTAGTATGTCTTAATTTGGAGAGGTTAGGGCTGCTAGCTTACATCCTCTATAAAAATTGTTGTCAGGGCATTACGACAAGAAGACTTCCTGTTTTTGTCAAATCCATGACCTGGTCCTAAACTTAGTGTTGGTGTCTAAACCTAATGTAAACCTTTGGTCAGGTTAAGGCACCAGCAATCAGCTTGGTTACATATATGTCATACCTTGGGTTAACTTAATGTTAACAACGTCCAATGTTAACAATGTTTTTTTGACAATCTGCCCTCAAAATCACTTTTCTGTGGGAAAGCCCTGTTTTTTTTTTCCTATTAGCTTTCCTAGCCAATCACAGCACAATAGGGCCGGACTATAAACACAACTTAATATAATGTTTTCTTTTGTATGTATTCCATCATTATAGTGCAAGCTTGCCAACATATTCTAATTAGCATGAAACACTTAGTTTGGTATGCTGCAGCTAATTTGAATGCTAACGATTTGGAAGTATTGGATACATTCAAATTTTAACTTGACGGTGAGGAAAAGTCTGCAGTTCACAAAAGTTCAAACTTTTTTCTGTGGGTAGCATGAATGTGTGAACCAAGTGTCATGGCACTCTATCAAACAGTTCTGAAGATGTTTAGGCACAGACCAACAAACAGGCTAAAAACAAGCTGCGACAATCTCAGGTACTCCCCCTTTAATAATTATTATTAACTTATTAACTATAAGTACTATATTATAAGAACTGCAAATTCTAGTCAGTGTTTTTGCTTAAGTAAACATATTACATCAGCTATAAATCTTGTGAAGTTGGTCCTACTTTCCTTTATATCACAGAAGCACTTCTTCTACATTACTGCCACACAGACAGTACATCTTAGCAATATATCCCTACCTGCACCGGCTCACCATATATCTCTCTCTCTCTTCAGCCAGACTTCATATTCTCATTTTTCTCTGCCTCTCAGCACGGCTTATGTAAGAGGCAGCCAGAGTGATGGGGGATGGGGTGTCAGGAGAGGCACTGTACCCTTCAACTGGCAGGAGAGTATATCCCTGCCTCTCCCTCCAGGATGGCTGAAAATGATCCTCTCCTTGCACACTCGAATGGATATCAGCACCCACTGCTCCACTGAGGCTCAGATTTATTCAATTGACACCCCCATAAACTCTACGGTGAAAAAAAACACCTGGCATAAATTTATCTCAAGACAAACCTCACACTTTTCTGCTGAGACGTTGCTCACAGCAGGGAGGATGATTTCATATCTCTGATGCTGATGTGAAAGAAATGAGGAGAAGATGACAGACACAAAGGGCCCTCAATGGCTGCTTAAGATTCCAGAAAAGGTTTTGATAATCAGACTGTGCAGCTTAATATCTGGGTCAGAGATTCAAAAACGAAATACTTCTTTAATGACCTGAAACATATCTTTTTATAGCGAAAGCCAGAGATACCAGAAAATCTAGTCGAGGACCTCCTGCAGGAATAAGAGATGAAATCGAGGCAGAGGGTAAAATGAGATTCCCGTAATGCAACTGCAACTGCACAAAATACTCAACACTGTTCCACTAGGCTGACAAAAGCACATGAAGAGGATGTAATTGCACCCAGGTGATTCTGCAAAGAGTTTATTCAGAGTACATTATGTTTCTGAGTCAGTGGGCCACAAATAGCACAGTGCAGGTATATGCCCCGGCTGAAATTTGGGTGGCCGGGTGTGAGTGGTGTAACTGCAGAAAAGAGGTCATATTAAAAGGAAACATTAGCAGAATGTGTGTCAGTGTGTGGTATTAGTCATGGCTATGCAGAAGACCAGTTTTTCTGTTTCTTTAATAGCAGAGAGCTTACAGCAGTCTGATATCTCTGAGTGGGTGGTTCAGGATCACCATTGACTACCATGAAGTGAAATAGCTGAAAGGAAATGTTGGGTCCATGCTGCCTTGGTCGGAAAACCATCAAGTTCCCAACCCAAGTCCCAACAGACTGCGTTACTAGATTCAATTAGATGAGATGTTTATTGCGATTTACGCCCCAAAATTACTTGTTTTCCATTTGTGGAATTGGAATATTTGTGACACATGCTGACTGTTATGGTGATTGGTGGGTGATGGTAGGCTATTGAAAAAAGAAGATGGCGAGCTTCAAAGGTCACATATTATGCAATATACACTTTACCGTGTTTTATACACTAATATGTGTCCCTGGTCTGTCTATAAACCCCCCAATTATGAGAAAAATCCATTTCTGTCTTTTGGCTGCTCCACTTTTCAGAAAATGTGTGCTCAAACAGGCCGTTTGGAGATTTTCCCTTGTGACATCACAAAGGGCAGTAACTCTTCCCTTAGGTAGGTGACACTCTCACAGCTAGGTGTGGATTCTGCCCTCTGAGTCTGCCTTCTCACCGTAAACAATAGGACATGGAGCGAGAAAGGCCAAGCCACCCGAGCCCTTCCAGAGAGGGGGCGTGGTCAGACACAGCTCATTTGCATTTAAAGCTACAGACACAGAAACAGCCTGTTCTGAGCAGGGCTGAAATAGAGGGGTTTATAGGCATGATCAAATACAGGACAAGAGTGGATTTCGAGCAAGAAATATCATTGACATGTTTTGGGGGGCTCTGAGACTTATTTAAACTGGTTGAAAAGGAGAATAATATGTGACCTTTAAGAAAGAAATTTCATCCTCAGATTTTGGACTCTAACAAGATGTGTTATCCTTCAAAGCCCACTTGTAAATTTGTTCACAGATATGGACAACAAGTATGTGCATATAAATAAGAACTTATGTTAATGTTAATAATCCGGAAACCTTAAAACACATAGAGCTTACTGATCGGGACATTGCAGTTGGGTAACAAAAGCATAATCCTTAACACCCAAAACATCACAGCATCTCTCTGTGCCACTCCTTCAAAGTGCTGTGAGGTGTTTTGGCTTGTACAGTAAATGTTCAAACTGGCAGAGGCAAGAACACAACCAGGGTGTGACACAGCCTGGGGGTTGAAAAGTTGTGGTAAATTCTAATATATCAATTTCACTACATTTTCTAATATTTTTTAAACAAATTGTGTTCATCAAAAATAAAGATATTAAAATTGAGATTCTCAGGACAACACATTTTTTAATTCAGCTGCATCACTGCAGAAACACCGTGGGAGTAGTAAATCTTTGTGGGAATGCTGCAGGAATGAAAAATGCAAAGAGAAAAAAGAGAAAGAAAGACATGTGGGCACATGCACACAGGCAGATCATTTTCAAATTCCTCCTGAGTATCAGTTGGTGATTGAGTCTTAAGACACACTGGTCCACATTAGCTGTGTTATGAATATCAATTTGATCTGCATGATCTCCTCAAGCAGGCGAGAAAAGGTCAAATCATTCAGTGTAAGAGCAAACTTGGTTCCCCCGTTAATGCATGCAGCACACTTCTGCAAACTAACATGACACTTTCCCTCGGCTCTTAATGATGCGACTTAATGATGCGACAGAGAGAAAAACATCCAAATAAAGAAGCTGTCATCTCCCAGAGGAGTTGATAATTTACACCATTTCTCTCAATGATATTTATATTGTAAGTGTGGGAGCGCTCTCCTGTGTTATGACCCAAAATTTAAAAAAAAAACACATTTGGAGAAAGAAGTGGGTCAGCCAATTAGAGGGAAAACAACATGGACTTTGCAAACACTACACCCCTCAACGGGCATAGTCCCTCTCAAAGAAACAACAAAAACGATGGAATTCACACGATGCAGCCAAGTTCTAAAAAGGGACCAAATGGTGCTGTCAAAAAAAGAAAAGAAGAAAGTGTGTACATTTTAGCATAGAAAAAACACAACACTACTGTCGTCAGTCCTGGCTCTCCTAAGTAGAAAAGATTAAAAAAAAAAAAAAAAAATCCAATGTTTACATTTTTCCTTCATCCCAGAGCAAAAGAGTTGCATGGAGGAAGTTATGGGCTAGAAAGTGATGGACCCAGAATGGAAATAAGCAGGTAATGGGATAATGATTTCCTCCCAAGGAGAACCACATTAGAATTTCACCTCTCAGAGAAACATATGCCATGATATGAGTGGCTGTGTTTATTCAAGCAGAGAGTTTATTTTTAGAACGAGGGCTTTGACCTTTATTTACTGGCTTGACGAGATTTCGTTAAGTGAAATGAGGTTCATAACGGGGCTGCATACAGATGACTGAAATGATGTCGCCTAATCCCTACCTTCCTTCAGTGGCAAAATTTTCAACTCTGTCTCAATTGTCTGAATTTCTCTTTTTTCTTGATACTTCGTCTTGCCTGCTTTCACTCTATGCCAATTTGCCTGCCCGCCCCCCCCCTCCCAGTCTATCTGTCTTTTTTCTTTCATGCCTCTGTGCATCTTTCATGGGCTGAAATAGTCCATCACACATGGGAAAGGATGAAAAACATGAGGAGTCTTTCAATTACAACAATTGAAAATCCCTCCTTCCTAACATGACTCAAAAACATGAAATATCAGAAACCAAGTGATTTAATTTGTTAATAGCTCATGTTTGCAAGACTATCATTTTCCAGCGCTTTAAACAATAAAGAAAGCTGTTTCAGTTTTGCCTTTCTTTGGCAGAAAAAGCCTTCTTTGCTATAAAGAAATTGCTGCCGGCTGGCGCATTGTTCTCCAGGGTGGGCACAATTCCTCACAAATAGACCGGGATGTATACCTTAGTTCATTAGCTTGATGCTAACACATACTGGAAAATGCCAATAAATGGCTAACAGAATCAGCATAGGGGTATCTTTGAATTAGGAAACTGCTATGTCATACTTACATACATACAGGAAATGTATTTCCTAAACTCTGCGGGGACAAAATAAAAAAAAACTGCTGACTCATGCTAGCTTGGTCTGCTGCTCTGATCTACCTTAATTAACAGTCTATGCTCTGATCCAGTGACGATGCATGACTCACTCTTAATGTCTCAGTTCATGGGACGTTTGACTCCGTTGTTTACCTTTGGGTTGTGGAGGAGTAAATGCGCATGTTCAACTTATAACGAGAGTCAATGGAGGCTTAGAGCACTTGATACTAGCACCCGAGACCAGAAACTTGTCATTAGTAGTTACTTTAGACACACCAGCCGCCACTCTTCACTTTATTTCCTTTGTTAAACATATATCCCTGCGCTTTCATTGACATTTTAACTTTCAATGTTAGACATTTAATTCCATTTCATTTAACCTTTTATTTTCAGTCTGTTTTGTTGCTCGTTTTAAATGTCTAATTCATTATTTACCTTTCATACACTTGTTATAAATGTACTTTATAAATGATGCTGACTTTCTGAGCTGCTTTGTCTCTAGAATATATAACTATTATCCTGACAACTCAACAACAATACTTTGTATTCCTCTCGAGTTGGAGTCAGTCTCAGGCTGCTTTAAGTATTCGGGCGAGGCTGACAGCTGTCTATCATCTCCTACTGTAGGATCCTCCTCCTCTATATCAGAAGGAGAACTGCACTTGAAACTCCTTCAGATGACTCTATACTACACCTGGCTGATGGATTGTCACTGCATGGCAAATCAGCCCACGTTCAGTTCCCGGGAACTCTGCCACCTTTAAAGGACCAATCATCCTCTTTTGACAATGTTTACTTTAAATCAAAACATTTTTACGAGTCCTTCCACATTTAATATTATTTATTCTTTTAAAGTGCTTTGCAATTTAGCTGCTCCTTCAACCATTCACACGGCAATGGCAGCAAACTACCATGCAACCGAAGGCCTCAGGTTTTATAGCAAATAGAGACTTGCTCAAGGACATTTTGGGATGTGGATAAAAGGAGTAGGAGATCAAAACGTTTGTACTGCATATATGATATGATGATGATATGATAACTTAATGTACCTGTTTAGCCATTGTTTGTCCTTATTATTTAAGTTGTTGGTGAAATAATTGCACTGCAGTGCTGCATGCTGGCAGAGGATTTTACTATAAAGAAAAACAGAAACCTGAATTGTTTAGAAAATCGTGAATAAATCAGTCGACCATCTCCACTTCTCTGACAGTTCAATCCCTTTAATTCCTCGAGACACAAGTCACACAGAAGAGCAATTTTATATATTATGTCATTATATAAAGGGCTGGTTAAAAATATTGATTCATCAATGCATTGCAATTATTTTTTTCCCGATTCAATATCGATTCAGGGGAAATCCTGAGATTCATTATTTCCGTTGTAAAAAGAAGAATTAAAAGATTTCAAATATGCAACACTAGAAAGTATTCAGGACTAAATTGTACAAAATTCCCTGGTTGTTGAAATTAATTTATCTGCTCTATTCTCGAGGATGCCACTTTAAAACCAAACTGCTATGAGCAGCCAGCAGAACTTATTACTGTTCATCTCTAAACTTTTATCTCGCACTTAACCAGCAAATAAAGAATCAATAATGTGGAAAAAATAGGTCATATTCATTCCGAGTGCGTTTAATGACAACATAAAGGCAATGAACCTTTTACTGGGTTTCATTTCACTTTATAAAAAAGTTGAAATCAAACGAGAAGCTAATGGAGAAGAACGTTTTGTCAGAGACATAAGTATATATTTTTTTTAAATGTCAACCAGAAAAGCCTTAATTAGTTTCTCAATGTCTTCATTTTTTTTAACTGCATTTCAATTTAAAAAAAATCCCTGGATGTCGTATATGATACTACCCAGGGTGTCTTCTTTTTCTTTCTATCTTTTCTATCTCCCCTCTCCTCCGGCCTCCCTGTCTGCATCACTTTCTATTGCACTCTCACATTTTCCGTTCAGCTCACATCGTCTCTTCCTCACCTCCCCCTGATCTCCCCCCTGCCTCTCTCTCTCTCTCTCTCTCTCTCTCTCTCTCTCTTCATCTCATCTTTCCTCTTGCTGATGAGCATATGAACACACGTCTCTCCTCTCCTCTGCCGGCTGCTGCCTCCCTCTCTCCTCCTGCTGCTTCAGCTCAGCCTACAGGCAATTTTCACACAAGGCTGATTGAATTCATTCCCTCTCTCTCCCCTCCCTCCCTCTTTTTCTCTGTTTCTTTTCACTCATCTGTGTTCCTGCAAGGGGAAGAGGATGAGACAACAAGGTCTCACCACCACACACATTTTACATGCATACAAATGGACACGGACAAATGAAACACACCCCACGCACACACTCCCCTGCACGTAGGCATGCAGGGGAGAAACTGAGGTCGAGTTGACAAACAAACATGCATTTTCTCATAAGAAGGTGAAAAGAGGAGCACTCAGAAGATGCAAACAAACCTGGAAAGACTTACATGCTTATGCTGTACAGAGACAACTACAAGAGCTGCACACACACTCTTTCTAGAGATGATCAAATGACGAACACATACAAGCTTATATGTGTGAAATATGGAGTATTTGAGAAGAAAAAGAATGATTTTGTACGAATAAGAACACAATAAGAATTATTTGACAAAATTTTTAAATCACTAACGGAGTCAATCATTTGGCAAAAAAACACACTTACTGGTCTGAGCTTATTGTTTGAGGATTCACTGAAAATAATTTATTTCTTGGAAAATTAGGGATTAATGGATAATTGGTCCAATGAAACAAGCAATCTGAGGACAAAGCTCCTCTGCTGAGCTAAACACACTCCAAAAGAAACTGGAAACAATTTCTTTAACTGGAAGCTGTGAAAACTGTATCAGACGATGAAAAGAGCTGTGAGGAGCACATCTTGGCTTTCCTGTCAGGGTTCAAGTGCCTTTGGAGAACTCTGGGTTGGAAATATAAATGTATACAATTTCTTCTGATACAGTAAGAACTGCTAGAGGATGGTTCGCTCGCAGAAGATAAGCGTTGATTGTGAAACCATGTCTTTAAAATAAATGTGACAAACTATGCGATACAGACTCTTTTAACTCTCTCTCTTTTTAATCACTTACATTGTCACTAATGTCAAGATAGGGACAATGTAAGCATAAGAACAGTTTAAGAACAACAGTGGCCTCAGTTAGCCACAAAGCTAATGATTAAAATAGCTACTTGTTAGCAACTTCTGGAACTTCTGGAAAGAGTTTTACATTGAAGACAAACTCAAATATCTCCATTAATTTTTCCTTTTTGAAAAAGTATGGTTGATGTAATTCTGTTAAACCCTTGTTTTACTAACTGGCTTGTAGTTGCAGAAATGCCTCAACTTCTCTCTTTCCTGTTTCTTTGGCAGTTTGAAGCTAGCCTACGGCTAAGAGCAAGTTAGCTTAGCTTTGCACTTTTACAGCTTTTTAAATAGACTAACCCTATATGTAATAGGAGAACTGGAGGTTATTCTATTGTGTAGGTAATTTTTGTTATCTTTCCAAAGAACTGTGCTAGCTGTTACCCCCTGCTCCCAATGTTTATGCCAGCTTAATTAGCTAAGATAAGCTAATCAGCTGCAGATTCCGGCTTTATATTAACCATTCAGGCATGAAAATAGTGTCAATAGTAAGATCTAGGCTACAATCTGCTAAATGATCTGCCAACTGTAGATAAAGTGACACAGTGAAAAGACAACAGTAGTATCAGAGAAGACCTGAATATTGGCTGTACGACCTTCCAGGCAAATGTTTGGTTTTTGCTAATTAGCATCAAATAGCATCGACTGAAACCGACTGCTGGTGTTGGAATAGTCCAGTTGGTCTCTGTAAAATTGTAATTGGCATACATTTTTACTTATTTTGAACTATAGACTAATAAATAAACGAGTAACCAATTAATGTCAACAGGAACATTGGTAACGCCGCCGTGGGGTGCAGATAAATGGCCACACAAGTATGTTCATCAAAGATGGACATGTAACACCTGCAGTTTGCCACTTCTGCTGAAGCCATTTGGCCTGGCCAGGAGTGTGTGACGAAAGATGATGAAAGAGCGGTGAAAGCTGCAGAGGCGATTGCAGCCAGAGTCGTTTGAACAAGACGCTTAACCTGGGGACTGCTTCCATAAAAACTAACCCTGACGCTTCTGGGGCCCGAAGAAAACACACATAAAAACAGTAAACACACACACACACACACACACACACACACAAACACATACAGAGTGAAAAACAACAGGAGGTTATTAATGGTCAGGTGTTGTTCCTGTTCTGCTCCAAGCACTTCACTAGCAAACTGCATCCTGCATGGAGCCATAATCATCACCCCGCTCCTCGGCAATCATTTACAGCGGCACCAGCTGCCCAATGTCCTCTGGTCAAACTGGATCCACATCCAGTAATAGTCTCCCAAACTGTATCTCGGGTGATTTAAGTCTCTGCAGCAGCAACAGACCTTCAATCTGTCGGTTCTATCATTCGGATGGAACAGCACACACTCGGGGAAAAGGCGCTAATGGGGGAATGGACGGGAGGGGGATCCATCTCTCTCTCTCAGGGACCCTTCACAAAAAACACACACGTGAGCCATGTGATGGATAATAGTGCCAGGCTAAAGGTTATTGATACATCCGTCAGGGAAAACTAGGTGGTGTGCACCATCTCATGACAGATATTATGTACCGTTAGATGTAAGAAAGTTAAAATCAAAGAAAATGATGAGCAGAAAGATTTGCAGTCGTCAGCCAGAAAATTATGTTTTCAGTGTGGTGAGGAGGAGAAAATGGAGTAGATAGAGGGCCTGATTCATGAAAATGATTGTGCAGCTTTTTCAACACTAAAGCTGCAAATGAGACAAAAAGATACCATCTAATTCACAAAACACATGTAATCTATCTGTTATCTGTTAATACAGTCTGTCAATATTACTTTGCCATAACTATAATTGATACAATAAATGGGTGTTAAATCAGTTTGACTGGGGTTCGACTGGGCAGATACAGGTTTTGTGCCGTTATGCACAAAGCAAGTGGGGTTTTTTTTCTGTGCAATTTGCCCTTGCTTGCTCCATCAAGGGAAGCTTTTTTTCGCAGTTCGCAATATACTGGAAAAAAGTCTCCCCTCAAATATCTGTAGACGTAATGAGCTTTGTCAGCATGAGAGTGCAGCTCTGAGCGAGAGAATGGAAGTACAGATCTAGACCTCGACATGGAGCAGACAGTAGGAGAAAATTAGGCACAATTTTTGGTGCTGTAAGGGAAATAAAACTAGGAATTGGTTCTTGGTTCACTGCCTCCTGATGGTGCTTTCTCTAATTTGATAAAGAAAGGCAAGTACTTTTGCAAACTTGCAAGGATTTGCAAAACCCAATCTGTTCAGTTAAGAGAAGAATCGCTAAAACTGCAATAACAAAAATACTTAGCCTATGCAAGATTAATGCAAGATCATTTTTTACAGCATGTAAGTGTGGGGATTGTGATTTTAAACACATTCTATATTGAACTTGGGTCGTTTCCTGTGTGTTTACAGAATTTAAAAAGAGGAACCATTCAACTATCCTTGTAACAAAAAGTGTCTTTTCCGTCCGCTCTCTGCCTCTTTGTGACTGTTTATGACATAAAAAGTTTAGCAGGAGGTATTTCTAAACTCCAAAGATGATAAATATAAATCTAACGGGTCATAAAGACCTGAAATATTTGCTTGCCTGAATGTGGAAACTGATGCAGGACGACAGGCACCAAAACTGTCTGGTAAATGAGGGCATGGAGTAGAAGGTGTGAACGCACTGGAGCAAAGGAGTGAGGAAGAAGTGTGAAGGAGTTAAAGGTTGCTGTTGGATGGTGTCTCTAGCTGGTATTCCTGTCCTTGTGTGAAATGGTGAGATAAGAGCAAACGCCATGGATAATACACTCTTTTCTCTGCACACTCTTGCACACACGCACCCATATAAGAAAATGTCATTATCGAAGCAACATATAGAAATTTCCATGCTCCAGCAAATAAAATAGAGGAACATTTTCTGCATGGCATTTAATGGGCACGCAAATGTGGAATAATGGATTCAATAATATCTTCCAGGCTCCAACAATGTATTCATATTTCACTCATTCAGCAGCAGTGGACAATTTTATGCTGCTCTCCCCTCGACTCACTCGGCCTGCAAATCAATGTCCATTAAGAGACTTGAGTGTTCGTATGTCACAGGATCCTCTCCTTCCATTAACTCAGCTCCTGCACAGATTCTAGCCTCTTCCATTGAGCTGCGTTCACAAACAGTACAAGTGCAGTGTATGTATGTATGTATGTATGTAGAGGGTTAACTCCAGGAGGCTGCTACAGGCAGGTGCTCATTACAGCATCATTACCTCCAGTGACTTCACGATGCCCTCATAATGGACTGGACCATTGGTGCCGTGTGGTTGTCACAGGACAGTTTTATACCTTTATTTATTCAGCCAAGGTTTACTGGACTCTAGAACTTCTTTTCTGGCAAGGCCGAGCATCACACTCATAAAGTTTCACAGCGTCACACCTGGTAGCTTTCCATTGTAACCACAGGCTGTTAGACTAA
The DNA here is from genome assembly GCF_963930695.1 of Labrus bergylta. NCBI lineage: Eukaryota > Metazoa > Chordata > Actinopteri > Labriformes > Labridae > Labrus > Labrus bergylta. The sequence continues at coordinate 17,901,335 of NC_089202.1, forward strand.
GCAGCTTCAATGGAGCAAGACCGCTTCTTCAAGGACACAACCGTGGTAACTGTTCAAGCTAAGACGGGCAATTCTCATCATTTTGACTCAAATCAAAACAAACAACCTTTTTGTTCTGAGTTTAATTTACTTGCTTTTCATATTGTCTTAATAATGCTTTAAGAGTATATTCAAACAAATGTACAGGGCTGACTATTTACCTCTATTTAGAAGTCACGCCTGTAATCATTGCCATGGGATAGGTGTCCAATTGGACCACTGACAGCGCACTGCCACTCAGCCTTTAATCACATTCCACAAATAATCACAGTCATGGCTATAGTTAACTGACAGACCCATGACATTTTGTCAGGACTTGCACATGTGCAGGACAATATCAGCAAGGAGAAAAGAGGTATCTCTTTGTCCACAGGGGGCGGCAAATCATCACAAACAAAAAAAGTTCCTCAAAGCAACTTTAATAAATGACACTGCAAAAACTCAAATTCTACTAAGTGTATTTGTCATTACATTTATTTTAAGCTACATTCACCTGACAAGTCCAGATATACATCTTGGTTAGGTCGCACCCATATTGATGTTATTCCACAAAGTGGCCTGCCTGGGTTCAGGTACGACCTGAGGCTCCTTTCCTGCATGTCATTACCCAATCTCTCTCCTGGTTTCGATCCACTGTCCTATCAAAGAAAGGCAAGGAGCCCAAAAAGAAATCTAAAAAGATAGATATCTGTGCAGCAAGAAAAATTGCCTCGAGTTTCCTGAAATGAGATCTTTACCTTTCTTCAGGAAACATTTGCTTCCTGCATCGATAACTTTTTTTCCTTATTTCAAGCAATTCAGGTCTTATTTTTTGCTTGTAATATCTTGAAAAAAGACTTTATCTGGACATGTCAGGTAAATGTTTCTTATAAGTGCAATTTGACATTTTTTACTAATTAGACAAATACTCTTGGTAAGATTTGAGTCTTTGCAGTGTATCTACTGTAAATAACTGAAATTTAAAATGATCAACCTTGAGTGTGCTGTGTGTGACAAAGTCATGTTGTCATGGTCAGAAAACTAACAGCGAGGGATCTGAGTTCTATGGTGACACACACTGACGGAAGAACACACATGCAGTCACTCTCACAGTCCCCACTTGTTCATCATTCACACTGTAGGCCTGGTTGGGGATAAAGGAAGCAGCAGATCTCAGCAGAGCACGGGAATAACAGACATCTATTAATCTTACCTCCTCTCCTGTCAGGTAGTACGCTGACAGCAAGCCGCCGACGTAACGGATGTTCACCTCGAAGAGCGATGCCTCCCCGTTCTGTCGAAGCGAGAGAGGGAGAGAGAGAGAGAGAGAGCGAGAGATCAAATCATTAAATGTCATACTCAGCCGAGGTCTCAGTCAGCGAAAAAGCAGCTCACAGGAGTTTATGGAAAACAATAATACACTGCAGTCATCATAAACACTTTTCATTACTTTGTTTGTAGTTTCTTCGCGTAAATGTATTTTATAACCGGGAGAGCAGGTACATAAAGAAGACTTTTAAGACTCCAGAGGCGTAAAACAGCTCCTATGTACAGAGAAATACTGTGTTCCACATTAAACACTGTAAGATGTGACATTACCTCCAAACATGGGAACAATAAACACATTTATTTTAGTGATGTTACAAAAGAAAACCAGTGATACAACACATTTAAAGGAGCAAAAGTAACCTAACAGTGGCAAAGGATGAGCTACATCCTGTTTGGAGACAATGCATTGCATAAAACTGTTTGCATTTGTTTATTCAGGATGATTTTCAGTCCACTCACAGAAGTTGGGTTATTGGTGGTTTGAGGCAGTTTGCATGAACTCCTATAAAAGTCATTGTGGGTGCATGGAAAATGATATTGTCCACTGTCGTCCTCAGAGGAAAAACACAAGTGCAGAAACAGTTCTGTATACAGGAGCAGTGACTTAATGCTGCAAACCTTTCTGCTTTCTTTACACAAGAAGCAGCGGTGATGAATAACACCTCTGATTACACCTGAGGAGAGGGCAGGGGAAAAAAAACCCGCCTCTCTTAGGAGAAATGCCTTTGCATGGTGTTGTGCTGATTAGATAAACATCATATTTTTGTGTCTACAGAAAGTACTTTAGAAAAGCATGGACAAGGTTTCTAATCTTAGGTCAGCCTACAAAAGGTGCTGATTGGAAATGTCCAATCAAAGAGCAACACCTGAGCTACGTATTTAAATGTGTGATTTGGATGGTGACTTCAAAGTGTGAAATCAGACTTTGGAAAGTTTTTTTTTTTGACATATGACCGTGCTGGTCTGATGTCAATCACTCAGTTTCTTCTCTGGTGGAGAATCGTGTCACAGTTGATACATCAGATCACTTTTAATCACCTCACATGACAGAGGGTGAACATTTGGAACCATGTGTGTCCTTTGGTGGCATAGCTTTACTTTAACTTTGAGACAGCAACTTAAACGTCAACCTGCTATACTCAACAGACCTTTGTTGGCAAATGATTATGATCTTAATATGCGTTTCTTATTATGGCTCTTGTAAGAAAAAAGTAAGAGAAAGCATATTTAGATCAAAATTAATGTTCAACAACTTCCTACCTTTATTATTTATAAGCAGTAATTATGAGGGCAAACTCTTGGCTAATGACCTATCAGCTATAGATTATGGTTATGTAGAAGAAGGTACAAATAAGCGTAGCAGTAGGCACTAATATTTGACAGAAATAATCTCACTTGCTAAACAGGTGGATGGACAGATTGAGTCGTAGGCAGTACAGAAGAAAAAACCTTCTGTGGGAAGTTAAGATTTTCAGTATTTGGCAAATCAATTAAGAACTTTTTTCAGCAACAAAAAAAAAAGTCAGTAAAAACATGTACAAAATACATGTATTGATTAAGAGCCCTTCCTTAAAGATATATTTATTGTGCTTTTAGAAACATTCCAGTAATTGATGTTTTCTTCCGGCAGCTTGGAGCAGCTATGGAAGAGCTTCCATGCTAAGTTTCTGTTTACCAACATTCAATTTGTTCGGCCTACTTCTTTTCCTAATTGAACATGAAATAAGAGGTAACGCTGCATATGTCTCAAAATGCCGCCATAATTATTGATTTACTTTAGCAGAAGGTTGAAGCAGACTGGTATTCATTGACTTGGAGAAGGAAATTGCTATCTCAAGTGTGGATGATAAGGAAACTGTAATTGGGTGCAAGAGAGGGCAATTAGCTCCCCTCTGAGGAATGGAGAGGGGGACTCACTGGCATCTGTTCACTGGTATCACTTATCTCCATATACACTCTTATTTATATTCTAAACACTTTCTGTGTTCACTTTATTTAACATCAATCAATACTTGGCATCATTAATCATGAACAGTGTCTGCCTTTTTCATCTGCACAGAAAATGTTGCCAACATAAAGACGTTTGGAATTTTACAAACATTTTGGAAACAAACACAATTTGGCAATCTTGATACTTAAAGGAACGATTTGTCATTTTGGAAAACTCTTCTTCCACTAACTGGCTTACAGCTGGACATATAACTCCTCTCTCTCCTGTTTGTTTGTTAAATATGAAGCGAGTGCTAACCTCTTGCAAATGTTTTCCAATGTGGTTTTCATGCTACAAATGGCAATAAACTGAAGTGAACTGAACAGAAGGTTAGCTTAGCATAGCACTTATACATTTTTCCCTTTTTTGATCAAATGAACGAGATATACTTTGCAATATATTTTGGGGCTTTTTATGACTTTATTAGAGAGACATGTCAGTGGATAGATTAAAAAAGACGGGGAGAGAGTGGGGAATGATATGCCAGAAGCCACAGGTCGGATTCGAACCCAGGGCGGCCCACCTTGAGGACAACACACGCCCCGTGTGTAGAGGTTGTGGTTCGTTCATATGGATTTTGTTAACTTTTAACAGAGCCCATCCAGCTTTTTCTCCCGTTTCCATTCTATAAGCTGAGCTGCCTTAGCTAGGCTAAGCTAATTATCTGCAGATTCTGTTCAGAAAAAGTATCAGAATCAGCTTTATTGGCCAAATATTTGCACGCATACACAGAATTTCACTCTGGTTTAACATAGTCTATGGGGCGCTGATGGCCTAGTGTAGGTGTACGACGATTATTCCTCCAAGGGGGCGGCCAAGGTTCAAGTCGGGCTTGTGGCTCCTTTCCTGCATTTCATTCCCCACTCCCTCTCCCTCTCCCAATTCCTTACTCTTTCCACTCTCCTATCCAAATAAAGACAAAGGGACAAAATTCAAAGAAATAAAAGAGTCCTGTTTACATATTTACTTCATGTACTATAAATTGCTAAAACTATTCTCAAGTAACATTTGTTTTGAAAGCAAACTAGACATCCTAAACTATACGACACAAAAATGTGAAATTATTGTCGCTGACATCAGTTTGATGTTAATGAGACGATAACAGCAGAGCTTTTATACAACCACGGTGTTGGCTTTGGTCCTGAAGTCAGCAACCACTGCTGACATTTCTTGAGACAAAGCACAGACTCCTCTGGCAGGGCGGTGAGCTGTGATGTCCTGCCAACCCTGAAATGAGCAGCCCATTCAGTAATGGCACTACGATGGCAGCTATTAGAGGTAGAGTAGCTATTTATCACCAGTGATGGTGGCACTCAGCAGGACAGGTATAAGGTGCAGAGAGGGAGGGCGAGGTATGCTGACAAAGCTTCAGCCAATCACACTTTTACGTCCCACTGTGGTCTAAAAAAAAAAAAAGATCACACGGCAAGCTTTGTTTGAAATGCTCATTAATACCAGTGCTGTATTTGAAATTACAACAACATGAAGTCTGATATAACACAAGGCTGCAGGCAGTCGTTCTATGAAGAGGGGTTTTGTTGATGTTTTATTTGAATCTGATGTATTTTTTAGTAACAACTAAAACATTTTTTCGGTGAAATTGGGGCAGCTGCTTGGATTTTGCATCTCTATTAAATCAACTCAAAAAGAAAGCCCTGTGGCTCGAACAAAGCAGACAAAACAATACAGCCTAAACTCATACTGACATAAATCAATTCAATCATCACATCATATGTGAGACATCAAGATGGAAGATTAAAAACAATGTCAAAGATGAGTAGAAATTTTGCATTTTTTTTTAAACTGCAGAAGGTGACGTTGAAATGTTTATTGGATTTTTTTCTGCTTCTGTCTGACTGAAAAAAAAAATAAAAATTCACATGGACACAAATAATCAAAATAAAAGCCTGATCAGAATAGAAATGATTCATGTAAACACGTCAATAGGAAGAGACTGATCTGACCCGGCTCACTCTGCAAGAAATCTCATTCTGAACGAGAGCGGTGGAGCGTTTATTGGATAAATATCCATGTGCTGAAATTATTCTGACTGGACTCTAAAGGTCCTGTAGACCGGCATTCTCCCCCCGTGTATTGATTTTTGGGCAATTATGTGCCGCTGAGCCTGCAGAGAAGAAGAAACAAGTAAGAAAAGATCAAATAAAACACAGACTTTCAAAGTCACAGACGGGAGAGAAGAAGAGAATGAAATTTCTGTCCCACAGCGAGGGGTGAAGCGGAGGAGCAACATCTGGAGGCGTGCAGCGACAGTTGTGTTTGTTTACAACACAGGGCGGAGTTAATCTGCACGGCCACTCATGCGAGTTTACCAGAAACTAGACCTAAATTTATTGGGTAAATATCCACAGAGCGGGGCTTGAGTTCTGCTTAAACTGGATCTCTAAACTTTACAGACAAACAGCCATTGACAGAAAAAATGTCGCACCTTCCTCATGTGCCAAAGAGCACAGATCAATTTTACAAGTTAAAACACATTTTTTATGTTTCTTAACAGAAAGGAACAGATTATTTTTCTGCCATTTAGCGCAGAATAGACCGGCAGGACAGCTCTGTGCATGTTAAAATGTTAATTCATGGTTTAACATTTTTTTTAATTAATGAGTGTAATGACTCATTGGGCACATCGCTGTCGTACCTTGTGGATGATCTGCTTCGGCAGCCCTGTGCGATGTTGCTGACAGTGTTTGATGCTGCTTTCTCTGTTGATCAGTATTCATCAGCAGTATTCATCATGGCTGAGATTGTCGTCGGACTCAGCCCAGATTTTCCCGGGACATGAGCCTGATTGGCATGGTCCGCCTTACCACTGTGAGCCAAGGAGCTGAGTCGCCCAGCGGCATGTCCGGCTCAGACGCTAAATGTAATGATTCACTGCTAATAAAGAGGCATTATTGTCATTGGGCAGATGTCTGGAGGTATCGCCGCCGTCCAGGTTTGCACCGACTCCCACTTTTCAAAGCCAAATTAGACTGATGTGACGGAGAAAAAAAAGAGTAGATGAGCCAAGGATAAAAATTAAGCAGCTGATTGCCTCCCCTAGCAGAGCTGGTGATTCACACATAGTGATTTAACTTAACGTCGTTAATTAACATGGACAAATCATGAAAGCGACCAATTAGATCCAGATACTCTAATCTCTGCCAGTCAAGCAAGCTGCGCTCTCAAAGCCGCTGCCGCTCAGTTTTCCAAGGCTCCTCTTCTCCGCCCAGCTACTCTTGCGACAGAGAGCTGTGGATGCTTTCATCAAACATTTAAAAAAAATAATTATGAGTCTTGATGAGTGTCCAAGCTCTGAGAGCAGTCTCCAACATTAGCGTTAATGACTGCTAACCTCTGGAGCATGCCATACAGCCCTCCTAGATGGAGAAGGAGCTCTCAACTTCACGCCAATTAAGAAAAACAAAACAGAAGGACTCAGGAAAGATAAGAAACACAGCTGAATTATACGCTGCGTTACACTGGCCTCTCACTAAAAAGTGAGTGATGAGGACATTATCTTGTGAAATGACTTGATAAGACTTGTAAATAAAGTGGCATAAAACAAACTTCTAAATGCTTTGACACATGAAATAGTTTTGTTTATGAATATTTCATTATTAAGGTTGTTTTACATTTTTAAAGCTTCAACTGTTTTCAGACAATTGCACGACCTGTTGTTCGTTGTTTTCACTACCATATGAACACTTTGGATGATAAACTACTAGGTAGTCAGAAAGTCCATAATCATAATAATCATCAGAAGATAACCAGAACTTTGTCGTCATGGTAACAAACACACAATTGATAAAAAAAGATGGCGATAACCCAAAAGATAAAGTTAAACATTTTGAGCTGTTCCCTACTCATTGGCTGCTTTGTATAGGCCCCGCCTCCTCCATGTTAACAGATGGGACAAGTGTCAAACTAGAAAATCTAAATACGTGTCATGTGACTTTTTCCTGAAACATTATGTCTGTCTTTCAGTTAAATCTTATGGTGCTTATTTAAGTTGAAGTGTTCATTTTTTCGGAGAGGTTTAATATAATTGAGTTATTTGAAACTCTTTGTCGGGGTATAATGCAGTGATTGACAGCTCTGTGGCAAATACGACTCCTGCAGCAATCCTTACCAGATTAGCAGAGCAGAGCAAGAACAGCCAGAGGGAACGTACGGAAAACTCACACAACTTTCCATAACTGCTTCAAACTGACATAACAATCTGTTCTGTACCGACCTGAGAGATCTTTGCCGTTTTGGGAAAGTTAAATGTGTGTTCTGGTTATAATGGTTACATATGTGTTTTGGTGAGACGTCAAAACTGCAGCAGAGTCTTGACTGCACACACTCTGACTATAAAAGGACATAAACAGATCAAGATGTCAGTGCCCGAGGGCGACATCATGGCTTCACTTTTAGTAGAACGGGAAGAAGGTGGAGAAATGTCATCAACCTTTATCCTCCTCCTGTGAGTCCTCAGTTTGTTTTAACCATCCGACCAACACTTGTAACTGACTTTTTCAGCTCTTACTGTACTGTACTGTATCTCACTTCCTCCAGTGTATCACTCCTGTCATAAACAATACATCCACTAGGTGTCCTCGCCCCTTGGTTTAAATAAATAATAATTTGATCAAAAATGCGAGATCTTGATTTGTCCTGTAACATCCAGCACTACTTTGAGTGCAGACAAAGCAAAGAAAATCAATGTTGGTAACTCTCTTAAATAATTTGGAGTTGGTGCGCCTGTGGCTTTGTGGTTAGCCCCATGTACAGAGGCTGTTGTCCTTAAAGTGGGCGGCCCAGGTTCAAATCCAGCCTTTCCCCCACTCTCTCTCTCTCCCTCCCCCTTGTTTTTTACTCTGTCCACTCTCCTGTCTCTTAAATACTGAATTTTTCCGACAAAATTCAATCTGTGCTCTTGATAAAAACTAAGATTGGCCATTATTTGGGGTTCGAACACTTGAAGATTCTGATGTAATGAGGTCAGTGTCGGGTTTTTTAAGACATCTCTTACAAAGAGATGCCAGACAGAAAGATCACCATGTTCCAAGCGACGGATGTTCCCGTTGCAGGGCTTTTTCTTTGAAACCTAATCACAGACAATATAAATGATTAAACTTATCAAAAAGATATTGCCTCCGGAGAGAAACTCCTTTTAATTTTTCCGTAACGATCAAAACTTCAGAGCGTCGTCGTGTCTGTTTTTCTAAAGCCTTTGTTCGAGGTGTTAATTCAACATATAAAGCCACTGATTCTGATTTATCACGTAGCATTTCAACTGACAGATATTAGACAGATCATCCTTAACAGCCTTTGTACATAAAGTCCTTTTTTTCTTTTTTACTAGACTGCTCTACTCTTGTTATGTTCCCATGATGCATCTCTTCAAGCTGGGGGAAGATGCTTTAGTGAAAACCTATTCCCATCTCAGGCCAATAAAGCCTGATTAAATGGTCCACGCAGGGAGGCAGGAAGATAAACTAGCAGCTAATGGTTTGAATCTCATCAAGTTTGATTTATATTTGACTTCTTCAAACCCTTATCTTTAAAAATCTGCTAATTAATCAGTGAAAAAAAGGCTTCCTTAAAGATGGTGAAATAGACAGAACAGAGAATGTATTTCATATCATAAACATCTCCACTAAAAGCTGTGAGCTGTAAATTAACAGCGGCTGAATTATTAATTAAATGCGACACGGTGATGAATTATAACTGAATTACAACCCAGTACATCACCACTAGAGCTATTCATTTGGCATCCTCTGGAATCAAGAGAACATTAGTTTATCTGAATAAGGGCCCGACCGATACGGAACTTTTGGGGCCGATACCGATATATCAGCCGATATCTTAGTTAGATCTATCTTTAGATACAGATAAACACACTCATGGTGTTGATCCCTCCAAATGCAGTTATTAAACAACTAAAGATACACAGTATAAGGAATACAAGATGGTCACTCAACTGGAAAATAGCTGCACATGTACGTGCATCACCGCTTGACACTCTGGAGAGTGATAATGCGTGTTGTAATTCGTATAGCGCACTCTGCTGGTCACAGCCAGAGAGACAACTGCAGGTGAAATTAATTGCTATTTGACTGGTGAATAAATCTAGTAATATTGGCGCATATCAGGGATAAAATTAGCCTATGCCAATAGTCACTTGACTAATATCGGCCGACATTATCGGCTGGCTGATTAATCGGTCGGGCTTTTATCTGAATCTCTCAGTTTTTGGCCCTCATCTTCCTCTTTTTCATGCTCCCTGTATACATCTGTACACACAAATATGTATACAAACACTCACACTATCAACAGAGCAGCATCCTGTGTACAGGTCTCTGCTCTCTCCAGGGGAGAAGCAGCAGCTCCCCGCCGACTCCTCTATGATAATTTTCGGCTCTCTTGGGACTTGGCTACGCTCTCTTCCTCTCCGCTGTGATTATTCAACCCGTTTTCAGTCCATCCTCCCTCTGTCTGATTCTCTGTGTGTGTCTGTCTCTCATCATATACCGCCCACTGTATTTGGCCTTGCTGACTGAGGCGCATCCTTCACTTTGTCTCAGCGCGGCAGGAGGCTGCTTTGCCGCAGACGAAGAGAGAAGAAGAAAAAAACGTGGGCACTGCAGCTGCCTAATGTTCCGCCGCGTGTTCATGTTGATAGATTAAACGCCCAGTTATGTAGATGAGGTCATTAACAGGGCTAATCAATGCCGCGGTTATAAACATCAATATACTTGTCTTCATTGCACTTCAGTGGTATTAGAATGAAACACAAGCCTTAATGGCTTATAGCTGCTTCGACCAAAAACTGATTTACCATAAAGCAGCTTTTGGTTGATTTACCATTTCTGTTGTCAGATGCAACTCACAGTTTTATTTATTCATAAACTTTGTTGTAAACTTTTTTTCAAACAAGTTAGCTAACAAGTTTTTGCCTATAAACTGCCTGAAGGTGGTGAACAGTCGAAACTTTTTTTAAAGATTTATTTACGGTTCAGGGTTTTATACCTTTATTCTTGAGACAGGACAGTGGACAGAGACAGAAACTGGGTACAGAGACAGTGGTGGGAAGACATGCAGGAAATGAGCCACCGGTGGAACCCGGGCTGCCCGCTCTCAAGGGACCAAGCCTCTGCACAAGGGGCACACACCAACCACTAGGCCAGCGGCGCACCCATAAACTACATCTGCTCCAAGACTACTGGAGTCGAGCTGACATACTTAAACTCCCACCGGTTAAACTGCAAATAGTCAAAGGATTTAAAGTGAATCTTACCACAGACTTTTTAAATGATTTGATGACCTGGCACCTCATGTTGAGATGATTTCATGTCTGAATGCTGTTACTGACTGTGTTTATCTGTATTTTTTTTTGCCTCTTTGTTTATTATCATTATTTAATTTCCCTCCTCGGACAAATAAAGTTGTCTGATGTGAGAAATGTCCATTAAAATAATATTCTTTTTGGCAGTAACATAAAACAAATACAGGCAGCAAACGCTCACATTTAAGAAACAGTAAGATGCAAAAATGTGCAATTTGTGCTGCAAGATTACAAAAATATCCGGCACATTTTCTGCCACTAGACAAATAGTTTTAGCACCTATGTCTTAAAAGAGCACATTTCAAAATGTTCCAAAGTGCTGCAAAAGCTCAAAGGATTAAAAAAAGGTCAGAAAATAAACACAATAAAGTTACGTGGTGAGCATGTTTGAACAGTTACCTTTTCACATCCCTCAGACAAACAACAAACACTGCATGCATTCAATCAAAGCATCCAGTTAATGTTTTTTCTCTGTCCACCTGAGGAAGTCCAATATTGACTCCGCTTAAAGCGTTATTTTGTGCTCCAACTCCTGTTAGAAGCATCAGGATCTTAAGCCTGTTAGGTATTCAATAGTTAGGCGCCACAGTTTTGCCAAAACACTTTAAATGAGCCACTGTCTATGTAACTGCTCAAGTAAACGAACAACTTTCTAGGCCTCTTTACATCAACAAACAAAGTCCTTAATTGAGATTCACTTCTAAATGTCTGCAGAAACTAAAATGCCCTCAATCTGTAATTTGTCTCCGCATCATAGTAGCTCTTAGTAGAGTCTTGTGTCATCATGAGTCTGAGCCAAATTAGTCTACAGGGATAAAACGATGTGAGTGATGTAAAACACAGAGGCAAATATCCGTAACGATGAAGCACCCACGCAGAGCGTCCTTTTGCCCCTCGCATCCTGAGACAGAATGTCAGCTCAGCTTGACCTCGGCTCGAGGGCACAGCATCTTCACTGAAGCATCTCCCAGCACCGTAAATGACTCTGTGTGTCGTCGTCCACAACCCCCCCCCACTCAAATGCCTGCATGACTGGGAGCGAGCTGGGTCTCATTAAGTGCAGGCAGGAGGTCATTAGGGGTCAAAAAACAGCGCTGTACATGTAAACAACAACCTTGCTGCAGGTCTTAATAATGAGAAATGATGCCATTTGATGTTTTCTTTAAACATGACTGGGAATCTGTTAAAAACAAACTAATTTAGAACTCTCAAACACAGGATTATTTAGAAGCTTTAAAGTGTCTGCAAACATGACACTTTCGACGAGAAGATTTATACCAAAGTTATTGACGTTAACGAAAACCAATAAATTAAAAAATATTTTCATTAACTTTCACTTAAATAAAATCGAGGCTTTACAAAAAAGATCAATGACTGAAACTTAAAGGAGCAATATGCAACTCTGACACCTAGTGTTTAAAATGGGTACTGCAGTCCAAAATCAAATCATTGGAGAGAGCTGTCTTGCCCCGCCCCCCTCCTCACTAGAGCTGATTGGCATGCAGGTTTTCATGTGGCGGACACTGAAGCTTCAGTGTTTAGCCAGCTCTGCATCGGTCTGAAAACGTTTCTGCATTCTAACCTCTCTTCATTTTTCAAAATCATCTCCATCAATCCTAGTTTTACCACATTTCTGCTTGTGGAGATTTGACTGTTTGTTTCCAGAACTAACTGAAATAAAATGAAATAAAAGTGAAAATGAAAATGTAAGTTTTCATCACAAGCATTGTGCACACAGCCTATCCTTTTGACTTATCTCAGGCACGTCAGTTTATATTTTGAATGAGCTTCCTGACTGCAGCAGTTCAATATTTTATGATTTTGTGATTTTTATCTAAAGAAGTTGCTTAATATCTTTCTTTTAACAATTTACAATACCGAGACAAAAAAAGAACTAACACTAAAGCTAATAAAATGATTTAGCAATCAAAAAGAAGGATTTTTAATTCATTTTTTGCCTCAGGACACACCCTGGTCTGGGCCACACACGCCCCACCCTTATCATGTCTCTGCACCCCCAGGGGGTCGCGCCCCACAGTTTGAGAAACACTGCACTTTGGATAGATACAACATAATATACACAACATCATATACCAGTTACTACATTGCTGATAAATATTTTAAGTGATTATTAAATTAACTCAAATGAATCACTTCGCTGGTTTGCTATTCGCACACTGAACCTTTTCATTGAAAGGCCAAACACTGAATATATGAACTTTAAAAAAATTGATCCAGGATACAAAAAAACACCCATCATGGAGATAAGTCAAATATTCTGAATGTTTAGTTGCTCACAGTATTTACAACCTCTCCATGAACTGTAAATCTGCCCGAGGCGTATGCAGATTTTTAGCTTGGTAGAAATACTTTTTGTCTTTGGCAAAGATATATTTTACCAATCCATTTCTCCCCGTCTCCAGCTGTGATATTCTCGTGTTGTGGTGCTCTACACATGCTTTACTGTTCGGTACTTTGTCGAGATGCTGCCGGCAATCTTGGAGACGATTTGATGTAGCTCCTCTACAGAGTCTATACTCTCTCGACAAACTTTCACTTTCTGTGTGAAAGGAGTGAGTCTTGTTGTGAGGAAGCCTGTAAACAATCTGTCTCTCTGAGCTCGTTCAGGCCTCTGGGTGCAGCTTCCTTTTTAGATGGAACAGATTAACAGCAACAACAATAAGCAATAAATCTGCACTCATTCTACCAGAAAGTTAATGACATCTGGATTATAACATCACTGATAAAAATACACTACAGCTATTTTCAATCGAAACTTTTCATCTTGCTGCACGATTCATTAGGGTGCGATGGGATTGAAACCTCCAGCTAAAGCAGATTCTGTACTGTATGCACCTCAAACAGTGTTATGTAGGGAGGGATTGTTTCTTTTGTTTTTTCTTGTGAGATGAGCAGGAAGATATCTGATTCTGACAGGATACAACTTTTGCAAGAGTTTCTAGAAAACACCACAATATTCTGCTTTCTGACGCTGAAACCGTGTGCACCCTGCTGTGCCTTGCTTCACATTTAAGGGCTGACAGGCAAACAGCAGGGCACCACAACACCGAACGAGGCCAAAAATAACCAAAAGACAAACAGGTACAAATCATCATGACATGCTTACAGTGACAATGCTGACGTGATGCTGAAGCTGATGATCTTCACATGGTGTAGAGTCACCATCCTAGCTTAGACTGATAGCATGGTATGTAACAAAGTGTAAATGTGTGTGTATGTGTGTATGTGTGTGTGTGCGTGACTGTGCCAATGCAGTAGCTCATGTCTTTAGCATGCTATAACGTTAGCTAATTAGCCTACAAGGTAAGGGGTGAGTGATGATACTAGTTTTGCAGTCTGTTTGTCGTTAAAACATAAATCTGGAAAACTCTGTAAAAAAAATAGTCCGGCCCACTCGAGGTCTCATTTGAATAAACCTGGCCCCTGACCCAATATGAGTGTCACACCCTTCATTTAAAGTAAAAGTGAGACCAGAGGAAGGTTCACATGAAATGTTCATTTGCAAAAACAAATAAAAGCCATCCTGAAAAACAGAGCCCTGAGAGTTTTGATCAGCACTTTAGACAGAGCCGTTATGCGATGCAGACTGTGGACCACAGACAAAAGACGAAGCCGCCTCTAAGCAGCAGGAGCAAAGAGTTTTTAATGCACCTGTATGAAAACACACATTTCACATCCCTGTCAGACCCCTTCACCTCTCTGACAGAAAGCTTCAGAAATAAAGGCGAGGTCGGTCCACTCTCACTTTGCCGTGTCATTGTGAAGAACTCTATTCAGAGACTCTTTTCTCACAAACACCATTCTGCACTCTCAGGTTTGAAAGAAAAAAAAAAACGAAAAAAAACCCCGAAATGAACAAGCCAGCTCACCATGACAGAACACAGCTCCTTTCTCCAGTCTCTCCCAAAGACACCCATGAGACTTCACACTCACTGAAGCCTCACCTGAGAGGAAGAATTATAAGCTTGATTGTGCTAATTATCCAGTCACTCGGCAGTCCTGGCTCGGCTCTGGAGGCTTTCACTGTGGTTCGTCGGGAGTTATTACCCGGGCAGGTTGCTAGTTAGGCTAAAGAGGCTGCACAGGAACCATTAACAAACACACAGGAGAGCCCTTTAGTCTATAAACAGGAACAATTGTGAAATTGAAATAGATGAGATTTCACCGAGAAAGATGTGCACATTTAAGCTTCTGTAAAAACTAATCAGGGTGAAAACACTGCACATTATCCCTAAAGGAAAGTGTGACAGTACATTTTCTGAAAAGCTGTTAGTGTCACTTAAGGTTGTGGAAAAAAAGCCAGCAGGGTAAAACCTCATGGCTCACTAACACGTTCATAAATACACGGTCAGATTACTTCTCTTTACTGTTACCTGCAGGCTAAACCATTTTATGTGCCCAAGTTGAAAACACTTGACACATTAAACATGCGTCGTTTATGAGCTCTTCAGTGTCGCTACAGCTTCAAAAAGCCACATAACGTTTAAGAAACATCATCAGGAACAGTAACTCAGAGTTGATTCTATTGAAGACGTCCAATATCCACATCTCTCATTTAGTCCGACAACAGTCCAATACCCACAAAATATGGTGTTCGATGTTTATTATGTACAGGTCTTGTATTGCTGCTGATTTTAAAAACTATACTGTACATAGGTTTTGTTAAACTGTACCTACGTTTCTGTTGTTATTCCTGCACGGGTTAGGTACATTTTCTCGGTATAGATCTAATTTTGAATTGTACGGGTTTAATGTTTATCTATGTAGGGGTTTCTTTTAATCTATGTTAGGGTTAATATATATATATATATATATATATATATATATGGGGGATTTGTAAGATGTGACAAATGTTTCATGTCATGTTTTTTAAGCTGCTACTGGATGCTTTACATTTCCCTCTGGATCAATAAAGTATCTATCTATCTACAGTAACTATACAGTAGAAAGAAGAATCTGACCCTGAAATACTGGAGGAATAATGACCAGAGTTGATTTATCACACCTTTGTCTGAGGGAGTCAAAGTAAAAGATAGAAAAGATTGAAAGAGGAGGAGAAGAGTAATAAAATTTGAGAAATGATGGGGCGCGCTGGTGGCGCAATGGATAGGGCGCAGCGCCCCATGTATTGAGGCTGTCGTCTCAAAGGTTTCCGACTCTATCCACTGTCCTGTCTCTCGATTAAAGGCACAAAAGTCCCCAAAAAAATCTAAAAAAATAATAATCATTTGAGAAATGAGGGAACTAAATCCGGTCTCAAAGTCCTCATAAATCAGTCGTCTGGTCTGCCAGAGGACGAGGTAAAAGTCACACCGTACAAAAAAAACCCCCAAACATTGATATAAGATCGTGATAACAGAGAATATACAGCATATGCAACCATCATAGAAATACTTTGGGTCCTTGACAGGCTCCAGATCCAACCCCATCCCCCATACTGCTAACTAGACTGTGCCAAATAATCATTAAAGCTTTATGCTAACAGCTTGTGGGAAATATGGCTAAAGCTAACATTGGCAGATACACGCTGGAGCTTCTTCGGTTCTGATCATTTACTCTGACACCAGAACACGTCAGCCAGTCTGTTGAGCAGCATCAGCAGTCTGTAGTTCATTTGAACTCATAAGACCAAGACGCATTTTAGAAAACTTAATATCTTTACTCGGCATGACGTTTTTAAATCCGTTGCCTCTGCCTTGCTAAGCCCATCACCTGGAACCCACATAGAAGTGGAGCTTTTGGTCATTGTGTTTGATTTTACTCGCACAAAAAGTCGCAATGACACAAGACTGTCGCCTGAGCATTGTGGTCGGAGGTGAGAGACTGAAAGCTGCCAATACTGTTACAGTATGTCTCTACTAATGTCACGCTGTCTTTGTTTCACTGCTAACAAGCTATAGAGCGGCTGTCACTGTACAGAAGTCCAGATGATGGACAGACTGCTGAAGCAAGTCTGTCAGCATTGACTGTTTTCTCCATCAATCCTCTTTTTACTGTTTGTTCTCTTTTAGTCTGTTATTTGCATTGCATTTATGATGTCTATATTTCTATAGTAGGCCATCACTTTTTATGTATCTCTTTAAGTCTAATGATTCTGTATTAATCATAAAAGTCAAGGAAAGAGGTAGCAAATTAGCAACCGATAGAAACCTGTATGCGTGGTTTGTATTTCACACATGAAGCAAAGTTCACTGCATGTGTCCCTGTTAAATAAACACATTTTTAAAAAGCTGGTTGTGAGACTGATGTGAACTTGGACAACAATGACATGAAATGTAAAAACTATATTACAGCTGAGCCTCCTGGACTACTTTTTATACAAGCCAAAACTGCTGTTTTTGAGGGTTTAAGTAATGAGAGAACTGTTGACTTTTAGTGCTGTATTTTCCCAGCAGTTGCTCTTACATTGCCTGTGTTTCTTTAAGTGGTAATTCTATAAAAAAAATTAGGACATCAGAACATTTCCTTAGGCTCTTGGCAAGCTTGGTGAACCATTGAATCTGACAATCTGCGCATTGAGCCAGGATTATTTATTTATCTTTTAGGCAGGCGTGTAGATAGGAAAACAACACAAGGCCTTTCTCTATTAAAATAATGATATCCTGGGACGCATAAGTGTTTGGTGTACAGCAGAGTCTCTGAGGTGATGGAGTTCATTAAAATCTAAAAACTGTTTACCTCTGTTCAGTCGATTTCCCAGTGTGTTCTCTGCAAAAAATAAAGAACCAAGTGTCTTTCTATCTCTCAACTTTTAACAGAGCAATCATGATGCCAATTTACCATGCAGTCCAAGAACCGCAACATCACATTACTAAATACACAGATTTATAAATATGCTATTTTCAGAGAAAAAGACAAAAGAGACTTAGCCACTCGCTGCCCAAAGACGTCATTATTAGATTTGAAAACAATCTGGCACGTAATCACGTCTCTCCAGACAGAAAATATCCTCCCCACAAGGACATGTAAAAACAAATAATTTTAGAAGAAATCCAAATTGTCACGACTACGTCATGTCTAATTGTCCAAAGGAGAGGGAGAAGCAGCAGGGTGGATACGACCCCCACAGTGGATGGGCACAGGGGAGTGAGGTTAAGGGATTGTGGCAGATCACAGCAAGGTGCAGGGTCAACTGTAAATCTAACGGTGTGGCTGTTGGTCAACATCTCCCATTCAGCCAGTAGCTACAGCTACGCTCGCAGTTAATCGCGGTCTGAATTCGCTGGGATCCATCGGCCGCAGGGAGACAGAAAGGTTGTGAACATGTGTGTGTCTGCCTCTCTATGTCTGCCTGTCACTAAAGCTATCAGGGCTGAACTGTTTATTGATTAAAACTGGCCTTTTGAATTGTTGTCAACTAGAACTAGACTAACACTATGAAGGGCAAAAACAAAACTAGACACTAAGACTGAAATAGCTGAACAATTTAACACTGTTATTCTTTATTTTTCAGCTTTTACAGTGTAGCAAATCCTGTCAACAATTTCAACAGTTTGTGATGTTTTTTTTGTTTTTTGGGCTATATTATTGAATATAATAATTATTGCACTGTTGTCATTTGAAATAAACTTCTGTTTCTGAAAGAAAATGGATGGGTGTAGTTCATCAATTTGTCAAAAAAAAACCCCATAGAAAACAGATGCATTGATTATTAAAATAATCGTTACTTAAATCCCTAATAGACATAAAGCTGATCATGTGTGCAGGTGTATATTTGTGTCATGAGTGAGGAAAGTAGTCGCTGTAAAGTTGAGTTGTTTTCATTCTAATACTGTATCAGAATTGCCTCTGTTTGCCTAAAACAGCTAACTGCAACTTCAGCTAATTTGCAACTAAATGATCTGATCCAGTTCCATAATTTTGGTAGCTCAACACTTTCAGTAAAAAAAAAGATGTTTATTAGCTCTTAGCTTAGCTCAATGAGATAAAATCACACCATAAAAACAAATCTGCAAGTGTGTTTTAGTCCTCATTATAAACTCAGGTAGCTCCCCGGTGAAACAAATGTATGCACAAACAGTCTTTGAAACATCTATTTACCACAGAGCTATGTGTTGTTCAAAGGTTCTCGGTAGCATTAGAAACGGGTGTATTTAAATTCCAATTGTGGCAAATTTAGTTAACAAACAAATCTTTTGAAATTGAAGACTTGTGACACCCTTTAATAACTGTTGCTGAATTGGTGTAGCTACAGCCTAGCATTACAGCACCACTTTGTCATAATGCCATAGAGGAGTTTGTAAACCTATTGTGATTACACTCCCTCACATAAAAGACATGAAACTCCAACTGGAGGAAAATGTGACTTGTGAGGTGACTCAGAAGTAATCTCTTGTTTTCACAGAGCTACAAAGCCATCAACTAACTGGTTCACAGCTAAAAACCACAAAAAAACTGACCTGGTGGGCACTTTGTTCAGCTTTCACTTAATACCAACACACTCAGTCAATAAAAAGGCCATGGCTTCCCTTTTGCCTTCTCTTTCTCTCATTTTTGTTCCACTTAAAATCATCCCTCAGACCCCCTCCCCTCTCCTTTTCTCTTTATTTATCGCATTTTCTGCCCCTCAGAGACCTTTCACAGCGGCAGGGAATCCCATCAGTCGGTAACACGGCGTGGCCGTTAGCCACACAGGAAGCTTTATTCCTGCTGGAGTTTTCCCCAGCTTTGGAGAAATGTCAAACTCAGTGGACACAATGTTGGTAAAGAAGCACTACAGCAAGGCTTAAAATCAATCCAGCACGCAGGGATAAAAACTTAATTATGTTAATGTGTTGATTCCTGATGAGCTGAACCAAGACTTTAAGTCAGTTACATCATAAAACATGTAGAGAAGAATGGGTTTCTTACCGAGTTCAGGTCCAGGCTACTCTCCACCCACTCCTTGGCATCGTTGTAATCTTCCATCAGTCCCATGATGTACAGTGTGTCCAATGAGTCAATGATGGATGCTCCTCTTAGACCACCTGCAAAAAACACAAGAGAATTCAGTAAGTCTTTAAATAGAGATGTCATTCAGGAGGCATGTTTGAATGTACACGGTTGACACCTTATTTCAACCTGTGCTGACAACAAGATTGACTGGAAAAGTTACAAAATGATAAAAAAAATAAAACACTAACTGGAACCTTAGTTTACAGTTTTAGGATTGTAGGGCTGAAGTAAAAACCAAACTACAGTCTATCGACCAGTAAAAAAATACTTTGAGGGGTTTTCTATTGTAGAACATTTTCCTACTGGTATCAACAGATTTGCACTTAGTGTTAGGGTTATTACCATTATGTCAAATAGAGACCGTTTATTCAAATGCAAAGCAAAAAGAGAGAACGTAATGAGCACCGTCAGTGAATACCTGACAACTCATTAGGCTCTTGACTGCTAAATAAGTGGATTATATAAAGCTTGATAAGTACTTGGATTTAACCCCAAACTTTGAATGTTGTGATGAGCAACATCAGCTTCACAGCATGAAATATAAAGTTAAAAAAAAAACCATTGAAGTCCCTCACAGGCTGAGCTTTGTGTGGTTCAGATGTAAAGCATCTTTTCGCCCAAATTAAAAGCTTCAGCATCAGTCGATGTACAACAACATGAAAGTCAAGTCATTTAGGAGGCAACCACTACAGGCGGAAAAACAACCCTGAAACATTGATTAGTGCGCACATATAGCAGATGCTCCTGGATTACATCAGAGTGAGAGCGTTCCCTTTGTTCACTTTTATCTGAACTGATTCACTTCTTTTTAACATACTAAATGAGAAAGGCTCAGGGGTATTTGTGCTTTTCTGCTAGCCTTAAGAAACATTGCATAGCCTACTTTCATTCTCATCTGACCGAATATTATGCAAATGAAGCAGCTGCAGCTCACAGAGGGAAAATAAACTTAACCCTTAATGAATTACAGTGAAAGAGTTTAAGGGCAAAGTTTTGAAACTGCAATTAAAAAGACTGTAAGCTGGAGTGCTTTGGGGTGTATGTGTAGATGGCCTGAACAACAAAAAAAAAAAAGTCAGAGCATGGAAAATGATCTGGTTAATTGAGAAAAGTGACAGAAAATCTTCAAATTCCACCCTGAGAACACGATAGATGGTTGGATTGATATGATGCAACCACGCCGCAACCTGGCACATCAAAGTCCCTCCTCAGAAGTTAGACCAAGTATGCAAATGGTAACCATACCTCTGGGCACGAAACACACAAGTGAAGAATGAGACTAGTCTCTCTTGCACACAGCCTACATTGTTGCGTTCAAGTGTGTACGGCTTCAACTGACAACAATTTCTCCTTTTGTTAAGTCTGAGATAACTTTGAAGACGTCAAACTTCAAGGACCAGAAATAAAGAACGGCACACTTTATACATACATTTAAAACAGAAATGTCTTGATCTAATCTTTGTCAACCTTCAATATATAACAATCTTTCTTTGACACCAGTACCAAACTCAAGAGAAAGCAGCAATGCCTTTTGAACGGTTTAAACCAATTAATTAATGAATGATGTAGTTTTTGATAAAAGGGTCAGTAAGTTTAATGAAAACTGTATTTCTCTCTCATCATTCTGATTTCATTAAGCCTAAGAGTTATTTGTAAATGTGCATAATTAGAGGCGTGGCTAAGATGACTGGCAGGTGGTGGAGGTGGTTGTTGTTGTTGTTGTTGTTGTGGTTTGCTAAGCGGCTTAATCCCTGCCTCAGCTCCAACTCTTTGTCTGTTTCTAGATTGCTCGTTAGGTTGATATAGCATTTCAAGTATGGTGACCACCATCATTGGGCTTCATAACGTCTCTTCAGAAAACCAATGGGTGACATCACTGAGACTACATCCATCTTTTATAGATAGAGTGTATCATTTTCATTCATATTCCCTTGACAAGCCAAACTTTATTTTACGGCATTCACAACTACGCATACAAGATAACCATGAAAGCTCAACTCTCAACCACTGACCTTTCACCCCATCTCCAAACCTTTATGGATTATATGAAGGGGTGAGCCAGGGTGCCAAAAGCCATGTGGGATAGGGATCAATGACTTGGCTTGGCTGAATGATCGCTGCCATATGTTTCAGCCATAAAACCTGTGCTATTAATAGAACACATGGTATGCTGTCTGAAGCCTCCCATGCCTTTGAAATCTCCCGTAAAGCTGCATTGCATGACCAGATATTCTTCTCATTAGCTTTTTCCCTGCTGTCAGTGTTGCTGTGCCCAGGTTTCGAAGATTCAGTCAGGTTTAACACACATCCCCGTCCTTTGAAAGCTCATCGACGGCGGTTTGCCTGCTGGCAGTTCACCTCATATTTACAGCGAGAGGGCAGTACTAGCCCGAAGCAAGACACATGTAGTCGAAATAACCATCTGCCGGGGTTGTTAGCCTTGACCTAGCCCATGCTGTTAGCACTGTCAGATGTATGTCGGTGTATAATAAAAGAAAGACTTCCTGTCATGTAGGAGAAGAAGGAAATTCAGCAAATTTTGTGACATAACCCAAAGTTTTAAGGCTACTTTGTTGGGAAGGGGTTCTTTCAGTTTGCTTCTGGAGCTTCCTTATCTGTATTGGATGACAAATAGTGATGGTGAAAACTGAGAAGGAGTTTGGGGGAAGTCAGATATCTAATGCACTCTGGTTATCCAACCCTCAGAGGTAAGCTCTCTGTGGCTGCAGGCAAAAGAGCCGAGTGTGGAAAATTCTTATTGAAAACAGCAGCAAAGCTAAGATGATTGATTGACTCTGAGGATAGATGGAGCAGATCAATCCATCATGGTGAACTCCTTCAGCTCTCATGGTCTAAGACCCTATTTATTTCTGTAGCCCTTTGCTATAAATGAAAGGAGGCCCGAGGGATCCTGTGAAGACGGGGTTATAGGTGTGTTCTATTGTGTATTTATAAAGATGGATAAACATGCACACACTGACGTGCTTTAGGGTCTTTTTCAATTTGCATTCTAATGCATGCAAAGTCCTCCATTATTCATTTAGCATGACATTCAATACCTACTATGGAGCCGAAAGAAAAACAAACAAAATATTTTTTTTGTAGCCTGAGGATGCATCAGATGATGACTTAACCGATAAGGATGTATGATAAAAAAAATAAGATGTTACATTGAGTTATCTCCAAATTGATCATTTTGAATGCTTACTGTGCTCAAAGGCGGAAAAAAAAAATCTCCCTGATGGGGCCTGATGGGAAAAATTTAATAGAAATATAAATGGTGAAGTAGATGGTTTACAAGTATTATTGTTATTTGCTTTATCGTCATTGTTTTTTTGCTATCTACATTTATATCTGTTATGGCCCGTTAATAGCTGTTTAATGTAAATGTTAGTTCAATGTTAATATTACCTCCGTCAACCTTGTTGTCCTCGTCTAAAGCATGTGCTTTCTTTGTATGAACATGGAGAGAAAATAAATCTAAAGTCAACTCACTGGTACAGTACATCTTCACATACCTGGCTGATAAAGCTGATTGAGAGTCTGTAGTAAAATATTTGCCAAGTTAAAGCTCTAAAAAAAAAGGCATTATTTTTGTAAAAATGTCTTCTGGAATGGACAAAGTACATTGGTGTCGATTTACGGAAATTTTATTTCAGTTTATTTTGATGATGCTTATTCCCAAATAAGTTCTATTAACTATATGGAAGAGTGACAGACAACACTCAGGTTACTCTGAGGTCAGAAGGCTGGAGGGTTTTAACGTTTAACACGTCACTAGGGACCAAAAATACATCACTGGTAGAGAACATGAGGTCAAATGTTATCAGTATTCATAATTTCCCCCAATGGGAGATCAATAAAGTGTATCTAAGTGTTTCTTTACTGACAGGGCCTCCTATTAAATGAAGGAGAATCTAGTGACAACTGTCCTAACAAATTCCTTTTTTATAAATATCATGCTTTTCATAATGAAAACATTCTTACAGACATGGTTTAATTAAGTAAAGAAATGGGATCTGATATCTTATAGAATTGGGGTTCAGATAAAGGCAGAAAGGACGGAATACAGATAATACCCAACATAAAGATATTATCTAACCCAGCTTCATACAGTTTCAACATCAGCTTGATACAGTCATTTCGCTTAATTACATTCTTGCAGCTGAAAGTAAGCATGAATACACAGACATGCGCCCTCATTTGAGCATCAGAATTAGAAGCAGACACATTAGTAAAGTGCAAAATGTGCACCTGAACGAGCGAATGTGTGTGTGTGTGTTTGTGAGTATGTGCAGGCACGCAGAGAACAAGGGAAGCCATTAGTGAGACATTGGCCCGTGGATGTTCATTCATCACAGCTGTCACAGGCCAGTCAGTGTCGGTCAGGAGGGTTACATTAGACGACCGGAGTCCACATGATCAATCACTCACTGCAGCTAGTTTATGTGTTGTGATATGACTGGCCATGCTCTCGCTTCTTTTTTTTTACTCGAGTGTACACACAAATACACACACACACACTGCTGATCTATACGTCTCAGGATAAACTGCTCTTCTCTATTGGATCCCTCAGGGGAGAGAGATCAGAGGCAGCATTTCATCTCTAATTTAATTTAACCAGCATATGCTGTGCGATGGGCATGCAAAATATATGCTAATACTCCTGAAATGCAACTATGTTCACTGTAAATTAAATTGACTAAGAACATTAAAAGTGCAATATAGATAAGCAGATAAGAATAATTTGATTGACGAGATGGAGTGTTTTAATATACCCATGGGAAACAGGAGTTCAATCAGAGTGATACATCTCTCAGTTTAGCTTGTGCCTCAAACAGACGAAGGGATGAAATATGAAAGATGTGGTCAATAAGTCAACCAGTTAACGTCATCAAAGTGAAGCTAATTGGAGCAGATGCTGGGACTTCACATTAATTACGCTGTCCTGTTACCACTGGTTGCCATTATCCAATTATCAATCGCAGGGGCAATGAGCGTCTTGTTAGCGCTAATGCTACCTGGCAACACAAAGACAGAGTCAGAGAGCCGACGTGTCTGTGTGAAGTTAACGATATCTCGCTGCTTGCTATTCAAGGCACAGGGTGAGATGTGCAGATAAAGTGCACTAAGGAGATGACTCTGTAGGTGAGCGGACTTTTGATGGGGAGAGCCAACGGGGCAACGGTCGGGGGAGAAGAAAGTGAGTTTAGAGGGAGTGGGATTAAGGAGGGTTAGCAAGAAGAACATGAAAAAAAGGTAGGGAGATACTGAAAGACAGAAATGTCATGTCCGTCACTCACGATGGACTTTTCTTAAAAGGTCTGAAACAGTGTGCTTCATCTCCTTGAGTAGCAGATGTCAGATACAATCACAGGAAATCAATAGAAGGCCTGGAGGGAGGATGAACAAGATGTGTTTCAACTAATGCATATTTATTTTCTTTCAATCATGGTTAACCATCGCCTCAGTGGGGCGCTGGTGGCGCAGTGGTTAGTGTGCGCGCCCCATGTATGGAGGCTGTAGTCCTCAAAGCGGACGGCCCAGGTTCGAATCCAGCCTGTGGCTCCTTTCCCGCTCTCTCTCTCCCTGATTTCCAACTCTATCCACTGTCCTATCTCTCAATTAAAGGCAAAAAAGCCCAAAAATAAATCTTTCCAAACCAAAAACCTTTCCTGAACCCAACAAAGTCTTGTTTGAACAATAATCGAATGAACCCTAATCCTTTTATTTGGGCACAGACAAATTAAGTCATCCTACCAACAGATATGTGAGGTCTGAAAACACTTTGTGTGTGCCATCTTGGAGAACATTTACAACACTAAACAACAACATATTTTTAGACAATCAGTCTCTCTGACAAAAGTGCTTTCCCTCATTCATGATTGAGCTCTCCAGACACACAGACAGGATCTATGTTAACTAATGTTCTATGTGTTCAACATCAAATATCATATATTTACTTGTTTTCTCTGCCGGAGTCTCCTTGGCTGTTCCTCTGTTTGTGTAATGAACACTGGGTAGTCTGTAGTCATATCTGTGGGCTTTACTGTTGGTGGCCATTACAGTTAAATGTATAAAAAATACTATAGATCAAACTCTCTGTTACATGAGAGCGTGTGTTTCTGTGTGTGTCATGGGCAGAGTGGAAGTCAGTCATGAACTTTCATATGTATTTGTTCCTAATACACTCTCTTAATAGCAGGACCCACTGTGCAAAAAACTTTCGACTTTAGACCAGGTTTAAGTTGGTTTATGGTGCACTCATTTCCTGCGTCGTCCTTAAAGATTGCTATGCCCCAGCAGACCGCTAGGCCACGCCTCGTTTTAAGAAGAAAACTGATGGGCGCGCACAAGGAGCACAAGTTGATTCGCTATCTAAAAACAGTTGCACGTGGTGTGAAAATGACCACTGTCTCAGATGGAAAATAAGAAAAGCACCCACCCTGTGCACTTAAGATAGGGCCCTATTATATTATGTAGTAGTACAAATACACCAGCAGTGTCATTCTTAAGGTTTACTTTAGAGATTCCAACTACAGTATGTAAAAGCAGCTGTGTTTATGTCAGCCTTAACATAGATTTGTTGAAACAGATTTTCAGCGGCGTGTGTTTATAGGCAACCTTACAAAACCCAAAGTATTTCAGACTGCTTGGAAATGGTCCAAAGATAAGCCAGCAGAAACTGACAGTGCCACTGTCTGTGGGGACTTGGACTAAGACCTTCTTCTGCAGCTACAAATATAAGATCCTTACTGCCAGATCCCATCAAGATCCTATCCTATCCTCGCTACAAGCTGTGAGCCGGGGAAACTAATCCCACTGATTATCAATGTAAAGACTGTTATACCAGTTAGTGCACAGAACAAGGATGCAAACATGGGCCTCATCAGGCACGTTCAATTGAATCCTCAAGTGCACAATTTGTTCTTTTTGCACAGGACAAGTTGTGCCTGCATTGTAGATCACATTATTCAATCCACCCTTTGGGAAGATCTAGTCTCAGGTAATACTGCAGAATAAGAAGCGTATCTAAATAAAGCCTGGATAGGATACGCCGATGACAGCCACAGAGACAGAGCTGTTTGGGGAGGTCTGTTTACTGGGACACGCTGTTTAAATCATAAGGCTAAGGAAAGCTGACCCTGCTTCAAGGAATATGCATAGTTGTGTTGTTTGTGTGACAGATTGATGAAGCACCGCTGTCCAGGCGGGAGCAGAAGAAGATTAAGAAGGGAGGTGGGACCGCTCAGGAATCAGCCCTGTTTCTCAGCGAAGTGGAAAAACTGCCCCAGTGGAAAACTCGTACTGTATGACGTATCAGTGAAGAATCATATGTCTAAAAATGAATGTTCTCAGCCATTAAATGATGATGAACTTTGCTGGGATTATGCTAATAAATCCTCCTGTGGTATTTAGAAATTGTAGATTTCCAAAGGAACTAGAGATGTAATTTGGATTTGGTTTTTCTAAACTTCTTTAAGTCTGCTCCGCCAACTTTGGGGAGCTAAGATTTTAATTAAATTTTTTACCTTGACAATAAGTGTAGAGACAAACAGTCCTACCACAATGCCCTTTCCTGTAGTTTTTAATAATTTGGTATGCTCTTACAAGTGAAAACCTCAGTTTTGCAGCCCCAGTCAAAACATGCGTTTAATACCAGCTTTTTTACAGCTGACTTTCACTTGAAAAAAAAAAAAACATTTTGTCCAAAGGGTCAGTTCAGTGTCTGAAAAAAAAAGTGGAAACCTTCCTTTTTTCTGTGAATACATCCGTATGACTACCTTGCTGCCATGGCTACAAGAAGTGCATTCAAATCCAACTATTTCACTCCCTACCCCCCTTGCGGTTAATGAGCACTTGGAAAAATTAGAGCAAAGCAGTCCTGGTTGAACCCCATCCTTCCCCCATCCTTCCCTCACACAAACCCTCCCTCTCCATCTTGCCATTATGGTGATCACACAGTGAAACAAACTGCCCTGCAAAATGACTCGAATCCAGTGAAGCTTTGTGCCTCTCACTGTGACACCACAAGCCTGGCAGGACAAAAGAAGGGACCCAGAATTGATAGATCAAGGCCCATTAGAGCCAGAGTCAAAATGAAATTGTTTCATTATGAGGCCAGCTACTGAGCCAGAGGCTTCAGCTGTGGACAACAGTGAAAAAAAATCTATATTTTTAAACATTTCAGTGTTCAGTCTCAGCGTTCTGAACCCAGCAGCCGGTGACGACTGGTCAGAGGGCGATGATATCAATATCTGCTTGACATTTAAGGTACTATTATTATTTTTAATCTTTTGATGCTGCAAGCTTTAAAAGAGCGGATTCCCTTGTGTTACTCTTTCAGAAAAGTCTCCAATTTTACAGTCCAAATTAAACTCACAGAGTATCATATGTTCCTGTTGGCTCAGTGCGATCATTTCAGTCTTAGTAAGGAAATAAAACATCAACATTTTCTGACATGAGGAAACATGTATTTTCTTCTTACTGTCCTAATGCCACAGCGAGAAGCTTTTAACTTGTAAGTGTTTCCTTTCGTATTCTTATTCATTGAATAAGATTTGATGAGTCTTTTCTGATATCTTTTGCCCTTTGACCCTTTGCTGCATGTCATCCTCAATTCACTCCTCCCAACATTTCCTGTCTTTCTTGAGCTGTCCTATCACAAAAAAAATCAAAAATGGCACAAAAAATAAGTTAAAAAAATGAAGAAAATCAGTTCATGATACTGCTGGGGAGACACGACGGGAAGCACATTTTAGTTTGTTAGCTTGATACGTCATGGAAATTCCCATTAATGGGGAAAACAAAGATAGCATTGCGATCATGCTAATTTCAATCTTAAGAAATGAAATGTTAAACTTTACTTTGGATTTTTCTTAAGTTAAGAGATGCTGAATAAGTTTCTTAGCATCTCTGAAGTTGTGTCATTTGTCGAGAGGCTGAATTAATTTTGTACTAATGATCAGTCAATCGAAGGGGAGTGCCCTGCCTCCCTCTATTGAAGTGAACAGAAGATGAGCCCACACAGCGTGGGCAAAAAAAAAAGGCCATTTAGAGCTATCCAGTGTTTTTGTTTCATAATTACAAAGTTTGGTGCCTAAAACATCTGTAGTTTAACAATTGAAAAAAAATCATTTTCTAACCTTAAATGTATTAGAAAGGGAAGGCTTAGCTCAGCTAGCCCATGTGGACTCTGCTAGGAAGGTGCACTAAATAAAGTAGCCTCTAAGAGAAGCTTTGGATGTGAGATAGCTGTTTTTAGGGGATCATTACTGAACTCTCAAAGTGTCACAGTCTAAAGGGCCAATCAACACACCTTCTCACACATTTATCTAATCACAAAACAAATCCCAAACGCACACTGTCCAGACATGATAAGTGAGGCTCCAGACTTTGAACAGGACACACGTCAATCTAATTGCAGCAATCTAATTTGCCACTCTGGGAGAGCGTGGCTTGTCGGTGCAGCAGCCCTGTCTGAAGATGACAGCCCCTCAGATGAGATTACACACTGCACACAGTGTTATCGAACCCCTCTCTTCCTCCCTCTCCCAAAAGCATCTCTTGCATTGATCAACAGGCACACAGCTCAGTAGGAGAGGGAGGGGGGGGGGGGGAATCATACATCTGATGCCCCGTCAAACCTTAAACCCTGATTGGTGATGACAGCTAAAGCTTGAGGCGCTGATTAGCCACTGATACAGACACTCAGCCAACACGCAGCAGTTCCAATTCACCCAACTGTAAGGTCATGCAACTTGAATATAGGGAGCACATAAATTAAAAAAAAAAAAGCTTCCTTTGCTGGAAGGGTTAGCAGGGTGAGGAATGCATTCAGTTGTAACCTTGATAGAAATCCACTTTGCGAGCTGATTCTTTCTATAGATAAAACGAGCCGCTGCTTCCAATGCTGTCCGCCAGACTTTATCTCATCTGAATGGAGCTTTCTAGCTCACTAGTTAGCCCCGGAAAAATGTGCAGCCCAGCCAATTTACGAGAGCTATAATAACCTGTTGACAAAGAGCTCCCGTCAGCTGGAGAAATTAAAGCAGCCATCTTAAAAAGAGCAGCTGCTTCACATCATTTGTGCAGCCCTGCAGGCTTTCAGAGGTGGATGTAGGAGTCAGGACACTAAGTATGCTACATATGTGTGTATGTGCGCGTGTGTGTGTGTGTGTGTGTGTGTGTGTGTGTGTGTGTGTGTGTGTGTGTGTGTGTGTGTGTGTGTGTGTGTCTGTGTGTGTCTGTGTGTGTGTGTGTGTGTGTGTCTACTTTTAATGCTTGAATGCATTTTTGTGCATCATAGTTCAAGTTAGTCTGGAAAGAAAATCTCTTTCAGGTTAAAATCAAAACATAGCTTCTGGCATTCCTTGCTAAAGAAACTAAACTAAAGACATGAACTCTTCTGCTTCAAAAAAAAATCTGTAGAAGCCCATTAAGAGACCACTTGTCTGCACATGGAAAGGAACTGCTGCTTGCTCACCTGTAATTTCACACTCAATTAAACCAGCAATGCAAACTTCCTAACAATGTCTCCTTGAGGAATATGGGTAAGGGGACGTGAAACACTTGTGCACACTTTGCCTGTACCTCTGTTTATTTCAGCATCACCCTTCTGTGTCTCCAGGATGCCACAGTCTGTAAGCACCACTCACAACCCCGACCGTCATCAGCACCTCTGAAGTGTAGCCAAGACTGTGGTGCTCAGTGTGAGAGAACTTCACACCCTCACGGCAGGAAACTCCGACAGAAGGAATTCATTTCATGCGACTTTACTTATTCATTCTTTCCTCCACTTTCCGTCTGAGCTGAGAGTCAACACATCCTGAGCCCCACCTTGCAGAGATTTGCAATGGATATCTAGCGATGAGACAGGGGAAAAAAAAGTATTTCCTGCAGACACAGACAGAATGCAGGATGATACAGAGAATGAGGGAGGGTGTAGGTTGGTGCACTTGAGCTTGAGAGATACTACAGGCTGCAGAGGTCAACCTGTGCTGCTGTAAAAGTCTTTGCAACACTCTGAAAGCTGGTTCTAAAGCTTCATTGTACGATGCTCGGGGTGGGAACAAAAAGGTTTCAGCTCTGTGGGTTGAAGGAGCGAGACAACAGCAAATCCAGAAAGGGAATGTTCCGAGGTATAGACACAACAGCCAGCTTTGATGGAGCAATGGAGCATCGAAGGAGCTAGTGGTGAATGGGAAAAAAGAGCACGTAAACACAAACCAAAGGGTTCTTTACACCTGGCTCACAAAAGATTAAGGAAGCTTAAACTGAGGATTCCCACTGAGTAGAGTTGTACCAATATTGAGAACTTTCTGATACCTTCAAATAACGGTGAGTACACAAGCCTGCGCATCAATCTGATACCTCAAAGTTTTGACTGGTAATGATTCTTTCCTGCTCCAAAATTGTAGCCTCCATAGCTGTAGCTCTGTACTACCATCATGGAGTTACTGTATTACGGCTGTCTTGAGAAAATACTCCTTGAATACTCTGATTCATTTATATAATGTTCCGGTGAGTAGAGGGCAGTAGTGGAGAAAAAAATGAAATGTTAGTTGTAGCTTTGCATAATCAAGCAAAGTCATGTTACAACTGAGCACTCCTCTGATGCTTAGGTTGACACAGGAGCAAACGTTAGCTTAGCTTGTTCATAGGGGCTCTAATTGTTTTTATAGGGTTAGGATTAATTAATCATCTTTTCAACTTCCTCACAATGTAAATGAAAACGTGAAAAGAAAAACACTGACTCAGCAACTCCATATGTATGATGGAATCGTAACAACCTCATCATTGAGTAGACTGGAATTCTGATGAGTCATGCTAGGCAGTATCGAGGATGACGGATGGCACCATTTGTTAGCACCAGCATTAAGATTTACTTTGAGACTCTACAGCCA
The DNA here is from genome assembly GCF_963930695.1 of Labrus bergylta. Taxonomy (NCBI): domain Eukaryota; kingdom Metazoa; phylum Chordata; class Actinopteri; order Labriformes; family Labridae; genus Labrus; species Labrus bergylta. The sequence continues at coordinate 17,932,863 of NC_089202.1, forward strand.
GCGGTGGCCAAGAGGGAAGATATTCAGGCAAGTAGTAGAGACTGGAATGAGGCAAAGCAGAAAAAAAAGGATGGTTTATTAATACTCCCTAAAATAAGTGAATAAGAATCTACCACGAGTTTAAGAGCTTGGCAGGGAAGGCTTGTGATTAAAACTGCCAAACACTGATTACTACACAGCAAACAGCGTGTCTCAGGTTTCAGGGACGTCATCATCGGAGTGACTGCAGCAGTACGTCACTGCAGACTGATCAGTGATCACAGATTACGCCAGCACACAGATTAAGGATTCCAACGTTACCAAACGCCAAGAAGGAACGACATGCAGGGGTTAAGGGCTTTATCCAGATGCAGCAAATGTGACCTTAGACCCCCGTATCCATCGGCTAGCGATTGAATCGTTACAGTAGAATAGAGTCTCACATAATCCTCCCGTTTCATGGTACATTATGCATCTAGTTTTTCATCATCTTGGTCATAATCCTGCTGCAGAGGCTTGATGATGTGCTCACACCCAATCAGGGGAAACTTTTTCTAATCTGAGACGGGAGGAGCAGAAATATTGTGGCGATAACGGAGGATGGCGTTGCGTTCATGTACCGTCATCCTGTGAAAATGGCTTTTTTTTTTGTGAATGGTGAGGATGGAGAAACATTATCAAGACAAAAGCACCAATTAGACAAACTTTGAATGCAAGTTTAAAATCTGCAACCTTAACTCTTCACCTGCATTTCAATCCTAAAATGTTATCTTTCTTGGCATTCTACAGGACAACAAATTTCTCTTTTGAAGAAATCCTTCAAAATCTTAACAAGAATATGCCTTCATAACCCCGTCACTAGCTCAGCCGTCTAGCTTCTGGTAGAAGCAAAAGCACTGAGCCCACTTTGGCTGTGCTGTCATCTCCAGGCACTTGTCGGTGCTTCAGTGTCAGGCAGATGCAGGACCGCCATCAAAATGCAGGGGGACAAAAACCTGCTCTGACAGCAGGTTTGCCCAGCGCATTATCACTGTCAACTCCCTCATCTGCCTGCAACTTAAAAGCTCTAGCGTGTACCCACAGTTAGGGTGAAATGTTTCTAAGTTTCACCAAGTTGACATATAGATACAAATTATTATTCATAATTTGTCAGTAGTGCTTCACTTAAGTCCATATGTAGTTTAACGTCAGGCCATAGAAGAACTTAAACTGTATTAAGACAGCACAAGAGAGGGCCATTGGTAGCCTAGTGGTTAGTCAGCACCCCATTTGGAGGCTTAACTTACCATACAAGTGTGGGCAATGCAACTTTGTTTTGGTCTGGCCTATGAAAGCGATAAGGCCATTGTTTGGTTTTCCAGATGGCCAGAAAATGAGAAAACAAGTTCTGCTTATTATCTTGAGAAAATAACTGACATTGACATAGCATCAGGGGTAAGCCAGCATTGTTATCTTGAAATAACGCCTTCAGGAAGAAGGCTTCCTGAGATCTTCAGGAAAAAAAGGAAAAAAAAACTTATCAAGGGAAAATGGATAAAATAACACATAAGTATGCATTTCCATTTAGGGCTAAGGACGGTTGATGTTTTGTCTTTGTTCAGTTATGATTTTGGTGTCTGCTACAGTCCAAGATCTGTTGAGCTCCTCTGTCTACATTCTCACATATCTTCATGACATTACAGTATATATTAATCATGTCCCATCCCTACCACTGCTCATATATATAACCATGGTGATAAAAATGGTCATATAACTCTGATGATATGGGACACGTCCAGCCAGCAGTTTCACTCTGAGGCCTTATCGGCGCCAGAACAAATGGGCAACATTAAATGATGGCCTTGGACGTGGTCTCAAGAGGCAGGGGGAAGGACCAGATCCTGATTTGTCACCTGGAACTGGTTGCTATGGAGATAGTTGATTGCTCCTGCACCGTGATAGAGCCCATGGGATACAGAGATGGATGGAAGTAGAAATGGGAAGTGGGAGGATGGTGACAACCCTTCACTTTGTGTGTGACTCTAATGTGACAGGAGTTGATAGGCACCATTTGCCTAGCCCTCCATGTAACCCTCATGACAAGGGAGGCTTCCTTGCTTCCTCTCCTTGTTCTCTATCACCTTCACAGTGCCCCCATTCAAGACATAGCACAAAAGGACCACTGGGAGGAAATAACGAAGGAGGGAAAAAGCTATCAGCTCTGCCTTATATGTGGGCAGTGATGAGGGCAGGTAATGATTGCAAATATTTATCAAAAAATGCCTTAGATAACATAAAGAGAAGGAGTTTGCAGATGGAAAGAGGTGCCAGTATGTATGTGTGCTTGAATACATAAATGTGTGTGGGTCTGAGACCCTCTGGAGTCCCGCCAAAGCAGGGCTGCCTTCAAATGTGCCGTCTCAGCAGAAATCTTCAAAAGCTCTGCTGTCACTGCTTTGTTTTGCTCTACAAGATTTTTATAATAATGAAGTATGGCAGTGAAAATTGGTGAAAATCACTCATCACTTTGAAGGGGCTCCAAGCACCCCGAGGACCCCTAATTGCTCCATAAAACATTTATTTTGCCTTTCACTTGCACCTCCAGCCGGGGAGCCAGAGATGACTAAATAATAAATACCCTAGGCTTCAATAATTTGGGCCATCGATCCAAGCTATATCAAGATCTTCAACTATCTCCTCCCTCCTCCTGCTCCTCTGCTCTCCATCATAGGGCAGCGTATTACATCAGCTAAATGGCCCTCGGGATTTTCAAATACATGCTACTGGTTTTAAATGGTCCCCATGGGTGCCAATGGTAAAGAGTTCAGCCTGTGTCGCTAGAAAAAGAAGCTCATTTTGCATTAAAGGGAAAACTTTCTGGTCACAGAACTGGTGACCTTTTGCTCTGTAATTGCTCCTCTTGGGATGATGATGGTAAAAAGAAAAAATGTGGGTAAAGCAGGAGATGCAACAAAATGAAAAAAAAAAAAAAAGTGTAATCCTTTGGCTGAAGGCAAAAATACAGAAGAAGCTTGAACCATTTTTCCATGCATGGAAAGATAGTCTTTACTCTTTCATCTGTTGTAGCAGAGCAGTGAGCTGCAGACCAATTGTGTCAAGCAGCATGTGGCCAATCCCGTTAGCTGCGTTAGGACATCTATTGTGGATGAAAAATCTCTGGAGTGAGGGAGGGGCAGCTGTGAAATGTAATGTAATGCTCTCACTCTTTGTCAGCGCAATCACATTCCTTGTCCCTGCATCTGTTGGCTTGGCATTTAATGTGCCATGTGCTGCAGTTAGTGACCCACATATTCAGGCACGGGGGTAATGACGTTGTTCACAGAGGCACGAAACATGTCTTTAATCCTCCACTTATGCTCTGGGAGGGCTCGGCTTCTTACTTCATAGCGAGAAGAGAAAGTGATACAGTGTGTGAGCGCTCTAATAAGAATGGGGACTGGGTTGGTTTCGGTTCGAAAGGGGAAAGAAAAGGAAATCTGAGAAGGTTATATCAAGTGTGAGATATACTACCTGACATAAAAGTGATGTCACTGACCTGTTCTTTTATTAACAACCCAAAGTGCAACACAACCATTGGTAGCCAATGACTGGGGATCTTTAACTACAGCTATAGGGCTGGGTGAGTAATTCATTTCATTTTCAGATGCGACATTGGCTTCCAACAGTTCTACAAGCAAGCCAAGATTTCTTTCTTCGTTTTATGTCACAATCTGCGGTAATGCCCACTTTCTGGCCCACTCTGTACCCTGCAGTAAAAGATGGCCGACGTCACTCAGGCTTCGGCCGTTAATATTTACAGTCTATGGTAACAACCTGTAATGAGCTTTAGAGTTGTCATGCATATTGCACAAATGTCTAACGATATCCATGAGGTCACAAAATGATCACTGTTTCAACAACACTGCAGCTTGCATGTTGTTATCTTTGAAACCAGTGTTTGGACTAAAGAAATTATTTCTTTATTTAAATCATTTTACAGAAGTTAATCATTCTCAGATGAGAAATTCAGTGATACCAAACTCAAAAAGCCAACATGCCGCAAGGGGTCGATTTCAATTTCAAACAGAAAAACATCTTCACCTTATTTTCCTTAAATACCAAAAAAAAGAGACTGGATTTGGTCTGTAAATGTTTTGAGGACTTGGTTTTTTGTTCTGATCTTTCTAAAAAGCCACTTGTCTAACCTTCCCACATATTTGTTGGCGCTGAAATAGAAGTTAAAAAATAAAGTGTTCAGTTGATGGGAGAACAGAGTTGACCTGAGGGACCCATTCTTGAGCTTTCTCCCAGACTGCTAACAAAGGCGAAGAAGAATAACGCATCAGTCCAAGAGCCACAGAACACCTCCTTTGTTAGAAAATACTTCTCCCAAATCACCGTCCTTTTGAGATCAGAGAAAACAGCCTTTTGCTCATCGTTGCTCTGGTGATAAAAGATGAGAGAACTAAAGAATGTGTCAAACCGGATTTTTCCACTGGTTAATGAATGGTGCATTAAAAAGGGTGCAAATGGAGGCTGAAGAAGAAACACATTTCAAGGTGAACCTCCACCTAAAATCTGTTTTTGATAAAGGAAAGTCAATTATTTATTACATTGCAAAGCAAGGTAGCTCATCCACACATGCACATCAGTAGAGCAATAACGTTTTTTTAACATTATTTTTGAAACAAAGACATGTTTTTGATTGACATTTTGTCTTTGCTTGTGGGCCTGATAATATGCTTTTAAAGATCAGGGTGAGAATCTTCTTTTTGCAAACTTTTGGCTTTTTACTATGTTCTTAGTGATCCCATTAACTCTCAAGGGTAACAACCTGTTTGTGTTAAACATCATTGTTTAAATTCAAGGCTCCATTAAGCTCGGAGATAATCTGGAAATAACATAACCATCACTACTGATACTTTGCGTTAATGCTCTCCGCTATAAAAGTAGGGCACGAGAGCTCTGGGAGCCAAACATTGAAAATAATTCACTGCACTCACAGCTTTGGCTCGGGAGTCGTGCACGGTTAACAACTGTCCCAAAATGACTCTGCATCACTTTCCCACACTCTTTTAAATCTGATCATATCTACACATGGGACTGGAGTCTTTCCCAACAGCTCAAAGTCTTAAAAAGCTCCTAATATCTCCACAGCTCCCTTCGCTAGAGCTATCAGACGTTTCCTCCTAGGAGTGTCTGTTCTTACTCTGCTGTACCTCCCCAGCCAATCCCACGTTTCCTTATGAAGTGATGCATGATGGTAAAAAAAAAAAACACCTTTCTTCTTCTTGCTGACAGGAAACTTTTTCTTTTAGGACATAGGACAACAAAGAGGATAAAACCAATCAAACAAGGCACAGAGATGAAAGTTTGAAAAAGGAAAAGCAAATAGACAAAAACCCAGTTGTGTTATAAGCTGTAGCTTTTGCATTTTACAAGAGCTGACCTCTCCAAAACTGTTTTGTCTTGTGTCAAGGTTCTCATAAAACATTTTCAGTGGCAACACAAAGCTGTTACAGCAAAATAAAAGAAGAAGCAATTATATGCGACTTTTGGATCACAGGGTGGGAATAACCAGAGGTCCCACGATACAATATTATAGCAATTTTCAACATTTTGCGATATGATGAGAATCATGATACAATATGTTGAATTTCACTTTTTTTAACTGCATATTATGTTCAAAAAATAAAACTAAATCACAAACTGTTTTGTCAAATAAGAAAAGATTCTCAGTCTATTCATCTCACTTCAGTCTTTTTATTTCTACACAATGACTGACCAACACGGTGATAAAAGAAAAACCCTGTGAAAGGCTGCATACAGCTCACAATCTGAACAGATGGTGTTTCAGTCTAATCGAACTTAACTGAACCCAAACATGTGTGGATGAATGAACAACTGCAGTTATTTTAACAATGCCACTTGTTCAAAATGAATTGTGCCACCCCTTTATCAAATAAAAATGTTGAAAAGCATATTTGCTGTTAATATAATAAAAACATTGATACTTGGCGGCCATGAGATGATATATTAACGCCACTCAAAATGTCGCAGTACCATGCTGTATCAAGTTTTTCCCCCACCTCTATTGATTCAGTAGATGCTTAACTTTAGCACCAGTCTGTTAGACCAAAACAAAGTCCCTCACTGCACCCGTGAACCTATCATATTTATATGATAGGTTCATATGTGTTGTTGTTGTTGTTTCTCTGTTTGTCTCTTTGCTTCTCCCTGCGTCTTCCTCTTTCCAATTTTCCAAGCCCAACACAAGTCAGCAGATGGCTGTTCATCATGATTATGGTTTTTCCTCTTAAAGTAAGTTTCTCCTTGTCACTGTAACTTTGCTACATGTTGCTTAGTGCTCATGATAGATTCACGTTGGGTCTTCGTAGATTATATAACAAAGAGTAAGGTCTTTCACCTGCTGTTATGTAAAGTGTCTTGAGACAACATTTGTTATGAATTGAGGCTACACAAATAAAGATTGATTGATTTCTGATAATAAAAGTTCCACATTTTAAAGCTACTCATTACTCTTGTTTACACATACAAATAAAACACAAGACTACTGATCCATGCAAAGACCACGGCCATCTGGGTCACAGTTCATTGCATCCCTATGTAGCTCAATATACACATAGAATATATTTATGGAAAACACAACCCTTTGTGATACCAGAAACTTATTCTGAATTACATTAGCATCACATTAGCCAAACATTTGTGTGTACTCTTTCAAAAGTAGATGAACTTTGGGGCGCGCTGGTGGCGCAATGGTTAGGGCGCGCGCCCCATGTATTGAAGCGGGCGGCCCGGGTTCGCATCCCACCTGTGGCCTCTCTCCCGCATGTCGTTCCCCGCTCTCCTTCCCTGGTTTCCGACTCTATCCACTGTCCTGTCTCTCCATTAAAGGCACACAAGCCCAAAAATAAATCTTAAAAAAAAAAAAAAAAAAGTAGATGAATTTCCCTGACGTGGTGGTCAGCATGTCATCAATAAATAAAGTTAGGCTACATTAGCCCAACAACTTCTCCCTTTAAATTTACAGCAATCATCCTCTGCTGTATCAAACAGATGTAATCCCTCAGTACTAAGAATTACTCTTATGTATTTATTTGTATTCAAACTACTCGTTTATGACATCATGTTTTCTCTACCATTACTGTGCCAAACAAACATTTCTGAGAACAGTAAAGTAAAATGAAGAAATATTACCATCCGTCAAACCTAAATACAATCTGACCTTGATCTCATCACATTGCCCTCTTCATTTTAAAAATGCTTCAGGAGATTGAAGATTTGACATAATAATCCTGACATGAAGTAATCTATTGAAATCAAAGGACTGGGGGGAAGCTACCAGATGATAGTTGATATTTAATCATCCCAAAGATGTATGTCAACAAAAACTCTTAAAAAATACTAGAGCCCGACCGATAAATCAGCCAGCCGATAACATCGTCTGATATTAGCTTATCCAGTGACAATCGTAATCGGCTACTTTTATTGCAGATATATGCGCCAATATTACTCGATTTATTCATCAGTCAAATAGCATTCACTTGAGTTTCATTGAACTAAACTAGCAGTTCTTTTTCACCATCAGTGCGCTTTACGGATTACAACAGGGGTTATCACTCTTCTGAGTGTTGAGCGGAGATGGACGTACATGCGCAGTTACTTCCAAGTTGAGTGACCATCTTGTCTTCATTATATATCTTTTCCACAAGTGTTTGATAGCTGCATCTGAGGGATCAACCCAATAAATATAGACAGATTTAAGAAAGATATCGGCCGATATATCAGTATCAGATTTTTCTCTCTCCCTAATATCGGTATCAGCTCCAAAATTCCCATATCGGACTCAAAATTCCCATATTGGTCGGGCCCTAAAATACACTTACATAATGCTAAATAAACTAAAAGGACATTTTTCCTTTTGGAACTGGAGAGCTCCCACACAGTCTTTGAAAAAGGCAGAATTGCTGAAAAGTACTGTAAATAACCCCGTTTTCTCTTCCTAATTGCCCTGAGCTACAGAAACTGTGAATAAGCTCTAAAAGACGTACTGTATTTTAAAATGACAAAAGGGAAACGAGAGAACGAGTCTATCAGAACCAACTTCAGTTCAGAGGAAAAAGAATAAAGAGAGCCGCTTTCAGCCTAGAGGGTCATGACAAAGAAAAGACGAGTGGGATTACAGTAAAAAAAAAAAAAAGGAGGAAAGGAATGGGGGGTTTGAGAGGAAGACTCAAAGGAAGATTAGAGTGAAAGCATATAGCAGAAGGAAGTACAGCAGAAGACTCTGTCCGCCTCTCTCTTGGTTTTCCGCGTCTTTGACTGTACACAGCAGAAAGGATGTTGTGGAGACTCTCTGCATATTGACAAGCTTCTGATGCGGACCCTAACTGTAGATCCAATCGCACCGCGTTTCTGTTTACTCCGGGGATTAAATTAAAGAACACAGCATCCAATTTCATACCTGGCTTCCCGCACCACCACTCACAATGTGACATTTACTCGCTAGCATGATGCCCTTTCTCTCTCCCTCTCGCTTTGACTCCCACTCTCTCGTAACCTCGCAGATAACACACCCCGCGCAACAAACAAGGATGGTTACAGTAGGAGCGGAAAATGATGCCAGCTTCACACGGAGTGAATATGTGCCGATGGGATTAACCAAGACTCGCCCCCCTCCCCCCACACACAGGGAGATAAGGCATTTTGGTGTCCCATCGTTTATTGTTTGAATTATGGCTAGGGGCTGCATTAAGCTACAGAGCTGCTCCGCACAGATAAAGATGGCAATTAGCTGCCAGAAATGTAGGGTTGCACTATTCATCTTGAGCAACCTTTGGCACCAGAGGATGAATTATCTGAAAGGTGTAGGTTTATTGTTGGAGAACTTCTGTCGGGGATAAGAAATGACACCCCATTTTCCAAATTAACTAGAAGTAGTGACAGAATCGCAACAAAGGACCAGACAAAAAGTGAATGAACCCTGATTTCAGTTTGATATTTCAACAATAATCTTGGATGTTTACATTTCTTCAGCTGATATCCCGTTATTTCAATGATCAATAGTATCTAAAAGTTGTGAAGATTTAAAAAAAAATATATATATATATATTTTTTAAATACAGATATATTGAAACTATGTGTATTTGTGCAATTTTTACAGTGTGATATAGTTTTACTGCAGTAATTACAAACTGAAAATGACTAAATATTTGGTGTCCTGGATTTCTTTTTCATTACTGTGGTATTAAGACAAACATGGTTATCAGTTTATTTTTTACTAGAATCATTATGATATTTGAAATTTACAGACAAATTAATTTGATTAATTAATAAGCTAACACAGCCAATACCAGCATAGCTAACCTCTACCGATTCAGTGCAGTGTGCAAACACCAGGTAACAGCTTTTTTTTTAAATATTATTTTTAGGGGCTTTTATTAGGCAGGATAGATTGGAAGTGACAGGGGATGTGGGGAGAGGGAGTTGGGGGTGTCATGCAACAAATTTCACCAGGACCAGGAGTCAGACCTGGACTGTAGCCTCCACCAGACAGCTAGCTAGGTTCAATATTTCACAGAACAAACGTTAAGAAGTGTAGATGACTCTAAGGTGTTTTTTTGACAAGCAGAAGATACAACAAAAAATCTAAGTCTCTATACAACCCAAAAATGGTCATTAGTAAAAGTAGCTTGAAAATAATGTACATTTTTTTTAACATTAGTAAAGGCTGTTTGTTATAAAGATATATATAGCAATTACATAACAATCACTCTGAATGAAATTGGTTCAGTGTTTCCTGTATATCCTGCTCTGTGTCGTTCAGATTGATTTCATGTTAAGTAATAAACATTGGAAAGAAATAAGGTGGGGAACCCCTCCACTTGTGATCATGTTTATCTCCACGGTACCGGCAGTTTCTCAGCTCAGCCTGTTTGTGTTTCCTCTTATATCTTTCTGCTGCCTTTGGAGATAGTGTTCCACTGATGGAAACATAAAGCAATCTGGAGAACAGCTCAGTAATCAGCTATTTTCAGTAACATATATCATGCAGAGCCTCGCTATCATTACTATACATCACTGGGTTGACACAATTACTGTAGGGAACATAATCAAAGCCTGATACAATCTGATGATAAACTGAACAATGCAGCCTCATGGTGTTACAATCAAAGGGTTAAATCAGGCACTGTGCTATAAATCTAAACCTACAGCGGAGGTCTGAGCAGTGGGACTGCAGTCAGGTATAAATTCTGCTTAAACACGAGCTGGATAGCTGGGTGAGAACGAGCACCAATTGGATCATGATATTGCTCGGCTTGTACCGGATCTGTAAGCAATATAAAGTGATTGTTTGCTAATGTGCTTGCCATAACACTTTAATAAGCTGATATCAAGGCTCATCGCTGTCAGTCTGTTCAGAGTCATCTTTGTGCCCTCCGGCAGTCAGACGATGTTTAATGCAGCTCTTACACAAACAAATCACAGCTACTGACTACCATCATCATCTCCACTGTACCTCAGGTTTTAGTATCGACAACAGTACAGTCCATTAGCTCCCAATGTCCTCCGCTTGTGTTCCTTGCTAATGATGCCAACAGCACGAGCGAGGACGCTTTGAGAAGTCATCCCGTCCAAAGTTAAAGGAAGAAATCTCTGTTTCTTACAGCATACTAAAGGCAATTCAACAAAGTAGATTTTTTTTAGTAAAAGTAAAAATCAGCAACATTTTTGACAAGTATTAGCAGCATGTGGGAAAATCAATGTGCTTTTAGTGTTACGGCTGCTTGTTATTCAATTTGTTTTCTCTTCAGTGACTGTTGTTGGCAGTCTTTTGTGTGTGTAAATGAAAGAGAGGAATGATTAAATGTCCATACAAATTAAGGAAAATAGAAAATGAAGACCCTCTGGAAACCTTTTGAAAATTAATTTGACAACAGACGTTCACATTTTGAGAAAAATTAACAGTCGAGGGTGTGAGGTCAATTTTCTATGCACATCTGGAGCTTACTGAAGAGTAAGTATGTGTTTGATATCTTTTTTTCTTCTTCTTTTCTTTTCTTTTTTTTCTGTGTGCACTGAATAACACTGAATAACTCAAAGTGACTTCACACCACCTTTACACTTTAAACAAAAGTTCATCAACAGCTTGGTTGGAAGTAGCACATATTTCTCCTGGCAGATGTGCAAGATTTCTATCACCTTATTATGATTATTTGAGAAGATGCCTGACTTTTAACAAATCATTTCAGTTTCACAGCAAAAGAAAATGTTATGCTCTTATTCAATGGAGCGGTAACTTGCACTATGCTGTGACTATAAAAGAAAGCTGTTTCAAATTTCTGCCAAAGCCTTCTTTTGGGTTTTTTTTCTGGCAGATTTCATCAGAAAATAATTTTGGATTCGTCTCCTTGAACAGGAACACCTTTCACATAATGTAACAGCAGTTTTTCCAAAGGTCTAATCTAAAATAGGAACTTTGCAACCTTTGGGGGGATGAGAGCAGCAAAAAGATCAGAAACTGTATTTTCAAGAGGGCTTGCATCATCCATTAATAATCCAGAGTCCCTCCAGATGTGATGGAGGAAGAAAGTACCCGTCCAAGTCTTATTAAGAGCTGATCCGCCTTTTATAAAGGGCTTCTTTATGGGAGTTCCCTGCGGCTCAGCAAAGTGAACTGAGTGATACGCTTGACTGCAGAGGACCTGAAGACCCCTCCGGATCTGCCTTCAATTAGAGCCTGTTGAAAACAGTGACACCCCTGAAAGGCTGCCAGGTTTCCCGTGCGGTGTGAAAGGTGAGGAATGTGAGGTGAATAAAGCTTACTGAGGCGCAAACAGGTGTAACATGTTACCTTTTAACTGACAGCTCAATGCAGATGGAGAATAGAAGATTTTCTCAAAGTATGCGTGTAAGATTTTTTTTTAAAAATAGACTTTTTGATTCCTGCTTCTCTTCATGGCTTAGTGATTAGGTCCTGCCCCATGTACAGAGCCTATCAAGTCCCCTTAGGAAGGTGGCTACATATTGCCAATCATATTATATCGTATCATTACACTGAGTTTTCCCACGCCTACTCTTAACTCAAGGCTTTTCCAACAAAACAAAAAAAGGGCTGAAGAATAATAACCTACAAGATTAAAATGACCTTCAGTGAACTCACTTCCTGTTTAGTTTGTCCATTTTAGCTTCTGTGCATAAAAACTTCCAGGAAAAGGTCAACAGGTCTTTGAAAGAAATACAAACAGCCAGATGACCTTTTTGGCCCCTTTAGCCTCAAGCGAAGGTCTTCAAACTCACCAAACATGTTGCCAATATGGCCGTTTCTCGTCAAAGGCCGCAGCTCATTCTTGCCCCAGGCGTAGCGCTTGTAGTTGTCCCAGGCAAACTTCATCATCTGCAACACAAACAGAGGGCACACAGAGCGGTCAGTGGACTAATGGCAGAGCAGCACAGCTCCAACACCCAGACGTAATTACATTGATTTAGCTCAAGGCAAAATGGAATGATGGCTTATTGATCAGCCTGGATTAAGAACAAGCATGCAAATAACACACATAAACCACACAGCTAAACAATAAGACTGACCCCCCCCCCCCCCGCAGCCTCTCCTCCTAATTTAAAGATTGAATCATGTCAGTGGTTGAAAAGAGAGTTTAATAGATAAGAAGGAATATTGCAGAAGAAAGTGTTTTTGAACTGGGTGATCTGTACTCCTCCCCTACACTGAAGCTGCTGGATTAAAAAAAAAAAAAAGATGTGGATGTGAATCGCAAAGAAGAAGAAAACTGTCTTTGATGCTCCAAAACAGGGAGCAAGACAAGGGAGGGAGGGATCAAAAGAGACGGTGAGAGTCTCGACTAAAAAGTCCAAAGATGAATGATAGATCTCTGCCTGCAGCTAAGCACGGTTACAATTGGCTTAAAAGAATGTAAGAGTGTGCGTTTATGTTGTTCAAATAACTCCTGAAATAAACAAAAGCTAATAAAAGAACTAAGAACTACATGTATGGGCATGGAACTTCCCCTTAGAGTTAAAAAAAAAAAAAAGTATATTAAGCAAATACATCAAATTAGCAAATATATATATTAAAAAAAAATGGATGAGTGGAGTAAATAATGGATTAAAGTGGTGAACCAATCAGGATAGTCATTCATAGCGCCATGTAGGCAGCCGGACGATCAGGGATTTATTAGTTTGGAAGCTGATTTAATACATTTCTGAATTCAGGGTTAAACTTCTAAAAGTCTTCATGTCTTCCACCAGCATCTCATTGTCATGGAAATGACCTGATATGAAGAGGGACCCTTCTAGTTTTTCTTGATATCTTTGATGTATATCACAGAGAGGTACTCCTATAATCCGGCTAATGATTCAGCTGCTTCTATTTCTTCGCCAGACAAGGAAAGAAATGACATCAAAGAGACACCACAGAGCTGGCTCTTGTGAAGTAGCATCTTGATATAAAATTGAAAACTAATTCCAGCTGCATGTACACAAGAACACTGGCCTCAGGTGCTTTTATCCACATCAGTCCATGAGATTCAATCAACCTGAGCCGGATCAAACAGATATGAAGACGTGTGAGCCCGGTGTGCAATCTGTCAAAAGATCGACAGATAGTCCTTGATTTGATTTCCCTCCCCCAGTCTCTGGATCTCGCAGGAACATGATGTCATCTCTGTTATCAATACTACATGAGACTCCTCGAGTCCTCGCTCACCAGATGAGTGCTAATGTAGGCCTGCGAGGAATGGACAACAGGAAGCCGATTACCTCTGACACGTCCAGCAGCCAAAATCCTAAATCCTCTCACCCTAAAAAGCTCATTACAAACACATCACAGACTACAGAGCTCACATTAAAAATAACTGTTTCTGTAAAAGACAAATTGTTCAAATAAATGTCAAATGTCCTTCGGGTTCACAAAAACAGCGACTTTAGGTCAGGGAGCGGAAATTTCATTACAGGTGGATTAAATGCCATCAAAGTATTTTGAAGTGAAGGTGCCTGATTAATTTGTGATTCTGCATTTTTGCTGCATCCCGAATCAAAGCATAAAAGTAAGAAGAAAAAAAAACATTCAAAAACAATCTGAACCTTTGCTGTTTGTTGTTTCTCTGAATTTACCGGATGGCAACAAATCTGAGAAAGCAGCATTTTAAAAACAGAGCCGTTTCCCATCTACAAAAACAAATACCACTAATGCATGCAGTAGCAATCTCACACAGTGAGGAAAAACAAGCCCAGGATATGATTAAAGGGTGTTTCAACAACGAAACCGACAGAAGAAAAATATTCTCAAAGGTAATCATTTTCCTCCCCGTGCTGAAAAAACAGAAATGCAACGGTGCCAGTCTGACGTCTCACAGAACGTTCTGCTCGGATGAATAAAAACCTGAAAATGTCTCCAGTTTTATTTGAAACTTACCCCATCTTTTATAATGCCAGCATGTGTCAATCCAGCAGCAGCTTTAAAAGCAAAAGGCCAAAAGTAATGAGGAAGAAATATGGGATTTGGGGAATGTTTGGGTTCTGCTTCCCTCTCAGTTTCTTCTGAAGGATGTATTTCAAACCGAAGAAATTAATAAACCGCACGATGGAACCTGTGAACGAGGGAAGCAGGACTTTACGACCATCATCAAATAAATGTTGGGGAGGTAGCAAAGAGGCAGATGGTATGCTTAAACTGCATGACTACAGGCATAGAAGGTATAAACCAGCAGCATCAATCAGCAATGATGTGAGTCTGAACGATGCTAAAAGAAACGATTTGATGCAGGTTGAGCTGCGACTGATATTAACTTTCACAAGTCATTTCTCCATTTCATTTTTTTTTTTGTTCTTCTATTCTGAAAGGTGTCCACAAAAGGAAATCAAATATCCGGCAACTTCTTTTGGTTTCACCACTGGACAAAAAAAAATATGTGAAGCTCGACTCTGCATTTCTATGTATTGCACCGTGAATATTAACACAAACTCCATGCTGAAAATGCTGTCTCAAGCTAACTTTCATTCAACCTAACAACAAGCTAAGAGCTAGAGCTGAGGCGGGTTGTAACCGTTAAATCACGCCTGCCTACCAACCAGCTCAGCTACGCGCCTTAATGTGAAAAACGCTTTTCCTTCAAAAGATCTAAATCGATGTGTTATCAAAAAATATCAATGTCTGGCGCCATGCTGTAAACATGTTTATTTCTGCTGTAAAAACAGGCTTCTTTTGAATGGGTGTCATTGTGACTTCCTGTGCTTCTGCAACCAGCCTCGAAGTGGACACTCAAAAAAACTGCAGAATTTTGCATTGGCTTCATTTTTCAGCACTGGAGGTCACCACTAGGCTACACAGAAAGCTAAGGCTAAAAATAAAGCGTGCTAAAACACTCTATGCTAGAAAGACAATTTTAAAAAAACAACCATAATATAGTGTGTGGTTAACCTTAAGTTACGCTACGTTGACAGTATGAGTTACAACAACACAAGCTAGCTTAAAAGCCATGTCATTGTTCCCGGATCAACGTGAGGATGTTGACTAACAAATGGGGCATGTGTACTGTCAGCTGCAGCCTGAAGCGGAGAGTGAAAAGCGAGAAGACAGGGAGTCAACTTTTTGCAGCTTGTTTTCACCCAGACCAAGATATAAGTAGACCATGGTATACGTTTTTGCAACGTATGTGTAGCATCTATGGTTGGTGAGTGCGTGCGTGCAGAATGAGATGTATACATAATGTTGTCGTTTGTGCTTTGCAGTGAATGCTCATCTGGTGCAACATGCTTAGTGAGTGTGTGGAGAAGAACATTCTTGATTTCTGGGATCTTTTCTCTGCCTTCCCCAATACCTCCTCGTACTTTGTTATTTAGTCTTTAGTATGACGCTGAATTCAATCTTCATTATGTTATTTAAAAACCTGCAGGAACAGTGTGCAAGAAATAAAAGGCTTTGTTTTCATGCCAAATTGTTAAGCACATTCAAGCTCACACCGTATAAGAATATTTGGCTGAGCTTCACGAGGCGACACATTGAAGCGGTTTCAATTCAACCAGAGGGAAATAGATATGTGGCATTGTATTATCGCATCCCCGCTGTTGCGCGCTGCAGAGGGGTCAGAGCGTGGGAGGACCAGGGTCACACAGCCGTAAGATTTCTGGCATAACAACCCATCATCACAGCACACAGCACACACAGGGCTAATCAATAGCTGAAGCCACAGCCGAGCACGCCGCCCTCAAAACGCCGCTGCTGCTTCTCCGAGAGAGCTAACGGATGAACAATTGGTTTCCAGGGGCAAAATAAAAAGCAGAAGCAGACATGATCTGACCGGACACTGACCGTTCTTTGGTTCAGCTAATTGGCTGGTTGTTGGGGAAAGGGGGATCAATAAGTGAACACAGAGGCAGTGATTAAAATTAAGCACCGGTTGAAACAGGGAGAGAGAGCTCCAAATAGAGAGGAGGTCAGAAGTCACAAACAGCTTAAGGACGGGCACATACCATTATAAATGTGAGCAGGTTCATATGTGGTTACAGTTACTCTGCACAAACTCCAAAACTTATTAAAATCACAAAAGGTTTTTATAATTACATTATTCATTATGCAACACAAACTTAGCTTAGTTTAATTCTAAAAGATTTGACTTTTTTTTTCTTGTTTTTTCTCCCTAAAATAAATGCAAAGGTACCAACTATCTTTCTGGAGAGGATCCTTTTTTCCCTAACAGATACCAATACACAGACTTGAGTAGATGCAGGTTACAGCTGTATTTGACTAGAATTAGTCAAAATAAGCCACAAAGTCAGTAAAGTTGCAGTCTTTTAATCCCCTGTCTTGTTAACAAGGCACTCTTCACGATCAAGGTAATCCATGCATTTAATGCGACGTTATGCAGGGTACCGTACCGTGCTCAGGCCCGGTTAGTCCTGGAGCGGTGTGAGTGCATGCCAGAAGGGGAATGGGGAGGGGGGGGAAATTGTGCTTCAGTACGGTACGGGCCAACTTGGCCTTGTGTGAGTGTTTTCTAAATATCGATCATGTTTTCAGTTTGGGTCTTAATCCACCTAAAGGTAATGACACCACAGGAGGATACAATTATCTCAGTGTCATTTTGTTCCTTAATAGAAAAGCCCAGTGGGCCTTTCCTCTGCAATAGTAAGACTCTGCATGCAGAAAGCTAGGACAGCATGAGTGAAAAAAAGATACATGGTAAAGTAGAGCCGAGAAGGTGACCTTGATAATCTGCTGTGGAAACATGAAGTCTTGATGCGATGGTTAATCCTTGCGGTCACCAAGTAGACAACCAGTTTCTCTTCATGCACATCTGACTCTGTCAATAGTACAATCTGTAAAACCACCACAGGGTGATGAATTGGCCTTGTGTGATTGGTGAAACCTTGGTTATGTAACTTCCACCTGTTTTGTGTGACTGTGCCTGTGGAACCCTTTTGTAAACTCTAAAGGCGAGCCGTTTCTCTTTGATAGATACTCGAGGCTGTTTGAGGTTCTGAGCCTGTTGGATCCACATTTGCAACCTCAGAGAATCCCAAAAGATGCAAGAACACAGATTGAAAATATGGTTGATGTGTAAATTTGGGAGTCATATGTGGAAAGCTGTAAAGGAAAGACAAAAGGGTGGATTAACGTAACCGGCAGCCTTTTGGTCTGGGCCACTTGTGGGGCTTTCACAGCTTGTTTCACCCACGACTGCAAGGATGGGACTTATCCACCAGAGTCGATGTTCAACCATTTCTAACGGAGGCAGGGAAGCACACACAGGGGAGACAATCTGCACTCTAGTGTCTTTGAGGCAGAGATTTAAAGAAAGGGGATAAGAGACAACTGCTGAACCAAAAGCACTGTTACAAAGTTAGAGCTGGCATATTAAGATGTTGCTGAAAGGAGAGGTCCTAAACTGAACTTAATATAAGATAGATAAAATAGATTATAGTCTTGTGTATGAAATCTTCTTAGCTTAACTCAGTAAGGAAATATGTGTCCAAAAATCACAATTTGATTAACTAATAGTTTTGGCTACAAGTCATCAGGCCATGGTTTGATATCCACAAAGTCAGCTCACAACGACTCTGCACAAGGAGCGGCGATGTTTGTTAAGGAGTTGCAGCCAAACGAGCCCAGTGAAAAGCGCATACACTGACATGTATTTGTAAAGTTACTGGCTATGCTGCTTTAACCCGAATACTTCTTTGTCAAAATAGTAGAAAAATAACTCAATTTAATGACGTTCAGCGGCCTGGAGGTTTTCACGTTCACTGTGGTTAAAGCTAATGAGCGAACAGCGTTGGCTGAAGTGGGCAGCAGCACCATAGATGATCATCACTACACGTAGTACTGGCAGCCGGGATCAGACTCAGTGGCCCCCTCTTGGCCCAGGAGAGGGAGATATGCAGAGATTAGCTGGTGGGCTGAACAATTTGTAGCTTTTTCTGGACAACTAATTAGAGCAGATCTTCTGCTCAAGGCACCACAGCAGTCGTCTTCCCCCCTGATTTCACCCACGGTCTGCAGCTGTGTGGGCTCTTTGTTTTCAAAGAATCATGCTGGAGGAACTCACAGCACGCTACATCTCTTGTTTTAATAACTGGACAGAAAACTATCAAAATGCAAATTCTACATATACAGTGAAAACCACAAATGACCCAAGGAGTTAAAAAGGATGTTGTGGAGAGACGTTGGGTTTGTTGGATTGTCTGTGTGTTATCTGTATGTATTTATGTTATGTAATACTACACCAATAGAAGAACAGAGGTGCATTGTGCTTGAATTGTTGTTCTCAACTCTGTATTTTATATGCGTCCGTTATTATAAGTTAATTATGGGGCCAAGGAAAGTGGAAATGTGGATTCACCCCGAGTCCTATTTGAAGGTATAGCTTCAAGTACAATCATTCACTGAAAAAGTTGGCTGCATCCTATTCACAGGTGTGACCAATATACCATAACATGCTGAGAGATGCGACTTCATGGCCGCAAGTGCAGCCGCCACCGTCACAAACCACACATGACCTTAGACAATTGAAAAAACAAGTGCCACATTAACAAATTTTGGGGGCAGCAGAAGCTTACTCGTAAAAAAAAGGACTAGAATAAAAAATGACACAGACATAAAGACAAGTGAAGAGCTACCACTTCATAATGTCAGAGTAACACATGGCAGCCAACGTACATTGGAAAAAGAAAAAAATGAAAATTTAATCGTGAAAAAAGATAATAATAGTCAGTCAGTCAGTCAGTTAAAAGACATCTTTTACAGACCGTATATGTAATTTGTATTGTAGTACACAAGCTAACAGTGTGCTTCTGCTTAACGTTAAAAGTCAGCTTGCTGTATATCATTGTCCTTCTCCAAATATTGACTCAATTCTGCCAACCAAGCTGACCATGGTGCCTCTTTCTAAGCCAAAACAACATGAATCAGTTCAGAAAAAATGGCCAATATATGTACATAAAGTATGCTTGAAAGCACACTTGGCACCTCCCCACCCTGCACATTTTTCGATGCAGTTGTTCCTTTTTGGATCCACGAGCGAGGCATCCCTTTAATCTGCGGAGGCTTTGGGGTGTATCACGTATCATAAATCACCGAGGCACCCTGGCATGGCAGCACAAAGACGCCGCAGCGTTAACAAGGTGCTGTGTCATCACCTGAAACTGAGGGGACCTTTGGCAGAGAAGACACAACATCAGCTTTTTCACTGTTTCCTCCTGAACTTCCCACCTTATCATGCACATCCCCCCCCCCCCCCCGCACAGCACAGCCATTTCCTGCCCATTAAAAGCACATTTATGGCAAGCGGTGACAGAGCTGTGGGGTTCTCTGAAGGCCACTGAGGTCTCATCTTGAGTCAGCACAACACCGTGCTCAATTACAAGCAAGACCCAAAACAAGAGGCAGAGTCGGACGTCCAGGCAGAGCCAAGCTGCAGATCATTCATGTGTGGATTTACTAAACATCTTTAAGCGATCCCAAAATCAGCTGCCCATACTGACTTCATACAAGAAATGCGTTTTGAGTCAATAAAATATTTTGGGGGGAAAAAGGATAATAGTGCTTTCTATAATATTGCTTGTACCGAAGTAAGTAGAAAGCAGATAGAAAACATACTATGTTGATGCACAGGTCTTAAATACATCAGAATCAAATTTTATTGCCAAGTACATTTACACATACAAGGAATTTGACTTGGTGTATTGGTGCCAAACAATTAACAAGGAAATAAAGCAGAACTGGCAACAACTTAAATAATACAGTATAAGAAGCTATTACGATATATAAAATAGAATTTAAAAATGTAAAAATATTAAAATATTAAAATATAAAAAATAAAAAACACAACATGTATAAAAGGTGCAATGTTTGAGCTGTGCAGGGGACTACGAGAAAAATAATAATCTTACAGTGATAATGATAATGATAATGACCTCATGATGGAGGAAGCAGTCAAAAAGTGTTGCTACCAGCCTGCACTGCCTCGCAATGTATCCCAGCATGTTTTACAATACACAATGAATGGGGGTACATTTTTCATTGCGTAGGGTAGCACGTAGTTGGTAATGGTAGCGGACGCGGCTACACTCTTGTCAGGACGTCGCATGTTCCAGCATTTTATACTGGTATATTGGTCGCACTTTCCTTTTCTAACATTTTTATCAACTTAAATCTCGTTTATCTGGAATACGGCAGCTTGACAGTAAGAGTTAAACGAAGTCTATCTGGGACATGTTACCCACCCTCTCCAGCAGAAATGGGTGATATTAATAAGAGAGTTGAATGGTAAGTGGAGCCAATTGGCTGAAGAGCTTTTCACAAATACTCTTGTGTGAATATGCTCAGTGACTGTATCCAAAAATCACAACAGATTTGTGATTGGAAATATGTCTCCATGGAGCTTGTAATTTAAAATAATTGACTAAGCAAGCCTGGGTTCACTCGACAAATGCTTTCAACCAGCTGCGAGGCATAATTTGAGAGAATCACTGAACAAAGTGATTCAGACACCTGGATTGGAGCTGTTGGGCGTCAGATTGTTTTTGCAGATTTTTTTTCCCCAGAAAAATATATTCCACAGTGTTTATCTGATGTGTTTTACTGGGTTTTTTTTCAAGTCAACTTTTGCATATATTTGTCAAAACTACACTATTTTGTATTAAAAATTGAACACATTGCGTTTAATTCAAAGACAGTCTACAAGTTGTTATTTTCCTGGATTTCCTGGCAGGTGTCTTCACTTTTCTTTCCAATATGGATCATTAACAGAGATATGTGGCCGTTGTCAAACTGTTTCCTTGGCGTCGCCCACTGGTGAGTTAAAAGTTTCCAAAGGGACATGAAAGAGTCAATCACCACCAGGAGCCCATTAAAATGTCTGGACCTCAGTCTTGAATAGTTGGGGAGTTAGACCTAGACCATTAATGTGCCTAAATGGCCCCCCCATCTGAGCCAGCTGATGATGAGGGATAAAGAGAAAGGAGATGAGACAATAGAGCTGTGAATAGACTTAACTACAGCTTCAAACTGTAAAGAAGGAAGTTAGTGTCAGAAACCATACTGGACATTTAGGACTTAGTTTAAGTCATACTTTATGATTTAAATTAGCCTTCAACCACAGAATACACGGTTTAAAATTCACACTCAGGTTAAGTTGACCAGCCAAGAAAGGGATGCTCAAACTTCTCTAACACTGATCCTCAGGTGGATTTTGTCCATTGACAATTTCCAATAATGTTTATTCAAAAAAGACTTCCAAATCCTCAACAATGTTGAGAAAGAGGGAGAAGGTCTGCATCACTTTAACAAACACAAAAAATATTTAAAAAAATATATGAGGCATTAAAAGACTGGAAGAAGCAGACATTATGGTGTCAATATTCTGCATGATTAGGTTTAAGTTCCAGTTTTTCACGCAGCAGTCTCAAGGCAACAATTTTGCCATTTTACAGCAGACAAGTGAGAAACTAGACCAATGAGCATCTTATACTGGAAGATTGCAATCCAACATTTTTGACAGGCCAGTTTCCAATTGGGCCTTGTTCAATCTTGAACTAAGTGGATTTTAAGAAACGTTCAAATGGCAAATCCAACATCCTATGCTTAGGCAAAACTGACTCATTGTAAAATAAGTCAGGGGTGACAGAATTTGTTTGGAAGGAGCAAGTCCTGGTAGATCGTTTCCCGTCTTTGTAAATCAGAATCAGAATCAGAAATAGAATCAGAATGGGTATACATCGAGAAAGGCATTACGATTCTCAGCAACAACGACTTTGCATTCATAAACAGAAGCTGGGGTTGTGTCCGAAACAACGCAGTCCACAGACACTTTTTTTTTTCCAAGGCAGTGTCATATGCAATCAGAGAAGCTGCTGAAGAGATTTCCACACGTTTCTGATGCTGTGGGAAGGCTTCAGCGAAATATAACTCAAGTGTCCTGTGTGTGTGTTCTGTGTGTTCAGGGGCACAATGAAAGAGAGAGAGAAGTTAAATAAGCCCCATGTTCCATCTATGGAAGAATAAGGGCTGAAATCCACTGTGGAAATAACGCGTCAGCCTGCAGGCACCTGCACCTGGCTCCTACAGGGAATGAGAGCTGACACTGGTTTGATTCATGTCACGTCCCAAAACATGTTTAATCAAGGGACTCAATCCAACTGTTTTCTTTCCAGCAGCCAGAGTGTGCACCGCGTATTGCAAAAATGAAAATCATTCTGTGCCACACCCTTTTGACAGCGCGCTTAATGCCGTCCAAATAGGGTCCTTGATCTTCAAAAAGTCCATGTTCAACTATGTGTCTCTAAAAGATGGTGGGGGGTCGTTTTACAATCAGGGTCATGTCATATTTGGTCCAATACCGTAATTTAACATTGAAGTCTTGTAGCATATAGAGCTGTTTTTAATGCTTGGCAACATACTATGACGTTCATGTGTGCATACAGCGAGAGGTTTGACAGCAACCACTGTTTAGAGTGACATCTCAGCTGAAAACACTGGATTAACACTTGTTTTAACCAAGCTGCTCTGTCTCTCAAGCACCCAGTGAATTTACAGTCCACAGCGATGTGTGTCTGCACAAGGGCTCTCAAGGCTCCACTCAAACAGTGTCTCCTTTTTTTTTTCCCCCACTTTCCTCGGATCACAGAGCGGACCCAATCAATAGACCCTGCCAGAAAAGTTGATGGGATCTGAACGAGCGAGTGAGAGCTGAGTGGTTTCTAAACTTAGCGAAAGTAACGGGAAGTTTCACAGGAAACATCCCACAGCCAATAATCCTCCAGGAAACCTCCTGAACTTGCCGCCTGCCGCTCACTCATCCTGCTGACAGAAACGCTCTCTCTCTCTGCAATATCATTACCGGCTTGTTTTTTTGCAGAGAGAGAGAGAAAGTGTAGAAAATGTTGGGTAAGTGGAAGCACGTACAAACACTTACTGAGCAATAACAGTATTAGAAGAAGAGTAAGGCTACAGATATAGAAGAGGGGGGGTGGAAGGAGCAGCAAGAGAAGGACATGGGAAGAAATGGGAAGTAATTTTGTCTGCAAGAAATTGCCAATTTGGGTGGGCTGCCTGGGGATAGGGATCCACTCTGGGAAACACATAGTGTCCCATGAGAATTGTGGTGAAGCCACCGAGCTTATTAGAAATGAATCCACAGAGTCCCTCCTGCAGAAAACATCAAACAATAGCACAGACCTCACTGCCAATCAGCAGGTGTTTTCAATGAGAAACACGCTGAGGAAGAATTAGCAGCAGTTATTCTGAGAGGGGGGACGTACAAGTAGATCAGGCCTGGCTAAGATGCACCAAGGACAGAAAAAGGGAGCACCAGTAATAGATTTAGAGAGGTACGATGAGGACAGCTGGATTCTGATGAAGTGAGATTGATGACCTGTTTTTAAAAACTCACATGCCTGGAGACATTTCCAGATTACTTCTACCTCCAGTCTGCACCCTGACAGGGACAAACCAATGAATGTCAGTGTGTAAATCACAGTGTTTTTTGGTCATTTTACGCCCCAGACAGTTGGCCTTCCCGAGGAGCACGAGGTACTATACTGGATATTTTTTTTTGTGGAGAGTCGACCATCCTGACATTTTGCAAGTCTGCAGCTCTGGTACATTTGGTCTGAGAAGTCTGATCGAGACAGCTGGCTTTTTCACCCTCTGCTGAGAAAGGTCAACAGAATCCGATCAGCCCTGACCAGCTCACTGATTCGCGTGAGGAAATGTACAAATTAAGACAATGATCTCAAACCACTTCATCACAGTGTGTGATTGTTTCCACTGAGAATCATCCTGACCTGTCCCTTGTTGTTTTATTTTGTGACCTTTTTGTTTGTTGTGATTTGTATCTCGGCATCATTGTAAATGAGGGAGACCTCAATGGTTTTTGAGAATTAAATAAAAGGTTTGAAATGAAATGAACGACGATGTGCAAAAGAGGAATCAGCTTTTTTAAGATACAAGTGTGGGCTCATATTCTAGCTAGCATAAACAAATGATATAAGCAGCATAAACAAAGACGACAATTCATGTACAGTAATGGGTTTAGATAAAGTGATTATCTAATGCTACAAGGGGCCTGCCTGTCAGTCAAATCAGCAAAACCTCTTATCATGACTAATATTTGCAAAACTCTTTGAAAAGATCCTAGAATACAGCTCTTACAAATAAAGAGCTCTAATGGGGATTCCTTGCTTTTGGGAGCCACCCTCAAGTGGACACTTGAGGAACTGCAAGTTGCGATTAATTGATGGATTTCTTTTCTTTTTTATCATCAGTTGGCCTCAGTGTTGTTTAGAATTTCACGTTGTTTAGCATGTGGGATTAAAATGATGTGATTTCTTTTAAAGTTATTAATAGTTTTTGTGTACACGCACAGCAGTGAAGTTACAGTAAGTTACTCTGTTTCTGTTCAGATCATAAATAGGAACAGAGACAGAGATTCATGACTGAAAAATTCCAGACTTTTAATGACAAGTTGCATCAGAAACTACTGCACTTTTAAATATAACAGTTCACTCTGGCTGATAACAATGTGAGCAGTGGGAAAAGAACATGAATCATGCGTCCTAAATTTAAGAACTCCCGTGCCTTTCTTAAAAACAATACTGAAAGAAAAGCTCAAACAACACATCCACTAATGGTGAATCACTCTGGCAGAGCCTCTGACCGTGTTTCTTATTCTACTGATCCCTTCATATTCTGACTGCTGGCTCTGCAACACCTTTCTCTCCTTCAGTACGAGCCTTCAAACACAAAAGCAAGCCTTTGAACTCCGGGGATGATCTGCCTCGCCGCTGCTTTCATCTGAAATTTGTGACTTCGCAAGAGTGCAGAAATAATTCAGAAGCCAAACGTTGTTAGAGGTGAAATAGATGTGCAGGTCGTCCGCATCATAAAGCATTTCCACAGAAAGAAAAAGAAGACATGCAACCAATTTGTTTGTGTTTTTTCAAACTTGTGGAGATTAAAACTTAATTTGCATTTTAGCAGTTTGATTATTGTGATGCACGAAAGGAAATTAATGAGGAATGTGATGATGTTCTGCTGCAGTTCATTATTGTCGTAATAAAACAAATTTCTTCTTTTCTGATCAAAAACCAACAGAACACCAGCACTGCTGCTTTGGTGTCTTTTTAGAAGTCATACATCATGAAAGAAGCACTTAATGAAATGGATCAAACCGAGCTCTGCCTTCCATTAGCAAACAGAGAAACCAAGCCACCTCGTCAGCTCTAATTTAATAACGGTGCCTGCAGACGACACATGTACAGATAAGCAGAATAACCTCTCTGAGGAACACTTCTTTAATTTATTATCACTTTCAGACACCAGCTATTTAAAAAAAGCACGATGCCTTTTCGCTGAGCTGCCAACGCAGGTGTAGAAAAGTTATATATTCCTTTTCTTTGCCTTTGAAGTAGGATGTATGGGAGGCATCAGTCACCTTGTCAGAAGTGTTTGACAGCCCCCATTCTCTGACTTTAATGAAATCCCAACTCAGAAAAGAGCCAATTTCAATGCTCAGACAATAAACCCTCCCCTTTTCCTCATCCTCTGCCACATTCACACACAGCGGCGCAGGCATCTCTCCGCGCATACACCCACGGCCTGTAAATCCGCCAAATATCATCTTCAATTAAAAACAATGGGAGCCTAAGCTTTTGAGCGGATCATGACGATATTAACACATCAGTGAGTCTCAGCGGAATCTTAAAGAAACGCTCAGTGACGTCTGGCCTGCCGACATCCAAACGCAGAAACAGAAAATAATTCAGGGAATGTGTTACTGCAGATTAAGGTCAGAATGGGAGAGCTTCAACAGCTGCAGATACAAGTCTAATACTGGTCTTAACTCGAAGGGAATTTCACAATAATTACAAGTTTGTCATTGCCAAAGCTGTCCTTCAACACGCGCATGACAATAACCTTAATACAATTATTCCAGACCTCTGAATCACAGCTGTTTCATGTGAAAACCTTCTAATGTGCACTTTACCTGCTCAGTACCACATGAGACATAAAGACACAGGATGCTGTTTTTTTAAGGAATTGTATGCAAGCTTGGAAATTTTCAAGAATCAGATATCAGGTGGAGAGAGAGTGGGGCATGACATGCAGGAAAGGAGCCACAGGTCTGAATAGTACCCAGGCTGCACACTTTGAGGACTACAGCCTCTGTACATGTGGCGTGCTAACTAACCTAAGCCCTGCTGATATCTAGCTTTAGCTTCATGAGACTGCAACAAAACTGTGTGAAAGCATGGCCATTGTGCATGATACAGTATGAGCCCCCGGGCCAACCCCGACCGCACCCCTGACCGACCTTATCAACAATAGGCACAGGCAAACTTCATGGTAAACTGCCATGAACTTCCAGGAATCACGGAAATTCCCCGGTTTTGTTTTTCATGCAGTGCATCTCCATTAATCCTTCTTTCTTCACATTTCTGTTGGTGGAGCTTGTTAGAAAAACGAGAGGCTTCTTAGGTTGGGTAGAATCAGCCATTTGCCAAGCAAACCGGGGGGTGAGGGGCATAAGGCCGTGAGGTGGTGCCCCCTACTTCTCTGGTCTAAACAAAAAACAGACCATTCCAGACCAGAAGGGAAACCAAGAAGGAGGACAGAGTAAATTGAAAAAAATCCAGGCAACCTCGTCGTACAATAACATAACCAGGGATAAAAAGGAACTCACATTGGGGAAAGCATTTGGGAAAAATAAGTTTCATGATGCGCTTTGAAAAATAGAACAGATTTAATCACACCAACTGAGCTTAAGAAAAGTTTGAAATCCTGCATGAGAAATTGATGGATTCAGTTTAATCTTCCAATGACAACATCTGAAACACCAGAAGCCTTTTTATGAACCTGAGCTGCGCACATTGCCATGACTGTAGATATTATTAGAACACCACAAACTGGATCGTTTGTAGGATGCAAAAGCATTAAAGCCCGCCTTCTAAAGGGGATTATTGATCAGTTATGTCTGCAGTCTTAGCGCGAGGAACAAAAAAAGCAGGTGGAAGGTGAAAAGAGATTCAGCACAACGGACATTATTGTACCTGAAGAATAATTGGACTTTTAAAAAAGATTGAGACACTAAAGACATCTAGAGTCCCTCTCATTGGTGTGACAAAAACACTTACACAGCTATCAAGCCACTTTAGATGGATTAACAATCATGTATGCTGTTCCATCATACAGCCGGTCTTTAGGTCGGGTTAGGGAGGGCAAAAGCAGTTTTTCTCAAGAACAATTCAATCACAAGTCGAGAATATATATACAGCAAACAGCAGCTGAATAGCAGCTGAAGGTGACTGCAGTCTATCATGAACCCAAGGATTAGTCAGTGAAACCTGCTGGAACACCAATCATATCACCTCCCGGCCCTTCAGATAACAGCTATTACGGCGACGCTGCACAAGACGCCGAGGACTCTGGGAAGGTATTGAGTGATGGGGTGACAGAGGTTGAGCAGTTTTTTCCAATAAGCGCGGCACGATTTTTTTCTCGAGTGCAGCGGCGTGCTCCGATCAGCTCTCGATGCGGTTCTGTTTGGACACGGAAGGCGAGAAAACAGGTGAAGCTTACAGAACAGACGGCTTCATTTCAGAGGCAGGACAAGCCACAGATCACACATCAACACAGAGCAAAAAGGGACAAAATAAAGGCGGAAATCAAATCAATGAAGGCTGTGATGAAATGTTTGAAGAGTGGTTACTGCTGGTTTAAAGGGACATGCTACAAAACACATCACTACCCATGATAAATATCTTCATGTAAGTGCTAACAATTCTTTCTACATGGAAAAAAAAAAAACTGAACCCGAGCAGTCCGCTTGATGATTGGCAGTAAAAGCCAATCAGTGTTTAAATTTCCAGACTCCCTTGAATGCATCAGAAATGATCGATCCAACCTCCATTCAACAAACAAAGGACTTGTGTTTTCTTTAACTGATGAGGACGGACCTGACGAAGCTCACACTTTTACAAATCAGCATCGCGATGTTGTTTCAGCAAATTCCAAGACCCATTGATTACGAGTACATCACAGGAAAATGGGTTTCTTTTTTTGGCTGCATACTGCTGAATTAAGCCAGAGTGAAGCCTCTGCAAAAAAACCTTACTACATCTGAGACCTACCAGACAAAAGAGAAAGGGTGCAACTCTGCAGGATGCAATGAACCAAGAAATGGTGCCATTTATTTTACTGTCATATCTGGAGTCTTGGCTGGAAGTTGAGAATTTCCGAGAAGTTGGCACCGCCGGTGGGTTCTTCGAGTGAATGGTTTAAAACCAGACTCAACAAACTTCCGCACACAACATCCTCGGGAGGCCAGATCGCAGATGCAACGGATAACATGACACGGAGTAATGACTTCATCAAAAGACACGGAATGTAATGACTTGAGAGAGCCTAAACTCCTAAGACTGCTGTGTTTTTATTCCAGATCAGTTTAAATAGGATTATAGTCACAAAACTCTCCCACACTTCCCAGCGGGAGGTCCATTTTCAAAGAGTGAATTGGAGTGGATAAATTTCTGCAGACATTTTCTGCTGTTGCTTTTATTAAACCTCATCGCGATATGACTGTGTTTGATGATTTAATGGATTTCAGCATCTTTAATGGATTTCAACATCCATTTAACCAAACATTTGAGTTTCTGTTTTCTGATCCCTCCAAAAAGCTTATGAAGCCATCAGAAATGTGCTTAGTCATAAGCTTGGAAAAACCTCCTGCTGTGTTCCTCCCCGCCTCCTCAATACCGCAGGGGGGGTCAGGGGGTTGGGGGGGGGGGGAGAGACTACAGTCATGGAGTCGTCTGTCTGTGACATCACTCTTGTTTATAAAGCATTCAGCTGCTAATAAATAGAAACACTGGAGCTGGATGCAGGTGAATAACTTGGGAAGCTGTAACGTTGGCAGAAAAGGTGCATAAATATTGAATTTGAAGTGTGTGTGTGTGTGTGTGTGTGTGTGTGTGTGTGTGTGTGTGTGTGTGTGTGTGTGTGTGTGTGTGTGTGTGTGTGTGTGTGTGTGTGTGTTTGTGTGTGTGTGTGTGTGTGTGTGAAGCAGCTCCATTCCCACTACAGCTATTCAGGCACAAAATAAACGCAGCCACGGCAGAGTAAGGACCTTGGATTAAAGCTTGTCAAACAAGGCAAATGTCCCGGCATAAAGAGGAAAAAAGGCTTTAGTGCAGCTAATGTGATTTAAATTATTACACATATTTCCACACAGGAATCGCGACTAAAAATCAGCCTCGCCTTTATGTTGCACACAGAGAGAGTTTCCTGCGCCGTTCAGGAGGCTGCCGGTCCCCTGAGTTCTCCGACCGCCGCAGACCAAGAACATGGTGTTTAAGCAGTTTTGTGTCTCAGAAAAGCTTTCTGCACCCGACTTTCAATCCATTTTACCCCCCCCCCCTCTTAAAACGCGTCCAGGGAGCGGGAGAAAATGAGTTAGAGTCGGTGCGATGCCCTTCTTTTCTGAGCACTGCCATTACGGGAGATCCACAGAGACAGAGACAGAAATTTTAACAAACCGAGAGGTCCATCTTGGCTGTTTGACGCTACATTATTGTTTCACCTCTTGATCCCTTTCTATTTTTATGGCTTTCCGTTAGTTCTTGCTTGTTTTCCTTCCCTTAGCCCGAGCTAACCTTTGCTTATCTTTCATTTCTCTTGACTTTTTTTTCCCCCTCCGGCCTATTTTTCCATCTCCTAACTTATTTTCTCATCTCATCTCCTCTCTTCTCGCCTGCTTCTATTTTGGATTATCTGATGAGCTGCTGAAGTGGTAAAGAAAATTGAATTTTCATTTGGTGGGTAAAATTTGTGTGTATAAAAGGAGGGCAGCGGAGGCCTGTAAGTTGCCATCTGTCGTCTGCATGAATGACATACCGCAGATTGGCAGCAGTTATGATTTAGGGAGACAAAAAAAAAAAAAGCAACAATGTGGACCTGCTTCACTGCATATGGACATTCACGTCTTTAAAAATGACAGAGTACAGAAGGCTCAGTGACACACTCTGCTGCTTCTTTGGTCAACAGATACTGTTGATTGTGATATTTTCTGAAGTGCATGCAGTTATATCCATTGTGCTGGGATTCAAAAGCTTTCTTCCTCCTGTGTCTGTGTCTCTGCAAAATGCTGATAAGTGCCAGAAAGACTCGTATAACACTCCTCTTTTTCTTCCCTCCTTTCGTCATCAGACCCCGGGGTTTAAAGTTATTGCTATGTGTGTGTGTGTGTGTGTGTGTGAGTCTGAAGGGAGGCCAACACACACACAGAGAGAGAAAACAAAAGGGATGGATAGAAAAGTAGAAGTCTGATTGGAAATGTGAGGAAAAAGCACCAAAGCAAATAGAAGAGGAGGAGGGAGGGAGGGAGGGAGGACAAAGGGGGGAGGTGTGTTATTAATCTGCTCTGTGGTGGTTGGAGGCAGGTGTCTGCGTCTCCGCTCGCATTATTTACTCAGCAGGCTGAGTGAGGAGCTGAAACCTGCAGGTAGCCCGGCTCCAAAGCAACACACTTCATCAGAGATTGTAAATAAGAAGCTGATAAATATGTGCTCTGTCATGTCCCTTGTCTCACGCTGGGGATGTACGGTATGTGACGGAAATGATAAACTGCAACCGGCATTAGATGCTGAGCAGTTGTAGGGGAGATATGAACATTGTAAATGTCACAAAGCCAGGTACAGTACTAGAATGGGAGTTTAGAACTGGTTGAAAGCAGCAAGATGGGAGTGACAAAATAGACGCACAAACACACCATCACACACGTTCAATCTGATCTCTCAGCTGAATATTCACACACACTCTCTCCCTTGTGATTTAACTTCCTGCAGCAGTCCCACCTCGTGTTGATCAATGGACATCGGGGTTGAATCCAAACCCAACAAACATGCTGCTCCAGATAGATGGTTCTCATTGACCAGACATTGATTGGAGGTGAAAATCCTGGCCTGAGGGCCACAATAGCAGAATGTTCATTTCAATAAAGCTGGAAACACTTTAACCCTGGACACTTCTCTTTGCAGCTATACAAATAATCTAAAGCATATAAACCCACTCCCCCCCTTTTTGTACCCTCATGGATGTTTATTGAATACATTTACATTACGTACACATAACCACACTTAAAACAACAAGCCACAAAAAGGCCCAATGTGGGTGTTTTCTTAGCTGTTCAGACGCTTGTTTGCAATGAGGCCTATTTGCAAAGAAAGGGACAATTTTTCCCCCAAATAACTGCATAACGACTCATTTGAATATCCGCGACCAGCGTGACCAGTGCACAGAGACGCTGTCTACTCTGCAGCATATAACCCTTTGCAAGTATTTTTGATTAATTTGCACAGGTTAAGTGGGCACACTAGCCGTGCAGGGATTTACATGCAATCAACTAGCTTAGCTTAGCATAGAGACGACCAGTACATAGCTTGACCAGTGCACAAGGCTATACAGCAAGCAGCCACCTAGCCTAGCTTAGCATAAGGGATTGAAATAGTGAGAAACCGATGACTATGTAAATAATGGACAGCGATAAGCTTCTCCTCAAGTGAAGCCAAAATATCTAGAGCTTTGCAATTAACACTGATATGTGTTCAGGTCTTCTTCTTTTTTGAGAAGTGGCTCTTTCAGCTGATCCACACTACACAGACGCTGGTTCCAAGTGCTTAACACCTGACACTGAGGTATTTTTGGCTTCATTCAAGTACAATAGGAGAAGGCAGAGCCGTGTTGTCCGTTTTTGTGTACAGTCTCTGTGAGCAACAGCGAGCCTGGATCCGTCTCAATAAAACAACATTGAAAGCTCATTAATTAAAATGTTAAACCTCATTTGTTTAATCCACACAAAAAAAAAGAAGTGCAAAAAAAGACAATTTGCTGTCTCACACAGGTTAGGTGGCATACACTTTTTTAGATAGTAGTTGCTAAGCAACCAGCGGATAATTCAGAAACACACCATTCCCAGCCAAGAAGAGTCTGGCACATAAAATAACAAATTTAAGTGGTGGCTACCCCATTGGTAGCACTAGACTTTTTAATGTAATCAGGCCATATGTTGCTTTAATTCATTTCTTCACATTAGATCTATATGCACAGGCTGCGAAACTACACCCCTGCTGAAGTGAAAATAGTTTTGTAGCATTAATGTGCAAATAGCATACTGTCGGTTTAAAAACTCCACTGCAGCTAAAAAGGGAAGGCTGTATCTGTGTTCCATTACGAGGTCTTTATATCCAGTTATAGGATGCCTACTGTTGGTATCTGAGGCCCATTTTAACCTCTGGGTGCAGCTGCTCCACGACTCCACCCCTCCCTCCACTTAAGCAGGAGCAGCAAGATTCCCATCAGGCCCTCTCTTTGGCAGAGAGGGCAGATAAGGTTAGCATTGATTTCAGCCTGTGAAGAACATCCTGACAAAGGCCTGAAACAAGCCCATCCTCATCTTCTCGTCCTGGCACAAAGTCACCCCTTGCTCATTTCCCTCTCCACAAGGAGGAAAACTGAGAGCACAATTATTCATGTTACCGACTAATCTTAGATGTTTGTCCATGCCTCTACTACGGAACAAAAGACACGTAAAGAAAGAAGAAGAAGGGCAGGGATAGGGAGAGTAAGAGCAAATGAATGAAGTGGGAAGAAAGCATGATATCATGGGAAACCAGAGGCGAGGGCAGAGGATGGAGAGTAAAAGAAAGAGGACAAAAGAGGAAATAGGAGGAGAGATAGAGAGCGAGAGAGACAGAGAGAGAGAGAGAAAGGAAACCTCTGGGGTCCTGCTTACTCTGAATGTGATGGTGTGTGTAGGAAGCTATAAGAAAGGACATTTTTTGGTTTCTTCGCTTGCTCAGAGTGTTTGACCCTCAACCTACACCTTTCTTTTCAGTGTAACTCTGCTAAATCAATGAAGTACACCTGAAAAACATGCAAAAGGAGGAAACATAGCCAAAAAGAACAAAAGATGGGAAGGTGCATAGCCAACCGCGTGAAGGGCAGCTGCTCTCAGAACCTCCCCCTAAAAGTACCAATGACGAAAAAACGAACCTAGAAAACACAGGAGAGCACAGAACATCCTCCTTTTTTTTTTTTTTTTTGAGCTGATGTGAGAGAGAACGCAGCAGGATATTTCTCGGAGGAATTCAGCTCAAGCCAATGGGAGGTGGTGATGTTTATATACTGCAGTATGCATCCGACCTCTACGATCTAATTGAGTGGTTGCATTACGTTTTCTGTTCTCCAGCATGTTGTTCTCCACTCTTTTGTTGATGTTGTGATTCCGTCAAACTACAAGCATTGATATAAAGTAAATATATTCTCATTAAAGCAGACTCTGCTTTGTTTACTACTTCCATGTTGTTGTTTTTTTTTTTATATCATGTCTTACCTCAGGAGTGCATATGTGAAAACATCACAAGTATGAACTGTAAAACTAGAAGCAGGAAGTCAGAAAATAATGGAATTAAAGTTTTAGTTTTGGATTGAAAAGTGAGCATCCTTAAAAAGTGGAAAGAAAGAAAAAGAACTGGAATCAATGGGTTGTTATTGCTGCACGACTGTGAGCGGTGGTGGTTAAAACAGTCTGCAGCACCCATCAGCAGCGCCACAAATAGCTGACTATTAAGAAAAAAACCCACTCTGAAACCGAAAGCCCACAGGAAAAAATTAAAGCGGGCAACTGTGAGGATTAAAGCTGATGTAGAAAATGTGTGATAGAGGATGAAATAGGAATGAAAAAACATGCGTGCTGAGAAAACACATTTGTTTCAAACTGAATCGTTTGAGCTCAATTAGCATGCAGCGAGGCTCAAATATAGAGCTGTTAGCACACGTGCTGCAGAGTATTCAGGCAGACAGAAAACTCATCCAGATTCACACCATCACACCAGAGCACGACTCTGTTTCTAGAGTGATAACATCCCTAATGTGTGAGCGGGGCGCGAGAACAAGTTTGCAGAAATCAAATCCAATTAGAAAGCACACACCTGGAAGGAGGGAGAAGTCACTAATGTTTCTCAAAAAGAGGGAGACAAACATCCATCACTGGTGTGGCTGCCTGTGGAAGTTACCTCAGCCACTTAGAAAAAAAGAGACTTGGACAAACTTGTAGAGATTGAAGTGTAAATTCTCTGGGAAATAAGAAGATGGCATAGCACCAACAACAGTAAAGAAGTTGGAAAGAAGATGTGTAGGGGGGAGGGGGGTCTCACCTTCCCGGCTTCATGGGCACGCTTAAGGGAGGAGCAAAGACTGCAGGGGAGGCGTAATGAGATTGTGCATTGAGGAGCTCAGTGTGTTAAAGAGTTGAGAAAGTCAATGAAAGGCATATTTAATGGACTACATTCATATTTAATAGGCTGCAGTGTGTGGACTCAGAACTAACACTGAAAGTGAATTTTACATATGAAGATAGAACCGAGGTTCCTGAACTATTTTAGTATCTGACGTAATAAACCAAAGGGAACATGACATCTAGAAATTAAAGTTAAACCTGCCTGGAAACTGTTCAGGATATACAGTATATACAGTGTTTCCCCTACCATTATATTTGGGGGGGGGGCAGGTGCACATTTAAAATTTAAAATATTTTGGGAAACATTACAACAAGTGCTGCAAAGCGCTTAAAAAAAAAACGAATTGTTCTCAGGCTTTGTGTTTAATTAATCGAGATTAATCGCATGTATCAATAATATTTCTTCTCCTTATTAAAATGTTACCACTCATTCACAAACTTCTTTGATTCATTTTTCATCTTAACAGTTTGATGTCAGATTGCAATTTATCAGTGCCATTTTTTTAAACTTATCAATTTTTTTCCAGTGACTAATTCATCTAAATGAATGCAATATTATGAACGCCCTATTTATAACCAAAGTCTGTTTTTTGTCCTCATTATTTTTACATTTTTTTATTGTAAAACCATAAAAAACCATGTGTGCACAGGTCTACAATGTTCATATGTGCTAAACACTTTGGACTGGAAGTTAAAAGGTGCAAAAGCTTTGCAGCATTATTTAAAACACTTGGATGATGAAACAGCATAAAGGCTGAACAGGAGCTACATCTCAGACACGTGTGTCAGGCCAATGTAAGGACATTTCAAGTCCCATAAACACACACATAGACACACACATATATAGACAAACACACCCTCACCAGCTGATAAACAAACAGCTCAGGCAGAGCAGCACTCCCTACTGCCTCATAAAAGCAGCAAAATGAACACCTGCATCCACAGCACAATTCATCTTTATTGCTTTAAGGTGGTCACAGCTCGGCCTCCCGCACGCGTCCACCCTGTCCCTGACTTACGCGCGTGCGTTTGTGTGCTCTTTATGACTGGTGGGAGACTGTAAGGCAGAGGGGTTTCTTAAGGCAGTAAAAGACCTCCATCACCGTGGGGTCACCCAGGCCACTTTACATGGCCTGGAGGGGGATCATAAAGTGACAAGCAGTGGAAAAGCCTGAGTGGATTCACTGTCTGTAAAAAGGACGAGGGGAAAAAATCCATGAAGGTCAAAAGTTAAAACAAGAGATTGACAGTGTCAGACACAGACACAAGATAAGAATCTATCAGCCTCAAGCAGCAACTTACACTTCTTATATTTACCCTCAAGTTTCTGTAAAGAGGAAATAAATGTGAACTCCACATGCACTGAACGGTCTCAACTGCTCTTAAGAAGTGGTGATAAAGTTTGAACCCAACCCCATGATCAAAGAAATGAAGAGCAAGAACATTTTCTTCTTAACACAGAGTGTGTTTGGTTGTCCGTCTCTAAAGGTCAGCGATGTGACTGACTGGTGAACAGTGCAGAGTGTACACTGCCCAATGACAGCTGGGATTGGCTCCAGCCTCCCACATCCTTAACGGGAAGAGCGGTATAGATAATGGATGGAATAGTCTCCCGGCCCAGTCTTGAGTGACTAATTTCTTCATTCTCAATCTTTTCACGTTTGTCTTTTGACATATTCTAAACTATGAAAACAATCTGTTCTTCTTCTTAATGAGAATGCTCTCGACTTCTCATCAGTTTGTCTCCTGTCTCACAGAGAAGCAGAAATGAGTCAACACAAGAAATCAACACCACCAGATTCAGAACAAAGATGAAAAAAAAAAAAGATGGAAAACATTTTTTAGAGAATTCATTTCTGCATGAGGCGCTATGTGTTTATGCAGATTAACGTTATTTTGTAACAGCACGCACACAGGATGTGGCACCAAGTCTACTTTGACATGCAAATATCTCTGACTTCAGACTGAACAGGACAGCCTGCTGCAGCACACAGTGATACACTGATTCAAATTGGTTTTCACCCTGAACAGTAATCATTTCTTGTTATTATTATGTCTAGTAACCTTTCACTAAATATTATAATCTAACACAGTGGTTCCCAAAGTAGAGATCGGGACCCCCCTGTGGGGTCATGAGCCACCAACTGTAGGGGTCTTGAGGTGCTTTCCAAAAAAACGTGTAAAATGTAAAATCATTTAGATTTTAAATGTATTTAAAAAATATAAACTAAAGATTAAACAATAACATTAAATATACAGATTCACCACCAGGGGGCTCATAATCAATACTAGAATAAGAATAGATGGTGTAGATGGAACCCCTGATCTAAGGTAGTCCAAAGAGAGGCACAAAGCCAGAACGAGAATAAGAAAGTGAGATAACTTTTTCTGTTTCGCTGCAGTTCTGCTCTGAGGCAGGAAAACAGCCAGAACACTCGAAGAGGATCATCACTCCTTCTCTCAGGCAGAAGTCTCGCCTCTCACTGGCTGCACGTCTCTTTCCAAAAATCTGTTCCAACTCCAGAGTTGGACCAGAGTTGTACAACAAAGAGCAGACAATAAGTCTGTGTTAGTGTCTCACTGTTGGTAAAAACAAAGACTTTTGAGTTTTAATCCCATCATCGTCCTAATGTACTTAATGTTCATGCTTGTTATGGCAGAAAACACAAGCAGGGAAGCAAAAATAAAAGGGATTTTTTTTCCAGGCTGTATTTCGTTTCTTGGGACATTTTTTACACCTTTTCTTCCTCAGCTATGTGGTGGTCAACATCGGGCAACATCTGAGAACACCTGCATGATCCATCGGGCCACACACACGCTGCTGCTGCTGCTAACGCCACTCATCCATCTGTACAAGAACGTAATGAGTGACATGAGTGACACTCGAGTAACAAAATCGCTCAGTCATTCAATCAAAAGCAGATTTAAAACGAGACTTCTCCTCCGCCGCTGTGTGACTTTGATCTCTTTGCTAACGCCGTACCGTCTGCATCGGGCTCCTTCTTTCTCCACACAGAGCAGCAGATTCTTATTGATTCGGCTCCTCCATCCATCTCTTAAACCGAACGCATTAGCTCTATCTACCACTCCACTCAGGCCGCGGCGTGGCATCCGGCTCCATGAATAAATATGCAGTAATGTAATGGAAATGGAAATGTGATGGCTGTAGGTTTTAGTAACACAATCAGATTGTACCTCCGACTATCAGAGTGACTCCGTCCTCATTCAAAGTCAAGAGGAACACGAGGGCCTCATCTTTAAAAAAGCGGCAGGAGGAAATAAGCGTGAGAGAAGGAGGAGGACGGAAGTCAACACTCTTTCTCTCTCTTACACTAACTCAACACTAAGAAGGAGAAAAAGGTTTGTAATAGACTTTTCCCCAAACTAGACTGAACAGTGTCCGTAAATCCAATTCAAGGCTCTCATTTTAAGTTAACATATTCAGGTTTTATTCTCCTTGTTCTTTACTCCTTGACTTTGAACCATCCTCTTTTATGTGAGGAAGAAAGATGAGAGGAGGAAGAAATAAAATCACTGCACATAATTAAAAACTTCTTAAAACTCACTCATGTTCTTTGAGTGTTTTTAACTCAATTCTGACATTATACTATGTGGAGAGTAAAGTTTTTCTCCGACTCCTTCACGCTCCTTTTCTGTCCTTTATTTCTTTTGAAAGCACTTCACTTCTTTGAGTGCTATTGAAGGTCAACAGCACTCTGAAGCATTTTGGGGAAAAAAAAAATGTTCCTTTTCAATGTGTGTTTAAGTAAATTCCAACTATTATTATTTTGATTGTTATTATTGAATATTAGGACCCAAGGACATGCACTGATACAAACGTATGCCTATGTGTTTATAAAAGGACAGAACTGTGCTTTCAATCTTTTTTTTTTGGTTGTTTTTTTTTTTTTTCGGGGCTTTTTGTGCTTTCATTGAGAGACAGGACAGTGGATAGAGTCGGCTGGGAATCTTTGGGTGTCTCATGATTTGATTCGATTCGATTCAAAACAATTCTGGATTCATTGATCCATAGATTCAAAGTCTATTTATAAATGAGTACATACTTCAGGATCTTCTCCAGTCATGTGTGAGACTGGCTGCTTTCTTGTTGCTCTATTTGGCATTCTACTGAGTTAAAGAGCTAGCCTTAGCACTTAGCAAGGAGTGACTGATTAGCCTAAAAACAAATCGATTGTTACAAAAATCGATTTTTTTTTTATCCCAGCTCGAGTGGGGAATTACATGCAGGATAGGAGCCACGCGTCGGGTGTTAACCCGGGCTGCCAGCTTGGAGGACTATAGCCTCCGCCCAAGAATTTGTTTTAAAAGAGAAAGAAAGATGGCTTCTTGCATTATTTAAGTTAACTGTTGGCCTTTGTTCCTTTCCAGATTAAAAGAAGTACAGATCCACGCTCTTCTGTTTCTGGGTTTGGTCCACTCAGCTTGCTCGAGCTCCTCTGATTATTAGAGACTCTACCTTCTTTAAAAGAAAATAACTTATATATAAGACCTGAAAACCGACCTCGCTTAGGAAGAAAATCTAACCTTTACTATTGTTCCTGCATGGTTTGTCTCAAGCCCCTGGACTCCTTTTTTTTTAATTTTTTTTATAGGTTACAATTTCCAGATCTAGCCGCTGAAACTCCCAGGACATAACTCCTTTTCTTTGTTTTTACGTTTGATTGTTAAAATATCCTTGAACAAAAGCAAATATTAAGCGTGCAGAGCAATTTGAAACACTCTCAATGGTCACCATCAAGGGAAGCGGAAGTACCATGGGTAACCTAGCAACAAAAAAAGGCCAGTGAGAAGAGCTCTGAAAATGATGTTAAGGGTGCTGCAAGCGCTAAAAAAACAACTGTTCGTGGACACAGGCCCTTCTGAATGTAAACAACAATGTTTGCTTTAAAGTAACCATACATCACTGGGTAGTATGAGAATGAACATATTAGTGAAGTTGTATTTATCAGAGGTTAGATTCATTATTGATGAACTGCCGTACAATATGTTTCAAAAGATTGTTCTCCTGTTTTGTGAAATAGTAACCGTAATATTTATTGTTGATACAGCCAAACCCTAAGGACAACAAATTCAATTTTCCAGCCAAGGTCAACATCATATATTTATTTGTTCCTTGTGTCCTCTGATCTCTTGAATCTCTGTTGAATCCGGGGGGGGGGACAGAGAATGTGTGTGAGCAGAATCTAGTGTGTAGAGCAGCAGTGACCGCACACACCAACATGTTGCATGTAAACAAAAGACACTCACACACATTGAAATGTAAACAGGGCATAAGCAGGAAGGTTCGGACAAAGTCAAAATGTTCTCATAGATTAAGTCCGATGGAAACAAGCCTCTCGTGTCGTCTTTCTAACCACAGCGAGCTCTGAGGAAACCTGTGACACTTTGTCCTGCCGCTGCTGAATACTGATCACACACAAAGAAGAGAGACAGAGGAGGAGGGCGAGCGAGCGAGCTGCATGTACTGTATACAGGATGAGGAGAGAGAGAGGGAGACTTTGTAGGCAGGGGATCACCTCTCATACATATGCAGCTGGTCACAAAGACAAGAGCACGCACACTGATATAAACGCGCCACTGAACAAATGTAAGGCAAACAGTAAAGACCTGGATGTGTAAGGACCTTCTGGCATGACTGAGCAAAGACAAAAATCACCCCTCCAGCATTAAATGCATGTCAAACAATAAGATAAAAACCACTGAATGACATGCAAATCAAAATCCCTCCTCTGGTTAGCAACTTCACTGCACACCAGCTTGCACCGTGGCGGTGTTTCTTTATGTATGTATTCAGGGCTCTGGGGCCTCCGGGTTTCTGATACTCCACACTCTTAGCTCTATTCAGCCCGTATATCATATTGTTAATAAGCAAACAAACATTTGCAAGGGACTCTGTGTAAAAACAAATCTCACCCTAAAAGATTCACTAAAGATTCACAGTTTAGCCCCGTTTCCACCAAGCGGTCCGGTTCAGTACGGTACCAATTTTGGTACCATTGGGAATGGTATCAAAAAAGGATCCGTACCGTCCTACTTTCTTGGTACCTTTCTGTTGACGTGCCAAGGGTACTGATCCGACCCTGTTTACTGTTCTTCTTGAGCGTTTAGCTTAATTAAAAGCTGGCTACACTGTGTTGGGCTGCTATGATGTCACACTATTACATAACTGAAGCAGCTAGCTCCATCTGGCTTACACTTTGCTGACCACATAAGGGTACAGTTGGCTGTGGAAACTCAAGCAAGTTCTGGGTTAACTGTACCGAACTGAACTGAGCCACACTGGACTGCTTGGTGGAAACGGGCATTTTGTTTCTTTAGTTTCTGACATGCTCTTAAATATATCAGTATGAGCATGAGGCAGTGTGACATTTCTAATTCCCTCACAGTTCATGTCTGTTTTACGCCATGGTTAACATAGCGTGTGTAATTGTCTGTATTTGGCTGCAGTGACATTTCCCTGATTTGACATTAATTTTGCACGCGATGGAACGATCACGCAGTTTACAAACTGTCATCCCAAAACCAAGCTTGAAACACTTCCGAGCATTAAGGTGTGAAATGAGAATGGAAATGGTTAGGAGGTTAAGATGAGGTAAGATCAGCATGCTTACCTTCAAAGAATTCAATTTGATCACACATGATGTGTTCATTTAACCGACTCATCAAAATTCTTCCACAGCGGTTTACAGTCACTGCATCAGGAGATCCATGCAGCACGTTTTAACGTGCACAAGTCTCAGTTAATAACTCAGTAATTACTGACCGCACTGGTTCAAGCAACCAAACCGGGTGAAATGACCACAGACTGTAAATATTAATGGAGGAAGCCTGAGTGCCTTCACTCATCTGTTACTGCAGGGGGTTCTGGAGGCTCATCGGCAGCAGCCACCATGCTGGAAATCCTGTCTCAGCCTAACTTTCAGTCAACCTAACGACAGGCTGAGAGCTGAAGCTGAGGCGGGTTTTGAGCCTCTTGACAAATCGTTACATCACGCCCACCTGTCAACAAGGTCAGCCTCACATACAAACTTGAACTTTCCACGTTTCAGCCCACTTTCTAAGCCCAATAGGTTTAGCAGATGGCTGTGAGAGAGAGAGCGAGAGAGAGAGAGAGAGAGAGAGAGAGAGAGAGAGAGAGAGAGTGGGGAACAACAAGCGGAAAAGGAGCCACAGTCCAGATACGAAAAATGACTGCCTGCTCGGAGGACTGTAGCCTCCGTACATGGGGTGCGTTCATTAACTTTAAGGCTAACAGTGTCCCCTAGAAGCACTTTTTATTACATGATAAGGGGCGATTTCAGTAATTACCCTTAATGGTATTGAGTATCGATAGGCAGCCCTTTTAAAGAAGAGTTCGTCTGAGTCTGAACTGAATCTCCAACACAGCAGATTCTCTCCACTGGTCTTGGTCACCATCACTGTCACTGGGCAGTGAGATGGCGATTTATGATCCGTAGAAACACACTATTCCACCTCAGTAATTACACCTCAGGAAGGACAGGCAGAGATGACAGTGAGTCCGTCCATCACCGCATTGATTCCTGCTCAACAGATCTCAGTGTGCACGCCACAACCTTCCCCGGCATCATCTTTCATCATGACACACACGCACAAGAGCCACATAACTCTGTTTTTTTTTTTTTTTTTCAATCACCTCTTGGGACTCTTGTGGCTCACTGTTAGTGCACAGGAGCAAATACACACCGTGCCCACCCACCAGGCCAATCCCATTACAGGCTGGAGCTCATTGGGTCTTAACCCCTGAAGGCCGTCGGCCGCCGCCCCCCCCCCGTCATGGACTTCACTCTGGAGTTTCATTTCCTGCTCCATCACTCAAGGAGGACAGGACAAGGAAAACAACATGGAGTCTTTTTCTATTACAGAAACATGAAAATACCTCTTCACTCCTTTTTAGAGCTCAACAACCACTAAGCTGTCTTACTGATGCGTTGGGGAGGGGTTTTCTTTTATGTTAGTTACAATGTTCTGTAAACACTGGACAGTAGAGACTCACTGCTAAAGGCTAAACTCATTGACATATCATAGATCACATTTGTTCAATGAGGATCTTTATGTTTGGGCAAAAAAATAATTTATACTGAAACAAATCACAAAATCTGGTT
Organism: Labrus bergylta; assembly: GCF_963930695.1. Classification (NCBI taxonomy): domain Eukaryota; kingdom Metazoa; phylum Chordata; class Actinopteri; order Labriformes; family Labridae; genus Labrus; species Labrus bergylta. Next base: position 17,975,797 of record NC_089202.1, read on the forward strand.
TTAATCAATAAAAAAATGTTTTTTTGGGGTGGGATGGTTATTAAAGAAATTGAAAATAAAGTAAAAAACATATCTCTTTAATCACAAAAAACCTGGTAGATTAACAATATCATCTAGTATTTTGAAAACCCCGCTCATGAAGACAAATGATCATAGATTAAACGTTTTATTTTTTATTTTTTTTAGAGTATGTTCAGAGCAAAGATGTGACCTAAACAACACACCGCACACTAACAGATTACATTTTCCACCATCAAGAATCCTCACTGTCAAAACTGGAATCTCGTAAATCGAACAGAACTTCAAAGTACATGAACATGCCAGACAACAGGAAGAAGAATTTGCGATCGCTTTTGGACTACTTTTACCTGAAAATTCACGAAGAAGACAGAAAAATCCATGGATAGAGACGTTGAGACGGCGTGAAAATGGACTGCACGTGTTAAAGCACCAGCTGGAGGTGAGTAACAATGTTTATAATGTGGTCATTGTTCTTTCATCGTCTCTCAGTTGGGCTATTGTTTCCTTCTACCTGACCATCCACCGAGAGTGTGCTCGGGTCCCCTCGGGTCTCACCCCAAACAACAGGAGGTCACGTTCGTAAATATCGAACATGTTATATTTACTTTTTGAAATCATGGCAGTTCCAACTTCCTTCCAATCAGATTGGATCCCAGTTTACGCACCTCACATCAGATCACAGGATAATTTGGCTAGATCGTCTTTAGAACCACAAACAAATCAGGACTAAGCCATGGATTATTGGAAGGGGGGAATCGTGCCAATTATCTTTCAGTGTGACCCCCAGCTTCCACAGAGTATTCAACAGACTGTGATCAACAGTCTCTGCTTTCTGCTCAGGCACAGTTGTCTGCAACAGTTGTGACTTTTTCGTTTTCACCTCTGCTGAAACAGCAAAGAAACCATCCACAGGGGATTCCACCCACGTCTCCTGATAACACACGCGCACACACACACACACACACGCACACACACGCTCAGATAACACTTTCACTTCATTAAATGTGACACACAATCTTCCTCCTCCTAATCAACCATGGGCGAGGACAGACACACTGCACAAAGTTCCCTCCCCTCCTCCAGGTACAAATTCCCAACAGATGTAATTTCAGTTTTTTGAGGAAAGGATCTGAGGCGGAGGAGGAGAGCTGTGAAGTGAACGTCTGCGGCGTTCTTTGAGAAAGGGCAGCCGTCGAGATAAAACCGTTATCAGATTGACGAGGGAGATGAGGAGGCTGGGGCGAAAGGCGGAGGGATATGATCCCCTAAATACCTCCATTGTTGCTGCCAACAGTATCGAGACTCATTATGGGGGAGGAATTCTTTGAAAGTCCTCACAGTGGAGGACAGATATGTAGAGTAATTAAAAGAGGGGGAGCCTTTTGTTAGGATTACTTGAAAAATGAATCACACGCGTCTTTGGAGAAAAAAAAAAGAAAAGAAAGAGAATAGCTGCTAATAAAGAAAGAGTCAAGTGTCCTTTAAACTCAGGTCTACAGCACGAAAATCCTTCAAGCTTGATTCTGTCAACTCTTTGTTTATTAGTGCATCACATAAGGCTGGGATCAGACTTCGGGAATGTGATGAACCTCGTTCAAAACTTCACATCTACACAAAAACGAGAAATTAAAAACCGAATCGTATTTCGTTTTTGTCGCTGAAAAAGATTTTGATGACAATGCTTTGATAACAACCACCGTGCACACAGATCCGCAAAAACGATTAAAAGTCTAGACGACTTTGTGTCTTATTGGTGGAATTGTCATTGTGTGTGTGTGTGTGTGTGTGTGTGTTGGGGGTAAGATTTCACTGTATTTTTATGTTCTTAAAAAAAATTAAAGTAGAGACGACCTATTAATCGGCCAGCCACTAATAATGCCGATTATTAGCATATCCAGTGACTATCGCTATCGGCTAATTATGTCGCAGATATGCGCCGATATCACTAGATTTATTCACCAGTCACATAGCATTTCATTTGAGTTCGCTGTATTACACTAGCAGCTCTCTTTCACCGGCTGATATATCGGTGTAAGGTTTTTTCCGCTGCCCAGTATGGATATCGTTATCGGCCCCACAAACTCCATATTGGTCAGGCCCTAATTCAAATAGCTGCAGTATGATCCAGGTCTTTTGTTGGAGGTGTGTATGTAATGAAACAACATTCACATGTGCACAAACTCTTCCTTCTACACAGCGATGAGGTGTAAGCATATAAAGAGTGTGTGGACTGGACAGTGAGGTGGGGTTGCTACTCTCTAAACTACAAAGCGAGTAAAAATTAAAAAAAACATCAGGTGGGAGTCATGCCGGTCTATAACCGTAGCTCCACTGAACTGTGCATGTTAACATACTGAGTGACTTTAAAAAAGCATGGTTGCATCACGGCCATAATGAGAAACTTCACAGAGACTCTCTAATCTCAAACATGGACGCACGACAAGAAAGGAAAAGAATGGAGCATCACTCACTAAGTACATCACTCAGGCTGTTGTGTTAGCGAGAGGGAGCAACGTACCACCTTTTGTGATTCTTTTGTGATTACGTCATGGTGAAAGAAGTCTGCATGAGTTCACGTTTAGGAAATGTTTCTTCATCAAACTGGAGGTGAGATCTTGCCTGTTTGTCTTCTCTCAGCTGTAGCATGCTTGTTAGCATTAGCTTTAGGGGCTTGTTGTTGTGAACGTTTGCTTGGAGTGTATTCATTCTGATTTTTAAATCCTGTAAATTGAAAATGTTGTTGTATTCTTGACATCGTCCAGACGGCTAAAGGTTGGATTCGTAAACTCCTCACATAACCAGATAACAACCAAAGGCCAAATCTGACATTTTCTCCCACTGATAGTAGGGATGAAACAGGTACACAGCTTAACCTTAAACATAAAAAAAAGGGTTCATGCATGGTGTTATTTTAGCTTGTTCGGGGCGCGCTGGTGGCGCAATGGTTAGGGCGCGCGTCCCATGTATTGAGGTTCTCGTCTTGAGCGGTAGGCCCGGGTTCGCTTCCACCCGTGGCCCCTTTCCGCATGTCATTCCCCGCTCTCCCTCCCTGGTTTCCGACTCTATCCACTGTCCTCTCTCTGCATTAAAGGCACGAAAAGCCCAAAAAAATGATACTTGTTCTTTACATTTTTAAGTATTGTACCTGAGCAGAAAGAATCCAAATCAGAAAAGAAAATGGCTTGAACCAACTTCTCACTGAGGCGAAAGAAAGACAAAGAAAACAGTGGAACCGAAATAATTGCAGAGAGAGAGAGAGAGAGAGAGAGAGATGGCAGCAGCGTCGTTCCTGTTTGCTGACAGAACAGGTCGCTGTGTTTGGAAAGAGAGAGTCACCTGGGAAATTTAGCCCGCACCTTCGTCCCACACCAGCTGTTATGTGTCCACAGCTTCCCACAGAAATGCTGAGCTCGCTGACTGTGCGCCACCATTATTTCGCAACTCTTTCTTTCTTTCTATTACACACTTATATCCACACTTTTTCCTTTTCATCCATGCTGGGACCGGCGTAAATGTGACAAAAAGGTGTGACGTGTTGGAGACGCACTGTAATTGGGTGTCACAGCTTGACCCGGTTCAAGGTGGCGTGAGGAGGGTTTGTTGCTTTATCGAGCGAGAATGTGAACGGAGTAAATGGAGTAGACAAACGCTTCACCGTGCCTTTAAGGTATTCATCACTATCTATAGGTGGAATAGAGTGTGGAGAATGTAATAAATCTTTCAATGGAGGGACTACAAAGTCATACAGTGTGGATTTCAAGGACTCCTGGCATGAAGCGATGGATTGCTTTGAATTCTTCGGCCCGGGGGGGGGGGTGTTTGTGCGGACCAGCTGCAGAGAGCTTAGCATCACACAACTCATTTTTATTTTTGCAGATATGAACACACACTCATTCAGACAGACATGAAGACGCAAATTAAGCCACCCACTCTCATCTAAAAAAAAACACATCCAGGCATTTTAACACAACCCACCCACCCCTTGTTCATATGTTCAATCCCCGAGATACACACACACACACACACACACACACACACACACACACACACACACACACACACACACACACACACACACACACACACACACACACACACACACACACACACACACACACACACACACACACACACACACACACACACCATGAGGAATCCATCCAAACCATCAGACATCCTCTCAGCAGAGGTGTTGCGTCTGCAGAGGATGAGGTCAGCAGTCTGCTTTTGCTTATTAACACTCACTTATCTACCCTGAGTACATTCATCAGGAAGCCTCCCTGTTGAGTGATCGCCCTTTTTCAAGAAGGGAGGCCAAAGTCAAGACAACACGCAGGACGACGCCTGTCCTCTCTGATGGATGACACTGACTGATTAATGGAACAACAGTTCAATTTGATCAAACACACACTCAGATGAGATGTGACTTATATTTATTTAACAAGCTTTTAAAGTGGGGAATAAAAAAAAAAACCTTTAAAGGTCCACGTGATAAAGTGCTTACTCACAAATATTAAAGCTGAGTCATTATCGCAATGGTTCGATTGAAAACCCTGGCCTCTGATCACTATCGTCAGCTTTCCCTCCATAAATGACAAGAAAAAAACTTCTCCTGGTGGCACAGTGGTTAGTGTGGGCGCCTCATGTATGGAGGCTGTGGTCCTCCGAGCGGGCGGCCCAGTTTCGAGTCCGGCCTGTGTCATTCCCCTCACTATCTCTCCCTGGTTTCCGACTCTATCCAATGTCCTATCTGTCCAATAACACTCACACTAGTCAAAAGAACTGGACTTTAGGGGTGAAGCGATACGGATACGGACGATATGGAAGATACGGATTGCCTATTGCGCCCGAAGAACAAAACACAGTAAACTACTAAAAGAGGGAATTCTGAAATATGAAAATGACTTTTTCCCAATATCAATTCAAAAGTTGTGATCCAAAAAAGTTATATAATTATGATTTCGACCGACTGACAGCCATCAGTACCCTTTTAATTCCATGAGATAAAAACGCTGTCCTCTGGAAAGTCCTCAGATAAACACTGAATTCTTTGGATGTGTCACAGAGAGTTTCCTTACATAACCGCTTTGTTTAAATTCAGAGGCAGCAAAATAAACATTATTCCAAAAAGGTAGCACAGAGGTTATGTGAGGAAACTTTTTTTTTTTCCCTTCTGTTGTTTTCTTACACAAAGCAAAGACGGTGTTGAAACGAATGTTTGAAATGTTTACCTCTGACTAGAATTCCCCCAACATCATGCTGCAGTGATGACGACTACAACACTCTTTCATCAGCTCCCCCTATGAAGAAATGTTCCACACAAACAGTCCCATGAAAAGTTTGACTCCACCGGGTTAAATCTGACATGTTATTTTGTACTTGTCACGTCTCCAGCCTGCTTGTAAAGTAGTAGGACGTCCAATTACTCTGTTGGCGGCAGAACCTAATGCTGCTGTGGTTAAGTGACGCTGTTCGCCCCCCCCCCCCCCCCCCCCGCCCTTCCGCTTCCTGCAGGGTTCCTCCAGCGTGACATCACACGTCTGCGCGAATGGAAAAGCGGATTGCCACCCATAGGCCGCTTTATTCCCTCCATTAAGTCCGGATAATCCCAGATGCTTAGCTCACTGCCATCGCCTCTCCTTCGGACCATCGAAATCTTCCCCTGCAAATTAATCAGTTCATAATCTCCGCCCTCCATCCAAACACTCCGCCGCCGCAGCTACCGACATCGCATGTGGCAGCGTGAGGACGGAACCCTGATTCCAGATGATGTTCTGCTCGCTCAGACTCACACACACAAACAACAAGAACAACATCCCAAAGCAAACAGACACTGTATAATGCATTAGACACTGGCACTAGATAGTCATTTTGGCAAACAGGGTCTGTCGCGTTTTGACATTTGGAGTGCATTAACAGTCTCCTTAGGGCATTCATGATGTAATAAGTACAAAAAAACATGAGCCTGGGACCAAAAAAAAGAGGGGTGAGAGATGACTTGAGGGAGACATTAGAGATACAAGCAGAGATAGGAGCACAAATACTCAGCGAGGAAAAATGTGGATCAGCTACTGCACGGAAATGCAACCTCTAAACAACCTGTAAACAACTACTGAACAGTCAGCCACAACGCAGGGACAAACACACAAATATAAAACAGACGAGAAAAAAAGTCAGCTTCTGCCACTACCACTGATGTTACAGCTATATCCCTTGAAAGCCACATGACAGACGGACAAAATTTTGAACAATAATTTTAATTATTTATCCCAGTAGAGGTCGAGGAGAGGACAAAAGGAGGATGGAGAGGAGAAAGAGAGAGGGAACGAGGTTAAGATGAACAATTCAAAAAAGGAGGAGGGCGGAGCAAAACCCTGATGGTTTAAGACAATAACAACTGTGGATTATGGATGTCAAAAGGAGGAGGAGGAGGAGGAGGAGGAGGAGAGGCTGAAGGGCAGGGAGGAGGGAAAACATCAACCAACAACACAGCAGCGGGGTCAAGCTGGCGAGAAGGGCCGTCAGAGGATTTGAAATATGGACAGTTGTGAACGAGGGCAGTGTGGCATCCTCATGGAGAACAAACTCACACACACTCATGCAGATACACACACACACACACACACACACACACCCACACACACAGCAGATGGGCCGTCAGGGATTACAGTCTTCACTGAGCCCCACACAGATCAGGCAGATCTAACCCTAGAGTTTCTCTGCAACTCAGAGCAACTGCTGGATTTTGCTCCAGTTATGTTTTTTCTTTTTTTTTTTTTACATTTGTTTGTTTTTAGACTGGCAGCTCGGAAAATTTGAGTGTCACTGGGTCAGATTTTTGTTGTTGTATTTTGCAGGGGAGCATCCATCCTTTCCGCTGTTCCCTCTCTGTTTGCACCTTGAAAGCAGTACACAATTCAACGGCAGCTCTCCAGCTGGAGATTACATGGAATAATGTATGTTTGTTTTTTATTTTTATTTCCAAGCCCCAGTGAGGTCAAAGCTATTAAATAACTGCCATTACTGATGCCTGTGACACTGTAATTTGCAGGCCAGAACCCCTCGCAGAATAACGGCAGATAAGGCTGACAGAAAAAGTAGAAGAATAAAATCACATTACCTGTTGAAGAGGCGCCGTGGAAGCAGCAATCACCACAGGAGCAAATGGGGAAACACAGATAGAAAGAAGCACAGGGTTAGCATTTCTAGTCACACTCAAAAGAAAGTGGTACTTGAATCCAAAATTGCACATTTCCATATCTGCACAGATACGTTATCTGTGCTACGGGGAGCCTCTAAAAGCCAACAATGGATACATGGTTTAATTAATGCAGAGGCATACATTGAAAAACATGCAAGGGCACGTTTGTTGACATAGCATTTCATTTGCATATCATTGATTAGTCCGCCTGAGGTCTTTGTGTTGTCATTGGCTGTCATGAGAGTTACAGTGGTGTGAAATCAGATTGACATGGATTTATGTGGAAGCACTATCTTGATTAAAAGTCGATGGGATGTGAAACACACACTTTCCTTGCTTCTTATCTGCATGTGTTTACGGCCATGTTTTAGCTCCTTTTATTTTCATAAAAAAAATATTAATCTGCATTTTTTCGGCCTGGTAAAAGATAGCTGACCCTGCAGTTAGATGTTACATTATCTATGACACTGATTTGCAGTAGTTTGCTTTGTATCTGTAACTGTTTTTTGGCTTTTGGTTTGTTTCTCCATCTGTGTCCAACACACAGGCACACTCTCCCTCTGCTTGTCTTTCTTTGACACATATTTGAGCTGTCTGTGTTCGTGATATAGACAGTCAACAAAGGAATGAAACATGGGCCCACAGGGGCTGTTTGCAAATTAACACAGGCTTGCCTTGGATCAAGGTAAACAACTAAAGATCAACTGCAGGGTTAGTGATGGGAAAAAATGGTTGCGCTTCATAATCGTACGCCTCTAAGCATCATTTATTTTCATCAAGGCTTTTTTCTCTGTCTCTGTCAGATTACTTATAATGATATCAAACTTTTGCATCTACTCTAAAGCTTGCAAACAGAAGGGGTGATGTAGGAGAGGGGGAAGAAGAGCGGCTTCATTTCACAGAGTAAGAATCAGCAGTGGTTGTTGTATTGTCTGCAAAATTATCATTTCAAGTAAAAGGTGGGAACATTTCAATAAGCTGTGACATCTTCAGAAGAAACGAGGCCTTAAACTGCAGCGAAAGGAATGTAATATTATAGGCTGCAGTGTGAGCCTCTAAAACGAGCAGCGTGTCAACAAATAAAAATGTTAACAAATCAAAAAGTCATGTTCAAAACTCTTAAGATAAAAACAAATGTTGCACAATAATCCTGTCATCCCAACCATGTATCCCAAGCAAAACAGTTTTATTGGAGCAGAAAACCCCATGAAAGCTTTCTTACACTGATCAGGAACAAATATTAAAAAAAAAAAAAAAAAACAGGGCGATATGAGATTTTTGTGGCCATTCCCAAAATTAGGAACTAATAAATCCGATGCCGATATCTCAACCGTTATCTTTCTTAGATCTATCTTTGATCTTTAGAGACTGACTGAAATAATTATACACACAGATTTATTGTGTTGATTCCTCAAATGCCATCAAACACTTCTCAAAAGATTTTGAATTCAGAAAAGGTACGGTTTACCAAGAGACCTCATAATAGCAACAGCGCATTGAAACACAAAGTTTTAACTTAGAAATGAACCATTGTGAATAAAAACTGCATCAAAAAATAATTACTAACCTAATTAAATGGGCACATATCGCAGATAAAATTAGCCGATACTGATGGTCATGTGATATGATAATATCAATATCACCAATTTATCAGTCGGGCTCTAGTCGGTAATCTAGTGGTTAGTGTGTGTGCTCTATGTACGGAGGCTACAGTACTCAAAGTGGGCGGCCTGGGTTCGAATACGACCTGTAGCTCCTTTCTCACATGTCATTCCCCACTCACTCCCTCCCACGATCTCTGACTCTATCCACTCTCCTATCACCAAATAAAAGCATAAAAAAGCCCAAAAATAAACCTTAAAAATAGTAGTCCAAGTAGTAGTCTAATCAATAATGGCAATGATAGAAAATCGAATCCCGTTATATTCCAAAGCAGGATGTATTTTATTGCACTACTAGTTTCTCTGCAGCCTCCACTGATTCGCACACAGAGCATCCCTGTGTCCATACTTTAATCAGACACAAGTGGGCGTAATTAGATATGAGCAGAGTCTGAGCATGAGGACTAGATATATCAAAAGGCATACGTCTGTGCACAAACCAAACACAAAAATATGCACAGCATGTCAGTGTATAAATGAAACACAAACACAGAAACTAAATTCATCTCGGCTCTGCGTGGCCAGTCTTTAGCTCTTGGAGGATGTTTGTTTGTGCTGCATTTCAGGGCCTGCAGAAGGGCCTGATGAGGAATGAGCATGCATGAGCACCCTCATCCCTTCTACTCCACTGCTCTCCCTTGTTAGTCCAAATGTCAGAGCGCTGGTGCCTCTACGGAGGGCCGGACTTCCACGTCTGCATCACAAAGCTCCGGCCCGAGCCACGAGAGCCTGCTCAAGCTAATAAAAACAAGCTGTTTGTCTTTGATTGTCCCTCTCTCTCTCTCTCTCCCTCTCCCCCTCTCTCTCTCTCTCTGGTCTGGCTGGATGTAAACAGAGTGGGATGCAGGCTTTCTGAATCATAGAAGCAGACCAGGACAAATTGCCTACATTTGAAGAGTGAAGAAAGGAGTAAGAAGGCAAAATGTGAATAAGCACAAGGGGAATGTGAACAACAATGAATTGCAAGAAACCAATCCAATGCTCTGACATCAATGTCTGATCCTGTTGTGGTTTTGCCTGCACAGAGACAACACAACAACTTTTCTTTTAATCACTTCTTCCTAAACGCTGTGTTGAATGTTCATTTACTATCAGCCATTATCTGCCAAATGAATTCCAATAAAGCATGGTCTGAGTATTTTTACATCACAATACAAAACTAACATCGAAGCTAACGATCCATTCAAACTCATCCCAGTGTGATTGTCCCGCCTTCTATCTTGTGATTGGCGCCATCCCGTTTCAGTTGGAAATATGTCACAACACAGCAGTTAGATACTCTCAGAGTTCAGTTTCATGGGGACTTTACAGGCCCATTAGGCTTTAGGTTGCTGTAGTCGTGCGAGGCAACAGTAGTTCCGCTGACAAAAAAAGTGAGTCTTTTTACATCCTTCGATAACAATAAAGGTCCAAAATAGTCAGAGTTTCTAAGAGTCTTTTATAAAAATCCAAAACAAACACAAACACTGGGTTTTCACTTTTAGAGAGGAAAAAATAAAAGAGAAGCATTCAAAGTTGACGTGACTTTTAATTCAACCCACTTTCTCCCCTTTGAGATGAAAATGAGAAGCTTGAACCAGAATTTACTGCGGGGTGTCGAGTGGGAGTTAACAAGCTCTTTTAGAAATGGCTTAATCTCATTTGGCCTTCTTATACCAAGCATCACACTAGCAGCCTTTTCAACTCTACTCAATAGAGACAAAAACACGGAGCCTCCACAGCAGACACAACAATGCACAATCTGTCTGATTCATCAGAAATAAGCGTCTCCTCATCCTCATCCTCATCCTCCTCCTCTTGTGGTTACACTGACTCATGCTTCGGCCCCCTGGCCAAGATTTACCTCGACTGAACTGCACACATATTGACACATGCGAGCTAATTCGATTGACAGGCTCTGTGTCTGGTTTAGGGTCGTGTGGGGAAAAAAAAAGCTTCAAGCATGCCAGAAATGTTTCATTATCTCAGGGCAGCTTGTAATGTTTGTTTTGTTGAATCTTCGACGCCGGCTTCTCAATAAAAGATTCCCATGAAAGCCAGTAAGTGAGTGCAGATGTGATTGACATAAGGGGCTGGGCAGCTTGTGTGTTTTTTTTTTGTTTTTTTTTACTGACGCACAAGCTAGAGTGGGGATGGCTGTCCAAATACGCCTCTAACAATATCTGGGTTTTCTTCTCCGCATGGAAGCAGGGCGGGTTGATGCTGATAATACGCCTGTCATCTAAGATCTGGCAAATCCAGCGAACTCTTTTTAGTGTCGAAAGATGAAATAAACACGGCTTCAAGATGTGACAGTCGCATGCTAGTAAAAGGTCTGTACTCCTGATGTTGAAGGGAAAATTCTTATCAAGGTGTCTAAGCTGGTTAATGTCTTTGATTAGGATATCTTTTTTTTTCTGAGGAATCTGTGAAATTCTGCCTTTTTTTGAGTACAGTACATCTTTTCTAACATCAAATGATTCAAAGGCAACACACTGTATGTTCTCTGTGAGAGCAGCAGTGAGGGGAACCTTCAACACAGCAGCATGATGCATGGGAGCACCTGATAGGCTGAAGTGTTTTGATTCAGTTAACCTTGAGCTTCCAGGACGGCAATTTTATTCAAATAAATACGGACCCACAGACTTGTGTCAGACAGGGATTTAGAATACTGCTCACTCTGAAATTTATTATCAAGTAGGGCCCGACCGATACAGGAATTTTGGGGCTGATATTAATATAGATATTGGGGAGAGAAAAAAAAAACAATACTGATATATCGGCCGATATCTATCAATGTTCTATGTTGGATCTGTAGAGATAAATATAGATATACACACATTTATTGGGTTGATCCCTCAAATGCAGTTATCAAATGCTTGTGCAAAAAAATAAATAAAAATAAAACATCGTCACTCCACTGGAGTAACTGCCCATAAGTGCATCACCTCTTGACACTCTGGAGAGTGATAATGTTTGTTGTAATCCATATAGCACTCTGATGTTGAAAGAGAACTGCTAGTGTAATTCAATGAAACTCTAATTAAATTATATTTGACAGGTGAATAAATCTAGGAATATTGGCGCATATCTGCGATAAAAAGCCGATACCAATAGTCACTGAAGTTGCTAATATCGGCCGATATTATCGGCTGGCTGATTAATCGGTCAGGCTCTTTTGCCTCAGTCCTGCAGCTGCTTTATAGCGATGGCCTAGCTGGACCACTCTTCAAAAATACATTTAAAACAAAAGAGGTTAATCACTTTGTGAAAATTGTTTTAAATGTTCAAATCAAGCCAGTGCAATAAATATCTGGATCTCTGGAGAAATACGCAGAAACCACCGTAAGGGATGGTGACGAGGATTTCTTAAGTAAGCCAACGTATTCATCCAGACCAACACCTGGGTCCAACTTTCCTTCTCCATCCCTCCAGGATATTTACACAAACCAACAGATATAAAGTGAAGAGTAGCAGATAGGAGGCTGGCATCATGTGGAGAAAGGTCTGAAACATTAAACAATCCAGCATGCGAGGGCACAGAGGAGGTTGCTTCACGCTCTGTTTCTCTTCAAAGTGTGTGCCTGTGTGTGCGGTGCACTGTGCACATGTGTATGAGCTTCTTTCATGTATGTTTGCGTTGGGGTGTGTGCTGCGTACATCTGAGCCCTCAGATGCTGCAGGCACGATTGGTTCTTAACGGTTGGTTTGGGGCTTTGCTGCACACGTTTACTCAGAAAGAAAACATTAAAAGAGCACCTTAATGATAATCTGCTCTGATATACCCTGAAGTGTAACAGTATCTTCATCATGAGTAGGAACTATAAAGATCTCCTATCATCGTAGAGAATAAGAAAAAGGGGAAAACAGCAGATTTCATCACAAGCTAACGAAAAAGATTTAAATTGTTTCCACCAGTGTACTTAAAGAGAAATGTTTCTCTCTTATCCCAACTTTAAGTGCCAGTCGATTGCACAAACCCAAAATGCCAATAAGATAAGTCGCAGAAAAGATAAGAAATGTGGCACTTAATCCCAGCAGGCGCACACACACTCACAGACTAAGCCTATTAACAATCCCAATAAGCTAATGAAGGCTGGCTAAATCATGAGTTACCGAGCACCTTTATAGAAGGGGCTCTAATTGATCCAATAAGACCATTAACAGTTTGTGGAAGTCGAGAAAACAAAAGCTAAAGCCCTTTCGGTCGCATACTGCAGCTACTTACACCCTGCCTCCATCAATAACCTGCACTGAGGAGACACAACTGAATTCAGACAAATGCATAGTCAGTGCCTGATATTAGAGCGGAGGCCTTAGCCAGCACCGGAGTGATTTCACAAAGTACAAAACGATCAAAAGGCTGGGGGGAAAAACAACAACAGAGGAGCAAAACGTTGAGGGAAAAATAGCTTAACTGCTGAGCTAAAGTCTGGTAAGTTGAAAAAGTTCAACATTTTCTTGTACAAACCAGCAGATCTGCCGTCACCATAATAACTCTTCCTCTGATGCGTTTCATTAGAGACAGCAGGGTGTGGCGAGTTTGTCTAACCCTAAAACAAGCAATTTCTCAGCCGTTCAAGATTTAAATTCTCAGCATGAAATCCCCATTTCAAATTACTAACACACAGATCTCTGGCTGAACGTATTTACACATGCATGCATAAGTCAGTGGAAACTCACAGATGGGACAAACAGGCCAATGAGATGAGTGCTTTGTTTCTACTTTATTTTTCAAAATCTCCAACATCAGCACCCCAACCCTCCAGCAGGCCATAAAACACCCGCCCACAGACAAGAGTAGAGAGTTATCGATACGCGAGTCAATCCATCCACCTCGCCTAACTCCCTCCAAACGCTGCAAACCAACCATGTCAGCCCCCTTGCAGATGGAGAAAGAGGCCATAAAGTCAATACCATATCCATCAGCTAAATAGACTGCCAGAGTCACGATTGTTTATGGTCGAGCGGGGGGCGGGCGGAGACGCTGTGTGGGTGTTCAGACTGCAGGATTTAGCTGAAGAGGACTTTATGCAAAAGTGCTCCTCCCATCTGATAGAGAGTCAATACGCTGTGTGAGGACTATAACACTAATTCTTCGGCGAGGTACAGCCTTACAACTTCACGGTTCATCACTTGGGATCACAGCTAGTAGAGGTTAAATAGGTAAAGACTCTGGCTGAATCAAAAGGCTAGCTCACTTCCATTAACCCAACGAGTTTATTCAGAGCAGCCCGACTCCTCGGAGAGTTCCTTAAACAAATTTAAAAAAAACTTTTCCTTTTGTTATCCTCATTTTAAAAGATAACCTAACACTGGCCCTCTCTCCTCCTCCTCCTCCTCCTCCTCCATATCCCAGTCAAATCTGACACCTCCAAGCCCCCCCCCCCCCAAACACCTCCAAGCCGTCTCCGGCTGACAGGCCAGCTCTCCAGAGAGGAGACCCCGAGGAGGAAATGGCAGCCGTGTGACAGAGTGAGTGGCAGAGTGGAAAGCTATATCTATCCTCTGCCAGGAGGGTGCTTTAAAAAGCAGAGAGACACTTCCCGCTGTAGCAGAAGTATGCAAGAGTATTTTCACTCAGCTCGACCGGGCGAAACAGAAATTAAAAGTTTGGGAGAAGATATTCTCTATTTAATATTTTTTCTCTAAGGGCGATCAGTAATTGGCAGGAGTTCTCTCTTTTTCATTAGCCTATGATTCAACACCTCACTTAAAGGAAGTTCAGTCAGGATTCCAGTGATGTATAAACAGCCTGGGATCGTACCAGCATCCTTCTTCCAGACCATGCAGGCTCTTTAGCCAACTTTCATTTGGGTCTGATATATGAGAATCTCTCTACACAGGAGGTGCTTCCCATTTTAACTAAGCCATCTTTCTGATGTGTATCATCTGTTTTTATTGACTTTTATTGTCTTTGATTATGAACAAAAAGTTATAAAACCAAATACTACTACCATTTAGTAACTGTGGGATGTAATACCTCATGACAGCTTTCTTGTTAAAATGGTGTTGGGGGGAAAATGAAAACTTGTAATTAATGTTTTTCCCCTGCCTAACTATATTGTCAATCAATAGTTTATATCACTATGACAACCTACATTTAACCACACAAGTAAACTCTGCTTACTTTCAACGTTCTTTAATAAGAAAATGGGGAAACTCTCAACACATGCAAAACCTATTAACAAGTGAAACTAAGTGTAAAACAACTGATTTTAACAAAACACACATATATGTAGTCTGTAGCCCTTTTTACGTAACTAAGCAACGGCTTAATGTCGGTGTCCCAGTCTGTGATCTCACATTGGTTTTTTGTTGTTGCAGAAGCGAGACATGGTGATTTCTTTTCTTTTCTTTTTTTAAACCGGGGGTGCCGGTGGCGTGGTGGTTAGTGCTCATGTACGGAGGCTGTAGTCCTCCAAGCCGCCGCCCTGCGTTCAAGTCTGATCATGTGGCTCCTTTCCGGCATGACATTCCCCACTCTCTCTGTCCTAGATTTCTGACTCTAGTATCCACTGTCCTAACCCCAAAACAAACTTTACAAAACCATTTTCCATGAAATCGTTTTTTATTTGTTTAGTTTTTGTCCACTTATCAATGAACAGATTCAACTTAAGTCTGCAATATCCCAGGAACTTATCCCAACTTTTCCGTGTATATTAAATAGTGCACAAACAGACAAACAAGACTTTTCCAACCAGGCACACGTGCAGCCTTTTTTACACAAACAATCTGCCACCAAATACACTAAATTACCCCCGACCATGACCTCCATTATGCTCTTAATGCTGCCGGATGAGAGCAAGGTCAGATAATGACGGCTGAGCAACAACAGGGAGCAGCAGAGGCTCTGCGCGGCGGGGCCAAGCTCTGCCTGAGGGTCGGTCTGAGGCTGCTCACACAGCGAGCAGGACTCCCACCGTCATCCCTGACTCATCACTGAGAGTCATGTGACCAGCCTCAGCATGCTGGTCTTAGATACCAGAGAGAACAGATGACGAGCTGTCCAGACATACGCACACACACACACACACACAAACACACACAAAGTTCTGAATGTGTGGTTTTATGTTCGCAGAAGGGCAATCATTACCCTGATATCACAAGACGTTTCATGTCTGCATGTTAATCTGATTAGCTGATAGCTTCTTGTTTTTTTTTCTTCTAAAATTCAAGCTGCCAGTGGAAACAGAAGGTTATCAGAACAAATGAGACAGTTTCATTAAAGTCTGGCACTTTTCTTGTTCCTCTAACTCTGACTAATTCTTTATGGAGAGTACACTCATACTCGTCACTAAGTGCTTCCAGGCAGCACCATCAATAGTTTGATATTTTGCACTTGTTGTCTTTCAGGCGTAAAGGGAGATTAGCAGAGCAACAGCACTCTCATTACGTGCCCTATTAAATATCAGGGCCAGACTTCTTTTCATGGGGTGGCCCAACTGGAGCGGTGATTTACATGGGATAGCGCACACACACGCACGCAAACACACGCACACACACACACACACAAACAATAATGAAACATTTAATTACCCATCTCCACTTATCATATCTTCTTCATCACTAACATTGAAAAAGATGGTTGATTCATATGTTTACAATTGAACTTTCAAAAGTAACACAACAGACTGAGTATTAACACATAAATCATTTAAGCTACATCGTCCCAAGAAGATCTATGTCCAAAGTCACAATTCATAGTACTAAAACTAGGAAATGTGTTCACACACACACATCAATTTAATTGAGAGAACAGAGGAGGGGGAGAGGGAAAGGAAGTGGAACAGAGTGAACAGAGCAGAACACACACAGAGACACAGATGAACTGATATACTGATGCAGAGGCAGGAAAAGGAGATAAAATATTCACACAGGCATGATCTCATTCAAATTTAAACAAATCAATAATCAAATCAAAAGATAACGCTAAACATCTCTGATGGAGAGATACATGCACACACTGAAAGTCTAGTGTAGTCTGGATGGTTGAAAACCTCACTGATTACCGCTGAGGTCAATGTGTCCAAGGGTCAAGTCAGCATATGTCCTTTGAGGGAAGAGATTAACCCTTTCTGAGCTGACTAAGCCGACAACATGACCCACTCCTCTATTTCCAAGTCTTCTTCCTCTTTATCCCAGCCGGTGACTTTGTAGTAGTACAGTGGAAAGTTTGGTTCCCTCAGGCTGCATGAGCTCCTCACTTGGTAGAAACATTGATATAAGACATATTCTGCAAGCCTGCTATACTGAAAGGCCTTATGTTATACAGGGGCTTGTGTTATTGTGTCTGCAAGCTGAGCAATCCAGAAAAAAAAGCATGAATCAAACTAAGTTTTTATTTGTGGAAGTATAACCAAATCTCCTAAAAGTATCTCTCTCCCCTTCTTTATCTGGTCCAGACAAGATCCCAGTCAAAAACAAGGTTCTGGCATGCAGCAGGGAGAGAATTCAGATTTTTTGGCCAGCATTGTCTTGTCAATTCATTTTACTTACAAAACTTGGACAGAGAATGTCCTGAGTCAAAGCCAAATTAAAGGAATGTTTTTTAATGTTTTTAGTCTTCAATACATTGCTATCATTGCATCCAGAGTCAGGACAGTAGGTGTTAGCCCTAAATGACCTTTGACTTATTTTCTTGTCCTAGCCTAACAGGTTAACAAGACTGCGACAGGCTAATAGCTGTTCTGCGGCCACTGTTAAATAATCTGTCTCTGAAGGGTGACAGGAAGCCCAGTGGATGCCTCAAGGACACAGACAGCTCAAGCTATGAGGTCGGCCTAACAAGCGCCTGACAGAAATGATAATCATTACCTCAGGAGAAGTTGTGTGGCCTGAGATTTTCCCACAGGAAGCAAATTTGTAGCTATATGGCAGCGATTTAACCTCAGCGGAGGACAAACACAGCCCATTTATTCCAATGAGGACGCTGCAAATTAGAGGTAGCATTTGCTTATCTTCCATCCAAGCTCTTCACTAAACTCTCATTGAAGTAAATGGTAGGTTTCGCCCCTTCCAATAAACCAATGAGCCATATGCTATCAGTCAGTCCACTCATATTTGTGACACTGGGATGTGAAGTAAACATAGCGGGTGGTTAATGTGTGTCAGCTGTAGCTACTATCACTTGATGGCCAACACTTTTGGGTTATTCCAGACATATGGCTGGTATAAAAAGATAATTAAAACAGTGCTGCTCTGGTCACTGGAGTGTACCTCCAGTTGAGGTTTGTTTACAGAGCAGTCGGAGGGTACTTTATCTTCCAGACCAGCTTTTATAATTCAGGATGGTGTGTGCTCCTTTGTTCTTTTCTTCTCTATGAATCCCTTCATTTGTCTCTATCAGTTTCTGACGATCTGTACTTTTGTATCCCTCTTGAAGAAAAGCTTTATTCTTCTGTATAAATGACTTAGTATTCACCATATCGCCAAGCAGCCATTCTGTCTTAATGTCAAGCTCAGGGAGAGAGCTCAAATGCTATTAAAATGTTAACTTGCTCTGTTTCAGGTTTGCAATTTAGAAAGAATGTACAGTAAGGTTGTTCACTTTTTTTATTAATTCAGTGCAATAAATCTGGGGGAAATGCTATATGTAGCAGCTAATGCTATAGCACCCACAGTTTTTCTGTCTAAAAGATAAACCTCCATCTCTGAAATGTGGCCACCATAAAACAAACCAAAAAACTTGACTTAGTATTACATCGTTTATCACTTTGACAGTGTTAAAGAATATAAAAGGAACCGCATACATTTCTAGCTTACAGTATTTTAGGTAGCTAACAGAAGTGCTAACCAATGGTAGTGTTAGCTAGAAAACGGGTTAGCAAAGAATTGGTTAAATTCTAACTTAAGCAGCTGTGACCAAATGAAGTACGATAAAAAAAAAGATGAATGGTTTGTCTGATATTTAATGTAAGCTAGCTAAAAGTGGTACTAGCTAACGGTAGTTTCAGCCAGCCAGCAGTAAACCGATAACTGGAAACTGGTGAAAGTTATGCAAAGGTTAGCTCACTGACTTAATACCAAACGAGACAAACAAATACAGCAGTCCAACCTAAGAACAACATGTGAGCTACCTGCCCTTAGTGTGACACCGGAGGAGAATGGCCGCAGTGTGAATATGGTTATTGAATAGAAATGTCCGAAACTAATGTACTGCCTACTATACTAAAACAATACTGCATAATACAAACCCGACCATTAGCAACATGCTAAAGGTAGGGATAAATTATTTCACTGTGATCTGGGATCATACTACATACTAAATGTGACGTCATATTTAGTATGAATGGCATGAAAGTATACAGTTTTAGTTTGAGAAACACTTCTCCTGCGACAGATTGCAAGTGCTGCTGACCAGTCATGTAGATACTATACAAATCAATTCACTGTAAGCCTTTATCTGAAAGAGCAGACTGTGTGAGAGCTATACCAGCAGAGGATCATCATACCTTAGCAATACAGAAGAAGTAGGTCAAATGAGGAGGCAAAAGTTTCAAGGGAATTGCATATCAATGCAAAAATGCAAATATACCTCCCTCCTAAGCATTTTTCTATTAAATATTCACAAAGGAAAGATAAATTGTAGGAATAAACTAAGAGGAATTTCGTCCTGGGTCTTGTTCAATTATACACAGCAGAGCTGGGGAATATATCGAGGTTTAAGTTTAAACATATGAACAGTGACCTGTATCAGCTGAGGTGCACAGCTCCTTTGTCATGTAATGATATCAATTAGGTGTGGTGGATGATGTGCAGAGGATTGATTATTCTTCATTTCAGTGAGTGCTTGTAAATGAACAGATAATAAAAAATGAATAAAATAGGTGAATCAGTCGCCGCACACCAACTGCATTTAATCGGTTGTTGACATTCATGCTCTTCTGCCTTTTGCTCCTGTCATACACATTTAGCCTCACAAGAGGGAGAGACTAAGGAAGAGCAGTTTTAAAAGCAACGAAAAAGAGTCTAAAGATACCTAAAATGTCAAAGTCTGGGACTGTTATCCCTCAGCTGCAAGATAAGGAGAAAATTTCCGGCACATCTACAGCTCACAGCTTGAACCCGTGGTCAACTTGTAGGTTATCACCGTTTTTTTCTCCTACTCTGTGCTGCTCAAAGTTTTTTTGACAAGGCCCATGCATCATCAGCAGAGAGAGAGAAAGGGATAGAAGGAATAGGGAAATAATAATAAAAACAAGCTCAGGCAGCCTTTGGCAAAAAGAAACACAGAAGAGGGTATGACCTCAAAGAAAATTGCCAGTAGGCAAGTTGTGCCAAGAACCTCTCCAGACAAGACTCTGAACTCTAGACACGTTCACTCAAACAAGTCAACCCGGTAAGCGTTGGGACTCGATCTTGTGAATTTCCCATAAAACATGAATGTCAAAGTCAAAGAAAAAACAATAGCAGTGGGGGTTCAAGGGAGTAACAGCTTCCAGCTCAGCGTTTGGCTGCAAAGTCTCCACCTACATCTGGGCCAAATTACGCAATGTTGCCTGCCGACCACATCTGCCTGTATGACTAATCATTGGGACAGGGCAAGCTCCCAGCACACACAGCTCAATACCTACATTTGTGAGCAAACAAAAACACTCATGTGGACACAAAAGTACACATTCTCCTCTGATCACCAACACAAGAGCCTTGGACATTGTACAGCAAGATATCATTACAGGAAAAGCGAGGACAACTCCAAGTCATTATTGATCTGTTTTAAAGCCAAACATCCAAACATCTGAGTGCCAAAAAAGCCTTAGAGTAGTCGAGCTTTTTGCAACAATGCTTCATCAAACACAATGAGATACTTTGGCTGTTAAATATCAGTACAGATAGTTCTCTCATAACTGCCTCTATTCAAACTTGTGCCAAGTCTATTCTTCCCAACCGAGGTTCTCTTTCTGCCTAATCATGCTAGGCTCCGTTCAAACAACCGAGGCTGCTCAAACAGACCTGCGGGGGGAGCACAGGGGACAAGCCAACAACGGGAGTGAGCCAAGTTGAGTGCAGCTTCTTCAGTGGGGCTCTTATCTCACTGCAGCCCGGGGCTCCCCATGGGAACTGGGCTGGAAGGGGAGGACAGACCCCTCGCTATGAATTGGCATCAGTTACTCAAAAGTCACTTTCACCAAGCTGGCTGAGCGGCCTGCCAGCAACTACTGTGAGACAAAGTTTGGAGATGACTACAGAGAAATAGAGTGGTCAATGTAAATTTGTGTATATTTGCATGCATGGGGATATTTATTTGCATGCTTTTCAAATCTACTTCACTGATTTAGTTCCGTTTCTTTCATTCATTGGATGGAAAACCACCAAAAAGGTCAGGAGATCTTTCACGTTTGTTCCATTTGTTCCATTCCACCACACATGTCGAGATAGCACAGACAGCTGATCTGGATCGCTAATGTTGTCAATAACCAAGCATGCATTGTAGCAGTTATCTTATCAGCCGACACAATGATTACAGCTCAGGTAATGAGGGAGAGGCCTCTCTCATTTGTCATGCTTTGTGTTGGGAGCTGTGGCCAAGCAAGACTGATCGAGCCATTTTGCAGACACAATACCACTGAAGCTGCAGGCTGCTGTTAATTGAGGTAATGGAATGATAAAGGCTGGACAGCACGTTTGCAGACATGTGTGGGTGGGAGTAAGCACATGCAAGTACATGTAGGTACTAGCTTGGTCCAAGGACATGTTCTACAGTTAGTAAACAACAGCTCAAGGGGCTAATGCACAATTGTAACTTTGATGAAAATGGATACGATAAACTGATTCAATCTATTAGTGAATTAATCTTCTCTAAATCCAATGCATCACCTCTAGACACCTTTTTTTTTCCTAACCTGGTGCTGGTTAAACATTTAATGGGAACTTAATTTCTGCAAATGCAAGTATTGGTTTAGATGATGAACTCATTAAATCTGCAACTCTCAACTGTTTCCATAGCGAGTTCATCCAGACATTTCCTCTGTTTAAAGATATAACTCAATAAATGTTAGCAAACACTAAGTTGCCATCATTATCTGTCATTGCCCAAGCTGAATTATTTAGATAGCCTTTTTGTGCCGTCTACAGTGTAAAAAACTAAGATATTTTGGATTTCTTTGTCTTTACTGCCACAGAAAACACAAGACTTATAAAAAATTAAAAAAAACGGTATTATTCTCTGAGGATAGTTGATTGCATTGCAGATCTAATTTCTACCAGAAAGCTTCCGTATCTGGTTCAGTAGCACAGAGAATACAGTGCTTATTCAGTAGCACAAATGGGGACACACACTCACACACCCACACATGCACAAGCAAACATACACATTTACGCCCTGGAGGAAAACATCCACTTCTTAATTAGGGCCTTGAGTTGGGGTGTGTGAGATATGCCGAGGAGCTGAATTACACAGCTGGGAGAGAGGGAGCTGGGGGACAGCGGCTAAACCAAAAAACACAACTGATATCACGCACAGCAGGATAAACTACGTAACCATGGAGAACCACCAATGGACTAACAACCATGGGAACATCCTCTCTTCTCTGAACAGGAATTTAAATTTAGTAGAATAAACAAACAAATAATTATTTAATGTTATATAACACGTCTAAGTAAAGGGGAACTCATCAAAGTCTGTTCACATATCTTTGGCTGTACTTCATCATATGTAAAAGAAAAAGCTGTATTAAGCCTTTATGGTTCGAGAGGTAGTACCTTATCAACTACCTCAGAAAACATGAAGTTTGGAAGTGCAAAAAAATGGGAGCACTGAATGAAAAAGTGCTGAGCTAGCCACAAGCCATAAATGGCAACTATAACACATCTAAATCTCTAATGAAGGCAGAATGCAGGTGGTCAAGTTGCATTGTGGGTAATGTAGGCGCCAGCTATTGACAAAGAAGTACATGTGGAATGAATAGAATTTAAACAGTTTGGTAATCTTTGAATAAATACTCACAACTCTTATTCATGTGTCATGTTTCTCACTATACCTCTGGGATTTCTTGATGGTAAAAGATTGTGCATCATAGAGCCATATTATTTTCAGGTAGTCCATTAATTTACTTCAGCGCTGGCCATTAGTGTGAATAAGAGATTGGCCCCTCTTTGGCAGTGAATAGCCATGTTAAAAGTGTCTGATCTGAGACTTGCTGAGATATTATTTAAATGGAACTTTTGAATTGGCTTCACTGAGCTAATGAGGTGGAATCCTTATTTGTTCAAATGATTTGTCATTCATATTTTTCAGAGATAGTTATGATGTTTTTTTAAATAAATGCTTTTCAGTCAATTGTTCATATAAGAAGGGTGAGTGTATAAACTGTAAATATTATGGAGTTGCATGGACAAGACATCATATAGTGCTGAGAGGTTTTATTTCTCACTTTTTTTCCTAGTTTAGCCACAGCTAGTCCAATTTCTTCTCATTACATAACTCTCTTCAAAATCTTTTGCACTTTTAATAAAGCACGTCAGATGAAGTGTTAATGCCTCACATATTAAAAGAAAAAGCAATCCTGTGGCAGTGCTGGGACTCCTGTCATATAATCATGTCTCAATTCCCAGATAAGCCTTGTGAAAGTGAAGCAGGTCCCAGTAATAAGATGTCAATCAGCAGTCCACTTTGCCTCACTCAGGGAGCAAATAGCATCTACACAGGAGACCACCGCCGACAAGACCCCCACAGTATGTCATTTAGGAGCACATCAGCACAGTTAGGCACTTGCTACAGGAAATGTGACATGGGGTGAAGAGTTAAGTGAAAATTAAAAGTCTGACTGGAGGATATATGGCGATATATGTATATGAGGTGTCACTACACAGTGAAATAGTATAAGAAGTCAAAACTGCAACAGTAAGTAAGTATGATGTTGGTAAAGGTTAGGGGTGGGAAATGAATCTAAACCGACATTCAGAACCATCAATCAACGTAATCTTCCTAATGTCAATTTTCTTTATTATGTGTTTCAAAATAAACATTCTTGTATTCTGTTGTTAGTTTGTCTATCAATCTCTACTTATGTCTGTCTTTGTGCTGTATTAACCCCCACATTTCCACTTTTTTAACCAATAAAAGATTATCTCTCTTATCTTATATTCATTTGCAGAGTGAAACAATACACATGGAGGGGGTGGCATGACATGAATTGGGCTTATTTTATTCACTTATATGCTTAGCAAGTGAAGGATGGTTTTTTTTGTTTTCATCTCCAAGTAAGTGTTTTATTTGGGTGTAAAAGTCCAGACACAAAGCCTTTTGCACCCTATTATTGTCTTTTATGGTCCAATGCAGCACAGCTAGGAGATGGTGCAGAGAGGAAGCTGCTTGTGAAGGCACTGCAGAGGAACAATCAACATGTCAGCTTTGGTATAAGGATATAAAACATACATCTAACTAAGGCTTTAAATGTCATGTGCATGCCCAAAGGAAGGGGATTTAGCCTGGAGCTAAGATCTGAGAGGTAGCCTGGATATTTAGGATGCTAACTGCTAATAATAGCTTAATAATAGCTGACTGTTCATATATGCCAAGAGCCCTAAAATAAGACAAGCACAATCTCCAGATTCTCCAAGAGTCATTTGATAGCATGGACTGATCATAATCAAGGAAATGTTGCAAGTTTCCAACTAATGTGCAATATCTCACATGTATTTAAAGCCACAGGCTGTTAGAGCTATTCTACTAAAGTAATCAAAGGTTAGATTCCATTTGATCCTTTCACTGGCAACAGGTTAACAAGCTATGACAGCTCTGATAGTCGAACAATGGGGGGTTAACAGGTTATTCTCAACACTGTCAATGATTCACATTGGGATGGAGCGGCACAAGGCCAACAAACCTCATTTCCTCTGCAGCCATCAAGGCCACACAGAGAGAGAGAAGGTAGCCAATTACAACACAGTGGAATGAGACAGTCACTCAGATAAATGGCCTTTTCTTTGGCCACAGTTTGGGGCACATTCTCGTGTAATGGAACCAAGGTGAAAGGAGATAAAAAAAAGAAGCACAATGCTTTCCTTGAGACTGAAGGAAAACACATGTCAGGGTCCACGGACTACAAAGGGCCAAAGAGGACAACCTGTAGGACCAAACTAATGCCATGTTAAGGTCCTTTCCAGGGCTGTAATGCTGGGTGACTGACAAAGCCTCAAGGAAGTGAGCTGGATCAACGTCTTGCAGTAACCTCATTCATCTGTGTGCTCTCACATCCTTCATAATCCTGCAAGAACTGCCACTGTGAGTGTCCTTTGAATGATTCGCCGTCAATCCCCGGATTAGCCAAAGTCAGATGTGACTGGAAGCCCCAATGAGAGATGACACTCTTTACCAACACCTGCTGTGCTGTACCTGCAGTACAGTATTTATTTATTTTTAAAATGCTTGTAGTCAGCACTTGTAGACACTGTTTTTTAAATCCGTGCAAGTTTCAGACAGCCTGCCCCTAAGATCTTCCTGAATAGCTTGTTCACACATGCACTACACACAGTAGGAAATCCCTGTTGGACAATCAGGGGTGGGGGTCTCTAAGAAGTGCCGTGGAGATCGTTGTGATATTTACATAAAAAAGAGGGTTAAAAGTAAAGATTACTGAAGTATTGATTCAAACGCTTTACATAAGTAAAAGGGAAAAAGTTCAGACTGACAAAATGAAGAACAAAAGTAAAATGTAGCCCTCTAAAGAATATTACTACAAGATGTTTCGGCGCAAAGCTAACTGAAGCTAACTGACGCTTAAGTCATAAGGGAGACTATTACACTTAATTCTAACTTCAAATTAAATGGAAGAACAAGAAACACTAAATCTTCTTTGATGCACCAATCATTTGGATCTGAATGATCTTATTGCTCCCAGTATGCTGCAATATCTGCTGGTGTACTTTCTTCTGCTATTCTTCAAAAATCTTTTACGTATTTACCTGTCCTGTTTCATGTGTTCTGTGTGATATGCATTGATGGATATTCAGTGGATTTCTGTTGGTTGTTTTCCAAACAACTAAGGTTGAAATGGTCTTGATGATGCAAATGTAGCATGCACTAATAAAGAGTACAAGTGATGAGTAAGTCCCTTCAAATGCTGTAGTTACATGCTTTGTTTTATTGTCTCCTATACAAACAGGGTTATTTGTGAAATGTAGTACAAATAAAACAGAGCTCAGTATGGGTGTAGCCTTGGTTTATTAACAGTGAATCTGTTTGCAGGATGTCACTAGAATGATATGCCTGCTGAACAGTTGAGCGTTCAGTGTGTGACAGTTTATGGGCGTTATCACTTACTACCAAAGCATCCTGTTTCCTGACTGGCTGACATGTAGCGTGAACCACAAGCCAGTGAGCAGAACATGTCTGTTGCTCGGCTGTGGAGCACAAAGAACTGCTCTCCAGTAGCAGGCGGTGACAGGCTAATTGGTGCTCAGCGTGGGGGGGAAACAAAAGCAGCAGTGATGTCAGTACGAGGCCATGAGGGACTCCGTGGGGAGATTCCTCCCCCAATACTGCACCACCCTTTATGTGCCCCTTTCCACCCATTCACCACCGACATCTCCGCAGCTAACACAATGTCTAAGAGGTAACTGTGAATGTGTATGACTTCAGCGACGACAATGAATGACACTGTTCCCCGATTAAGAGGCTCTCTGGTCAAGATTTCTAATGAATAGATCTCCTTCCCCGTTTCCCACAATTTTAACCACAATCCCTTGCTTTAATAAGCGGGTTGTCATTCACCCCACTGGGTGTCAGGGCTGTGCAGAGGCCTCCCTCTCATTCTTGTTTTTGAGGTATATGCCATGTTAGCCTCCCACCTCCCCCGAGCAGACAGTAAAACAATGGCCGTCTTTGTTTTTCTCTCTCCACTTTGGGGGTTGGGTGAGTCTGTCTCAGTGTCGGACAGAAACAAGTGCAGCCTCTCCTCATTCTCGCCTGTGCCAGCTAGAGATGTCTTTGGAGTAGAACACAGAAAGCAATGCTGTCCTTTGTGAAAGACAGAGACAGGCCAAGCATCGCTGCCTGTTTTTTTCTTGTGTTGACTCACAAATGTTGTTTCATCTGCTCAAGTCCCTCTCATCACTCACTCTCACAATACTTGTTGATCATTCTTTCTCTACCAGAAAGATTACTTCCTGTGCTATGACATCTCACACTCTGTGTAACTCTGTCACTGTCATTTTCGGTAGAACCCTAAAAAACAATAGATTGCAATAGATTTAGAGAAACTCCTCATGGACTAGTAACAAAAAGAAACGGAGGTTATGAAGCTCAGTGCATAATTTCAGATGCATAGAGAAACATACAGTAGAGTGGAAAATGTTCTCAGAAAATTAAGATAGATACTGCAAATAATTTCAGAATATGAATTTGGGTTCAGAATGGATCTGGCATTGGTCAATACAGCATAAACACAGAACTGGGTAATGTAACCCTGAAAGAACTGTCCAAAGGTTTTTTTTGGTGTCCAATTTACCCAGAAAACATCCCGACACTATGGTCTGTTTTGATATAATAGTAATTCAACAAGTGTATAGATGTAACACCTACTGTAAACTCCTTTTTTTTTTCATAATGTGAGCTCTGTCATTCATTGAAGATGTCTGTCTACTGATAGCCAGATAAACTTTATCTGAGCAGATAAACTGACTCACTCGAGAAATATGTAGGATATTGAAGTATTACGTAAAAGTCATTCTGGATCTAATTCTAAAATCCAGAGGTAGAAAATATAAAAAATTCTGGGGCAAATAATAAGGATCAGTTTTTTACCCAACTAATAAAAAAAAGCAAAGAAACACTAAAAAAAATCCTGTGACTCTCTTTGATGGACGTATGCTAATTTAAATCCACCAAGAGATGAGCTGCTCCTGTTCGGTTATTACACAGTACAGGTAGAAATATGCCAAGGAAAGGAAGCCAGAATAATTAGGTTTGAAATAATAACTCACTATTCATTAGACATCCTAATTACACTTGGAAATATGACATTACTCATTGTGCTTTGTAGTGCCAAGGCCTCAAATGAAAAGCAAAAACTAGAATGTGGAATTGAGCTCATCTCATACTTCTCATGCATAAAACTAAAACAAACCCCCCAAAAATTATAGAAATGGGTGCCGCTGTGTCAATTTAACATGCACATGAACTGTTTTACCTTGCAGTGAGCCAGACGTCTTTCTAACAGGCTCTACAATAGTAGGGATTGAAAGATGGGTGATGCAAAACAAAAGATGTCTGGCATCGTCTATAAGTGAATTTAACCACATTCTCCATGTGACCAGATGGAGCTTTTGCATGGTTGCCAGTGATCCCAGCTAGTTGTGCTGCAGCTCGACAAGCAAAATAGGCCACTTCTGCTGTAATTGGGGAAAAAAATAGCTTTCTGCTTATTTCACCTGGGCAAGGCAGTCGAACAGGATGGCTTTATGATAAAGCCAAAGTATACTCTGCAGACAATTTCGCATAAAGCCAAGCCACCTTTTTGACTCCTGGTACTGCTGGCCCTGCCTCCATCCCCAGGGCGATATTAGATACCTGAACCCCGGGCATGGGGCTTTAAATTCAGCTGCTCTCCTGAACACTCGCTCAGGGGGGAAATAGACTCTGACACTTGGCAGGCTGAGCAGTTATTATGATTACTGTGGCCCCTGTACCGTTATGGGACATTAAATTGAAGTATATAGAAAATTACATTTAGCAAGGTCAAAGAACAGTTTGCAATAAGATAAGCTTAAGGAGAACTGTCAGTGTAATGCAGCACAAACACATTTATAGATCAGAATCACTTAAAGGTTTATCTAAACGTTGTGTCGCCTACTTATCATTCAGTAAACATTGCATGCTCTTCTCTCTTTGTATGTGCGTGTGGTTGTTTCATGGATCCACATAGAAGAGGAGAAAAGTCACCGAGCTTTACTTTCCTCACATGTGGAGTATACCCTGAGAAGAATATGTGAACTGATTATGTTCATTATTCTGAGCACCTCAGGTCTCCATTTCACCTTGAATGCATCATCAATATCAGCAATGAAGCATAAATCATCTCTTGAGCCTAGATATAAATAGGGCACCAAATGTGTCTCATTTGCATGATATACCTATTTGTGTAAACTCACATGCTATGTTTCGCTGCATTCATTAGCAGAATCTAAGAAGTGAATCAGGCTCCATTTTTCCAAAAAAAGAAGCTGGCGCGCCTATGCTTTGTAGGACCCCCGTGCAGATCAGTTAGGTCGCTCAGTTCACGGAAATCTAAAAGCTAATCCCCAGAGAACTGAAAACATCCAAAACAGACATTTTCAGTTTCAGTTAAAGTTTGTTTGTTTTTTTAAACCGCCCCCCCCCCCTTCCCCCACAGACCCCCTCTACAGTACGCCAGCTGTCTCTTATTGCTCAGAGCGATTTTAGGACATTACATATTCCCTCTCTCTTTCTGTTGATACCAGAGAGAATAGAAGATTGAGCCAGACAAATTGTGTAATCCTTTACAGAATCTAAAACAAGTACTACCTTTATGAGGATGAAATAAATTGATTCGATTGACTGAAGAAACAATGATGCAACAATTCCCAGATCGCAGTGCAATCCACATGAAAAGGACTCCTGTGGGTCACACATGGAAGTGCAACCATTACTCAATAAATTAATAAGTCAAACAACAGTAAATTCGTTGGACATCATTTTCGCTAATGACACAATCTTTTACATCTTCTCTAAAACAAAATGGCCCAGAATTTGCTGGCATGAAACGACAACTGTAGACGATTCTTTGTGAAATCTTACACGCAGGGTTGATAATTCTGGAAAGCCAACATGATTTGAAAAGTAACATCTCCTCAGGGCTCTGTCTAAACCCCTCCCCTCCCCTCTGGGCTCCTTCAAACGCCACGCCCTCCACATACATGCCGGATCACAACTGATCCGTAACATCCAAAATCTGAAGGTATTCACATTACAATCACATAATGTGAAAAACAGAGAGATGCTATTTTAAAAGTGTAACCAGAGCATTCTTTTCTTTGAAAATTTCCACAGCTTAATAAACTTGTTGCCAACCATGTCACGCCCTTGACACAGACTATGCAGTCCAGTGGGTATAGCCATTATTGTAATAATGAAAATAATAACTGTACATTTTATATGTAGCGCACCTTTCATTTAAAACAAATCTCAGAAAGCTATATATCCATTCATTTGGCTTTTCACCCTGCAGGCAGGAGTTGCTCTGAGGCTGAGCCTGGAGCTAAAGTCCCCACAGCGGGTCCTGATGCCAAAGGCAAGTTTAGTCCATGCCGGACTTCGAACTCTTATATATGCTAATGTAATGTCATAGGGAGTTGTTAAAAATCCTCTTGGAGTGCACCAAAGTGAGACAAGCCATCTGCCAGTGTGCAGAAATGTCCCTTTATGAGTTTGATACTTTTCTGCTCAGACACTTCAGCAGCTTAATCACCTCGGATATAATCTCTATAAGCAGATTCTGCCTATGAATACAGAATCTGAAGGCAAGGGACAAGATGTTTGGTGTCTGACCCATCAGTATATTCATTTGCAGTCTGAGCTTCATCCAGTAGCATTTCTGTTGGCATTGGCTGTAGGCTGAAAACAGTCCATGTGGGCAGCGGAAATGGTGAACTGTAATCCAATCCTGGAATGCATTCTGACGACAATTTAGCATTTTCCTCATCTGCATCCGAGTACAGCTAACAATCCAGTCAGAGATGTTGTCTCTCCATTCCAACTCCAGTCGTGCAGCATCTTTACCTTCTGGTCAAATTACAAACAATGACCATGAGACAAACCAAGTTGGTCTAGGCCCAAGAATCCCTGCCTGCCTTCCAGCATTATCTAATGTGGAAGTGAAAGAAGAAGATACAAGCAGAAAAAACAGGAAATATATACATAAAATCCAAAAAGGACCATTTCAAGGGCAAAAGGCCTCTACAGGCAACAGTCAGTAATTAGTGGGGCCTCCCTTTGCACTTAACATATCTGAAAGTTTTTCTTAAGAAATCTTCTAGTATATTATACTAGGCTTCTTCTTTTTTTTCCTTCAGTTCTTCTTTAGATGAAGGCTCTCTTTTATTCATTTTTCTTTCCAGGTGAGCTCATACTGCCTCAGTGATATTCAGGTCTGGTCTCTGTGAAAGCCAGTCTATAGCTGTCAGTGTTTTTTTTTTTAACAGGTTTTAATGGGAAAATAAATGATCCCAATCAGGTGCTTTCCAGAGAGACTGTCATGATGAATTACAATGACATCGCCAAAACAACAAATCTAATGGTCGCCTAAGACTTCTGCACATTACTGTATCTCATACTGTAGATATCAGTCTTCAATAACTAACCAATGCCACTGGGAATGTACATGTATATACGCTCTACCGCTGATGTGACACTGAGTGAAAGCATAGTGAAGATGTATCTGTTAACTGTTGGAGGACATTGCGGACGCTGTTTGTCACATCCTGTCCTCGCCCCAGCCCCCCCCTCAGTGTAAATAACACGAGTGTCAGCCGCTGACCCCATAGAATATTACCTTATTGATCCCCACAGCGGTCTTCCAGCATGGTTTTTTCTCCCCAGTACCCACTGCAGTAGTTTCTGTCAGAGGTACAGCACTGGGACTTGTACTGGAATAAGCCTTATTATACGTGTTTACTTTGTCTTTGGGCTAAAAAGGTTTAATGGGAATTGGGAGATTAGAAGGTCTTGCTGAGTCATTTTTCCTCAGACTTTGGCTGGGCACATGGGAAATCGCTTTTGCACATACTCGTTTGCCGTGGTAGGGAAAATGGAGAAAGAGCATGCATGGCTCACTGAGACGAATTCGTCTACCGAAGACGTACAGAACAGAAGCAGACTAACTCACTTGTGTTCTGTAAACTTTATCTGTAGCTGTAATCTACAGGAGACCCCACGGGGTAAAAGTCTGTCTTAAACTGAAAAGCAAAAACAAGAGCCTGTCAGCCGTCTTGTCGTGTATTAAGCCCCCATGGCACTGTTCAACACACCTCAGAGGAAAGTGTCATAAAACAAACACTAATCTATGGT
Source organism: Labrus bergylta (assembly GCF_963930695.1). Taxonomy (NCBI): domain Eukaryota; kingdom Metazoa; phylum Chordata; class Actinopteri; order Labriformes; family Labridae; genus Labrus; species Labrus bergylta. Next base: position 18,007,688 of record NC_089202.1, read on the forward strand.
AGAACTTCTTTGCTTTCCTCTCGCTCTTTTCTGTGATTTGCTTCCTTTGCATTCAGGCTGCGTGAGCTCTTGTTTATGAACCATCAACTTCACAGTGAAGAGTGGGTTTAGGGAGCCTGGCAGCTACCCTTGTGTCTAGCCCAAAAATAAACTTTGTCAGTTGAAATGCTCTTTCCTGACATGAAATACTTGAAGAAAAAGGCAGAGTGGTGCACACTATCATGCTTTTTTAATGCCAGTGTACTCAAGGTGCTCACTGACATACCTGGGAAAACTTGGGCTAAAGGGAGTTTTTGATCAGCAGGCTGGGGGGAATGGCTGGGTCACTTTGGGTCTACTTACATTAATATAAGCAAGAAAACATGTGCGAATGATTGCCATTTCTTAAATGTGGACGGACACTACCTGAAATTCGGTATGTTTTGTAGTCATGTTAATATAGTCTGTGTCACGTTTCACTGTCGGAAATACAGATATTCACATAACACATCTCAAGAGGTAATTGTAACATTTAATTATGTTAACAGATGTTTAAAAAAAACACACACACGTCCTGAGTGACGAGAGTGACAAGGACTAAATTAAATCCAGATGTCTCATGAGTCTCATTGAGCCAAAAGTGTCTCAGGGGACTCATTAGACCTCCAACACAATTCAAACACTTTATGAAAGTGAAGTGGTGGCAAATTAGGGGCTGCAAGGAAGCGGCTGCAGGATTATGAGGTAAGAGGAACCGATGGAGGAGGGAGTGATGGAGCGGTGACTTACAGCTCCCCTTTAGCTAAGAAAGCAGAATGTTAGAGCCCACAGCCACATGACTCATAAATCTCAATTGTTTTCCTTGTGTTGTCCAATAAAATAAAGCCAACCCGGGGGCGGGTGGCTGTGAAGTGCTGAGGGGGCACTTTCCAAGCTCTGCTCTCATAGACCTTTGAAGTGTCAATAACAGGCAGCAGGAAATTCCTATCTCTGATTCCTGATTCTCTGTTATTGTTATTGTGGATGAGTGTGAGGGGACCTCTGACCCTGATATGTGTGGACAGACTGAGGGATGAACATGAGAAGGCAGATGGGCAGCCAGCCGACACTGATAATCATGATCTCTTGGGGAGTGGGGGGGGGGGGGGGGGGGGATGCCACCTATGCTGAGTCCATGTCCTGTTTCCTGCTTCAGATCTGGGGGACAAAAACAAACTCTTTTTTCCCAGCTGCTCAGCAAAAGCTTTTATCTGGAAGTCAGGGGCATTTTGAGGCCGCAAAGACTTTCTGATGTGATGTCTCTGTAGCTCACGAGGATGAGTCACTAACAACTATTGAAATAACATGATGAAATGAGATCCAAGATTAGTCACAGAGGAGTGCAAATCTGCTATGGACACACTTGGAATTATCCACAAATAGGCTGCAAGGAGGCGGAGCTTGAGTTGGGGGGTTTAAACTGGGACAAAAGTACACCAATCAATGATAATGTATTCTAAGAAAGAGCAGGAAAAGAGGATATACCGTGCATTAACACAAATCTGGCTAAAAGGAGTCACTCAAATGAGCGAGAGTGGGTATTAATGAACTTCATCGGGCCCAGTGAGCGTGACCGAGCAGAGGAAGAGATCATTCAGAAGAGTCGGGTGCTACGGTATGCCAGAGATGAACTCGCTGAAGAACTACAAAGGGCTCAGCTGTCCAGGGTGTTAGCAGCATTTAGGAGCTTCACAGTTTATGCTAAAGCCTGTCAGGAGACTGCAGGTACCCCAAGGCGCTGGCACATTAACATCCATGTTCAAATGTTAAGTGGATGGGAGGGGGGGGGGTGGGGGGAAGGCTGATTCAGCAGAAATATTACTGCAGGGTGAGGCCAAAGAGAGGACTATGGAAAGAGGTATGGAGAAGACAGAGCAGAGCTGAAAAGAAGTGTTTGGTGTGAAAAGGAGAGAACTTTTTTTTTTTTTTTTAAATGTGCTGATAAGGAAGACATGCAGCATTTGCTCTAATTACAGTTTTCACATGATAACGAGTAAAAAATAGTTGTTTTCTAGGTCTCAGCTGATTTATCTAATAGCAACGCTTTATTCCAGTGTTATCGAGTTAATCTCATCTTGAGAAATTAACTCGTTTTTGTTTTTTTAAGATATATTTTTTGGCCTTTTTTCCTTAATTAGATAGGACAGCTGAAGGTAGAGAGGAAACATTGGAGGTTAGAGTGGGGGGTGACATGCAGCAAAGGGCCGAGGTCGGATTCGAACCCACGGTCGCTGTGATCAGGGCCACAGCCTCTGTACATGGGGGTGTGCTAAATAGCCGATAGGCCATCCGGCGCCCCAATTTAGTTGTTTTATCAGGAAAACCAGCATAACAGCATAAATATGTCGAGATCACGGGAAAAATTAAGTCGATTAAAATGTATGGATGCATGACCGCTTAGGGCTTCCGTAGAGATCACTTGAACTCATTCTTCACAACGTACACTTCTCCAGTAAATACATGAAAATGACTGTAAATCAAATTACTTTCTTTCCTCTGTGGGTTTTTTTAAACCAACTGATTCACGCCTCCCCACCAGCCACTACTATTAAATTTCACACATCAACTCAGCTGAGTGTGGTGGATGACCCTGTCATCCACCACACTCAGCTGCTACCCATTCCTAACACGGTATATCGTATATATAGAGGACGGATATCAGTTACAGCAAGTCAGATGTTTGGGTTGCCTGGTGAGTCAAGAGTTAAGTCTATTTTGCCAGCATGCCTACAACCCTGCTTGTCTTCACTTGCCTTTCTAACTCATTTGAATTTCTTAATTGTTAATGTTAAGGTTACAGCTTCTCCAGTAAAAAAAAAAAAAAAAAAAAAAAGAACCACCCACTGTTTGCAGTCTTCCAATTTCCTCTCTTGGCTTTGGATTATCTTGTACTTAATAAGTTGTCTGAAGAAGTCTCATTTGGCTCTTCAAAGCGCTTATTTAGGTTTATTTTTGGATCATTTAAAAATCCAAAATCTGATCAGTGAGTTTTTCCTTTGCTCTGACCTCATGGTCAACTATATAAAATAAGCTTCTAGGGGCTGAACCCTGGATCTTTGGTTCCACTTTGAAGGGTTCAGGATTTTTGTTGTTATGCGCACGCTAACTTATCCAAGAATAAAAAGGGTTATACCAAGTTCATAATGCAAAAACTCTACTTCTAACACATAACTCACACCCCAAAAAATGAAAAAATACTCTGTAAATTAAATATTAAGGCTTTTCTCTATCCCATTTAAATGAACCAATAAATAAATAAATAAATATAGAGGTGCTTTTCCACTATCACAATATGAATGATCTTGATTAGTTCATTAGTAACGATTCATGAGGTATCGTAAGTCTTGAGGAGCCCCTGAAGGTTGTGGAGATACTGCAGGTCCACTTGACCTTTAACAATCACTTTAATCCCACAAGGAGATGTGTTACATTAGATTAAACGCAGGACAACCCAAGGAGAGACTGTAAATAAAAGATAGCTTATGATATATCCTCGGGGTCCGAGCGTTCAAGAAACTACATTAGGTACGGTGTTTTGATGAAGAAAAATTAAATCAGCATGTCGAGCCCATGGCAACAACTCCTGAATGTGGGTCTTTGTGATGATTGGGTTTCATCCAGCAACATTCACTCGGTGTATTTTAGTGTCCTATGGTGTGGGAGTAGAAGCGCGTATTAATCAGCAGCCAGCCACCCTCCATGAGCCGCTGTGCAGCTTCCTACGCTTTGGAACAGGATGAGAGATGGAGGTTAAATGTATGAATTTTGGGTTGAGGGTGTTACTGTTCAGTAGTGGCGACACAAAAATGTTGCCAAAAGCAACAGGCGCGATTTAATGATGCTGAAAACAGTACAGTAAAAATCTGATGGTGATTTAACTCTATGGGTTATTCCCCCATCAAACTTGATGGAGGGGCGGGGGACATGGGCCAAAAAAGAACCAATTCCATTTCGCTGGATCCAATTCATGAAGCAACTGTTAAATGAGTTTGAATTAAGTTAATCTGAACTGTTTTTCTGCCATAATAATGATCAAATTTGAGTCAAACCCGAAATTTGTACATTTTTGAAACCAAAAATGTACAAATTTGGACTGTGGATGCAATTTCGAAGAACATAATAAATGCATTGCTAAGATGATGGCGCTTCAGCTCGGCCCTAACATGTTTTTAGACTTAAGTCAATTATGTCTTTACAGGGGGTCTCATTTGACCTTTTCAGACAAGTTGTAGTTTCAACTTGTGTTGGATGCAATCAATCTAATTTCTCTTCATGTATAACAAGTTGAGTCAGGTTTCAATGTAGTAACCTCTGTTACCAAAGTGGCAAGAGAAAAAGAGAAAAAGTTCTGATCCAACCAAATCTTTTGACATCCCATATCAAACTGCAGAAACCACGTCAGCCTTTAAAAACCGTATGTCCACCAGGATGTTGTGGCCAAAAGAGAGAAAGGCAAAAAAGAAAAAGAGGAAAACACCAAACAGGTGGATGACATAGAAATGAACAAATCTGCAGAAGACAAAACAGAACAGAGTACTGAGCGGATTGATTTCAAGAGTGGTGAATAGAAAAGAAAAAGGCCAATGCTTTGACCAGTAAAAAATCTCAAGCAGGTTCTGGAAGGATCACAGCCATCCCTTACAACTAAAATAACTTCACTATTATTGGAAAAAGTTTGGTTTAGTGTGATCACAACAGCTGAGAAGTCCCATTTTAAGCTCCATTTTCACCCTTGCTCTTGAAGAATTTCCAATGGTAGAGTAAAAACAAGAAGGGACTATTTTTTTAAGTGGAAGAAAATAACCCATTTGAAATGTATAATGTATAATATCATATCCTCAGCAAATTTAATTTCAAATTTTTGATATCTTAGAAAGTATCTGAGACCCAGATCTTCGTTTATAATGAAAGAGCTGTACAGGGCTGACATACGACCTCTAACAAAGCCGCCTGACTTGTATTCTCTCCTATGTACTCCGACAGATGTCTATACTGTCACCATTAGAATCTGAGCTGACAAACATCACGATGTGAGAGAGCCATGATTACAGTGTAGAGTATGATGCCAGTGAATGAATCAACATGGCCTCTAACCTGCTATGCTAGCAGTGTGTGCTAACATGAGTGCTGTTTGCTAGGGTATCCATCTGTTTCCCCGGGCAGGAGGATGATGGGACACGTGAAAATTAATGTCTCTTCCTCTCTTTCGACCACAAAAGTACAGCAGAAAAGTAGAACAGTATTTCAATACAGTAGAGGAGCCTGAAAACCAAACTGGCAGATGAAAGAGCAGAAGCAAAGGAGTGAGTTAAAATAGACCGACAGAAAGAGTAAGGAAGTCGAGCAGATGGGGAGAGAGCAGATGTAAAATTCATAAAAAAAAATGTCTGTGAGGAGAAATGTAATCGAACTGGAAGGCTGGAGGAGGAGACTGAAGATGAGTCCTACAAACAGAAATCTGAGACTCCCCTTCGCTCAGGCTTGCTATAAATTATTAACACAAGCTCTGAACAAATGAGTTCAGCACACAGGGAGGGGGGGGGGAGATGAATCGCCCAGTGTGAGTCCCCCCAGATAACCTCCAAAAATGGACCAGAAGTGTCAGAGCCCACACATGCATGAACCAGAAGCTATCAACCAAAGGTCATGGCTTTTAAAAAAACGAGAGATGTCTTCTGGTCGTGTTTTTTCCGGCAAACACTCTATTTTACAAGCGCTTGCTAAACCTGCAAATGTAATCAAACCTTGAGATCATTTACAAACTCACTAAACATGTCAAAGTAAAGGGTGGAGAATGGACTATGAAATGACAACAGAGTGTAGCTCGGAGGGTGCATATAAGAGTTTAGAAAGAGTCAAGTGCAAACAAAGGAATGTTAATGCTCTGCAGTGTTGTGGGGATTTGCATAAAAGCCATATTATTCTGAGTCACAACACTGAATGAATTTTCTTGTCGTCGTTTGCAGCAAAAGAAAAGAACAATCGGAACTTTCTGAAATATAGTTAAATTCTTAGCACAATCAAAAAAATAACGACTGAAATGAAAACAAAGTAATGAGAATCAACCTCCAGATGCATTTAGTATCACTCCAGCACAAATTTCCAGAATAGAAACTCCCCCAATGTCAGCCTGTGTGTGTCCGCCTGTGCCCTAAAATACTCCAAAGTATGTTTTGGTTTGGGCTTTTCTGCTCTGTTAGCTCCTTTAGCTCTGTTAGCACTGGAAGCTCACTCATGTGTCCACTTCCCCGCACAGAGACACAGCCCCATCCTGGCTAACAGACCGTATGTGTAGAGAGAAAACCAAGCCACAACTTCTGGTGATGACAAATGAAGCCACGTACAAAATACAGCCATAAGTGTCCGCTTGAGTTTGGCTCCCAAGAAAAAAACATTTATTCCAGTGTTATAATGTCCATTTCACAGCAGAAATTAACATGTTTACAGCGTGATACAAAATAAAATGTTGAGCTGATTTCTTCATTGCTGAAAATTTTGCTGGGGTTGATTCTTTTTACAAACCAATCTGTTTTGATTTGATTTTAGATACAAATTTTACATAATTAGAGGGCATGGCTGATTCGACTGACAAGTAGACATTTTGTGACTTTTAGCTGGAGGTTTAAGACCCCGTTGGTAGAGTCAGCATTTCCAACATGGTGACTGTCATCACCAGGCTTCATAGCACCTCTTCAGAAACTACATCCGTGTTTTATACGGTTGAAGATTAAAAAAGACACAGAGGAATGGCTCAAGCACAATGAAGAGCTCCACTTTTGGTGAATTTATTCGTTATCACTGAAGAATTCAACTTTCAAGATCGGCACGCTTCATCTCAGAGCTTCAAAGAAGACCAGCGGTTCTCAACTGGTGGTGACCCAAATTTCTGATATTTTTCAACCAATCAGATTCATTTAATGAGAAACTGTGCAGTTAGGACCTCAGAGGGTACAAAGTATGTGACAAAGGAAAGAAAGCACACCTTCACAACCAACTTTTGGGTCCTGACCAACCAGAAACAAACCACAGCATTAAACAACTTATGAAGAAAGCTGAGGTCAAAGTGTCACATTATAACAGACATTTCTTAAGACATACTGTATTTAAGTTGATGCAATGCTTTCAAAAACAACTCTGATTCCTTCTTGGAAATGTACCAGTCCAAATGGATTATCATAAACGGACAGTCATAATGTAACACAATGGGTGAATAATTACTAATGGTTGCTAGACTTGCCAGAGAACCAATCCGAATGAGCTAATTACCCATCACCTTCTTACTAATTTAAATGATACACTGATATTGTTATCTGATTCAAAGGTCGTACAAAGGGCAGATGATACGACATCATTGTCAGACAGGAAAGCATTCATTTATGACAGTGATTTAAAAAACTTGCAGCAGATGTGTCCAGCAGCACTGTAGATAACAGAAATAATTGGTCCTTCTTGTCAATCAGGCTCTTCCTGTCCCCTTACAGTCCAACATCTTTTCTAATTAAAATAAAACACTCATGGCATTTTTGCACCATCTGCAATTTCCATCTCCCCGTAGTATCTCTTGAGCAAACCTTCCAGTAATGAAATGAATATCAATTTTCTAACTATGATTCCATTCACATTTTATATAGCCATCCCACTGTCCCTTGCTCCAACAGCAAATATCTCCCCATCTTGTTCAATTACAGGAAGATGGTCAGATTGCAAACCATTTTTTCATTATTACAGCTTATCGGGTCTTAAGACCAGAATACAATGCCATACAAGAGTAATGGCATCCAACATGTTTTACCTGTAAGACACATGTATCAGAGTTTGCTGTAAGCATTGGCTCCCTACCAATAAATATTTCATGCAGATTATATTACATTATCATTGTTTTTAACTCAGTGGTTTTGACTGGATGAAGTTTTTTTTTTTTTGCAAATTGGGACTTGCATCTCATGGACTTTGCCAAAGAGAATTGAAGAGTTAGAAAGTACCTAGCCCCATAGCGGGGTCTTTTTTAGGGACAGATCTTCTACCCCAGAACTACATTTTTTCTACCCTGGTTGATTTGGTGCAAACGCACTTAGTTCTTTAAAAAGACCACAGTTCTGGGGAATGGTACCTCAGGTAGAAACGGACTATAGAATTGAAACATAAAGGTCCCCTAGCCAACTGTGTTCAACCACAAGGCATACATAAACACACACAAACAAACATGCATACCATATTGCTTACATGTGTTCCAGCCTCCTGCTGCTTTATTTTGCTGGGCCTGACTCTTTAGCTAATGGTCACTGCAGAATTAATTGCAACCATTCGTCTCATTTTATGTGGAAACTACAACAACAGCACATCTTCCACATTCACTAACACACACACATATTTGCTCTATTCGCCCTCTCAAGATGGGTCTGGTATTCATTTAACTTCACTTAACTTTTTTTCCATGAGCTTAAGTCGTTGTTTGAGAGCAAGAACGCCTGGAAAAAACAGGGTCCACAGAGGCTTTATATCTCACTGTGCTGCTTTCAGCGTTCTGACAACTGCTGAATAATAACTTTAAAAAAATCAAAGAACAAGAATGGCTTCTTGTTTCCCTCCTTGAAGGAAAACTAAGGTTTATTACAGCAGAGCTTTGTGTTTTTGTAAAGTTGGAAGAAAAGGCCCAACGGGAAACAAGCACCATTGGTCACACAATAGTCTGAAGGTGTACAACTAACAGCTGAGCTAGTGGAAGATAACTCGTGTGGAAGGTTAAACTTTTTTTCAATAGGAGATGCGTCTATGGTGTCACCAAGTAGTTTAAGCAGAGTGGCTCTGATTCTTCACTTTACAAACTCTCCGCATTAGCCCTTTTTTAAAAGTGCCGTAACTAACCTAAGAGATCGCAGCATCTTTGTTCATTCATATTGGTTCAGTAAAGGCGTAATCTTGGTGTCCTAGTCTTTTGATTTCACATTGGTTTTTTGAACCACCAACAGGGGGATTGGGCACGAATGTAAGGTTAATCTCAGAGACCCCAGAGAGCGCAAAAGCACAAAGAAATGAAAGTCTATAATGACTTTCCTTACAAATGCCATTTATTAGGCAAAAATCTGAACACTGTATTTTGAAATGTTTTGTGCGATTTTGAAGCAGAGTTAACCAGAATCTTTCCCTCTTCAGGCTCAGACTAAAGCACAACAATTTTTGGATGATTTCTTTCTTTGTTTTTGGATGCAGCAGAGCAGAACGTTTAGCAACCATTAAGCTGCAGGTTTACTGCTCAATGAATTCAAGTATCTAAGTGGCTTACACTAATTAAACTCCTTTCCTTGGTGTCTCTTACACTCTGGAGTTATGCAGCTTTAGGCCTCTAAGATTTGCTAATGACTAAGTAAAAATAAACTTACCACAAACCTGTGATTAGTTTAAGTACTTCCATGATTTTCACAAACACCAAATCTCCAACTGATTGAGGATAAACATTTTGATAGACTGAAATTCATTTAATTTAGTTGAAATTCAGCAATCCAGCTAATCCTCACATCTTAGACGTACTGTCCTTTGTCAGTTTCTTTATTAGGTCCATAATTAACATCAGAGAATGATCCGGTTTTGCAAAGATTTTTTCCTTGAGAGCCAATTCATGTCTGGGTCTTTCACAGATTTCTTTATAAACAGTCACATCACTGTCATTTCCAATGTCATTGCTCCCCATTGTGTTTCTGGAGATCACAGCAGGCATCATTACCGGAAAGCTGATGAACTGACTCACATCTTCTGGGGGAACGTTTGTTAGCAGCGAGTTTCCATTCTGATGGTGGGCCAAATTAACTCTGATGAATTGGGCTTTCAGTACAGTTAGCACATAAAAAGTCTAATTAGATCATTTGCATGACTCAGAAGCAGCTCAGTTTGATCACATGGGATAAAGGTAGACACTGATGTGTCTCAGATATGGTTCAGATTGCTCTACTTTTGGCTGATTGGTTGCTTGATTTGTGCGCTCTTATTACAAATCTTTTCATAGCTTTTACAGCTCTGTAATCTGTGTACGCTTTACTGCAAATGGGATGCATGCTGGCCCTTGTGCTTATGATGATACTCCAAGGTAGTCAACAATGCAACTTTTGCTTCGCATCACATTTATGGTTATTGACTTTAGGGTCAAAGTCCGGCGTGGGAACTGTGGTGCATTCGACTAAACGCCTATGTGCCAGTTTGGGTTTAAGGTTTATACATGGAAGAGTAAATCGATCCCAAACCGAATTATCTCGGTGTGTTGGTCCCACTTCCAGAAATTCAACTTCATAGAATTTCAGTCGGACTAAGATGTTTGCATACTTGACTTTTTCTGACTGGCAGATGAAATTGAGGAAATGGTCGGATACCAATTCCATATTTAAGTTTCATATACGCCCAATATGACACTGGTATCAGTTCAATGTAAGCTGGAATTCAGCCCATGTTTCATACAAACGAAACCTCAAGTGAGAAAACTTGTTTTCTGCTGTCAGAAAGCTGTCACGGTTTGTAACTAACACTAACATCTTGGCTTCTCCAACAACCACTTCAGTCACTTCTGAAACTGGACAGCTAGTTCCACCCATTTCCTGTTATCTTGACACGCCAAAAACACTACTCTGAATAAAAAGACAAAAGGAGAAGTAAAACTCATGTCTTATTAATGGTTTGTTATGTCAAAGTAAAGAAGTTGATACATTTAGAGATTATAAGTGAACAATTAGCTGTTACCAAGGATGTTAATATTCAAATAGACCCCCAATTCACAATTCAATTATTCAAGATTTTAATGTTTTTGTTTTTTGTGATGTGAAGGGTTTGACTGTACTCTTTAAGCAAAGGGTTGATAAAAAGCACCCAAAAGCAACTCTGAAATGTTCCAACTTTGACAGCTGTCTCCTGCAATAGTGGGATTTTGAGTGTTATTTCATGGAGGACTGACAGTTCATTTTGGACTCTCTTTGCTTCTCCACAGTCAGGAGGATAAATATCCATGAGATTTTGAAGGCAGGCTCCTTTATACTAAAAAAGGAATCGAATGCACCAATTTATTTCAAATACGGCTGCCTCATTCAAGAGCCTGTCACCTTAACTTCTCATCCAATAATGTTTAGCATGCAGGTTGTTTTTTGCAGTCTTCAGTAAACCATTAATTTTGTCTTTTCCTTCCACTGACCGTTTTATGGACGTTATAAAAATCAAAAAGGATTCCATACGGCTCGATAAAGAGCACCGAGCATTGTTGCAGCTGTTTGATTTGGGACTTAATTGTGAAAATAATGAACAAATACACCCAGGTCTGGCTTAAAAGCTCTTGTAAGCATTCAGCTAATTAATGACTATTTGCTCACTGATGCTGATGAAGGAGAAAATCCCCGGGGAGACACATTCTTAGCTCAACCCACAGAGAGAGTGAGACAACGCGGTGCTGACCATGAAAACGGCCTGGTGAGCTTTCACATGAAGCTCCTGTCCTCAGACAAAAAAATAAAATAAAAGGACAAGATCCTGGCCAACAAAGGCTGCTACATAAAAGATGATGTTGTCCTACCTAGGGGTCTGCGTAAATTGTGGGCCAAAACATCTTGACAGCATTATTCAGCCATCTCTGAAAGTAGGCTGAAACCATGTCACAACACAATCACAACAATGCAGACAGGCCGATGTGCAACGACAGTAAGCCGGGGAGCTCACAGTGGCTCTCAAGTGATGCAGAGGAGGGGGGAGCTGGCAAGAGTGGTGGTGATAAACATGCCTGGAAGGGGATGGGGAGGGGGGAGAAATCAAGAAGAAGCAGGGCCAAAGAAATAAAGAGAAAGAGAAGGCGTGGAAGATAAAAAAAAAAGAAGTAAAACTAGGACTAAACAAAAGACAAGTAACAAGTGAGGAGAAGTGGAAGAAATATGGGGACTAGTCAAGACCCCCCCAGCCCACTCTAATGTCTCCACATTACCCCATAAACACGCATGTTGTTTCTGACCAATTAGGCACACATAAAAGCAGGGGGCTGGAACTCAGCTGGGGGCTCAGATAGTCTGCTGGTTACATCTAGGCCATTGTCCCTCTCTCTCTCTGCCTCTCTCTCTCTCTCTCTCTCTCTCTCTCTCTCTCTCCACTTCTTCTCCTATTTGTTGAATCCACCCGAGCAGTGAGCGGGTGCAGGGGGGAGGACGATTTCATTCGGCACCCAGGACCAAAGGATGTCAAGCAGAGCCTGCAGCAAACAAGACCATCCCAGCACCTTTCATCTTCGGCACTTTCTTCATCTGGAGCAAACACACGCACGCACGCACACACCAACCCACCCACACATAACACACAATAAAATCATACAGTAAAGGCTGAGAGCGTGTGTGCCATGCGGAAGCTGGAAAAACATTGATTCATAGAGACAGTCACAAAGGCTGCTTCTCACCCAGCCTCCTTCTATAGCACGGCTGCTCTAATCTAAATGTTTTCAACTGTTAGTTGATGATTTTAGTCAATATTCTTGTCAGCGCTAGTTTATGATATTAAAATGAACATTCTTGAGGCATCTGAAAATGATTTGATCTCAAGGGTTGAGAAAGATTGTTTTACATGACACTGAAACATTTTCTGTTACAGAGAATTGCGGAATTTCCTAATTTAGCTGATGCAATGTCAGTGTTACAAAGACACCTTGCATAAAGCACGTGGTCTGTTAGCAACAATGCTTGCATGCTCCGTGCTCCTTCAAAAGCCACGCCCCTCACTTACATGCACGAGCGCCATTGGTCCAAAAGCGGACCTCAGCTCATCGCTTGCATTGAGTAGAAACTTCGTCTCATGTCTACTTCAGCGGTAAGTAAACACTAAACTTTATCATAAAATGTTAAAAAAAAAAAAAAGCATGACTATATTACTACTCACAACAGCCTTGTGCAGACAAGGGGTTGAGAATGAGCAAGGAGACAGGGAGCATGATTGGTTCATCAGATTGGTACCTCATGTCAGACATTGGTCGAAGTTTTTAAAGGCTTACAACTGCTACAGGTGACTGATTTTGGGGGCGGCAGAGGCTCACTCTGTAGGGACTTGGGGTTGGGAATCGAAGGGTCCTGAGCACTGCCGAGATGCCCTTGAGCAAGGCACCGAACGACCAAAACTTCTCTGCAGCGAGATCCTGTTTGTGCATGTTTGTGTAGCATGTTCATTAAACCGAGTGTAAAACTGAATTTCCCCCTCGCAGGATTAATAAAAGATATATTAAATTACATTTTCTTTGTTCCTGTTTCAGAGCACATGAGTTATTAATTTCTGTCAGGACCTAAAAAGTGTATCTGGAGAAAATGACCAACCCTGCCTTCATAATGCGCCTAAAAAAAACAATGGGTGATGTCACTGAGACGACGTCCATGTTTTATACAGTCTACCGCTTGAACTTGGGTCAGAGCTTTGAACGAGCTCACTATCCAACAATGTAGTGTTGCAGTGTTTTGAGAGACAACGTGGCAATGTTGCATAAAAACAGATTCTTTATCAACGCAGTGCAGAGACCACAGTACACAGCGTGTTTCACAAACCCTTGTTCTTGAACCGGAGCTTATCTGGAGACTTTCTGCTGACTACTGTAATTTATCAATCCATGGAAAACATGCTCCTCACTGTTTCTGCAGTACATCCACACACCTCTCTGTTACTCACACACAGGAGACACTCTCTTCCTATCTTCAACCTGTCAGACTCTTTAATGGATAACTGACACCTTCTTCAAGGCATGACAAGCAGATGTGGCTAAAAGACACTAAATGTTGAAGATTACAGATGTCGTGTGAGGATTTTTTTTCACGCGGCAAGCCAAACAATGGAACTTCGCAGACTGAGAATCTTTTCATCAACTAACTTTGGGACGGCTATAACGGGTCAGCCCTCTCCAACCATGTCAGTTAGATCAGTGTGGGTTATGGCGTGAAACCACGGACATTAGCTTGTGTTTACTTGTGAGTGTGAGTGATCTGCAGGCTTGAGGAGAACAGTGGTGAACGTTCCCTGTTATTTTTACTCTATCGAAAAACTCATTTCCCAACAGGAACATGAGAGCATCCAGTCAAGAATGAGCGTGTGTTTTTTTTTTTTCCTTCTCCCCGAGTAATCACAGGCCTTCTGAAGTCTGGATTACGAGGTACACACACACAATGACCCCATTATGTCAGCAGTGGCATTAACTCAAGATAAATATGCTTCCAGGGAACTCAGTGCAAGATCACAGCATCACAAGAGGGGGACTGACGGTGTAAAGACAATATTTTCAGAGAGTGGGGCTGATGAAATCTGAGAAAAACGGAAATTTACTTTCAGGAAAAAAAAAAAAAAAAAAAAAAAAAATCTCCTTGTGCCCTGCCGAGAGCGTTGAAGAAGATGGTCAAACTGTTCAGGTCCAGGACATGACCCTCTCTGCTGCTGACGCAACACACGCAGCCTTTGGTAAACACAGACTCGTACAGGGGGGTTTGCATTTGTACAAGTACAGCAAACAAACAGACTGATTTAGAGACTGTACAAATATGGAAATGCAAACAAAAAAAAGAAGGAGTTTCAGGGAAAAACTGGAGTTCTATTGTGCAATGAAGGAAAAACATCTGCTAACTGTTGACTACAGGCCACGTCATTGGGAAAAGAAAAGCTTTCAAGTTGTGTGTGTGCGTGACTGTAAAACTGCTGGGGAACATTTACCATGGTCACATGCAACACCATGCACACACACACACACACACACACACACACACTTACAAAATCCAGCACATGAACATGACCCCCCTGTTGTTAAATTCTGGGGCAAAAGGACCGTACTGGTCTCTCAAGAGAGAAGACACTTAAAGGTTTTTTATGTGTTCAAGATGTGATGTAATTCTCCACTTCCCTCCCTGGCCAACATATGCGCGCACGCGCACACACACGCACGCACGCACGCACACACACACACACACACACACACACACACACACACACACACACACACACACACACACACACACACACACACACACACACACACACACACACACACACACACACACACACACACACACACACACACACACACACACACACACACACACACGCACACACACGCACATAAGGAGTACACAAAGAAGCACACACCAAAATAAACAAATATGCCAGAACAAAGTGGTCTATGAGCATCTTGCAATTCCATCTACAAAGAGCAAAGAGTTGTGTATGAATGCACTTGGACAAGAGGTATGTGCACACAAACACTGAAAACACACACACACCTCGCAAAATGCGTGCCTCAACGGAGAAACATACCCTTAAGCTAGTGCCCCAACCACAGAGGGAATGCAGGGAGAAAACTGCCGTGAATGCAAAAAAGAAGGTTAGCTTACATCTCCCCCCTCTTTTACTCACATACTTCCTTTTCCGCCCCTTATCTCACCCGATCACCTACTTCCTGCAGTGACTGCCTGAAGGGGGAAAGACCTGCTATTGTATGGCCCAATCATCTTTTATCACCCACTGAACAATAAGCTCCTCTGCTGGGCTGTGAAGTCTCTACCTGACGTTTCTCTCTGTCTTCCTGCGACTCTGTGAAACACAAGATTTCCTGGATGCGGAGAGGAGGTCACTGCAGAGGTCACCCCGCAATCCTGCAGGAGAGAGGGTGCGTGTTTGCTTAAGGGGACAGAAAATGGGGGGGATGACTAAGAAGGAAAGGATCGATACTGGAGCCACTAGTAAGCAAGATTGTCATTGGTCGACACCAGGTCAGCAAGTTGACACTGAAGTGTTGCAGCAGACAGTTTCAGCTTAGAGGTGCAGCAGTTCTCACAGCTCGACTTTGACGACCTTAAAACAGCCAGAAAATAAGCTTTTTAAAATTAAAGCTTTTCAAAAGTAGTAAAAAAATATTTTCAGAAACCAGAGGCTACATAACAGGTGTCAAATGACGCTCTCAAGACCTATTCAGCAAGCAGAATACACCGAAAGTGACAACGTCAGCGGCTTTAAACATGGATCACATTATCCAAAATAAGGTTGTATAAACCTGTTATTGTCTTGGCTTCAGCATTCATTCATTTGTATTAAATGGTCTAAATAAACAGGCTCTTTTTCAATATTTTATTGGTCTTGGTCTTGGGTACGGTTGTCACGGTAACAGACTTTTAAACTTTGGTAAAATGATCGTAAAAATCAGAAGTTATCAAAATCTGTTTGGATTCCACGGCGACAAAAATAAAAGTCAAAGGCAACCCAATTGGTTAATTGCTTGTTTTCAATCAACAAAATTGCAAGCAAACTCCTGAGCAATGTCTAAATTGCCCAAATACATTGACAATGTTTTGGTACCCAAATGTTGCCAATGTATTTGTGTTATTTAATATAAACAGTGTCCTCTGCTCTGCGTCTGTTGGTGAGACATAAACGTGACTTCATGCAGCTTTCTGAGAAGCCAAAAGGACTGAAGAAACCTGTGAATTTCAAATGTATTACCGCTGCTTTCTCTCTCGTTTGCTCACGGCAACTTTGGGATTAAATATGACTGATGGTCTGTCGTTCTTCGAGGCTGTCGGTTCTATCGGTCATTAGAATCGTTGCTCTGGAGAGGTATTGTTTTGAATTCAATTTAGACAACCGTATTCTGAAGAGAGGACACCCACTGGTGGTCCAGTCATCCTGTTATATAGTGTTTAATATGTCCTTCACTGATACGTATGTTGTGATCGTTCGTGGCCCATCAATAAGCCCTTTGTCTGCAGGCAGGTGAAGAGGAGACAGCAAAAATGGGAAACCTGCAAGTTTTGCTCTTGCGTCTAACAGCACTAAAGTTATGGCCTGAACTATTCTCATTTTTTCCTCTTCTTGACACTGTGACCGTTGCACATGCACACATCAGAGAGTTGATGTTGAAACATCATATTACCCCATCAGATATCGCACAGTACAGTAACTGTGTGAGAAGGAGAAAGTGTTAGGAAACAGAAAGATTTAGTAAAAGTACAACACCAGGTGTTACACTCGTCCCCGCCTAACGCTCTATTATTGGCCTCTAATCATTTTGACAACCCTCAAGTGACCCTGTCATTGCAAGATCTTTAAGTAGTAAAGACGCAGAGCTGGACTTTCTGGCACATCCCCCCCCCCAACTACCAAGGTGCATGAAGAGTGAAAGGCTTGAAGAGGCCAAAAAAAGCTCCACCGACGTGTTTCAGCTCGAAGCCTTCATCAGGGTCATCAGCTGTGCAAAGACATCCCTGATGAAGGCCTCGAGCTGAAACACGTCGGTCTGATAAAGTTAATAAAGTTGATCTTCATACTACAAGTGTCGCTGGAGCCCTCACCAATAACCTGAAGTAGTCCTGTGTAAAACCCAACAAAAGCCTACAGTGTACATGTCATGTCAGAAAACCCTTTTTCTTGCGTGTCTGCGATGACCCGCATCACTGCCAGACAACATTGACAAAGTTGAAGTTATCTGCCCCAGCTGCCATTGACTAACACAATGTATCAATACCCAGCGGGTCCGGGCGGCTCACTCCCCCGCACAAACAGACCAAAGACAATGCCGGGTTCATGCTCCAAACGCCAGCCGCTGACATTTGCACAGCGTCCACAGAGGAGAGGAAGAGCACAAATGTCCCCACTCTGCGGGAGCGCTCGCTGATTGTAAGCCTTTTCTTAAGACTTTGTTCATCTTCTGTTTCTTTCTTCTGGGCACAGCGGGCAGCCATTTTCCTGGCTCAGACTGAAGGTTGTTTGGCACACCTGGTTCGTGGCAGTAGACAGCAGGGGAACGAGGGGTGGAGGGAGGTCACGGTGCTCACAGCCGGCCAGGAGGCGCCGGCTTAACAGCGTCATTCTATTCAGACGGACACCCGGATCACTGCTCATTACCTCTGTAAGGGGATTTCAGGTCCGGATACAAGCTCACCTATTTCTAGAGCTTTGTGCAACGTGTGTGTGTGTGTGTTTCTGTGTGTGTAGATTGTGAAATGTGGCATTCAGTAAGTAAAGCATGGCCTAATGATGTCAGACTTTTCTTCATTAAGTTATACTCTCTGCAGTGTAAAAGAAATACTTAATATTTCATGTTCAAACAGAGATTTTGCCAAAAGAGATTATGCTCAAATTAACTTGAGTTTAAAATTCATCCTGCTTTGAGACTCAAAGGCAAATAAAATGTAAATTTATATCCATTTCCTAATTTGTTCTTTATGAGAAATATAGCTTTTATGAATAAAGGGTGGAGATGCTCTTAAGCGCACTCATTATAGCAGCATATATATATATTTTTTTACATCGCGTCATACCTCAAGAGATCCTCTTGAAAGTCTCCCACTGTGAGGAGCGTAATGTGAACAGCCAGGTCAGGAGAATATTCCAGAGCAGTCCTCCCGAAATGATCTAGATATTTTCAGGAGTGCGGATGTGTAAACGTTTTTTGTAAATTCCGCCACCAGAGGGCTCTCAGTCAAAACAATAGCGGAGGATGACATCGAGGCTGGCGGGGGACTCATGGGAGAGATTCTCCCTGCTACTCCAACCCCGACGAAAACGGAATCAGAGTTGACCGTAGTCAAGACGAACGGGCGAAACCGACCTGAGGAAGAGGATATGTTTACTGACGATGTAGCCAAGAATAATTGACATAATGTTTTTAATCACAGCAGCACATACAGCTACAGTACGGCAGCTTTCAGTTAGAGTGTCTTCATTATGTGGCGGTCTTAGATGTAAGACCCGGTGCTTCCATGGCAACGATAAACATGGTGGCAGCCACGACAAAACATGTCCTGTTACAACTCTAAAATGAAGGATTTCTCTGGCTTTGATAACTGTTGGATATATTTGAGGTAATGCCATAGGTTTAGTCAACATTTTAATGTAAAATTCAATAAAATTCTACATTATTGTAGGAAAACTTCCGAGAAATTGTTTTCTAAGAAGACAAAACTGCTCTATGGCTGCTGTGTTTTGGCTGAACATGTCCTCTGGCTTCTCTAAAAATAAATATGACCTAGTTAAAAAGAAAAATATTTAACTACAAATCGTCGGATTTCCTACATTTCTAGCGTTAACGATTCTATAAATTGTTTGAATCTATAAATACGAATGTAGAGTTTGGTTTGCTTTGAACAAAATGAAACTAAAATATGATAATAACCGGGGTTTCCTGTTTAAACTTTCTTTTTTACATCTTCCTGCAGCTGTTCACTGATCTAAAAGCTGAAAGCAGGTGTGTGTTTTGTGTTGCAGTACATTAGGAAGTCTATCTGTGAAGTAAAAAGCACCCTGATGATGGTTGAAACAAACAGTCTCTTAAAGCTTTATGCTTCTTTTGTTACAGTTTTAAGGTCTCTTTGGATTAAAATGCGTCCTAAGCCTCTGTTTAGAAAACATCCTCTTTTCTTTTTCCAAACAGCATCCCCTGTGCTTTCAAGATGCTGCTTATCACTCTGGATTACACACACACACACACACACACACACACACACACACACACACACACACACACACACACACACACACACACACACACACACACACACACACACACACACACACACACACACACACACACACACACACACACACACACACACACACACACACACACACACACACACACACACACACACACACACACACAACACACACACACACACACACACACACACACACCGCTGACCATTAAACAGACTCGCTTTAAGACAAAACAGATGTACCTCATTTGATTTTTTTTTTTTTATCTACACAGTGAAGCAGGTGGGCTTCAGCGCTGGATGGATAAACACAGTGACAAGCCTTCCAACTGAAACTGTCAGAGTCTGAATTCTTCCCCAAGCACCTAAATAATCATCCTGATAAACCATCAAGTACACACAAACACAAACACACACACACACACACACACACACAGAGAGTTAGCAGACACAGTCACAGGACAAAGAAGGCCTGAAGTCTTTTATTGCTCCGCTGGAGGAGGCTCTAACCTCGAGAGGCTGCAGCGTCTGTCCTCTCACTGCACCACTCTCAGCTGTCACATCTTCTCTAGGGCTGCACACAACTCACAATGTTGTCATTTGATTGGGATTGGGCTGTTTGATTTAAAAAAAAAAAAAAAACTCCTTGATGATTATTATTATTATTATTAACGCTAGGGGTGTAAATCTCCAGTTTATTCACGATGTGATACAGTAATGATCCCGTCTTCTGTCCTCTTTTGCTTTTTTCTCTGACCACCACCGGGATAGGACTGTGGATAGAGTTGGAAATCAGAGAGAGAGAGAGAGAGAGAGAGAGATCAGGGAATGACATGCGGGAAAGGAGCCACAGGTCAGATTCGAAACCGGGCCGCCCGCTTGGAGGACTACAGCCTCTGAACATGGGGTACGTACAGTAACCAATAGGCTACCAGTGCCCCATTCACATGTGGACTTGAATAGGGTTGCTTTTTTCGCCCTTCATACTTTCTCTAGCTCTATAAAAGTAGCATTTTGAATAGCTGATGTGTAGTTTCGTATGACATTATGGGATTTACTTTATTTTTGTTGATAAAGTGGCTCCTTTCTAGCATGACATCTCTCTCTCTCTCCTCCTCCTGATTCATAAACACAGCAGGAATACAATCCCTTAAAAAAGGCTAGTACTTAAAAATAAGCTAGTTTAAGGCCACTCCATATGTCTGATAGTGATGTAAATATTACGGATTTGAAATGCTGAGTTTGTTTATTTGAAAAGGAAGAGTGCACTATGAATAATTCAACCCCTGGTAACACACTTGTGATCATTTTGGTTGTAATGTTTCATGTTTTTTGGATTTTTCTGTGAAACAGATTAAAAGCCAAAAGGTCCCGATCTGGATATCAAAAAGTGAGTCCCCTTAGGGTCTTCCCAACGGATGATCCCACTCAGACCTGATCTTTTTATTGGTAACAGGCTCTATATTCAGCGTATGCCCTCATCTGGCTGCACAGACATAACTCTATTAAAAAATTCAGCAGCCAGGGGACAGAGCAAACCTCCCGCTTCATCCGGTCCGTCTTTAAATTAATACTTCTCTTCTGATGTCTGTGATGATGTGCTGACCAGAAGAAGAGGGTCACATGGAGGTACAGAACTCCTCTGATGTCCTCTTTGCTCTGCGTCTTCTGGTTTGTTTGGCCGTGCTCCTTCTGCATGCCCCATCTAGTATTTTTGTTACAGCACGCCAAGTTCAAACCTTAGTGAACGTAGAGGACAAAGCAGCAACGTGTGTTTATGCAGAAAGGCCACGCGCCCCCCCCTCCACCCCTCCACCCCTCCACTCCTCCACTCCCCTGTTGCTTCAGGCCCAAATTTTTGTGGTTGCGATTCCCTGCTATCCATCCTTTTATGCCGGGGCCAACGAGGCAGCAACACAGTCGTGCAGGCGACTCACTGAGCCATGACATCACAGAATTACAAATAGGAAGCTGTTTGAAAATGACTCTCATCTTCATCCTGCTGAGGACTTTTGGAGGAGAATGAACTACCTACTGGCGGGGCGCCGCTGGAATAGGCAAACAGCACCCAGGCAACTTTGGCAGGATCTGCTGGTGAGGGGCGGTGGGGAGGGGGCTGCCTCAAAAAAAAAAAATGTGTGTGATCACACTGTTATTGTCCCTTGTTTCACCCTGGCTCGGCAGTGGGTGCGCACACACACACACACACACACACACACACACACACACACACACACACACACACACACACACACACACACACACACACACACACACACACACACACACACACACACACACACACACACACACACACACACACAGAGGAAGAAGGTGGGGAGTCTGCTTTCTTGTTGTTGGCAGTTGAGGAAAAGCGATGCCCATTCACATTTTGGGCATTGAAGCACTCAGTGGGCAGGAGCAGACCCCCTTTTTTGTCTGCATTCTCTTACACTGACTGCTTTCACAGAGCCGCCCTGTCTGTACACAAGAACACAAGCGGAGCGAGAGAAAGAGAAAGAGAGAGAGAGAGAGAGAGGCTGACAACCACACATTCAACTCTGTGCATTTCATGCTTCACAGAAACATACATCAAAACATGTCGGTTTTATTGTTGCACTTACTCTGTGCTTTTTACATCTGTAAACCTGGACAAAGTGCGGGGATCGTGATGCGTCAGCCTGCGCTGGCAGCATGAAAGTGAGCCTCCGGGAAGAAGAGAAGCTGTTTGGAAAGCTGCCAGCAGGCTTGAGACAGTGGAAACTGTAGCTGCAACAAAGGAAAACACACACACACAAAAAAAAACCCAACACGAGGCTATGTGCATTGGACACAGAAGGGTGCAATGTACGTATGAAAGTGTGTTCTCAGAAGGCGCTTCACCCATCGACGCAATTAATATTCTGCAGCACCCAATAGCCGAGGAGGGCGTGGTGGAATATAACTTTTTCTCAGATGACAACTGTGACCCTGAGGCGAGAACTTTGCCGAGCTCAGCTGAACACAACAGGCGAGCAAAGTCACACTGACATTCATCTGAACGAGCGTCAAAAAAAAAAAAAAAAAAAAAAAGGAGAAACAGTGAGTCAGGGAGAGCTGAGAGCACGAGGGGCAAATCACCCGCTCCGTCCTCTGACGCCTCGCTTATCACCGAGCGCACCACCTCCAGGTACGAGAGGCATGTTAAGGGTGACAGCAGGCTGGAAGTGAGAACGACAACGAGACTCAGCCGTGTCACATGCCAGGGCTGAAACCCATCTGCACATGCCAGGCCAACTTCCCCCTCCCTCCTCCTCCTCCTCCCCCTCCTCCTCCTCCTCCTCTTCCTCCTCTATACCAGGCTCACTTGCCTTGAGTGGGTACAGATGTGTGATCTCCAGACGCTCCTACTCGGGGAGTCCTTATTGGACCCACAGGGCTCAACAAAAGCTGGCACACATGCTTGAAGAGCTCCTGGCCAGAGTGTCAGTTTGACACAGTCACATCATTTCCAGGCAACTGTGCGAGGGGAAGTGTGTGTGTGTGTGTGTGTGTGTGTGTGTGTGTGTGTGTGTGTGTGTGTGTGGGGGGGGGGGGGGGGAAGGGGGGGATGGAGGTGCTACAGCTGAGTGCGAGTGCGGGACGTTTTATCATTCACGATGACCCGACAGAAGGCAATTTAACAGCTCGCATAACACACAAATACGGCGGCCTGATAAAGTCACATGAATTCACGCTCAAAGGCTTATGAACAGAATTAGAGCTGCAGCGATTATGCGAGCAGAAGGAAATGATTTGCCACAAGAATATTAAAGAGTTCAAGCTGAAGTGTCAAACATTTGCTGGTGTCTGCTTGCTGAACGTACAGATTTCCTGTTGTCATTTCTGATCGTAAATAAGAAGCGTTTGAGTTTAAGAATAAAGACCAAAAGGAGGTAACTCCAAGACAAAACGTTCAGCTTTTGTTAATTGTGATGAGCACAAAACGTCCAGATTTTTACGGAAAGAGGAATGTATCAACAATCATAACTTGCGGACATTTAAAGAGTCTACAAGAATACGTCACTCATCATGATGTGAGTAGAAGACCTGCCCAGAATATCCTGCTGTCCTGCTCCACTCAGCAGCCTTTACTTAAAACTCTCCATCGAACACATTCCTCAAAGCTACATCACATCCCTTCTTCTGATCGCTCACTTTCCTTTCCTCTTATTCTGACTGATTATAGGTTATTAGACTTCCATGTAATCTCTCTGACAGACAGCGGAAAGCATCCGTGTTATCTTTAGTCCTGCCACTGTTCTCCAAAGGCACTGCATGGGTAAATTTAGACAAGTGATATGATTGAGAGGGATTTATTGAGTCTGTTTGACAGGCGCTGGGCAAACAACCGTCCCACCACTTCTACGGAGAGAGCGGCTGCAGTGTCTGATAGTAAAATGAATCAACAAGAGAAATGTAATTATATCTTTTTAAAGGGGCATGATTGTTTTTTTTTTTTATGTCTGAATTAGGCAGTTGTGTTAAAGCAAACTGGGCCTGCTCTATTAATCTGAAAAAAAAACTTCTGTTTTTGAGGAGGCAGTGGAGTGATCTGATTACTTTGATCCCTGGAAGCAGAGAACATGATTCATCTCGCAAAACATCTGTCCTGATATAACCCCCCCCCCCCCCCCCCCAAAAAAAAATACACTTCCTGCTTTCTCCCTGAGACCAGGACGTCTTAGGCTATACTTCCCATAATCCCACCGCATCACTATAGCACTTCCACATAACACTAGAGGCTACTATATGTCAACTGTCCAAACATGTGTCCGTCACGGTCCCCACCTTCAGGGTCTCTGTCACACATCCTTACCTCTTTGACTTTCTCCCGGCGCTCGTTGGTCATGGGGTCGCTCGGTTTTCCGCCGTCTCTCCCCAGAGGTGGTTTGAGCAGACACCTTTTGAACTTCTGGTAATTGAAAGTATCCGAGGTGGGTCCGTGGGCCGGGGCGGTCGCTTTATCCGAGATTGACGGCTCCGTTTTGGACCTGGGCAGAGTCAAGTCCTCCTGCGCTCTCCCCCCGGCGAGCCTCGCCTCGGTGGCCTCATGAGAGACGGGAGGTTTGCGGCTCAGACTCTTCAGTTTGGTGCTGCTGGTCTCTCCTTTGGCCGGGGTCATGCCCCTCAGCCCGTGCTCCTGGTCCTTGGGTCTTTTCAAGTGCGCCCTCCCTGCATCGTTCTCGGACCCGGAGCCGACGGTGACCGGCTGGGTCTCGGTCTTGGACAGAAAAATGCGCTTTAGCCGAACGGAGTCGGGCAAAAAGAAAAGGGCCCCGAAACACAGCGTTACCAAACCCGAGAGAAAGAGCAGAAAGACGAATTTCTGGGACAGGCGCAGACCCATGCCCGATGCTGACACACCGGGCAACTTTCGGAAAACCATTGAAACTTTTCTTAGGACGTCGCCTTACAGTGGGGTTTTTTTTTTTGTTTTTTTTCCTCCTCCGAGACTGCACCGTGTTTGGACAGTCTCCTCGCTCCTCTCTTCACCGAGCAGAGTCTCTGCTGCCTGGGGGCAATGTTAGAAAAAAAAAAAAAAAAGAATAGATACGCGGGATTTTAAACACACCCCCGTGACACTTCCAGAGAAGCATGAACAGTGTGCCAGAGCTTGTCTTTATCTCGCTGTCGATTGGATCTGCATGTACGCGGAGGTTAGGCCTGCCTACATCTACAGTTTAGCGATGATTTTGGCGACACAACTCTGGAGGGGTTGAGCCTTTTTTTTTTTTTATCTACACAACGCGAGCACCGACATCAGTGCGCAGCGGGATTTGGGTTCAAAATGTAAATCAAACATCAACACACGGGGGGCTTTCGGGTGGCTGGTAGATAAATGGGCACTGGCGTTTACTGAAGCACTGAGCTGTATTCAAGAATAACAGGATTACTAGAGCACACGCCAGGCGAACAGATAAAATGCACTTTGATTAGAAGCGACAGTGACGCGTCTCGCAGTTCGTGGACAAAGTTGTGTCTCGTTGCATTATTCCACGCCGTGCATGTCGATATTATTAACACACTGCCCCGTGGTGCAAAACCTTCAGCGTGCAGCCAAGCATCGTTTCCTTGTTGCCGATGTGCCGAGCCACGTTGCTGCGATGGGCTATGTGAGCTCCGGAAATCTCATCTGTGGAAAATGAAACGCAGTGTTTGAGTGTCTATCCTGTACAGCTGGTGGACGGAAACGCGTGTGCATGCATGTCGCCGATCTGTCAATAACACTCCTCCAGGGAAGCCTCCCGTTTCCTCCTCTTCCCCCCCCCCACCTCCTCCACTGGCGTCAACGCGCCGGGCGAAACAAATCGCTGGATGACATTAAAAAGAAGGCGGGTTTTTTTGTCCCATGCGAAGTTATCCTAGCCCCCTGACGATCCCGATCCAGAGAACGTAAAAAGAAATCCACCATCCAGTCTGACGCCGGGTTTCCTCAGTAAAGACAGACAGACAGACAATAACAACAGCACCACCACCGCGGCGTCGTCGCTCCGGTACCCGCCGCCGTCTCTCCGTCTCTCCGCCTTGCCTGCCGACAGTGCCGCTCTCTCTCTCTCTCTCTCTCTCTCTCTCTCTCTCGCCTGTAGCGCGTTTGTGTCGCCGTGCCGTGGACGTCCGCCTGCGTAAAAAAAGAAAGGGAAAAAAAAAAAAAACAGCAAGAGGAGATGGGGCTGGAAATGTAACATATAGTGAGAGGAGAGGAGAGGAGATGAGTGGAGAGGAGAGGAGAGGAGGGGGAGAGACGAAACGCTCCACCGCTCGGCAATCCAGTGGGCTGGTCGGGTATCTTGATGGATATTCAGACCAGCTTATCAAAACACAGTTAAGCCGTTTGGACAAAAAGGAGAGCTAGGTCTGAATGGCTCTCTGTAACCGTTTGAAAATCATCCACACCCCCGAGGAAAAATGAGCTTGTTTAATCCTGGAAAAGCTTTTAGAAGAGGGTGTCAGCTACATGTGTCTCTACAGCACACAGGATTTTTTTTTTTTAAAGCAATACATTGAGATATAATAATAATAAAGGAAGAAAATCATGCCTGGGAAGTTTTTCCAGCCCATACGAAATTGCATTTGAATCTGTGCTCATTTCAACACCTGACTGTGTAGCGGTGGAACCAGCAGTCCAGTTAGAAAGCCTCATGGTGTCAGTCCTGAATAACCCTTCAGGATATTCTTGAATTTGATTTCTATTTTTCAGAGTGTTAAATCAGCAGCAGTTGTAGGCCCACTGAATCGTAGTGTTTGATGTAGAAATTTGGCTAACACTAGCTTCAAATCGGTAATAAAAACACAACCCAAAGTTTGAAAAGCCAAGCTAGTCTTTTCACAACACGAAGGCTACCCCAAGTTTAGACATTTTATGGTTCCGGCTATAGTTGTAAACAAACATAGCATATTATGTGAGATAAAGCCTGCATTAAACAAAGTTTTATATCCGACATTTAAAGCTAAACTAGCCAAGATAATCTTAGAATATTTACGTCATGTTTGTACTTTGGCCTAGCAAAATTGTTACCACTTCTAATAATAGTTGATCATCTATTTTTTGAGTGAGTTTGTGTGTGTGCTGGGGAAAGGCTTGAGTGGTCTTTGAGCAATCTTGAAATGCATTCACAGCAGAGGTAATTGTTGTCAAATTGGCTGCAGGATTTTTTTATAGGTTCCCAAGATAAAAAAAAAGAAAATAGCCTTCCAATGTAAAATGTTCAATATAAACTGAGGCAGGGTGCCCATGAGGGAACACAGAGGTCAAGCGTTAAACTCTTGTGAAGACTAAAGTAGGCCTTCACTCACAATAGGCTATATTCTGTAATATCAATGCTCGTTGTGACTGATTGATATTTCACATTTGGTTCATTGGACCTGTAATGTTTCAAAGCTTTAAATTAATTTGACTTAATCTAAAAATCCTGTTTCCTTATATTTTAAAAAACAGATATCTGCGAATGAATGTGAAGTGACAGAGGATTTGGTATCTAAGGGCCTACTGTCAACTTTTTTGGAAGGTCTTTTGGGCAAATCCCACTGTCATCATCAGCCGATGGACTGTGCCCAGTTGTCATGGAGATGTATCTGCGGACACACAAGCTCAGTGAAGCTGTCAGGACTCAGATCAATCTCCACAAATGAGCAAATATCTAGCAGCCGAAGAAGACTGGGTGAAAAAGTTGGAATGTCTTGAATAAGCAAGGAGTGGGCTATGATTTTTGATTGCTGTTAAGCTGCTTCCAAGGTCAATAATGAACTATTGCAAATATAGCACACACCTACATCAAAAATATTTTTAAAAATTAAATTTGTTCTACCATAACTGGTGCCGAAACTTTTGAACGGCGAGTTTCCATAATGTCAACATCAGCAAAGTAGATTCAAAACTGTAAGCACAGTGTTTTTTTTTTTAGGATTAAATAACATTGATTGGCCCGTAAGTCGGCCATTACCAAATAGCCTGCACAGCACAATTCAGCTAATGCACCTGAAAGCAGGAATGAGAAAATAAAGGTCTGATTGGTTTCAATATGGGTCTTTAATTACATGTCGACCTCCCCATCTAATGGCCTCTAGCTGCTCCTCTGAGACCAGGTGGCTTATTGTCATTCTGCTGTCCAAAAGTAGCTTCAGGGTATCCTTACAATCAGCGTATTCATCGTGGACCATCAGTGTCATTGACGCGCCTGACCATGTCTGATGAACTCTAAATGAACCTTAAGTACAGATCAGTCTCCCTCTCTGTCTCCTCCTCTGTTATATGAAAAATCATTGTAATATTAACATTGATGTTTGTGCAAGTAATAAGGCCTTATCACCATCTGACACATTAAACTCAGGCTGTTTTTTCAGTCATCATCAGATGCCTATGGGTGGATGAGCTCATTTTAAGGTAATTTGTACCGCCTTTGACCTCACGTTCTGTACTGTTACGCCTTCTCCCTGAGCAAACCTAATTGAGTTAGACCGGTTGTCTGTAATTTCAAGAACAGAGGGGGTAAAGAAGACAGAACTCTTGAATTAGCCTTTTTATTATGTGATCCAAGAGCATTTCCTCTAAAGAGGAAGTAAATCTATGAAGCATTTTTGTAGGCTTCATCGCTGACAAAAGGACAGTTTGTAGTAAGAGACAGGGGCTTTGTGCTGGCTCAGCGCCAGTGTAAAATGATGATGCCTGAATATTACGCATTTCATCATTTCTTACACTACACACAAAGCTGACACTTTAGGTGCACCTGTACAGTCTGATGAAATGCAATACAACTAGTCTGCAATAAAGGCGTGATGTACAGTTGTTTTTTGACAATGTCATCAAGATGTTGATTCAATTCATGCCTAGTTTTTTGGTTAGATTGGAAACTATGCTGTTAGAGGTTCATGACCTTTAATGACCTGGCCACAGGCCTGTCAGATGAAAACACTAAAGTCTGAATTGTACATCTGCATCCAATCTTCTGCATATAAGTTGGCGTAGCCCTGTATCGATGCGGAAACCTAAATATGTAGCCTGACGAGCACATCCTCAAAATGTCTACATTTTCCTCTCCTGGCTTGCACCACACCGAGCATATGTGTTCTTTGTATCATGAACCTCAGTGAGTTTAACGTAGGCTTACTAGTAGCGTAAGCTAACAATGCTATCGATCTGAATATTCCATCTCCTCCGATGTCTCCTATCTTTCCTACTTTGAAAGACCATCATTCAGGGCATCGTGGCCTATGCCATTGTGAGCACTACGTACTTGTGTGTTGATGTGTCTCTGTAGTGCTTCATTACTCCGTCTAAAGACTCTAGTTAGCAGTGCCATTTCAATGTTAGTTCTAGTGCCTGTTTCTGCTTCCACCACATTCTCTGCTTCTTTGTGTACAAGTAACCATGGTGACCGAAACTGATCGTATTATGTTGAAGTAGGAGCTGACAAATGAGCACTAGTTGATTATACTGCAGTTATTTCAAAGTCTGCCGAAAACTGTTGGTCTTTAAAAGTGCATTTCAGGAACAAATCAGTGACATCACTGAGAGTATGTCCATATTTATATAGCCTATAGTATATGTATCCATGTCATTTAGCTAAATTAATCCTCAATACTTTTAGCCAAGTTTAACCATTTGACCTTAACTTTAAGCTATTTATTTAATTGTTTCTACTTCCTTTCATTATTTCAACGTTTTATCCATTACCTCAAAGGTGCACTGTGTAGATTTGGTGTTGAAATTTGAAAGTTGGAGAAGTGAAACAATACTATGCTACTACTACTACTACTACTACTACTATGCCACAGAATCAGTAACATTTTCCAACGTTCATATTTCTCTAACAAAACTCCATAGTGCACTTTAAAGCTAAGTATTTATTCCAAGTACCTGCTGGCAACAACACAATTACCATTTGGAGGTAACAGTATCTCTTTGGAGTCACTTTTGTTAAAGGCCACAATCACAAACTTGTCCAAACACTTTGAACAATATAAATGTGGTTCAGTATGACAATACTGTTAACTGACCTCAGTGATAAACCTTTAATTGAATTAACACGTTCTCTTAATGCTGGCAAAAATTACCATTATAGATTTTTGTTAAAGTAAAATTCATGGCAGAGCTCTTTTTATTGGATTGCATTATATTGAGTGTATGTGTTGCACAGCTCTTGGAAATAGGAATACCAATAATGTATGTGGCATTTAGGATGAATTCCACCTTATGGATTATTCATAAGTTTATGCTGATTCGAGCAACATAAAAATACCAACTGCTGCCTTTTTAAGACAACTTAATAGGCACATCAAGTCGGTGTTTCTCAAAAGGCCAAACACATGAGTCCAGTTGTTGAGCACGCGTGAAGTCGTGCCAGCCAGTGACAGCCCAGTTTATCACCAGGATAGATGAGCAAGGCAATACAGTCTCACCGCTAGCAAACAGGGAAGGGTGAAGTCAAAGCACAGACATTTTTCAACTCAAATGAATGGTTTTTAAAAGTAAATGGTACAAAAGCCACATCTTGTTTACTTTGCATTCACTTTTACCGCTGAAACAAACTGCTGACGTCCAGATGCAGTTATATTTCTTCAGATGTCATGGCATGGTGACTTTTGGCTCTTTGTAATGCAGCGATGGCAACGCGCACATACACACATAATAAATACACAAAAACAGCATCTTCATCTGAACACACTGGCATCCAAGCTCCTGTATGTGCAATCATAATTCATCAGCAGGGAGAGGGAAATCTGGCGCTACATGTGAAGTTGTTTGCATGTGGCTAATAAGGATGCATCCCTCAGATGGGCTTTGTTCCCACTCTGATTCATTTATCATCAGTTGGGAAGCTTATTCCACAAACAGAATACATTAGAGACTGGGAGCAATGGTCTTGTGCCATCTTTTTCAACTCTTAATTGGCATGTGATAATAATCAGAGCAGAGTTATACTGTCAGAAAGTACTTTTTTCTCCTCCCTCAAAGACCAGTATAATAAGAGTTACAATGACCAGTGAGCATGTATAAGTATGATGGAAACAGCTGACTGTCTTTACAACATTTTCTGCAGATGGTCACAGATAAATTATGTCCTCTGATCCAAAACTATTTCTGCTCTTGTATTCAAAAATTCAATACCCAACTCCCAGTGATGTTTTATTCATCCAACAAGATGCCAGTGAAAAAAGTCCATCTCTGTGTTCTGCTCGTTCCAATGCATCAAGCAGCAGGCAGAGATGTATTGGCCCATGCCAGCATGTCCGGATTAATAATGTCACAGAGCCTGCGATTTGTTTCTCTAAGCACCGCTGCAAAGCATCCTCTGACATTGGGAATCATGGCCTGGCAGGACTCTCGATGTCGAGCCATAAATACCAGCCATCATTTTATTTTTATTTTGCGATGTTGACCCTGGTGCATGATGTGGGAGTGATATACAAATCCTGACAAATCAAATAATAAATGTTGACCATAATGAAAACCTCCATGTACTTCGGGGACACTGGCACCTCTATTCTGATGGTGCTTATTCACATCCTCTTATTGGTTTGTTGAAGCTGTGCTCCTCTTGCAGTGATAAGAGTATTATTCAGATCCTTTTCTTATGCAGAAATAGTATATAATACTGCAATGTTGAATTTATTCTGTCACATGATTTTGTAGATCATGCAAGATCATGGTTAAAATCACAAGAATAATATACATATATTAGGGTTTTATGTCAAATAATGCCTCCAGAGCTGTGATCCACAGTGTGTATTACTACATTCAATGATTGATTAAAATCTTTTATTTTTTTCAAATGCATCAAGCCTGGAAATACAATTATACACAAGATTCCTAATGTTTAGAAGAAGAAGAAGAAGAAGCACTTCTGGGCTTGTGGGGTGGTGGGTCAGTGCCTAACTCAAGGGCACTTCGACAGTGCTCAAGAGATGATCTGGCACTCCTCAAGCTACCAGACCAATTTCCAGATTTGGTCCGCACCGGGACTTGAACCATCTACCCTCCAGCTCTCAACCCAAGTCCCTACAGACTGAGCTACTGCTGCCCCAAGTACAGTTTTAAAGTATTGACTCAAGCACCCACAACTATTGACTTTACTATACAGCAGTGTTTCTCGAAACTTTTTCTGTGGATGTATTGCTGCCAATGTTTGTCAGAAACTCTTTTAACTATTCTGCCTCTCTCGGCCAGAACACTCTTGGAAAAGAGATTTTTTAATCTAAACCATTGGTTCTCCTGGTTGAATAAAGGTTCAAATAAAATATGTTAAAATGTAATTTTGATAACCTCAGAGCAGTTAAAGCCCTGCGACCGCTACTCTCTCGTCTTCTTCCTCAACATAAATAGAAATCAGCTCAGATCAGCCATCAGTGCAAGCAACTATCAGTGAAACAATAAGCTCTGCATTATTGCCTCGCTGAAGTTAAATTTGTCTGATCCTTTTATAGACAAGACAAACAGCCAAACTGCTGCGAGTGTTTGTGTGTGTGTGGCCCTCGGGTGACCTGTCTCAGCCACACTCATGATCAAAACATTCTCTCACGAATCAAAAAAGAAAACATTTTCAAAGGAAATAAGCCGACGGAGACGAATCTGAATATTCACTTGTGAGGAACCTCGATGTGATGGTTCAGGGTTGTTGTTTTTTTTTTATTGCATAAACACAACAATTAGCCATACATTAGCAGGGGTATATGGGCCATGTAAATGAGAGTGAATGCAATAGCAAACACACCATTAAGCTGATGGAAAAGGGCCACAGAAAGCCTGACTCCCCCCCCCCCCCCCCCAGCACTCTGATTAAACGCATCACTCCCACAGAGAAATAGCAAGTGAAAAAGTAGAAGATGGTTCAGAGATGACAGCACATGGAGCTGTGTAAATGTATGGCTACACAGTGCCCTCCACTGGTGTTTTATCTGCATTACAGGCAAACTGCTACTTAGTCATTGAGGCCCAGTGTTGGAGGTTAAAAGTTCAGCTACAGGTCATTAGCATCCATTAAAACTGATTCTGTTTCTTGATAGACTATGCACACATTGTGCACCCGAGGTGCTCCTAAAAAAATGAAGAAAATAAACACAAAACCCTGCATGTATTTAGAGGTGGCCGGCAGAGATTTCTCCAATATTCAAAACAAACAGCATCATTAAATGTGAAGGGCAGCCACTCTAAATGTTAAAGAGCGGTCAGGAGAAAAATAAACAATTTAAAAGGCTCCATCATGATGGGAACCCAAATAACAAATAAGTGAGCCGCCGTCTTTTTACAGCAAATGAACATACGGATGGTTCCATCAGGAAAGCTTTCAGACTCACTTCACTCTCCACATGTAAAAGAGCAGCACTGAGCGAAGAAATTAAATATCTAACATGAGTTTATTTGATGTATATTTCATCGTTTAAACACCCATGATGTCTGAGTCGCTCACGGTATGAACCGGGTTTCTCTATTTGTTTATCATGCTTTTTTTTGTAGCTTCTCATTAATTCACGAGCAAGAGTTGGATTAAATATTTATTTCAACAAAATCTGATTATTGTGGCTGAAAGGACGGTGGACTAAATGATAATATAACATACAAACATGATAGGGCAAAGGTGCAATAGAAGGTTAATCATCACAGAGAAAAGTTTTGTGTGAAAGATGCTCAGCATACAGAAAAGCAGAAACAAAGCAGCAGCACAGGGAAAGAAAAATCCAATACATAACCTCCACAAAGTGCAACCTTCTTAAAAAATTACCATAGAGCTGAATCAAGTCTTTTTTTTAATACTGACCCAGAAAAACTGATTCAGAGGACAGTTTAAGAAGTATTATTGCAGAGTGGGTTTAGGTTGCATTCAGGACATGTGCAGGGGTCGTCTTTCTCATGTTTTATACAAGTCTGTATGTCCCCTTATAGAAGTTTAATTTGATGGGAACGACACATTTGAAAGACAGAAGAAGAAAGAACAATGCACTTCTCTGGTCTTTGCATTTATTTCTTCTAAATCACTTTATCATTTTAGAGTTTCCTTTACTGCCTTGCTTCCACAAAACACGTAAAGTAATCCATCTTTGGTTGAATTCTACACCAGTAGAAAACCAGCAGACCGAGGCGCGGCTTGTCAACAGGCAGGGTGGGCGGTTGCAGGACAGTAGGGACCCCCCGAGGGCTGACAAACTGAAAACGACAGCCGTGGCTCAAACTGTGCAAAGTTTGCCATGGCACTTTTTAGTCTGCTTTTTATGCAAAAGTGCCGTAACTAAGCTCAGCTGTCATCACATCTTTGTATGTTCACAGGCACAGCGTGAGCTCCACATACACACACACACAGTCAGACATGCACTCACACACAGTGCTGCACTCCCCCCCCCCGGCTGGCTCAGCTGATCCTGTCTCGCCCCTGTTACGCCTCTGTTACCACCTCAGAATATGGTACAGAGGTGGGACCACTTCGTCATGACAGTGTGCTGCCAGTCCAGCCTTCACTCTGGAGGAGAGACACTTGGATTAAATAACTTTGGCTAGCACAACACCGTCGCATTTGTTCTTTGACGTTCAACATTAGTTTACTTAGCAAGCAGAGCAGCCGAATGAGTCTCTGTGTCTGTGTTCCACTGGCCGTGACTCAGTCGACAACGCACCGCCAGGAGTCACATTTACTGTTGGCGGGGCCACATGTGAATTTTTGCCAAGGGCCCCAACTGACTCTAGAATAATCCGTAGATGGTGATTACAGAGGATAAAAGGTTTGCATTGACCCCAAGAATGGTTTGACTTTGGGAAACTTGAGAATTTGTAAGCTTAGCATCGCAAAAAGACAGGAAATGGACTGAACGCTACAAAATAAACCTTTTACCAAGTTAAAAGCTCAAACATTAACCACATAAATGTCTTCTCATTAATATGTGCAGAAACAAAATAACATTAATAACCTGGTGTTGATTTTTAAAAAAGCGTATCAGCAGGATTTCTTTTTTTGGGTAGGTGCAGCAACTTCCTGATGCTAAGCTAACCGGCTAGGTAACTTAATTTGTATTTTACAGCTCATAGAGTAGAACTGTTCTTTGTTTAACCAGACATCAAACTACTATTTTCATCTTGAATAAACATTGCAACTTGATCCCTGCAAGAGCACTGTTTTCTGTTCTTGTTTAAATCTACAACAAATGTACAGAATATATCATTAAAAGTGATGCTATTTGCTTTACGACCCAGATGAGCAGATTGTTGTTCTGTTACTGTGAACCAGACAATGTTCTCTAATCACTGCAAAAACAAACATTAACTTTGAGGTTTTCTCTTACATAATATCACAGATTTCTGGGATGGAGCCGACTCTTCTCTCACACAGACAAAACTTAGGCTATTGTTTGCTTGTTATGTTGGTGATCTGGGAATTGAAGCTTGTTTTCCTGTGTACTTACAGTTAATTCCTCTGGATGAGCACCAGCTAAATGCCTACAAATCCAAATATAAAGAGGACTTTTCAACCGACAACAACTCTTGTAATTAGAGTCTCAAATTAGATTCCTCAGATGTAAAAAATGAACTTGGCCACTCGGAGGCTTCGGCTGGAAAACAACAGAACGCAACAACTGCCAACAATTAAAATGAGTGAGTGTTATAAATAGAGGATACCCATTCCAGGAATACAACAGGGAGGCCAGGCTGCTTAAATGGAGACATTGTGGATCCATTTAACTGAAATAGAAGCGAAGTAAACAAAGTGCCTCATCCAGAGCAGCCTGAGTTTTCTCCAAGGAAATCTAACAGATTTTCCAGAGTGAGCTATAAACCCTTAGATTGATACTTTCACGAAGGAGCTATTTTGTAAATTAAGATTGAACGTACAGAGCCGAGGCTGAAAGCTCCTGTGAGAGCTTTCCATTTGTGATACTTTTGGCGCCTCCAGTGGCCAAAGCGGTAACTTTGATCTTGTCCTGTACATGAAAAGAAGAGTTTTTACCAAAGAATCTCATGATGCTGTCTTTCATCATTTATCAAGAATATTTTTTTTCGTATTTTGGGGCTTTTTGCCTTTATTTAGACAAGACTCTTTGGAGCTTTAACTAATACGAGAAGGGGTTAAAAAGTTAACGTAAGAAATGTCCTATCCAACGTGGCACAGATGGTCTAGCGGTTAGGTCACTCCCCATATAACATAAGGTGGCTATATGGTGCATTCATGTGGTGATGGACACATCTGAAAAACAAGTTTCCGAGTTGTAAAACGCACATGAACGCCTGCCCAAGTCGCAAAAACTCGGAAACTTATTCAAAAAATGAGGTGCCCGACTTGCTGTCATTATGGCCATCACATGGGGGGCAAAATATGTTTTGTAAATGTTAAGATTCTTTTTTGTTAATTCATGTATTGCACATCAACTTTTTGCTGAAATATAACTTTTACAGTCACATTTCACTGGTCTTTTCTTTCTAGCATCAACAATATTTGTTGTTGTTGTTACAACGTTCCGACTTTCCAAACGGAAAACACGTGAACACACTGATGTCGGAAGACCGACTTCCAAACTCAGAAACTGGGACCATCAGAGGAGCACCTGAATGCAGCAATAGTTCTCCAAGTGGGCGGCCTGGATTCAAATCTGACCTGTGGCACTTCACTTTCCCTCAAGTCATTCCCCACCCTCTCTCTTTCTCCCCAGTTCCTATCCACTGTCCAGTTAAATAGAGGCAAAAAGTGTGCAAGTCGGATGCCTGGTTTTTACTTGTAACACCCATTGTAACCCAAGTACCTGAATACACATACATACATATTACCAATGTGTTCTACTCTGAAGATCATGAATATTAATATGACTAGTTTTTTTTTGTGTGTGTGTGTGTGTGGGGGGGGGGGGGATACATCTCTTCACATTCATAAGAATCTGACACAGACACAGCATAGCTATAAAGTAAAACTTTAATCTGGAATATAGTATCTGACGGGTTTTCACCTCTGGTTGTTCTCTGGTCACCGTTACAGGAAGTGGAATGATGAAAGCTAAAGGTTAATCAAGGACAAAGTGCACACTTGTTATCTTCCAGGTACTGATTTGTACAGATAATACATTTCTAATACATGTTTCTTTAAATATCTAATAAATTCCCATTTATGTGTATATAAAATAAAAATCTAAATTATTGCAAAGTTTAAATTTGCAAACAATTGACTGACACATAAATTCAACAAACACATGAAAAAAAAAACATGGAGAAATAGAATCAAACTTTCCATCTTGTCATGGCATTCACTGCAGGTAAAAACACCTCAACCCTTCTCTGTTAATAAAGTACATTTCTCTTCCCTATGAGGTGTCACCTGATGCACCATGCACACTGCATTAAAGCCACTTATTGCTGTCCGACGTGGGTGTTAGAGATAAAGGTACAGCTTTGTTAAAGTGCTCACTGTGGTGAAAGATGACGGCGGACAGGAGGGTGGAGATCAGGCTAACTGAGAACGATGATGTGAACAAAGGAGGGGGAAAACTTCTTTGGTGGTGGAGTGATGACACCGTGAGGTCATAATGGTGATGATGTTTGTGTGTCACACTGTAGTTACTACCTGTGCAATTTAACAGTGTGGTTAACAATGTAACTGTTAGCACCTCTAGGCTGGTTCAGTATTTAAAGGAACATAGCAGTGTTTTTGCATATTTTAGTTCATATAGTAGAAATCATGCAATAACCAAATTAGTCTTTTTAAACATTCTGTAGTGTAAATCATCATGTTTCAGTGTTTTTCAGCAACCATTTATTTACAATTGTTTGAGAGAAAGTCTTTCATGACACTGTAGGTTTTAATGTTTCGGTAATTTTAAAACATTTTGCCTGAATGTACATCGAAACAGTTCTTGTTTTTTTGTAATTGTTCCGACAGTTCAAACTGAACTTTGTAATTTTTCTTTTTAAAACTTCTGATTCAAACTAAGTTTGTGCCGTTTTTGACGCCCCCCTGTATACAAAGCAATGAATATTTCATTTTAATTGAAAATAAAAACCAAAATAATTGACATGAAAACCAAGAAACCATGTCAATGTACACAACTCTTTGAAATGTTTTTAATCTACAAGCTGACCTGATCGGCACAAGTTTAGAGACTTTATGACATTCTGCTTCAGTGAACGAATGGGAACCATTTCTGTCTGTTTAACAGAGTAAGAAGTACACAAGTAAGAACCTGAAACATACAAAAACAACACTTTGTCCCTTTAAATAAAGAGATCTGAATGTAATTGATGCTTTCTCCTAACTTTTCCCAGAGAGAACAGTCAGAGAACAGGAGCGCTGAGTTTGAGAATAAAGCTCATAAGCTGTTCTGATTATTGTTTGTAGAAGTTCATTCAGCCTCTTTCTCCTTGAGTCTGTTTTCCACAGTTTAACGTTTGGGTGACAAATGCCTCCGAGTGCAATTTAAAGTAAACATGAGATGATTTAAAAAAACAACAGTGAAGTCTTCAAACTTCTGTAAAGCACATGAAGTGAAGCAATGCACATGATGCACATAAAGCACTTGATCATAAAAGCAAGGGACAGAAGTCCCTGTAAAGTAAAAAACTACAATAAATTACAATAGTGTAGTTCAACAAATAAAGCACAAGTGTGTAAAGCAAAAAAAAAAGCAAAGATAAAAGTAAAAGCTGCAGTTGTTGCTGGTGAAGCAACATGTTGACATTTTGAGTCCAACACATTCAATGAAAACATCAGCAATGACTCGAAACAAATCTGCTCTTTAGTGCGAACATTAAGACACAAGCCATGACAATGTAAAGGCAAAAATTGTGTGTATGCAGACGACAGTATAATCTATGCACACAATGAAACAGGTTCTTCTAAAGGCTGTATGGCTTCAGATTAAGGTTGAACATTTCTCTCACGGAGCGGAGACAATGTTTGACTGAAGATGTGTTTGGTATGACAAGAACAAGTATGAAAATAGTGTTCCTTTTCTCAGAGAAATTAAAGGCTTTGGATTAACAGAAAGGGATGTG
Source organism: Labrus bergylta (assembly GCF_963930695.1). Taxonomy (NCBI): domain Eukaryota; kingdom Metazoa; phylum Chordata; class Actinopteri; order Labriformes; family Labridae; genus Labrus; species Labrus bergylta. The sequence continues at coordinate 18,046,640 of NC_089202.1, forward strand.
ATGAATGTAATTTTCATTCAAATAGGAGGCTTTTGGATTCCCTCCACGCATCACATCCACTAATGTATGTTGATGTTATGTTAAAAGGTGTTAAAACACAACAGCTGTGCAGAGTATGAAGCATTCCCTCTCTGAGTCACTCTGCTTTCACACAGCTAACATGTGAGTCGGAGGATTTAAAGTTAAGGACTAATTCGCTGCATCCTTCCTGAAATGTACTCACAGATCTTTGCAGAGGAGAAAAGGGTAAAGACAATCACACTGCAGTTAAATGAAAGCCAAATCATCGAGCATCTGAGGAGATATGAAAATATTTTTCCCCGGGCTTCTGAAGATGCAATTTATAGCGTATTTTAGAACATCATAAATTTAATGCAGCATGTAAATATCTCTTAAGCAGCGATAGAAAGGGTGTTTCTATTAGGATTGGGTAAAGGGCTGCACGCCATTTGGTTTTTAAACAAGCCTCCTCTCTCTTTGAACCTGTCCTTGTTGACATTTTCAGCAGCGTTCCCGACACTGTCACACATACTGACATTTCACAATGTCAATTCAATTTTGGTGGAGACTGGGAAATGAGATGCATTAACGTCTGACCCTTCCAGCTTTCTCCGCTGCAATAAAAACAGTTTTTTAAATTTAGGAAGCAGGAAAAGTGTCAGGGGGCAAAGAGAGAACTAAACGCACTCGGCAACAGTGCAAGTTTGCATGAGTGTACACGTGATCATACTAATAAACTCTTTTTGCTTGCTGCAGCAATCACAGCAAGTCATTTACAATCACAGACTCTTTAAGGAGAATGTGGAGAGGAAAGTCTTTGAGGTTGATTTGATGTTTTTGTTGGTTGTATTTTAAGCTTTGTAGATGCAAGAGGATCAGGAAGGACTGAATGGTCACTCTTACTTTGAAAAGAATGCTCGAGCAGTGAAACAAAGCCTACATAAAATACCTCCTGTGTTTTAGGGGTGCTGGTAGCCATAGTCCTACAAGTGGGCAGCCTAGGTTTGAATCCGACCTGCGGCTCCTTTCCTGCATGTTATTCCCCCCCTCTCTCCCCCCCGTTATTTCTGACTCTGTCCTATCTCCAAAATAAAAGCATAAAAATCATAAAAGTTCTCTGTTTTATATTTAGTTCTTTGGCCTGCATGGAGATAAGATTAATATGTTTGATAAAAATACTTGTGGGTTTATAATCACAGGCTGTGGCACTTTGCTTTTCTGAAAACCAAACAAAGCAGAAAACTTTTTTTTGTATGTGTATCATTCTGCAAATATATCACAACAATTAAAAACATGTTTTTTTTTTTCCTATTCTCTGAGCAGCTGACTGTACAAACATGTGCAGTGGAATTTACACGGGATATACACACTGTGCGTTATACAGTACAGTGAAGGAGAACACCCTAAGCTACGTCCTCATGCCTGCAGGTGATTCACAGACTTGATCAGATGTGTAAAAAAACATGTTACTCCTGTGAGTGTTAGTTTGAATGCCCCGTGTTGGATGTAAGCTTCGGCTTCTGCAGATGTTTGTGTCAATGTGTCGCATGGTGACAAGATTATAAGACTTCTGTTTTAAAGGGTGTTCATAAATATAGGATATTATTATTACTTTACATATGTCACATCTGTTCTGCATAGAATATATATGTCATTTTTTTTGTCATGATATGCCACGAGTGTACGATCTAACCTTCACTCTGTGTCCCTCATGAGCTGGACTGTGAAAAAGAACAAAAATACTTCTCATAAAGGCCGTTAAGGAAACTGAAAGATGGAAATGAGCACGTTGAAGACAGTTCATGTTCATTATATCGATGTGATGAATTCAAATCAGCTGTTTGAGATGGGCACATTTTAAACCTACTTGAGTGAGTTTTAAAGGGAGTTCTAAAGTTGAGGTAAAACATAAAGCATCGACACAGAAATGAGACGTGATTTGACTTACATAGGGCTTATCCCTGACATCAAAACATCTGTGCTGCATCTCTTGTCAGTCTCCCGAATCCTTCAAATACAAGTTAACTGACTGCAGTAAGATAAGATGAACCCCTGAACTTAAAACAAGATAAAAATGCACCAAGTGAAACAAGGTTAGACATAAAATAAGGCCAAATATTTGAGAGTAGCTACACTTTAAGGGCCAGATTTACTAAGCTCCCAATTAAAGAGTACTAAATTGCGTGTTCACTCCAAAAGTTTGCACGTTTGGTTGGTGGGCGTTTTGATCTACTAAGAAATGCGTGAATGACACCAGGTGTAAACCTTGTGGAGGCGGTACTATTTAAGTTAGGCTTTTGCGTGTTCTATTGGTTTACATCACGGAGAGTTTGGACAGAAAGCAGGATGACTGCAAGCGCAAAATAGGTATCAGTGGAAGAGGCAAATAAACGCACAATATTTTTGAGGTATAGGAGATAAATCTGAATATTACAAAGAAAATTTGGGTTATGAGAAAACCGCGGCATTAAACAGGGCCTCTATTTTCTTCCCTTAATCTTAAGAATGAAGTGTCATACATTGCGCAGGAGGTGCGAGCTGTTTCCTCTGTGGCACGGGCGCTCTACACTCGGGCCGTTGTTGCGCACCAGACAGCTGGCCAGCGCTGTGTCTGATCGGACATAAATGCCCTGGAAAGAGGTATCGAAGACGGGGTTACAAACAGTGGTGAGGTCCCCCAATCCAAGCATCCTACAGCGTAGCAGCAGCGGCGGGCTTTAGAGGGAGGTGACGCGCGCATTATGGAGAGGAGCGCACCGGAGGGGGCGAGCTGGGGGGAGAGACGCGCGACCCGAGAAATGCTGTGAATGTTCAGTTCTCTTTGGCTATATGGCAACAAGCCTGTAGTTTAATCAAGGTGTTTCTCTTCCTTAACGATTAGAATATTGAATCAAATTAAAAAATAAATGCATGCCATTTATTTTTCTGTCATTTGAAACACGTAAACACAAGTGGGGAAAAACGCGATCTTTATGCCTTCTTTTGTTGTGCCTATGCCTCCTCCTAACTATAATAACAGCAGCCTGTTGTGCATAAGACTGTGCTCCTGGATTAGCACGTTCCTTTCAAAAGGTGTTAAATACAGACACAGTCACAATCACCGCAATTTTTGTCAGGCTTGGTAAATCGCAATGCGTGTACTAACTTAACTTGTTTGCATTTTCTCCTCCCAGTATTTTACACGTTAGGGCAGAAACGCTCCATGTTGCATATTCATTAGGGCAAACGTACTAAATGGACAATGCGTGTTGTTTTGCTCATTTGAAAGACGCACCGTTAGTAGATCAGATAGCACTTTTTTTGCTGGTGGTGTCAAGTTTGCACACGTTTTAAGACACGCAAACCTTTAGTAAATCTGGCCCCAAAAGTTTGAACATCCAGCAAGTTCAAGTGACAGAATGAAAGCACAGTTCTGGTGAGATATCAGACAAAAAGACCTCAAAATTAAGTTCTATGTTTGAAGGTGAAAAATGGATTGAAATAAGTTTGATTTGGTGATTGTATGCAGGACAATAGGTCCAGTATGACTGCAAGGATGTGGCTGTGAAAAGAAAAAAAAAAAAAAGGAAAATAACAAACGAACATAAAAACCATCAACTCTGCCATCGTTGAAAAAGGAAAGACAATCTGAAAAACTAAACAAAGAAGACGTAATCTGACACTGAAACAGTCCAAACCTTTGGTAATGCATAGTTCTTTCCTGAATGTCTCAGACTATCAAACTGTCTCTCAGATAGCAGCAGCTGCTGCTTCATTCATGTCTGAAAAATTAAAGAGCTTTGAAAATAATAAAGTAATGGCTCTTTTTTTCCTCTCTTCTCACTCTCCTTTCTCTCCCTGGTTTGTACAGCTTTAGCAGTTTTGGCTTGTTTGGTTTCTGAACCACAGAGATTATGTAGAGCAGCGCAGTGAAGCAGCTCCTCTAACTAGTGAAGGCGGGCATGCGTTCAGTCTGACCCTCTGTCTCCGGCCTGTGATTCAAGGCAGGAAGGGCTCGTCTTCGTCCTCGTCTGCGCTGGGGCCGGGGTCGCTCAGGCACCTCGTCAGCTTCTGCTGGTCTCTGTCCGAGTCCGCCTCGCCGGGCTTTTTAGGTCCTCTCTGCCCTGAGGGAGGCTTCATCATGAGGCCCTGGTCCTCTTCCTGCTGCTGATGCTTCTGCTGCTGGCCGGCCTGCCTGAACTCATCCATCATGTTGACCGAGTCTGGAGACTGAGGGGAGGCCAGGTCTACGTGGATGGTGGGCACGTTGTCTGAGTCAGGCTTCCCCCTGTAGGCTTGAGGGTCTACAGACAGAACGGGGGTGCAATATCAGACCGTTAGCTTTAAAAAAAGGTAAGATCACTCTATAATTCCACCAGCGTGCAAAAACATAAGATGTAGAATGGGAGGAAAATACAGTCAACACATTTAAAAGGGGGTACAGCTACCTATTTACAACCACTGAACAAGCTGGACCACAGGAGGCTTCAAGACATTTGCAAATATTTCACAACACTGTAAAAAAAATAATAGAAAGTACGCCACAAAGCTGAAACTCAAAGTACATATCATGCTCAACACCGTAAAAACAGAAAGACTTTTGCAGCAGTAAATCATCCGGCTGTGTCTTTGCAATCATGTCACGAGATCCCCTCATTAGTGATGAGCAATTAATGAATGTTAACAAGCAACATGATTGGTGCATGCATGTTAGGCTCTGCTGGGTTATCACATCTCCTCTACACTCACGACATACCTGGACAGATTTTTCTCCCTTTCTGCTGCTGAGCAGGTTTGAAATCAGAATCTTTGCCTAAAATAAAAACCACACACTGGTTTACATGCCAGCCGGCACGTGCACACATATTTCCATCGGGGGGGAGGGGGGGGTATCTGTTGTTACAGGTGTGGATAAAGTGGATGAAAAGTCTCGACAGTGTCTGATGCCTGATCCCTGTGGGTGCCATTAGTGGCGGGGGAACTTTGTCCGGCGGTTTCTTAAAGTGCCTTTCAGTAAAATGGGGGTAACTATTGAGTGTTTGCATTTTACCTGAGGCCAGTCTGGCTCTGCACATGGTGGGGGAGTCTGGTGGAGCAGCGGGCACCGTCAGGTAGTTGTTCATGTTTTTAATCTGGGAACACACAGGGATGCTTTTAATGTTGTTTGCATAGAATCAAAATGCAACCGTTCTGTGTTCTCCAAAACATTCAAGATCGAAACATATACATTTGAAAAATGACAGAAAAACAGCAAGATGACCCTCTTTGCAGCCAAACTAAAAAAAATACTGCATCCAAAGTCATATAAGGCCCCCTTGTCCACCAGGCGGTTTTTCTTTTTTTAAATTGTTTATAAAGAGTGGAGAGCGTCCGCAGCAGAAAGCGGCCGCTTGCTGGAGAAAAAGCGCAGCGCCAAAGCGTCTTTTCTTCCGTGCGCTCTGCCTTATTTTGTGCGGCGGCTCCAAGCGTTCAAGTTGAAAATCTTCCAACTTTTCAGAAAGGCGCTGTTGACGTCACTGGCCCTCTTTTACCAAATGTATGATATTCCCTGTAATTTTGCCACCTATGGATCTTGTCTTTGCTGTGTGTCTGACCGGGTTAAAAAAAAAAAAACGATCTCAAATAGTAGAAAGTTACAGAGCAGTGTCAGTCGTACAACGGCCGTTGTCAACAGACTGTTGTCATAGAGATAGGACGGACGTGCAGCGCACAAACGCTTCATGCAAACACTCCTGAGCGCACAGTCAGCGATTTTCTGCCCACGGGCAAAAACACCAGGTGTACACAGGGTCTAAGTCTTTAATTCAGCATGGGTCAGTATCTCAGAGAAACTCCATTAAAGTTTTGTGTTGCTCTGCAGAAATCCTCCTGAGTCCACAGCGGCCTTCAGCACATTCGATTTGCCCAAAACAACGGTCTATTTTCATTACGTAATTACAGGGCTGATGAAATGAAAGTGGGTGGAGCTGTAGGGCCACTCGAGCGTGCGAAATAAATCAGCCACCCATTTGTGTCGAGAAAATGAATTTCGGAGACTGAAGGTGGACTCTAATTAGAACACAAATCATAATTCTGGCTGAATAATTTAACTGCCGGTGTTGGGAAGTGAGGAGAGCTGCTCTGCATCTGTTGTATTCTTTTACCCATCCATCACAGACTGCTGCCTTCAGTCGAACTTCTACTTTGTCATTTAGCAGATTGCATAACAGTCAGCGAGGCCGTTACAAAATGTCCTATTCAGCGCTGACTAATCAACAAAACATGTTTTTGTTCAATCATGATGAGGCCGGGGGTGTCAATGATATTCAACAAAACAACACGTCGGACTCGCACTGATTCTGAATGTTCGTCCGGAGGATTCTTTTTTTTTTACCTTCTTCTCCAGTTCAATCATCTTCTGCTTCTTGAGGAGGAAGTCACCGAAGCCGTCCTCGTACGGATCAGCCACAAGAGTGTGTCTGTTGTAGGAGCGCAGCTGAGAAGGACAAGAAACATGGAAACATTTCATTTTAGGGGCAAAACGTAATAGCTCAAGTTTCTGAAAACAAGGCAAAGGCTCAAACAAAAGGAGGCATCGATAAAAAGATGAAAGAAAAGAGGAATAAAAATGGGTGGAAAATTAAATGGTAAGCGTTACAACGTTGACATTGGTGCTCATATACTATATACATATTACTCTTACTTATTACTTGTTAACCTTTTCTCTGCCCCCCAGAGTTAAAGCAGGAATAATTTATATACAAGCAGAGCTGCTGATTTGATTCTAACTCTGGAACAATCAATACACGGAGGTCTAAGAGGAAGTAGCTTATAAATAATTGCAAATAAATATGAAGTGATCTGCTTTAAGGTCTCTGTAACACAAGATTTACATCCTGAGCTTACACAAACGACAACCACACATTCCGCAATCTTTTTCATCATTCAAAGAGCAGCTCAGACGTTACCCTCTGTCGCGTCCTCTGCAGGTTGCTCCTGAGGATATTCCTGATCTCCTCCTCGCGACCTTTAGGCAGCTGGGGCAGGGCTCTCTCTGCGGGCTTGGCGGGAGGAGGCTTCTTGGGCTGGATGTTCCTGAAAGAGAGTTAGGACAGTCAGCGTTTTTTGTACCACCACAGACCGATGGGAACAAATTACAGACACACGTAAACATCAGAGAGTTCTGCAGATTGTCGTGTGTTTTGATAGAAGCACTCAAGTCAAAGTTAAAATCCCATTCTATATTTTTTTTCCTCCTGGTGTCGCAGGGTCAGATGACTGAGAGCAAGTTTCCAAAAGTTTAGGCTGTCAGCTAATGTTGCCTCTTATCGACAGGATCGTGTTTTTACTTCTGACACACGGTCAAATAAACCTGAACCTCCTGTCTGTGCTTGTTAGCCGTGTTGTGTGTAAAGTAGGTATCAGGTCTGGACTTGCTGATCCTCTGTTCAGGCAGTAGAGTCAGTTTAGAAGATGTTTTTCTAAAGAGGGATACAACTGGTGAACAAACTAAGTCTGACAACTGACGGTAGCCACAAGTGTTTCAGAACGTCTTTATGTCTATTTAACAAAAGATCCATGCACTGACACTAAATATCTAGACTGACTGAAGCTTGATATTTGAATATGTCACTGACTCCTTTATACTGATACTGATAATGTGACGATTAAAGAACCTGTGCAGCTTCCTACAGGGGTCGTTTTTTAAAGCTTCTTGTGTAAAAACATAAAAGGAAATGATGAATTAAGACTTTTTGGCCCATGACAAGTGAACAAGATCAGAGCTGTTAAAGGAACACTTTCTTCTAATACGGCTCACCGCTTTGAAAGAGATTAAACTCAGGAATTAGTTAAAGCCATCATGATATCTTCAAATTAAAATTAAACACAAGGTACTTGTGCCCTAATGAAAGGATAAGCGCTCAGTGAAGACATCCCTCATCCCAGTGATGCCCCTAAAGCCCGACTGATAAATTACATAATCTACCCTATGGCCCTTAGTTGCCACAGCAACCAAAACAGCAGTGCCACCTTCAACAGACCCAGGCTGTGTTGATGTGAGCTCAAGGTAGTGACAACGCTGATACTACCTGACCTACCACGTGGCCCCTCTCGGCCCCCACAACTCAGCAGTGTAGGCTGAGCCAGGACATTTCCACTTGACAACTGTGGGGTTGTCAAGTGGAAATGTCCCTTCACCGGGGTTTCGTCTGTTTAGTCTAAAGACACCTCCCTTCACCGGTTTTTTCTTTTTTGATTAGCTTACACGTTACATCTAAATGCAGTTCATATTAAACAGGAAGATCATTTTTTTGAGTGAGGCGTAGTTAGTCAGAAACAAGACATTAAACAAAAATGGTTACTTCCTGTTTCATTTAAGCTTTTAATAAACATTTTTGTTGTACGGGCTCTGTTTTTTTTCACGTCTGTTAAATATGTTTTTGCCTTGAGGTCCAAAACAACTTTGTGAAGTTTAAGTAAAAGTTCAATTAAAATTAAAACATTTTAATTCACTTAAATTCACATTTAAATCTTTTGAAAACTGGCCACTGGTAGTGATAAAGCTGCAGAGAACAATCACCCTTAATCCGCTCCACTCAGCTGTGTAAAGGTTCATAAAGTATCATCCGATCATTACCATCAACACCAAAATCACCGGTTTTGGTTCACTCTCGCAGCTGACGGCCCTTTTAGCCACAGCTGGAATCTGTTTTCTGAGAAAAAGAACCTCGTGCACACTGTTTAGCACTGAACAGCACAGACACACAGCTCGAGACCAGCTGGCGAGCAGAGTGCTTCAGCTTTTAGCAGCTGAAGCGAGTTACAGGAGAGTGAATATTGATCAGGTGGGAAGAACAAATAACTTCAAGTGACGCCTAATGTTGTGCCAAACACTGCTGGATGTCAAAACAAGTTAGAATTTGCTAACGAGCTTGCCACATCAAATCAAAAAAAGGTCAGACCACTTGGAGTCATGTTTTAAGCTTGTTTCTACTGCCCCCAAGTGGCCAAAATGAGTATTAAATGCAGGTTAAATCAATACATGGAAGGTTTTGGACTTTGAGCCTCAGACTAACTTGACCCCTCATAACAACAGCAGTAATATCAAAGTCATATTTGTACATAACATCTACAGACACTTCACATTTAGGTCAGCGTGACATCCCTTTGAGATAATGCAGAGCAGGTACGTCTGACCAGACAGTACAAACTTCACTCTGACTGGGCGTTGCTGTAAGCGCTGGTGTGTGTAAATTTGGTGTTTTTTTTGGTGTTTTTTTGCAGAGAGGCTAATTTGCATAGAAAGAGGCCAATTTTACCCCAAATAAATCCATAATGGCTCATTTGCATATGCACAAAGCGCACAGGAGGGCAGAGATGCTGTCTGATCTACTGAGCGGTTTGGGGTGAATTTGACCCATTACCCGTGCTTTCCGATTGAGCCAATTACTTTTTCAGTCATATGCACAGGCTAAGTGGGTAAAAAAAGCTCCGCAATCATTCAGTGAATTAGTCCCCGAGTGTGGTCAGACACAGTGAGGGTTTTATACTCACTGCATGGAAACAGTGGAAGGCACAGCAGTAGGCAGATTGACTCCCCCTCCACTCTCCACCAGCTCAATGGCCTGCTTCATCTCCATCTTGTGGTAGAAAGCGATGAGCTGCGGCTCCCTGGAGCGTTCGCCCGCGATCAGGCACTTCTTCACATACTTCTTGTTGAAGCGGTTGAGTCTGGGGGGAGGAGAGAGAGATGAAGACAACACAGGAAAAGAGAGACAACATGACGCTGTACACTATTCTTAACGTTAGGAAAAAGAAAAGACTGAAACAATAATTCTGTTTTGCACAAATGTTGGATAGTTGTAGAGTTCATACTTGTCCTTCCAGTGGTGGTGACCATAGTGTCCACAAATGTCCTCGATTCCAGTCAGAAGGTGGTCGAGGAACTGGGGAGAGGGGAAAGATAGAAAATGATCTTTAAAAAGGAAGAAAACTCAGGATTGAATCAAACTCTCAATCTGACCCGCTGCCTTCTCTGTGGACGATTTACATTGAATGTGAAATAGAGTCAGACAGGTACATGACATATCTCTGTGAACAATCTCACAGCCTATAAATGTGTTTTTTTGAGGTGGCCATTTCTTAAATCCTCACTCTGAAAAAACGCTTTTTCTGTTCAGGGGATCAACATGTGGAGAGCTTTACCTACAGAACTCAAACAGGAAGCAGACTGGAGACATTTGAAACTGAAACTGAAAACAGTTCTTAAAGAGGACTCAGTCTTGTGCTCATGTATGACCTTGCTCTGCCTGTTTTACCCTGTCTTTTTGTATGACAGTTTGTATCCCGTATTGTTCCGTCTTTAATTGTTGTGCTCGTTTTGTTCTGTTTTTATGTATCTATTGTTGAGATGTTTGTATTTTTAAAAGCCCATCTATGGACGGGCATTAGCTCAGGAGGCTATAAATGCGTCAGCTTACTTGCTCCATTCTCGTCTCTATACAAATAAACATGAAATAAAAAATAATAATCAAAATGAGCACTTTAATTTGTGAGTGAGTTCACGCATTTGAGGCAAAATGTGATTTTTTTTTTTTACTTAAAGGATTAAAGGCTCTCCCCTATCACACACATGACTCAGCTGCATCTCGCACCTTTTGCTCGGGCACAGTAACTCGTTGTCACAGAACGGCTGCAAACATCGTTATCAAACAAGAGCAGGTGACGAGCTTTAAAAACAACCAGCAGCAGCAACAGCAACAGCAGCAGGTGATTGAGTGGACAGTGATTATTAACAGTGGCAGCATGCTCGCTCGGAAGAAGGAAGCGCTCGTTCTTCAGACCGCTGTCGGCCGCAGGTCGCCCTGCTGCTCTGACTAAGCCTGCGGGTGACATTCTGACGGCCGGCGTTTCTATGGGAACAGGTCATTAGGCAGAGCCACAGAATTCACTTCTGCTTTGTCAGAAGAGAGTGATTTATAGAGAGACTGTCTGGCAATGTGGGGACAGAGTGGAAAGAGTGCAAACAACTATGAAAAGATGTTTACAGCGTTAAAGCTGCAGGGTTTAGGGTGAGAGTCAGACAGCAGATTCTGATTCTTCTCATTTGAACTGATACTGGATCAAAGATGTATTCTTCTCCTTTTACAAGATGACTGAATGTTTTTATTTAAATAGTGACGCATTGAGACGCTGCTGTGTGCTTTGACGGGGCAATGACTCAATGTAAATACATTTTGTTGATGATTTATGACTCATTTAAATGAATGTTTCTTATATTTTGTGATTCCTTTATTTAGGTTTATTATTGTTAAGTGTTTGAAGTCAGAAACAAAGTTAATAATGCTGCTGACTGTCTTGGCCAGGGCGCTCTTGTAAATCTCAATGAGACTTTTCCTGGTTAAATATATATTTTTTCATAATAATTAAATCCGCTTGTTACAGTCTACAGACTAATTTTAAACTGCAAACATTTTAGTTAACCTGAATTTTCTTTGAACCTTCAGTGAAATCTTTTGAGTCCAGGCTGTCCTTGTAAATATTTCAGCGGCTCATTTTAAAATCTTTTTGTATCTTCTGTTTGAGGTGGATTCATCTTGTTTAAAGTGTGTTGCTGCTTCTCTTAGCCACGTCTCCATTGTTAAAGAGAGGTATGATCTAATATGGAAACCAGGTTATTTTGAACACCATTAAATAAAATAAAATAAACAAAAAAGAACTTGATCTATACATGAATATCATATAATATCACCTGTATAATCATACTATTGTTCATACAATACCACCTTTACTTAGACTGTTGTTATTGTGAGTAACAAATAATTACATATAAGTCAGTGTATTGTCATGTATCTCCATCACAGCATTAAAAGTTGGATCAAAGAAGCTGCAGCTTTTTGTTACAGGCGGGCTCGAAACACCACCACCTTTTCGCTGACAAAAGAAATGAATTTATTCACAGCTTCTTCATTAAAAGAGCGACATGGGAACTCTTTATTTGTAAGTCGTCGTGCAGAATAAATATGTCTTGGCTCTTATCATCGCTGTTTCACTGCAGAGGAGAAGCCAGTAGGACAGTCTGTTCTTCTAGCCTCGAGCACCGGTGAATTACTGCAAACCCCCAGAGATGTGTGTGTGTGTGTGTGTGTGTGTGTGTGTGTGTGTGTGTGTGTGTGTGTGTGTGTGTGTGTGTGTGGTTTTGTGTGTTTGTGTGCCCAAGCGTTCTGTGTGTCTTGAGCTGTATTAAAAGCTTTAAAAGAACTCAGTGGTTGCAGACCCTGGTGGTCAGTCAAGGATGTGTTTGAGTACAAAAAACTGTGGATAGAAGACACTGTGTTTCTGTGTGAGTGTGTGTGGGTGTGTATATGTGTATATGTCTGTGTGCGTCTGTGCAGGAGGGGGGCAGTGCCTTCAAGTTACATAAAGCTAGATGGTTAAACTTATTGTTGTTAGGAAGTCGAGCAATAAAACTGTCGGTTACTTTCTAATCTTTAAATTGCTGTGCAGCACTCTTCACAGCACAGTTCATATGACATGAAGTACCACCACACAGCCAGTAGGAGGCAGCAGCAGTTAAAGTTGGATGAAGCAAATGTCTCTCAATAGGCTTTTTTTTTTTTTTTTTTTTTCTTTTTTTTTTTAACTGGAAGAGGATGTCACATTTTACATAATCACAACAACTGAAAGGAAAGTATGTGTGCAACGTAAAGGCATGCAGCGGGATATTAAAGTCATGTTGTTAGAAAGACGTAGATTGTTTACGGCAGTGTGAGAAAAACCACAGAACTGAGTGAGAAGACATTTCCATCGTTGAACAGCACGGCTCAGTGAAAGAGGAAGGTGATGCATTTGGCTGGACTTTTCTCACACAATCGCTCACCGTTTAATTCAAGGGGTTCAAAACATTTCAAACAGTTTCGGGACATTTCGTTTTATAACCACATACCATAACGCTTCTGATATTAAAAGGTGGAGTGGGGAGTTTGTACCTGGGTGTGGATTTCCTCGTTAATCGAGCGTTTGGCCTCCTGTTTCTTCTTCACTGCCAGCAGCTCCACCAGCGGTTTGATGGTCATGCCCTGCAAAGAGGATCAGAGAACCAAACATGATTCAAATTCAAACCTTGTGACCTGAGCGTGAGCAATAAAATATGCGCTCAGCATTCATCATGCGCAAAAGTTGGAATAAGAAGGCTCATGCACATCTGCACTAGAGCTTTAAATGTATTATCATGTGTTGAAAATGTATTTTTTGAAGATGTTTTGGGGAGGGCTTTTTTGACTTTATTGGCTTTGACATTTTAAGAGAGACAGGAAATGTTGGGAGGAGAGATGACGTGCAGCAAAGGGCCGAGGCAGGACTCGAACCCACGACTAAAGCCTCTGTACATGGGGCCCGCTACATAACAGCTGGGCTATCAGGCGCCCCATCGAAATGGTTTGCTTCTTTGTGCCAGATTAATGCAGAACAGCACTCTTAATACTTTAACGCTGACATCGTCCACTCCTGTCCTGGTTTTTGATGCCATTAAAGAATATTTAAAGATTAAACAGGGCCACCATGGTTGTGTTACATCACACTGAAGTCAAGCCTAAGCTCAGTAGTATCACACTTCCCTAGAGTGCACATTTTGTAACGGCTGATTAACAAACACAACAGTTTTTCACACAGCCTTTCACAACAGCAGATTTACAGTTTCTGTAAATATCTCATCAACCTGCGAGGACGAAACCTTAGAAGATTTCCGCTTTCAGAATCTAAATATGAACAAATCTGAAAACCACACAAAGAGATGTGTCACTGTCAACAACACAAGACAATACAACTTTGTGTTTCTGTTGTGCACTCAACAGACTTTTTGTCAAGAGATGTTTCCTTGCTAGATCAAAATCAGCTTCAGGGAAATCCGGGGAAACTATATTTTCCGGTCCAACACAGTATTTTGAATAAACAGTAAAGATATCCGTTTATGTCTATATTGTCGAGAGAAATGTGACGAGAAACCCAGAAAGCTTTCACTACCTTACCCCTGTATCGTTTGTTCCTGTGTGACTGGATTCAAGTCTTTCTAAACACTCATCCCTTTTTGATAGAAAACAACTTTAAGCTTTCAATCTGAGACCAAAACATTTTCAATTTTTACTTTTCTCTAAAACTACAAATGCATCTCAAACTTGACTCCATTTAATCCTCATTTGTATCAATCAATCTTTATTTGTACAGCACCAATTGATAACTTTTTTTTAATCTCAAGACACTTTTACAAAAAAGCAGGTAAAGACCTTACTCTGTAATATTCACAAAGACTAAGCAACAATTAGCGAAGTTACAGTGGCAAGGAGAAACTTACTTTAAGAGGCAGAAACCTCAAGTAGAACCAGACTCATGTTGAATAGCCATCTGCAGAAACTGTGTTGGGCTTGTAAAGTGGGATAGATGGAGATGATACGTTGTAGTTTTATAAGAATCATATTCATGAGTTATCATACGGCCTACCTCCAGTCAAACAGGATCTGTAAATATACAGCCACAATGTAAGCTACCTCAGGAATGTAAAAATCAAACATCAGTCGGATGTTTGGCTACAGTTGGATTATCACCAGTACTGTGTGTGTGTGTGTGTGTGTGTGTGTGTGTGTGTGATACTGTCTGCATGTAAAAGCTTGAGCATATTGTTCTGCTTCTTAAAGAGATTAAACTGGCCTTCTGGTTGACTGTAACAACCTAAAAGTGAATGACAGAAGATTCCTGCTCATCTCATCTCATGCTCATCTTCCGCTCATTGAAATACCATCAAATTAAAACGTCGCCCATGGACACTGCCAGACTTTATGAATGACTTAAATATAAACATTCAGCTCGTTTGAATCCTCATGGTTATCTTTGACTGCCTGAGTCTCTCACTTCAGGTTAATCAGGGGAACTTCAAACATGTCAAAACAGAGCAGGGATTCATTTCGTCACATTATGTTAGTAATCCAGCTGTTATGTATTATCTTACATAAGTAAACACCAGAGACCTTTCTTAAGAAAACAAACGCTTCTCTTAGGTACAGAAGCATAGAACAATTCCTCTTCTCAGTGTGAATCCATAACCAACATAAAACTACAAACATGGTGGCTTTCTGAAGATTGTTTTGGGCCTTTATTGGACATTTAGGAAGTCTGGAACCAAAGTTTGAATTCTCTAAAAAGTGTCCTGATGGCATATAACAAAGAGTAATGAAAACACCTGCTATTTTTGTAACATGTTTTAAGAGAACATTAGTTTAGAATTGGTGATGTGCAAATACAGATTGACTGATATATATATATATATATATATAAAAAAGTTAACCATATGCAAAGTAGATGTGATAAAGATTTTCACTTCCCCTGTAGACTTTGTGTTCTCCCAAATAAAAACAAAACTCAACTCCATCCTTTCTTCACTTTAATCTAGAAGTGATTGGGGGGCCTCTACCCTTCCTCTCTCTCCTGGTCTGTATCCATCTCAGCATCAGACTGCTGCAGCATGAATAAAACATGTTTCTAATCTAGTCTCTGAGCAGAAAAAAAAAATATCTTCAGGCTTCTATTTTAACTGATTCCATTCTGGTTCCAACTCACTTCCAAGAATCTTCTTCCGTTTTAATCGGACAGGACGCAGTACTTAAAGCTGGGTAAAATGCATGTAAAATGCCATCACTGCCTGTTTGTCCTTATGTTACCTCCATGGACTGTTTCTGTTATCTGAAGGTTTCCTCGGAGAGAAGAGTCACAAATGTGTCTCCATATAAACAAAATGTTGTTGTTCCCCATCGTGACTAATATATTTGATGCATGAATGAGCACACCTGTGTGTCTGTCAGCGGACTTTAGAGTTGAAGCTGACGTGACAGCTGTCTAACCCAGCTGGAGCTGTTTACTTCAAAAACAACAAAAAGAAAACGTGACCACTGAGGGATTATATAAGAGTCTGCTTGTTCTTCAATCCTCTGCATGACCAGCAGATTCAACATGAATTACGTTTAATCTTTGAGAAATACAATTTGATGCCTATATGTGCCTGGTACTGTATGGTTATTTGAAAAAAAAAAAACATACGTGGGGGCGGTGGGGGGAGGGGCAGTATCCGGGGGGAGGGGGTTTGACTATTTTGAATATTGTAAGATGTCGATGTGTGTTTTTTCTTTGATTTTTTTTTGAAAAACCAATAAAGATCATTTAATAATAATAATAATAACCCTGTTTAATTGAGTAGTTCTTAATCAAATATTTTCTAAGACAGACTTATTTTGCAGGTGTTATCATATGCATGAATTCAACCAGTGATGTTTTGCGACATTTCTCATGATGAAATGAAATACACTAAAACAAAAGAGCGCTCCTTTTCAAACCAATATACAGTAGTTGATGTCACAGTGATGTTCAAAGTGTGAACAATTCCTCAAACTCCCTAAATCTGAGTATTTAACCAGGGGAAAGGGTTAAAGGAGATCTATTACACTCACTTTCATGATCTATTATGTCCGTCTGGGATACCTATTGAGTAGCGTTGCGAGATGTGAAGCTTTAAAACCTCCTTACTTATCTGACACTCGCGTCAATAAAATCTCTAATTTCAGCCTCTGCCTGAAACAGTTCATTTCAGCTACTGTCTCTTTAAGGCCACCCTCCCCAAGTGCCCACTTTCCTCTGATTGGTCAGCTCCATTTGCAGTAACAGGGAGGGCGTGTCCTTCAACTTTGTTCCACTCTTATCGGTCGGCAGAACCCGACGTCAGGGGGGGGATAATCGATTTATTGACTGAGGTATGTCAGACTCTGTTATGGTAGGTGGCGATATGTCCCCTTCAGCTAGTCACTATTGGACCTTCTTTATAGGTCGTAGTAAACCTGTATTTCACAATAGAGGGCAGGAAACGGATCATCTCACCTGAACGAAGACAGTGAAGAAGATGACAGTGATGATGGCGGTGAGGAACATCTCTCTCATGGGAAAGAGATCCTTGTCGAGCAGGAAACCGAGGGAGAAGGCGATGGCCCCTCGCAGGCCACCGTAGGCGATGATGAACTGGTCCTTCGTTGTCAGCTTGACAATGCGGAACTGGTTGATCACATACGTCAGACCAATCACACCTGGGAAGGACAATGCAGTGAGAGACTGAGGCTGCCTGAGTGTTTCAGAGTGGGTTAGTAATATGGAGTGAAGACTACAGCTCTCAAGGAAGCTGCTTTCTCTCTGGCCTTTTAAAGATGGCAGTGCACGCTAATACTGTAAGTGCATATGAAAGGCATTGTCCAAACACAACTGGGAAGTTCCCTGAGACGAATGAGACTATAAAGCAACAATATGTAGGAATTTGGTTTGGTGCCCTTGACGCCCACCAAAGGTCTCTGAGTGCAACTGCACTGTCGTAAAGCACACACAGAGCTGCTACGCCTACCCAACATCTTGCATTTGTTTACAAGCAGAAGGTGCAAAGCCAGCAGATATGTTGAGAGAAGCCTGACGAGAAAGAGTCATTTCTTTACACAAAAAACACTCTACAAGCGTCTTTTACGTGTATACATGTGGAGTATGTGTATTTAAGTGTTGCCATGATCTCTATGTGCTGTGGCTAAATGGGTATAGATGCAAACCTGAGTCACCTAATAGAGCTGCTGAACATGAGACATCGATGACATGGGTAACAATACAGTCTACTGATATGTCACAATCTGTCACGAATAATATCTGCAGGGATGCACACTCCGCTTCTTGCTTGGTCAATCTCTCTCTTTTTTTGTTCTGCTTCATTCGTCCCAGTCCTCGTTCTCTTAGCCTCAGCCTTTGTATGAAGACGAACAGAGACAGACTAACTGGCTTCTTTTTTGCATCTGTGTGACCCAGGGGAGAGACGCCATGCTGCCGGTTGAAAGTTATTTTACTATTTATATCGACCTTTGATTTGAAGTGTTTAAAGGTGGAAAAGTGACATATTGTTGCTTTAAGGCCCATTTAAGGGTTACCCTAACCCTCTAACCCTAACCCTATTTAATTTAGACCCTGAAGAAGAACTATGAAGTGAAGTAAGTTGGTATAGGTACGCTTTGTTCTGCAAATAAAAAAATAAAATAAAGATAACATCATATTGTAGTAAATGAAAACCGATTGCTGCCTGAAGGACAAAAAAAAAAACAAAGTTGAAAACACTAAAGCATGCTTTGGAAAGTAGTTGGCACTTGCTACAAAAACATGATTTACGGTTAACAAATGAAACCGGCAAACAAAGTGGAATTACCCTTTAACTGACACAAAAACAAAAAAATGTTTTCAATCACAAGATCACAAGGTAGCATGTGCTAAAATCAAGATGTGGATGATCAGCATGTTAATTCAAAGCATCACAAGCTCCCAGGGCTAAACAGTTTAAACAGATAAGAGATCTCAGCATGGTGTGGC
Source organism: Labrus bergylta (assembly GCF_963930695.1). Classification (NCBI taxonomy): domain Eukaryota; kingdom Metazoa; phylum Chordata; class Actinopteri; order Labriformes; family Labridae; genus Labrus; species Labrus bergylta. The sequence continues at coordinate 18,065,024 of NC_089202.1, forward strand.
TGCTGAACCCACCTCGGTGTTCTTTTACTTTCACTATCCGACTGTAACAACATTTAAAGCTCCAGAAAATGACAAAATCAACAACAGAAGGACTTGTGTCAACATGGAAATGGTCTGTGGAGGTTCCTCTCTCAATCTATCAGCCGTGTTATGAAACACGATTGCAACACTAATTCCTGTCAGCGTTCCAAGTTCCCTTATGAGAACAAGGTCACAGACATTCTTTACATAAAAATTAACACTCACTTCAAAGTGTACTATGACATGTTTCTCCTTTGAAAAGAAGTGCTTAGGAACTTTGCTTTTTGGGTTGCATTGAAGGCTTGTAAATTATAAATATGTCACATTACAAGCGCACTAGAAGAAGAGATATGAAGTGACCGTCTTCTGTAGTGATTTATCAATAAAACCAGCACATGATCAAAGAGATCTTGCATGAATTAACCACAGATCAATCACACTTCCTCTGTTGCAGGTTTTCAGTTGTTTTCCCGTTATACAGTATTGCTACACAATTCCGGCATGGCGTGTTTTTTTTTTTTTTACGTTGTTAAGTGAATGTAAGGAAAGGTGTGGTGGTGCTCACCAATGACCCGAGCCACCAGACACAGGATGACAGTGACGGTGACGAAGGTCCAGTTCCAGGCGTGAGGTCCGTCCACCGTTGCCACGCCCAGAAATATGAAGATGAGCGTCTCGCTGACGCTGCTCCACATCTTCAGGAAGTACTTGATGGTGGTGTGGGACTTGTGGGATATGTTGGCCTCCACATAGGGTCGCATCACCGCTCCACATGCTATCAATCTGGAAGGAGAAGAGGCAAACATTCAGTATACATATAAAAAAATAACTTTATTTATATAGCACCTTGACAAACGGAGGTTCACTAAGTGATTTGACGTACAAGCAAAAGCATTCTTAAGATCAAAGCATAAAACCCGAACAGAAGAACCCAAACAATGAAATAACCCTCATCCAAGTGTTTCCCAGAGAATCACGCTGTACCTGGGCGGTCGAGTCGATAGGCAACTTTAAAATAAAATAAAAAGTTCAGGTTAGATTTTAAAGAGCTTTGTCTATGTTTTAACTGCACCTTATTATCTAACTTATTTTAGCTTGTTAACAAACAGTTTAAGGACTTGTTAACAACTTTATCTGCTCACATATTAAGTTGTGTGTTAACCCTGTTCCCCTTCTAATCTCTTCACCTCACACATAGCTCTCACACACACACACACACATATAACTGCTCCTCTTCTTTCTCCTTCCTCCTTCCTACACACGCAGCAGCTTGTCTCACCTTGCCTCAGTCTGTAGCTTTTGCTAATGTTGTGTGGTTTTGACAATATTCACCAGCAGTACGTTAGAGCTTCGTTTTCCGTCCAAAATAAAACAAACACGTGAACACATGACTTTAATGAAGCCGATTAGGATTAATCTACACGTGTTTAAGGAAACCGCCTCCTAGGAAGACGTGTTTAGGGCTGTAGTTACACAGCTCTGGTTCCAAACTGACAACAGAAACGTGTTTCATCAACTGAGATGTCTCTCTTGCTGTCTTGTATCCACTTCTCAAAATGATTTGGTCATACTCTGTGCAGCCACCCGTGTTCCTACCGCATTTTCATATAGGTTTGCGATTTTCAGTATTTGAGGGAACAATGACAATCAGTAAGTTGTCTAAACAATTAAAAATATATGTGAAAAACTAGGCTTGACAAATGTAGTTTTCTGATTTAGGGTACAAGACGACAGCAGTTGCCTTCAGTCATTAAAGCTAAAAAACCTTGAACCCTGACTCGGAGGGGAGACTCAATACTTCATTAGCTCCTGTCGGCAACATCAATAACCCCTCGCACCTTCATCGACAAAATGGATTGATATGTAGTGGAGGAGGAGCTGATGAGAAACGACACCTCAGAGAATGTTGGGATGCCAATAAATTCAGTGTCCATGTCGGTGCCCTGAGATCAGAATAATTCCTCGTACCACAGATTACAGAGAGAGTTATATGCCATGCTGTGCTGTTGAGTTACTGTCAAAGGGGAATGGCTGAAATAGATCTTCACTGCAGGGTCGAGGTTGGATATGGTCCATGACATCCCATCACTGAGGGGAGAACTATATATCAAAACATGTGATACTGGAGGGGCGTCCCTGAAACAGCTGGAGTATTTTACACTTTCCACAGAGCAGACATGAAGTCCGAAACATGTGAAGGGTGTTCATGTTTGAAAAAGCTTACAGGGTACACAAGAACCCCAAATACACCAGTGTTTGGGATTAAAGATCATTGTTTATATTTTATTTTTTAAAGAAGTCTCTTGAATGTATCCACCTCAACCGGACCCACACTGGACCAGGCATTCGGTGCATGCTCCACAATCCCTGTGCCTGGTTTTGCCCCCGGAAGTCGAACATCGTGAATATGTAACAAGTCGTGTTGTGGTCTACCATCAGATATCAACATAAGCTAGAGGGATAGAGTGCATCCCATTTGAACCTAAAGTAAAGCGTAGAGCATGAACAAAATGGCTGTAAAGTTGTTCATGTTTTCATCGTTTCACCATGTGTTGTTGCTAACTTGCTAATAAGGTCAAGCAGCAGATTTCCAATAGTAACTAGCTGAAATGAGGCATATAGCCACCTACCTTAGTGGAGTCTGACATATCTCCATCAATAAATCGATTCCCCCACACTGCTTGTGTACTGGGACATGAACAGGAGGCCAATTAAATGGCCCAATCGAGCAATAAGCTTGAGCGGCGCATGCAAGCGTACTGACTATTATGGAATATGAGACGAGGTGATGGGAGAGTGACAGCAATTAACATACAGAACATTGTGATTTCTTTTTTTCTGCTGGTGTCTCCCACGCTCGCTCTCAATCTCTCTCTATATATAACCAGTCTCCCAAACTTACGCCATGATTCCAGACAGGTGGAACATCTCAGCAGACAGGTAGGCCATGTAGCTGTACACGAAGACAAAGAGTGGCTCGATGACACGTGTGTGGGAGGCGAAGCGAGAGGTGAAGGCGGCCACGATCCCGTAGATGGCTCCCACTAGAACACCGCCCAATGAAACCACCAGGAAGGAGAGGACACCCAGGAAGCAGTCCATTACTGTCACTGAGCCTTGACCTGAATACTCCTCAAACAGGTGGTACAACACCTAGGAGGGGGGGAGGGGAGAGAGAGAGAGGAGAAAATAAGATGATATCATGATGACATGATAATATGAGAAAACATGGGTGTTCATCAAGGTAAAGGCCAAAGGAAGAATATTTAAATCAATAACCATCAACAGGCTGTGTTGAGTCTCTGAAAGTTTTGAAAAGAGGAACACAAAACAAGTGAGAGAAGTTCAATGACAATAGATTTGACCTCAGGTCAAGCTATTCACAGAAAACAGGGTGGAGTTCACAGCACATGTGATATGGTGACAAAGCCTGTCATCATTATGTAAAAAGCACAGTTCAGTGTATCGTTGACATCCTTTTTAAGAGAAGACTTTATGGTAGTAAACAATAAGGGACTTGTTTTCTTTACCAAAGTATTCAGCCAGTAAACCCTTTAAATCTGTGCCTAGCCTTTGTTAAAGACAGGGTTGGTAATTTCCTCCAGATGCACTTTTCAAGATTTTGGTTGAAATGGTCTTTAGGTCCTGACAGAAATTAATAACTCATGTGCTCTGAAAAAGGAACAAAGAACAAAGGAGGGGGGGAGGGGGAGAGGGGGGGGGGGGGGGGTGCAGACGGGGCACTGAGGTAATTTCAAAATCATACTAGTTTTCGAAAATCACCAACCCTGGCTTTAAGTGTTGCACTGTACGGATGTAGATTTTATGTAAAGCCAGACTGATTGCATATTGGCCCTAGGCTGAACAACTCTGCTATTCTCAAAGCTGCACAGACAGGAGCACCCTGGTAGCTCTCGAGGCACAACATATACCAATTATTAATCCTGAGTCTCTACTGCATCTGCCTAGGTCCAAATTCAACCAGGGCCCTTTGCTGCATGAGAAAAGAATGACAGCGGCTCCCTCACTCATTCTCTCTCTCTCTCCGCTAGCATCAGTGACAGCAGAGAGACAGGGCAAGGCAGGTCTTTCTCTGCCAATGACAGCGCAGTGTCATCCTCTTTTTTAAACATACATAGAAGCTTAGTTTCCATCTGAACATGTGAGCTCCAGACAATGGCCCTCGGTGAATGAGCATGCAGAGTATCACAGTATTATATTACGGTATTATACAGTAGTAAGATCTTTCAGGGTAATGCTGTGCTAGTTGATGCACTGCTAGCATCAATAGTAACTTTATATGATTGCTGTTAGCTAACAGCTCGTGTGCTGTGAGCTGAGGACAATCGAGTGATGACAGGATGGTCAGTGGATCAGTGTGTTGACAGCTTGGGTTTACTTATGGAAGCTTCGAAGACCAGAATTAACATTTTTTTACTTCAATTGATGAACAACCTGCTGTGATGCTTAACCACAGAGTTGCTTCAGGCATGAATCAAATATCAAACTTTTTGTTTTAGTCAAGAGGCAGACAACTACAAAAGCCCTGAGTGGACATGAATCAATACTTTTTAATTACTCCCTTGATAAAGAGCCATTTGGGTTGTTTTCTTGAGAAGTCAACTTACTTATCTCTAACGCCTAGAGTTGCCAAAGTACCAAACAAACACAGAAACAGGCACAACCTATCTCATGAGTGTGGGCTATGACAGGAGGGCATTTCATGGTCTGGCCTATCGCAGTGACCAGCGTATTTTTTCGTTTTTGTATTTCTTGATCACCTGGAGATTATCTGCTTTATCAGGAGAAAACAAGCTTCGTTATATCGAGTTAATGAGATAGACAGCTTATTGTTACCATTAAACCAGCTTTGTTGTCCTAAAGAAAAGAAGGAAAGTTAGTGAAGAGGTCCAGAAAACAACCAGCGTTATCTTGAGTTAATGAGAGAATTAAGTCAGGACCCTTGAGAAAACTCCTGGAGATGATTTGCTAATCGAGGGAAAATAAGAGTAAATAAAATGTATGGATGCACGTCTGCTTGGGGATTCTGAAAACATCAGCCTTCAATCGATGGAACAATAAACGCTTTCTCTCGCAACAAAAACAATCAAAAAGTCTGCTACCATCCTCATTGTGCCCCATGTCCTTGTTTTTCCTCACTCACCACAGTGACGGCATCATTGAGCAGCGACTCGCCAAACACCAGGATGTGCAACAGTTCATTGATGTGGATCTCTTCGAACACAGCCAGCACAGCAACAGGATCTACAGCTGAGACGATGGAGCCGAACAGCAGGCAGGGCAGCAGCTCCAACGTGTGGAGAGGATTTGGATTGGCTGGTTGGATCTGGCACACGGCGTACAGAAGCCCCCCGATGAAGAAGGCGTTCCACAAGGTCCCCACGACAGCAAACATCAGGATGGTGCCCAGGTTGTCCATGAAGGCTCGGATGGGCAGGAAGTAGCCAGCATCCAGGATGATGGGAGGCAGCAGGCAGAGGAAGAACAATCTGGAGTCCAGCACTGGGGGGACCTCCTCTCCAGCTAGTTTGATGAGCCCCCCCACCAGCAGGCCCACAGTGATCAACAGGCAGCTCTCTGGCACAATACCAGACAGGCGAGGAATCAAGTGGAACCCTGGGAAATGGAAAACAAGGATAAGATGCACAGGAATGGAAAACACAAATATAAACAATAAAGGAGTGACATATCTGTAAAATCACTGATTCAGGCTTTAATGGTTTTGTTATCGTTTTGTGAGTGTTTGACAAGATTAACTGGAAATGTACCCATCTCATAAGAAGGCGGGACTGCAGAAGTTAAGTGTACACTTGCTAACATGCCATTCAAATAGCTGTAGGATGGGACATACGATATTTCAGTGAGTGCTGGCACCACCTAGATAATAAATTCTTTACATTCAGCAGATGAAGGTGTAGAAGTCTCTCAATAATCACACTGATGTATGTGGAGTTTGCACACATCTGTAACATCAGTATTCTGTTTTACATGAAGATCACTTGTATTGACAGTACAGTACGTGTTTGTGGGGAATGCAAAAAGGGGTTTCAACTTCAGAATGTCAGAGCTTGCATGCCCTTAATTTCCTTATTCCCACTTTTATCTATATGCAGAACAGCCTGGTACTCTCAGCACATGATCAAGCTGCTTTCTTTGGTTTGGAAGCTGCTGTCTGGGAAAAAAGGACAAAATATGTGTTTTGTATGCTGTGAAGGTACTGGTGTGACACAATGCTTACACCGTGGCCTGTGAATTCTCAAGGAAAAAATGAAAATGATATGCAAAACCTCGACTGTGGTCGGAGCTCACATGACAACTAGTCAAGGCTGCAATTTTACATGCATGAATGACACAAGCCTATAAAAGTTCAGCTCTTTTGGAGTCCGTTTGTCCTCACGTTTACCTCAAAATCCAATCTTGGATGACTTCCACATAACTGAAATAACCTTATGCAATTATCTACCATTGCTTGAGGGCTGCATTGCTCACATGTTTTTAGCACATGCAACTGTGAAAGGAGTCCTCACAACGCAAACGCAACATTTTCCACTCTGACTTGGGCACTTCCAGCAAGCCCCCTCGCACATTTTCCGTGAGAAGTCGGGGAGGAGCATGTGCGAGAATACATGAAGAGTTATTCAGGAAAATTCACTGTGAGCAAGAAGGAGGGGTAGGTGATGTTGATATCCTGCAACTGGTGCACAACCATAGACTGTATTCACGCGACTGTTGAATCTGCTTCACTATGTTTGTGATCTTCTCTTTTGTTTCTATTGCAAATATGTTGCTGTTGAATTTATTTAAAAGCAAAAATTCCCACGTGAGCATCAGACTCGGATTGCTTCACTTCCCTGTCATTCTTTTAACGCCATATCTTGTTTCTTGCATCCATGCACCTGACAGCGGGAGACTTTCCCTTTCGGTTGTGAGTGGTTGGTTCCCAGGAAGCATTTAGGGTCAGTCAACCTGAAATTCTGTAGAAATTGTCATGCTTATGTGCTCTTGAATAAGTGCGTGCTTATGTGAAAACGGCTTTTTGACTCCTCAAAAGGACACTTGATGTGCTTGACATGAAACTATAAACACAGACAAGGTCACATATACACCGTGAGATGAAACGACAACTGCAGCCACTCTGCAAAAAAATAGTGAACAGAGACTTCAAAGAATAGCGTGCGTCCCATAGTGGGAGGTCTTCCTTGGCTATATTTACAGTAAACTACAGCGACACACAGACCATGATATGCTGCTCTGACATAAACAAACACACAGAAATATGAACCACACAAGGACACATGCTCACACGCAGGCTGAATACTGTGACAAGGTCTACGTCATAATGACATTATTGGATATCATCATGGTGAGCGAAACCTGGCTGTAATGTTACAGATTAAGCCTCTTCAGTAGGACTCAGTTTTGTAATTTCAAGGAGAAAATTCAGCATATCTCTGATGGAAAAACCTCAAATGTAAGAAAAAGACCCAACTTCACATCACATGTCCCATTGGGAAATAATGCTGGTATGAATGACACAATGAAACCTGACTTTGCAGTTGGAGTAGGTGTTTATATTAATAGACAAAAACAGATGGATTGATGAGTTAATTGAGCCATGTCAACAAGTTGTTTTACCTTATCCGCCCAGAGCTACAGCTATAACATTGAAACATGTAGTCCACCCACCTCTATAACTTGAGTTTTCAATTTTAAAGACACATTCACACAGGCTTTGAGCCCATGGTGCTGTTGGAGGCTTGGATTAAAGCAGCAACAGCAGCACATTTTAAACTATCAATAAGCACAAAAGGGGACAGGGTGGATGGAGCAGGGACCGTCTGGCCCATTAGCCACAGGGGTGTGTTCCCTCTCGTGCAAAGAGTGGAGGGGGAAGGCAGGCAAGGCGCTCAGGTCTGCTCCAGTTTGCACAACGAGGATGTTGGAACAGCAAGCTAATTAATATCCAGTTAGTAAAACATCGCACGGGGTTATGCAAGATCTTGCATAAATGCTTTCAAGTAAATAAGAATTACCACAGCAAGTAAATAAAGTCAGATATTTATTAGAACAGAATAGAATTACTTTATTGATCTCAAACTGGGAAATTGTGGACATTTTGGAATTAATACTTGTTCATTTAATTATTTGAAGTTGTAAGACCCTGTCTTCACAGAATGGGAACATGTAGCGGTTAGATTCTCCCCTTGACAAATATTTGGGACTCTGGATCGACCCTGAGCTCTCTTTCAAACCACATATTGATTTTATAACTAAACGTATTCATAGCGGTCTAGGCTAAATGTAGCGTTCAGTCAACTGTTTTTCATCTCAGGTAAGAACAAGAATCTTCTCTCAATTGATATATGACCTATCCTCCATCACGCCGATATTGTTTACCAGAACACTTCAGACACTTACCCCTGTTCAACTGTTCTACTGTTCTTGGTTCAATAAACATCCTCGTATATTATCCACTCAGACACATGAACCATCCTTTTTTCATTGTCCCCAGAATTGATTAAGAAATTGGTCGCAGGTCATTTAGATATAAAGCTCCCTCAGATTGTAATAATCCCCCCCTTCTGAAACCTATTGCTTTATTCCACGCCGTCTGGTCACATTTATTTTATTTTATCAAACTAACCTGTCCTTGTTTTTTATTTTCATTAGCTTATAACTTTTCAGTTTGCTTGTACTACATATAAATCAAAGACAAAGTGCTCTATTGTTGCTCTTAATACTGTTGTACTCTTATTTCTCAGGTCTTGTTAGACAGCTGAGGGTGGGGGTGGGAGACGTCGAGAGAGGGAGGTGTCTGTATTTGTGTAATTGTTTGCATGTCTGTGTAGTAATGCATAATCACTTTGAGTTAGGATCCCCTTCAAAATAAGATGATGCATGTCAAGGGTCTATCCTTTAATAAAAATACTAAATCAATTCAAGGACTCTCTGTGAGAATATCTAAGGCTGGGGGGAGGGGTAAAGACAAAAGTATTAGTGTTTCAGCTCATAATCTAACAAGCGAATGTCTGTGGCTTTTACAGCTGCATGTAGCCGGAGCTCCGGAGCTCTGAGGGAAGACAGTGAAGAAGCCTTTAACTTTATTGGTCTGTGGAGACCTCATTTCCCCCCACAGTGAGATCTCAGAGGCAGTGAGAGCTCCTCTATATCCAAACCACTTTATTAGAAAACAGGCACCACCCACAACTCCAAGAATGCTCGGTGGGTTAACAAAGATATATCTGTGATGACTGCTGGAAGACACAGTATACGAAAAAACCTTGTGGGATCCATGAAACATGGTCTGCAAACAAAGCTGGTTTACTTTAACAAGTCAGACCTGGAGGGGGCTTGCGCTCGACATTTCAGAGCAAACATAACGTGTGCATGATATCAGGCTGAATGGTTGTAGAGCCATACAGCTAGGAGGATAAAAAAAGACTAAAAGTTTCCAATACTATCTGAGAACTGTGTCTCATGTCTACAGCATGTGCTTGGGAAATCACAGGGAATGGAATGCTCTTTACAACTTCATTTAAATAAGCAAGTTAACTAGGAACACAGGTTTATTTCCAGCACTGTCGACAGGGAGTACTTCAAGTGGTGGACAGGGTTTCACAAATTCAAACACCCAAACACTTGTGGAGCAGCCTACTTCAACATACTATTGTATATCTCCTGTTGATCACTGTGCAGCTCAGCTGTCGACCTAAGGGAGACCGTCTGGTCAAATACAAAGTTTTCTTCTATTAATAATAGACAACTCAAGCTTGAAAGCTCTGCCAAACAGAAACGAGTAAAACTGATTCCAGAGGTCGACACGGGAAACAAAAGTAGGGTTATTATTAGATGAAAAGGACTCCCATGATCCCTTGGGATAAGTCTTCTTCCGTGTGACATTAAGTAATGAACTTGAGCAAGGGGACTTTCGGCACACAGCTTTCACTCTATAATTCATGATCCATAAAAAGGCCACAACGAGCTGGCATTTAAAACTTAATCAAGCGATAGAAATGACACAGAGCCTTTAGAGGTAACAACACAAAAGCTGCCACAGCATGACACCGTACATTGTTAGGATAATATAAGTGTAGGATTAGCAAACAAAAAAAATCACCATATTTCAATCTAATAAAATATTTGCTTAAATCATTTAATTCAATAAAAGAATTTCAATGACGGAAATTGTGAGGGGTTTTTTTGAGAATCGTGTATTTTTCAATTGGTAAGTGAATACAAATACCGACTATGTGTTAATGTTAATACTGCACAAACTTCAGGAAAGTGTGAAAGTACTAAGCAACTCACTAGAGGTATACAATTGAATGTGTTCTTGTTTTTTTTTTTTTTAAGAAAACATATCAGTGCTGTAACAAACCCTGACACAATGCAATTTTGATTTATTCCATTTTAGGAGCCTGCAATCCAAATGAGAAGATGTCATTGGTCCATCTTAAAAAAGAAAACAGCTTCAAATATGGTTTGAGAATTTTATCTGCAAGCTTTCCTGGATATTCAAAAGATAAACTATCATCTATAAATCTTTACTTTTAAGAATAAAAACTGTTATGTCAATAAGCATTGGTTAAAGATTACCACGATACAGATGATATTGACTCCTTTTTCAGTTATTGCTAAGCCCTTAAAACTTACAGGAAGGTGTTTTGAATACTCTGAAAGAGAATAACTAAACTGATGGTAGGACCAAGCTCTGCAGAGAAAACTATTTTACAAAACCTTTGCTAAAGACAGACAGGATAGAAGTCCTTCAGGAAAGGTCACGACAGGGTGGACTAAACCGATTACTGCAGGTGCCTCCAGCAGTGGCAAACAAAAACGCTGGATGCAATAATGACTCTCTAAATGGACCATTATCATTCATGGGTGACTAGGAGGGACACGTGAAGACTGCAAGACAAAGAGAGACAGTTGCCATTTCTGCATCAGTACAGACACTTTTAACTGTTAAAAAAAAGAATCTCTCAGCAGGTCCAGGACCTGAGGACAACATGGCTCAGCGCCAGCAGAGCCTGAAGAGCTAAGCAAGGCTAAGTGGTGACAGTTCACACATCCTTAAATCTTTTCTTTCATGGCTCTGATTATGGTGCTTATCAAGTGAAGAGCCAAACCCCCATAGATAAGATAAGGAGAAGTAGGGCAGGGAAGTACAAAGAATAACTCGTGGCACTCAACAAGAAGTGCTGTCAAGACATTAGTGTGAAGGAGATAAATGCTCAGTGAACTCAATGAATGAAAAAACATCTTGTGGACTAACATAAGGCAGGAATCTTGAGCTGAGAGAAAAGGCTGTTCATCCTGGCTGCTTGTCAATAATGGCAGGCGCCGTGTCCTTGCTGCACTCCCTCCTGAGAGCCTAAATGCAGCAAGGTTATTAAAAACCAGCAAAGGGTTACAGCTCTTTCACGACCAGACTGTGTACTGAGTGTCGACACAGCCTGGTACTCACTCTTCAAGATCAGGAGCTGTGTCTTGTTGCCAGGTGACTAATTGCACACCGCTGGCACCCAAATCTGCCAGTTGAAGCCAGCACAGGAGAGAGAAAGCATTCAAACATGTCTTAAAGAAGGCAATCCATGGTGCATTCATGGGTTTCTCTTCCTACACACCAATCCAGAAAAACTGCCCACTGACACTAAAAATCCTGACGTTCACAGGAAGGTCAAGAAACTCTTTTATGTCAGAGCGATGAAGGGCTTATTCTTTTTTTACGACTGTGCTGAGATTGAAGACAAGCCTTTGCGAATCATTGCTTGACTGTATGATGCATATCATTGTGTTCCGCAAGCTGCTTGTGCAAGACCAGTGTTGGTGTAAAGTATTAATAACGTTGTGCTGCTGGCGTACCTCTATATGATCCCCTAATGTCATATCTTTGTAAAAGTTCTACAGGCTCACACAAGGTGATTCCCTTCATGGCTGGGTTCCCATCCAGTAGAAGCATCGCATCGTATTTGTTACTAAATGTACTGCTAGTCAGTGATGGTGTCAAATGTCGGTGACAAGCACTGCTCTACTCAGGCCTTATCAGGATTAGAGCATCTGAATGTCTGTGTGGAATAATAAGAAGAAAGTATCTAGGAGGCGAGGACAGTTTTTTTTTTTTAGGAAGAGGGGTTGAGTTGTTTTTAAGAAGAGGGGTTGTGTCATTTCCTTCAAAGAGAAGAAATTTGTGCATCGCCTTCAAACAAATGACACATTATAAAAGATATCTTTAGTTTATGACACACTGATTGAAGCTCTGCCAAGGGTGTGCTTTCTAATGATGTACCTGGAGTCTTTCCCACAAAGGCTTTAAAGATAAGGGTAATACTGAAGTCCCATCCTTCTCAATAGGTTTGCCAAATCCTGCGACTTTGGAGTCCACACACACACACACACACACACACACACACACACACACACACACACACACACGTATTCATTAAACTTACTCAGTTACTCACAAGAGTTATTTGTCTTGTCCAAGCATGGCCAGTATTTTTCAGTAATCTAATACTAAATCTGGAACACGCCTTCAAGTTTCAATTTCATCAAGGCACATTGTGTGAATGAGTTTAAAACTAGAGTAACTGCAGTAGGAGCGATGAATACTGTTGAAGAAATGTTAAACCGGGGGTTTGCTGGTCAGCCCAGTGGTACTGATAATATCTCTGTTATCGACTGTTCACTGAAGACAAAAGAAATCCGTTCCCGATAGAGCATGTCCCCTGGAGAACCATTTACTCTGCAAACAGTCAAGCTAGCCATGTGCAGCATTCCTGGAATTGTTTTAATCAAAGACGTGATGTCTCTTGGATACTTGATTAAGAGTCACAGATTAGTGTCTGACAATTACAAAGAAACATGACCAACAGGTTTTCAGTCCCTCAGATGCAAAATCAGAAAGAACAAAGGGGAAATAGTCACAACAAACACTGATGGGTGATCACTGTTTGAGTGCTAAAGGTACAATTGTGTGTTGTGACTGAATGTGTGCTGTATCTTACTATACAACAATGACAGACGGCCACTTTTATCAGCACATGATTTCATAATATGCACTAAAACTCCCAGTCATGGTTGTGTTTCAGTTGAAAACCTCTCGACTTTTCTAAACCCATGATGACCCCCGGGATGAATGAGCGTAGTCTTCTAAATTTCCACTAATGTCACTTCCTGCAGTCTAAACTGATTGACAGTTTATTTGTCCTCAAAGGAAATTCTTATCAACAGTAGGTACATAGACAAAAAAAAAAAAAAAAGTCGAACATACAGAACCGTGTACTTAATAACAAACATGGGATCTTTGGGAATATTTAGAGGGCAATAAACTGCGAGAACACAAATCAACAAATAACCTGACTGCTAAAATTAAACATCCGCACTTCCACTTTGCTCCTTCTGCTCACTATAAGTGCTTAACAGAAATAGTGAGAATAGCAACAGTTATTGTCTTTTAATTATTTAACTGAATTAGAAAAGGCCTTGTAACAATAAACAAAGCCTGTGATAACAGCTAGTTCAGTTCTTTATTTGCACTGCACAAAACATCCTCCACAAACAGTAATGAAAAGGGAGCGCTGCTGAGAACACGGTTAAGGCTATATTGCTGCAAGAAAAGTTTGCTTAGGCTGTATCATTGCCCGGGCTTTATCTAATACTGAATCTAGCTCATCTCGTGAAGTCTAGCTGGTTTATTCACTTTACAATATCTTTGTGTTAGGCCAAATCATCTGTGGTGATAATGTTATGTTACATTACGAATGGCTAGCAATATCTGATTGATCAGTCCACTTAATATTGATAGAAACCAAATGTTCTCAGATTTGAAGTCTTTTTGACAAGCCTACATATTTAAGCATCTAAAATTAACAAACTGAAAAACAGATGTTCTTATATTGCTCTTGACTTCATGTCTCAGTCCAACTCCTATGACAGAAACTACGTAGACGACAGCAGCTCTGTGTGTAATGGTGATTGGCTTTCATGGAGCGTCACACTCGGGTAACATACACCATCTCTCCAAATTGTTTGCCCAGTTATGAATAATAAATGGGATGTGTGAGACTTACTGGACTTGTCAGACATGTCACAAGGAGACTCATTGGAGGGGAGGGGCTTTACAGCCACAAACACTAAGTACCAAGAGGTGTGTCATGTCGCCCACTCATGTATTACCGTGAAATACTATCAGGTCATTGCTAACTGGAAGGTCATTCTGAAAGTCTATGCCGGCTGGATGTTTGATGTAGCTATAACAATTACAACCCTTTACTTTTACAGTGTTTACATATTTACAAAATGAATGTAGGACAAAGTCATATAGATTCCTGACTAGATAACACTCACTGTTTCTGATTAAAACTAAACAGATCTTTTCAAACACACCCTTTTTCTAAACACGGGGTCAATAAACTATATTACGATATGGTGACTATACACAAGCCTTTCATTGCCACTAATAGTAATGAAAAGGTTGAAAAAGAATAGTTATTTCAGTGTAATACTGGTCAGTAGCCTATTACAGGGGTTAAAATAGAGGATGTCTGATAAGTACAACGACTTTTCCAATAACATCCCCTAAGCTTTGATTTAAAAAAAAAAAAAGCTTTTGCACTTGGTATAATAAATTCACACAAAAAAAAAACGAGGAAGGAAAAGCCCAGAGACAGGGTTGCTTAAGCGATAAATGGGCCGAGGACATTCTTTCAGACTCGTAAGCTATTAGGGTTGCTATGAACATGAATCAGACTCTGGTCCAAGGATGAGCAGTGTAGCAGCAGACACATTGAATTACCCCCATTTTCAGCAGTCAGGGGATAATCAGAGGCTTAAGGTCACCAATGTTTGCTTTTCCTGCTGCTGCTGCTGCTGCTGCTAGCTCTCTCATTTCTGCCTCTCATCTGCTTTCTACACTTCAAACATTTCTTAAACTCTCTATTCTTGCCAAAATAGTGAAGTATCCTACCATGTCTAAAGACTGCTGCTCAGTCAGCCCCCCCCCCCCCCCCATGCTACTGACAAGCTGCTGTCCCTATAGCAAGGGACAACAAAAGCAGTCTTCTGTGGAAAGCACAAAGCAAAGAAGGACTGAGACAGCGGCAAGGAGTGAAGAGAGTTGAGGACGCAACAAGGGAAAGTAAGAGTTCAACAAAAGTGTTTCCGTTCAGAAAATTGCAAAATAAAAAATAAAAAAAATGCCTCGGCTCGGGCTTGATGGTCACTTTTTGAGACATTGGTGAAACATTATAGTGAAGCAGGACAGGAGGGTTCCCCTGTGTTGAGACCTGGCTACACAACGGTTGCTGTCTAAAATACTGCCTGCTGCATCAAGCTGCTTAGTCATCACTGTAGCAGGAAGATAGTACAGCACCAGCAAAAGAGCCCCTTCAGAAAAGGCTGACAAGTCTGATGAGTAATCAGCGTGACAAGGAAAATAGATTTCCCTCTGACTCTTAATTTAGTTTTTTACATTAAACGTATAGTAGGCCTATCAGCAAGCAGGGACATCTTTGAATGACAAACAGAAGAAAAAAAAGGCATCGGTTTCGACCTTGTGGTTAGATATTATCTGTAAAAGGATTTGATTTTTAATCAGTCATGGCAGGCCTGTGAGTAGCTTTATCTAGACTGCATGCTTGTAGTATGAATGAAGACTACTAATGTCTGAGGGTGAATACTATCTTCCTGACAAACCATCCAACAGGCAGCCCTCCATTCAGCATGTGATTTAAATCAGATAAAACAGACCGCTTGTTTTGAAATGCAGGAAAACGTGCACATGAACTGCGAAACTACACCTGTAACACAGGCCACACAGAGCTATAGCATTTCCTGGAAGAGGCTGGTTGTGCTACAACACAACACTGCTGCGATGTGACATCCACATGATACTCACCTAATTTCATTAAAGAGGCAAGCAGCACCCATAGTGAGATTTCAAAGGGGGTCTGTATGTGCTGGTAGTCGAGGTCGAGCACGGGAAAAGCCTTTTTAGTGTGGTTGTGTACCACGTCCGACACTTGGTGATTGTCTACGTTTCCCTTGTGGCTGACATCCGGAGAGCTGGCAGCTCCGAGAGGAAGCACGGAGCCCTCCAGAAACACAAACACCATCAGCAGGAGGAGAAGACCCCTCTCAGGTAAACTCTTCCCGACCCCGGCCGGGCTGTGTGGACCTGCTCTCGAAGGCATTTTTTTTCCCACCCCCCAAGTAGGCTACAAAAAAAAACAAAAAAAAACTTTAAAGCGATGTAATTATTTCTCAGGAGTCACACAAGCGAGTTCAAGGAAGTTGTGTCACGCCAAACTGGTTACAACTTCGCTACCATTACACATTTTCACAGACTTCAGGTGTCCATTCTTGTCAGGTAACGAAAGCCAGCTTGACGTCAGCGTCCTTCTTAGTAGTACAGGTGAACAAGTCCACACGTCACAGGCCGTCCGCTGGGAGAGAGCAGGAAATTGTCTAAATGCAGGAGGGAGTGAATTTGTCTCGACAGCACGGATAATAGTGTTGCAAACAGGAAAGTTCTGTAATTGCTCTCGCTGCGGTGTTTCACAAGTTTCTTTGCCGGTGAGTAGTCAATGTCCCTGTCGGTGAAAGACGTCCCTGTTGATGCTGGAGGCGAGCGAGACACAGCGGCATCCCCTCCACGCCTCGTCTTCCTCCTCACTGCCCAAGATACTCGTCCGTGAGGCGGCGACGCTCAGATACTGACCTTGAAGAGAAGCCACGGAGCTGCCACATTGCATTTTGCCCGTGTATCGTATCTATTTCAACTTTTTTTTTTTTTTTTTTTTTAGATGTCACTGTCCGCCTAATGCTGTGTATCCACTGTGGAGGACAAGACCTTGAGTGAGGGGTCTCAGCTCAGAGGGAGGATGGGGAGGGGGGGGGAGAGAAGACCAAGGGGTGTGTGTTCCGCCCCAGCTTCTAAAGGCTTGTCCCGGGGTTGTCAAGCCAAGTGGCGAGTGTTCATTTTCTGCTGTGGTGTTGAGCTTCATACAACCTTCAAAACGCACACCCTTTCGCGGAGGTTTGGTGGATGGGAGGAGGAGGAGGAGGAGTGGACTGGAAGGGGAGGGGTATGGCTGACTACAGTGACACCTATAGGGAAGGAGGCTTACAAATGAAAAGCGTGTCCTAAACGGCTTACAAACACATCCTTTAATATGTTTCCAAAGTGATATGCTGTGTTAGTGATGTAAATGATGTTTTTTTTTTTTTAAATCTAACTGGGATGCTGTTCACAGCTACCACAGGATGATAACAATTTAGGGAAACGAAAAGGTCATAGAGGGTAAAGCAGGGGTCTCCAACCTTTTTTCATCTGAGAGCTACTTTCAAAAAAAATGTGACCAAGTGACCAAGGGCTACTTGCATCAAATCGCTTGCATTTATTTACATAGCTCAGCTGAATTAAGCTACTGTTTGTACATGTGTGAAATTGCAATAAGCCAATGCCTTGTCAATAATCTTAAATTCACATCAGTGTCCGAGAAAACATTAGTACTTCATACTTGTTTTTATGGGGCCAAATATATGAATAGTGGGAAGAGGTGCATTTACCGTCGTCAGATTTTTATTTTTAACACAGTCGGTCAACCTATAGGCGAGCTACTGAAAACCTGCCCCCGAGCTACCTGTTGGAGACCCCCTGGGGTAAAGTGTTGGGAAGCTTCCTTCAATGATAAAGCAGGATGCATTTCTGGTGTTATAGCCTACTGAAGTTCTGGTATCGCACCTGAACCCCATATAATAATAGTGTTGCTGGAGCCTTTTGACCTCTTCAAGTCATTCACTATTCATTGCACCTTGGTCGTTGGTGAAGTCGTGCCAGAAAATCTCTTCAGCTAGATGGGCTGCGGTGGCTGCAACATAAACATCACGACAGGATCCCCACAAATGTTTACCTTCATCCTCATGGTTGTCAAAAGTGGCAATAATGTTTGGGTTGTTTGGTAGTGGTCATTAATGGCCAAATGAGTAGTAGGCCTATTGGTGTTTTCAATCCCGGAGCTTGGGCCAGTTGAAGGTGTCAGTGCTGTTTTGGTTGTGGGGGTCATTAATGGCCAGGTGGTAGAATAGATAGAATTGGTACTTTCAGTCCTGGAGCTCAAACAGAGCCTAGTGGTAGCGGTTATATAACCTATAGGTAACGCATCAATAGGACAAAAGTTTTTGTTTTTATTTCAAAATCCTAACTCTTAAGCAAAATCATGTAGCTCTGTATTTTCAAAGTCCAATATTGTTACCCTAAAGCAGTTTTCCATTGCTAAAGGTGGGACCTCTTTTTATTTCCTTGAATACATGAGTAGCCATTTACTTCAGTGTCACTGCATGGGCCTATACATTAACATGTTGATCTCTTAAAACCATCCAAACGTTCTTTTCCCGTAATCTCACGTAATGGAAATTATGCCAGAGGACACCAGTTCCCTCCATGATCTGAATACTTAATTTTAGTTAGCATTTAGCAATGATATTCACCGAGGCTGACTGGGTGTGGATGTGCATACATTAGCAGGAATCGATTTGATCTGTAATAGAAAACTGTCTGTAAAGGGAATAATATTTGCTTAAGATGTCGAGGGTCAGTGTCAGATACCAACCAAGGTCCCAAGAGCATGTAGGGGCTTAGTATATCACTCAAGAACACTTACGTAAACAACAAACCTCTTACATGAAGCAAGACTTGTGTTAAAGGTAGTCCTACAAGTCTGTAAATTGTTTGTTTGTTCCTGGTGTGTTGCTGCATGTGGGAGTGGCATTTTAAACTACTCACACTTCAAGTTCAGAATTATGACTCAAAATACATGTGAATTTCCAAACACACCTTTCATACACTCCTAAAACAAAAGCTCCGGCTTTGTATGGAGCAAGTAAACCGCTCACACTACAGCATCTATAGCCTCAGCTAATTTGCAATGAATGTCCCTAGATGGGCCTTTATAAATACATACACTACAGGTTAACCTAGGAGGTAGTGTTTTGCTTAGAGTAACCCCTGGAGCCTTATCCTAAAGTATACATAGTTATACATAGAGTTAAGCCACAACAATGACTTGATAGATAAAATCAATATATACAGTATATCCTTCTAAAAAGCAGAAACATCTGCATGTTGCAGCTGCAGCTTCTCCGCTGCTGCTTTTTGCTTCTCTTTGTCAACGCATGGTAAATAAAATACAGTGGAGTTGTGTTGTTGTTGAACAGAGTGTAATGTGAATCTTCATTTCATTTTATACCTTCTATGAACAAACAACTGTGGTAGGACAGTTGTTGCTTGATTAATCAACGATGGAAATAATGAAGCCCTAGTGTAAATACTGGCTGTTTCCCTTCATTGCTTTTTAGTATCTTGACGTCCCTAATCACTTTGTCTTTGCTCCTTCAATGTACAATGAAGTAACATTAATCATTTATTCCAAAGAGCTTCCTGCACAAACAATTAGGCCACTAAGACCAAAAACAAGGACACATATTAGTTGAGTATAGTTTTGAGCTGAAATAGCTGCTTTCTGGGCCGTGGAGAGAAGACTAAAGACATCATAGTTTTGAGGATGAACAGCCGACCAAAATTAGATTAGATAATGTCTCGTCTGTCTGAATGATCTGAGTTACAGCCTTAATGAGGTATGGTCACCGGTGATAACTGTTTGCGGCACAACACACACACACACAAACCTAAACGCAGTCAGAGTTCAGGCGGCAAACTGTCTACACCGTTAATCATTTCTGTCTGCCTGTCTATGTCTTTATCACTCTTTATGACTTTAAGGTGTTTTATCATTTACAGCCTACTATTTCTGTTTGGTCCCTCAGTTACCAGGACACTGACATACTACACAGGGACCATTGTAAACAAAGCTGTAAAAAAGTGAACACCCAATACCCCCTGATCAATGGTCACTCCTAACTCTTTATGACAGCCGAGTACTCAAGTCCAAATGTCAAAGTTTCTTCTTGAATCCTGACAATACACCTTCACGTCTTGAAGCTGTTTTGCCTTTAGAAGACAGAAATACTGTGTTAAGCATTAACAAAAGAGGAAAACATACAATGGAAGTAAACCAGAAGTCATACTTTAGATTTAAGATGCCTCGAATGCTGATGTAGCTCAGTGGTTAGAGGACGTGTTGCAGAAGCCGTGGGTTTTGATTCTTTCCTGCGTCATCCCCCACTTTCTCGTCACAACACTTCCTGTCTCTCTTCAGCTGCCAATATAGGCAAACATGATCACAAAAAAAAACTTCACAAAGAAATGAACTTCACAAAGAGGAAGCTACGTGTCATTCTTTTTACCAAATGTCTCATCACAATGTTCCACTTGTTGGAAGGCTTTTTTTCCATGGAAGATATTCGATAATAATAATAATTAATGTAACATTAAGAAAATTACATGAAATAATAAAATTAATTAAAGCTTAAATGCATGTAGCAGTTTCAGGGTTTTGTTACTGTGCATAAAGGATCAATGTCACATGTCATTGTATCCAGCTGTAATGATAAATTCAATGGTTTGGATCAAGACAACACACTTTCATGGGTTTTGCATTCATGATGTTGTGCTGTGTCTTAATTTTTGCACTTCTCCAGTCTAAACAAAGAACACACAAACAATCGCCTGTATAACACTTTCAAAGGGCACTTTGTTAAAGTGGTTATATAGTTTAAGTGCCTTTTGAAGTGTTGTTTTGGTTCGGAAATTAAAACCAACTCGTAACATTTTCTGTCAAGTCAGTCAGGCTAGGTTAGCCATTTTGCTGACCTAGCAGCTGAGCTAAACTGGTGGCTATATTTACGGTCAGATGCGTCAGGGTCCTTACGTCTGACATGTATCACTAATTCCTTTACAGATAATCTGCAGGATCAGCAGCAGTTCTCATTGAACTTGTGCGGGTAATTTGTAACAGAGCGCTGTTAGAAAACCTCAAGGTGAAATCGACATTTGCAATTTTATTTTGTAATTGTAAGTGTATGATATTGCATGTTTCTGTTTTGGCATTTGTGTCTGTTGTACAGGGAGTCATGACTTTTTATTAGGATGACGATTTAATTTCAATGACTAAAGTAGGTTAACTTCTGGCCTTTTACTATAATACAGTAATTCTGCAACAGGATTTTTCAAACTAATCTGTAAATGACCCACCATACAAAACATCAGTAAAGTCTATGTTAGAAGATATAAATACATATATCTGACCCCTGATCTCTGTAATGGTCAGATCGTGATGCCAAGAGTTTTGCACATTTCTACAACATGACTTCAACTGTCCTCTAATCCTCAGAGAAAATAAAAAAGGAAGCATGGTGCTGCGGTTAGCCGATATGATGGAAATTACACACATGCCTGGCCAATCAAGTTTTTCAGGGAGGCTACTTATAGCGAAATGGAATATGTGCTTCCAGGCCAAACGAAACAGAAGCCCTTTGGGTTCAGTCAAAGCAAATCTGCACCCTACTGCTACAGCCAGTAATTCAAAAATCTGCTCAAAGATCAGTTTAAGTCTATCTAAATAAATCCCAAGACTGAACAAAGGGAGTTACAAAATTGAAAGGCAAAAGCGTTTGAGTCCAACCAAGATTCAGGCGAAGCTATTTTACTGAACCCAGTGACCAAGCCTGCAGGCCAAAGCTTATTTGTGTTTGCTTTTGGGAGCCTCTCTTTCATATTCCTGGAGTTATAGAGCACGCATGCTGACAGAAAAACAATTTCTATGTCCACTCTGGTGTGTCTATTTTCTGTGTTTATCTGCATTGGAGTTAGTCACTGTGTCTTCTTCCACGAAACACGCAATGTTGAGCAAAACAAGTCAATTATTGCTACTGAAAAACACGGGGGGGGGAAACTGTAATTTCTACTCTTCAGCTGGATTTACAAAAAAAAAAACTAGTAGAAAAATGTTATTTTTTGTATGTTGTCTTTACATCAGATATATTCAAATGAACCCATACAAACAGGTAGCAAAAGGCTGAATGGGACTTTTAATGCTGTTACCAGGGGTCAGAAAGTCTATCTGCATCACCGCTGGGCTCCTGTCGGAAGATGTTTCAACAAAGCTTTTCATTAGAGTCCGGAGGCCACAGGAGCCAGAACTGTCATCTCCTGGATTTGCGACAGGACCCAGCAGGGACCTAAGATGAGACATTTTAAACCAATGGTGATTTGACGCCACTTGGTGTAAGCTCAGTAATGATGACAAGCTCTGACAGCATGTCTGTCAGCAAAGGAGAGAAGAAAAAGATATTTTAATGGTTTGAACACTCTTGTGTACCGTGTTTGACAGAAGTGGTAATATGATGTACAGATTTACAGAGCCAGCAGTCACTTCTGAACCATAAGCTCTCCCGATAAGCTCTCCTACTATCAGTGCCACTGTCTGAAGTTCTTCCCTGCAAACATTTTCATTTTCTACCTAATGCCAGATTACATCATACTTAAGCCTCTGCAGTTCACTGGTGTCTTTAGGGTATCATTTCCATCATCTTAGATTAGGGCAAAGGCATATTTTAATAATTATGGGCCATGTGGTCACAGCACACTGAGGTTAAGACAGTGATCCACATGATGTCTCTGATGTCATTTGGTGGCTGCTCCGAATCAACATGACCAATGTGACCTAAATGCTTTCAGCAGCTGACAGGATGCTGCAGTCAATTATTGTGAAAGGACCAAGAACTATCAGACGCCCAGCATGGTGAAATGACACAAACAGCAGGAGGTCTTTCGTCACTTGAAATGTGTGAGATAACGTCTTTTCAATTGCAAGAGTCACACTGTAGTAATGACTGGACTGTATTGTTATGTTGGCCAGCATGTCTGATGTACAGTATATACAAACATGTTTACAGGTTCTGGAGAGAAGCTACTATCATAGTCTACAAGAAGCTCTACAAAGCATGTTGTAGCTCCAGAGTGAGCTGCTCAAAACAAAATCAGGTTGACTTTCCATTCAGAGCAATTTCTACCAAACCTGATTTTAAGTCGGGCCAGTCACAAGCATTTAAATACTGGGCAGGTTCATTATGATGACAGATCACACAACACTGAGGTGCTCTCATAAACAACCAAGGGAGCTACAGCTAATAAAGGATACTGTAATCCTCTACTGATATTTAATGAACTGAATATTAGAGTTAATTTTACAGGCAAATGCTAAAGTGTTAGTGTCTGTATAATAACATGCCATAGATATTCAACTGAGTTAGATTTTATTAGAAATGTTTGCTTACATTAGCTACAAAGTCTACTGCTGCGTCAAACATTAAGTACTTTGATTGGTTTTGATTGCCAAACACAAACACATCGCCAACAGAACAGTCAGCCATCACTTTGCACTTTGAGTGATGTCGATGCAGGATTTTAAAAAGGAAGAGGGATGTGAAATAAAATGTTTATTTGCTGGTTCATTCATTTTTTTTTTAAACTTTACTTTTTTGTATATATTGCTGTCAATGTTCTATACTAATTTGAAGGAGCACACTTTTACTTTCTTTTGAATATAAAGTGGGATGTGCTGTTCTCATTCTAGCTTTGATTTAAGTACTTTAATCTTTTTTTTCAAACAGCTCCCCCTGCCACAAAGATGGAGGAATGCTCAATGAAACAGAGAGATGAGGAGAACAAATAAGAAAGTTACATCACCAACAAAATACATATGGTTTGTTTAATATCATGGTTTTTCAGATTGGGATTGATTCTGATCCACTGCAGAATGAGAATCACATTAGAGAGAAACCCCCCCCCCCCCTCCCCTCCTTCATTTACACCCCTCTGTCTCTCTCTCTGTCTCATGTTCCTTCCTGCATAGAAAATATATTTCAGGTGATAATACTGACTCACTCCAACTGTCTTCTGGTGCCGCAGCACCACCTCCCAAAGTCAGCCAGATGTCAACGTTTGCCTCTGGGAAAATATGCACATACAACATCCTGCCTGAAGGTGGCGCCATTGTTCTAAAAAAAATATCTAAAATCCCGCAGCACAGAGGTCAAACTCAGTCCAGATATCACAAGGGAGTGAGGAGACAAATGACAGTTATGACAGAAAATGTCATCATGATGTTTTAATAACCATAATATGATTATACAATCATTTCAGAAATGTTATTCTTTATGTTGTCAGGAACTGAGTTTGAGCTCTTTTCTCCGTCTGTCTTGAGTTCAAAGAGGCTATCTGTGGCACAAAGAATCAAACAATGTTACAAAATAAGACTTAACTGTCTATCATGTTGGTATAAAATAAGGACTTAACTTCCCTGAGTGAGGACAGGCGTGTGTCCCTTTGCTAAGATGGAATTTAAATCTGAATGCTGTAAATCAAATTCAGAAGGGAGCCATGTGGCCTTCCCAAAATGAAACATCACATGTTGTTTTCCTCACACACACACACACACACACACACACACACACACACACACACACACACACATACACACGATGTTTTAATAAAAGTCCTTCAGAGCACCAGAGCCAAACTGTTCTGTGCTGTCAGGTCAAAGTTTCCAAGGTGTTCTTCTTCTTCTTCTTTGAGTTCCAGGCAGACCTTTTGGCTTGGGGGTGGCGAACCATAACTCTTACCTCATTACCATGAAAGGTGTGCTCGCTCAGCGCTCTTGCCCAGGTCACATCTGGCAGCACCCGAAATAGATGAAGTGGGAAGTTTGGGGGGGGGGGGGGGGGGGTACCAACTTTGAACTTCAAAGCAGGTGGTAAAATCTGCTCGGAGGTATTCCACTGTATACACACATGACATTGTATGCAAGTTAGATGGAGCGCTGGAGAGATGAGGCACGTTGCCTGCAGAATTTAAATGATCCCATGACACTGTTTATCTTAGAAGATTCCGATTATGTTAGTCAGTGAGTTTGTTTTCAAGTCACAATTTGTCAGACTGAGTTTTTCTTTTACTTATCCTGTGGAAGGCCCTATTAATTCTAAAGTGATGTTTGCCCGTGAACATCTGCTGGAGTTATGACTTCATCCTCAAGGCCGAGGAGAGAGGGAGGAGTGGATGGCTTCCCTCAGGCTGCACTTGCCAAGGCCAGTTGTGATACGAGCAGTATATCAGTGACTGAAGGCTTGAACGAAAAAAAAGGGAAAAGTCAAACACACAAGAGTGTAAGAGACCATCAATTAACTCTGACTCTCTCTCTCCTTATTATTACTGCAAACATGAAGCAAAATCAGCGTCTCCCTTCATACGTCACACATCAACACTCCACCCACAAACACACGCACACACACATTACAACACTCTCAAACAACCGGCTACAGTATGACGTTCTTAAAGATGGCACCACTCCCTCGGTTGCTGGGAGTTAAACAGAGCTCTGACTCAGACTTGCTCTCTCACAGTGCACAAGTGTGAACACAAATCATCGTCTCAGATCGGTGCAGCCGGCCAGGAGGAGATGTTCCAGCATGTACCTTGACACGGCGGCAGCTCTGTAATCCACCACCAGATTTTTCATGTATAATTTACCACCGCAAGAAATTCCCTTTTCATGTATTATGAAGTGGAATAACCCCGTCATTGGGACTTGACCCTGTTTCTACAGTGTTAGCGTTCACTGGTGAATGAATGTCTCAAATTAGGGAACGACTGACATTTCAGCCAGACAGCTCATATTTGGATTTGTTTGAAATTATTTATTGCAGCAGCAGAACACAGTTTGTGTTTGGCATCAAGGCTCCGACCTCATCGGTCCTCGCAGTTTTGTTTTACATGCAGAAATTCGAGGAGAGACGGGATGATATCGTAAACCCCCCCACAAATGGGAGCCTGCATGTGGATGGGGCTGAGCCAGATTGAAGTAGGCCTACTGGTGCAGGTCAGAGCTGGCAATGAAAGAACAGTGAGGAGACACCGGAAATGTTGCAGCTTAAAACAGACCGCCAATTAGAAGGAGGCGTTGTCAGGTCTGGCACTTTGAGAGATAAAAGAAAAGAAAGATAAATACATTAAGATGCAGTTTAAAGATGTCCAAATGTATCTAGATCCTTCAGGTAAGATGTGCTGTGTTGTTTGTGACATAGGGAAGTGGAAAGACAACAATAAGGGGATACATCAAAAAATGACAGGGTCAGCCATAAAACAAAAACAAAATCCCGAAAACATGCAAAAAGGCTTTGTTGCTTGGAGGAGAAAGAACTTAGATTGTCAGAAGAAATCTTTATATTTATATAATAAGTCAAAACATACAGTTAAGTAAAATCTGTTTAAACTGTAGACAGTAGACAGCACAGCAGTCAAACAATATCAGCACGTGCAACTCTTTGACAAACATTCACTGTGGAGTACGGCTTGTTCTGATTGGATACTGATTACCCACTCTGACGCACGTAAAGGTTAACATTGGTTCATTGCGTGTTTCTGAAGCTGTCACTTATATCAACAGGTGTGTGTGTGTGTGTGTGTGTGTGTGTGTCTTTGCAAAGTTCCTACAGCAGTGTTATGCTGTGGCTTCGTGCTCTCTGATTGGACAATGAAGCTGTAATTTCCACATTGATTAATGTGTCATACCCATCCACAAACTTGTCTTGGATCGCTGCATCATGAGACAATACACTTCTCTCTAAACACTGTCACCCCTTAACTGTCATTTTCTTTTGCTTTGCCAGACGTGTCACCTTGCTCCGCCACCCTCTGTAATCAGTCCAGCAGCTCTCAGCTTCAGTCCTGTAACCACTGCCACAGTGTCTGCTCAGGGTGACGAGTCAATCCCAGAGTTCAAGACCACTGTGCCTCGCAGTGAAACCACATGAGAGCTGCACAGCTACCACTGAGTCTATAAAAGGAGCAGCCTATTGCAAAAGGAAGAACCACAAAACTCACTCCCTTTTGAGAGCAGGAATGACAAAAATACAAGTCCTCATGAAATATGCAGGGTTCTATTCCTGGTAGACGGCACGTTTATACCGAAGGGGGCTATGGGAGCTATTAAGGCATGCCTAAAACGGGTTTATAGACTCACAGTTACAATGTGATGACTTGTTTTATGACAGGGTGAGAATGTAAACGTGTAACTCTGCCTGTGAACATACAATATGTAGGACATGGACAGAGGCAGGAAGAGCGCGGCAGGCACAGAAGAGGCCACATCCTTCCCTTCTCTCACTGTCCTCCGATGCACAGCCGCATTATGCACCCTGTGAGGTAATTCAGTGGAAGGAGCCAAAAAGCAAAAAGCTGCTGTATTGGAACAAAAAAGGGTAATTGGATAAACAGCTTGAAGGTTTAAGTGCAGTCAAGGTGATTTCATAGTAGATTAACTGAAGATTGTCATTGAAGAGTTTTCAGCTCACCTGAAACACTAATAATCCAGAAAATCTGCCGCTTGCAATCCACATGAGACGGGGAAAATTAGCTACGACAAAAATTTACAGAAATTTAGCTACGGGGCAAAAGGCTAGCGATGCCCCTTTTTAACACCTTTTCTCCCTCATTGTGTCATCGTCATGATAACAAACAGTTTTATACTAGTATATACCATTTAATAAATCAACATTGTGAGGTGCTGGTTTGATTGAATGACTCTTTAATTCCAGACTACAAGTGGTCAGCGAGGTGCAGCGTAACCTTAAGCCCCTAGTATGATTTATACAGTGAGGCAGAATATTCACTAATGCAGGTTTGTCATGAATGGAGAAACAGTTTCCCTCACTGGAAAGTAAACATCTTCATATCTGCCGTTCAGTTTGGGTTGTTTGAACATCGAGTCTGCTGCCACTGACTCACTTTCGGCTTGGGAAGAAAGCAATTTGAGATACAAAAAGTAACATGTTTCTCCCTGAAATGTTGTAAGGAAGAAGTATTAATGATACATTTCTAATAACTTAAATAAAGAAAAACAAATACCTGAGAATTGTACTTATGCTGCACTTAATTTACACTTTAACAAAAACGTTTCTCTCCATGTGGGCGGTGTTACATTAAGGTCAGTGTAATTATGTGAAATCATCATCTATTCACTTTCATTAGGAACATATATTTACCGATAACAAAGAGCATTTCTGTGTTAAGGATCGTTTAGTTAAGTCTGCTCCTTCTGTCCAAATAAAAGCAGCTAGGTGCATGAAGGGATTCTTCAGTCCCATGACCGCTGCCACCTTTTACTGTATGTTAGTATTCAAACAAATGTGTGCACGTGTGTGTGTTTGTCCATGCTCCTGTGTGCGTGTGCGTTCACCCCCCACTGCCCTCCGGCTGGACAGAAAATGTCAGGAGGCCGTGGAGGCAGCGTGGGCGTGCAGAGTGTGACTCAGCGTGGACGGTGATAAGATAGGACAGCTTTAAAACAGTGAGGCACGCTGCTGCAGCCTCAGTCATGGGCTGGATTTGAATATTGCATTAGAGTACTGGAGCTGTCTCCCAGTATCCCCCAGGGCTCTGTGGAGCTCTAGCCCAGCTTTAAATCCTCAATCTGGGAGGGGGAATGGGGTCTCAGCCTTAGTTTGCCATAATTCTACAGCTGATGGAGTTGGACCAGACTCCTCCTCAGTGTATTTGAAAGAGTTTCCCATGGCTGAGTGTGAGCCACAGTGTGCAGACACGTGTGTGTCAGTGTGTGGAAATGTGATGACATCTTGGCTAGGTGCTACTGTGGGGAGAGGGAAACAGAGCCACTGTTTTGTCAGCCTGTGTAAGTAGCGGCTGACCTCAGAGTTGAATTCTGGACTAAACCCAAAACCACAAAGCTCAGTGTGTGTAGAGCGGAGGAGGGTGGGAGCGTGCAGGCAGGCAGGGGCTGGGCTGAACTCTGCAGGATTGCAGGTTAGGGATAAGGATCTGCATACATCAAAATCAAGACGATGTTCAGGATTCCTGAGGGGAATAAACATCAGAGAGAGAAATCCAGACCCTGAAACAAGTGGATGTGGAGGGACTGCAGATTCAAAGCGAGCTTATGCAACATAATGTCTCTAATATTTCTCACGTTATAGTGCAGAGGAAAAGAGACAGCGTTCACATGTCTGAAGTGGTTTAAGAGAGAAGCTAAAGGCACATCTGGCAGCTCAACATGATCTAATGACACATAAAAGGCCACAAAAACATGAATACGACGCCCCATACAGCAGATTTAACCATTAACCACAACAGGCTTTGTAAAGTGCAAAACTCACACATGTTCAAGCTATTTAAAACAACACTGTGTCGACTTTTGATTTGAGTCACAGCCACACACAATGCCCTCTGGAAACCAAGCCAGACATGTTGGCAACTAGGAGAACAATACAATAGACAAACAGTGCACTGTAACCAGTTCTGCCCACAGATGGATTCCAAATGAAGATGTAATCTGCTGCACAAGTCGGCCTCGAAAAACTAAAATGTTGACAGGAACTTAGTCTGGAGCACAGTCGAGGAAATGTTAGCGAAAAGGTCAGAGAAACAGGCCTGTGAATGGAGCAACGGCCGCTGACTCAACCTGGACGGGAAGAGTAGACGATTAAATCAACTACAGTCAAGTGGCTTTTTTTTTGGGTTAGGGATCATCCAAAACTCATGTTGAAGCTGTGTCAGACATGAGCGGTGCTTTGAATAGCTTTGGTAACAAAGTTAGCTGGAGTTACCTTTAAAAAAAAGGTCATCCAGCTGTACTCAATCTCCCCTGCAGCAACACAGGATCCCCCTTCTTTTGTCTTGACCACATCGTCTTCTTCGTCTCGCACATGGACGATTCACTCACAGGGCCTGCTCTGAATGAGCCATTGTCTCGAGTTTTGTGGTCCACAACAACAGAGGAAGACGACAGAAACAAATAACAATTGTACTGTTTTTGGAAGAGAAGCAAAAAGTGTGAGATTGTTGAGTCGATCCACGTCAGTGATCATAGGAAAAAAGGAGGGCAGAGAAACAAAGAGACATGTCATGATGCCTGTTTTTGGGGGGAAGAACTTGAACCGCAGGCTCTAATAATGGAGAGATCAAGGAGGGGAGTGTCTGATGTGATGTGTGCATGTGTCTGTCTGTCTGTGGATGGGTGGAGTAGGGACGAGTGTGTTGGCTTTATTTTTTGTACATGTGAATTTACACATGCTAAAAAACTGCAATTATTCATTTAAATGGACCTTTTCGTACATCACTGAAGATTGAGACTGACTAGATGTATGCATGTCTGTCCCTCATGTCCCTAAAAACTCTGGACAGGAAAAGTAGACGATTAACAATCCGTAACCAAGGTCAAAGAGCTTTTATTTATTGCATGTTAGAGTTGTATCAGACATGAGAGGTGCCTTTAAAGAGGTCATCCAGATGTATGCATGCCTGTACTTCATGTCCCACAAAGCTCAGCAGCACACTGTCTGTATATATGTATTTATAGCACACTTTTTTCTGAGCTGTGGCTAAGCTTGAAGCTCTTTCCATATTATTTATTTATGGGGCCTAATTTACGGTCAGGAACCTTTCGCTAACACAGCAGCACATCATACATGCGTGCACATTAAGATGCTAAGTAAACATGCTTTATTTAGATCTTAAATATGACATACACAGACCCGCGGGAAGGAAGAAAATCGTCTCTGATTATAGCGTTTACAGAAATATCTCCAACTACAATCACCCAGCAATGTGTGGTGCTTGTTAGCCCAATGAAGGAATCTAAAGTGTTGCTGTATAAGCAGTAAAGACGGGAAAGTGCAACTTGAGAGAGCATACTGCCGTCAGGCCATTTATTTGTCCAGTTGTCTGTGAGATGCAAATCTGCAAGCACAAAAAAATTCTTTATATATTAGTCAGATCTACCGGATCATGATCTTGTTTTTTGACACTACTGGTGAATATTTCTGCTCAACTGTCAATCTGACATCAAGAGTGCCAACAAAATAACCGTACTGCTGAGGTAATACAAATAGCTATGACACGCCTGGTTCTAGAACAAAATGACTTAGGGTGCATCTGCGATTAAAGGGGGTGCAGCTAGAGGGATCGGCAATAGCAAAGAAAAATAGCGCAGGTGTTATGGGTCCCGCATGTGGTCCCCGGTGAACAGACATCATCACAACCATCAGATCAGATGGACTTAATAAACACCATCTGAGTCACTGTTGTCGTTTGAAAGCCTTGATTACTTATTGTAAAAAAAAAAAAACATTGTCCTTTTTTTGCATCCATTCAATTGATGGTGCAGAAATTTAAAATGAGGGCGCATTGCATGCTTTTGCAACCTCAGAACCGGGCCTGAGCTATGATATAGTTTCAATACTTGTTCATGGGTTTTTCTTTTCAGCACATCTCTAGTGTCCTGTTACAAAACACAGGTATGCTGGATTATTGGGATGACTTTGTTTGGTAGGACCTGGAAACCCCCTTAAAAGTTCAATTCAATATGGAGTCATTCTCTCTGCAAAGATACTCAGAGGAATCTAAGAAAGAAGCTACAACTCGACTTTTCAATGAGCACTTGTGAGTTTGTGTTAATCAGTCTTTGTAACAGGAGCCTCAGGTGATCCCAGTCTAACCATCAGATGCAAAATAATTGATGAGCCACTCCTCTCCAATAACACAGAGGGAGTCTGTTTTTTACACTTTAACATATGAAATGAATCATCTCAGGTCTTCATATTATCATTTATTATTTTAATGACATAATCCTTTTTAAAGTATATCATTCTATTTAGTTGTTTCATTATTGTGATTACTTTGATTGTGAAATGTGAAGTTTTTAAATGTGAAACAAAAGTTAAATAATTATCAGGATTATTTTAAACTTGTTGGATGTATCGCCTGAATGCAGTTAAACCAGCTCTGTGAATTTGGCTGATTTCCTTCATGGGTGCAGTGAGTGTAAGTGGGGAAGTGTTTCCATATTGTGTCTATGGATGCAGTATTGACTGATATTGTGCTGCGGACCACATTTTCTACATCTTTCTGCCATCTGCAGCGCTAGAAGCACAGACTGTCTTAACTTTTGTCAGCATATTTAAAGAGGCATTCATCTTGTTTGAATCAAACTGAAGAATATAAGAATGGAATAAATTAAACAAGGGTTTATTTTTAGTGTGGCCAAAAGGCCCAGACACCAAACTGACATCAAAGAATTATCAACAACAAATGTCTTCTGTTGTGTTGCCTTACTCTGTCCGTGTCTTGACCAAAAACATGCAAATGAACAAACCGCAAAGATAACAGCCGCCTAGCATCTATGATGGGAACTCTCCATACCAACAGGTGGCGGCCGTCTGTATTTTGAATTAAGGGACACCAGAAGACCTCATACATACAAACTGCTTTTAATGGAAATGTTTGCCCAGTATTTTCATACAGCTCCATGTTTGACATTTGGACAGTTAGAAAAATATCTACCTCTTCTCAGGAATATTTCTGACAAATATTACCAATGGAACTTTCATTGTCAGTCCCCATTGTCTATTGGTTGAAAAAAAAAGGGTTCGTCTTCCCTGTTGAATCAAGTTGTTTTCAGTATTGTCAGCCCCATTAGCACCAACCTGCAAACATTAACTCACTAATCGAAGAGCATGTTGCAGGTACACAAAGGAGGGCACACTCCTATGACCTAATTGTATATTAACACACAGCTAACAAACCTGTACTTACACATAGCAAAGGAAAACTCCAGGGACTAAAGGGAGGGTCGGGCCAACGTGATCACTTGCATTTCCCTTCCATTCCTCCTCTTATCTCCTTTCATCCCTCTCCCTCCTCTTGTGTTTTCTCTCCTGGATTTTTCTAAAACTCTTGCTGACACAGCTGCAAGGCTGTTGGGTCAAGCTCGCACTCTGAAGATCCTCATCTGTATGTGGGTGTGCGTTTGTTCAAGTGATCTAGGCAGAAGCAATATTGGACAAAAACTTATCTCGACTGGGAAAAGCATCCAGTCTTCTGCAATTTTTCAAATAAATGCTACTTTCTGAAGTAATAGGAGATGTGTAATTGGCATCTGTGAGGTACTTCCATTATTTCCCAATATTATTGTCTTAAAATCAACTCTACTGATTCATGGGTATTTTTCTGATCCAGAAAATCAAAAGAAAACATGAGCCCTTCAACCAAACATAAAAAGGAAGTGACACAACAACTGAAATGCACCATTTTCCACACTCAGGGTTCATCAGATTTCCACAAAACATTACTTTCTCCTTCTTGTTTTCTCCAAACTCTTAACACAGAAAGACTTCATATCCTAAAGCAAGTATGTCTCACATCCTTGTCTGTCCATGTAAAAACAGGAATGGGAATTCCTGGACTTTTTAGGCTATGTTTCCCAGCAGTAACCGTAAAACACTAGGTGAATTTCCACTCACTGTGTCGACAAGTGGGAGGATTAAGGCGTCAAGTTGGTAAATAAAGCCTGATACTTGATAGATGCTGAGGACTTTGTGTTTGTGTGTCTGTGTGTTCTGGTTTGTGTCACACTGAAACAGGGTCGGGCTCTTTCTGGGAGCAAAGAGGCGAAACCAGAGAGGTTTTCTGTTTCCTGTTTATAGCATCTTGGTTGTTAGCGCTTTGTCCCTCGAGACAACACAGAAGCCTCCAAGAGATAAAAGTGGCAGTTGAGGGGTTAAGAATAACAAAAGGACAAACAGATTTGAAGTTAGAAAGGTGTCTTTTGATACCTTTAATCTATTATCAGAACAATAATCTTGTAGCAACTATCTGTAAACACGCTGCTCCTTTCCTACTGCATACTTTTAGAGTTGTGATTTCAGTAAAGTTAGATTGATTTCTGTATTTGCTCCCTTCATCACAACAAATCAATTTAAGATTAACAGGGAAAAAAGTGCAACATAACTTTACACATGGACAATTGTGCATTTCAGCAGAAACAGGTACAAAATAAGAAAAAGAAGATATTCTATGACCCATAATCCAATAAGGGTCAATTAGAGCAAAGACCTCCACACTAAACTGACAGAAGATACTGACCAAAGCAGACTTGTGACCTTTGAAAACAACATGTGAGTGGGAGGTCTGAGCCAAAAGGCAGAAATGGAGGTCAGGCTCCATTTGACACTGTTTTTAAAGGCATAAAGGTCTCATGTCAAACTGTTTGGTTCTGGAGAACCTCTGATGGATGTCTTAAGCAATACTATAACGGCTGTATCCTTACAATTTTAAGAAAGTATTGATATCAAGGGCACAAGCCCAAGTAGAAATAAACCCATTCACATTTAAATCAACTTAATGAGCAAAATATGGCACCAAGAAACACAAAACCTTTTCCCCATTTAGGTTTCCCAAATATGTCCTTGAATGGAACTTTAAATGGAGGTTTTCAACAATATCAATGAAATAGAGTGTTAACATACATATTTAAGACAACAAATCAGGCTGACATAATTGTGGCCCTTTGGGATCCATGTTTTTTTTTTTTCAGTTGGTCAACCTTTATTTTGAACATTTAAAAGTTGATATTTTCTTAATTTTATCCATCTGATTCAGCTTTCCATTCTGACATTCCTGCCGATGTTCTGAATAGTTTTCACCCACTCTCAATCACTGCACATGGTGTTCATATGTAACCACTGACGTTAGAATTACACTCCTCTAAAAATACACATGAACACCTTGGCATACCTTTGCAGAGAAAGCCTTGAAAACTGTACAAAAAGATTTCTAACCCAGAGTTCAAACTAGGAAATCTTCACAGTACGCAGTAAATCTAGACAACTGGTCAAGTGGAATGTTTTGTGGATTTACCACTGCCCTCAAGCATTGTCTAACTTCCCGTTTATTTGAACAGCAATGGTCCCTGTAATGGTCTTAAATGGTGTCAGTGTGTCGGACCCTGGTGTCAAAAGCAGTTGTGTCCAGTTTAACGGAGGCTCCTTGATTTAATGACCGTGTGACATTAGGCATGGGAGTCCCCTGAGGTTATCCACGGCTGGAGCCAGACTGTGTGTCTGCCAATCTGGCTCTGTCTCACCCCTTAATGCTTACACCATGGGTCAGTCTGCTGCATGCACCCCTGAGGGGAGGTTGGACTGGTCCAAGCACACTGTTGAGGGGGGTACTAAGGCTTCCTGCAAGAGTTCTAACAGATCAAAGAGTGGAGGCAAATCAATCCAAGAACCCAGGCCAATCAAAGTTAAAGTCAGGTTAAGCCCTCCGGTTTCACCATGGGCCAATAGATGTAGACAATGTGATTCTAATTAAGGTTGATGGCACTGGGAAAATCATTTCTCCTTGAAACTCCAAGGGGTTAAAAGCTGAGACCACCTCAGTGACTGACAGCCATGAAAAATGGAAGCTTACTGACTGCCAGCATCGGGGCGACATCTGCCATAAAGCAGAATCAAAGATCTGTGAGTGCAGTGAGCTCTTGCAAGGTTGAACACAGAACTGGCAAATCGTCTTCTGGGACACGTCACGAGAGCCCTCATAAGAAAACCTTAAGAACATTTGCTGTTTGAAGCAACAGGAAATTACCCCCACTGCGCCACATCACCAAACAACATTCTCTCAATAGAATTAACATCATTAGAAGTTGTAGATTCACATAGTGTGTTTTATAAATGGCTGTCATCCTCATTCAAGCACAACTAAAGACTAAAGAGCCTCATCGCTAGGCCCTTGGCTTTCCTCCATGACTTGTGATTTCTTGGTCATTTGGACACTAGTTGAAGTACAATTCACATCTTGGCACAGATACTGGTTGCGTGTTGCTGCCCCCGTCAAACAGCAAACCCTTTGGCTCCTCAGTGTGAAGCCTTTGGCCTGGCAGCAGGCTGTTGTACTCCCAACACTCATTAACTGGTGCTCCGTTTGGTGAACACATGGCTGATCCAAACTATTTCAAGCCCCCATTAATTAAAATTTGAACTGGGTTTCGCTACACCACGAGTTTCCATTTATATTATCATGCCTAGTTTCTGTCTCTTATACCAAAAAACATTTTTGAGTATGCAGAGGTCTGCTTCAAATTATCTTTTAAAGTTTAAATCAACTTCATAAAAGATCTACTGGTGGGAACCCTCTCATGAAGACACAGGAGACGAGCAAACTGCGCCACATTAGCATGCTTCACATCCGTACAAGATGCGTCCACTTAGTCGCATGTTTTGGGACAAGATAGGTGTTGACAAGCATCTGTTTATGCACATCCGACCACCCAGCTGTTCAAAAAGTAGAGCCACAACGTGAGGGTAGATGTGAACCCATGCATGTCCCCACAGGTTGGGACTCCTTCATGGTAAAAGGTCCATGTCTCCTGTTGAGGGACAAGCACAAAGGAGGGCCGAACTTCCATCCCTGAGGGGACAATAGGGCCCGTCAAAGAGCCACTTATCCTGCTCAACACCTCTACCCCCGGACAGGCGATGAGACTTCTGTCTTCCTCCAGGGGAAGAACATAAACCAGAGAGGACCACCGAGAGATGGACAACATCCTCTTTCAGTTGACTTCATCCGTGGGTGAATTACACCAGGAGAAGCTGTTGGAGCATGAGGCTTTGTTTTGCTCGCTCGCTAACCTTGGGACCTAACGGCTCAATCTGCAAACCATCTCTCCTGGACGACGCTAATGCTCCATGTAGCTCATTAGCTAGCATCGAGGAGCAATACATCACCAGGCAACAAGAACACATGTGGAAACCATTTTAATTTCACCTGGTTTCCTTGCTATAGGGGTACAGTTAAGTTGGAAGTGCCCCGGGTCCTTAATGATGCTAATTGGTGGTATAGATGTATAATAGTTCCAGTTTTATAGCCCTGAGCTGCTCTGTCTTGAGAGAAAGGTTGTACGTATTGCAGACTGAGGCGATTTGCCTGGATCAAGATCCACATCTGTTCTGTGCCAGCTGCTTGACAGATTCTTTTGGTGTGCAAGGGCAGGTTTTCCTTCTGTGATTAAGACCTTTGAAGTCTGTCCTGCTTCCAGTAA
This sequence comes from Labrus bergylta, assembly GCF_963930695.1. Lineage (NCBI taxonomy): Eukaryota > Metazoa > Chordata > Actinopteri > Labriformes > Labridae > Labrus > Labrus bergylta. Next base: position 18,101,917 of record NC_089202.1, read on the forward strand.
GCGCCGACTGTCCAGATTCATCCTCCATTAAAGGACTGAGTATTCAATTGGCAAAAGAAGCTAAATGGAAACAAACCCTTCATGAAATTTTGGAGTTTTCTTGGAGAAGTCTTTTGAAATGTGAAATGTGAGTTGCAAGGTACACTGGTAAACTGTGCCTTCTAAGGTCCACTAAAGTTTCTCAATAAGGAAAAACCCAATAAGGCATACGTTAAAAGCATAGACAACATAGCAGGCTGAATTAAGCTACAATCCATAAAAAAAACATGGCATTAAAATATAAACATCCAGACATCCATAGATACCTCTTATCCTGTAGCATAATTTAGCATTATTTGTAAACTCTGGACGTATTACACTCCTATGTCAAGCTATGGTCAACAAAAGCTGATGTATGTTGTTGACAAAAGGTCTTTTCACCTTATTTATCTATTAATATTGGACCAACAAGGATATGAGGATAAAGGGTGTTGCCTGTGGTTCAGATTTTAAAGCCCTTTATGGCAAAATTGTGATTCCCAGATATAAAATCAAAGGTACTTAAGTTGAATTGCCTTCATTTAGAAAGCAGTTACTGTCTTAAAATGTGTTATGATCATATTTTAAACGTTTTTCTAATATTTCATCAGGTCCATGTTCAGTGTTTTACCTGGCTGTGAGACAAATATCCCAAAAGGACAATAAAGTTCCAGTTGAGAGTTCAGCCTGACCACATCTGCCTTTGTTTGCGTTGGCTCAAACTACAAAAAATGTTGTACAAACACATTTTGAAGACTATACAAGGTCAGTATTTGATACTTAAACATGTAATTTTTGGAGGGGTATCACAGTAATATGAGAATTTTATTTAGACAACAGCAAAGGAATCGTACAATACAATCACGTTGTCCTTATTTCTGACTGCAGCCCCACTTTGACAGAGTTCAATATTATTGCAGGTGTCAGAGCTGCCGTGTAGACATCACAACCTCTTGAGCCATGCAGCTGACAGGCACTGACCCATATTCAAAAACTAATCCCCTGTTTTCCAGTGTTTGTTTTCATGGAAAGCCTGATTGTGTTAGTTTGGGTTGTTTGTGTGGAGACCTGTGGCTGGCTGACCTCTTCAGTCTGTCTGAAAACATGCTCTTCATAATGCCAGCTCCTTCTCTGGTGAGGCTCTTCAGCGTCTGGTATTGTTTCACTACAGGAAAGATGTTCTGCCAAAGGCTATGGATCCCTGAGCCAAGCTGAAAATACCCAGACAATGTTTCCCCATATGTGAAATTGCTGCTTTCTTCTGTACTTGCACAAATATTGATCTTTAATATAGGGAAATATTGCACACAACATTCCTGCCATTCTTATGATACACTTTGGATGCCTACCCTGTTATGACTGTTTTTCTTCAGCACAAAAAAAAAAGAGAGCTGGCCAGAGACATGTCAGCAGATGGCTCCGATCCACAACGCAGAACTTCACACCTCGCTGGGATACGGCTGCAACCCAGGCATCCATCAGAGCTGTGGCATGTTGGAGCTCAAACAAAACAATGCTTCATGTGCGTCCAAATAACTATGGCACAGGGTCAGTCATTCTGACATTTTCAAGACATAGTGAACATCTTTTCCCCATTCCTGTCTATTCTCCATCTCATCCTTTGAGCAACCCTAACATAAAAACATGGAAGGGGCATGATGCTCCCCCACCAAATGTAAATGCTAAACAAAAGGCGTCGTAACGAGCAGGAGTGTGGTGGGAAGGAGGGGGGGGAGGGTCAGCACAAAGGGCAAAGTAAACACACAGGAGGACACAGTGGTATGAGCATGTTTAGGTCAACCTTCAGGTCTGGGCCTTCAGTCATGACATTCATAAAAAGAGATGAGGAGGGAAAACAACAACTTCTGTGTGAGATCTTTGTGGGGGTAGAAGATTCTGGATCTATCTGAAGCATTAAGGATAACTAAGAAAGTGCAAAGCTCTGTCCCTAACATTATTTTGTTTACCCTCATTAGTACATCTGTTTTAAGGGGCAGTTAATCAGCAAAATGATGTTGACTGTGGCTGCAGAGGGTCACCATGAACATGAAATATTCAATATTCTATCTGCAAATCAACTATTGTCATCATTTGTTACCTACAGTATTTTGTTTTCCTACAGTATCTGCTCATTACAACTTATTTCTCTGCTGCATCCTCAGGAGAATTCACGTCGAACGAGTGAGAGGGATGGTGATGTTTATTCCCTGCGATTGGTGCCCAACCATAGACTGTATGCACACGACCAATGCAATCTCTGTGCATGTAATTAAACTACATATTGTTTTCTGTTTGCCAGTATGTTGTTCTCCGCTTTATTGTTTATATTGTAATTCTGTCAAATTTAACATAGCATTGATATACAGACAAATGTTCTTAATATAGCGTTGTGTAGCGGACTCTGTTGCTTCGCCCGCCACTTCTGCTTTGTTTTGTTTTTTTGACATCATGTCTTACCTCAGGGTCCCCCTGTCCCCACTCCTGTATGACAGGAACACTGTGAGGTACATATGTGATAGTGAAAAACCGAATCAGGAGAATTTCAGGGGCAGTCCTCCTGCAATTCTCAGGAGTGCTATGTGAAAATACAAGATGTCTAAAAGATGTCTAGAGATCATAATGCAGATCTGGAAAGCTGCGGAAAATCAACCCAATTTCCCCCCTCCATTCATAATCAAACCCAAGTCGCATTTTTCATGCCAAGACCATCAAGCTCAGTAGTCTTTGAGCGAGACAAAAACAAGTGACCCCTGTCTCTTAATTCTGACCTCGACCTATGAAAGAAAAAGTGCTACTACACCGTGGGTACCTCAGACGATTACCATTGGGGCTCCAAATAGCCACCACATGGCTCACGAGACCTTCATCAGCAAATGGTCCAAGATGGGCGGGGGGGAGGAAGCTGGCCACAGTACGACTTCCTCCCTTTGAAGTATCATTAATCCTCAAGCCTTTGTGCATGTTTGTGTGCACTCTTCATTTCAAGATTGAGTCCATTTTGTTTGCTCAGCATTATTCAGAACAACACTGTTTGTGAATCAAAGGATGATTGTTGTAATCTGTTCTTTGATTGTCAGCAGATCTCATGGGAAAAACTGAAACAAGCAATGTATTAGTCCAGGTTTAGATTCTTCTGACTTCACTTCACTCAGACATAAGCCCATTGGTTCCTAGTGATGATAAACCTTGAAAAGCTGCTCACGATGACATCCTATAGTCCCTGAAGGAGTGCACTAATATTAAAGTTTGGATTAGGAATACATAACTGAAGCGATTGTTAACAAGTTTGAAAAAGCAAAGACGGAAAGTACATGAAAACTCTGTCAACCTTACTTCTTATATTTCCCTGATTTTTTTGTGGGTATCCAGTTTCTTCATGTGGAGTAACACGTGTAAACAGGAGCTGCATGGAGGGGCCCTCATCCCTGTCCCCGAGGAAACATGGTTTAAAGACGACTTAAAACCAAATGCTGAGGCATTTAAAGAAGATGTAAAAAGTGTTTTAAAATATGCACGTCTCTGCACAGCAATCTCTCAAATATGTCAGACTTTACTCTTGAGGAGTGCCGTCAGCTTCCGTCCCTTAATCCCATACTTCATGAACTGATTCTGAGTGAGTCATTTCTCAAAGATTTACTGCAAGAGATTTGCAAACATGATCCTTGAATCTAAACTTAAAAACAGCTTTCCCTTAAATGTAATTGCAAAAACTGCTATCTATTCCCTTTCTAATCTTTTACTCTAAGACGTAAATATTTGCTGTAGTTTCTGGGACTGAAACTATCGGCATAAATGATATCATGACAGGAAACCAAATTGAAGCACTCAGAACTTTGTAATGTTACTCTATTATGGAATTTATGGAGCATGCAGACTAACAGTTGCAGAAAAAACAACAGTCGACAAGCTTGCCTCCGTTTGGTCGTGGAGTGGTCTCAGGCACACTCGTGTGGGAGAGGTAAAGGAAGGAAGGTAAGAATAAAGAGTGGAAAACGCCGACCTGTTTCAGCCTAATGGCCTTTGTCAGGGCGTTAGAGTGTTGGACAGGTGTGCTGGAAACCAAAACTGGCCTTAAGAATTGCAATAACTCTGGATTCAGATGATTTTCCTCTCCTTATCTGTAAGAATACTCTTGAAAAAGTGGATATTCTGCGGCTATAGATTGAGATGATCCTGCTGTACCTCATGTTTTCTCTAAAACTTGCACACTGACCCTTCATGGTTCACACATCCCCAATCCATTTAGACCCTGCTGTAACCCTGGTGTCCCCTCGCCCTCTCAGTACGTGATCTTTCACAGCTTTTACAGGATTATCGCCCCAAGTCAACAGGGTCCTAAACAGCTGACTGGCACCAGGAATCGTGCTAAGAATTAGCCACCTGCTACGTGTTCATCCTAAAATCACATTGTAGCACAGAGAGAACTATCAGCACAGGAAGTTTCCTCCTGGGGGTAAATATGGCGTCAAACAAGTTAGAGGTCGCTTACCCTCCGGCACACACACACACACACACACACACGATGCTCAGCAGGAAGTTTGGCTTCCTTGAGTCGTGGCTGTGAGGTCAGAAGTCAAGGATCGGGATCAGCAGATCGTGTTACTGCACCCAGATGTGGCAGAGGACGGCCATGGCTCCAGTCTGGAGGTGCCCCAAATGCAGCGTGACTGCATGCTCATTTCTGCAGGAACAGGAACTTCTATTTTAAGAAATGCCATTCTTTGATAAAAACAGCAGTGTATTGATCTCTCTTTTTGAAAACTGTATTCTTTTTAAAGCTTTGCCGAGTGCGCTCGCTATTTTTAAGCGTCACATTTCGACACTTTCATAACCTGAAAAAAAAAAATCAGCGGAACACATTTCTAACACTAGTCCCGTGAGCAAGAGAGCATGCTTCACGGGAACAGTTAAAGTCAAATGTGAAATGTTGCTCTGGGGCACCACAGCAGAAGAAGGGAAGGAGTCTCTGTGAGATATATGCACGGAGCATGTGAGCCTTAGCATGACTCTGTTTGGAGACTCTGTTTATATTCCCTGTTAAATATTTCCAGTGGCTCGGTGTGCTGTGCCGTGCTGCGTTCGCTCACTTGTCTGCCTGCCATGTCAGGAGTGATGAGCTCGGGAATGAGAAACAGGTGTGTGTGAAACGTGTGGATCTCTACTTTATCTCTCACTCCCCCCCCTTCTCCTGACCTTTCTGAGCCAGTCATGCTGTGTTTTATGACAAAGAAGGAGGTTGAGAGAAAACACAGGAGATCTGCTGTTTATTCTACACTTTCTATCATTTAGGAATCATTGGCGACATGGTAGCTTTATGCTTTTACTTAATCAAAAAGGTGCTTTGGCAAATTAATTAATACAAGGTGGCAATAGGTAGAATAACAGGAAGAGTAATAGAAATAAAACAGAACATTAAAATGAGTAATGTGATTGGACTCAGGCGCATATATGAGGATCATTTTCTGGTTTTGTTTTAATCAAACTGTGTCACATGGGACTTTATCTACATCAAACAGTATTAGGTCTGAAGACAATTGGATCATGTGATATGTGCTGATTGTTGCGCTGTTAAAGCAAAAAGTCTGCAAAGATTATGTGTGAAGTGCACTGTTAGCGTCATTCATCATAAGCAGGAGGACAATAGTGATTAAAACACAATCAATCAGTCAATCAAATGCTGGATTAACATTAGGTAACATCCAATCACCTGAATGAGAGTAGTTAGCTTAGCAACTAATTAATGAAGTATTAAATCAATTAAAAAGACCACAAACAGATTAAGTTGTGTACTTTAGGTGTGAGGACAGTTTGGTTGAACATTACTTAGTTTTGTTGCACTTGCTGAGCTTGTTTGGTGCCAAAAGCTATTTGTACCATGCTAACAAGTTTTATTTTTTCATTTTAAACATAGCAGTAGACCTATACAAGTACACAATTGAATGGAAATATGTTCCTCAGGGCCATGATGCTACATAAGATTTAGATAGATTTAGCATGCTAACATGTGCGAAACAAAACACATGGTAAATAAGCCCTACTTAGCACGCTATTAGCATTTGGTTCAAAGCCTGTAATATGCTACACAGCAAACCTGCAAGCTTAACTATATAACCCATCTTTAGTTCAGTATCAGGAGTTTTTCAGGAGTTTTCTGCAAGTGTGAAGCCCTATTACAGACTGTAAGAAAATATGTTTTAATATAAGCCTAGATATTTTTTTAAAGAAAATAAGTGGTAGTGTAACCCTGGAGGGTCTTTCCAGAAGAATTAAAGGAGTTAGGTTATGGATGCTCAACCTGCATAAATTCTGTATCAACTATTAATATTAAATTGAATTAGCATTAGTGACACTGAGGAGAATTAACAACTTAACTTAGTTCTTCAATGGTAGACTAACATGATAGGCTAGATTGTTTTCTGCCCACTTGTGTCAGGGATTTGATGAAGTTGAACCACTAGGCTACATCTGATATTGAAACAACGTGTGTGAAGCTGAGTGCCTTATTTTCATGTTATATTTAACACTTTAGTCTACCCTCTAACCCACTGCCCCCCAACAGCTCTGCTCAGCTCTCTGCATGCGGCTCAGGAGTCGGTTTACACAGCCTCACATACCTGCTCACCCCCCCGCCCCTCCTCCTCCTCCTCCTCCTCCTCCGCTGCAGGGAGGTCGGGACTCCCTCTTTATCGCTGCTGCCATGCAGCGGTCCGTCAGTGTGCCAGCAGTCCGCGCAGAGCGCAGAGCGCAGCGCCCCGCTGAAACAGACAGTCTGTCACACAGAGGAGCTCCAAACCTTTACGGGATTTGAAAGACAACAGGAGAGGATTACCTGAGCGAACAAGGTGAGCAATGAGCAGACTTTTAACGATTCCGTACACGTACATGTGTGGTTTATTTTAGAAAGTTTTTTTGGTGCCGATCTTGCTGGCTATGAAGCGATCTGGCGTGTTTTGGGCTATTCCTTCAGTATGGAATATGTGGCAAATGTTTTTTTATTAACAGCTTTGAGTGAGTGAAAGATTGGTAGGCTATGGCTTGATCACACATTAACTTAACCTTTGCAGGCTACAGCTGAACAAACAGCCTGGTAACAAATACAATGCACGTATTGCTTTAGTACTGAGCATCTGGTGACTTTTGTAAATAAAAGCGAATGGAAGGATATTCATTTTATAAATATACACACCCCCAAGGAATCATAGCCTGAACGTGTCTGCCCTTTAACATTTTTACAGCACGATTCAGTTTGTCTTTTTAACAGTCATGTCTGAGATGTTTATGGTGTGTTTAAGACCTGCTGCTGCCCTGAAAGGAAAATTCTCCCTGGCAGCAGGTCTATGATGGATGTCAGGCTAATCTATAAACAACAGAATAGATTTATGGATCCAAAAGCTGTTTTATGTGTGTGTGTGCATTTCGTCACCTGCCATGTAAACCTGCAAATGGTTAAAGCCAAGTCAATATTAGCTGCATGGTGTATGGAGAGAATGAGAGGGAGCAATGATTGACTACAGCGCTCTGATTAAAGAAGGTACAGCCGGCCCAGGGCGGCAGGTTTATCCCGTCTTACCTCTACTCCACACTAAATATTTACATCTGGATGGAATCAGGGGGACTGCAAAATTAAGGCTCTGGCCTCAAATTGTCTAATCAAGGAAGGAACTTTTAAAATCTTCAAGCACATTTAGCATTTTCCTACCAATCAGTTTGTGTAAGTCAAATATAAGTCTCATGTTAATAAAAACAATGTACTCATTTTAAAGCCTCAGACAGTGTTACCTGAGACCTTACTAAAGAACAAAAGTTTGTGACCTGAGGGGTCGTTATGCAACACACCCACTCTGAAACTGAAAAGACTCTCTCCTCCGAGGAGACAATCACATGCCCTCAGGGTCAACTCCACCTTGACCCACCTCTTGCCACTCCCTCCCTGTCCTGTAACTCTCCACTAATATGTTGAATGCATCCCGAGTTGGTGTGATCGGCGTGGGGTCAGGAGCATAAACAAGTTAGCGGCCAGACTAAACAGACCACACATGTCCTGTAAACAAACGCACCCTGCGATTCATAGGTGAGCACGAGTTGGTTTGGCCAGCGTGCAGCCGCAGCAGCAGAAGGTTTAATTCATGCTTTCTGATGCAGATCATGAACAGGTTTAACTGTTACTTTCCAGAGGGAGAGGTGGTCTTCTTTTTGTTCCCAGCATGAGACACTACAGTGCTCTTAAAGAAAAGGCTAACTATAAATTGCAGTCAGTTACTGAACTACTGGATTTGTGGAGCTCTTTCAGGAGTGTTTGTTTCTTTTGGCTTAAAGAACAATAATTTCAAGATGAAGCAATAGCTTTCCTAATAGTTTAAAGTCTTCCGATGAATCCAGGTTATGCATGATGGAACTTACATTTTAAGTTAGATTAAGACCAATCTCCTCCACACCTTTCCTTGATCCATTTTTCTTTGTTTGTCTTGAACGTTTAGCCCACAACCTGACCTAGCTTGCGTCCCTGCCTCAAAGCGAAATGAGTCACAGCTCATAAACACCTACAGCAGACATCAATCCTTCATGTTGTGCACTTTTAAACGCAGGATACAAACATCTCTCTGACTGAATACCAACCTGCGAAATTACAGTTTGTAGCAGTCATAAACAGTCCCCTCCCCAACACACACACACACACACACACACCTTTTTTTCCCTTCTTCAGTTCATGTAGCAGTGGGCTTATTTTCCAGCTCTATTTTGGCTGCATCTGCGTTTGATGCTGATCCCAGCGGAGAATAGGAGATAACACCCCCCCCCCCACACACACACACCCCACCCCCCCGTCACTACACTGATAGCCTGGGGGCAGCAAACGGAGAGCTGCTCGTTCTAGTCTCCGTTTGGGGTGTTGACAGGAGTTCTGACATCATTAGCATGACTAAATGAAACGTAAGTTAGGTCTTTGCCTTTTTGTTTGGCTCATGGCACCAGCAGTGATAAGTGATGATGAAAGCCCGCAGAATCATGTCGATGTTATGATTTTAACTTAAAGGAAAAAGATTCATGCCCTCACCACATTGAAGCAGAAGTTAAACGGCCACCATCCCGTTGACCTCTTTCAAATTTATTATAGGATATAATAGCACACCAGGATTTCTCTTGGTCTATATTTTCCAATTTTCTCCCTTTTTTGCCCCAACTCAACAGTGTTCTTTGAGGCTGTACAAGTGTATAATCTGATCGTTTCTGAGCCACATCAGTGCTGACTGCAGAGAGCGAGCGGAAGCCGCAGGATATTTCATGGGTTTAGTTCACAATGGGCCGCTCATGTGTTTCTTATCACTTAAAGTTCAGGCGTACCGCAGCAACATTCAAGGCATGGTTTTGCTTTCCTGTTCTAGGGCCCGGTCTTGAAAACATCACAATTTAAGAGGGATGTCAAACATTTGTTCTGTTTAATCCCCCGTTTTGTTGCATAGCTGAATGAAAAGACCCCCGAGTTATGGCGGGAAGCTCGAGTTTCTAATTAGAGGGGAAAATGTACCCTGCTAATGACATCATCTCCCCCCTGGCACTGTGTTAAACAGCCTGTGTGTGTGTGTGTGTGTGTGTGTGTGTGTGTGTGTGTGTGTGTGTGTGTGTGTGTGTGTGTGTGTGTGTGTGTGTGTGTGTGGATGTGTGCAGCTGGTTTTAGACATTTAACGTTCACAACAGTGTGAGACTTCAAACACTCACATACAAACCTTGGGGCTTATAATTTAGCTTTATTGCTCTTTGTCGCCTTGTTTGGACTGTTGTGCCGATGCTCTGTGGGAACTTCCTCGCCGACTGGTTTCAGGAAGAAGTCAGAGTCTTAGTAACAAACAAACAGCAAAACATAACATTCAGGCAGTCGCTGATGAAAAGCTCATCTTCATTTTCAATACCAAAGTACATTAGCCCCTGAGATATTTACTTGTTTTTATTCACCAAACAGAAGCCTACCACAAATTAAAATATATTTAATATCTTCCGCTGGTAACTACCATAGAAGAGCGAAAACATTGCTTTAGGTAAATTATCACAACAAAGTGTGGTGCAAGCGGAGAGTGAAACTAGCTAAATGTTTGCCAACAGTGTTTTTGTTTCATGAATTCTCAGGCTGTTTTTTTTTTAAATTTAAAGTAAAGGTTATTAAAAACACAAAATTAAACAATACGCAGCTGAATATTAGTGTTTTTGACTCACTTCTTTAACGTCAGGTAAGACTGCTAGCTGAGCTGCGACTTATGTTAGCTAAAAGTAATCATGTTAGCTTCTGCTAGGCTTGGTTATAGTAGGAGTCCTTCAGGGTTCTGAGAAAGGCCAGACACAAATGATAGCAATGACAGAGAAGTAGAAGTAGCAGCAGTATATACCTGTTTTAAAAAATATCCTTTTGCAATGTTGTAATGATTTCTGAGGGGGAACTTTGTATTTGCCAGTTCTCCAAATCAGTATGGGAATTGGTATCTGAGGGAAAAACAGAATTAGTTCATCTCCAGTTCAAAGCTAATGTTTCTTCTGTTTTGTAAACAAATGTGTGTGTGCAATCAAATTCCCTGAAGAGATCATTTAATCAGCAATGACAGAGATCTCAAAATAGATGAGCCCAAACCTTTATTTGCTGGCTTATCTGTAAAAAGATTTATGATGCGTCACTCGGAAATCTCTTTGAATCCACTTTAGCTTGCTAGCCCAGATCTAAATCCGCACCAAATGTTTGAACTGAAATAATCAGTAGCATAATCAGCCTTGTCATTCTCCGAGGCCTGAAGTCATTCTCTGCTCTTACATCACTACTGATCTCAATGGGCTCATAACTCAATCCATAATTTATTGTGGGCAATGAAATCCTGAAACATGAGCTGACAGATCTCCATCTCCTGACAGTCCCCTGTGTGTAGGTGACAGCTGTGAGAGCAGCTCTTCTCTCCCTCTGCTCTCACATCCCCGTAATTGTTCACAGTCCAACTGGGCGCCTCCGTAGCTCTGCCACATCCCATCACTTCAAACCGATGCCGCACTGGGGTTCGCTCGACCGCGAGGAAGATGGCACAAGCCTGGACATTCTTTAAGTCACAGGAGAGAGGAGACGGAAAGATGCAGCTCCACAAACTCTTCGGGCCCTTCCAGATGTTTTCCGATTCTGACAGGAGTGAGGCGGGAGGGGAGGGGAGGGGAGAACGGAGGGGTGTCTTTCTGTTGCACTCGGGGGGCTGTTTGCGAGGAAACAGGTCGGTCGATCGGTAATGAAAGAGGACAGCTGGCAGGTTCAGCAGAGGTTAACAGCTAAGTGTACATGGCAGCGAGGAAAAACAGAAGAGCTCAGTAGAGGGGCTTTGTGGAAGATTTTTTTGGTGATTCTTTCTCTTGTAGTTGGAAGGTATTTTAGGAGAAGCAATTCTTGTTTATCAATGGATTTAAGGCCCTGAAACCTACTTTCTTAATCAGCCTTTTACTGTGAAGGATGGTGTCCAGCAATAAAATGCCCCCAGAGTCATTTAACACGAGAGCTTGCTGCATTTCTGTTCAAGTGCACAGGACTCACTTGGTGAAAGATTTCCAGAGGATTCAGCAACATTTGAATCCAACTTTGGTGTCATTTTTACATTTTTGGTTCCGTTTTTGTCACTTTCAGTCACAGTTGAAAGATAATGCTGACACATTCGCGAGATTCTCCAGGCTGTCATTTTTTTTTTGTTGTCGATACATCCTTTGTCTGAAAAGGGAACCTTTATAGAAGTGTTAAAGCAGCATTTTAGTTTGTTACATGTTGGCACTAAATAAACCTGATCAAACGGTGTTAAGCTGTTCAGACAGCAAATCAATGCTGGCCCATTTTAAGTGGTGCAGAGTGTGTGGTGACACAGTTTGGGGGAGGGAGGGGGGGGGGGTTGCTGGATGGGATTTGGCACTACAGTCACAGTGTTTGGGGATACAGCACAGCTGGAGCAGATTTAAGTCCCAACCAACCCCACACAGGCCTGTCACAAGTCCTCACAAGTATGTGTCAACCCTCTTTTTCTATTTTACTGCTAACATCAGCAACACGTGTTTACAATAACTCTGCAAATGTTGTGTGAATGTCCTTTTGGCAACCTGGTGTGTCTCTGTGAAAAGAAGGAGGGGGCACACAGATGTTACGTTCATTTTCTTTCTTGTTAGATGTTTGTGGGAGGTATTTTCTGATCACATATGACCTCCGACTTCCAAGTAAGTATCAACCAAATCTCAAAACTAAACTCAGTAGTTTATTCTATCCAGACCCAGTTTAAGTATTTTCTTTGTGAGTCTTAGCAAGCTTCCAACTGAAGTGTCTTTTATCACTTCGTTGAAGCAGACATATGCCTGGCAGAGTCTAAAAATGTGCCAACTTGTTGAAATGAAACATCTGGCAGCGAGCCATCAGTCCCGTCTTTCAGAGCAGTCTCACCAGCTGAGAGCTTAATGAGGGTTCACAGTGTGGGAACAGGCCTTCATACTTCAAGACACCAGGAGATTGAGGGATGGGCTCGGATTTGTTTCTATGAACTGAACAGTCCAAACAGCCACAGGCTTCTTTTTTTTTTGTTGGGTGGGGGAGAAAGATCTGCGTTACCATGCGTTGCAAAATGAATTCCCCTGTCGATGGTTGTGCTGCAAACACACAGTAGGTCACTGCGGTTTGTTCTGCTGGTCACAAAACCCCAGGCTGGCATGTGCAGGGAGCAGCAGCGGTGGTCATAAATTACAAAACAATCAAGGAGTAGGACGCCTTCCTGATGTACAGATCTGTGCAAATGCAATACTGAACTCTCCTGAACCCATCCTCTGATGCTGTTATCTCCTAAAAAAACACATTTATATTAGGAGAGCACAATTTGGCTCCAATCAACTGAGGGATTTTATCATTTTAAAAGGAAAATCTTGAATTGTTTCCTTAATATTTCCTTTTATAAAGGCCATAGTACTGTGCTATATACATAAATATTTACATATAACCTAGTGGCTAAAGTTGGAACTGCAGGTCATGTGATGTGCTAGGGCCTTATTTATTAAGTATGGATCGCTTATAACTCCAAAAACTTTTATCATTTGCTTCTTTTACTTGCTTTGTCTCAGGATCTAATTCATAAACAGCATTTTGCGCAAATCGCTAACAATACAAAAAGTTGTCCTGCTCAGTGCAATTGCTCGCCTTTCGCATCTAAATCTGCACCATTACTCATTGCACGGTTTGTCAACATAAAGACGATGAGCTAGGCGAGGGGACACTTTTTTACACACTTTTTTACACAAGTTTATTGAGAGGCCAGACATGAAAAATGTGATATGAGTTTCACCGTTTAAAACAAAGCTTCCTCCCTGAATGGAGCCATTAAGGACAGCTCAAACACTTCATCCACACATCTACACCTGTGTGCAGGTTGTATGTGAGGATCCAGATATATATACGTCATGTCCATGTAAGTGCATGAGCTCACTCGTCAATAGTTCACCCATCAGCAGTGAGGTTCACAGACGGGCTTAACATTCCTGACTGGGACGCACGCAGGTTCAGGTGTCTGTGTTACAGTGCGGGTTATTAAGTTTCCGAGCACAGTGCACCTGGTGAAGAGCTCATCTGAGTGGCATTAAGTTACATTATTTCAATCTTTAAATAGTGTTCTCATCATACTGACTGTTTTCTTACTTTTTCTTTGATTCATTTCAGGAAGCTTTTAAATTGAAATAATGGGCAGAATGCGGCTGAAACTTAAACAGGGACTCATGAAACTTTACAGGTCAGTGCAACAGTAACAGCTCTCTTCCTGCACATTTAGCTGTGGAAAAAAAAAAAAAAAAGCAACTCGCCGGTTCTGTTGATAAAAGCAAGAATAAATGTGAACATGTTATCTCACCAACGTTATCTCTGTAAGAGCTGCATGGCTCCTACAGTAAAGTCCTCACTTCCAGTACAGGCTATTAAAGGTAGACTATCACACAGCTGTCACTTACAACATGAAGGCAATTGTTTTGTAATCAATACCTCAAGTGTTTTATAGCCACTTAACAATTATTTTCACTATCGGTTTGCCTGCTGAGTTTTTTTTTTTATCTACTGCTAACACCCATCAAATGATAGTTCTCAGAGGCCCTGTTTCCAAGATAATGATGTCAGCAGAAAATGCTAACCTTTAATTGCGTTTTGGCTGTTCGTTTAAAGGACTAGCATTTTGGATGCATGAAAATGCAAAGTTTTGAAACAAGTTACAGAGTTTACATTTTTGAAAACAGCCTTGTCTCCGTCGTTGCAAAAAAAAAAACAAATCCAGCAATATGCAATTCCCGTCCAAAGGAGACATTTCGCACATGCCCATAATCATAATGGCTTCAGTCAATAGCCATGCGCGAGTAGTTGGACAACAACAATGGCGGACTTTCGAGTTCTGTTTCTGCTGCTCGCTCTGTTGAATTTAACAACACTTCTCCAGTGTTCTCCTTTTTTTTTTTTTTTTACTTGATGCATTGAATGACAAAAGAGTTTCAGCAGTAAGCTTAGAGCCTATCTTGTCCATTTTACAGATGGAGGAGGTCTATTCAGGTTAGGGGTCCCTCAAGTCGTCCCTGGCGTCCTGCTGCTGCTGCTGCTGCTCCACATGAATGTGGAGAAAGTCTTCAGTAAGCCTCGAACCGTAGATCAGGCAGCTAATGGCGCTAGTGGCCTCACAATGCTTGATAGGATTTACAACTACCAGGCTTTGTCTTTGAGGGAACAGTATGTGTCCCATTGCCTCCATCACTTACATTTTATTGTCACCATGCTGTTATTTGTCCCTTTTCCCTCCCTGACTAATGAGGCGAAGCGACCAGGTCACGACGTATCAGTAGATCTGGTGCAGGGCCTTTGTTGTGCTCCATTAATAATGCAAAGAAAGACCGGTGTGTCCCTTTGTTTGGATAAGAGAGGACACTGCCTCCTTTTCTTGGTCCTGCCCCTTAACAGACTTCTTGAGGTGTTTGTCCGTGGTGTTGGTTAATGACCGAGGCCAAACAAAGTCAATGAATCCTGGCTCATTAGCACGCATGCAGACACTTTTGTCCACACTGTAGAGAATCGATGTGCACAGATGCTTCGTCGTGACGTAAAGAAATGTTTAGAATGAAGGTTTGGTTCAGACATTTCGGTCCATTAGCGATGATCATTAGTCTGTGTCGTGCTTAAGAGGGGAGCCAGATGTTGGCCTCAAGGAAGTGAGAAAGACAACAGAGGCAGAAGAGAAAAGATGGACATTTGGGTCCTTGAAGGCAGCAGATGCCCCTCATCTGTCCGAAGATTAATTTGACAGGTAAAACGTGCATGATCAATTTCACAAGGGCTTCAAAGGTGGTCGTTGGGAATTTATTAACCTCTTATCTTGTGTTTAACTCAGTGGATTCATAAGTCACACGAGACTTCCTGTAACCTTCTGATCCAAGGCCAGCTGGTATTTCTTTGGACATGCCCTGCGTGTCCAGATGAAGTTATTCTTCTTCTGTGGGCTCTCGTGAAGCAAACAAACACTTCCTGGATTTGAAGGTCTTTAGCTTCAATCTGGGGGCACCGCTTTCCCATCAGAGAAAACAAGCAGAGCTGTGTTTCTTTCACCGTCAAATATGTGTATGTGAGTGAAGAATTGAGAGTTCTTAAAAACTTAAAACACGACCTCTGTGTTCTCAATGGGTTGGATATAAGGAGCACAAACAATGCTGTTGATTAGAAAGAAATTGGGAGTGCATAGTTAGTTCCCGTGACAGGTCCATGTCAAGGCGGTCTCTGAGTCTTGAAGAAGCATGACAGAAAACATCTGGTTCCTCTTTAGCTGCATGGGGGCGCCTGCTTAAGCCTCCCCTGCAGACTGGGCCATCCGCTTCACAGAGAGGACACGGGGGAGGAAAGGAAGGGAGAGGGCAGACAGACGGACAAGGAAGTTTAATTAAAGAATAGAGAGTTTTAAGTTGTAAGAGACATTTACATGCTCAATGAGTAACACTCTTTATGCACTCACAACAGGGGTCAGGAAGGATTCTTTGACATTTCTGCTGGTTTTACCATTTTTGTTATTGTCTATTTAGATCTTAATTTGTTCCTTTTATCCCACATTTGAAGTGTCATGTGCAACAGCCAAACACCACCAATGGAATTGTCTGCAATACGTTTCTACAAAAGGTCTCATGTAGAGATGTGTAGTACAAATTAAGTTGGACTGAGACACAACAGGTTACCTTGATCGTTTATAATTGTTTGCTGAAGGCTATACTTTCCTTTTTTAATTTAACCGTGCAACATCTGCTTCATTTTTTTACAGTGCATCCACATTCTGTACTCCAGCCTTTGCAGCCACTTACATGGAGGCTTTTGTAAAAAATATTTAAAAAATACTTACGGACTTTGGGGAAATAATGATGCAGACATTGTCCTTCACTTTCAGATTGGCTGTCATGAAACCGTAACCGCTTTAACCAACAATGGTTAACTCATTTTCGAGGCTCTCCTGACCTTGTTGTCCAAACTAGCTGCCATTAATTTTGCATTTTATATTTCTATCGCTGCGTTCATAGAGGCCAGGGGCTCTTTGTTGTGTCCATTGTACGTGAATGATGATCATTTAAATTGGTATTTTGTAGGTTTGTTTAATGGACAGAGATAGTTCAGAAATGGCATGAAAGTGCTTATCTGGACAGAAACTGTGTCCTTCATAAGATAAAGCTTTAATATGAAAACCTATTATGGTGGATACATTGAAAGTCTTTGAACAAAATGAGATTTTAATTTCTCTGAACTTTAATTGATTTAGATTTAAGAGGGCATTAAATCCTCCTTTATTTTTCTTCAAACCAGAAAAACATTTCAGATTTTTAAAGCAGATTTCCTCCCCATTCTTCTGTCATATTTTATTAATCATATTGTGACCCTCTCAGATTTTTTTATGCAACCCTCTGGGGGATCGTGACCCCTCCAGGTTGGGAACCACTGGTCCATGTGAAAATATAGGTCAGTGCTGAAACACAGTGTCACTGGATGACTAAAATCAACTCTCACTGTTTTAAAAATCAAATACAATGTATTGAGTCCCAAGCTTCGCAAAAGCTTTTAAAAATTGCAGTCAGCAGGGAGCACTCGGAGCTGGAGCGAGACAGGAAGAGAGTGATGGAGTGGGGGGGGGAATGAGAGGGTGAGGACGCCCTCTGACATTTACAGAAGATGTAGAGAGGTGACGAGTGGGAAGGAGGGGCGGGAGGGTGCAGGGGAATAAAAGACTCAAGGTAGAATTAGGAAGCAGAGGGGGGTGTTCTCTATGGAGATGAGAGAGAGGCAAATGGTTTTAAAGGTAATGACAACCTACAGAGAGAGATGAAGGACGTCTTGTATTGCGAGAAAGATTCTCCTGCCCTCTCACGCTTTTCACAAACCCTGAGATCAGAGGAGAAGGTGCTGGGTACTAATTTGGCTCATTATGGGAAAAATGGACCTTAATGGTGGCCATTGTTCCCCAGAAAAGCCTAGCCGAGTCTTTGATTCTCTCTCTCTCTGTGTGTGAATCTTTTCATTATTCAAATGTCCTCTCCCTCAGCTAACTCTTTTTTCACTTGATGATAATATATGTGCATAAGACTTTTAATCCATATATATCTCAGGCATTTTCTTGGTTTTGCACCATTTCTCACGAAGGCGTTTCATCCCAAATGACCAGCATTTAGCGCTGTGACTCAGATTTCTGAGATCTGAGATAGCACTTGGAGCAAGAGATAACCTCTCAAAGCGGCTGGTTTTCTTCAAGCTTGTGATGTCAGAATGAGTGAACGCACAAACACCTAAATAGAAGACGCAGTGGAAAGCCTTAGAAATAGGACAATTAAGGATAATGTCTGCATTGCTTTGGAGGTTATGACTGGCCTGTGGGTATTAAATGTTGCTGTTTCCATTTATTGCCCCTTATATTCCTGATATTACTTCCCATATGTGCCTGCACCCCCCCTTATTGGTAAACCAGCATCAGGATTAATGACTTTGTTTAGGCTCCTATGGCAATAATCCCCCTTCTTTCTTCAGTAGCATTACTATTTAAACCCAGATGGGGAACAGATTGTTCCGGAAGAAAGGTGTCTAATAAATACTCAAACCCCGACAGCCACACACAGTAACCCCTGATCCTACTTCCTCCTCATTTTCTACCCATTTTTACTCGTTTCATGCCCAACTACAAAACCCTTTCTTTCTCTCCCCTCCACACCTGTTACAAGTCTTTTTTCTGGAACCTTACCTAAATAATGGCTGACTTTCCCGAGCTCCGACAGCCTGACATCTGGAGAGAAAAAAAAAAAGCTAGCTGGCTGTTAAACCCCCTTCCTCAGTGAATTTATAGCGGCGTGCCATTTGACAGTCTGGGGTTTGTGTCTGTGAGGGGAGTGAGACTGAATAAGGTAGAAGGTGATGTTCATGTGAAATGCCACCTTCTAGTGAGTCAAAACATGTGATATATTTAGAAACGGTTTACTTGAGGGTAATTTTAAAAGTAAAACTGAACACATCAGGAAACATAACTTTTTTTTTTTTTTTTTTAGCATATATTGTACCGAAGGAGCTTATTTTGTAAGCCTACTAAAAGACACTGAAGCTAAAGCAAACATTCAACCCTTCTAATGCGAGAGAGGTTACATCTTGATTTAAAAATATGTGTCCATTAATCTACTGCTACTTATTTGCTGACATAATGATGAGTTGAGTTTAGCTACTTCATGTCACTTACAGATATTTTCACCCCTGTGGAAGTCTCACCTGCAATATATAATGCCCCTAAATTGCGTATTACAAAGACGGAATTGGACAGCGCTGTGTGTGTGTGTGTGTGTGTGTGTGTGTGTGTGTGTGTGTGTGTGTGTGTGTGTGTGTGTGTGTGTGTGTGTGTGTGTGTGTGTGAAAAAATATTGGTGTCTCAGTGTGTGCAATGTGAATTCACACACTGAGACACCAATATTCCAAATTTCTTATTTCAAGTCATTTTGAATTTTTTTTTTCTGACAGTGAGCTTAAGGGCGTGTTGTCATGTCACATCAATATTCACTACCTTACAAATGTTGCTTTACAAGTGTAAGACGGGAAACCCTGAGTTGCAGTGGTGGCGTGTGTTTTACTGTCAGTGTGGTCACTTGTTCTGTCTTAAAGGATGACTCATGGATCCTTTTTCCTGCCTGAGAAGGCTGTTCATTGTTTTAACGCCACGTGATGCAAAAGTTAAAATAGCACAAGATAACACTTTAGGGAGACCTGTGGGAACAATAAGAACAACACTTAAACACCCTGCTGCTGTGTAACACAACACACGGATACTAAATATGTTTTGTCGGGATGTGAAACGAAAAAACAACTTCCACCTGTGTCTATGGTATTTATATGATGTTAAGATGCACTATTTGTCTCCCCAGTTTGCACATTGTAAACCTCTCCTTTCTACGGCCATTTAAATAAGCTTTATAATCCAAGGCCAAACTTTGAATGTGACACTAACACACATAAATATGCTTATTGCAGACACAAAACTAGATCAGACACACAGTCAAGTATACTCATGACCACATGCACATAGACACACACATGCACATATAGACACATGATAACCGGGCGTTTTTTTTTGTTCATGCTATAAATATTCCTCGGGTAGAGAATATCCCATTATAGAGTCGTACTGCAGCCCCCCTTCCCAACTTACCCCTCATATAGCATGAAACATAAAAGACATGAAACATTTCTCTTTCCACAAAACACACCATAAATATAAACAGTGGTTTTCAGTTTCACAGTCATGCACTATGTTTGGTTTTCAGTGTCATTTAACTTTTTAAGGGGCTTGTTAATTTGAAAAATGAGCTGTTTAAACTGTGACTGTGAAAAAGTTATTACTTCAGAAGTGTATTTGTTCATTTAAAGCAGCCCTGTAGGTTGAAACATCAGTCAGTAAAGAAAACTAGAAGGAAGAAAGTTAGCATTTAGCTTCACTGATCTTTAAAATATCACTTCTCTTCACAGATTTTCACCTCTTCAATTGCTTCTACTACCATGTTAATACAACAGCTGCAAAGTGCAGAAGATTTAGTGCCAACAAAGTGTACTTTTACAAGTAAAACACTACAAAAAATAATAAGTCAAATAAAATGATTTTAAACCAAAAAATAATCATCTACGATTTCTTTGTTTCTAATTTTTCTGAATGATCAATCAGGATGTTGTATAAGATGGATTTCTTCTAAAACCAATCTGAAACAATTTACTTCATGGAATATCCTAATAGCAGTCACGTCATCCGCCTGCACAACAGACATTAATGCCTCTATTCAACTTTTATCCAACTCTTACAAGATGTGCAGTAATTCTTTGGAAATAAAAAGGCCTTAGCTATTCTGAAAATAGACTTAAATAACTGAAGGAAGAGATCTTCAAATCAGTCACAAATGACCCAGCAAAATGCCTCCATGGAAAAATGAACACATGTGCTCGTAAATTCATTTAAATATGTATTCCCATTTATAGAGGACTTCTACCACACACTTTGTCTTAAGGGTTGTTCCAAACAAAATCTTCCTGATTCAGCAGAAGCATGTTCACGTCAGCCTTGGTTTAACTTCTATATTTCTCTCATTGACTGTTGACCTAGTGATGAGTGTCAGATGATGCTATGTGTTTATGCGTATTTTGTTGATAGGTAAGGTAGAGGTTTACAAATGCCTTCATTCATCAACTCTGTATTTCTGTGTGCTTCTGGCATTTTACTCCCTCCAGTTTTATATAAGCACAATCCAAGCTCAGCATAGAGACCACCGTCCTTCCTGCCATCTGGCCTCTCCTGCTTGCCCTGGAGAATAACCCCTCAAACTAAAACCGCTCTCTTTTTCTCTGTCTCTCCCAGGGATCCATGCAGGTGATGTGAGGACAAGGACAAGATTCAATTCTGCCCCATCTGTCCGTCAACAAACCAAGTGCCTTGGTGCCGGCCACCCTCAAGTCACCTCAACCACGACGGGCACCAAACAAACTCACCTCAGACAGCCGGCACAGAGCAAATATTTGAGGCCATTAAATCTTATTTTTCCAGGCTGCAGTCACTGAAAAGATCAACAGTGAAGGGTGTAGTTGGGAGACAGAAAGAAAGAAGAAAAAGTGGGGGAGGAAAAAGTAACCCTTTCAAAGTGCACCCTGCCTGCTATTTCTGCTGTGCTGTGGGCAGGCAGCGTCTCATTTGGGAGTGATCTTGGCTGACAAAAAAAGGACTTCCCAGTGCCCTGCCTGCCGATCCAAATGCCTGCATAAATACTGGATAGAGATATCATTTGTCTGGCCTCTAACACTGCCCAACAAAGAGACTCCCTGCTAACTATAGAAAACATTACACCAAACTTTGACTTTGCTGTGTTTTGCTACCTCTCTATTACTCTAAAGAAGATTCAAGAGCTGTGAGAACGTAATTGAGAACTGCTATCAACACTTTCAAAAGTCTCTCTTGAAATTTATGTTAGAAATTCACTGGGCCCACATCGTATCCCTGAGGGACTCCCTGTCAGTCATTTAGGGATTGCAGTTTTGATGTCTTTCTCAGCTCAGTGAATCAACATGAAGCCCCTAACACCAATTGGATCCCCCTCTCCCCTGAGGCTCCTCAACAAGGGTCCAGACTACCTGCGCAGGCAGATAGATGGTGGAGGAAATGGACGCTCAATCAGCGCTGTAGAAAGGCTTGAGGCAGACAAAGCCAAATATGTTAAGAGCCAGCAGGTGATCAATACGAAACAGGAGCCAGTTCTGGTGCCCTGTGCCACCCCTCCACCACAGCCCCGCCGAGCTTTTTCCACCCCTGGTTTCATGACACCTAATCTTCCCCCTCGACGGTCATCAAACACCGCTTTCTCCACACTCTCTGGCTCCTTCAACTCAAGGGATGAAAATGAAAATGATGACTCCAGAAAGGAGAACAGACGGACTTCCGTTGACGTCGAGGCACACAACAGGAGCAATGTGAACCATGCACTGCCTCCCAACCCTAGGACTCCTGGGAAAAACATTTTGGTAGCACCACACAGTGCTCCCGTACTCAGAAGATCTACTGGCAAACGCATGCTGAGGCCAGACTCCCTAGTCATGTACAGGCAGAAGAAAGAGTGCAAGAGCCCAAGTGGTGCACCAGAAGGAGAGAACAATAACTCAGAAGTGAAGGGTTATAGCTTTGTACGCCGCCTCTTCCAGGGCTCCATGAGGGAAAAGAGCAGCGTAGGTGAAGGAAGAATACAGAAAATGGTGATTGGTGAGGAAAAAGCGCCACCACGAGATGGAGAATCTCGCATGTCTTGGACCAACGAAAAAGACACTACAGATGGTGGACTAGGAAGCAGAAGGTCAAGTAAAACCGACCAAGAACGCAGCCCAGGGTCCATCCCGAGCCCTGGGTTTAGCTGTGCGCTTGAACTGACAAAGAATGGGGTTACAAATGGTACCAATGAAGGAGACAACAACGGTATCACCAATGGCAACCACTCAAGTCCCCCCGATGATCAGAATGACCCCTGGAAGCGGGCATCACCTCCACCAGCACCCAGAAGGCGGTTTGGGGAGCTGCAGCGCTCAAAGTCAGATCTTCATCTTCGCTGCTCAGTAGCACTTTCAGAGCAGGACATTTTTTTTGACTACTGCGGGCTGGACATGGACATGATAGAGCGCCTGGGTCGAGAGAACTTTCTATCTGGTGCCAGCTCCATAGACACACTGTCGTTGGCCCTCCGCAGTGTAGTTGGGGATGGCTGCGGCGGCTCAGAGCCCAGCGAGTTTTCCCGACACTCAGGAGACGGATTGTTTCAGGAGGAGCTGGCTGATCAGATTCCCACTGGTGTGTCGATAATTGAGAGGAATGCTCGTGTCATTAAGTGGCTTTATGGGTGCAAGAACGCTGCTAAAGAGGGACCCAAAGAGTCTACTGTTTAAAACAGGGACTAGAGACCATGTGCTGTGGAGTGCCAAGAGTTCGAAGGTTTATTTTCTGGTAAAACAGTAAACCAGTAGATCTGAATATCCTTATTGATCTACTTATTGTAGCATTCAGTTCTGGAGACTTTCCCCCTCTGTGCAGAAATTTGCTACTGAATTGCACTTCAAACTAAAAGTCAAGGCATTGAATCACCACTGAATTCAGAGTGGGCTGTGATTAGCTCACAGCAATGCCACAATGCATCACAGAAAGAAAAAATAGGACTCTGTTCTATTTTTGAGCCAAAGCATCAATGCAAGTCAAAACAGCTGAGCTTCAGAAAGCAAAGCAGCGACAAAATATGATTTTTCTTTGAAATCTCCTAGAGTATCTATGGACTAAGGGTTTGTTTCAGGTTCTAATA
This sequence comes from Labrus bergylta, assembly GCF_963930695.1. Classification (NCBI taxonomy): domain Eukaryota; kingdom Metazoa; phylum Chordata; class Actinopteri; order Labriformes; family Labridae; genus Labrus; species Labrus bergylta. The sequence goes on from NC_089202.1 coordinate 18,125,311, forward strand.
CCTGCACAACGGGTTAGTATTCCACAGCACATGAAAACCTTTACTCCCTTGTTTTCCCCTGACTCCAAAGAGACTGTTTTTTTTTTTTTTTAAAAGAACAACTGCCACCAGTTTATCTTGTCAAATTGATATATTGTATTTATAGATCCTATGGAAGAATTGTGTGGGTGAAGACAGGTCGAACTGGTGACTGGAACCATTTTTTCCTGCAAAGTGTTTTAGTACTTGTCTGTTTGTGTGGCTGTGTTAAGAGTGAACTTTAGTGTCCTCTCCCTTTGTAGCTTTTTCAGTTATTGATCGAACTGGAATAAACACTGATCTGGAATCAGCCCCTGAGACCCCTCACGAGGCACATGTATGTTTGTCACAACAGAGTCACAGTTTTGTATCCTGAACACCTTCTCTTTCCCTTAATGACTAAATTGAAATGGAAAACCACTAAGCTATGTTTTTTTTTCTAGACTGGAAAACTGTTGTGTGAGTGTGAAGTGAACCATGAGTACCTCATTCGGATCTGTCCCAGTTTAGTTTGTGTGTGTTTTTTTTTTTTTTTTTACTCCTTAAACGCAGGCGTTGGAACAAACATGCGAGACGCCCCTGTGGGGTTGTTAATGCACTGAACTGGATAGAAGGAGAGGAAAGATAAAGATATAGCTTTAACTCTTTACAGAGACGCATCTCGTTCAATATTAAACACTGAGCTGGATTCAAATGAGCACCTGCATCATGCAAGACAAGGAGCCATGCCTGGCTAGTCATTTTCATCATTACCATCATCTCATTTTCTAAACACTAAAGGGGGTAATTTCTCACGCCGTAAACACGGTCCAATAATCACTTGTGACACAGTTATTGATTAACAAAGCTAATGTTTCCTGCGTGTTCAGTTGCTCCCAGCTGTTAAAAGTTAAAAAGCAGCAAAGCTGATGAGCAGAAAAAGAATCCTGTGAAGGCAAAACTGGACTTTTGAAAGCAAATGATTAACACAATCAGAGAGAAGAGAAATGTATTAAATAATATATTCTCCTCTAAATTTTAGGGAGCTCCAGTTGTCAAACCGTTGTTTTTCAGATGTCCCTTTCACTATCTGGCAGTTAACAGATGTCTAACCTTCCCAGCTGGCTCAGTCAGCCGTTTCCTATCAAAACAAGTAGCCATCCTCCCTCTTGATTACCAGAGATCCTACCTCACTCCATCCATCCTTCAGTGATTCTCACTTTTTATCTCCATGAAAGGTCATTTCCATTGCTCGGCCTGGAGGATGCCACTGAAATATGAAGAGGAGGTCTGCTTAGGAATGCAGAGGTTAGACTGTGAGGCGTTCAGGGCATGTTATATGTGTACAATGTGATAAATTTACACAATAACTCGAAGCTTCTGGAGTTGTTTCTTTTCTCTGTATCATCAGTATGTCATCTGTGTCATCTGTTTCATCAGTATGGCACACTCCTTAATGCCCTACAACCTGGACCTTTTTATGTTTGTTTTTCTACTTCCCTGTTAAACCTTTTGGTTGCATGTTTACAAAGTAGCTCCATTAAATTCAGTCTCTTTTTATTTGATAGAGAAAGGAGATGTATCTTTTATTCCAAAGAAGTTTGTGTATGATGTACACAGCAAATAAACACGAAAAAGAAAAATGTTTGTGTGAAGGTCGTTTATTTGTTTTCTTCTTGTACTTCAATTCAATTTTACAATTAATGTAAAGGACACATTGCAATAAGACACATTTTCCTGCAAAAACAACATTAAATTCTTCTAACATTCAAGTTTCAAATAAAATGAGTAAAATCTTGAGGATAATTAAAGTAGGAGAAACAGAGCAGTCAGCAGAGACACATACTGAGCAGGCAGTGACTGAGTGTTTCCCTAATCTTCTTAGAGGTTAATGGTCCACTGATTGTGTTGTGAAGCCGTCTCGTCCTTGACTCTTTCTTGCCTCCCTCCACCACATCACGTCTCATTTTTCACATTATCTCAAGTGGCTATGTGCTAATCCTTTTAGCATTCTCTGCATAGTACGCTCTTGAGTGAGTTGCAACAGGTTGTGTTTATAGACAAGGAGGCCTCTGTGTGGCCTGATGCTATGTCTACGCCGGAGCAGACCCTCCGCCCTGTCTGCAGACTCCCCCTGACACCCTTTGTCTCCTCGCCCCTTTTAGACCTGACTCAGCATTTTTATCCAGATGCACCAGATAGATGTGTCTTCAAATCTTAAGCAAACAATACATTTTTTTTGACTGATTTCTGGAAGACAGGAACTTGGTGACGTTCAAAATTTGGGAAATCAGGAAACACCTTCTTGTGCAGATCTAGTGGGAAAATGTACAACACTCTCTAAAACTGCCCCTAAATATGAAGCTTTCGACACTAGGTTAGCTTAGCATAGCATAAAGGCTAGAAACAGGGCAAACAATTAGCTTTCCAATGGACAAACATCCAATTCCCCTGAAATCAGAACTTGTAATATTTAGAATTCTGTGGGTTTTACGAAATAACTTAACAGGATTTATAAAACCTAAATATTTTAATGAGCTAGCTAGCTGTTTCTCCCATTTTCTGTCCTGCTTTGCTACAGGCTAAATTATTTTTTGCAGACATACACTAGTCTTGCATCTCTGAGGTTAATATGTAGCTAGGGCCTGCAGCCCGTTAAGTTAGCATAGCCTCTTTGATCCTAACATAAAAGTTTAAAAATTATTTATAATTTTAAAAATTACCATTTTGTGGGTCAACATGAATCCAGGAACAAAGTCGTGCAAATAAGGAATAAATAATGGCATTAAGTTGTCATTATTTCATGTATTTTTCTATTACTTAGATAAGGGTCGGTAGCTCACCTTACTAAAGCTTACTGCGAAATTGGCTGCAGCTACATATTTGACTGTCCTATCGGCCTAAAGAAATAAAGAAAAGGTGCTAAATTCCTAACATCTCAGACTCTTCCTTTAAGTTATCCCAATGGCCTTTAAACTTACAGATATAGTAATTAAGAAAATGTCTGAGCTGTCTGGCTACAAGTTGCTTCATTAATCTCCGTCAAAGAGCAGCTCCAGCGTTGCTCTGAAGAGGACTATAAAGGCTTTAAATAAACAAAAGAGAAACAAGTGATTTCTATTTTTAGGAAGGACTCTTTCATTCCCTTTGCTCTAATTTGCTGACACTGAACAAAAATGTGCAAGCTAGTTGTTTACAAGCTAATCTTCAAGTCTCGAACGACACATAACCAGTAGCAACATACGTACATAAACACAGACAATTTGAATTTCAGTATCCCTACCGCACTTCCTTTTCGCTCTCTTTCTTTCCCAAAGCAGAACAAAACAATAGCCCTCCTGTGTGTCTGTGTCTTTGTCGGCTACTCTGACCGGAGGGCCTGCTGTGACATCCTGTTTTGGGTTCATAGGACAAGGTTTAGACATATGGTCATGTTTTGGGTTCTGCTTTTTCTTCCCCAGTCCGCCTGGAAGTAAACAGACAACAGCTGGTACAGATCTTAATATTACAGTAACAGTGACGGTTTAGAGCCGTCTAGAGTTGTATTTTTCAGGATAAAGTCAAGATTGTGTACGTGTTTAAGACTTCGCTAAAAGTGCTTAGTAGTTTGAAAAGTGGAGGATAATCTGGCAGGGATCCACAACTTCAGGCTTTGATGCTGCTGATGTGGTTTTTCACTCACATTAAAAAACACCACGGGGGTCTGAAAGACCTCCCTCTTTACACTTTGGCCTACAAGCAAATCCTGACAAGCATTATTGTGACCTAATTACGAGTCGATAAACTGATGTGGAGGTTTGCTAAATCCCCTGAAATGTTGCAAAACTTTTGTTAGCAGTTTAAAAACCCACAATAACACAAAATATAACTGTTAACACTTCACACACCCAGTTGTGGGTTTACTTTGTTCATTTGGTAAGAGTCTTGCTTTAAAGCCCTTACAGCCCTAAAGCCCAACAAGCTCATTTCTAGGGCAACAAATGAAAATCTGATTCCCTTTTTCGCCTCAAGTTTTAAACTCACTCTGGTCTTGAATGCTTCTTGCAGCGGCAAGATTTTATTAGGAAGGCGAAACATGAGCTCTTTTTTAGATAAAAAACCTCCAGTCTAGCCGTGGTACTAGTCGGGTCAAACACCAACATTTTATGTCCGAGTGGCCTGAAACTGTAATGCAATTGTAGCTGGGATTATTCCTCCTTGCTTTGAGATGCAATAATGTGTGTCAGGGTTAGCATGGGTTGTGAAGTGTGTAAAATCTGGCCTAGTTCTTCTGCGCCAGCAGCTTCAGCAGACTGTCTACGCTTGAGAGACGCTCAGCTCATGACTCAGGGACACAGAGACTCAGCATGCACAAAACTGGCACACTGGTCTGTATGATCCATAGGGAAGATAATACTTCTTGTTTGCAAATTGGCAGCTTTTACCGAGCTAAAGTCCCGATAGTGATGCGCTGGATACGTCAAAAAGCTACAAGTGTGGAGGACTCTGTACATTTAATGACTGAGGACACTGCCAGCAGTAGGGGAGACCGGGGGCAAATGTAACACTTTCTCACATTTTCCTTCCTAACTCAGAGAAAACCTGAAATACATTTGTCAACTTTGAATATAAGAAACACATGTATGTGCACTAGTTGAGCAATTTCTTAATTTTTAAATAAGGATATGATTATTATTATTATTTAATTTAACAAAAAAAAAAAAGTAAATTGTTACAATTCCTTAAATGCTAAGTATGTACGCCGCCAGGGGGCTCTCAATCAAAACAATAACAAAAGATGACGTCGAGGCTGTCTGGGAATCATGGGAGTGATTCTCTCTGCTACTTCACATCCCCACCCCCGTTAAAAATGAACTCCACATTCACTGTAGTCAAGACGACCGGGTGAAACCGACCTTAGGTAGAGAATATGTTTACGGACGATGTGTCCGAGTATAATTTATATGTTTTTATCACAGCAGCACATACAGCTACAGTACGGCAGCTTTCAGCATCAGCTCCAGCTTCCTTATGCAGCGCTCTTTGACGTAAAATCTGATGTTTCCTTGGCAGCGATTACATGGCTTTTCTGTCATGGCGGCTCAATTACAGATTTCTCTGGTTGAAGCTATTTGAGGATTACCTCAACAAAAAAATACATATAACATACAGTCATTTTTTTATTAATTCAGATATTTAGTGTAAACATTCTAATAAAATTCAACATATTAAAACTTTCAAACACCACTGGGGGTAATTATCACACTGTATCTGTAATAACAGCACACCTTCAATTGATCAGATTGCTCCTGTTTTATCTATTATTATATATGGTTTAGGGTTTAATTCTTTAAGGAATTAAACCCTAAACCATTCCATCAGATTTAAGGACTTTAAAGTTCATCTGTTTTTGCAGACAGCTCGGCAACTATCCCCGTGGTAACTCGATTTTGATTATAATATTATATATATATAATAAGTCAGAAGTTTGTTTAACTCTATAGATTGATCAGCTGGTGAGGTAAGAACAATCCAACCAAACTTTAACAACATGATACAAGACAGACATGTTTATAGAATAATGTGTCTTTGAGCAAATTCTGCACCAAAAGGAAGAGGTTGGTTTATACCAAATGCAAAAACAAAAGCTGCAATGATTAAATATTGCATCACCTACCTGTTTATCATGAGAAATTATATTGGATAATCAATCTGTGAGGACCTGTCTGGAGTTAAAATTCACGGTTTAAAAATGTTTAAATTACAGTTCTAATGTGTCACTTTGTGAGAGAGTGCACCTGAATCTGACCCCACAGTTTGATTTGATACTCGCAGACTGACTCATGACTGACAGCAAAATAAAATCCTTATAACCAAGTTCGAGGTATGACTGGAATGATTCAAGACAGCAGGACTTGAATCAGTTATGTAACTGTTTTGCCAAAATCTAACAGCTGGCTTACATCTGGGACTGCAAACCAGAACATCAGTCAGAGATAAACCAGGACTTCATTCTACCTGCTCAGTGTCCCAACAAACAGCTAAGCAATTTAGAAATCCAGTTTCACCATTTCTGCTACTTTCACAACCTTCTCCATCTACACCGCTGAAATGTTAAACTAACGTTGGCAGGGTGTTCTGTTGTACCCCCACCTCAGTAACAAAAACCGTCCCTGAGCTGAGGTATCCTATAGCTACATGGGGTCATAAATCAGAGGAGTGGCACTTTTCATTCCCCTCTCTCATGCGTGACCTCTGCTTCCCGGGGGGTCAGGGAGATGGGCTGAGCCTCTGGCCTCTGGGAAACCAGAATCCTCTTCAAATAACCATCTGACGCCAGGAGAGACTGCGGCAGAACAACGGAGGGGCTCAGGTTCACCCTGACTGAAACTTAACCGGAAGAGGAGACAAGAGTTTTATATGTTTTTCTTTTTACTGTGCAGTGTTGACCCTTATTGTAAACCAAGGGCGAGGGCTGACCTCAGCTGGGCTGAACCACAACTAGGTATCAAACTGTCCAAGTCCAAAAACAAAAAGTCCAGACATTGATAGTTTCTAAGTTCAGGAAATGTTAGTACTCAGCTCTTTCTTTAACTTCTTTTTAGTTGAATTTAAACAAACTGATGGCTGTTGAAAGTAGAGATGCACAGATCCACTTCTCCGGTCCGAATCCCGATACATATGTACCGATACTGATACTGATTCGATTATTTTTATATCATATCTAGAGTGGTATTGTTGTTGGTATGATGTGTGAGACTACACAAAGCTGTAGAAAAACCAAACATTGTATTACATTGTGCTTGCTTCACATACAAACAGGAAGCTGTAAGAGCTGTCAGGTTTTTCAAATTAAATCTTTTAAACTAAAGTGAAAGAATCACACTTTTTAACATATAGAAGGAGTTGCTCAATCTCATCTGAATGTCGTCACGGAGACGGTTTGTTGGCACTTTTTAACAGTTCAGTCTGAATGTCTTCAAAGTGAGACTGTACAAGCTGAGAATGTTTAAAGTTTCCAACCATCTTTCTTGATCAGTGAAGTGGATCGGCGCCGTCAGTCCAATTTCCTATACGTAAACTACTTCAATATGTAAGATTGGATCGGTCCCATCTCTAGTGGAAAGTTTTAAAATCAATATAGCGTCAGCTTTAAATCAATTGTTTGCGCTGTAATGGCAACAGGATGAGAGAGCGTCTCGCTGTTGTGATATGTGTGTGCTATTCATGTGAGCTGTGTGCTCACTGATGCTTATTTACACAACTGAAGTTCCAGCTGATAAATACAGTTATTTGAATTGAATTGTATGTGAAAAGTAGTTTACACAAAGCACCAAAGAAGGGTTGGCTGCTAAATCCTGTTTTGCCAAAGGGCCATGAAAAATGTTGAACTAGAAGCCTTATTAATCACATTTCAGAACGATACCTATCCTAGCTGCCTCTGACTAAGTCCTGCTGTTTACTATTCTTACGCAGAAGAAATGTTAACAGGAGTGAGTGTTGGTACCTTTGCTTGACTTAACAACATAAACCCCCAGTATAGCATGCTAACGTGATAGCCCCAAAGAATTTTTATTTGTTGGGACGGGAGAGAGGGAAATAAATATCCTTTGTTGTGACAAGTCCAGTGTTTGGGATAGCCGGGATCTAGGTTACATGGTCGAGAGTTCAGCAGAGTTTGGTCAAAGAGAGATGAAAATAATCCTCGGTGTGTGCTTTTACACGCAAGGTGTGCAGATAAGCTGCTGTTGCTATGAGAAGGAGGAAAATTCTCACTGTTAAATATATTGAATCCAGACTCGAACTTCACTCTTCCAAATGTGTCAAAGAAAAATGTAACAAAGCGGAAAGATGGTGAGCAGTCAACTTGTGTCTTGAAGAATTTATATTTAAAATGTCAGAAAAGATGCAGTAGAGAGAGTCTGAATCTGGAACTGCATACTTTAAAGATTACTGTAACAATGTTATCTACATTTTATTCAAACACTAGATACACATGACAACAACTGAAATGCTCACGTTTAGTAGATTTCCTGCTGTCCCCTCTCTGACTGTCTTCTGGATGCAAAGAGATTTTTTTACTGCAAGAATACATTAATAGGGCTTTCACATGCACTTCCACAAATTTACTGAAAAACTCAGGATATTTCCAGGAGGAGCAGTACGTGTGAACGCAAACAGCTGAAATTTTCGTCTCGGACTTCACCTGGAGTTTCTCCTGCCAGACCACTAGTATTTTTTCTGCAGCAAGTCCAAGCAGATGTGAAAACACCGCAGGATATTCTCCGGAGAATTCACCTCGAGCCAATGGGAGAGGGAGTAAAGTTTATATACTGTGACTGCTGCACGGTGCATAGAACGCGGCCACTAGATCTTCGTGCACGTAATTAATAGTCTCCCGCTGTGAGGAGCATAATGTGAACAGCCAGGTCAGGAGAATATCTGGAGCAGTCCTGCATAAAGTGAAAATTACTATAAAGTATTTTTTTAAGCTGAGCAGTCGTAACTGATATCAGTTGTAGAAAACTGTTTTTAAAGTTCAGTATTTTCCACTGTTTTTGAACGAGGGGTGACTCTCAGAACAAGTCCGGACTTGTTTCGACATAGAACAAAGAAAATGAAACTTTCATCCCATGTTATTATATTTACTGCAAAGTAGCTATTGACTTAAATCCACACGGTGCATTTAGCTGCAAACACTGCTTGATAACAGTGTTAGCAAACAAGCTGAGAGACCTGAGAGACCAAACAGCTGTTGATGGGCAAATAACTATTCAGGATTCAAACTTGAGAAGTTGCTGTTACAGAGCAGACAGACTATATGATTATAACTCTGACATGCCACTCCAAATGACACGGGAGGGCTTTCTGCCCGTCAGTTAATTGAATGTATAGTCATTTCAATAGATTTTGTTCACAAATCTTATACTACGTTTTTTAAAGTAAGATTCTGCTTTGTCATTTTCCTTGTGAGAGCATTTTAAGGCTTCTGTGCAGGGAGAAAGCAGCCTAATCACACAGTCCGATCTATTCCCAGTCATGTGGGAACAAGAAAACATCAGGTCGACAGCTGGCCCTCGCTCCCCGTCTGTATCCATGAGGACATTCACGCACACTTCTCCAGCCCTGATATCGGACTCCCACGAGGGCACAGAGTTCATAACCTACACTCTGCAGTACACTCTCTCTTTATTGGTCACTTTATTGCACCCCTATGGTTTCCTTTCACTTTCCAGGTCTTGATGTTTTCACCAAACGGGGTAAAAGCGTCGCCTTAGACCATATGTTACGGCTCGGGTGCAACCGATGACAGGCGCTTTTCCTTTTTGGATTACAGCTTTGATGTGCTATATTTGTTTGGGAGAATGTATGTTTGAACAGACCAATCATCCACAACTTCAAGTAGGCTCAATCAGTTCCTCCTCCTCACACAAGACTGAAGTGACAGGACACAGCTATCCTCAGGATTACATTTTCAAGGTCTGCAGAGCTCATGAATTACAGAGGAAGCAGGGGAACTTCATGAGATATACAGTATGTAGGTTTAGTTCAGCTAAATAGGGATTAATACAGCTACAATGGGTCAAGCTCTAAGAAACATTAAATCCTACAACTTCCACAATGCAAGTGCATAGCATCTTTTGTTAGACGCCAACATCTCTCTAACTCAACAACCTCAGTGTGAGCACTGAAACAAAAATAAACCTGTTGAGAGAGAAACTGAAGCTATGCAGCCTCAGCAGGAAAGGAGAGTGAATCACTGTCTGTGCATTGTGTGTCTGTCTAAACCTCGGTAATCCATCTTTAGCTAAACTTTGCTCACCAGGTAGGCTGCAAATTTACTACTCCCGTGTTTTTTATAGGTCTATGATTTAACAGACAGTAAACGAAAGTATGCCCCTCCCTTTTGATCGGCTACTGCTAAAGCTTTTATAACCTGTATTGGTGACCTGCTAATAATTGTAAGCCTGACTTAGCTCAAAACTCGGCCTTAAGGTACGCTTGTCGCTGAGCGCTTTTAAAAGGAAACAAACATGGAAATGCTCACAATTGTCGCCAACATTATAGCAAATGCATACAATGCATTGCTGTTGTGTTTTGGTGTTAAAAAGCAGAATAATTAACTGTTTTTTAATATCCAATTAAAGCTCTTGGACAATTTTTGTGGCAGAACGAGAATCTGACAAAGTGTTGTTGATGCCAGACGATTAACAGCATCTTGTTTTTTATTTAAAGCACATTTTTAAGGAGATTTCACCCTTATCTAATTGTTGGGAAGTGGTATGAAGAAATCAGGGAGAGACAAGGGGGTAGGAAATGCAAATTGCATACCTCCATGCTCTCTCAAGCTTGGAGTGGGTCAAGCTTTGCAGTCAAAAACAGCAAAAACAACTTTGCTATTGCATACCATCTGACATGAGAATAAACGCTTCCCTCAGCAGATATTGATATGTCTCTCTCAGCTATATGTGTATTAATTAGCTCGATCCCCACATGCATGTACAGAACAGGACCAACATTAGCAGGGACCTCCGCGGGCCCATCACGCTCCAGATGAAGAGCGTCTGTCTGCTGCTTCCTCCAGCCTCCACCATCATCAAAGCAGACCAGAGGAGCGTTTGACCTCGCCCTCGTCTCCACCACAGCTCTGGGGTTAGCCTTTCCTAATTTAACCCCGGTCTGGTTGCCAGGGCGAGGGAAGGGCCATCAGCATGGCGCCATGCTGGGCAGGACCTCCACTGAGGATTCATCCAATGACAGCCCTCAAAGACCACAGAGGATCCCCCACCTGATGCATCGTCCTCTGTGGGATCTAATGATAGTCTATCGTACAAGAGAGTCTGCCAGTAATAAGTAGTATTGGACTTATCACATCAATTTTTTTTACTTATTGTGAGTTTTTTTAACCCTTAATATGTCAGGGGTAGTTTGTTTTTTTCAACACCCCAGAATTATCTACCAAACCAATCACAACATTTGTTTGTTTTTTAGACCTGCATTTGCATATCCAAACACATTGTCAAATTCTCATTTTACTCTAATTTTTTTTTAAATTTCTATTAAGTAGTATTAAAAGCACTAAATGCATTTAAATAAATTGTCTTTAGACATTAGGAATGAAACAATTCTCAACATAAAATTGAACTGCTTGATATGGCATCCACAATTCAATACGTGCTTGTAAAATTGTGGTTTTATATATGCGCTTCCATGCAAAGTATTTATCTCTGAATTGATTAGGAAAACCCTCCTGACCGAGTCAATATCCAAACACCATACACTGAAGTGGTGGAAACTCAAACATTTTTGTTTCAGCACTGAGCAGAATGACAAAGAAAACGGTAGAGGACTGTCTGAAATGATTGTTTTATGTGTCACCTACTCAAAATGGCCAGTTTGGCCAGTTTCTGTGTGAGAGTCTTCAAAATCTTGCTTGAAATTAAAATAAATAAATAGTTTTGGATTTAAAATTATTTGCCTAAAACTCCTAAAAACGAAAAAAAAAACACTCCCAACAGAACCAAACCGAAAGAAAAACCGAGGTATGTTTTGAACCGTGGGCTGACCGTATCGTTGCATCCCTGTCAGACATAGTATCTTGTGTAGCCCATCTTTAGCAGTAGCATTACAGAAGTGCAATACTTGACAGCAAATGACAAATGACAAGCATCAACATTTGTAAAATTACTGTGACAAGTTGTTGAAGTAAGCAAGGACAACTAAATGCAAACATGATCCCACTGAAGTCATTATATCTGAATGTAAGTATCCATAATGCTGATCCCCAGTGACGGATAAGACACTTAAAAAAAAGTATTATATGTGAACTGCTTGTTCACCCTGTGGAGTCTAATGGGATCTAATACAGTCTGTATCCTCTAATTATTTCTACAGTCCATCAGCAAGCGCTCTCATGACGTAAAGCCAAGAGCCTGAATGACTGTGAGTAGTCCAGAGAGGAATGCAGCTCTATATGACGTACAGACTGGAGGATATCTCAGTTATGTAACGGCTGTTTCCTCTTTTCTTTTTTGTTAATATTATGCATTATTCAGTTTGGAGGCATAAAATCTAAACGGTAATGGGGAACTCTGCAGCCATACAGTCAAATGTTTTTTGAGGATAAACTGTGATGCAAGACCCTTTTTATTGCGCTGTAGTCCACTTTAGATGTTAATATTCAAATGTACACATTGCTGATTACGTTCAGTTTAAGTCAAACTAGCAAAAACACAATACCACAATATGGTTCTCTTTTTGTTATAAAAGAAATGGCCTCAGGCACCGCGCAGCAAAACATGAAGCTCTGTAACATTTTCAAACAGCGTATTGAGTGACGGCCACAGCTGAATCTGAATTGATATGTCTAAAAACACGACACTTTGCTTGTACCTGACACCCAGCATTAGGACCGGGTCACGGCCTCTGACAGCCGTGTCTCCTCGAGGGGAAATATGAGTGATCCAGGTGTCTAATTGCCCCATTTAGTGTGTCCCTCACACAGGTGTAAAGGTGCTTGAAAGGAGCAATTAGTCACTGTTGAAGAAGCTTACCTGATTCACAGAGGTTTTGAAGGAAGGGGTGAGGCCTGATGATTCTTCAAAACAGGTTTCTCCACCATCACGGAAACAAGGCAGCGATGAGTCATACAAGATTTTTAATTTTGGAAATATTGAAATAGTGAAATTGCAAACATAGAATCAAAGTCAAGAGTCTCATTAAGAATCGCCTATAGCCTGTAGTTTTTTTCTATTTCCAGTGATTTTAAGCAACTACAGTATGTGGTGTTTTTATTGCAACCTGCAAATTAGCTTGAAGCTAACTCTGGTCCAAGCCATTAAATGGCAACTGTGATGTTTCATATTGTACATGGTCCCTTTATTAATGTATTAAATACAGAATAGTGAGTTATTAAAACTTCCCATGTCATAGTTAGCTGTCAGCGCACACATGCAAAGCTAGCTTAGATGTTGAATTTGTCCTTAAAGCATTTGAATGTAATGCTAAAGTAATGACCATTGCACGTGCTAGTGTTGTATTTTATTCATCGTAAATGCCAAATCTGCACAACGGCCTGGTCCCACAATAGCATTTCCTCCTGACAGCCTCCATCAACTCCTCATCGAGTGACACCGTCTCCTCCGCCTCCTCCGCCTCATCCCTCCACCTTTGCAGACCAACAGGCTGTGACACCGAAGATTTCCGTGTCAGAAATAGAGATGGTCAGAAGAATGACGACTCCAAAGAGAAGCAGCATGAAAAAGGAATGAAGGAATTTTTGTTCGGGCGGGGGGGGGGACAGAAGACTGACCAGCCAGAGGAGAGGCAGGGGGCTTTAATGACATCGTGATGACAGGCTGGGCGAGGGTATGCACGACTCCTGCAGTAGCAGAGGAAGAGGAAGGTGTAAGATGAGCCATGGGGGCTTGTATAGCTGTGAATAGATGTCAACTCTGTTACATTTTGACCCTGCGTGTTTCCATACCTGCATGATAAGACACGGGGGCATTGAGGTCTCCCATCTGTGCATCAATGGGCAATTTCCAACTTGGCTGGTTGTGTTACGGCCCGCTGGTTCCCCCAGGCTCGATTTGCAGAGCATGGATGCATGATCAGTCCGTGTATGAAGGTTGTTACTGATGTGGTGGAAAAATTCAGCTTATAGCATTTCTGACTTGTCCATAAGATTTGCAACTTGTTCTGTGTTTAGCCCTTCTCAGACATACACTCTTGGTTCAGGGGGGGTGGGGGGCATGTATAATAAGTTATTTCCGCAACACAACAGTTGAAAACGAGATTATGACAACCGTGTCAGCAGTAAAAAGAACAAAGAAAAGAAACTCTGCTCAACATGGATGACATCATCACACCACCCCCTCGTTAGCAGTGAATTTTCTGGACTATTACCTGCCGTGTTCATGCGTCGCCTCATGGACTCATGACTTCTTGGACACTTTACCTAAAAGATGGCAAGAAAAGTCCAGATTGAGTCCAAGATTAAAAAAAAATGTGGATGCGTTTTCACCTGAAGCCCATCCGGATAATGTCGGTAACATATCCTTCACTTTGATAACAAATGTACTCTTAACCATAGACTGCATACACAAATAGACAACATAATTTAAACTTCTCCCATTGGACAGGAAGATTTTAAAATATCCTTGTGACAGACGCTGACATTTTGCTAAATTCTGCGCAGTAGAGATAGACGTCATGCTAGTTCCACTTAAAAAACACACATTCACATCAGTGATGCAACTGTGGAAATCCCTCAGGTGGGTACAGTCCACATGGAACAGGTAGGTGTCGGTGTTTAGTAGACACCAATGGTTATGGAAGTTCAGTGACTCGTGTTGATGTTCTTAATGTTTTTTCTCACCGTTTGTGCTATACTCTGCTAATCAGGAGCACCCAACGCTGCAGGTCAACAGAGCTGTAAAAATGGCATTTTACAAAGTTTTATAGAATTAAAGGACTCATTTAAAAGTTACTTCATGAGAAAAAAATACTTGAAGACAAAATGGCGTGATAAACACTACCATAATGTAATCAGGTCTGATAAAAAAATGTATCTGATGTGCATTTTGATTTTAAAGTTTGAACCATGTGGTATCTGTTAACATAGAGGAGGCGGGGCTTATGACCTATACTGCAAACGGTCTACAGGGGGAGCTCTAAATCTTCTGGCTTCACTTGAGGCGAGTCATCTGCTGTCCATCCTTTAAACAGTCTGTTTTACAGTCATGATTACATGTGGATCTATGGTTTGTTCCCTTAGTCTTAAACAGTATAATGCAGCTCTATTGTGTCTACTTTTATCATGTATATGATGTGTTTTCAACATGCTTGATGGGTTTTTAAATGTACCCGCTTGTGTAAATGTGTTTTTTACCTTGCACATGCAAGTAATTTGCAAATTTCTGCGTTGTGCATGCAAAAAGAAGACTATGATTTTATTATTTTTCATTCTTTTGAAAGTTTTGGGAGTCATCTGCTATAAACCTGTTCTGTTGTTCAGGATTGACCGTGGATAATCTTCATACTTTTGATACTCATGAAAGCTCTTTGATGGCTTTATACGTTCAAAAGAGAAGAGTTCTCGTCTACATCAAACTTTGAAAATATTGATTTTTCAAACACATTTTTTGAGTGCCTTCACCGTGTCTTGCAGGTTTCACTCAGTTCTCACGGTGAGCTCTGCGTGTATAGAGTTTGTATAGTTTGTGTGTGTGTGTGTGTGTGTGTGTGTGTGTGTGTGTGTGTGTGTGTGTGTGTGTGTGTGTGTGTGTGTGTGTGTGTGTGTGTGTGTGTGTGTGTGTGGGCTTAGAGGTTGTAGCTTCAGGTCGGGAGCATGAGCAAAGAACAACAACCCTAAACAGCTGCAGCAACAGTAACCCGAGCCTGACAGAGACCCTGTGTGTGAAGCTGAAGAATCGATTAGCATTCCAGAAACCACAATACCCAAATACACAACCTAAAGATATCACACAACAAAACATTTTATTGTCTTAGCGACCGCAACGACCAGCGGCCTTACAATCCAGCTATGAAAAGCCGCATGATGATTGATGAAGAACTGTAACCCTCTGACATATCGCTCCCTCCAAAATAACTCCACAAACTATAATTTTGGAGTCAGAAACATCTCAGCTGCTCAAGTTATATTTTCTGTGTCATGTATGGAAATACCACAGCTCATGTTCTACTCGCTCAGCGGCCGTCCTTGCAGGTGGCCCGCTTGTGACGCAGAAATAATCAATAAAAAAAAAATAAAAAAAGCAAACATGAATCAGGAATAAAAACACACATATTGACAGAGAATTATTGACTTGTGGTTATGGGACAATCCTTTAAGCCCCCAGCTCTTGTTAGAGGGTGTCAATGGCTGTTGTAAAATCAATCTATTTACAGCACACAGTCCTACATTTGGAGTTCAGCGATCAGATTTCAACAGAGATGGAGATTGAGGATGGGTGGCGGTATGTCTGTGTGTGTTTGCATGCCCCTGCCTGTGTGTATTTGTGTTTTGGTGGGTTTTGATATGGCCTGGGGAGTGGTTTAGCAGGGAGATTTCCCCTCTGCTGGGAAACAGAGGGGTTATAGGGGGCAGGTTTGCTTTTCTAAGTGGGGTCCCAAATCTGTTCCTAAAGAGCCAGCAGATTACAAACTGAGATAAAGACTCCAGATTAGAGCGATGAAGAACCCTGTGAGAACCTCTTTGAAAACCATTCAAGTGTTATGATACATTTGTTGTTGGTTTATACTGATTTCATTCATAGCTTATTTCAAAGTACTAGTTACAAAGGGCTTTACAAAGATTGCAAAAAAAACACAAAAAACAGACAAAGTTTAAATAACCTGATATGATTACATTGAGGCTAAGAGTAACCCCCAATTCACACATTTTTGCTCCGTCGAACGGCTCGCGCCCATTCACACTGGATCCGTTTCTGGGACGTCAGCGCAGCGGAGGGCAGCGGAGCGCACTCATGACACATCACTATATGATCCCGCAGGAATAAAGATAAAAACATGCGAACAACATGTTGCTTTGTCTTTCTGAGGATGACTTGTTGTTCATTCGGTGCCTGTTTTGACGTATTGTCCATAAAGTGATGAAAACTACGATCGCGAGTCTGTATATTCTGTTTTGTGTTCTGTGCGTTTCCGTGCGAAAATAGAATCGCTGCGTATATGAAACTGAGCAGAGACGTAGTGCCGATTGTGGCACGCGCCGGAGACGGACCCGCTAACACGGAGTATGTGTGAATTGGCAGTAAGGCCTATACATGCATTTTCAGATATGCACTCCTGAAAATGTCTAGAAAATTTGAAGGACTGCTTCTGAAATCTTCCTGAGTTGTTTGTTCACAAATGTACCTCCCAGCGAGGGACAATTCCTGTCAGACAGGACTGTAAAACTTTAAAATGAGAATGTATGCCTTTATATTTCAGCAACCATACTTTAACAGGAAACCAAACATTATGCGTCAAGGTTACGAGCCAGAGGTCAAAATAACCGACTGGAAAGTAAGACTGAGTTTAAAAAATCTTTATCTGTGTAATCACTGCAGATTAACACCCCTGACTGCTTTGGCTGCTGGTTTGTTTGGGTGATCTCCTGAGCTCAGCTGATAAATCTATCACAGTGTTGTACAAAGTTTCAACTAATCTCCGCCGCTCTTCTTCTGCCTGAAAACAACCTCTGTGCCGTCAAAGTCAAATATGACCTCATCACTTTTGATCAGCTGATACTGTTGACGAGTATGTTTGAATTTATTTATTTAATAGGGACAATGCAATTTAACATACTTTCAATACAAAGCATGAAACTGATGTGCTGCATAAAGAGTATGTAGCTATTGCTAATTTCCAACTCGTGTCCCCAGTTGGGCCTTTGTGTAAACAAACAGATTAAAATGTACAACATTCAGTTACATAAAACCCCATAACACGATATGAGGATACATTAAAATACATGTACAACAATACAAATGCTATAAACCAGTTTAAAATAAAGTTTAAAGATACTATTTAAAAGTGGGTACAGCTCTGGCTTGTTTTGAGCATTTCACCTGTTTTGTAAAAGATTTTAAGTCTGAGATTAATTTTATTTCAAGTAGAACCATTAGAGAACAGGTAAGCAGCGTGCGATTTATATTCTGGATTTTACGGTACTTACATTACCTCAAATATTTCCAACAGTTATCAAAGCCAGAGAAATCCTTCATTTTATAGTTGTAATAGGACGTGTCTTGTCATAGTGGCCGCCATGACAGACACGCAATATTTATCGTTGCCGAGGAAACAGGAAGTGGGAGCTGCTACTGAAAGCTGCCGTACTGTTGCTGTTTACGCTGCTCTGATAAAAACTTTGATTGTTTCGTTCATTCGTCTCTCGTAATATTTGTTCACCGTTTTTGTCTTCTGCTCGACCTCGCTTCAACACCGCTGCTTTGACACCGGATGCTACTATTGCCACCGCAAAATCTTCGCTCAGATCCGCCATACTCCTCTCTTCTTAAACTACTGATGTCGAACCAGTGAAGGCAAACACAGATAGCTCCCTTTGCTTTTTAAAAGAGTATCTCTCTTTATTTCTTTGTCTCATTGATTTAAATGATCCCAATTACTATCGGTTTTTCAATTGTTAAATACTCTGTGTAAATCTCTTCTTGTATTTTTCAACTTCAGCATATGTGTGTGTGTGTGTGTGTGTGTGTGTGTGTGCCTCGCTCAGACGTATGTGCCTCCCTCAGACTTGTCTCCACATTCTCGCCCTGTGCAGGTGTGGCGGTTGTAGGCAAGAATCTAAAAAAAACCTCAGACAGTGTGTTTTTGTGTACCTCTGTGAACCCACAGGTTGGTTTCCAGATGTGACGTCTGTGAGTCACCGTGTCTGATGAAACCCCCTCTGCACTATCGTCATACCTGAGTGCTACCAGACATGTCAGCCTTTATGTCTGTCTGTGAGGGTTTTCATGTGAGAAATGTTGTGTTTAAAGTCAAATATCACCTTCCCTGCTTGCTTTTACAGCCCCTCTCTCAGATCGGCACCTGTAAATCTTCTCCCAGACTAACTTAAGATCTCAGGCTTTAAAGAACAAACAAGCTGGTGTTCAGACGGCGACGAGACGACACCTCAGGGCCAGTTTTCTTTTTTTTTTAAAGCATGTTTCTCTCCCACTGTCTGATTTCATAATCTTAACGACTTTGAGACCTTGAGCTGTAATCTTGAAGACA
The DNA here is from genome assembly GCF_963930695.1 of Labrus bergylta. Classification (NCBI taxonomy): domain Eukaryota; kingdom Metazoa; phylum Chordata; class Actinopteri; order Labriformes; family Labridae; genus Labrus; species Labrus bergylta. The sequence goes on from NC_089202.1 coordinate 18,144,031, forward strand.
AACTCACCCAAACCTGGCACAGTCTGGTCCCTTATGCTGCATAATTTATGCCTTATGTTGGCCAAGAGGAGTCATGAAGGGACAGTCTGAAAATGCAACATGGACTTACAACATAATCATACGTTAGTTTGACCCACATTTACTAAACTGGTCTCTAAAATGGCCCGACTGACCTCATGTAATGTTTTTTTTATTTTTACGGCTTAAAGATTGACAAAGAAATGAATTTTGTGGATATCTAAAAATTCCTAAAGAGCATCTACATTAAATTATACATCTAAATTTAAGTTTCTGGAGTATTTTGGATTTTCTAAAAAATGTTTTGGATATGCTATTATGGTGAATAAACTTATAGGCCTACAAAAGCCTTAATCTAAGCCATTTGTTCTTAACTGGACTAGCCCCAGGACCAAGCGGCAACCTCCGATCTTAAAAATTGAAGCCGGGGAAGTGCAAAATCCTGCAGTCCGTCGAGTGTCCGCTTGAGACTGGCTCCAGGAACACCGGAAGTCACATACACATCGCAGCCAAAAAATCTGTTTTTACAGCATAAATGAACATGTTTTCAGCCTGGTACAAAAAATGACATAAGTCTGAGTAGTTATTGTCAATACTGGCACACACTGAATGGTGGGTGAATTTTTTTTTAAACGGCTCCGTTTTGATTTTGAAAGCGATACATGTTATCCATAGTTATGTGCTTAGCTGACACGATTGACAGGTGGGCGCGATGTAACGGTTTGTCAATAGGCTTAAAACCCGCCTCAGCTTCAGCTCTCAGCCTGTCGTTAGGTTGACTGAAAGTTAGGCTGAGACAGGATTTCCTGCATGGCGGCTGCTGCCGATGAGCCTCTGGAGCCCCCTGCAGTAACAGATGGCTGACAAAAAAACTAAAGTTCCTCAAAGGAGCTTTTACCTGGTGCCGTTTGTTTTGTTGCAATAGATCATCACAATTACAGGGGTAATCCCACCACCAAAGACAACCATGGTTGTATCAGACTCAGGGAAAATCATTGTGGGCCATGTGCAACAATTAAGGCAGACTCACACAACTTTGCTTTTGTTTGTGGTAATTACAGCGTGTGTGGAAAAGAGCCCGAGGCGAGGTGTGAAGCGGCTGAGGTATTGTTGTTCATCAGCAGAAAAAAGACAGAAGTAGTGGATGGTGTTTTCTGTGTAGGAGGAGGAGGGGAGGGGACATGGCTGTGCTGCACTGAGAGCCAAAAGTGAGCCAAATGGCAGAGGTCAGTGGATCAGAGGGACAGGGTGACGTACACAGCTGTTTGAAAAGACTACAAATAATAAAAGAGTTTGGGGACAGCCTGTGAACATGTGTAAATAAAGGGTGTGATTTACCGACCACTTTCATTCTCATCAACAAGTGTTGAAAAAGTACAAGAGGTACACGTCATCAGGATTGTTCTTTACTGAAGGAACTTTAATTTGAGCTGACACTGACTGAAATAATGAATCATAATGAATGTTAAATGTTTGATAAAATGCTTTTTGAAATTCAACTCAGAGGGCTCTAATTCTGCTTATAAACCAACCTTGTAAAAAAGCAGCTGATTATTTCAAATCCCCTTGAACCACATTTTAAATTTGACCCTTAAGACATGACAGTCCTCTCATCCATCCACTTTTATCTCTGTACTCCTCGACCACATTTTTCCCCTGCGAAAACTGGCTGCCATTACAGTTCACTATCTGATGCTTTTCATGCTCTACAAACTCCATTTCCACTGAGTGTTTCTGTCATAAAAGTGCAATATGTAACCCAGCACTGCACACAAGCGTCACACAGTCTGCAGCAAGCATCGGCCTTCACCAGAAAACAAAAGCCATCAAATAAATCTGCTTTTGTGGAGTCAATTTACCTCCCTCTGAGTTCCTTAAGATAATCTCTGACACTGAAAATGAATGAGTTACTTAAGTACATCCCTAGAAGGGTGAACATTTCTCTGATGTTTAACAGGGAAAATCTGTTCTGACTCAAAATGCAGCTGACAACTGTGGACGTCCGGACAAAACCTCTGCAGCACACTGAGACTCACAGGATCCAGGATGGCAGCCTGAAATCTGACTGACACTGGAAAAACATGGAAATAATGGAGGCTGATCAGCTAGAAATAGCATGAACCTGAGCTTTGGGTACGTTTGCTCACGTAATGTCCCACTTTTATAAGGGTGTGTTGTCAAATTAAAATGGAAATGTCAACAAAGGCTCGTACATTGAAAGGAAACGGTATTGTACATGAGGAAACGTGGCGCAGTGAGAGAGGAAATGAGCGTGGATGAGGGGAAAAACAGGAAATAAAAGAGGAGAAGGGAACGAGAGATTACAGAGAAGTTTTAAGTATCATTGGCAGAGGATATAACCAGATTTTCTGCTCTGATATTAGTGATGGCTTTGGTGTGTTTATCACAGAGCATGGAGACGAAACTGCATGGGAGAGGGACCAGGACAACTGTTTTAGTCAAAAGGTAAAGGGTGCCCCCTGCTGGTTGGCCACAGACAAAATTTAGATGAATAATTTTTGACTCAGACTACAAATGGTTACAGGTGTTATGAAGAGAAATGGGTGAGTGAGTGAGAGTTGTCAGTTGAGGCCCCATTAGGCAGGTTTCCTACTGTTCATTCCATTGTTGCAGTTTTAAGTTTGTCAGGCTTCAGGGGCCCAAAACCGTTCTGCCTCTGAATGCATCCCTGCCAAGAATTGCATGCATCTCGCAGAAGTGTTAGAAAACGGTACAAATCTTATTTCTCGGGGCAGACTGTGATGGAAAAGTATGTGAATTGTATACTTGATAAAGTTAAGTGTCCTTACCAGTCTGTAGACCCAAAAGAAGACAAATTTTCGTTTGCCTGCGTAGCCTAAATATGACCTGTAAACACTGTTTGACTCAGAAGTGTCTGCAGAGTAAATTTAAGGGTGTATGCAAAATACGGCAGCATAGTATTTTAATGGTAAATGCAAAATTCAGCAGTGTAGAAATTTTCAAAATATCCACATCTTGCGTTGTCCTGTGAGGTGCATGCTATTTCTCTTCAGGCGTGTATTTCTCGGCATAACACCTGAACCCTTTCTTTACCTTCTGCATTCATACAGACAGAACATAAGATAAGATAATACTTCATTGATCCCCAGTGGGAAAATTGTCACGTCTATGGAGATCAATTTCCTCCCCAAATGTCCTCTGCTAAATAATGTATATAATCTGGGTTTGGAAAAGTGTAAGATAACATTTGATTTAAATCCTGTTTAAGAAAGACAAAATTCTTAGTAAATTCTTTATCTGAACTTTTAGAGCAGCATTCTTTATTATATCATTCCAGAAAACAAAACATCAGAATAAACATACAAGACAAAACCAAAATATGAGATGAAACAATATTCAAAGTCTTATGTCTTGCTATTAGGAATGATTAAAAACCTCACACTTTGCACATTTCCGCCTCAGTCACAATCAGAAAATTCAAGTCAGTTAAAACATCATGTCTGTACACCTGACATTATCTCACCACACACACATTCATATTTTACATATTGCATATAACTGTGCAGCACATTCTCCTCCCCTCCTGATGACTGCGGAGGGGGAATTTTTTTTATAACTGCAAACATTATGTAATAGTTATGTCTCCCTGCCAAATCTCCAAATTCAAATCCGCTGCCCTCTAAACAGGTTAAATGAGATAATCTGTAACTAATCCAGCTATCGCTGCCACTCATCTCTTAATCCAGGTTTATAAAATAGAGATTACATCAAATTTGCTGGCAGGTGTGAAGGCCCCTTTATGTGGTTTCAAAAGCACTTTGGGATTTAAGATATCATAAAAAGCAGATTTATTGTGTATTTATTTCTACTGTATGATCTCAGGTTAATCTTGTGGATATTGTATGCCTACATTATCCACTCAAAATATTAATTAGTTTCATGAACTATCTCTTTCAGAAGTCCCACTTTGTGAACCAAACCCTTTGTTTCTGGCCAACACCATTACTGCCCTATTATTAAACATGTTTCTGAGTATTTTAAGGTATGTGTTTCTAGGTGTAAATGTATTAAATGAAAAAAGCATTCATATTATATGAATATATTATATTATCCATCCTTCATTACAAAAATGAGTTCATACTGCATTTGTGTCAAGAGAAAACAGGGTTTGAAAGTGGAAAGGAAACGTTCAAACTTTGGTTTATCGTTTCATAATTTATCAATATGACGTGTTGAAAGACAATCATGGGGGAAGTTTAAGTAGAATAGTTGTGTGGTTATTAAAGGGGGCTTATTTGCTGTACTGTGAAGTGACAGGACTTTACTTTCCTGTGTACAATAAATTATTTTCATAAACTTCCTCCATGTTCCTACTTCAACACTTTCATCATGTGTATTAGATTTCTTCTTCACAAACATTTAGTTGCTCTTGGTCTTCAGATCTGCGAGCTTGCTGGTGACAAAGTTCCACTTAAAGGATGCATCGGTGTTTCCTCCTCCCAGTGAGACATATTTGGAAAAGCTGTTGTTGCTGCTGCTCCTTCCTCCTCCTCCTCCTTCGCTCTCCTCTCCCTCAGCGGTCTGCCCATCCTGAGAAGCTGTCACCTCCTCCCCTGTGCCTTCTGTCACCCCCTCCTCACCTTGCACTGCTGCCACCTCATTGGTTGCAGCGGCAGCAGCGGCTGCAGCTTCCGCCTGCTTTTTGGCAGCCCAGTTAGCGGCAAAGCTATCCCAGAATGCTGAGCGCCTGGTGGGTCGAGGAGGCTCCTCTGGCTTTATTGCAAGTGGACTGGGAATTGAGAGAAAGTGGTGGAATGTATTTCAGTAGTAAAACATGAGTTTGCTTTTCAATTAACCATTTTTAACTGACTGTTTATTGAGTTTAGATCATATTCTAGTTCTTTACTCCATATATCTTTACTATAATTAAATGATAATGCAACAGACAACACTTTGACGACAGAAAAAAAGCAAAAGTGGGAAGAAACACCCTTGAGGAAGGTCCAGAGGGGAGAACTGTAGTCAATAAATTCAGGTCTGAACAGGTTATCAGTATGCAAGATTTATGACTACCTTTACAGTATGGATATAAAAGTTACATAGAATGTAGTGATTAGGTAGCATAAGGGGTTTTCTCGGTCAGAGCCAGCCATTCTTTTCCCCCGTTCCCAGCCTAAACTAAGCAGCGGCTGGTGTTAGCATAGAAAGTTGCAATCATATTTTGCAGCATGAGAGAAGTAGCATTTATTTAGAAAATCTCAAACCTGTGCTTCAAATAAAATTATTTAGGATACATGCTATTGAGGCTATTCTTAAAAAAATCCCCAGAGTACCTTAAGCTTAGACTTTTAATAACGTCTTAGCCCAGATTCGCTTTGGAATAAACCTCTCATTATTTATTAAGTTATAAAATCACAGCAAAAGCATAATAAAATTGTAATCCCAGATCATTTCACAAATGTTACGATAAAAATAACACCCCATAGTTCTACAATCTAACCCTGATTATCCTAAATAAACCCCACAAGTGCCTAGACATCCAAGAGAGGTTGGAAGCAACAAGAGGAGACAGATCTCTACTCACTGGTCTGCGACCGGCGGGCTCTCCGTCTCCTCTAGAAGCTGGTGTTCATCTTCTTTGTTGAAGAGAGATGATAGTCTGTTCCAGCTTTTAGTCCCGGCCCCCTGCATCTGCACACAACACCAAACATGCACAGAGAATCAACAGAGGGTACAAAGAAGCGGTTTCAGAGGATACTTAAACATGCAGAAATTATTATGTCTAACCCAGGCTGTTGACAGTCAAAACTCCACAACTAAATGTGTCCTCAAGTTTACTACACTCATGGAATATATATGTTCCAGAAATTCCTTGTTCACATACTTTCCTGGCCAACTGGGACACAGCGTTTGGTCCCTCATCCTCCTGCACTGGACTTACATCATTCTCCACCTCTGTAACCTGTCAAACCATAAAACAGACATTTCAATTAATGCACCTTACCTGCCTAAACAGCACACTTTTATATGTATCATCCTTTCTGATGTCAATCTTGATGCACAGGTTTCGTGAACACAAGGTCGCCATCTAGTGCTTATTGTGGATACTACAACCTGCAGAAAAACTAAAAGCAAACATCTCTAAATGGTAATAATCATCGAGAATAAACCATAGAATTTACCAGCCTTAAGGTACGAAATAAATAAATATACATGTTGTTTCTTAGGAAGGTATGTATTTATCTGTATGTATGGGCATGCCTTCTTCATACTAATCATCTCATATTTCAATACTATGTGTGAAGCAGGGGAGACATAAAAATAGCAGTGCATGACATCTCTGCACATCCTTGTAAATTGAAATGATCTCTCCAAACAACCACGGTAATCCCTGCTAGTCCCTGTAGATGCTCTGACTGGCAAAGCGAGAGACAACGGGCCCTGGTTATCTGTCTGTCTGTGTCGTCCACCATGTCAATCAGTCAGTGGAATGCCAACTAATCCGTTTGTTCAGCTCCCGTGCAGGATCGAGTTTCTCGGCTCTGCAGAGATCTGGGTCAAAGCAACACTCTGTCTGTTTCGTGGGTACCAAACCAAGCAGTCCATGAAAAGCAGGTGTGGAAGAGTTAGGGGAAATACAGTCATTTCATTTGTCTAAAGACTGTAACTGATATTATGTGTAGCGATCATTATAAAGATGCAGTGGGTGTAGTTGATGCCTCTTTTAGTAACATTATTTCTTAATTAAGTCAGGATTGGGCCACTTTGAAAAGCTTGCAAGATAAATCTGTACGGGTAGATGACATGGTGAGGAGAGAAGCCAGAAGTTTTCATATAAATAATTTGATATTTAACTACTTTTCTAATACTTGTTAGGACCCCTGTCAGTCACATGCCTTCAGGATTGTCCCAACTTTCCCTCCCCATAAGGCTCCCCTGTAAACGGACTCCAGGTACATCAATTAAAGTAATCATTCAATGTACCTTTCTGAAATGTTATATCTTTGGTGAGATGTTTGATATTTGTACCTATTTGGGCGGCAAATGAAACCATCAAAGCAGATATCAATGGGATATATCAGTTTGTGATCACTATAAAATATCATAAAATAATGGCAGAGAAATAATAAGCAGGAAGTTCTAAAAAGCAGGTCTGTCCTCTCTGAAATGTGGAGCAGAAGTTTACGGTACCATAAGACTCCAAGGAAAGTAGCCTTAAGATTTTAATGTATTTATGTTAATGCAGTAACTTTCCACCACTGAAGAAAGCATGAAACATGCCTTGTAATGTTGTCTTCTCTAACAAGCTGTTTCATTGGTGCAATGATTCATCTTTCTTCCAGTGACAATATCAACATCAGTGGATTATTCTATTTTCAAGTCCACATGAGGAAGTAAGTAGGAGGCCTAACTTCTGCCTCCAAATTCCCCTTGCATGGAAAATACAGTAGCTTAGCGATCTCATCTGACCCTGTGATGAATAAAAAATGATGAGTAAACAAAGCCTGGTGACTCTCTGACTACAGTGTTAAAACTATACTTACATCCACTTTCTGACAGTCAAATATGGAACCAGTGAGAGGAAACAAAAAAAATGAGAAATTGGGTTCATTACCTCTTCTGCAGCTTCATCCTCATACTCCGGGTTGAGGGTCTTCATCACTTTGCTCTTATACACTTTCAACATTGAATTCATACTTGCAGGCGTCGTGTCTCAGCAGTCAGGGTGAGATGCCTCTGTGGTCCCCACTCCTCAAAGTGTCCTCTTTCCAGCTTCAGCTCAACTCAGTTTGGCCGACTTGGACCTGTTCCCATTCGTAAAGTTCTCAGTAGCTCAGCAGTGAAGGGAATCTTTTTGACATAACGTTCCTCCTGGTCAGATTGATCTCTCGTCTCATCAAAGCAGCAAGGAGTTGACAGCTGCTTTCGTCCCTGCAGAGTGTCTGAACAGGTAAAGCGAGGAAGCTGCGCTGTTTGTGCACGCGCTAGCACAGGTGTACTCGCACACAGACGCACACACACATAGACACACATGCTGAATTCAACGTCACGGTTCAGAATCCCTGCCTTGGTTACCTGGAAACAGGTGTAGATTTCCTCATGTATATTTCAGAGGTTCTCTTGCCCAGAGCCAGAGGTCCATTGTCAGCGGTGTTGGCAGACTGGCTCCTGTAAACCTGATGCACAAAATACTACACACACAAATGTACACAGACATACTTGTGTTTTGATGAAGAACTCACTTGTACAAATGTTATGCTGCAGCATCTCTGTGACTTGAGCATGTTTATGTTTTCTTACAAATGAAGATAAGACTTCATGCTTCCATCAAATGTGGGTCTTAACTCTTTCTTATTTATCTGTGAAGAAAGAAAATTGCCAGATTCAGGTGCACTGCACATTTTTTTTTTTTTTTTTTAAACTGGGTTACCTGGCAACGTGAAAGGGCCGGCAAGTGTCGTGTGGATAAAGAGAGAAGTATAAAGCTTTGATGACTGATTAGGTTTCAACAGCTACACACAACAATACACCTGAATACACAACCAACAGGGCTGTAGGTTTAACACATACATCTACGTTAACTTGACATCTCACTTGTTATTTTCATTGCTGCAATTGTTAAAGTGCTGCAACAAATTTATATTGGCTTTAACAGAGGTAATACAACAGTAGTGTGCTTGCTCCACATATGTGACGCTATCTGACAATAATCTTGATTCTACATACCTAGCTTATCCTAGCTTGATCACTATGCAGAGTTGGTCAGTAATGAAGCTGTAAGGCCAGCTGACCCATAAGATCAACATGAATTATGAACAAGCTTGTATGGACGACTCATGTTTGCACATGGACAGAGGGATGTGGGTTATTTGAAGAGCAGCCAGTTCTATGTTGTGGCTGCAGCAGCTCATGTTTCAGACTGGAAAAAATACAAATTAACAGTAACTGAGAGACAATGGCTGTGTTTACGATCAAATTGGAAGAAAATGAGATGTTGCTTCATTTTTTCGTTGCATTTCTCATTTGCTTCTCTCTCATTGTAGAACGAATCTGTCATTAACAGCTAAATGAGCGACAGGAAAAAATACCAGATAGTCGTTGAAAAATTATCAAAATAAAATAAAATAATTAAATGGACGTGTTTTGTTCTTCAGCTAAACTCAATTCATTGCCAACCTGTTTTATTGCAGATACAACTTTTAACAATTGTTTTTACGTGTTTCAATGCCAATGTTTCTCTTTTGTTTTGGTTCAGGATTTGTTTTTAATTAGATTATTTTGGATGCCAAAATGTAGCTGTTACTGTTACTGGCTCCATAAGGAAATAGCTTCTTTTCTTTTTTATTGATATCACAAATGGTCTATTAAGTGGACCTACAGGGCCCAAAGTACACTGAGACCATAAAGTAGCCTACATTTTAATTATATTGAATATAATTACAAAATATAGTTTAGAAAAGAATATGACATAAGAGAAGTAAATAATAAAAATTATTTTAAAAAAAAGGACTTGCAGATCAGATTCATAGTTTTACTGTCAAATTTACTTCTTGACTTTCTTTAAATATCAATTAAAAAAAGGTTTTAATCTCTACAGGTTATTTATTTAATCATAGAAACCAACCAACTTAAGTTCTTCAACCTTTAATAGCAGATCCGATCAAATATCACATCCAAACATTTACAAATGTTTTTACCTAAAATACTGTGCTGGCTTGTTGGTAAAAAAAAATTCTCCAAAGAATGTGCAAAAACCAGTTCTTTTGCTGCATTTACCATTTATTGGTCACTTTTCTCAGCATTTTCAGATGCAATAAACTTATAGAATCAATAATTTACACATTTAAGGAGGTGATACTTCTTGACCATTAAAATATTTTTCTTAGCCTCTGTAAAGTGGATCTAGGCTTCTTGTGTGAAATACAGAAGAACATGAAGTGAGACAATAATATGATCTTTCAACCAGGGGACGCTGTTTATTTGTTTTCAGGGCTTTGCCTACATTAAAGCAGTCTAAACAGCTTTGTCTTGAAAAGCTTTTACATTAGGAAAAGCCTAAAGAAAATACACAAATGTAATGGAATAACGTCCGTAGTGGCTGTTTAGCAACCGTGCATACATTTTACCGGCACTTTTTAAAAGAGGTAGCCTAGTAACAGTACACAGTTTATTGTAATTTCTTTGGTCGTTTTGCCCATTTTAAGTGTTTTTGTTCCCAGCAGTAACGACGAGGAGAGATTTACACAGGTGAATAAATTTACTTTTATAGTTTGGGCTATAAAGACACTTCCGTAATCTAAACAAACAATCTACTCAGTTCAATAGTTACGTTGGCATAGTAACACGACAGCGCTGGGCTACGTTGGCATAGTAACACGACAGCGCTGGGCTCTGTCCGTGGTGCTGATTCAATTCATTTCAATCCATAAAGGTAACACTGACAATATCGCCTAAGCATCATTTAAGGGTTGGCAACACTAAGCTGCAGTCATATTTACGAAACGGGCGTGAAATCAGATGAAAGATAACACACAGGTTTCTCAGACTTACCAGTTCATTTTGCTCAAACCTACCGCCATTGTTATTTTTCAAAAATGTCACGTTCTATTTTTCTATGACGTAACTGGGCTTTGATGCTTCCAGGCATTCCTTCATCACAAAGCACCAACGCGATTTTCTCTCAATTCCTCTTAAGAGCAGAGCAGAACAGTTACAATTCACAACCATTTTTAATTGACTTAATTGTCTTTTGAACTTCTGCTATTTGTCGACATGTCTTTGCTTCCACGGATGCAAACAACTATTATTGGTCGCCTTGTCCAACCTCGTTGGGAAAATGTTTCCTGCAGTACACCTGACTTATCCAAACCAGCAGCGTCTGCACCCATTACTCAACGAAGTTCAACATCTTGGCCCATGGCAGTGCCAAAGAGCCCTATAATACCACGCCGATCAAAGATGGACCTGAACAAAGAAAGTATTCGTAGCCGCAGAAACTGGGAACGTTATTTTTCCACTTCTACTACGTCTAACTTATCAGAAACCTCTGTACCCCATGAATTTCCCAGTAGGCCTAATCAAGTACAAGCCAAATCAAGGAAAGACATGGCAGGTGAAAGGAACGAGGCTCTCAGATTGCTGGATCAGGATACTACCCCCAATACATCTCCCTACTTGTCTATAGCTCCGCGCCCATTTATTGCCTTAAATGAGCCAGTCAGGGAAATTTTGGAAACTGCTGACCCAGACAAACCAAAGTCTGCTCTTCGGCTTTACGGCTTTGCTTGCGAAAAAATCTCATCCTTTTCCAACATGGCCCGATACGGAGTCAAAGCAAGAATTTTAGACTTGTGTTCATTGATCAGGGATGGAATTGAAGATAGTTTCTCCAGGACAAGCTTGGCAAATAGTTGTTCCCTGAGCAGAGAAGAGATTCAACATGCCATTGACAGTGCTATTAAGAAAGATCCAACAATGGGTCTGCTTTTTATTTTAGCTATTGGGGTTTACAGCTCTTCTTGTAATCTCTCCAGAAATGTTGCAGCAGTCATTTCCTGGATCAAAGAAGCCTTTAGGAACATGTCTACAAGGATCTACTACCCAGATGAGCACCAACGTCTGTTTTTTATTTTGGGTAGTTGTGTCTACAGAGGTAATGATTTTCTCTGTGACAAAATTCCATCTGCTTTTTCATGGACCCTGAGGAAGGTATCATCAGTTGTAACCTTTGTCAGAGAAAGAATTGCCGGCCGTTTTTTTGTTAAAGACGTAGAAGAGGCAGTAGAAGACAACAAACAAGACTGGGACCTAATAGAGGAATATATGTTTCGAGAACCAGAAAGTTTCTGGGTTGTAGAAGCGTCTCGGTCTTTTGCCAAGTATGTTCGAGCTGCTTTTTCCAGGCCTTACAGGAAAGTGGCCTCTGTGTACTCCAGGATCAGAGCAAGAATGGGACTTGATTTATCCCACACAAAGCAAAAAGCTTTGGCTTTTTAGGAATGGGTCGCAAATCGACTTGTTGCATCGGCAGGTCTTTAGTAGTTATTTCTGGGTTTAGGGTTTACTCCGGGTGCTCCGGTTCTCCCACATTATTAATTTGGCAATTAAAATATAATATAATACAATTTGTGAAAATAAAAAACAATTATTGAAAATCATGAAAAATATGAATTATTTGCATGTTTTCTTTTAAGTTGCAGTAATTAGTTTAACTCCAAACTATAACTATTTTTATTTTTCAGAGTTAGTTATTGGTAACCACCCATAAGCATTCAGCAAAAGGTTTGCTAGAGCAGGATTTCTTCCATTTTTGAGTTGTTTAATGGTTTGTTTCAACCAAACCTTATGACAAACTTAATCTTTCTCGTTGGTAAATTGTTGGTAAGCATTCCTTGCAGAAAATGTTCCCCCTTTGTCTCTCTCCAGCGGGCTGCAGTGTGATCCCTTGCACCAACTGTTTCTTGCTGTCCTTTGGCAACAACGAGTCGACCATGATTTCTCTGCTCCTCATGTTTGGGTGAAACTGCTTTGTAACGCCCTGGATGTGATGACGGTGGAGCTTTACCGCTCTTCGGAGGTAGGAAATTAAGACATGCCATGAAGTGTCTTTGACATTTTGAGGATTCGACCAGTGGAGGTAAATTAGTTTTAAAGGACTTGCCCATCAATGATTTGCTTGGCTTACAGAGATGGATGACATTGTGACATGAGAAACGTACTGTAATCAAAAAATTAACCAACGCAAGAACATGTTTCTTTTGTGCTGGGCCTATAATCATGGTGAAAAGCAACATTTGAGGTGTCAATTTATATTGCTCCATCCTGTGGCTGAAAAGAGTCCTTACAGCTTTTTACATTGTTACAAGCAGATATTTAAGTCAGCAATAAGTGTGTGTTGTTATTACTTTAATATACCAGATGTGCTGGTGTGGCATGAAGACCAGATCAGTTTTACACCTCCACACCAACAGTTCTCTAATCAGACACAATATTATCACAGTACTGCTGAAAATGTGACAAAACAGTTCCCTGTTGACATTCATGCTGTAACACTGCTGTTGTGTGTGATACAACACTCCTTGAATTATCCTGTATAATGAAAAACCTGCATCTGCGTTTTTATTCGTTAGCTTTTTATTTTTTATGATAACATCAACATACAAACCCTACATGTGTGGTATAATATGGTGCAGATACAATAATAACCCAACATCAGTGATTTGGTTTGATCAACATTGCTCTACACATTAAAAAAAGATTTAAAAAAAGATTTGACTTACTGGACATTTGTTATTAATTAGCAAGGTTATTCAGACAAAGAGGAAAAGTGATGACAAACATAGCACACACTCTGCTACAGGACATAACCTTTGATAACCACAAGGTGGCTCAAGAGTCCTTTAACGGGTTGTTCAGGGCTCAGTTGTTCAAAAGTAATGTGATTGTTGGAAAGGATGAAATCTTGAACTCAGGTTGTTAAAAAAAATCATGACTTATTATTGATAAAATAGGTAATCCAATCTTGTTTTATTATCAAGTAAAACCTTTAGTTTGTGATGTTCAAACTTTTCAGTGGCTTACAAATAACTTGACCCACCCCCCCCCCCTTTTTTTTTTCCTTATACCAGCAGAGGTCAGGATTCAGCCTGGATTACAGGGAAAATTTGATTTATATATAATATAAGGTGTTATAAAAGCCACACAATGGCGGTCACCAATTTGTTTATGCTGACTTTAACTTCAATATTCCTTGGTAAAGTTCATTGCATTTTACTATCATTTTAGTCGTTGTAATTGTGCTGTCTTCTTCTGTCGCACAACTGTTTGTGTTTTTGTTTTACAGCAGCCAGCAAAGATGTGTCTGAAGTCCTCCAGTCTAAAGGTCTCTGTAAATCTTTTATCTCAAAGCAGTCTCCGTCTAATTCATTATCTGCATATGCGCAAACTCTATGTTCGTGTTTTCCTGGGCATATTTGAACTTTTGGCCTACTATTCAAGTCTGTTCAGTTTGGGATTATTGATAACACAATCATATAAGACACAATGGAGATATTGGATGACATGCTGAAAAGCTGTCTGAAACTTGTAATTCATTATAAGCAGACAGTATTTCAGATATGTTTACTAACACATAATTAGAACGATAATTTGATTAAATTAGAATATGAGGGAGAATTTCCTAAAAACCAGCCAGGGACATGCAGGGTGGCTTTCTCAACACTGTAAAAAAAAACATAGTTGTTATAACTTAAAAAAGTTAGTGTCCGGGCTGCCTTAACATTTTAAGTTAACTGAACTTAAAAAGATAAGTTGAGATAAATGTATGATTGTTCCAAAGAAAACATTTTTTTCTAGTCAAATAAACTTGACATCAAGTCAGTTGTACTTAAATCTTTAAGTAAACAAAACTTTTGATCAAAATTCAGTTTCTGCAAATGATCTAGTTAAGGCAAAATGGTCTATCAATTTATTTTGACTTGAAATCAAAAATTCAAAATACTTTATAAAAAGTTGAATCCACCTAAAATATTGAGGTAAATGAATTCATCAATTTAAATTGAATTTATATTTTAGTCAACGCAAATCAGTTTAGTTTATACATTTTTAGTGATTCTCTTTACTTTTGTGGAAACTTTCTTTCAAATAACAATTAAAAAAAGGTTTAATCTCTACAGGTTATTTGTTTTATCATAGAAACCAGCCAACTTAAGTTCTTCAACCTTTAATAGCAGATCCGATCAAATATCACATCTAAACATTTACAAATGTTTTTACCTAAAATACTGTGCTGGTTTGTTGGTAAAAACATTTCCACCAAAGAATGTGCAAAAACCAGTTCTTTTGCTGCATTTACCATTTATTGGTCACTTTTCTCAGCATTTTCAGATGCAATAAACTTATAGAATCAATAATTTACATATTTAATGAGATGATCTTATGGTAAAACAAACACTTCAGAAAAGATCTGAGACAATGTCCAAATATTTCTAGGCTGCTTTCAGAAAACTCCCAACCTCAGTGTAGTGCCTACACAGCTTTTCCTCAGTCCATGGACACTTGAATGGGGCAGTGGTCACCACCAATATTCATTAGGTTCTTCTGTAAGACTTTAATAAATACTGCACTTTCTTGTTGGAGAGAAAACCATCTTGTATGTCTTGGTGTAGATTTTTATAACACTAATCTCTTCACAGGGTGATAAAGAAAATGTTCTAACTCACTGGATGAAGGACCCTCATCAGGCCAAGATCTGCTCACTCACTCTGTCAGCGATGGCTTAATTCCAGGTAAGTACAGTATATACATCGCTTAACACTTTAAATGTCCTTTCAACTCCTGAACATTTATTATCATCTTAACATTTAGAAACAAAAAGATACACATTAATGGGCTCATGTTTTTGGACAGTAACTCACAGTAGTGTTATCAAACCTAAAAAGCAAAGGAGGCTGAGCATTTGCTGTTCAGGCTGGAACTACCTTCCTGAGGATCTCAGACTTGCAACATCAGTATCTTCTTTGAAATCCCCTTGAAATACTTTTATCAAAAGGCCTTCCTGTTATTTTGATGGTGATGTTTTATTTTATTTGTTTATAGTCTCCGTTCATCAGCACTTGCTTTAATTTATATTTTACTCTATAGCCGTTTGCACACATGCACTCACAATATCTAGATAATTTTAGGACTGCTCCAGAGATTCTCCTGACCTGGCTGTTCACATATGCTTCTCACAGTGGGAGACTATCCTTGTCAGAAGTGAGGGAGGGCTGGGGTCTCCTGAGGTAGGACATGACAGGAAAAAAACGACGCTGATGTGGCGGACGGAGCAACTTTATTGATATAAAGGTAAATATTCTCATTCTAACGTCGTGTAGATACTTCCGCATTATCTTTTTTACGTCACGTCTTACCTCAGGAAACCCTCCGACCCCCCAAAAAGTGCATATTTTATATACTGAAATATTGCTAAAAAAATATTTTGTCATGTTACAGGTGAACTCATGATGAGATACGGCTATTCATATCTACTTCTAACAGTAAAGTACTCATGGTGTAATGTTTAACCTTATGAAGCAAATAGACTGTTAACATATTTGGTACCACTTTTAGTTTACAATTTTTATTTTAAGACAGAGATAATGCTTTGTGGTGGTATATCCATGAATTAAACTGTATTGGAATATATCTTTGCTGCATCGTCCGTCTTATGTGTTTATCATTGATGTTTTTCCAACTGCATTTTAAGCTGGTTTTGGCTGTAATCATTCTAATTGAACTGACTTTGACAGTATGGAGTGTGGAGTTCTTCATGCTGGACAAAGAGCCGGCTCCAGAGATGATCGCCGCCACAGTGGAGAGCAGTATCCTGCCCCCTGTTCTGTGAGATGGGTTGTGATGATTGTCCATTGGTGATAACAGTGGCTGTTGGTGAGCTCTGTAGTGTACTGACCCAGTTGATAAATGATTCCCCAAAACCAAATCTGTGGAGTGTGTTTCTTAGAAAGGACCAGTTTACTCTATCGAAAGCTTTTTCTGCGCCAGATAGTGATGGGTTTATGTAAACTGGGTGAATTCCATTTGAATGAGACTGGAGCATGGTCACTATGATGATGGGGTGGATCTTGTTGTCTGAAATGTTTGACTTGCTGGTGATAAAGAAGTCAATGCATGAATCACTCAATGAATATGAGTGATGGACTGGTGAAAAAATTAATATTCTTTTGTGGTTGGGTGCTGCAGGCGCCCACTATCGCCAAGACCAAAATCACTCATGAACTGGTTTATTGTTTCAGTGCAACAATGAACTCAACTCTCTCGAGACAGTGCGAGATCCATGATGGCGGCATCCAGCTGCTAGATGACAACAAATGACTCTGACTGGACTTTTAAGCATTTTGTTTTTCTGTAGTCTCTCTACAAACTCCATTTCCTTTTTCTTTTTCTAAAATCTGAATACAATCTCAACCGGTGTGGACCCCCTGGAGAACTGTTTTGACGACCTCGACAACTTTTTTGACCACTGTTCCAAAAGACTCTGCATCATGAGCACGGCAACTTCACTCACCAAGAAATCCGGGAAATCCAGCCACTCCAGATTACAAAAGAGCACGTTCAGTCTCACTGCCCAGCACAGGTACATCTCCATTCACATCCTCGAAAGCCCCTTGCTGCACCAAGAGAAATACTCCTCTCAATCAAAAATAGAGCTCTCCATTTTTAAGTTAATATGAATCACTTTTCAAAGTTGGAAAACTTTCAATTAGTTGAGGTGACAGAAACGTATAATATTGAGTTAACAAAACATTTTCATAGACTTGAAGTAAAACTAACTTAGAATTTTATGTTATCATGCCTTTTTGTTTTTACAGTGTAGAGGTTGTAGCCAGCTTATTTGGGCTGTCCACATAGAAATGTATTTGTTGGTTAAAAAAAAAATGTAAAGGGAGATTATTCCATAATTTGGATCGTCTGCAGGTTATAATAAACTGAGATTGAAAAAGTACAATAATATAGGCTACATAAAAATGTATAGTCTCCAAGGAAATTTAAACTATCCTACTACTTTTTGGTCTGGACACATTTATTCTTTGGGTCTTAACATAGAGACGTATGAGGGGGAAATTACAGTCAGCTTTACATTTATTTTAGAGGATTTATCAGATACAAAGTCCCCAGTGTCAGAAACTGGCCACAGTGTACTTTATCATTAACATAATTTTGATAAAAAAATAGAATAATAATCTTTTACCAATAAGCGTTCTTCGATCGCTCTTAAATTCAGGGCGCAGGTACAGAATGCCCAAGATGAGGACTAAAAGAGGCATTACATCCTTTGTACCGCGCAGTATTCAGCTGCTGATTAAGAGCTGATTATACAGGACGAACTTGGCACTCTGCACTTTATTTAACTTGCTGAAATCCCTCATTGAATCATGTGATGCTTTAGTGTGTTTTTATGTGGTCTCATGTGCTGTCCAGCAAATGTTTGTTTGTATTGTGTTTTTTATGCTCTCTGTGCAAATCAAATTCCCCTAGGGGCAATAAAGGTTTCATTCATTCATTCATTCATTCTCTGTAAAGTTGATCACATGTTTTACTTCATTTAACCACTTACTGGTGCATGACCCAAATGTTAGAGTCCATGCTTATATCTGTGAGTGTGTGTCTGCATATGCATGTTGTGCATCATATTCATGTGATCCTTTCTTGCTGTCGAGTAATGACCTTTGCCTTGCTATATATATATATGACCACTAGGGGGAGACAGTGTTCCTGTGCTCCAGTTCTGTGCCTCAGATACATACAGGGAACACAATGTACAGAACGCCATGTACAAGTGTATCAGTGTTTATCATATACATGCTCACGTGCACAGTGTCAACACACTGTCCCGTTCAAAGTCATCTGAGAAATCAGCAGCTGTTGGAAATTATTGGAGAAGTGCTTTCTCAAGCTATATCAGGTCATATGAGTGTGAAAACGCACAAGCTTTGCTGTTTGGGGGGAGATGTTATTGTTCTGCAGAAATAAGATGAAAGATTCTTGTCCGTCCTGTGAAAGGAAAGTGTCTCGAACAAGAAGGCTGAAGTAATTAACTCGATTCAGCATCTTTGTGTAAGCTGACAGCGCTCCTCCTTCACAGTCGGGAGTACAAGGGGCGACAGTGGGACTGAGACTGAGGGGAAAGGATGTTGGCCTCTCCAGACCTCACGCATGTCCGACTGATTCTCCCCTGACTACCTCTGGAGCTGCAGTCAGGAATATAACCAGAGGAATGCCATAAGATAAACCAAGACGTTGTCATATATGGCTAGCAAGTAAACATTCATAGTGTGTCCCACTACTGCTGCTAGGTGCTCCTATAGGAGGCCTAATATCAGCAACTTTCAAGAAATTCTGAATTATACATCAAAACTCCTCTTTATTATATAAAAAGCACAATCAGAGTAAAGTGACTGCATAACTAATGAGTTAGTCTTGCATTCAAAGTTTTACCCGAGTTGGGAGAACTCAAGAACAACACAGAGAACATGACTGCAACTTCACTGACTTTGTGGCTTATTTTGAGTCATTTCAATCAGATTCCCACATAACACTGGAACACTGGGATGGATTATACTTCATGTTCTGGACTTTGAGGGTCAAACATGCTTGAGCATACGGATTGCCAAGTGTGATTGTGCCCTAGTATAGCAAGTGATTTGAAGTGTTTGAAAAATAGATTATTCAGTCAAGTAAAACTAGCTTGAATTGTACTTCAGTGACCCTACATAGTAACTCCAATAATATTTGTCTATTAGTTTATATGTTTATGAGCGAAATACTGCTAACACCATAATCGGTGAAGGTATACAGGCACTGCAGGGATTCTATAAACACTCAGAGGTCAGCGGGGGCGAACATGAATACATCATACTTGCTAATATGGAGTCGTGGACCTTAGCGACAGGCCATAATTTAAATCCTCATCCTTCTTAACTCGTGAGCTGGAGTATCTCGTCTCCCCTTCTCCTCCCAGCTGCTCATGTCCTCTGGTGTCGATGTAACGCTCGTCAATTTAATAGTCTGTTGTTCGCCCTCCTGCTGGGACTTGGATTGGGCGATTGAATTCCAACGCTGTGTGGTGGCCTGGACTTTATCAAGCTGATGCATGTGCAAATGCTAAATGGACAGAATGTTTCCATCCTAAAATAGACGTGACTATAAGACAGATTCATGGAAAGAAGAAATCTGGCTGAGCTAGGACCTCAGTATGATCCACGTGTTGAAATTTTAGGAGCAACATGGAGCCTATTGAACTTCTCTCTATTTACTCTGTGTATTAAAGTGGCGAGACAACCTCAGTGAAATGGCTAAATGTTGAAGGTTACACCAAATGTAGTTCAACACCTGCCATTCCCTTTTTATCCAAAGCTATAAACAGATTGATCAGTTTGTTGTGGGGTTCAATTTCAGAGTGCGGGTCAGAGGGGGCAGACGATAGGTCGTTATGTTATATAGGAGGTAAAATTATGAGTTGGACATTTAAAAATACTCTTATTCAGATACTCGCTGACAGAAAAAGGAGAAAATCAACACTACTCTGTGGTTTGTACGGTAAATGTATGTGGCTACAGCCAGGGGAGCGTTATCTTAGCTTAGCATAAAGATTTGAAACAGAGGAAAACTGCTAGCCTAAACTTGTCGAAAGTTGAGACACTCCCATACCTTACTTATGGTAAAGCATAGGTTGTATTTAGTGGACGTAGCTTCTTTGTATCAAAAGTGAAGCAAATAACAAATTGGCTTAAAGCTGCAATACTTCTAATGACCAACAGAGGGCGATTCAAACGAAAACTCCAGATATATTCAACTACAACAATTTGACATCCCCTTCAGTTGATTTTTTTGTCTCTTTTCTTAATCAGTGTATGGTCTCAACTGCTGGTTTTAAGCCTTCTTTGTTACAATGTTTTTGTGTGCGTATGTTTTTTTTTTTGTGGAAATACTTTCTCAACCTAACCTTCAATCAATCGAGGCAAAGATGGGCCTTAAAACTGGCAAACAGCTACACCTGTCGGCCAACTCAGCCACACCCATTATTTATGTAAATTTAGGCATAAGTCTTCACCTTGTTTTTATCAAAACAAATGAGTAAACAACTCACACAGTTTTTACAGATATGGGAATTTAAAGATGGGGCTTTAGCTTTATCTTTAAACATTTGAGGTTGCTGCTTGGTCACAACCTGTAGTCTAAAGACAAAGCAATGAGTATCACAATTGTGGTCCAAAAATGGTCACGTCTGGCTAAAAAAGACATCCCTCTTCTTGTACGCCGTCTAGGGGTAAAGGTTATAGTCTTCATCATTCTCTACATTATCCAGTATTCAGCAGATAGCCATTGCATTTGTAGAGCAAGCAGAGAGAGTAAAGTTAATTTTTACTAAATAAAACAGTGTTATTTTTCATTCATTTAAATATTTAATTTTACAAATAAAATTGTGTTTTTATTCTGCTTACAGTCTGTCACAATGCCTGGCTATCACTGGTGCTATTGCTAGGCACTCTGGAAAGATTGTGAACATTAAGGCTATTTATGTTCACAACTCAAGTTTTTGCTTGTTTAAGTTTTGTCACATGTCACCAGGTGACAAACATGCTGCTTGTTTTTTTTTTGCAAATAAAGCCAAAGGCTAAAATTAAATATTAAAAGTCACGTTTTGTTTTTTGTTACCTGTGGGTATGTGTATGAATTTCAACAACGAACGATTATCTAACAAAAAAAGAAGAAATTTAGAAAATCACAAAACCTGCAAAAGTATGTTTTATCTTGAGCTACAATTTTTCTTCCAAGGAACATCAAACATCAGATCTGAAAGTTTGTCTTAACATTTGACACATTGTGAGGAGATCTAAAAAAGTCAGATTAATGGGATCTTTCCCCATTGAGTAAAAATAATTCCTTACTGATATGCCAAAACACTCTTGAACATGCACAAATGTTGCATAAACAAAATACTTGCACACTCCTCGAATCCTTCTATGTTTCTCTCATGTTTTACGAGTCCCTGCAGACGTGTGGGTTACAGTGTTGGCACTTCCCATCCTGCCAACATGTTGTGTAACGTGCAATAAAATGCCCATTCATGGCTCCCAAAACAGGAATCTACTGTTGTAAAATGTTTCCATTAACCGTTTGGCTTCAGTCTCGGCTTTTACATTAGATCTCTCAAGGTTATTTGTTGTCGAGAAATGAAAGCAGTTAAAAAAACAAAAGGTCATTCCTCAAGACACGTCTTTAACAAACATTCTCCGTCATTGAGCTCACGCGATGTAATTATTTCTTACTGTGTCACCTAGTAAAAGCATTATTTTGAAGATCAGGGTTTTTTTGGGATTATAAAAAAGTGGCTGGGGTGCCAATTTATCAAGAAACTTTATGCTATTTCAATTGAAGAAGTAGGTAAAAACAGTCCATCCACCAGTATCTATTAAGTCTTTGTTGGGAGCATTGGGTTTACAGAGTACATTAGGTCCTGACCTCTTGTATTTTCTTTAAAGACACACATGCACGCACGCATGCACGCACGCACTCACGCACGCACACACGCACACACACACACGATGTAATAGTTTGGTCTCTCAGTAAACTGAGGCATTCCGGTGACAGATTGGAGGTCTCAACACAGAAACAATGGACGAGTCCACCAACCAGCTAATGTCAGTACTTAGATACAATAGTTAAACACAATAATTATTTAAGTCTTTCGTTTCCTAAAATGTATAATTCTGTTGCATTTACATCCCAATATAACGTCCTGCAATGCTCAAATGGGGATATGGAGATAGATCATAATCTACCATAAATGTTCCTGGAGTTGAGCACTTAACCGGAAATCTTGTACTTTTGCGGGTTATAAAACAAGAATCACCTTGAATGACTTTGGGAGGGTCACATGTTGTGGCAGGTGAACCTAAACAAAACATATGCAGACTTGTTGTTGGCGTTGGGAGGCTGTGAGGCTGCAGAAGTCATGGGGTACTGTTTACAACATATCCAAGATGGCAGACGAAGAAGAGGACAGAGCAGCTAGCAAGACGGTAGAGTCAAATTCTTGTAGTTTTAAAAAAGTAATTGTGTTAACTCTGTCTTCTAGCTTTGCAGGAGTAATGATCCAAGTATGTAAGATCAGGAAGCAATATTGTGCTAAAAGCTGAGACAGAAAAAGCTGCTGCTTGAATGTAGCAGGTTCAAGTAATGGGAATTTCAGAAGCATGAAAGAGACATCTTATTGGTTAGATTAAAGATAAAAAGGGAAAGTTGTTTGTTCAAGAATATGTGATACCAATAACATGTTCTCATTTACATGTGCTTTTGTGTTCTCACAAAAGTTTACATAATTTACTTAAGATAATCCCGAATACCCTGAGGACACGAGAGAGTCATGCAAATCACAACCCATCTGCTGAAACTGCAAATGTTTTTTTTCCCATCTTCTCGTGTAAAGATTTTTAGTCCACATGCATCCTGTTCAAACTGGCTCTGAACAGTTCACAAGCCGATTTTCACCTCGAGGCCGGAGGCAGTGTCACTCAACAGGAATTTAAAGTTCAAAGCCGAAGACGAAAACCAACAAACAGGCCAAACAGCCAAGAGTTTAAAACTATCGGTGTTTACAGATACAATAAAAACACCTACGTCAAGGCATTATAATGACATGTAGCTGGAAAAAGGTGCTCCAAGCTTTTAATCAAGCTAATTCAGACCATGGGGGGGCAATTCATGTGCGTTCAAGTGACACTTAAAGAGAAGAGACAAGACTGAACAGATTATTTTTTTAATGCATAAAGGAGATTATAAATTAAATTCTGTAAAAATAAAAACAAACACGCTTTTGTCCATTTGATATACTAAATGCCAACACTTAAATCTCAAAAGTCAAGGTTAATGCAAAATTAGAGAAAGACATAAAACAGACACCCGAAGCTATGCAGACATTTTACATGGACATAAACATTAAACATGTAGCATGCATGGCTCCAATCATACAGACTGTAAAGAAGAGAGTACACAAGAGGGTTGTGCACAGTCATCACACACAGGCAAACTTCTTCATCTGGACTCAGAAATTTAAAAACTGGACTTTGGGTTGCAACCAGCTAAATAGGTCATAAAAAAGATAACTTGTTAGGATTATAGAAAGAGACATGCATTGAGACATTTTATTTACTCCATTTTGTCGAGATTTAGACTTTTTTTTTTTTTCGTTATCTCAGAAAACCAAAGATGGTTGTCTCATTATGACAGATTATTGATCTCATCTACATACCAGATACAATGATAACTAGATAGTATTCTGGTAACCAAGGAGAAAAGACAATTACTGTGAGGGACAGGACCATGACATGCCAAACCGCTCTGCGGATACGAGATGAATAAGTTGTGATATTGAGAAACTTGTTGCCATAGAAAAACAGTAAATAAAATGTAAGGACACAAACACATGCATTTATAGAGCATCTGTACGTCTGTGTAAGAACATGTATTGCTTATTGTTAGTAGTCCAACATTGGCCGAGTTGAAAGCAATACTGCAGGTCATGTTATGCAATAGCTGACTGACCCCAGTAACGTCCAATGAAAATCTCTTATCCTGCTTCATAGCATCAATTGGTGTCTAAATGTATCCTCGCCAATCCTCCAGCTTTGACCTTAATTCATTCATCAACAGTGAGCTCTGTAGACCAATCAGGAGCCCTTCCATACCATTTACAAACCATATCAACGGCTATTCATCTGCTGGTACTGAGAGTATTTGCTGTTCTAACATGAGGTAGTAAGGTTATGAGTGTTTATGTTAAGCATCCATATGAAACCCCACGTGATTCTGCAGCAGCGCTTAATAAACTGAATCCATCAGATGTCACTCCATGCCATCCAAAATTACCCTCCATGGACCTGATATGTATCAATGAAGAAGAGAGGGGTCTGCTGCCAGGAAAAGATTAGATGGAGGGATTCATGGGGACGGAGGCATGAGAGAAGAGGATCGTGATAGCTGTCATTTAACCCAGCTGTCTCTTTATAGCCGTGGAGGGTGTGAAGATCTGGAAGAGTTTCTGGTGTAGGTGGAACTTTATCAGGTGCCAGATGAGTTATAGAGACAGCAGTGACAGAAAAGGAAACAGATAAAGGGGTGGAGATGGAGACGATAGTAAACAGAGCAGTGGGAGTTTCATGTGGACACAGCATGTGCTGCAGCAAACAAGACATTTGTTTTATGTAAGCCAAGTTACAGCTTGTTTTTTTTATTTTCTATGTGAATATGCACATCGCATGAAAGCAGTTATATAAAATCCTATAAAGCTGCAGGTATAAGCAAACAAACACTCTGACATACAGACAACACACATTTGTAGTGTCGTGTGTTCAGAGAAGGGGCTAAATCTTTGTTTTTGACCCTCAAAGAAAAACACAAGTCAGAATGTAAAAAGGAGGGAACAAAGTCAGTAAGTACAAACATATTGCATAAGTCCAATCAAAAACACGTGCTGACAGGCACTTCACAGAGGCACAGGGTACGTACATACATTTAGAATAGTATATAAAGAAGAGGTTTTCTTGGTTTTGTGAACATAAATTTGTCAAATTGGGCCTTGCAAGGCTGTGCAAATAGATAATCCATGCATGTCCACTTGTCCACAACTGTGTACCTTGAGGGGTGGCTGTGGCTCAGTGGTATAGTCAGTCAGTGGAAGAAAATCTGGAAGGTCAGTGATTCGATCCACAGCTCCGATTTGTCATTTGGCAAATTGCACTAGCTGCTATGGCGGCTGCAAATAAATGTGTATTGGAATTAGTTAATGTCAGTGTGTGAAATGCCATTAAGTGAGACATGAATGCTGTCTCAGGTCTGACACATTACACGGCCGATTGGGAAAGAACCATTCTGATTTGATGGCTCATTGGCTCTACAACATAGCATAAAGTAAAAAAAGAAATGTTTCTTTCTGATCAGTAGCAGTTTGTTAACAGAGTCTAACAGCGACCACCCACTTTTTCTGACATCTTTGATTACCCAAGTAAATGTGCTCATTCAAATTAATCCATTCACATTTCAGAAAATCCTTACATCAAAATGTATTTTGGCAAAGAAATAAGACTGTGTACATCATTTTTTCAGGAGTGAAGGAACTACGCATCCCACAATGAATTGCGATTCAACGCGACCCAACCATACGCCCAAACAAGCAATAGTGAAGCGTGCTTCTTCCTGAACTACACTGATCTTCTTTCTACATGTATCTTTATTTTAGTGTTTAAATTGTTCATAATAATGTTGTATTATTTTGTAGTTTGTGTATATATGCACTTCGGTACCTTGTGGTAAGTCTACCCTGGATGGTTACGACATTATGGCTAATAATTAAATCAAAAACAACAATATCTAAATAGATAAGTAAATACATTAAGAAAAAACTAAATTGTTGTGTAATTGATGTTTTTTGGGCCAACTGGTATGCAGTGTAAAATAAGTAAGCCTCTATATGTTGGTAAACGTGGGCACATGTGTCATGTCACAACTTGAAGCTATGGGATCCTGTTTACAGCTCAGAAGTAAGTCAGAGGGCCAAAAGGCAAACCCTCAGAGTGAAGTATGTCAAGTCATGACAATTACATGTTGCAGGGAAAGGTGATCTACTTAAACCAAATGCCGTACTTTCTACAAATAACAAAAGTATGGGTTGGATATTTTTCTATCAAGCTAGCTCAGAGGACTGTTATGCTGTGGATGAGCAGGTGGTAATTTAAATCAAAAGAGTGGATGGTCAAAAATGTGGGGCAAATAAAAATAAAACGTAAAGAGTGTAAAGCCTGGCCCACACTGTAGGATAATTGGGACGATTTGAGATCCGATTTTTCCTTCTCGACAATCGCAGGGTCGCTCCCAACTCAAGGCTGCTCGGACCCGATTATCTGCTCAGATTATCTTGTAGTGTGAGCGGTTCAAAAGATCCAATCAATCCCCGATCTGCCCGGCGATCGTCGGGGACGCCCCGATTTATTTCAAACATGCTTAATATTTAGAATCTAAAATCTTGACGATGAAGTCATGAAAGGGTCCAGCAGAAGTTGTGTGACTACAATATAATCACAAGAGTCAAGGGAGGAATGTAGTTAATGCGACCAGCGGCAGGACACAACACGGCGTTGTTGTTTTTTTTACTTTTCAGTACAGATCATCAGTACAGCACTTTTCTGAAAATTGTATCCCTATATCTATGATTGTATCTACTTTCCTCTATCCTACAACAACTTCCACTTCCTTCTCTTTCACCAACCGTCATCCTTTGTTTTTTTCAAATGAAACTTTATAAAAAATTGTCAACGCTCCGTCCCAATTTCACTCGTACAGTGTGAGCTCTCCGACTGTGTCCGACAATCAGGTCGTACAGTATGAGTACATAAATGACAAGGTCTCGTCGGGCGTCGTAAACGAGTCACTCGTACAGTGTGAGCTGACATGCCACCCCGACTTTTATACAGTCGGGGAAAAATCTCACAGTGTAAGCCAGGTTTCAGAGTTAACTTCACCAAATGCAAAATAATTTGACCATGTTATACATTAATGCCAGTGCTTCAAGCTCTCAAGTAGACCAGGGAATGAATCTTGAAGACTGTAAATTAAAGTAAAACAGTAAAAATGTCTAACATGTAACCAGTGTGTCAATGAGACCATTTAAAACCATTTCTCACTCTCTTAGGGCAACAATGATGAGAGTATTAAGAGTTAAAAACAGAGGGACTGAGAGTCTGTAATTCCTAAACCACTGTCTATTTCCAGCTCTGGCTCCCGCTGCGGCTGCTATTCTCACAAGCATTCCCCTCCATTATAGACAGGAAATCTGCAGCTCACCATCCCTGCTCCTCTCGTACAACAGCTCAGCAGAAAAAATGTGCCCATGAAAACCACGCAGGGAGTTGTAACAACATTCTCAGTCTGTGGATTAAGAGCAACAAAAACATTGATCTAGACTGATTGGAGCTAAATAATGTAAAAGTGGCTGTGACCCTTTTTTAATAAACTGACTCGGAACTATAGTTTTTCCACTACGGTGACCCCTTGTTGGGGAAAAATTATAACCAAACCCATTGACATTGTCATAGCTTTGTTTTTGGGAGAGCTTCAAATAGGCTTAAAGACATTCAAACCTACTGAAGTAAAGCAACAAGTTTGTACAGTATTCAAGACAAAGGCTTACTTTACACAGTAAAATGTTTTTTTCAAAATCACAACCCCTAACTTTTACTTATTTTCTGAAGTTTTAAGTTTTTCACTTCCAGTTTTGGATTTCATAAATGCCTTTGAAGATTACATCAGACAGTCAAAACTTTTGACTCAACATCTGATATCAAATGTGACACATTCTTACATTATACCATTTCATGACAGTGCAGGCACCAAATTGCTTAACACTGCCAAATTGTGGTTGAACAAGTCAGCACTTCCTCCTCTAGTGATTTCCATTGGAGTTTTGCAACAAGTTCTGCAAATGAGTCCATCGTTGTGTTTCCTTTTGGCACGGCAGTGACAGATGAACAGATGGAGCTATTAGGTTGTATGACAGAGCAAGATTGCGACACTGGGTGAATAAAGTTTAATCAAGCTTGTGCGTCAAGCTAAATGCTAAGGCTAGCATGCTTACGTTGACAATGCTACCAAAGTTTACTATGACTGTATCCAAAGCCACATACAAATTTACTGCCTACTACATACTGACCCAATACTGAACACTTACCTGATGGTTACCCAGCTGTTAGCAACATATGTACATCCTCCCTGCGTCAAATTACTTCATTAATCATGTAGCTTACTTCCGGTCCAAGCAAAGTTGAGTAAGTTTCAGGCTGGCACGCTTTCGGGCTGTATATAGAATTAACTACAAATTACATATGTTCATTAATCAGTTTACTTATTTGAATAATATTTGATCAAAAATAAAACATATTACATGGGTACTTTCAATGTAGGCCTATACCACTATTTACAGCCGCAATGCATTGTGGGGCAGTTGAGTATGACCTAGTTCCTGTATCACACAGATATGACCAATCTAGTTTACAACCGATTCTTCTTGCATACACAACTAGCATACTTAGCAGCTCTGATACCATCAGTTGTGAATGCAGCACATACTCAATGTGAGGTCATCCTGCATATGAATGAAAGTACACGATTTTGACCACATCCTATGTTTATAACTTATTTAAGCTTGTGACTAACATTTGCCTTCGACCATTTAATCTATTTTTGCAGAAGAACTTGAACTGCTAAATGTTACAGCTAGCATGGTCACAATAACAATGCTACTACTGTTTCCTACTGTATGTTCATCATCTTCGTTTAGCTTGTTGTTAACGTTTGCTGATTAGCATTTATGCTCTGGTGTGGCTACAGAACTTGAAATGCATGTCAGAATAAACTTGTGTTTTCTTTCTGGAAAAATTATTTGCTTAAAGTTTTAACCAACCAATCAATTAATCTTTAATTTAGAACGGTGCTTAGACTCAAGTTTAGCTAGCAAAAGCATACTCTTCACAATTTCATCGTTAATATCAAATTACCTCCTTAGATCATGTGCCTGTTTCACAAATAATAATTTTGATACATAAATGGTTGGTAAGTATCATATTGCTGTTTCATGTCATCTTTAAATATAGGCTATATTTTTCATTAAATTACACAGGATACTATCTCCTTTACATGTTTGTCATTTGAAAGCCACATGGCCAGGATCTTAGATGCAGACTATTTAATAAGCTAGCCAAGAAAAGTTATCAAACAGTAAAATCCAAATAAAACAATATATTTTGGGGATATTTTGCAGACTTCATTTTTTTATGCAGTAAATGGATGACGTTAATCAGCAACATTCATAAAGCATCACAACTCTGTGGGGGAAAACCTTTGAGTCCATCAATACAGACACAAACAGCCTTTCAGAGATAAGCTGCTTTCAGTAAATCCTAATGAAAACGAAGCCATGGGGAGAAAAAAAAATCAGAGTGAGATTAAGAGACAGAACATGGCGTCCCACATCAACCACCTGGCGGGCGAAAGGGCTGAGATATGAGAGCACTAACATCTGAAACAAACTCATATAATACAACCTAACTATGTAATCTTTTAAAACAAACATATGCTCAATTTTCTAGCATTGTTCTAGCAACTATTGGCCATCAAAGTGACATGAAAAAGCAACAAGAAAGAAGCCACAATTACTGACTAAAAACTTATAGCTCTTTGAAGGGCTGTGTGACAGGTGAAAGTCTAATTTTAAAGACTAGATATGACAGCATAATAGCTCTTGATTGTGCATCAGGGAGGGGGTTTCTGAGATCTTTGTGACATATTGTTTGTATGCCAGTACCCACAGAAGCTCCCTGAGTAAAGGACAGCCCAGAACAAACCCCAATTCAGCGCATGCTCAGGTCAGACACATGCACGACACCGCCTCCTCAGCATGACTCCCCTCAAGATGTGGATTGGGCACATTAGATTAAAACGTGATCAACTTTTACTTGTATTATTTTGTGGTTAATACATTTCTTGAGGATTTCTGAGCACATTAGAGGTTTTGCTTTTCTTATTTTTGTTGCAATGTACTGTTTGTATGTTCCATGTTAGCTAACTACAATATAAAGCTCTGATCAAACTCCACCAAGACATGCCATATACACCCAAATTGAATTTTTCTATCTGACACAATAGCTCTTTTCACACATGCACAAAACCCCTGAAAATCTCCCAAACTTTTGGGGATGGGCTGCATAGTGATTGAAAACTCATCACCATTTTTTTACAGCCAGCCTCCTGGTAAAATTTTCGAAGAATAGAAGTCGAGGTGAGCAAAATCTGTAAACAGCTCATGTAATATTCAGAAAAAAATCACTGCAAGCGAGTTGGAGGAGTTGAAGACTTTTTTGCATTATTTTGTGCAAGTAACAAAGCTTCTTTATTCTTCCTTCTGATGTCAATGTTTGCAGATTACGTATCATATTGCCAATGTCTATGACGGGTTTTCCCACAAAGTATTAAGTGTGATACTGTGTGGGAAAGACAAAAGACACAGTTAATTTCTGGCAGGTTAAAAAAAGGACAAAGTAATCTTTACTCCTGTTAGCATTTTTTCTTCATAGCCTACTGTTTGTAAGCTTGCAGCCATCAATGTCAGCACAACTAAATGGGAAAGGAAACAGTTGGTGTTGCTTATAGCCTAGAGCTCAAGTCTATATGTGAAAATGCAAAACATTAAAAAAAACGCAGACTAGGAACACAACCACAAAACAGCCTTTTGAGTTACAGATCTGGAGGTACAGCTAGCAGAACGAGCTAACCAGCTCACAACAAAACTGCTGTAGTGCTCTGTAATAAGGGTGGGTTAGCTAGCATGAACAAGCAATGAATAGTGTCTGCTTAAAACATTCATTGTCTTTCTTCTAATGACCTTAACTTCTTTCATTTGTGTTTTGGGTGGTAAAACTTGTCTCCTTTGTTGATACATCTAATAGGTTGCTGCTACATTGATTTGTTTTGAATCCAACCAACATAGGACTAAAATACTTATTTTAATCAAGATATGGTAAAATGGTGACCTTAAGTTATCTGTCTCCTTTCAGTACTTCACTAACAACAATACAATAAGAACAACCACAGCAAATATTATAATTTAACTCATCTTTATTGAACACTAAGCAGCAGCAAAACATGAAAAATAAGTTCACAGGGGCGAAGGATTGTGACGATTAAATACTTTAGCCCCATGAAACAGAGTTTATACATTACTTCTTGAAAAAAAATAAGCTTTTTCATCAGCTGTACAAGAAAAGGAAGGTGCCAGTATGCTTCAAAATCAATATTTCTTCTATAATACAGAACGTCAAGATAAGCTCTTAATGAACCCACAACACACAAACTCTCCCGCTGCTCATCATGCTCTAACTAGCCGAGCATATTTCTAATAATTGCACTTTTGAATTCAGTGATTTCAAAATAAGATGTGACAGTCCTCTGAGATCCAGCACACCTTCTTTTTTTCTTTCTTGTGTTCATCCCTGAAGCTCCAAATACCATCCATTCCCGACTAATTGTTTCGTACAAAAGCTTCATTAAAGCTTTCACAAACATCCTCAAAAAGCCACCAGGTGTTTTACTCTCTCTTGGTCTTTACTGTTAAGGCAATCTCTCTGCCTCTGGAGTCTAAATTTCCTTTGTGAGAAATTATTGACTGTTAAAACAAAGAAAACATATCCTCCATTGACCCTCCCCACCCACATCTCCTGCACATGACTTATCTCCATCCTTTTGTCTCCGTGGCTCACAACGAGGTCGAATTTGGTGACGCATCACCGCTTGGCCAATGGGCGCCCTTCGTTAAAGGCTGTCCCTAGCCTTGCAACACTGGGACGACAAACTGAAAGATTTTGTTCGCCCAGTGATGTGCAAAGGGGGATGGGACTAGGAGGGCGATGGGGTGGAGCTTATGGCGTGGGCAGATGGGGGGCACGTGGCGCCCAACGAGGTCTCAGCCTGTCACAGGGCATCACATCACACGTTGAGCAGGCATGCGCACTTTCGAACCTCCCCGCCCTGCAAGAGAAACTGAGAACGTGCAGAAAAGCAGACAGCAATCTGCACAAAACCTTGTGGAAAGGGAAGAGGAGGATCAGAGGCAGATTTATCAGGAAACGGATTTGTCCAGCTGAAGGAATCTGAACTTACTGATGTTCTCCGTGAAACTCACGACACCAAAAGCTATGTAACACAAATAATGCGCCATATTTTTCTAAGTCGAGGACAATGGCTTCCATTTTAAGAATGGGGTTGCCTCATCGCACTTGAAATACATGCATGTTTACAAGCTAGCGAACAAATGTAGCCTTCATATCCTCTGAGGTTCCCTTTTCGCTTCAACTCATTACTTGCGTCGAAGTCTTTTATACTAAGAATTTGTCCTTTTGTATTTTTATGTTTTTCTTCTTTAACCTCAGACCTCACTCAAACCTTCCTTTTCAGGAGTTACTTTAAACTAAAAGACAAGGAAAGTGTCCTCTTTTTCATCATTATCTGCACCCATCACATACCTATTGCCATCAGAAAAAGGCATTGCATTTCATCAGCTTTCTAGCAGACTCTTACACAAGGCATGACTACAGCACCACATTTTTGCAAGTTCACTATTGGGCTTACGTGTTAGTACGCGTGCTAGCAGCATCCTCACTTACATAAGAGAAACAAGATGTGCATCAGCCTGACCACTTCCCTTTGCGTGCATGACTATACAGATTCAGGAAATACCGAATCCCTGCAGCCTCCTGTACCAACTAAGGAACTGTTCCTAACTAAACATTACTCGACATCCACCGTTATGCTCGTTCAAAATATTCACAGCTTTATTAAATCATTACAAAATAAAGATATACATTCATTTCATCAATAAAAACAAGACAGACTCTTGATTTTGTTTTCTTTGATTAAAAGTCTGCACACCCATGCACTACTCTGTTACAGTTATACGTTTAAATGTAGATGCTGCAGGAAGAGTTCTTATCAAGTTAGTCACAATTCTTCTCAACAGGAGTTCATAAAGTTTTGTTAAAAACAGCAAAATCACAGAAAAAAAAAAAAGGTAGTGAGTAGTTTTAAATCCCTTTGCAGATCTATTGTAGCATTTAAAACATGGCTGCACTTTTGTGCAAATATTCTCTGAGACTCTGACAGAAACATTTCACACAAATATTTATGGACAGTTTGTGAAAACAGCTCTCTGCAAGGTTCTCATGGTGGAAACAAAAAGACAAAAAAAACCCTAGAACGGTTGAGTGAATTTTTTTTAACCTCCTTCAAGCATGTCTTGTGCCTGCCATCACTTTGTTAAAAGGTACATCTCAGTAGCAGTCAGCCTTACTTTATCCATCACTGTTCTGATTTTTTAACCCTTTAGCGACAGGATTTGAACACTTGCTAAATTCACAGTTTTTTAGATTTTCCCCCTTTTTAAGCTCAGAACAGCATTGGCAACATCTTGTAAGAATGTACCTTTGTAACAACTAATGGTCAAACAGCTGGATTTTATTTCCCCCTCCTAAAACCAGTCCTTTAACCAGTCCTTTCCACAGCCCCAAGTGAGCGCCCCACAAACCCCTTCAGGTCCTGACAACAGGAAGTAGAGAAACCCCCTTTGCAGCAGCCCTGAAGTCTCTGTGCATGTTGAGTGAGGGATCCCAGAAATTCAATGTCTGACTGTGACTATGACTGTGAGGTGAGAAAAGTGTGGTCCTGGCTCCACCTCCTTCACTGCTCATCGGCTCATCCATTTTCTAATTGATTAGAGCGGTCAAGTCCGTTCAGGGTGCAGGCTGGGTCTGGACCTTCTCCGTCATCTGTTTGGCACTGTAGTAGGACAAGCTCAGGCCCATGATGGCCAGCATCATGGCGATCTGGTTGACGGCGCGGTCCTGTGGCTGCGTCTGCACCTCGCCGGCAACTTGCCTCTGCAGAGACAAAATAAACACAAACAGGACAAGGATCAGAGGTGGCCAAACAATCGAAACAATGAGCCCTTCACAATGAATCAACACAGATGCTGAAGGCTGATCGGCCAATGAGTCAAGAAACAAACACTCAAATATTTTGCCCAACCCAAGAGGCCTCCTCTTTAAAGCACAATTCCCCATTAGCAACAGCAGCCGTCAGCTATGTGACCACACCTTTACGACATTTACGAGGGAGAGGGGCGTTCAGGAAAAGGGGAACACAGAGTTTGTAGAACCAAGCCCATAAGGTGCACAAGGAAACAAATAACTAGTGCCATAAAGAATAATAATATCACCTACACCAAGTACGACTACTGTTCTAAATGCACAGCTCCTTGTGCACCCTGTGACCCCTGGATCGCATGGAGCTGTGCGACAGGAATGTGTGCTTTTGAACAGGCCAGGACTCTAAAACAGCTCCCCACATTCCCGAAATGCGTGTTAAAGTTGTTTCCTTTTCAGAGCCAAGAGCTCACTGTCCTCATTTGGAATGATCAAAACTACCTTGGGAAAAGAATTGCTTTGATAAAGTCTAATTTACAAAAGAAAATTTCACTTGAGCGCCCATTCGTCGATTCTTATGTAACAGGCAATCCCTTCTCTCTGGTCTGCTGAGCTTTTCAGTCAGTGTAAAGCCAGATGACGGGACAGTCTTTGTTCGTATATTTACACTAATTTGGAAACAAAGACTCTGTACAACACAGCAGTCGAGACATATGGAGGGTCACTGCTGATGGGGTGGGTTATGATGACAGCGGGGGGGACAAAAGGAAATTATTTCACAATGATTAGTGTCACCCCTAATTATGTAGGTGATGAAAGCAGCACGGAGGCCCTCGTCTGAAAGAGGTTCGGATTAGGACTAGTGTAAAAACCTCTATCAGCAAAGAATAAATACAAAAATATTGATGAGATTAAATCAAAACGAGACCTGTGGAGCATCTTCCCGTGTACGTAGAGTATATCTCATCGATCAGTCTATTTCTAAAGTCAATCAGAAGTATGGCGATTTGGAGTTTAATTCTTTTATTACCTGCAGGAGGCGGAAGTATCCAGGTGTCAGTCTGCCCAGTCTGATGATCATGTCTGCTGATGTGGTTTGAGGTGGGTTGTGACGGAGGAAAGAGCTGGGGCGGCTCTAAAGACCTGCGGGGAAAACAAATAATGGAGAATTCAGTTTAAAGGTTCTCGACAAGCCTGCAAAAAAAAAAAAAAAAACAAGGATAAAGTTAGAAACACAAAAATACGTCGTAATGTCAAAATATCGACGAGCAGTGTCGGCAAGTCACGTCGCAGAAAATGTTAAAGCCAATGTCGTATTTCCTGTTCTGTCTTAAGAGCGAAAATCTACGCTGAAGTCAAATGTTATTGAAGGGACAGATTCAGTCTACCGTGCGTCCAACTTTAATGAGTTTTTGGAAAGTATTGCTTCCAACAGAGGAAGCGATCGCATCAGTTGGCTTTGCACAAACGTGAACCATCTGATCGTTGCATGAGGGAGGAACATCTCTTGCCTGCAGCCATCACAGGGAACGCTTATTGCACAGAGCAAAAAAAATAAAAATAAAAATAAAAATGAACCACAAAGCCCAACATATAAGTAATAATGTCAAACATCTGGAGGCCTTGAATGCCTGTAAACCTTTTAAATAGTCTTGATTACATATTAGTCTTATTTTTCAGCGTGCACAAACAGAGCTTCTATTCATGCTATGCCATAAACTGACGCAGCAAAGAACTGAACAATTTCATTGATTCCCACATGGTCAATCGCATGTGTCACTTATAAAGAAAGTAGTGTTTTAATCACTGTTGGGACTTCAATTTGATAAAGAACGCCAAAAGATGAGCATTTGGAGGCACGGATGTCCGTCCTTTTGGGAGTTAAACTTACAAGTTCCCAACTGGGATTTTGCAGTCTCAGAAAAGGGGGGGGGGGGGGGAGTCACCCCAGAAGAAGCGTTTGTGCATTTAAATGCAAAGACATGAAAGGTCTTAGCTTCAGAAGAAACAGCGAGGGTAGTCACTTTCCACCAGGACTGACCACTGCTGAAGTCATCAAAGCCCAGGAGAAGGTGGGAAGGAGGTTTTTTTTTTTAAGCAGGTAAAACTATTTGAAGCATTAAAATGCCAACCTGTTTGGAGTCACACCCCTCAGAGAAAAAGAGAAATGTAATCCAAGCTTTCAAAGCAGCCCCTGCTGTGAAAAGTCGGCCTGACTCGCTTAAACCAACACCCCGTGATTCCTCACCTTCCAGAGGTCTCTGATGGTGAAAAAAAAAGTCCCCAAAAACTGACCAGTGGGACCCTGAACTCTCCAGCCACGCTGAAAAACCCAACAGATGCCAAACAGAGGGAGGAACTTGAACTACTGAGAGCACTTCAGTGTTGTGCTCCGCCTTTTTATACAACCCCACTGTCACCCAACCAGATCGACGGGCTCGCCTTCAACACACGCCCACTCTGAACATATTACGCACACACTGCTGTCCAAATGCATTACTCTCAAGAGGGCGCTTTCTCCAAAACACACTCTGTCCCGCCTCCTCCTAAAACCAGAAAAACCCTTTGAGAGCTTTCGGAGACGATTTACTTTGTACACTCAAAAGGTAAATACCAGGAATAATACAAACTAAACAACGAGCACATTCTGAGAGCTGCATGTTATTAACGCTGCATGTCAGAGTGGTGTTACATAACCAGCATGATGTGTCAACTACATCTCAAACTAGAGCAGACAAAAAACTATGTAACCGGAGAATTCTGAAATTTAGTTCCTCTTTTATTCCTCTTCCGCAGGCAGAGGTGGAGGTGAGGGGAGCCTTTGAACTCCGGGCAAATAGCTACAAAGAATCCGCCTGTTGATGAACTAATCCATGCCGACAATTATGCAAATGACAGCATAACTCTTGACCTTAACGAAATCAAAACAGGTTAGGTTAGTTTAAACAAATGTTTGACCAACAATAAAAAGAAGAGAACATTTTGCAACAGTAGACACTTTTTTTTTTTTTTTTTTTATTTAATGGCAACATCTGTCCTCCTATCATAGTTCTTACTCAGAGAGTTGACTGTGTAGATACTACAGCTGCTTTAAACCATGCAATGGAAACAGCTCTCTTGTCTGTGTAAAGGCAGCTGAAAACAGCTGGATCATGTCTTTAAAAAAGATGTTTGATGGGGGCACGGGTGGCCAAGCAGGCACGATGCGGTCCAGGTTCAAATCCGACCTCATTTCCCGCACATTAAGACGACTCACTTGTCTCAGCGTTTTGCACAACACCAAAAATAATCCTAGTCTTCATGTGTACAGGGGACAACAGTCATGAGTCACCAGTCTTGAGCGCAACAAAAAGCCTAGAGATCAGCTGATTACCAACTGGCTTAAGGCAGAAATTCAGGCGAATCTCTATTCAGGTTTGGAGGATCAACATGAAAGGAAAGGGCGTTTTCACATCTGTGTGTCACCTGAGGCCATATTTCAAAACACCAGCTGCACATAGATTCAGTGAGGGGCATTTTGGGACGGACTGTATGCTGAATTAATTACATTTTGCAACCAAAAGAAATTCTATATTTACAGCCAAGCAAAACTGATCTTGTTGGCAGGAAGATTATGCATCAACAGTAGAAAAATGCCTCAACATCAGGAGAGTACATGATAATACACAAAAAGGTTAAGTTACGGCATCTTTCTCAATAAGATCAGTCAGCCTCACTGTTATATGTGCACCAAAACATTTAACTGGGTACATTGTGTTCTTAGCACCAAACAGCCAATGAAATAACATCAGCACTCTTTTCCTCCTCCCTAAGTCCCGCCCTCTCATGTCACATTTAACTCCACACCGCAGCCCAGACGCCTGCAGCCGGGGACTTCCTGCAAAGCGAGCGGGGGGGGGACACGATGCGTGCGAGAGAGACAGAAAGATTCATCAGCACAGCGATCAATACAGTCTCAAAACATCCTCAGGATTACACCATCGACAACAGCCTGACCTGCAGTTTGACAGATGCACTCTCTCTGCAACAGCGTGCAGAATCATGGCGATGGCATGTACACAGTTGTTGCCATGGTTTCACTCAGCTGTGCGTGCTCAAGCTTTAATCGTGTGATGTTACAAGAAACTGCTGAACAGAAGCCGATTTACATCTGTGGAGTTTAATTCATTTGAAAAATGCAAAACCCATCATGACAGAAGTGATTTAATGTTTCACATTAACAGCCACAAACTAAAAATCACTCCCCAAAAAAATAAAACTGAACTTATTTTCTAAATCAGCTTTTCTCATGGTTAGTTTTTAAGAGTATAAAATGTCAGAAACGGTGAAAAACATCCATTATAAGTCACAGAATCCCCAACCAACATCTCCTTTACTTTTTGTAAAATTACTTTAAAAAAAATAAATAAACCGTCTTCTGGTTGATTTATAGATTCACTGATTTGTTAGATAGGACTGCTGAAGAGAGACAGGGGGGATGTTTGGAGGAGAGAGAGCAGCAGGGGGTGACCTGCAGCAAAGGGCTGAGGTTGGATTTGAACCCACGGCCGCTGCTGCGAGGACTATGGCCTCTGTACACGGGGCCTCCAACATGACCGCAAAACTTTTCGGTACCCCCCCCCCCGTGTCATTTATGGTCTAACATTTTTCAATAGTGCGCAGCGACAGTAAAAGGGCAGCTTTGGGTCACAAGTTTGTGTATGTTTCTGTCATAAAGAAATAACTACAATAAAAGCATTAGGAGGCTAATAAGGGGGAACAAACTGCTTTTCTTCAAGTTACTCAGGGGGCCATTAAGGGGGGGGGGGGTGTCACTATCAAAGGGTCATACAATCAACAGCTCCCCCCCCCCCCCCCTCCACACTGATTTACCCAAGGTGTACATGACCTCCATTTTGGGCCCCCAGCTGTCAAGAGGCCAACATGGCTGACACAAACAAAAGACAAAGTTTTATTTGTTTGGTCAACAGATTCATAGAAGAAGCTTTGGAGGAAAAAAAAAAAAAAAAAGACAGAGCTCAAGCTAAATTAGCAATGAGCTAAACTGTTTGCCCCCCGCCCCCTGCTGTTAGGAGCCACCTGCTAATCTGACTCACAAGTGCAAATCTAATCAAGAAACCAAGAGTGACCCAAAACACTTTCCATCAAGCCTTTAATATGTAGAGACAGCTGAGCCAAACAGGTGCAAACAAAGAAGCAGGAAGGTTGTTGTTCTTTGTCTATTAAAAATAAAAATAAAAAAAGTGATGTTGTCATGTAAATTCAAGTCAAGCCGGCTTCAACATTAAAAAAAAATATGTAACCTGCATCAAGTAAGAGCCTTCATTTCTCCCACACATGCTCAGAGTAGCTGCACCTCCATAAAAACACCTTTAAATGGAGAGCGCAGGCTGTTCTCCAGGCTGTACTGGTTGGGTACAAAATGTACAGAAGCCAAGCAGACACACATGGACCCTACAGAAATGCGAGATAACGACTCACTGTGACTGTCTTAACGAACTGAATGTAAAGCAACGTGTGTGTAAAGACAACTCAATGCAACACTTTAATTACATTCTGCAACGAAAACTCAACAACTGAACTGGAGATTTTCTCCATCCTTAAGTTGATGCTAGCAGTGGAAATTTCAAAGTCATGAACCATAAAGAGGCTACAAACGAACATATTTTTGGTAACAAATTCACAGCCATGTGCAATTAAAAAAAAAACCGACTAAACAATTGTTCCTTGAATGCAGCCTCACCATATTTTCTTCCAGGACAACTTGTTCAAAAAGTTAATTCACACTAAATTTTCCATCTATAGTAGCAGTCAGATGCATTTTCTTTTACAAGATAGGCTTCATTGAATTGTATTTTTTTTTTCCCCCTCTCTTTTTTTTTTTTTTTTAAATGTATTTTACACGTCGCCTTTTTATTTTCTGTCCATTTCCCTCTTTACATTTCTTTTTTTTTTGTTGGTTCAAAAGACACACCAGCCAACACTTATTGCTTCTACATGAACCAAATAAATATGCGATAAGAAACACTTAATTTGTAACTTTTGCCAGCTTTTCGTTGCTGAAACTAACATTTTGAGCATTTAAATGAGCTTCCAAACAAGCTGGGCCAACACACAGAGACAAATGTTCACATTTTGGTCATTTAAAAAAAATAAAAACGCGTTAAAACTGTTACCAAACCAGGTGTGAACCCTCGTTTCCTCGCCGGCTTCTTATCTTATTTCAATAATTTTCTGTTAAATGTTGTAAAAAGTTGAAGTCTTACCTGCAGCTGCTGCTCTGGCGTTTAAACCGGTTTTTTGGGGACGCTGTAGTGAGGACATACGCGATGTAAAGGTTTTATAGGGACATGTTCTATAGGAAGAAGGGGGTGGGGCAGCCCGAGTCCTGCAGCACACACACAACGCATGCCAGTGTGCATGTGAATAACATACGACCCCCCCCCCCACGTCTGTGAGGAATGGGCTCGTCCACTGTTCCTGCTAACATGCTGGAACATTTCGCCTTACTTTATTTTCTGTATTTCTTATTTGTCATATAACGTAAGATACACACGGGCCACACGAGGACACAGAAGGCCATAACCGGGCAGTACATGTCATGTGCAAACTGAAATATAATAAAAAAAATAAAAAAAATTAACAAAGATTTATATTGTCAGAAATATTGGGCAATGGTTCTTATTTGCGATGTAGATAGCACAGGCTTTATCATGTATTCTTTTTTTTTTTATCACTTGACATTAAAAGGTCATTTTTGGCATTCAAAGTAATATCTTGCATAAAAAAAAAAAAACCGAATACAAGTTTATTTCTGCAGGTTTTCTGCAGCTTTAATGTCACACACTCTTGTAAGAGTTGAGCTTAAACACTGTTGTTGATGA
Source organism: Labrus bergylta (assembly GCF_963930695.1). Lineage (NCBI taxonomy): Eukaryota > Metazoa > Chordata > Actinopteri > Labriformes > Labridae > Labrus > Labrus bergylta. Next base: position 18,184,997 of record NC_089202.1, read on the forward strand.
CTTGTCCTCAGATGGGTTCAAGGATTCCTCGTCCTAGTTGGCTTAAGACCATTTTCTCTCAGTCTTCACGTTTAAGCAAATATAGACGAAAGGTCTTTAAAGTGAGCAGAGAAAATAGACTTTATGAATGTAGCAGAAAAGTTGCAAATGGCGGATAATTTATGACCTCTAAATCAGTTGAAAAATCTGAATTTCACCACAAGAGCCACCTCCAGCACCGTGTCCCAAAAAAGCTTCTTCCACTCATGGAGTTGGTCGTTTGTCATAGAAGTAGCTGACTGATGCTTAATATTTGCTTCTTTCCCCCCACCATGCACCACCAGGACTTTTTTTATTTTTTTATCCATGATCCATGGAGCCTCCTAACATCAAAAAAAGGTTTCAACTTGTAAATTTACTTCAGAGATTTGTTCATAAGCAGTTTGACCAAAAGTTGGGGTGTCCTAAGCTCAGCATTCAAAGAGGGGATCATCTACCGGGGTTGTCTGTTAAATCCTCTAGACCTCCTGTCCATCTGTTGAAGTTGACAAACGGTAAATGGACTGAACTTAAATAGCGTCTCCTGCTTTTCCGAACACTCAAGTGGCTTTTCATGTCCAAGTCCACCAACACGTTCGTACACCGTTTGCAAATCTTCAGGATTCGATCTGACCAAATTCACACAGAACTCCTCCAAGAACATTTCAACAAGCAGACTGAGGATTGAAGGACTGATTTCTAATGAGATGACACCGCGCTTTACCTCATGACCCGCAGCCACAACAGGACATAATGCCTCTCTGCCCGTTGCATGGCAAACAGCTCTCTGACTTTTGTTTGAGAGTGAAAAAAATGGGTGAGCGAGAGACACATTTGAATCATAAAAGTGCCTTAAATCATCAACTATATCAACCTTTTTTCTACTGTAAATCACCTCAAAGTGTGTCCTGTTTGTTTACCTTTAGGGTCTCCTTGGATGAGGAAATATGAGAAAAATTTTGCGATACAATCAAAAGCATTGTACGACGTGCATTGGATAGTGAGACTGTTTTTCTGGGAATTATTTGGTATTTGTGTAGCCATTTTTAAACACATCAACTGACCTGTATGTCTTATAGCACCCATCTCGCCTGCATGTATGTCCCATGACATGGGGGAGAGGTGACACCAGGAGGGTCAGGCAACTGCTTCACAGTATCTGTTCACTCTGTGGTATGCGTCTGACTTCGTTTCTGCCCAAGCATCTGAACCCACCAAACCCGACGAACCCTGACTTTATTAGGACATTTCTCGGAGGGGGCTGGCAGGAAAAAGTTGGGGTGTGCGTTCACACATGCAGCTAACCCTGAACATTTCAGGAGTTTAATGCATGTGTGAAAACGCCGCTTGACAGGTCATTTTTCCATGGCGTTCACATGTGCGATTCGTTCTGATTACCATAATAAGAGACTCACTGTTTTTCCTCTTGATAGATCTTAAACAGGTCATAATTGTCTGTTTTCTGAAACCTTTAGATCCTGTTGCTGTGCTGTTCTGCTTTATGTGGTCACAATAACACTCCGGATGGGAAACTTAACAGAAAGAGATGTGTCATTTATAAACACATGGGGTACGAAAAATATTGAAGTATTGATTATATGTTGACAACCTTAATGAGAAAGATCATGTAGTTTGACAGTCAGAGGGAGGAGTCGCAAAGTTTGATGACCACAGAAGGTGACCGACAAACTTTACGACTCTGACTCTGACTCTGACTCTGACTCTGACCTCTGACCTCTGACCTCTGACTGTCTGTGGACTGTTTCACACTGAAAACTGTAAACTCCTCATTTGTTCATTCATTATTAAAACTGGGAAATGTTTTGAATCTTAACTGGTCAGGAATCTGTCCATTAACACATCCTGTAACACTGAAACAGACTGTTAATTCTGCTCTTTGTTTATACTGCTTATCGTTTTTAACTCTCTGCTCTCTGGAACAGTACACAACTAAATTTCTTCAATAACCTGCGATGTTCACATATCTTATTCTTTATATTGTTCTTTTTGCTTTATACCTAAAACAAATACATTATCCTTATTGTATTCATATTTCTATATTTCTACTGCTATTTTGTGTTTAAGAGCAACTGTAACAACCAAATTTCCCCCCTGGTGAGGAATAAAGTATTTCTGATTCTGACTGGGGCTGCACAGTGGTTAGTGGCCTCACTGCAAGGAGGTTCGTGGTTCGAATCCCTGTCTGACAGGAGCCTCTCTGTGTGGAGTTTGCATGTTCTCCTCTGTGCGTGCGTGGGTCCAAAGACATGCTCCTTATTCTTAATTCCCCGTCGATGTGAATGTGAGTGTGGCTGGTTGTCTGTCTCTACATGTCTCTATCCCTGTGATTGACTGGTGAACAGTCCAGGGTGTAACCCCACCTCTCCCCAATGAGAGCTGGGATCGGCTCCAGCCCCCCTGTGACCTTGAATGGGAAAAGCATTAAAAGATAATGGATGGATGATTCTGACTGAAGGATCCAGAAAAAAATCCTAAATGTACCTTCTGGTGAGGTGAGATGTTTTCTCCAACTTCTACTGTTTCCAAAGAAAAATCTTTATGTGATTACAATATTTATTTACAAAATGTGGAACAGATGCTATTTTAAAACAAGGTGATGATTATATATATGATTGGATTATGAAACTATTGAACAGGAAAACGATTTACAGCTCTGATGTGTTTCAAACAATCATGTCAAGTCTTTATTACTTGCAGCTTGATGATTAGGAAATGCTAAAAATCTATTTGTCAGATTAACTTCATGACTCAGTCCTGCACTGTCCTAACATGTCTTTATGTGTTGCTTTTTATTAATAAAAAACCCAGACAGATACATTTAGGTAATATTAGAACATCTCCACTCAGCCTCATCCTCAGTGATGAAAGTTTCAAAACAAAACGCGTCATATTTGACCGACTTTCACATTGTGTCAAAGCTTGAAGAGAGGGAGACCCCTGCTGGAAACAAAACAACTGCCCCACTTCTAGTGCATTGACACGACACCGCCCTCTACTGGTGACACCGTGTACAGACACTGAGGGTCGCTCCAAAGGTACTCAATGAACACATGAATATTTCAGCTTTGTTTAACTTTTAAAAATCTTCTCCATTATTTCAGAGGGCATCATTATACAAACATCAGCAACCAACAGATTTAAAAAAAATTAAAAAAAGATCATAAAATAACAAACAGCCCCTAAACAAACTGTAGACAAAAAAAATAATGCATGATTAAATTTAAACTCTTTAACCTTTATAATTATCTCGCTTTAAGATTATAGTTCAAACGGTGTGTTCTTAAGAAAAGCTTTGTCAAACTTTGTCATGCCAAGGACCCCCATATATTTTATAACTAGTAATACACTCATTGGACCCTTTTTTTAGTTTCACCAGTACCGGGATTGACCCCCTTTTGCCTTTCAGAACTGCCTTAATTCTTCGTGGCATAGATTCAACAAGGTGCTGGAATCTTTTTTTTTTTTTTTTTGTCGTGCTGCTTCTTATTTCTGATCCACAAACTCTTCAGACACTTCATGCAGGGGGCCCTCTGATTGAGACCGGCCTTTATTTGTCAAAACGTGCAGCAACACCAGGCTACTAAAAGGGACTGAGCCTTAAACTAGTAAGGGCTTTTCTTTGAACTTTTAAGGGTGTTCTTCTTCTTCTTCTTCTTCAAGGAGGAGGAGAGACAGATAGTTTTCAGCGGTGGACTATACAAAAAAACCTCCCTGAATATCCGTGTGACTCATAAAGAGTGGTCGATTCTGATGGGTGTGGTGTACTATTTGTTTTAAATCGATGATTGGCGAGGAAAAAGAACACATCCATTTCAATATGCAGTGATAAAAATACATGTTTAAATGTTATTGTCACAAATAGTGTCTTAAGTTGATTTGTGTTCCCCTCGGTCTGTCATGGTGAGGGGATTCATACAGGTAACATCGGGGTCCTAAAGTCCGGGGCCACATTACCGTTCTTTTAAATGTAATTCAAAAATAAATGACTACATGTATTGACGATTCAGAAACTTTCAAAAACACAATTACATGTAAGTTAAAATATTTTTAAGATCCTGCTCAGCAATCAATGTTAAGGCGGTCTGCGGCTCTGACAGATTCACTTTGTACAAAAGGTGTTTCCTTGAGTTGTATTAATGCTCTCCTTGTTCTTTTCGTGCCCTGCTAAGTGTACAGTATTGCTGCTCTGTCATTCCCCTGCACAGGGAGGGACCCATTTGGAAATTAGCCATGGCGGCTAAACTGGTGCATTACAAAGATGTTATGAATAGGGGCGCAGAAGGCCTAGCGGTTGGGTTGCACCCAATGCACGGAGGCTAAAGTCTTCAAAGCGGGCGGTCTGGGTTCAAGTCCGACCTGTCCCGCATGTCATTCCCCACTCTCTCTCTCTCTCTCCCTGGTTTCCTACTCTATCCACTGTCCTATCAAATAAAGACAAACAGCCCCAACAAATATCTTAAATGTTTTTTTTTTTTTAATGAATATGCATTTTCCCTGCAACTTTTAACTGTATAAATAAATATTTATTTTATTGATGCGTGCATTCATGACACTTTCTCTGCTATTCTAAGGCTCTCAATAAACAGCCAGTGTTCACCTGATTTGATTATGGTGCGCCTCAAGTTTTCTTTTCAGGTTCTCGGTTTCTAGTCATTTTTTCAAGTCAGTCAGCCTTTATCCCAAGTGCACTCGTAAGTATTTAGATACAAAACAAACCCCCGTAACGTAACAAACATACTGAAGAACATCAGCATGAGGAGGTGAAACTACAAAGAGCCCCTGACCTCTGCACACAGGGGTTATGAAGAGACAGAGACACCTGAAAGGATTATCTTGAAATGATGTCCTTTAAGATGGCAGGATGCTGATAAAGATTTAAGACTGTTATTAACACAGGGGGCATCTGGCTCAGTCGACTGATCATTGTATCCATTAGTGTTGTAGTCAAGACCACACTGATCAAGACCGAGACATACCCAAGACCGAGACAAGACCAGGACCATAAATATCATCATCTTGTGTTTAGGGGGTGTCACTAATTTAGACCGCAACACACACAAGTTTGCGGTTGTAACCAGTTGGGGTGCAAACTAAACTACAAATGAATTGAAGTTATTTGTTGTTTTAGAAAGGGGTGTTTTCCTAATCACAGTGATGACGTAGAACAATGGCCTCTCAGTGGTGGTTTTAGACGGTCTTGATTAAAAATCTGGAGTCCGCCCAGTCCGGGTTACATGCTTGCGGTTCTGAAATAAGACCTTTAAGTGGTCTCAGGATCGGTCTTGGTCTACATATCATGTGTCGCTCTACTTTAAACATTGCTGCTTCCAGTTTTCTCATCGAGCTTTAAGAGGGTCAAAAACAAACGGATGCCAGGCAGACATTTTGACATTTTCTTTTTATTTAAGAACATTTAGATCAAACATTGAATCAGAAAAGCTTCCTTTCCGCTAAACAGAAACATAACTTAAGATAACTTTTCATCATTATATGACCGCGTTCACAACATACATGTTTTTGGGATATGTCAAACTTTTGACCTAATTACAGTATTTTTTTTTTCTGTGGCATTTTGTTTAATTACTATAACTCATGTCAACATACAGTGTTTCAAAACATTTGGTAAGCAATCTCTTTTTTTTTTTTTTCCTTCATTAGTTTAACATTAAAATACAAGAAGAGAACAAGAGACACTCCTACTCTCCCTACATTTTAACAATATGCTTTAGCTGCCTTATAATGTTTAAAATTAGATTCAAAACCAGACTTGTTGAAAAATATCTATTACTCAGCAGTAAACAAAAAAAAAAAACGGAAATTAGACAAACTAGAAATGCCACACGTCTACGAGATATGGACGGTAATTATTCTTAATGGATATGACTGTGACAAAGTTTTGTTACATTAAGTGCAAGCCCAAAACAAACCTATAATAGACATGTGTAATATAAAACTTGGTAAAAAATACTTATTTAAAACTGTACAATCACCAAGTACACGGAGGGAGCGCTTCAACCCTTATTCATTTGGTTTCGGTTGCTTCGGCCTTTGCCTCCTGGGGACAGTGAAGAAGAAAGCAAAATGTTACGAGCACTGACTGACGTGGGAGCAAAGCACTACACTCTCTACTGTGCTCGTTTTCATGCAGTGTGCATTTGACCTGCAGGTATCACTAGGTCATTACAACACAAGTATGAAAACAACTGACTGACTGACTGGCTGTCGGTAAAAATTCATTTAGACAGCACCCAAAAAAATAAAAAATAAATCACCATTTCAGATGTCAAAGACTTTATTTTCAGAAGTTTAAGATACTGCACTCCGAGTTTCAGCGGTTACCCTTCAGATTCAGGGTCCCTCACACGAGGCTTAACCACTATAAACATTAATTTGTGCCGATGTCCCTTAATATTCTGAGTAAGAGGTGAAGTAGGATGATGTGTTAAAGGGCCGTGCGATGTCATGACTGTGGGAAAGTGTTTTTTTTAAATGTATATGTGGAACTCTCGCATGTTTTGTATCATCTCCATTTAAGTACTTTTTAAATTATTTTGTAACTGCAGGACAGAGTCCAAGATAAATGTCCCTTTGGGGACAATAAAGTACATCTTATATTGAAGTAACCTTACTTGGTTTAAGTAGTTGAATATTCAATAGTTACAGAAAAACCTTCACTGCTCTGACTGTGTTTCATCTGATTATCAGTGTGTGTAATTGGCTCATAATGAAGGTTTTACTCCCAAGACCAAAGGTTGATACGTTCATACATTACTTCTCATTTTGTCGACCCCCCCTCCCCCTCAGGGGTCTCTTAAATGAGCAATTGGAGCACTCAGAAGAAGTATTGTGTGCTCTCTAATACAATTTCTTGTTTTCTCCTCACCTATTGTTTGTAAACTGTTTCTTAATCATGTAAAGATTGTTATAATGTGTGCTGCTGTCCTCTTGGCCAGGTCACCCTTTTGAAAGAGATCTTGATCTCAATGGGTTAATTACCTGGTTAAATAAAAAAATTAATTATTAACAAACAAATAAAAAACATTTCCAGGCTCTGTTGTTGTATTAAGCCTACTGTATACCCCCCCCCCTCCTTTTTTAATATTACAAATACGATGGTTATTATAATAATTTACAAATAAGAAAATAACACGTATTCGTCGTTTTTTTGGCACATCAACAAACCTCGGCCTTGGGGCTCCCATTTTCGGTGGCTTTGACCTTCTTTGCTTTGCCGGTTACCTTCTGCAAATAACATTAAAGATGATCACAAACAAATTACAGAAAACCACTTGGACTTTAAAAAACATATGCAATAGTATAATGAACAAAATCATGTGAACCAAAACATCTAAATTGCTTCTTCATGGGTTTATGTCCCATTTGGCCGGGAGCTGTGGGGAACTTTATTTCTCTTCAAAGAGCTCAAGGTCATAAACCACGTTCACATGTGAAACAGCGCACAGCGACGGGGAGTGTTATCAGCGTGTCTCATACCTTTGCAGCGACCTTTTTCTTCTCCGGTTGTATGGGTGCGGATTTCTGCAAAACAAGAGAGAAATTTACATTGAAATAGTGTGGCAAAGTAGATTTACAAACAGGAAATCACAACAAAATAATAGTTTTGTGAATATCTATGAAATCAGTCTCAGAGTTGTTGTTTTTTTATCATCTTCATGAAACAGATGTAAAATATATTTTTCTTATAGAATAAATAATATATGCATACTGCTATTTTACAGAAAATTTAATGTATAGGTTACTTTTAATCCTAAGAGGACACTTTTGTTGGCAAAAAACTGTCTTTGAATGACTACCAAGAGTAAAGAAAACAAAATAACAGCGTTGTGTTTGTAAGAAGCTTACCTGCGACAGCCGGACGGATGTCCTTCGCTATTAAGAAAGTAGAAAGACATATATTCAGTAATAATTAAGGACAGAACTCCTTTGTCAACTTTAAACACATGAAAAGTATGATATTCAGGGCCCTGTTGGGTCATAGTACTTTAATTCTGAAATCTTAGTTACAGAATAAGAGCAAAATAACTACACAACCTCTCAACTTTAAATCAATTACTTTGTACCACAATACTCTATTAGCAAAATAGCATAAAATTGTTTCCCCCCCAACAAACCTCAGTGGTGGAGACTTTCTGAAAAACAAAAAAGAGAGAAAATCTGGTAAAAAACACAATTTATACACCAGTAATAAACATCTAAACTCATACAAAACACCATCACGATAAAACCATGAATAATAATTTGAAAACATCTGATGAGATTAAGTTGTACACACTAAACCGGAAGATTAATTAAAAAAACCGTCATCACTCATGCATATAATTCGAACAACACAAAGAATTTCCCGCCCATATTTGAATTCAAAATTCGGTCTGTCCCGTCACCATGACAGCGCTTTGGCGCCTTGACAGCTTCCTTTGTTTTGTAGCAGCGCGCGCCGACAGACAGCTGTTGGGAAACTGATAAGATTACTAGTTTACTAATCTGTCGCTGCCGCCATATTACAAATGCAGCTAAGCACAAGCCAGTTCTGATTTACATCAAAGTATTACTGCATTAGGACTTGATTTTTATAAAGAACTCGTTTTATTTTAATTATTTAAAAAATGAATTATGTCAATTTTATTTTTATTTTTTTTATAGCTTTTACCACATATTTTACACGGATGCGTTAAAGCAACACGCATTTTTAACTTAAATCGTCGTCAAAAATTATATTAAAAATAGAAAAAAAAAAACCATTATTTACATTTCACATCGCTGCATTTATCATTTACTGATCCGAAATAGTATAAAAATAAAGTCGTCACAGTTGGATAACGCAAGGCTATCGTCGATCACATTAAACAGGGTGACGAAAGTGTAACCTGTTCTGAGTCACCGTCAATAAACTGGCTTAGAAAAAAAAAAAAAAATTCAAACCAGTAAGTAAATAAATACAAAACACCCCCTCCCCCCCAGCTTCTTCCTCAAATTAGAAATGTGTGTTTGAACTCATTTTGATTGCCTAACATCCAATTCGACCGTATTACATAGCAATACTAAGCTATGCATTAAGATTTCACCGATAAATGCACATTTAAAGCGTGTTTAAGTTTGCTGCCGCGTCAAATCTGTCAAGACGCACCCCCCCTCCCCCTCCTTTCAGCCCCAGCCCCGCTGTCAGGGAGGGAAAATACAGGCGCTGCAAGATGTTTTGCACGGCGCAATGTCAAAGGCTGCACAAGTCTGGCTTTTGCAGCAGGCCATGAAATTACAAGGCTACACGTTGTTGTTCGTGTATAGCGGATATAACGGTATCGCAAAGTACTAATAACATCTTCGACGGATGAGAAGATGCATGCACAGGTCTTTAATGTCCGACCGCCATGGCAGCCCTGTTTGTTGGGGACGATGACGTTCCTCTGATGCAGAAATATCAAACGCAGCCTCAAGTTATCAACACGAACAAGAGTGCTCAGAGTTAAAAAAAACAAAACAAAAAAAAAACACGAATGTAATACAAATCTTACCCTTGTTTTTCCCATGTTGTTGACAGGAAGTGAAGTAAAAGCTCACAAAAAAAAATATATAACCGTAAAGGCGGGATTTTTTTTCAGAGAGAGCTAACGGGACGAAAACCAGGCGGCTGCAGAGTAAAATGGCGAATGTATAATGCAAACGAATGTTTTTGTAGTTTATACACTGAAATATAAGAACTGAACCGGTCTGAACCAGTTTTGTGTTTCGGTCACTGTCATTGGAGGCGAGCGTGTCACGTGGTTTCAAGCGCCTCCCATTCCTTAAAGAGGCAGGGTGGTACTTAAGAGACTAATACCGGTGAGGTCCTCAGGGAGGCGCTGGATGGGTGTCTGATTCATAGTCTGCAGGTCTGATGGAGAGAAATAAAGCACCTCTGCAGACACATACTGTCGAATTGCAAGAAAGATTAGTGCTGACCTTAATAACACAGTCTATGGTGCTGACATGTGCATTTTCTTTTATTTCTAGCCAGGCTCGTTTATTGTACGCCTATGTTTTTTTTTGTCCCTGCTGCAGGTTTTGGCCTGATGTATAATTTTAGAACATTTTAATTTTTAAATAGTTTTTTAAATATACACCCCCCCCCCCTAGTCTTACTTTGTTAAACTTAACCTGCTCCTTTTTTTTTTTTTTTTTTTGCTGTTGTATGTTTCACCTCTACGTCGATTTTGTAGAAATATTGGTTGTAATGTTCTAACTATATGTGTCAACAACAACAAAAAGACACTTAAACCCCTTTTCACACATACGGAAATCTCGCCTAGCCTACTACTGAAGGTCTACAAAAGACCTGGGTTTGGTCGAGTCCTTTTCTTTTTATTACACCGTGAGGATCAGCAATACAACTCCTTTCGTGAGGAAATCACGTGTTTTAAGAAATAAAACTTGGAAGGTAATTCACTTTAATTTTACGTTATACCTCTTTTCCACTTAGATACAGTTAGTTAGTTAGTTACTTCGCAAAAATAAATATATATTATATTATATATCTGTCTGGGTCTGTGAGTAACCACTGTGAATCGTGGACCGATCTCAGGATGTGACTTTTGGATCAAACCAACTACAGAGGGAGGGGGGAGACACATTTGTGAGGTATGGTATATGGTCTTAATAGTAGAATACGTCCGACTTGAAATACTATTTATCATAATTACATATTATACAAATTCAGTTTTTAAATAATAAGATTTGATAAAAATCCTGTCAGATTTCCCCCCCCCAGTTTGAATGGGAATGACGCTTCTGAATATAACCCAATATTATTTGGTGTATATGGTTATACATCATTTCCACTTCCTTACAGAAGTAGATAATGGCCTTTTGAGTCCAGTTAGTTTGAGGCTTTGGTAGGTCCCAAAAGTCTAAATTCAAACCATAGATTTAGGCAATCAAAGTCTTTAATGTGATGCTGTGATGGAACAAACCAGCTTGCAGGAAGATTAGCTCCTCTTCGACAACATTTAAATGTTGCTGACTTTGTCAGAGTTAGAATTGAATGATCATTTAACTATAAATTACTTGTATAACCCCCTCACTGCAATGCTAATACTTTAACTTTACTAAAATCCCTCGCGTCATTATAAATACATACATAGGGAAAACAGGATGACGACTAGATTGGACCGTTCTTTTTTTTTTTTTTTTTATGGGTTGAGCTTCTTACATTTTGATTTTCCTTTTTCTTAAGATTTAAGGTTTTCCCAAGTGATCATAAATCAGCCAACAGTATTGAAGCAATATTTTCTTTTCTGAAGTCAGATCATCGACTGGGATGTCATTGTGTGGTATTTATCTGCAAACAAAGTTGCATCGTTAGATACAGATTTGTATTAAAAACCAGCTGAGGCAAGGACTGAAGGGATTAATCCGACAGCTTAAACACTAACATGTCAGTTCAAAGGAATGAATCACACTTTAAGTATCATACCTGACACACAGTACACACTTTATTCTGTTGAAGAACGCTGGTCAAAATCTAGTTACGTCTTAATCATCACACGCACCAAACAAACAACACTTCCATCGGAACTCAACCAAAAATGAAACACTGGACTGATTCGTATACGTCTGGATGGAATCGTCTCTGAAACACTGAATCCCTGGCTTTCACTCAACATTTTAACTTCCAATCAATGGCATGCATTTCATGAACATTTTACACAACTATTGAACTACATTTTGACCAGGCATTTCCATTGATTAGACTTTTTCTTTTTTAAATCTACAATCATAAATATCTCATTTTTTCTACAGCCCCATAGGGGTCAAATTGCCCTCTTATCTTGCTCAAATCAGTAACACATAGAAACCATTCCCAGGGACTGTTCACTCTTCCTTTTCCCCCCGCAGAAGCCCTTTATGGAAGAGCACGGGAGAGGTTTCATCCCCACTTCAACATGGGGTTTGGTTTTCAGGGACATCCTAAGCCACGGCGGCTTCACTGGTTAAGTCGTTAAAGAAAGAGTCTCTCTTGTGCTTCAGTGCTTCTAAGAAGTCGTGAATTCGTTCCTCCCTGCAGGCGGTGTGATGCAGCAGCGCCTCTTGTCTTCTCTGGGCGTCTGCAGGCTTTCCGTTCCCGTGATGCTGCAGGAGCTCTGCTACACAGGCACGGTCCGCCTCCAGCTGCTGTGAGGCCTGATGCTCTCGATGGAGGTCTCTGGCTTTCTGAAAAGCAACGCACATCAACGCAACAATCAGTTGTGTCACATTGGATTGGCTTTTATTAAGCCTTCTGGAAACACCTGATATGAGCCCACCACTCATCATAATGCATCATAATCACTTATAAGGGCCATTATAAAGCCGAATAAATGAACTTATAAGGCTTTATAAATGTGCTGATGATGCATTATGAGTGATGGGTTCATATGCAGTGTTACCAGACTTTTTAGTACCTTTTGTTTTGATTAAAATGATGCAGACAGACTAGGTGGCTGTTTGCTTTAGTTCTGGTTGCCTCTGGTATGCTATGCAAATTTTCTTTGACTTGCAGGTGCAAACTGTTTATGTGCCATCATAGGGCAATAAGCAGAAACCTGCATTGGTGATAGGGAGCAAAATTCACTCACAGACCATCTGCACTGTATTTATAACTGAACTGTTGGGATTTTCTTCTTCTTTTTTTCCCTTTTTCTTTATTTCTACCTGCTATTTCTAAAAGCCTCCCGTGGACAGGTGTTGCAAATTAGCATTTTGCTGTAAACAGTAAGAGCAGTGCATCTGGGACGTGTGCATGTTTAAATGTTACAGCACCAATGTTACTGTATGTCCATGTCAAATAAACACATATAGAAATCATCTGCACTGACTGATATCAACCAATTAGGATATTTGGTTCATAAAGTCACAGTCTAAAACATGAGAGGAGTGGGAATGAATCAATACCTTTGAGCCTTTGTAAAGCTGTTTTTACAACAAGGCCACACTCACATCTAATCCTATAGTCTTTATAATGTTGAGAGCGAACAAGCCGCGTCTCAGTGTGAGCCTCACCTGAATGGATTTGTGATTTAACTGAAATTGGAGGATCGCTTCACACAGGTTCCAGAAAGAGTACTCGGGCCAAAGAACGGACTGGAACACCAGACAGGAGTGGGAAGTCTGCGGGATGAAAGATCAATATATAAGTCTCAGAGGAGAAGCTGTAAAGTTGTCTGTAGTTAATTGTTAATATTAAATCAGAATATTTTTTAAAACATCAGAAGCAGCATCTCTTAGTTGGTAGATAATATTTGTAAGACTTGATGATACAGGCTTTAAAGACATTATGACAAAACTGGAAGTGAAAATAAAGTCTTAAGAGTCTCTCAAAAATGGCCCATGGGTTTATTAAATAACCCTTTCTAAAGAACACGTGCAGGGTGTGTTACTAAATGCAATACTTCTTATAATGTATTGTTGCAGCATTACATTAAAAGGACTGACCAAACTAACTGTGACTCTGCTCTCACTTTTAAAATCTGAAGAAAGCCATTAAGTCTAATCTGAAAACAAAAAGAGAATGAGGTTGCGTTTGTGTCCAAAGCTAAGCTGACATTATACCGCTAACCTCAAAACAAGTTGGGACGGATATCCCAAGGTAAATAATACAATTTAACTAAAATAACAAAAAACATGTCCCTTAGCGTTTTTTTTCCCAGTCAGAAAAGTGCTGGCTGTGCGCTAGGGAACGCTCGCGTGAAGCGTTTTTGCACTGAGAAGTAAAGCGCTGAACGTCCACCCTGTCTCTATGGCGACAGTCTGTTGACAACGGCTGCTGTATAAAAGGACACTGCTCCATTACTTTAAACTGTAGGCTATGTTTCTTATTTGAGATGGTTTTTACCCAAGCAGACACGGAGCAAGACACGATCCGTAGGCGGCAAAAATACAGAGAATATTATACATTCTGTAAAGAGCGCCTGTGTTGTCAACAGCACCTTTCTGACAAGTTGAAAGATTTTCAGCTTGAGCGCTCAGAGCGTCTGCATGAAGAAGTCACATTGCTTTTTTTTTTCTTTTTTTTTTTACTGGGTGTCAGGCTGCTGCTGTAAACGCTCTCTCCTGATTGGGAACAATCAAAAAAAAAGACACTGGCGCTCAGAAAAAACATGAGGTAGGCACGCGGCCTAACTGGCAGGGTTCTATTTACACACAACTAAACTTTTTATTTCATTACCTGAGATGTAACTTTAGAGGTTTAAAAGTTCAGGTGAGATCTTAAAGAGTGACACATTAAAAGACAACAACTGTGTGTTTTTTTTTTTCGCGCACTCATCCTCATCCTCACCTGCCAGAGAAGGAAGTCGCTGAGGCGCACCTCTCCAGACGTGCGGATGAGCAGGTCGGGGTTGGGAGAATTGTTGCTGTACAAACACTCACTTAGCAAAGCCTCCGAGACGTCACTGAGCAGAACAGAAAGACACAAAACAGCCGGGTAAAGCAATCGTCTGCAGAGTCTATATGTCTGTGTTTCTGCGTCAGATTATTGATACTGTGAGGACATGAAGAAGGTGAAGTCACCTTGCTTTGATCAGGCCCTCCTCCACTCCCCAAGCCATTTCTCTGACTGCATTAGTGATTTCATATCTGGACGTGTAGGCGAAACACACATTTAGGAAGCATCTGAAAAACAAGCGTTTGTACACGTGGTTATTACGCATAACATCTCTCTGCCCATGTATAGGAAAAAAAAGAAAGAAAAAAAAGGTTGAATCACTATCGATAAGATCATAGAAGCTGAGATTCAAGTGAACAGATACACATACTTATTGTGCGACTGGGTTGTGACCACAGCTTTTGCAATAATCCGCTGAAGGTCAACAGGCAGCATATTCAAGTCGCCCAGCACCCGGATACACACACCATGCTTCTCCAGGTTATCTCTAAAGGCGGAAATAGACAAAAAAGAAGTGAATGAATGAATACGAGGGTCAAGAAAAAACACGAAGAACGAGAAGAAGACTACTGCGATTTATGTGAAGCTGCTGAAACGTGTCCGTCTGCATTTCAAACCCAGAAATACACAAAGGGGCCTCAACACAAGAATTCCCCCTGATCAGTCAGTCAGTACTGTTTCCCTTTAGCCTCGCGAAGGCGGGTGTAAATGATGTTCAGCAACTCCTACCACTTAACAAAAACTATTCCCTTTCTGGCAGCAGCCCTCTGATGTACTAACGAGGGCTGCAAAATGTCTAGATACATAAAACGTGATTAAATTCTGTTTGTACCAAGAAGAATCATGAGATTTTCTAAATCCTTGAGGTCATTATGATTTTGTTTTTGAATGTGTCACCGACTAAAACCACAGAAATGTGGGGAGGCACATCAAAAGTGGGAGGCACATAAACAGGCTGACATATTTAACAAAACAATATCTTTAAAACTGCCAGCGAGAAGAAAAACATTGGAAAGTTTGAACTAAGCTACTGAAACCACAATTTCTTTGAGAAAGACTTGAAGGACTCTCTCTCTCCCCTCTCCTCTATTTCTCCTCTCTCTGCTCTCTCTCCCCTCTCCTCTATTTCTCCTCTCTCTCTCCTCTCTCTCCCCTCTCATCTATTTCTCCTCTCTCTCTCCCCTCTCATCTATTTCTCCTCTCTCTGCTCTCTCTCCCCTCTCCTCTATTTCTCCTCTCTCTCCCCTCTCCTCTATTTCTCCTCTCTCTCCCCTCTCCTCCATTTCTCCTCTCTCTCTCCCCTCTCCTCTATTTCTCCTCTCTCTGCTCTCTCTCCCCTCTCCTCTATTTCTCCTCTCTCTTTCCTCTCTCTCCCCTCTCTCTCCCCTCTCCTCTATTTCTCCTCTCTCTTTCCTCTCTCTCCCCTCTCTCTCCCCTCTCTCTCTCCTCTCATCTATTTCTCCTCTCTCTGCTCTCTCTCCCCTCTCCTCTATTTCTCCTCTCTCTCTCCTCTCATCTATTTCTCCTCTCTCTCTCCCCTCTCATCTATTTCTCCTCTCTCTGCTCTCTCTCCCCTCTCCTCTATTTCTCCTCTCTCTCCCCTCTCTCTCCCCTCTCCTCTATTTCTCCTCTCTCTCCCCTCTCCTCCATTTCTCCTCTCTCTCTCCCCTCTCCTCTATTTCTCCTCTCTCTGCTCTCTCTCCCCTCTCCTCCATTTATCCTCTCTCTCTCCCCTCTCCTCTATTTCTCCTCTCTCTGCTCTCTCTCCCCTCTCCTCTATTTCTCCTCTCTCTTTCCTCTCTCTCCCCTCTCTCTCCCCTCTCTCTCTCCTCTCATCTATTTCTCCTCTCTCTCTCTCTCTCTCTCTACACTGCATTTGGTTCACCTTCTTTGTGTCTTTAATTTTTATTTGACTTGTCTCGAAAGCTCAGCAAACCAAAGCTCTTTTAACTCTTTCCAATCTGTTGCTTAAAAACTCACCTTTCCTCCAGTAGTTTCTCAAACTTCTGCTTGGCCAGCTCCATCAGCCCGTCCACCTCGTCTTTAGTGCGCTTGAAGTTCTCGATGCTGAAGGCGTACACCGTGACCTCTTGGATGTTCAGGTGCTTACACCAACGCAATGTCTGAAGTGGAAAGGGAGCAGGAAGGGAACAGTTACTCATACATACGTGACAAAAGCGTTTCAAGGCAGCACAACAGATTTGAATTTGACCTCACCTCTGCCAGCTTGTTGAAGCCCTGCATGTGCCCTTCCTGACGCCCCATTTGTTTCTTGCGGGCGAAGCGGCGGTTTCCATCCATGATGAAGGCCACGTGTTTAGGCATGGGTCCAGCCTGGGAGACACAACGAGACCGGGGGAAGTAAGGAGAGATTCACGTTCCACCGACAGAAGAATCAATCAAATTTGATAATAACACAGCCGAACAGAGCTGATACTGTTACTCGGCAACAACTGTGATCATTTTCAATTTTCAAGCAAGCGTGTCTCCGGTTTGAGCCTCTTCATTGTGAAGAGCTTCACATCCTCAATGAAAGAACACTATTCATACTTTTTTTTTTTTTTTTTTTTGATTGACCTTAAATTCTTTTGGGATCAATTTCTAGACCCAACCCACACTTTAAGGCTTCAAACTACACCTCACAGCCTTCATCAGCGTATCACATACAAGGAACCTATTGTAAAATAAAAAAAACTGAGTGGGGTCTTTTACCTGCTCTCTTTGTACCACACAAGAGGAGACATTATCGAGCAACTTCTGGCTTTCTCAGAATAAGAAAACGAGGATTTTTTGTTTTTTGAATCAAATGCATGAGACACACAAACACAAGACAGACAAACTCACCTTCAAGATATTCGCTGAAATCTTCTCCAGGAGGTTTAACTCGCCCTCTCTGATCCACGACATGTTCAGGCTATAAAAGGTCTAAAAAAAAAAAAAAAAAGTAATTCAAACTGATTTTAAAGGTTTGTACCTGCTGACCGAAAAATGCACCTAGTAACCGAGTGAAAATACATTAAGATAGAGGTTTTTTTTTTACGGAAGAAAAATATATATTCGACTTGTCATTTATGAAATTTGCAAAATCTTGAAGCAGAAAGTGATTCAACGCAAACTGCTGCGAGGCTTTAAAAAAAAACACTAAACTATTCACACAAGGTCCAGAAAACACGAACTGCTCATGTGTTTGTCTCCATTCATTCACACTATCAAACCTCACGCTGTACTGGATAAAAATTACTGTACATTTATCACATCTCACAGACCTTCCAACTCACAGCTTTTACGATGACGATCACTTCCGCATTGGAGTAAAGTGACGTCGCCACTCGGTGACAACTTCCTGTCACGGGTTGGCAGATTTAAAAGGCATGTGGATGGACCGAACGCGTTGTATTTGCCGTCTATCCATCCATGACTTTTAATGGAGAGGTTTGATAGTCTCGAGTTATTTGAAATAACCCGAGAACTTGAGACTTGATGGAACATTTAGAGTCTAACCAATTGCTTCATCCACAGCAGTTTGGGTTTAGACAAAAATATTCCACTGAAACAGCAAACTGCTATTTGCTTGAAAATATTAAAGCTCCACTGGATAAAGGAAATGTTGTCGGGCAGTGTTCTTGGACCTGAAAAAGGCCTTTGACACTGTCAATCACACTATTTTACTGAATAAATTAAAGCAATTCCAAATGTCATCAGAAGCTCTGCAGTGGTTTAAATCTTACCTGGGGGGGAGACAGCAATGTGTTAGGGTCAATGGGGTGAAGTCTCATCTGCATGCCAACAGTATGGGAGTACCACAAGGGTCTGTACTTGGTCCACTGTTGTTCTCAATGTACATCAATGACCTACCAAACTGCTGTCCAGGCACCAACTGCCAGATGTATGCAGATGATACCGTTATCCATGTGTCCACTAAAACAGCTAGCTTAGCAGTTGACCACCTAACAGAGGCATTAAATAATGTTTCCAAATGGCTCAAGTTGTCTCATTTAACTATTAATGTTAAGAAAACTGTTGCCATGTGCTTCTCCATACGTAATAGATCTGGAAACAAAGTATTTGAGGTACAGATTAAGAATGAAGCAACTGAAGTAGTAAAAGAAGTTAAGCATCTAGGCATCATCATGGATGAGAATTTAAAATTTGACAGTCAGGTTAAGTACATTGTGAAGAAGGTCAAACCAAATCTAAATTGTTTTTGTTTTATTAGAAGGGACATTTCATGTCAAACTGCCAAATTATACATGCATGCAGTGATTTTTTCACATCTGTCATATTGCATCACATCATGGTCCCAAACTTCTTCAACTACATTAAAACCTATTGTTTCTTTATATAAGCAGGCAATAAAAGTCATGGACCAGAAACCTATGAGATGGCATCACTGCAGCATTTTTTAAAAACACAACCTTTTCACCTTTGACAATTTTATGAATTTTAGTAATCTTAAACTGTTTTTTAAATGTGTAAATAATCATGTGTCTCCACTGTTATCTGAATTAGCCATTAGGCGTCAGAGGTCTCGTAGGGCAGTCACACGAGCCTCCATCAGCAGTGATTGTCTTGTCCCAATGTACAAGACATCCTTTGGCCAGTCTGCTTTCTCTGCAAAGGGGGCAAAACTTTGGAACTCTCTGCCCACTGGCATAAAATTAGAGAGCAACAGTAATGCTTTTAACAGAGGACTCAAACAATGGCTAAAATCAAAACAACAGTGCTCACATGAATAGCTTCTGACTGGGTTATTGTTTGCTCATGCTGCCTTTGCTCTACGGTTCTATTTATCTATTCTCCCATTATTGTTTTCTGTGTTTATCGCTTTTCTCCCTATCTTACTTGTTTCCTTTTCAAAAGCCTCCTGTGGACAGGTGTTGAGAACTAGCATGCTTGCTAAAACACTTAAACAATGCATCTGGCTCGTCCATTGTATCTGTGATGTTCATGCCAAATAAAGTCTATTATTATTATTATAATATTTGCTGTATTAAAGAAAAATAATGACAAGATTATTAAAGAGTTTTAAGATCAGAATTACAGACTGTAAAAAACATAGATATGTAGTATATAAAAACTATGTGCACATGGACTTTTAGTGAAATTTTCAGTCCTTCAGTGGTTCCCAAAGTGGGGATCGCGCCCCCCTGTGATGTCGTGAGCCACCAAAAGGGGGCAGATGCCTTCCAAAAAAAAAAGAAAATGAAAAAAAGACGTTTATAATCATTTTAAATTGTACATTTCACCCATTATTATAAGAATACATAGAAAGTAGTTCAAAATTTAAACCAGTAATTTAAATAAAATTGAAGTTGATGTGTAAAAAATACTCAAATGTAACTTGACAGCAACATTGTCAGTGTCTGCTGCTCTTCACACATAGATGAAGACACCTGTGTGTCTAAGTTTTGTTTTTGTTTAGTGCTTAAGTTTATAGCCTACATGGAAATTACTGGCTGTGCTCTATATGCCTTAACCACCTCTAGGGACAGTGGGGGTCCCCAGTCTCTGGCACCTTTATTTAGGGGGTAGCAAGCTGAAAAGTTTGGGAACCCCTACTTTAGGTTATAAAGAGTGAAAGTAAGCCCCTGATTGGTTTATTCTATTGTGTGTAAGTTATTGTATTATTACAGAAGCTGTGAGCAAGTAGCGTTTCACAGTTGGCTGAATTTTAAGAAACACTATATATGGTGACCAAAATGATGTTTTATCAAATTAGTAACTAAAATAGTTTATAGAATACATTTGCTTAAAGAGTAAAATAGTTTGTAAAATGTAGTTTATTGTATTAGGTTATGGGGTGCTCCTTTGAGGGATAATCCCTTATGAGAATCCCCTATTATCTCCTATAGAATATAGTATAATGTGATTAACATAACAACAAAAAGAGAAGCTTGGTTTTTGTGGAGGGCCCAACTGGAGCATATACACGGCAACAAGTAAACTTGAGAGAACAGATGATGTAGGCTGCGGTGTAGAATGAGTTATGGAGACGATGAAGGATTGCCTTGAAGGGAACCAATACGGTCATCAAGATTGTTTATGCACAAGTAAGCACATAATAAACACAAAAAAGTAAATGATGTACAACTGTGCTGTTGTGATTAAAAATCAAAAATGAAGAAAAAAAAGACAACAAAATGGCTACTCAAACATAACGTTTCTAAAACAGAACTTAAACAGCTTTAGATGACTTTATAAATATGAACAATAACACGATAAAGGGAATAGTTATGCTACACAGTTATAGGCTGATTTAATAAACTTCAAACTTAATCTTAAAACTGAGAGGAAACAAGATTTTGTCATTTATAGCCTGCAATCAATTCTCATATTAGCTAGAAAAATAATCTTAATTTAACAATATGTATCATTATCATAAAGTGGGGTTTATAATAAGGCAAGTTTATTTATATAGCATATAGCAACAAGGCGAGTCAAAGTGCTATACACACGACATCAAAAGCATCATGACAAAGAGAAAAGGAAACATTTAAAAATCATTAAACAAACAATTAATCACAGAAAAGCTTAAATAAGATTTTTTTTTTAAATAGTCAAAGGAAATACAGGAATATGACACTAAGAGAAAAAAATACATTCAATTATAAAATAGATAACCTCAGATTTTGAATGGTGATGTTTTCTGCTCTTCGTACCTTTCAATGGTATATTGCTTTGAAGTCCTTTACTTCAGAGACTTATGTTCCAGATGGAAACAAAGCCTCCTGATGGTCTTGCCTTCAATTGATTTATGCTCACAGTTTGCTCCGTCTGTGTCAGGCACAGCCCTAAGGTGCCCTAAGAAACCCCACCCAGAGGTGCTGTGGTGGTGAAATCCAACCACAGTCGTTACCTGTTAAAGGTGCACTATAGATTTGGTAGTGAGATTTGGAAGTTGGAGAAGTAAAACAATTCCATGCTATATTTTCTGAACTGAATACACAAACTTTATCAAATGAAAAAATGGGTCCCTGGATCACTGTTTGGAGCTAAAAAGCGAACAAGGGAATTACGGTTTGACTGTTGCGGGCCCACCAACACCATAACTTCTCATGTAGCATTTTATCTTCAAACAGTGTTACAGGGACCACATTTCCCTCTGAGGACAGTTTGTGTACTGAGTTATGAACATATACCACAGAATCTGTACATTTCTGCAACTTTCACATATACCAAAACTCATGTGCGGTACTAGGCAGGGGCCAACGGGGGCCAGTGCCCCTGTAACACTGAGCTTGGTCCCCCCCCTGTGGCCACCCCTCCAAAAGGAAGAGCCCACCCTAATAACACATACTCAGTATTTGACTCAACAACCGGACTCACAATCTGTGAATTGTGATGGGTCTGTCAATAATATTAAATGATTACAAGTAATAAGCTCTGTGCGATCACAAGAATCCGGTGCTCTGAAGTCTCTGACCACAGAGTCTTACTGTCCAGACGGACACAAATTCCCCATCTGGTCTTGCCTTATCGAAATGGAATCTGTTTAATAATCCACCCCAGAACATCTTCCCGAGGATTTGTAGGCTCACAGTTTCTGTGTTGAGTCACAGCTCACAGGCTGACTCAGACTTCCAGATACTCCTCGCAGGGGCACCTTGCACAGCCCGACTCTCAGAAAGTGCTAATTAAAATGCCTTGAATGTGTGATAATAATTCATTAAATATGAGATTGAGAGTTGAAATAAAATAAGCAAAAACAGGGCTGAAATATACAAAGACAGGTTTAAAATATATATATATATAAAAAAGTAAAAGTTAGAGTGAAAATATCATGTATTTTCGTAGAACTTGTTTAATTATGAATTCATCCATGAATTAGCTCTGGGATCCAACACTGAGTTACATTGACTTTGGCCTAACATGACACTTGGCATTATTTGCATATCTGCAGTGTAGTTCCATCGTCTGCCTCTGGGGTGTGACAGCAAGTTCATCAACAGTTCTCTCTCACTTTTTTTAATGAAAGAGAAGAAGTTTCAGATTTTTGGGGGGGGGGGGGGGGGGTGAGGGGCAGGCCTTTTTTCTTTTTTTTTTGTTCTGCTGGAGAATCCTGCTTGAACGGAGAGCAGGAGCGCATCAGACTGAGCAGCAAAAATCACAGCGCGGCGGAAGAAATAAGGGCGCCGAGAGGGACCAACACTGCCCCGCGAAGGAAATACCCTTTTAGAAACCAGACGGCGTCTCCCCGCTCCAGCTCTGCCGTCTCTAGCTCCAGGGGTCAGAAGGCAGACAAGCGACGGACTGCTATCCCCGTTTAGCCTTAACTCCTCTGCGGGTCTGGGGGGGTGGGGGGGGGGGTGGTTCTTGGGCAGGGGCAGGGGGCGGGGGTACACCGAGAGAGGAGAAGACTACACGCCGAGAGGAGGGGGGCTGGAAGTCTGAGACGCTTCCAGCCTGAAGGGGCCGGCGGTTCGGCCACAGCACCCTGGACTAGTTAGCCTGTACCCGCGCGGCTAAGTGAATGGGATGGAGCCGGGACCGTCTGGCGCTGGTGAGTGTGTTTATGTATTCAAGTGGTGAACATGCTATCATAGCAGAGTTATGGCTGCAAGATACAAGACTGCAGCTTAAAAAAAAAAACAAAAAAACGGAGCCTGGCCTTAGCGTCAGGAGGAGGCTTGGTGACAACCGCGTCTGTTGCATGAAATGGAGGGGAGGTGGGGGGGGGGCTCTCCTGCAGGCTTCAAACGCAAAACTGTGCAGAAAACCGTTATTAGTTATCCAGCTTTACAGCCACAGACAAGCCCGTTAGAGCGCTGATAATATCCTCAGCCATGCGCGGGGCAGGGAGGTCGTGGGAAGTCTCGGTGAGGAGGGACGAGGTGAAGCCCGCCTTCAAACAGCAGCAGCAGCAGCTGGCTGCACCCCGCACAGCACAGCACAGCAAGCCTCCCCTTACACTGACAGCTTATGGATGTCTAGAGAGGCTTTATAACACCTTCGCCTTACATGCACTGATAACAGGGATGGGCCTTACATAAGAGAGACGGATGCATTATTTATTTATGTGAAATCAAAAGTAGTCTGCAATTGTTTTTTTGTTTTTTTTGGGGGGGTGGGTGTGTAAATGGACAGTTAGAGGTGAGATACATTGAAACAAGACTTTAAAGCATGCGCAGTGTATTGCATGTACATGTGCTCTGCAAGCTTACTGCTTATCAGTGCCGGTGATGATGATCTGTGTTTGGCTCTGATTGTCTCTCTGGGTGACACTGAGGTGTGGAGAACGCCAATTAAAACACAAACTATCTAGTGCTTGACTTTATGCCCAGGTCTTAAATCCACCTTTTGGGAAGAAAAAAAAACAAAAAAACTTTTGAACCCTGGCATTTATAATCCAGCCTTAAATCCTTCTAGGAGGGATTATAAAGTAATAACTGTCTTTTCGAAGGAGGTGGTGTCTCTATGTATCTCGGAATCCTCTTTGGATATCTTCAGGTTCTCTCCATTTGCATAACGAGTCCCCAAAATTGAATTGTTTTTGTCAATCTCAACCCTGGACCTTGAATTCAGTCCTCTAGGCATGTTTTCATTTTTCAGGATGGGGGGTGTGTGTGTGTGGGGGGGCTCGTCTCAAAGTCTGCTTTTGTGTTTGAAGTGTGATTGTTCAATGTGCTGTTTTCCACAAGTGAGCTGATTGCCATGTTTAGCTCATGGTCAACAGCCAATTATTCAGAGAGCCAACTAGTTTGGCCAAAACAAATGGTGTATAATTAGTTGTTCCTCCTCATTCATGTTGTTTGGTCTGTTGTGATCTCTTGATGAGGGGAAGGGGTCGCCTATTAGACATCCACTACGGCTCCTCCTTGTTTTAAAGGTTCATTTCCTTCTCATGCATGTTTCCTAACACAGACTGTCCTTGCTTTAAAGCAATAGCCAAGGCGATTAATAAGCCAAAAAGTGGGCAAAAAATATACATGTCCCCTTGGATATGACTTAAAAGCAGCCATTCCCACGTGACTCAGGCTTATGCTCGTTACATCATTAAAAAGACTGTAAATGTCTTCATGTTGTGATGCAGCACCAAAGCTCTGCTTTAAGTCTCACCGCCCGGGAAAGACTGCTATTGTCTTGGGATATGTGAGAACGCTGGCTTCGCTTCTCACCATCTGCCTTTACTGGCACGAGGGCGAGGTGTGTGTGTGTGTGTGTGTGTCATTGTGTGAGTGTGCAACGATCACTCTAGCGCACTCCAGACACATATTTCACACACACACACACACACACACACACACACACACACACACACACACACACACACACACACACACACACACACACACACACACACACACACATACATGCTTTCTAACACATAAACTAAGCGTGGTCGACACGTGTCTGGTGTCTGTGTTTATGCTGTTGGTCAGAAGTGTTTGAGGGCTGTGTGATTCTAAACACACACAATAACAGGAGCATCTTTCTCAGTTTTTTTGTCTTTTTTTTTTGTTTTTTTTTTGGACTCTTCCTGTGATTTTGGCATGTCGTGTATGCTCGGTGAACATGTGTGGTATGTTTTACTCAAGGATTTCCACAGCAGCTATTTAAAGCAGGGCTTCCCCACTTTGGCCCGATGTGGGAACGTGCTCAGTGCAGGACCAAAAAGGCCAAGGTCTCTTCAGCATGACCACAGCGGCACCCTGCCTCCTCCCATCTCCTCGAGCAGCCCTGCACACACACACACACACATGCACAGTGGTCCCCTGATATCCATGACAATGCTGTGTTGCTGTGGTGTTTCCATGGTGAGGCTGGGAATGTAGAGGGGGCCCCCTGTATTTGTGTGTATGAGTGAGCTGTAGCAAGAGCGCTCCCTTCGTCCTACACCCTTGTGTGTGTGTGTGTGTGTGTGTGTGTGTGTGTGTGTGTGTGTGTGTGTGTGTGTGTGTGTGTGTGTGTGTGTGTGTGTGTGTGTGTGTGTGTGTGTGTGTGTGTGTGTGTGTGTGTGTGTGTGTGTGTGTGTGAGACGGAGGAGCAGGGCAGCTGGGGTCTTTGTTGTGGTGGAGGAGGGCTGGTCTCTGGGGACCCAGAGGTTAAGGCACTGGGCCCCTCTCAGGCAGGAGTCACAGCTAGCCTCACACAGAGCACCCAGTCTAGGACCGCCCCCTTATTACACCTCCTGACCGGCTCAGACTTGTTTTGAAGACATGATGCTAGTATGGAAATGGAAAGCCATTTATCAGGGAGTTTTAAGCTGTTCTCTTTGGGTTACTGATGTAGCGTTACGATTGACCTATGAAGTCTGTGTTGGACAAAGTGGTTTTATTTCAAAAGTGCAAAATAAAATTAGTAGGAATATCTATTATGTACTCTTCAGATTATTATTTCAACTAAAATTTGACTCAATTGGTTCGTAAAATTTTAAATAATAGGGGGAAATGTTAGAGATGCAGAAATTGAGAAAAAATGTTTTTCCCAAACGATCTATGTGCATTGGACGTATTCAAACTGTTGCATGTTGTCCCTCCTCTGAAAAGTCACTGGAACATGTTCTATTAACTGCCAATCTTTACTAGAGATGGTGTAAGAGTCCCTCGCTAACAACTTCTATTTTCACATTTGACCATGAAAACAAATGGATGACCTCTTCTGCCCAATTAAAAAAAACATTTTCTCCGAATCAGCAGTGGGTATTTTCACTTGGCGGCATTAAAGTGATGCAACACAACAGATTGACATCAGCTACTGATATCGGTGCATGCAACATCATTTGCGATGGGCCGATACCGATGTTCAACTGATGCATCGGTGACACCCCCCCCCCCCAAAGATAACATCATAACATAATCCAAGAGCCCTCTGTAACATATTCCGAGTTATTGTTTTATCAGAGCTCAACTTAACACCTCAAAGACGCTGATAAAATCAAATTTTGGATGCTGGAATGAATGAATTACTTAGATCCTCATGTGGGTCGAATTTATGGATGTGATCTAAAACCCAACAAAACTGAGATTTATAAACTTCTCAAACTATACTTTTCGACATAACCAAATATTATTTCTAATGTTGACATTTTGTTCTCCCCCCCCCCCACATCATCCAACCCCCACCTACATCCATCTTCCTATGATCTAATCTGCTGCGACCTCCTCCTCTTCTTTTTGCTTCGTCAATCTCCTCCTCCATCACCCTTTATCTCACCTCTCTTATATAACATACCTTTCATCCTTTCCCCTGCCCCAAACGCACAATTTCACTGCTTAACTTTTCCATTTTCATTGTCACTCTGTTTCCCCACTTTCCCCCCTCGCTGTTCCTGTCTTCCTGTCCCCTGCCTCTTGCTCTGGCATCCACCTATCATGTCTTTCTTGCCTCTGCCTACGCTTCCTCCTCTGCTCATGCCACACTTCTTACCCTCCTGGCCCTGTGCTCTGCCGCTTACCACTTCCTTTTCCTCCTCTGCATTTGACCATTCATTCATTCCTTATCTCTTGTGTGCTTGCCTTGCTTATTCACTTCCTGTGCTTGTACTTGTACTTGTTCTTTTCCTATTCTTGCTTTTATATTGTGCATGTACATTTCTCTTACCTCCTTCCTCCTGTCACCTATCCTCGTCCATGTCTCCCTCACCCCTGTCTCTCTCTCTCCAGTGCCCATGGGGGCCTTCCCCCCACCCCTGCAGCAGGTGTTCCATGCCCCCCGCCGGCCGGGCATGGGCACCGTGGGCAAGCCCATCAAGCTGCTGGCCAACTACTTCGAGGTGGAGATCCCAAAGATGGACGTCTATCACTATGAGGTGGACATCAAGCCCGACAAGTGCCCACGGAGAGTTAACAGGTAATGGGACGGGACGGCCACCGTCACAGTTTTTACTTGTATTTCCTGTCCGGTATTTCCCATATTAATATGCGAAATCACTACTTGTGGGATAAAAGGGTTGTCACAATACAATAATTTAAACTTAAGGTATTGTTGGGTTATTACTACTATTGTAACTGTTTGGTAACCCAGCAACAAAAGAAAGCAATTAGAAGTCCTAGATAGTGATGCACCTATATAACTTTTTAAAGTCTTGATATGATACCTGGGCTTTGGGTATCTGCCGATATGGAGTACAGGTTTGCCATCATTGTTCATTTGATTTGAATGTGTAGGACAGCATCAGGCTATCCAAACTTTGTTAAACAAATCAAAAACCTGCGCCCAACCGGTCTACTGAAAACATGACAACAAGCTAATGTCAGAGGTCTGGGTATTCGCAGTCACTTTTACATCCATTAACTCTGCTGATGAATGTTTTCAACAGTTCCTTTAGAGGCCATGCAGGCAGAGCGCTGTCAGAAAAACACAACGTGATGGCAGCGTTGTATCGCTTTCGAACGTCTCCGCAATGCTGAGCCGACAGAGGGAACTGCTTTGTTTTGTTTCAGCTGTCTTCTTTGTTTGGTTGTACTTGTCCTTCTACCGCCGCCCGGCCCCTCCAAACATTCAACAGATTTTGCAATTAGCCGTAGAAGTTGTTGCCGTAACAAGTGCGTAACACGTCCAAACTGCTTAACTGTTGTTGTTAGCGCCCTCCATATTGGCTCCGCCTAGCAAAATGCTCAGGGCTAACTGGCACAATGATGACTCATGACGTAGTAGTACTCGTACATACTTGACATGAAAAGGCGACTCAGAAAAGGTCAAAATGCTCCAGCAACACTGGTAGTATGAAGGTCAAGTCAATACCAAAATAATACATTTGGGCTTGTGGCCTTTATCCGGGTCGTGACCCTCATTAGCTATTAAAGTTGATCTTCAAACTACAAGTGTTGCTGGAGCTGTTTGACCTCTTCAAGCCTTTCACTCTTCATGCACCTTGGCAGTTTGTGAAGTCGTGCCAGAAATCCCACTTTCCTTTTGTTACACTCAGAATAGCACAGAACTGAATTGTATAGATCAGCCCGATGGAATGGCCCATTATCAGGATGCCCAATCCAGCTGTTTGAGTCAGTATCGGACGGATCAGATCAGTGCCTCCCTAGTCCTAGGCAGCCAATATTGGCCAATTTCTTGTTTTCAACTCACAAAATATCCAAGCAAACTCCTGTACACTGTCTGAATTGCACAGATGTATTGGCAATGTCTCTTTGCCTAAACATTGCCAATGTGTTTGTGTAACTTCAACAGTGTCTTCAGTTGTCCCCAAAAATAGAGAAAAGTCCTATTTTTAAAATATGAAATCTTGATTATCACTCATAATCCAGTTGAACTGACTTGTGCGTTTAACAATCTACACGTTCAGTGCTGCTTGGATTTAAATGTAATTTTTTTTCTAACACCTAGAAAACTTTTAAGGATGACTTTTAAGTTTTGTGTCGGTTAAGTAATGAAAAGTCGGTTGCAGCTAGAGCAGAGCTGTTCCCTCCTGAATGAGACCCTCCAAGGTGGGCTCTCTTTGCTTTTAAAGGTGTTATCTTTGCACCATGCAGCTCCGTCAAGTAGACCTGATATGTCAGCCGATTGATTTCATTTTCCACATTTAAAAAAAAACGACAGAACTCTGCTTTGTATTAAAGGTTGCCCTTGTAGAAATCACACACAGAGTGACTTTTCTCAGAATCTGAAGAGCAAAAAGGCAACACTGTCTTAGCTCCAGAATGTTTGCAGAATCACATCATAGGAACCAGCAGGAAACCTTTTCTTCCTGCAGTATCTGTCCTGCAGTAGTGAGCGGTCTGGGCAGATGGTGGAGTCAGAAGTGACTCTAACTCAGCTGACCCTTTCACCTTGGCAGGTGTTTATGCAGCAGAGTGAATGAGGTTGTTAGTGTGGAGATCTAAATGGAGTTAGTGATCTGAGGGATGATGCTGAGGGTAATATCAGATGGAAAAATGAACAATCCACCTTGTGGTACTTCTAGAAGCAGAAATGACATCATGTGTTAAAAGTTTTTAGCAACAAAAAAAAGAAGTCTTCTTAACTTTTTTTTGGTAAATACTAAGGATAGATGAATAACTGTTTTCAATTTTATCAGGATATAAACATAAATTTCAAAGTTGTGTTCTGGGGGAAAATGTGCTGTCCGTGTGCCTGGCTCACTTCTGTCACAGCTCTCCAGAGAGAGAGAGAGAGAGAGAGGGGCGAGAGAGAGAGAGAGAAAGGAGAGAGAGAGGGGCGAGAGAGAGATGGGAGAGAGAGAGAGAGGAGAGAGAGAGGGGCGAGAGAGAGATGGGGAGAGAGAGAGAGAGAGAGGAGAGAGAGAAAGGAGAGAGAGAGGGGCGAGAGAGAGATGGGGGAGAGAGAGAGAGAGAGAGAGGGGAGAGAGGAGAGAGAGAGGGGCGAGAGAGAGATGGGAGAGAGAGAAAGGAGAGAGAGAGGGGCGAGAGAGAGATGGGAGAGAGAGAGAGAGAGATCATTTCAAAAATCCACGCAATACATATGTTTGGACAAGGTTGGACAAAGACAATTTATCCCCCGGCAAAATGTCATGTGTTGTTCTTCTCCCTTTCAATTCCACACTGGAATTGTGGTGTCACGCTCGTGGCTTTGAGGTAGACCGTGTACGACAAACAAGATATGATTGGGTATCGTGTTTTACAGTTTTTAGTTTGTTTGGAGTCATGTGTCCGGTGTAGGGGAAAGGTTAAGAGACAGGAAGGTAATTATTATGAAGGCTAAGTGCCTTTCAACGATGAAAAGCTTTGTAGATATTCAGTTTTTTGTATTTCCGGACAAGAAACATCCAGATGTTAGTAGCCAATCACAGTGAGACGTTATTTTTGACAAATGAGGTAAGCCTTGTGCAGCTTTAATGAATTAACTGTGATTTGAATCTGAATGTTTT
Organism: Labrus bergylta; assembly: GCF_963930695.1. Lineage (NCBI taxonomy): Eukaryota > Metazoa > Chordata > Actinopteri > Labriformes > Labridae > Labrus > Labrus bergylta. Next base: position 18,215,233 of record NC_089202.1, read on the forward strand.
TCATCAAGCTCATTACTTTCCTCCAAATCAATCAGCATTATTTTTTTCCTTCTATTAAAACAGCCCTGACTCAGAACTAGTGTCCTCATTCAGCGTTGTGTATTTGATTACATAAACCGCCTTTTGTTCTAATCGTCGAATGTCTCAGCAGAAAGACGGTGTTTGTCTTTGAGCTTTTCTTGTCGTCCGTGATGTGGCACAAACACATCGACACACGTCATCCGTTTCCTGCTGGTAGTCTAACGAAGATGATTCTGAATACTCAGAAACGAATCCTGGAAAATGTTCATGTGTTGGTTATCTTCTCTGACATTCAGATAGGCTCTCGAGAAGGTTCAGCCTCTTTCGGTTCTCCAGCTTTGTGACAAAGGGTCCAAGAAGGCATGCAAAGGTCAAGCCCTTTGACCTCCTCTTTTCAGAGCAGCTCCTCATTCCCCACACGTATGTGAAGGCCAAGGCACCGGGCATTGAATGGTGGCCCCCCGCTCACACCCTCAGTCTTTTTGTCCTGGCTACTCCCCCCGTGACCATGAAATATTGCCCCCAGCAGCTGTATCCTGCTTGATCAATATTCTCTCACCCAGCGAGCTGCCACCCCTCCTGATCACAATAGAGCGCCCTGATCAGGCGATGGCTTTAATTGGGCCTTTCTTCTGTTTGTGCTGCATGTTCAATTGAACCTTTTCTGTGTGTGTGTGTGTGTGTGTGTGTGTGTGTGTGTGTGTGTGTGTGTGTGTGTGTTGCTTCTTTCAGGGAGGTGGTTGAATACATGGTGCAACACTTCAAGCCCCAGCTCTTCGGCGACAGGAAGCCAGTGTACGACGGCAAGAAGAACATCTACACGGTGCTAGCACTTCCTATTGGGAGTGAGAAGGTAGATGTTAGCAGTGGCTTTGTGTTACACTTTTACCCCAATGACATAATCACTGTTAAGTAATGTCTGCTCAGGGATCAATGAATCCCTGATCAATGCCTGTTTGAATGGAAATCACATATTTTCTCTAGTTGAGAAAGGCTTATTTGACACTTTTTAACACTGATTAGAAGGCACAATCTACTGTTTTTAATCTCCTCCATGACATATATTTCTATCCCAGTGCTCTTAACAAAAAAACACATCCCATATTTATGCAGGTTTATTGTTATCATTGTGATCAATCCATTAAATACAAGACCGTAGCAAGTTAGCTTAGTTAGCATCAACACTTGAGACAGGTATGAATGCAGCCTGGCTCTGTTCAAAGGAGTCTACTTTGGTTGCCTAACAACCTCGCACTGAAGACAAGCCCTCTGGTCGTCACAGATCATGCTTCAAAAATAATTATTAAAAGAGTGAGTAATTGTAATTCAGACAGTTTGTTCTTTATATTTTCTTCTTTCTATGATAAACAGTCATTTTAAGGAGACCATACAGTGATGTGTTTTAATCTTACTTTAAGGAAAGTGGCTGTAACCTGGCTTCTTATAAGTTATATGCAGACGGCCAGGCGTTTCCTGAAACACCATCTCTCTCCCCTGATTATTAGCATTTCCTGTTAATCTCCTTTGAACGGTTGGATGCTCTCCTTCTCCTGCAGCCTTGTTCTTTACCTCTCCTTGTCTCCTCTCCTCTCTGTACTCTTTTTTCCTCAGGTGGATTTTGAGGTAACTATCCCAGGCGAGGGTAAGGACCGAATCTTCAAGGTGTCCATCCGTTGGCTGGCCAAGGTGTCATGGCGCCTGCTGCAGGAGACTCTGGTCAGCGGTCGGCTGCAGGTCCCCCTCGACTCGGTTCAAGCCCTGGATGTGGCCATGCGCCACCTGGCCTCTATGAGGTACAACCAGGGAATGTTTTTCTTTTTGTGACGCAAGTACAGACACATGCACAAGTACGGACTCACGCTGGGTACCCTTCCCCCCCACCTACATGAACGTCTGTCTTGGGTTTGTTAAGTCAAGTTTTTGTTGACATAAAAGCCGAGCAGCATAGCAAGGTGAACTGGGACGTTGCATTCACTTGCATCAGGCCGCCATAGCTCCAGGGGTCAGAGTCACCAAACAAAAGATGCTCGTTAGCTGAGACCTGTGTGAAAGTGTCCACTGAACAATGCTGAGCAGAGGGAATAATGATAACTGGCTCGAGGAGTTGACCTGAAAATGGATTTAAAAACAGAGTCTGAAAGATGCAGAAAGGTCACTTCAGAGATCTTGTGTCCCAAATGTAGTCTAATTCAAAACCAATGGTTTCTAGAAGTTACAACACTTTTTCCTGAATAGTAATGTAGGTGGTATTGTTCTTAACATATCAGTTAAAGAGTCAACTGATGCTGAAACCTCCAACAAGAGACTTCAGGTTTACTGGACATGAAGTCACGCTGAGGTCACGCTTTGAATTCAGTCGAGTCATTTTGCGCATTCATCATTTTCTCCTCCTCCCATCAGGTACACTCCTGTGGGCCGTTCATTTTTCTCCCCACCTGAAGGATACTACCACCCGCTGGGTGGGGGGAGGGAAGTCTGGTTTGGCTTCCACCAGTCTGTGCGCCCTGCCATGTGGAAGATGATGCTTAACATTGATGGTGAGTCACTATAGACATGCTCTCATCAGCGTTTCTAGTCAGTCGGTGATCTCATTGTTTTTTCCTGATATGGTGTGACTGGACAGAAATGGTGAAAAACGAGTTGAAACCCCGGAAGAGTTGTTGAATAAGCGACCACATGATATACAATAATGATATCATAAAGAGAAGGAGCTGTTCTCCTTTCTGTTGGCTTCTTGTGACTTTGATTTGGATCACACATACTTGCCCTACAATTGGGAAAAAATGAGGCTCATCAAAGTTGTGGAAGTACTTGCACATTATGTTAGGTTGCTCCTCTCTGACTTGTCTTATTGCTGCTCTCTGTCTCCCTCTAGTGTCTGCCACGGCCTTCTACAAAGCCCAGCCTGTAATTGAGTTCATGTGTGAGGTTCTGGATATCCGCAATATTGACGAGCAGCCCAAGACTCTCACTGACTCGCAAAGGGTCCGCTTCACCAAGGAGATTAAAGGTGGGCTACTGTGTTCCAAACACACCATGATTAGCTCTCAAACATTTGTAATTTGGGTGTTTTGTTGTTATTTCACAAGAAGCTCTTTTCATTTCTCTGCTCATAGTTTTGGTCTAACTATGTCCGTCTCTGTTAATGCGTGTTGCTGCACCCAGGCCTGAAGGTGGAGGTGACCCACTGTGGCCAAATGAAGAGGAAGTATCGTGTATGCAATGTCACCAGACGGCCTGCCAGCCACCAGACGTAAGTACCCAGACAGCCTTTAATGACATCATATTACATTCATTTGGCAGAATTGACTCCATCATGATAGTATCCCCCAACTGGTCATAAAAACTTGAATTACCCACATGAATATGCAAAACAGTCTGACGGAGAGGTTGTCTTGTTGCAACTTTATTGTTCCTCAAACCTCCTAGCCACATGAACACATTTTAGGAAATAAACTGCACGGTAAAAAAAAAAATCCCCTCGGCTGCACATCCCTGTTTGAGTTTCTAAGACATCTGAGGAGCCATGAAGACGAGACTGCACTGAGGGTTTCAAAAAAACGAGGATGTCATTTGAAATGCAAATTTCACATACGAGAAAACAAAAAGCCACTGTTGTCTCTGGTATAAATGTTGCATGATGTTTACAAAAAGTGAATGAATTAAAGGGATGCTGAACTTGATGCTCTGATGAGTGTAATATGGATATTCATTTTACCTTACGTTTAGTCTTAGTTGCTCAGCGTTTCTTTTTTTTTTTTTTTTTTTTCCCCCTCATTTAAAACAATAGCCAACTTGACTGTCCCTCAAGCTCTTGCTATCTGACTCCTCTGCTACAGGAGCTAACTAGTTCCTGCAGGTCAAGTTCCCAATTTCTCAGCCATCTCGGAAAGATTCTGTGCAGAAAAAACTCCCCACGATGTAGTACACAAGGTTCCTCTTGATTTAAAATTTGGTTAAAGGAAGATTCTGTAAATGTCTCTCTGAGTCATGACTGTCTACAATGAGAGGGAAGCGTGAGTCCTGCTGGCTGTACTGTTGCCTGGCTGTGTTTACGTCATGTTTACATGGACGGGACGGCCTTGTGTATAAAGCTGTTTTAATCGAGGACTAGAGAAAAGAAGAATAACATACTCACTGCTTATTTGGATGTAACCTAAGTGTCTTAAGATCACAGTCATACCGTGTCAATTTACGTGCGATATGATGCTGTGAGTTAACCAAAGTGTGCTAACATTAGCCTGCTAACACAACAATGAAGACCACAGGCAATTGCAGCTCAAACTAAGGACAAATTTGACCGCCGCTTGAGCTTAATGGTGCTTAACTATGATGCGTTCTAACTCCTTCGTGCGAACGCGAGTGGAGGGAGGTTGGAGGTGTGCCGCTGGAGGAGAGCGGAGGCTTCAGAATAGCGGAGGTGTCGCCAAACAACAGTTTGTTTTGGTTTCATGCTGGTGCTCAAGGGCGACATCTACGGGTTTGATTAGCCAATCAGGTACATTTGTAACTGATGGGCCACCATGAAGGGCTGCATCCACTGAGGATCTAAAAAACCCACGACTACCACATCAGTGTTTGTGTCCATTTCACCAAAAAATAAAAACACCTGTTGTTTTTTGTCTTTCCTCCCAGGTTTCCCCTCCAGCTTGAAAGTGGTCAGACGGTAGAATGTACAGTGGCTCAGTACTTCAAGCAGAAGTACAACCTGCAGCTAAAATATCCCCACCTACCATGTTTACAGGTGGGGCAGGAGCAGAAGCACACTTACCTGCCCCTTGAGGTGAGCTATTTCACTGTCACACAATTTATTTTGTATGTTAGATTAAACTTGTTTTGAATGTTTGTATGCGGCAACAGCATACACATTGATTTTTCGGGAAGTTATCCAGTGCATGCAAACAACCAGTGTTCTCTCTGTATGTACTCGTTTTAGGTTTGTAACATTGTAGCAGGCCAACGATGCATCAAGAAGCTGACAGATAATCAGACCTCCACTATGATCAAAGCCACAGCCCGGTCCGCACCCGACAGGCAGGAGGAGATCAGCCGGCTGGTGAGTTGTAGAGACAGCTGGATGGATGAAGGTCTCAACATTGATGTACCAACAGCCTATGGATGGAATGTTTGTCTCTGATTTATGTGAAATATGATGCACGACTTTCACTTTCCACAGATGAAGAACGCCAACTTCAACCTGGACCCGTACATTCAGGAGTTTGGGATCAAGGTGAAAGATGACATGGCTGAGGTGACGGGCAGGGTGCTTCCAGCTCCGATCCTGCAGTACGGAGGACGGGTAATAAATCTATGATTGAATAAGAAAATCTAGTTAAAAACATTTTTTATGGTAGTACTGACAATCCAAACAGAACTCCTTCTGTTGCATTTTCTCACACAAAGCAGTGCACATATTTAACTGAAAAGCTGACCTGATTTGCTTTAAATTAAAACCTCCTCCGGTCCTCTCCTCCACAGAACCGCGCCATAGCTACCCCCAACCAGGGAGTGTGGGACATGAGGGGGAAGCAGTTTTATAACGGCATTGAGATCAAGGTGTGGGCGATTGCATGCTTTGCCCCCCAGAAACAGTGCAGGGAGGAGGTGCTCAAGTAAGTACTCATGAGTAGTTACGGTAAAAATTCTTTTTTTTTCTTGTGGTAATTGAAATCTTTACCCTTTCAAGTCTCAGGCAGTCTTGCATTGCAGAGTGCCAAGACTGTCTTTCCACTTGCAATTTAACTGCATTTATCATCTCTGAATCATTTCCTGATGTCAGGGCAGGGATACCAGTAGAAAAATGTCAGCATCAGCTTGTTTAATCTTGTCTGAACTACTCTGGTTTCATTTTTAGAAACTTCACAGACCAGCTGCGCAAGATCTCAAAGGATGCTGGGATGCCCATCCAGGGCCAGCCATGTTTCTGCAAATACGCCCAGGGAGCGGACAGCGTGGAGCCCATGTTCAGGCACCTGAAGAACACGTACTCTGGGCTGCAGCTCATCATCGTCATCCTGCCTGGGAAAACTCCTGTCTATGGTAGGTTAAGTTATTTTTTTGTGTGTGCTAGATGTAGTCTGTGTGCATTTTTGCACTCACGGACAACAAGAAGCATGTGTCTTCTGAAATGTCCAAACTGTGTTCTGCAGCTGAGGTGAAGCGTGTGGGAGACACCCTCCTGGGCATGGCCACGCAGTGTGTGCAGGTGAAGAACGTGGTGAAGACGTCCCCCCAGACCCTCTCCAACCTCTGCCTCAAGATCAACGTGAAGCTGGGAGGCATCAACAACATCCTGGTGCCTCATCAACGGTTAGATACAAGTTTTATAATGCCCTCCTATTGAAGTGAATCTGATATCCTTGCATGCAACTCTCTACATACCGGTAGTTGAATTAGACACAATCTGCTACTCCATCTGAGCATTTCAGCCTGTGAGTCTCATACCACCCCTCATAAGAGATCTGCAGTGCCTTTAGGAGTGGTTGTAATTTGCATGTCCTCCTGCACTCGCCCTCTCTTAGGTCAGCAGTGTTTCAGCAGCCGGTTATCTTCCTTGGAGCAGACGTCACGCACCCCCCTGCTGGAGACGGCAAGAAGCCCTCCATTACTGCTGTAAGTCTCAGAAATAACACCTTCATTAGACAACATCAGCTGACCTTGAACACAGGCTCTGGAAATGGGAATGAATGAGACAACATGTCACACTAAGTCGAGATGTGCAGGTTGAACTTATGTGTGTGAATGGAGGGACACCAGAGTGCTTTTGGCTCTGGAAAGCCCGAAATGCAATTCTTGTAATCACTCCGATCATGATACTAAATAATAACTTGATTACAAGAACAAAGTCCAGGGCAATAAACTTAAAAAAAATAGTGGCAATTTCAGCAGTATAATAAAACTGTTGTTTTAGTCTGTAAAGATTAAAGGCTGTCGTAAAAACAGGGATGTTGTAGAGGGGCGTGAAACAGAAATGTAGACCTGTGCTGAACAGTCTGGCACAGAATTTCTTCATTTATTAGTTTTAGTATGTCTTTACAACTGTCTGCTACCAAGAAACACGTAGAAAGAAAAATCAGACAATTTCTTGAGGTATCCAAGTGTAAGATGAAAGTGTTCTTTGCTTCAATCATTTCAGGTTTTTTCATGCAGCCTTGAAAGCAACAGCCAATATGAGTGATACTGTGAATACGTTCAATAACACCTTGCATTGATATAAAGGCAAAAAAATCTCATCTTAGCATTGACATTGAAAATGTCAGGGGCAGGCTGTCCTGACATTTTCTGAAAATGTAATAGTGCATATGTAAAAGTAGCCCTAAATATTCATACGTCTCACAGAGCTGATTATCTTGACTGTAAGGTAGGTTTCGTCCACCCCAGCTGCCAGTGTTAGACATCAAAAAGCACCAAATACTGCAGCTCTGTCAGCATGGATACACAGATGGCTAGAAGTGGATCAAAACTTTATCAGGGGAATAGTAGCCTTTTAGAAGTCTGAATGTTTGCCAACACAGCCTTCCCAACTATCAGCCCTCTTTTTCCAAGTCTGTTCAAAGCCATGCAAACTTTTATTTTGTCATCTATTTATGAGGCTTTTTTTTTTTATTATGTAAAGCAAAAACTACACGCCAAATGAAGTTAGCAAAACCGTCTCAATAAATGTCGATAACGTCCACAGTGTGGTGTGATAACACTGGTGGCAGTCCAGATACTGAGCTGGCAGGGACACAATGCAAATGTGACCTGCAGATGTCGTAGAAAAGATGTCTGTGTAGGTTCTCAGTCATCCAGCTCGTGGTCAATTCGAAGCTTGATCCAAAAGGCAACTGGACTTAGCTGAAGGTCTTGAAGACGTTTCACCTCTCCTCCTCCGAAAGGCTTCTTCACTTCTGAAAATCACAGATAAGCAAACGCACGTGGCTGTCGTTGCCTGGTAACAATTGCAGTAAGTCATGGTGCAGGGCGATGCTTTAATAGAGAAGAATTTTACAAACGTACACAGTTTGTTCAAGGCAGGAGAGCTTTAGTATCTTGAGTCCGTCATAAAACTCAGCATATGCAAGTTATTAATTTCACTGTCCTGAAAGCACAACCGGGATGGGAGCTATTCAAATATTTATGTGATAGATTCATTGAATTCATTTGCTCTGGCTTTCTTCACTGTGGGTGAGCATCGTTATTCATTTTGTTTTTTTCAATAAAACCGTTCTATCATTAGCTGCAGGTTTATACACAGTTTGTGACAATTGAATGCAACATTTATTCAATGCAACTATCTTCTTTTGCATTGAATAAATATAAATGCCGACACACACACACACACAAACACACACGAACTTGTGCATACAGGATTCAACTAGCAATGAAAAAAGCTGATTGAATAAAAAGGAGGAGAAAAAAATGAATAGTGATGGAGGAGTCAGTTAGGGATAAAGGGAAACAAATGGCTCATCACTGACTCACGTTCATACAGGAAATGACGTCAGCTCCTCGTACGCCCTTGACCTCAGCTCGCTTGTGGTTGGCTGTGTTGTTGCCTAGCGATTATGACAAACCCTTGAGTCACACACAGGGAGGATGGGAGAGGAGAGCGGGTCTGTCTCAGATCCTCCAGACTGAAGAGAAAACCGGTGTAAAATTAGGACTGTGGTGCAGTGTGAGGATTTGAGGAAAGAAAGGAACAAAGTGCATATTGAGCTTCCTGCAATTCTCCGAGGCAGCCTCTAGGGGGTGATAATGTACAGATATACACAAGGGGGAACTCAGCAGATAAGAGAGAAAGACTGATTACAGACAGTTTTAAGTATTTTAGAATTTAACTAATATTAATGAAGACAAAATGTTCTGATTCTGATTTTAAATATGGACATGTTACAACAATTCCTTCTCAAACACACTTTGACACTAAATAATTACAATAATGTCCACTTTCTCTACTCGGTTGTTTTTCTGTCGTACATTTGATGCATGCCCCGATGCAGAGTGCTTGTGAATACCAAATGGCTCACTGCTCACCTCGCTCACTCTCTTCCTCTGCTCTTTTCCAGGTGGTAGGCAGTATGGACGCTCATCCCAGCAGATACTGTGCCACAGTGCGGGTCCAGAGACCCCGGCAGGAGATCATTGAAGATCTGTCTTACATGGTGCGTGAACTGCTCATTCAGTTCTACAAATCGACCCGTTTCAAGCCCACCAGGATCATCTTCTACAGGGATGGAGTTCCTGAGGGACAGCTGCCGCAGGTAATATCATGTCACTTCATTTAAAACTGATGGAAGTATTTTTATATGCTAAACTCTAATGGATTTTCCACATTTTGTAAAATGTACTATTTATATAACCTAGATTGCATAACGATACTTCCTAATAAACAATGCTCTTGTATGTAGATTCTCCACTACGAGCTCCTGGCCATCAGAGACGCCTGCATCAAGTTGGAGAAGGACTATCAGCCAGGCATCACCTATATCGTGGTGCAGAAACGCCACCACACACGCCTCTTCTGTGCTGACAAGTCTGAAAGGGTAACTATGCCAACCTTATCCTTAACACATTTTTGGTTGAATTTTTAAGTAATATCTACATTTGAAAATTCTCATCTTGTTTCCTCTCTTGGCAGATTGGGAAGAGCGGGAATATTCCCGCAGGGACAACAGTGGACACCAGCATCACGCATCCCTTTGAGTTTGACTTCTACCTGTGCAGCCATGCAGGCATACAGGTAAGAAAGAAACACATTGTTTAATGCGCTTCTTTAATTGTTGTGATATTTTGAAACCCCTGGATATTTTAAAATAAGAACCTACACACAGAGTATTATGCTGTTCCTATTTGGTTTGTTTTAAAGAGGACATATTATCCCCCTTTTCCACCTTTTTCAAACAGTCTCCTGTGGTCTAAGTGAAACATCTGTGCTGTGCTTTGGTCAAAATATAACATTAATCAAGCACCAGAGGAGGTTTGTGACCCATTATAAACCAGCTCTCTGAGAACACTTTTTGTTTTTGTTTTGGTGTGTGTGTCTCTTTAAATGCAATGAGCCCCCCCCTTAGTTTTCCCTGTAGACATCACTCCTCTAGCGAGAATAAAAATAGTGGACCTGTGCAAAAGTTTAGCTCTATGCTGGGGGTGGAGTTCATGGGTAGAGATATTAGGGGAGTGGAGGTTTTTTTTTTTTTTTTTTTTAACCAGAATCCCACTGTGATGTCACAAGGTGAGCAAATTTGAAACGGAGCATTTTTCTTTGTGTTGTAAGACTTATGCAGACCACAAAGGACTGGATGGGTTTATTTCACATTTTGTGGGTCAGTAGACACTCAGGTTACCCAAATATATGTTGGAAAAACACTGTCAAAGTGGATTTTTCACAACATCTCCTTTAAATGATTCTAATCTCCTTGTCTCCAGGGCACCAGTCGGCCATCTCATTACTACGTCTTATGGGACGACAATCGCTTCACGGCTGACGAGTTGCAGATTCTAACCTACCAGTTGTGCCACACTTACGTGCGTTGCACCCGCTCAGTCTCCATCCCTGCGCCAGCCTACTATGCTCGTCTTGTGGCCTTCCGCGCCCGCTACCATCTGGTGGACAAAGAACACGACAGGTTAGTGTGGTTGTGAAAGATCGAGAAGATAAACCTTTACAACCAACAGCAATTGATATCATTTTGATTATGTTAGAAAAGTGTTGTCACATTGACCTTTTTCGTTCTGCTTTTAGAGGCAGTGAAATATTTAAAGCATGCATATTTAATAAGGAGTTATTTATCTTTGTTCGCCGTCTTCTTTCTGCAGTGGAGAGGGCAGCCATGTGTCTGGTCAGAGTAACGGTCGGGACCCCCAGGCGCTCGCCAAAGCTGTCCAGATTCACCACGACACCCTGAGGACCATGTACTTCGCCTGAGCTACACCAACCATCACCACCATCGATCCCTCCCACCTCATTTCTACCTGTGTGGGCAAACGGCCCACCACCACCACCTCATCCCCATCCCTTATTCCCAATGACTGCCTAGCACACATCCTCCACAGACCTGTCAGTCATTAACCCAAATCCAAGAAATGTAAGACCCTTCACCTGTAAAATACAGGCAGACTCTACAGCCTCATGCACTCAAAGGTTATGATATGATTTCATTGTCATTTGATTGTTTTTTACGTTACCAGGAGTATTGCTCTTTTTATGTTGATTATATTTTTTTTTAACTTGGGTATTATTATGTAATTGTATCGTACGCTACCTTCACACTCCTGTGTTTGTAAGTATGCAATACGGATGGGAGGAAAACAGGCGATAAAAAAGAAAAAAAAACACGGAAAACTTTTGTAACTGCCACCACGATGCTGCCTCTGCACCCATCCGCATGCCGGATGCCAGTGTTCACAGCCCCAGTATGAGAGAGTATGGGGATCCTCCAGAGGGGCGGTACTGTGCACGCACACTTACATGTATCATTTTTGTCATTGTCATGAACTACATTGATGTTTTTAATGTTTTTGAATAATGTTATTTTTTTTTAAACAGCCTTGAGGAGTCTGAGGTGTGGTACATTTAGCACTTAGTGTTAGCATGTAGGTGCTACCAGTCCTGCACATAGGAGCCTGTTAGTACAGTCTGGTCTTTATATTAGCAGAGACAGACAGAGCAGGTGTAGCATATCATAGAAACAGGAGAGAAGTCCTGCCGCACTCTCTGTGCTGGTTGGCCAGTCCCATAGAGATTTAGCCTATAGAGGCAAGCTTAGCATAACAATAGAGGGACCATTTGCATAGAGTGTATCAAATATACTTGCACCCCATGCACCTAAACCAGCATTATTAACCAGCCAAAAGTGATGCCAACCAATGGAAAAGGGGCACTTGAACAGAACGATGATTTTTTTTTAAAATTTCTGTAAGCGTTGCTCTTTGAGGATCTTCGAGGCACTTTTTTTTAATTTACTTATTGTTTCTTTTAATCTGAAATGGCGAGACTTGTCTGTCATGAGGCTAGACACAGCTTATTTTGAAGTTTACACACCCACATTTTCATAGACTTCAGAACGAAGACGTAATTAAGGCAATAGGGAAGGTCAACACTCCTCTGTAGATTTGAATGCAGGCAAATATTACGTCTGTGATCACTTAAGTGCTGCAAAGCTGAATTGAGATTCAGCAAATTGACCTTGCTTTGATCATTCTGCACACGGCCAACACGTATCAGTGGAGATGACGTCACATTGTGCTCTCTAAACTTCCACCCACGCCCTTCTTTGCTTACCTACCTATACACACCTTTTCCTCATTCGTACACAAAGCTCTTTCTCTGCAGGCATTTACAACTCATTGCCTGGAAAGCAGAAGCACACACATCTCTGCCCTCTCAGTCTCTTTCCAAGCATGTAGAGACCTCTTCCAATGCACTTGTCCCCTCGTTTCACCCCCCCAAGCCAAACACTCATAACCCTCCTCCCCTTCACCTTCTATCCTTGCTGTCTATTCTGACTTGTCTCATTACAAACCTACAGCATCTCGTGCCCCAATCCCCTAGCTTGTGTTAGCCAATCCCCATTGGTGCTCTGTGTGCATGGGCGGCACAGATAGGGGGTTGCTACATTGGCCAGGTTGGGCATCTGTTACTACTACCGTACTTAAAATGCCCTGCCTTTACATTGAGTCACTTTCTGGATTTATGAAAAATAATGCATGTAATTTTTTTAAATGACTGGATATTCTGAGCCACCTTATTTTGGTTTTCTTAGAGGTAGGAGCCTTGCGCTCACCACTGCCTGTCGTTTTTGCCTCGATTGTGTAACGGTTATAAAAACTGCTCTTTTTCTTTGTCATTATTATTATTATTATTATTAATATGAATATTGTGACTGGTGTCGGAGTGTATCCTCAAGAGGGCACTGTGGAGTCTGTCTCAAAATTCCACCTCAGTTGCCCTTAAAGCGCCTCAAATCTTGTCTGATGGTCAGAGCCCCTTTGAGCTAAAAGGGATCAAAAGATAAGAGATCAGATGAGTTTGATTTTTAAATCATGTTTATTAACTTGCATAATCAATATGCCTTTGTACACCGTTTTACTGATCCTTCATTGTGTCCAAGGTGATTTGTATATATAAATATATAATATTAACCTGTTATGTATTTTGGCTCACCAATTGCCGGGCCTTTCACAGTTGGGGTTGGTGTTTTATCCCTCATTCTGTGCTTATTAAAAAAGAAAAGGAGAAAAAAAAAAAAAGTCAGTCTGGGGGGCATTTCCCAGCACCACTGAAACCAGATGCAGTTCTTCATTCACTGAAGCCACAAAGCACCTTGCAAAGGGGGGAGACGACATGTTGGTCACCCTGAAAAATGCATCACGTGGACACTGGAGACAGAGTCCACTCCTCTCCACACAGCCTCACTGTCTGACTAAGCAATATTGAAGCCACTGATCAAGAACAGTCCTTGTCATAGCACTTCCCAAATAGATTTGAATGAAAGGACATTGAAGCGTATTATTTTGGCTCTGTATGTGATAGTATGGGAACTCTGTTGGGGTGGGTTATTTTTTAAAGAAAAATAAAATTGTTTTTTATTAAACCTGTTGTTTTTTTTATGACTGAATTACTAAATAATTACTAAATATTACTAAATATTGTATTTTTTGGTTGAATTATAGGTAATTGTGAGTTTGATATTAGTTCAGCAACGGAGGAGGCACAGCTATAAACTTGATGTTTGTTCTTAAGTAACCAATATATCATATATTCTGATGTGAGATGAACACACTTCACCTGTTCATGTATTCACGGTGTGGTGGACGTAGGGTTACCTTGAGTGAAGGCGGAGTAAAATAATTCTGACGTCTGCTGACACAGAGCCCACCTCTTCCTGTCGGTGTCAGAAAGGCAACTTCACCATATTTAGCTGGCTCGCCGAAGCCCCCGCACAGTTGATCTGTCAACCGGGACCCCGACAAAAAAAAAAAACTTGACAGTGATCGGCTGACTCTGGTCTGTGTTGACAGCTTTTTTCTTTTTCTTTTTTTTTTTTGCCTACCGGGATACAAACTACGGAAGACGACGTCGTCGGAGTATGTTGCTGTGGCAACGGGGCCGTGTCAGCGTCGGGTTTATAACGCGATAGAAGTGGCCGTCGTCTTGTCAGAATTCCGAAATATCCAACAGCTAGGCCATCTAGCTGACCGTATTTTTTTGGCAACTCAAGAGGCTCGCTGTGCCGACAATACAGATATATGTCGTTGTGATTTAACCTTTATGTGTCGTTAGGTTGTTCGTCGGGACTCGGTGACTCCACTGCTATGATATCCTGACAGCTCTCCGTCCTCTCCGTCCCCCTGCCACTTTCCCGAAGCCCGGCCACACAGAGCTAACTTGGCTAGCTAGCAGCAACCAGTAGCTTTCTCCGTGGCAGTGAAATCTGATTGGATACGTTGACCGTGTGAAAGCGGCGGTGTGCGGGGTCACCGAGGACTTCTGACCGGTGAAACGACCGTACCAAAGGACCCCCCCCCCCCCCCGTACCCACCCACCTCCCCCCTCCCTATTTGACAGCTTGTGAGGAGTCTAGTGCGCTGCAGAGGCGGCGCACTGCCGAAGGAGACACCGGACTGAACGGAGGAAGAGTCCCGAAAGGTTTGACAACTGTGATCCGGGTAGTGAACCGGGCAGGACCTCATGAATGGAAATCGGAACTCCAGGTACGTTATTCCGTCTTATCTCTTTGTTAACTTGTTGATGGCTGCATGTTGCCTGTGATCTTGGCATTAGCTAATGACACCGGGTCTGTTTCAAGCTGTGTCTGGGCAGCTTCGGGGGTAGAACTGTAAAAATCAGGTAGTCTGTTATTAGTGTGACCATCTGATCTTAGCTTCCTGAAAATAAACAGCAGTTGAAATGATTGAAAAAAATAAATAAATACCACGTTATGCGAGATTAAAAATAAACTTCTATGCATCTACTACAGTCTATTCATCGCCCCATGAGCGTGCATTCACGTGGTGTCGTAATAATCGGAGAAATGAATTTCCGAGTGGGAAACGCCCCCCCCCCCCCCCCCCCCCCCCAAAGTCAAAACAAAAAGTCTGACATTAGGCTGTAGAAAGTCCTGGTTCTCGACTTGACGACTTGGCAGATTTTAACGTCATTATTACGCAGACACATGGAAGACAACATAAAGGTTTGATGTTCAAAAGCTTTTAAAAGTTACTTTTGTAGTTTGTTCTTTGGTTAATTTGTATTTCTAATACAGTCATAAGGACTGGTATGGTGTCCGATCCGTGCTGTTCACATAGAAAGACTTCCCTCAAATTGTGAGCACAATGAAGTCAAAAGAAGGATTCCCAACTTGATAATCCTCAATATCCGAGCAGTACCTGAATGTAGCATTGAACAACCAGGGAGTCTATCAGTGTAATACTTTTCTCTTATTTTTTTTCTTCCTGAAATTCATTGACCAACACTCCCCTTTGTGTAATTTTGAATTTTACTTTTTTGAACTGGAAAGTTCATGCTTTTGTAATCTTCTTGTAATTCCTCACACTAAGGCCTAAGCCCTGTCTTATTCTCTGTAAACTCATTAGCATCAGCCAGCCAGGTTGAGGCTCATTAAACAGGTGCTGAGGTTAAGCCTGGTATTCCCCGGCATTATCAGACTCCCACTCTGTGAACTAAGTTCATGGGTAACTGTGTCAGGAGGGTAAACTCTCTTTCCTCTCAAGGCCTCAGGTCTTGGTCACCCACAGACCCCGACAGACGTCTATATATTAATCAGTAACCTTTTTCAAGAGCTCATACAGTGGGATACTTTGTACGTGTTTGTTTATGCACAAAATGTTAAGTTATTGCTGTTTTCTAATTCCTAATCAATGAGTAGGTAGTTGGCATTTTTCTTAGGAATATTGACAGGGTCCTTTTGTTGTTGAGATCTAAAAATTCAGAGAAGTGCTACAAGGTGCTATAAATCGCCAACCTATGCCACGACCAGATAGCTGTTCTCTTTCAGAGTCCAGACTTTGCAGTCCAGACTGCCCTGCTTTGTCTCAGCTGTAACGGAAGCTTTCCACTTAATGCTACCGTAAACCGAAAGCCAGGTACTCCTGATCTGCCAATGACACATGATACAGGTTGTGGGATCTTAACCCAACCCCTTCTGCTCAAGAGGAGTTCCCTCTCTATTATTACTACCTCATTAACAACCCTGCTCTTCTCCATTTGGACACCTCATTGCCATCATGTGGGAACACAAGGTGTTTTCCTAGAAATCAAGAGTATTGTCTAACACTAAAACAGTTATGTGTCACTGTTGTGGCAGGTGTGCACATTGTTTCAACTTCTACAGTATTTTAGTTAAGGGAAATTTCTGTTCACTTCTTCTTTAAAGGACCTTAAATTGTCTCGCCTTTAAAGCTATACGAACAGATGATTGACAATCATAATCGGCAACTGTTTTTTTCTGTTTTGTTTAATTGAAAAATGTTTTCAGCTTATCCACCTGGAATTATTTCAAACAAGACAGTGATGCATTAGCACAGTTTTAAAAAGACACTTTTTTTCTGTCATTTTCTGGCCCTTTATATTATGTGTGTTGGTTCGCAATCACATATCAGTAATCACAACATGGCAACCAGTGATTCCAGTCCATGTTGAATGATTAAAAGGGTAATGTGATAATAGTAGGTCAGTGGTCTGGAGATGCTCAGAAGCTGAGTCAGTGTTAGATTTAGGAGTGTGTGACATGGAAACAATGGCTCAGGAGAATTTAGCACCAGTCGAGGGATAAAGTGAGTGCAAGGCTTTGGAGCCTAAAGCAAATCAAATCCATTTTGATGTGTTAACCCTGAGGTATCCCTCACAAACAGCCTGTAAATTAATATGATGTTTATTCACTGCCGTTTTAAAAAGCTAGGACTCGTCACACATTTAAAAATGTGGGCTTAATTTGGTTAACCTTATTAACCTTAATAGAGGGATTCATATTTCCTGACATACATTTTCTTCACTTATAAACAGGAAGTGACTGTCTCTGTAATTCATGCTGGTTTCAGTAGAGGTCAGGTGCCGCCTTTGAAGGAATCCTTGACATTTTCAGTAATTCCTTTATTTGCTTTCTTGCTGTGACTCAGAAGGAAAGATCAATACTACTCTTTTTCCTTTTAATATTTGGCTTCAGCAAACAACTGGTTCGCTAAGTATGTGATACAAAGACTTTAGACGGGGTTAACCTGGGGATTTTTTGGACTGAAGTATTCGTCCAATGAAAAATCATTAATGCCAAAATGTAATATTTATCCATATAATATTGTAATGGTTTTGATTTGAAATTCCCTTGGCACATCAATATGTTCTGTTTCTGTTCTGATAGAGTGAAATGCCGGCAAATATCAATTAAGGCCCATGAATTAAATATAAACTATAAAGACACAGTCTTCATGATATCAGACACTTTTGCACCATTGTCCAAACAATTGATATTATTTTGATGTCAAATTCAGACAGCTCAAGACTCAGTCCATTGGCACCAAAACTATCTAGAAGCACAACTTATTGTTCCAATTATACATCTTTTTTTATTAAATTGGTACAAATACAGTTACAAATGTAAACATTAGTAACTTTGGTGGTATCAACAATTGCACAAATAAACAGAGTTTGCATATTAAGAGATGTTGCTTACTGGAAGACAATGACATGGCACAGGGGGTCTCCCACTCCCACCTGGCTGTCACACTACAATGCACTTGGTGAGCAGGTGCGATTTGAGATGACTCAGATTTGTATCAAAAGTTTCCCTCACACAACACCTAAAATGATGTAAGGGTACTAGTTTGCAGTGTAACTGAGGGTGTTTTTGAGAACATTAGCACATTACCCTACTTTCTTTCGTTTGTCATGTTGATGTCTTGTTCTCTTGCCAGCCTTTCTCCACACCCTTGTTTCTCACACTACTGTTTTTCCCGCTCTTTTTTCAATTCACAAACAGTCACCACCACTCCCCCTTCCCTCCCATGGTTACGGCTTCTGTTTCCCTCCCCGAGCCTCAGTGGGAATCTCTGCCTCTCCTGTCACTCTCCTTGTTGGCTGGTTTTCTGTGGATTTTGTACAGACAGTGGGGTCGACTTTGAGGGAGGGCTTAGTACTTGATTTGCAGTCTCTGCCTATAATGCTCAGTTCATTCAAGCAGCTCACTGACAATAGACAACCCCCATCACAACCCCTGCCACCCATAAGGCTAACCCAGGGCATATTGTTGTGGGTTTCTATGGAGAATGCCGTTTTCCGTTGGTCCTTTGGCACATTGTATTACAGAGAGATTTACTCTTGGCCTTATTTTAAATGAGGAAAATTCAAAACACTAACCAATTACCCCTCTAAGAATTCTTTCATGTGTTGGGCTTGTTTTATCAGATCATTATAGATAAGATCTGTCCAATGATGGTGATAAGTATCTATCAAACAAATAAGCAGAGTTTCCAGGGAGCTCTTGTACAAAAATTAAGAAAAAGAAAAAAGGCATTCTTCCAGTGTCGGCTTGAGGCTGGCTCAACGAGCCCTGGAAATCACATACACCCTGGAACAAAAACCGATATTGGTCTAATTAGTTATTTTTCCTCATGGGCACACACTGTCCAACAAGTCAAGTACAAGACATCCATTTTGATTGAACGATATGCGTTACGCATAGTTAGGCGCGAGGTTGACATGATTGACAGGCAGATGTGACGATTTGTCATAAGATTAAAAATCTGCCTCAGTTCCAGCTCTCAGCCTGTTGTTGGGTTGACTAAAAGTAAGACAGCATTTCCAGCATGGCGGCTGCCGCTGATGAGCCTCCGGAGCCCCCTGCAGGAACACACGTCTGACATCACTCAGGCTTCATCCATTAATATTTACAGTCTATGGTTGCTACTTGTAAAAAAAAAAAATGTAACTTTTAGGGATGGTTATTAAAAAATAACTTAGATAATCTAGCTTTTTCTCTTTTAAATTTTGGAATCAAATTTTGGCTTGTGGCCTTCATCAGGGTCATCCCTGATCCCATTCCATGACCCTGATGAAGGCTATTTGTTTTCTGCATTCTAAAAACAAGTCTAATAAATGCAAAGTAAAATAAAAATGGTTTTCTGCTCGTTTGTGGCTCTTTGAGAATCCTGTGCCCCTGTGAGTAGTGTCACTGTGTGTTTTCATGTTGATGCACTAGACTGAGAGGCAACTCCGCTCACATGCTGCTGTCAGAGCGTGGGACTGACTGCAAGTGGGCTGGGTAGACGGAGGGAAAAGTTGAGGGACCTTGTGTGTTTTGAGGTTGGAGGAAAGGGAGCATGCAGATGACTGTGACGGAAGAGGAGGAGGGTAGGGTAGGGTAGGAAGACTGGAGGTTGTGATGTGTTGCAGAGATTAGAAGCCAGAGCAGCCAGACCAAACGTCTTCTCCTCCTCCTCCTCCTGCTCCTCCTCCTGCTCCTGCTTTTACCCTTCCAGAGATCTGTTTTTAGGGGAACTGCAAGGGGCTCAATTCAGGGGGAGGTTGTGGACAGGAAGAGAGGGAATTGGAAGGGGAAGTCTGGGTGTTTTGTTGGGGGGCTCACTGGAGGACAGAGACGTCTGTGTGTTTGTCAGTGGCTGAGAAAGATTGCAAATATTTCTTCTTTATTCCATACAGTCTTAAAATGAAGAAAAGAGTTCAAAGCAAAAACTATTTAATACGAGGAAAGGAACAGTGTTGTTATGTCCCACATAGTTTGTAATATTTTATCACATAATTGAAAAGTTTCAGCTGATTGTCACTAATGTTGTTGCCCTGTTTTTACTTCAGTATTTTGAGGACAACATTTCAAAAGCAAAACACAAACACCACATATGGATAATTGCCTGATAATTGTCTCCCTTTCATCATTCTGTCAATAAATGAATTGGACTGTATAAAGCAGCTGTCGTTTTTGCACCTTTTCTGCAATGCATTCTGCACATGATTTGATTTAGTCAAAATGTAATTTCTGGCGAGACAAGATGTTCTCATCCTTCTGTCATTTTCAAAGATTGCTCCAGACAGAGGCTGAACATCAGAGCCAGAAAAAGACAGTCTATTCAGAGTGTTGACCCTTCTGTATCTGAACATAATCAGCCGAAGAACATTTTTTGAGACAATGTTGAAAATAGCCACAGTTAGACGTTCTGCTGCCAGGGAAGAGGCCTATAGGAATACTGTACTATACAGAAACACAGGGATAGTACCTGAAGAGGTAAAACAATGGTTTGATGCTTATAACTGAGTTTTGAGCTTTATTAATAAAAGAGTGCTTCACTGTATCAGGATGGCAGCATGAGACCTCTTAAATCAGAAGTACCTGCCTTATCCCAAACCATTTTGTTTTAGAGATTTCATTGTTGCAGACACATTTCCAACGTTGGTGGAAAAATAATGAGTCCAGTCCAAGTACTACCCCCTTCTATTTTTTAATGAACTTAGTACAAGTTGATTTACATAAGTCTTCTTAACACTTTTGATTATCTTTAGTTTTTAGTCTTGGCTTGCCATGGTCTACATGGCTCTCTCAAATGTTGATTTAAATACCAGTTTAAATGTAAAGACTGTATTTTACTGATATACAGTAGGAAAATGAAAGTTCTTCTTTGTCAGATTGCACAAGAAACCAGTGCACTGATTTTGGATAGGACTGTAATAAATACAATGCAGAACTCCCTCTTCGTATTGGATAAAACATGTAATGCAAACATGACAAATTGACAACTTTTTTGAACTAATATTATATGCAAATGATGGTGGTCTCATAATATAAGGACACTTTTGATAGAAAATAAATAAAGCTATATTGTCCTTTTGTGTGACCCATGTATCGTATAGTCAGGTTTTGGCACATGCCTTTTGTATTGGACCATGATATATTGAATAGTAACTCATGTATTGTGATGTGTATAGTATTGGATGATTTTGGCACATACACAGCTCCAGTAAATCGTTACCCTGAATAATACCTTGTCTTTGCAAAATCTTGTAACCTTTGATTAAAATGTCTTTGGATGTGTGAGGATGTCAGTGTAAGTCTTTTAAAGGTTTTTCAAAGATTTTTCAGTGTCTCAGGTTGAAGCGTACCCATGTGAGAGTCTTCTTTTGGTCAGTGACAGGACAGTTGCAGCAGTAGTAAACTACTACAGTAGTAATCAGTATTACCTTGTTTTGGTTTGAATTCATTCATTTGTGTTAAAAGTAAACTCTCAGAGTGAAAGTCACCCTGCCCAAGTCAACATAAAAAGTCAACAGGCCCTGGCCCCCGTCCCCCGTTCCACTGGCAAGACTGTGAGGACAGAAGGCTCCATTTAACCCGCACGAGTCGAATCTCTAAGTCAGTTTAACAGAGCGTCTACTTTGTGTGTATGTGTGAATATACTGTATATATATGTGTGTTTATCCATCCATCACTTATCTGTCAGGCCTTCCATAATGCCACTGAGTCAGAAGTGGCTTTATTCGACAGTTGATGCTAAACCCCTTCCACATCTACACACACACACACACACACACACACACACACACTGGCTCCGCTGCTGCTACTGACAATTTCTTTCTGTCATGAACTCTCCTCCGCTCTCTCTCTCTCTCTCTGCGAGCAGCCTCAGGTTGGTCTTGAGGCGAATTTCTACATTTTTGCACATTGTTGTGACTGACCAGGATCTCGTCAGCTAGCAGCTGCCTGTTTATCTGTGGAAGAGTGGCTTTGCCTCCCATGGGTGCTAGATGCAATACCCTTGAGGTTCATGAGTGGAATCAGAGGGAGGAGTCTCACTGTGTGCGATGTGTGTCAATCCCGAGCACGCCAACTACACGTCATCTTCTGTATGTCTGTGTGTGAGCGTGTGTGTGTTTTTTACGTTCTGCCTGCTGTGACTGAAGCCATTGTGCCTCGCCGCTGAGCACTCGCCCTGTTCCCACAGCTCAGGGCGCTCTGGATTAGAAACACAACAGCTGTATTGTGGTGTGTGAGCGTGTGCTGGTGTGTGGGCCTGTGTATACGTGGGCACTCGTTAGCAGCATGAACGTTTGTGTACAGTGTGGGGGTATGGCTGAGGAGGTTAGCTGGGACTGTACTGTGTGTCAGGCCTGCTTCTCACTATCCATTAACTCGGGCTCCCGGCCCACTGTGTGCAGTGTAACTGTGCTGTGGTGGAAAGCAGCAGAGGGGAACGAGTTCAAGTGTTCAGAGAAATTCCTCCAAGATATTTGGCAGCACAGATATTGGTGTGTTGTATAGTATAGATTTGACTTATTTAATGGTATGTTGTAGTGGTGCACCACTTGCTGAATATTATCCCCTAGTTCCATTTACAATAAATGAATTGAACAAAACCGTTGTGCTAGATGCCTCAAAGTGTCTTTTGGATATAATGACCACCAAAGCAACTTATTTATTGGCACTCGCTGCGAGAACTGTTTGTTTTGATCTTTGACTATATATTAATATGGTCAGTGAGTTTCCGTCTCCTTCTCACGTATTGCGCTGGTGATGTTATTTAGAACTGACACGTTCTCATATGGGAGCTGGCTGGTGAAACAATGGAATTGATGCCACGCTCCTTCCGCTAACCGAAGCACACATTTAAATGACTGATTAAACGTCAAAGAGGCCTCAGGTCAGTACAGTCCTCGGCAGAACAGATTCTTGTGTCGGTTCGGAGCAGACACTCACAGTTATGGAGCGTTCAATGACACTCTTGCCTTTCCTCCTCTACTCTGCTATTCTTGTGGAGAATGTTAAAGAACCGTTGGTCATGACTTACGTCTTCTGTTTTCGCATCAAATAGCTAATACAAGCAAAACTACCCAGTTAGTTGAACATTTGGACATGAATCAGCATGATAATAACTAACCGTCACGAAAGAATCCAGGTTTGACAAAAATATATTTAACGTGTATTTTACCTTTCAAGTTTGACCCATGTCCCATCTGTTAACATGGAGGAGGCGGGGTTAAATTTATATTCCAGCCAGTCAGCAGGGGGCACTCTGAATACTTCGGCATGTCTTCCAGACGGCTGTTGCTCCACCCCTCTAAATATACAGTCTATGGTTAAGATCTGTTTGTTGCGGATATAAATGGTCGATTTAAGGGTAGATGATACAACTTTTAAACCATTTCGAACGTTAGTGTGATATGCATTAAAGATGCATATGTACCAAAATGAGCAAATTCATAAGAAGTGCTTTCAATTTACTCTCATATGCGGCCATGAAGACAGTTACCTGGACAGGCCGCCAGTCAATCACAGAGCTGACATATACTGACAATAATCAGCACATTTCTATGTTGTTTAATTTATAATAGTCCATCTAATAATGTGATCATTCCTGTCTAAATGCAAAACTGCTTTAGGTCTAAGATGTTTTGGCAGAACCATATTTGTCAGTTGAAGTTGTGTGACGGTAAATGTAATCAAAGGAAAAGAAAGAACCTCTGAGCGTAGCTGCTGCTGCCAGAATCTGAAATTATGACACTGCGTATCTTCATCAAACAACATTTGTATAGTGATGAGCCAGCACCATTCACCAAACCTTTATAGAGTTTCGCAGGATGCAAAACATCCAATGCTTGAGTTTCAGTTTCCAACAGCAGTAGAATAATTGCATTTATTTCTGAAAAAACCCCCAAACATAATAAGCTTTATTTGATTTATGTTTAAAAAGGTTTTGTTCCTTCTTTGCTGCACTTCTCAGTTTGAATGTACAAGTTCAGAAAAAGGAGAATCATACTGATAGACGGAGGAGGAGGAGGATTACAGCTACTCTCTTCTGTTTGTTAAAACATGTCCTTCCTGTAATTATCTGAAATTAGGGTACACACACACACACACACACACACTGCGGCATTTTCAACTCGACAGAGGGAGGTTTCCTTGAACCTTCACAATCCCTGTGCAGAGAGTAAATAAATCTTTGATTCATCTGCGAAGACTTGCGGTTGACTTTTCACTATTTGTCAAAGCAGACTATCACACGTCACCTACCAACAGCCCCCTGACATGTTCTTGATTAGTTTAGTATTAGTCTCACAGAGTTTGTGTTTTCCTGTAAACTCATGCAAGTGGAGTTCTGTGTTAGGGGTTGTACAGCTTCCCACGCATCTAACAAGCTTCGAGAATGGGCTTTTTGACTTTCAAGGTCTTAGTCATTACATAACCATAACATTGCTTATACGTCTTGAACATTTCGGTAATTACAGGGTTGTCTTTTGAATCCCTATCACTATTGAACAGAAGTACTTAAATAAGAAGAAAAGACTGAATATTTATCTCCGTTCCGAGCTGGACAGTTAGAGATCCCCCGTCTGCCTGTGGCCTAGCACGTTTGTTTTGTCTGTTTGTGGAGGGAACAGAGCCGCACAGTTTCCAAGAAAAGGCAGATAGGAGGGAGAGGAATCTGATGTGTTTCCGAATGATCAGGAACAGGTTGGCTTTTCAGCCCCCAAGCTGCAAAACAGCTGTGTGTGTGTGTGTGACAGGGCTGGTTGTTGATTTCCACACATCACAGCACGTTTACCACCATGTGTGAAATGTTGTAAGGTCTTTTCTGTGTTCATAGCGAGCATAATCAACATTGCTGGGAATGCTGAAGCAAAAATGGTTGTTCTAGTTGCCGCTATATGTTTTTTTTTTTTTCCTACAAAGGGACTAAATCTTACCTGTAGTCTATGGAAAGTGCTATTTAATTAATTTGAACTATTTTATTTTTTTGTAATTTTTCACCACATGGAAGAATTTTCAACAGCATCTTTGCAACCAGGCAGAACCTTCACATACCAACATCACTAATGTCTCAAAGCTTTTCTGGAAGCAACAGAATCACCCAGAGACCTGGCATTATTGCAGATAGCCAAAGTATACAGACGCAGGCTGGCCAAATATCAGGCCAAGGTTTTTGATTAGATTCAAATAACTTGTTTGGATGCTTGTTTGCATGTTGTGCGTTTCACCCTGTCCAACAGCAAGTCGTGACTGACTGCAGCTGGAGGGTTAGTCTGTGGGGTCAGGCACTTTATGGGTCATTTTATTCAAATTCAAAGTAAAATTTTGAATTTGTCCCCGGGGACAAATGAAGTTTTTTTGAATTTGAATAGATTTTATGTAAGTTTGGCCTTTGGAGAGATAGTTCTAATTTGTTTGAGTGAATGTGAGAATATGTAGCAGTTTGGCAATGTGTATACCTCTGTTGTCAGAGAGCCGGTGTTTGTGCGAAATGACAAAAGTAATATAGGGAAAAAACACCTCTTTACCAGTGTGTCTGTGCAATATCACACATGCAATTGTACATCTCTGTGTGGGTTTAAAACTGAAACTGTATTTGTAGGAGCTAGTAGGTGAAATACCTGCTGTCCACTTTTTCACTTTGCCTCAAGTTCTCTTTTTTTCTCGCCACAAGTCGCCGTCATTACTATTACTGAATCCAGCAGCATGGACTCAAGGATGCTCTACTATGAGTTCCTCTGCCCATGGTGGTTCTGTGACTCATTCTGAATAGATGCCAGTTCTGAGTAGCAGATGAAAGCCGGAAAACACCAATCCTAACCCCTGTTTAATCCAGCCACTCCCTGCTTTTCTCTTCTTACTCGTCGACTTCAGCCAAACCATCACAGGGCAGGAAAAAAGTGCTCCCAGTAACGGGAAACGCTCTTGAAGTTTGATTGGTATCTGAGTGAATTAGGATGGATCTCAGTATGTGGAAGACAAGCTTATTTTTTAAGTTGCTTTAATGAAGATTTACTGCCAGGATATCTGTCTTCCCTCTTTTAGCTACTCGTGTGTGTGTGAAATCAGGCTTATCTCACGACTTTCACTGGGGGCCCCAAAAGGAATTACCATAACAAAAGTTTGTGTGAGAAGGACGGCCGTGGCAGGAATTCCAGACTTTCCGCTCTTTTTTTCCTTCATTTTATCCCATCAGCCCCATTAGCCCTGTTCTCCACTACACAGCCCACCAAAAGGCAGAAAGAGAGGAGGAAACCGTGCAGAAAGCACACACTACCAGAGCCCGCCTGTAAACAAACAAGGCTGCTCATGTTGTCTGCCGTTACCTCACAGAAGGTTTCTGTTCTGTTGTCGGAAGGTTTTTATGAACTTTCCCCTCGACTGGGCCCTCAGCCTCAACATCACCCACACATGTGAGCCTATGAGTCAAATCGGAGATGAATCACACTGGCTTTCATTTATCAATGACACATTTTGGGCAGTTTCTTTCTTGGAGTAGAAATTGAGAGAGCGCTGTGGAGACAAAATGAAACGGTAGAATAAAACGACAAAGTGTCGCAGGCGTTGAAGGGGACTAAAACAAAGTAACACTTTTCAGGCAAACGGAGGATTCTCATCTCACTTCATGTGTTAAGTTTCTGTTTCTTAACAATACGATACGCGAACATCACAAGTTTAATCGAAACATTATGTTGGCTAAGCCATTTGTTTTGTCAAGTGCGATGTGGAAGGCAAGCCCAAGCAGACCCAAAAATAGCCCGGCTATGAGTGTGACACATGAACAGAACTCTGCAGTTTCTGGATCAAAGTGAGTCACGTCAAAGACATCTCATGGTCTTTTTAGCTGTGTGTGTGTGTGTGTGTGTGTGTGTGTGTGTGTGTGTGTGTGTGTGTGTGTGTGTGTGTGTGTGTGTGTGTGTGTGTGTGTGTGTGTGTGTGTGTGTGTGTGTGTGTGTGTGTGTGTGTGTGTGTGTGTGTGTGTGTGTGTGTGTGTGTGTGGGGATATAAATGTAAGAACTGTGCAACACTGTAAGTAGATTTTCTAACACATGTTGGGTTGAGATTAGCAATGTGCCATTTCATTTTCATTGATGCTGTCCTGTGTTCTACTACTGTAGAAAAGTACAGAGAATAAGCTTAACGCATTAGTTTCTTTAATCTCATCATAATTCATTTTGCCAATTGGTGCTGAAATGCCTAAAGCCTGTCCTGAAAAATGATCAATATTAAAGGTTACACCATGTGATATGTGAAGTTATCTTTCAGTCATTTCCACATCTCTTCTTATAAAAGATCCTTAATTTAAGAAGTAGTACTAGAAATAAAGTTGTTTTTCTTAAAAACCCTTTGAGACAAATTTCACATTCTTTGTTCTCATTGCGAGCATTTTTCTTGCATCATAGAAATACTTTACAGTCACTCAAACTGCTTCAGTTTCAAATGAACATTATGTTCAATGGACCTGAGACACAGGTATACTGTATGTGTGTGTGTAGAATGCATGTTAGACCATGTGTACATCCCTGTGCTGTTGTTTGCTTTAGAATAAGAGTTTCCCATTGAATCATGCGTCATTGTGTTCATGGTCTTGAGGTTGTTGTTTTTTTGCACACTGAGCTTACATGGGTTGACAATAAAGTTGAACTGAATTTGCTACTGGCTTTTCAAGATCACTGGCCCCACCATTGTAAGCACAGGTCCAGGTCCTTATCTGACCTCATTTCTATAGGCCTACTCAACTTACATGACTGCATTTGTCGGACACTGCATGTGTCGGACTCAGCATTGATTTGTCTATGGACTAAATTTTGAGCTGCATCGTGTTCCAGACAACTCCAGCGGTCTTGTCAGTGAGGCTGGAACTTTGTCCCCCTTCTGTTTTCATACTCTCTGTCACTCTCTTTTGACTCTTCTGGCGATTTTCTTTTCTTCACACTTGCAGAATATATAAAACGTATAAAACGTTGAAGATGTTAGAAAAATAATGTGAAATTATGAATTATGCGTTACTGGTTTTTTTTATTTTCAAGGCAGTATTTTAACTGGCTGAGCTGGCCAGTGGAACATGTAATCAGCTTGCCCGGGGTCTTTCCATCTTGAGTCTTGGCCAGTTATAATGTGGCGCCCTGGGCTTATGTTCCTTATTTTGAAAAGTGTCTTCCACTGACACATCCATGTCATCTCTGTACTTTCCTCTTCTCTCAGTAGTTGATATTTAATTCAGTGCACAAATATTTCATAGACGTGTGACAGGATGTTTTTTATTTTGAGAGTTTAGTGGGGTGTGTCTGCATCACATGACGTTGAAAATTATCCCTTCTTTTAGATTCCTCTTCACAACACCTCAACAAGACATTTGGAATTTCCCTGTCAATGTATTTTTTTTCTCCCAGTAACAGACACTTGTGGGCTTGTTAAGGTGTGTGTATTTAACCAAGCAGTGCTAACAAACACTGACAAAGTAGTTCGAATAGAAAAACATGTGTATTACCTTTGAGATCATCAGGAACCATTCAAATCTAACAGTTGTATAAACTTAAATCTTTAAACATCAAGTAACAAAATGCGTCATTTTATGTTGATTTGTTCCACTTACACAAAGACAAATAACATATACATGGAGTATGTTGGAAGGGAGACCTCAAAGTGAGATTTGAGTTGCTGTGTAAAGGAAATCATAAGTAGTTTGGTTAGATTTCTTATAATTTAATGAAAACTTAATAATACTATCTGTGGTGAGCTTGTATCTATCAGTGTGTTAATGGATCAGCCGACCCTTACATATGTTGTTTGATATAACATGACTTACTCATATAATAATCACCCCAGATGACCTCACTCAGATCTTCAAAATGTTTCCTTCTAATAAACCGTCCCCTCCTTGTTCTCCTTTCAGCCGCCGTTGGGGCTCAGTCCCTGTTCTCCATGCCACGGCGGCCCGGCTATGGCACCATGGGGAAGCCCATCAAGCTGCTGGCCAACTGCTTCCAGGTGGAGATCCCCAAGATGGACGTCTACCTCTATGAGGTGGACATCAAGCCTGACAAGTGTCCGCGACGAGTCAACAGGTAGGCTGTTCCCTCAGGATCATATCTTTTTAAAGGAAGGATGAATGCCTGCTCAGCAGATAAATAAAGATAAATTACCTTTAATTCAGAGGCAGGCTAACGTTTGTTATGTTGTGGTGGTTGATTTATCTGGTTGGGGAAGCTTGTGTGATCATTTTCTACATACTGTATATGTGCAGCTCAGTTGTGTTTGTGTGTGTGTGTGTGTGTGTGTGTGTGTGTGTGTGTTGTATAGGGAGGTGGTTGACTCGATGGTGCAGCACTTTAAGGTGACCATCTTTGGGGATCGCAGGCCAGTCTACGATGGAAAGAGGAGCCTGTACACGGCCAACCCGCTGCCTGTGGCACCTGCAGGGGTGAGCTTGAAAAAAGAGAGACGTGTTATAATCTACACACTGGGGCTGCACACATATGCTGCTCACGTTTTCACTCGTGAACATTTAATGTAAGGCAGACTGCCCCTGAAATCTTCTTGACTTGCTTGTTAACACATGCACCTCACAGGGGGGAGGTTATCCCTGGTGCACGGGGGGGGGGGGGGGGGGGAGGGGAGGGGATCTCAGAAGGCAAGACATGATGTAGAAAAAAACGACACAGAAGTGGTGAACCAAGCAACACAGTCCGACCCTATGATGACAATTTATGACCTTATATCCAAGTTTATCATTGCTACATTGAGTTTTACGGTATCACCAAAA
This sequence comes from Labrus bergylta, assembly GCF_963930695.1. Classification (NCBI taxonomy): domain Eukaryota; kingdom Metazoa; phylum Chordata; class Actinopteri; order Labriformes; family Labridae; genus Labrus; species Labrus bergylta. The sequence goes on from NC_089202.1 coordinate 18,244,768, forward strand.
CAGCGGAGAACAACATACTGGTAAACAAAAAACGTAATGAAGCAGTTTCATTGTGCGCGCAGTGCCCACATGTGCCATTCAGAGGGTATAAACATCACCTCCTCTTGCTCATCAGTAAATCTTTCTGAATATCTCCTGCTTCATTTTCACATCACCTCTAGAGGGAGGGGCTAGAGGGACATTTTTGGGTAAAGTTGAAGTGCAGAATTTGGCTGGTTGTTCCACACTTGAAGTTGAAGTTTTCTGGAGTTTATGCATGTGTGAAAGCACCAATACAGACACACTATCTCAACAGCTCACCGTAAGCGGCACATTTGCTCCTTATACCTGCAGTGTTTCACACATAGTCAACTCATACAGCAATATGACCAAAAATAAACAACTTCAACTTGAAATCCTAAACAGATCCTGTTGGATTCAAACCCTTTTTTTTGTCCCTTCCTCAGGTGGACCTTGATGTCACTCTACCGGGGGAGGGAGGGAAAGATCGGCCCTTCAAAGTTTCCATCAAGTTTGTGTCTCTGGTCAGCTGGCACATGCTCCACGAGGTGCTGACCGGCCGCAGCATGCCTGAGCCTCTGGAGCTGGACAAACCCATCAGCACCAACCCCGTGCACGCAGTGGACGTGGTGCTGCGACACCTACCCTCCATGAAGTAAGCCACTGACGCTTGAATTTAACCTGTTTTTTTTAATATGGTTTAGACTTGTTGGTCACTATTTTGATGGCAACTCAAGGCAAAAATAGCCATTCTGTTTTTGTGGGGGGAGATCATGCAGCAATGGTTTTTGAAATAATCTCAGAGTGGTCATAGGAGACAGTTGATTCATATTTAAGAAAACAGCTCAAATCCATCTGCAGTCAGCAAACATAAAGCCAAAGAAAGAGAAAACATGATCGCACTGATACTCGCATTAAATACTTTTTTTTTTTTTTGTCACATTGGCACCAATATCAGCCCTCTGATCTCTACGGAAATCAAACACAGCTAATATGGACCTCCATATCATCTTCCTCCCCTCGATATCCAAGTCCTGAGTTCTGGCTAGAGCCAAAATCGAAACACAATCTCCCAGCTTCTTTAATCAAAAATCTTTCAAAGGCATTATTGAAAAGCAGTTATGTCAACACCTTTCATTTAGCCGTGTTGGCGACCGTGGTGGGGCTGGTACCACGGTGGCATCTTGACACATTGTCAGCCCCAGAAAGGAAACGGAATCCTGTGTGCAGATATGAATGTGAGTCCTGGGCAGGGTAGTAAGAGGTGGATATGTGCAGGCAGTATCCCCTCCCATCTCTTTTCACAGACGAGTTTAACAAACACACAATGACCTACATTTTAAATTCATGGTGTTAGCTAATTTTACAGTTCCAGTCCATTACTCCTGTGCCATTTCCTTCTCTCTTCTTAATCTTTTTTTTTTTTCTTCAATACTTTTAGTCATTTTCCCCCCACATTACTTTTAATATGTTCAACCTGTTTGCTCACACTTTCTTATAATTGCTCCTCTTCTTTTTCCAGGTACACTCCAGTCGGTCGGTCCTTCTTCTCGGCTCCTGAGGGCTACGACCATCCCCTGGGAGGTGGGAGGGAGGTTTGGTTCGGCTTTCATCAATCTGTGCGCCCTGCCATGTGGAAGATGATGCTAAATATTGACGGTGAGAGCCAATTTCCACCTTACATGTAATGCTTCTGAGGGTCACATCAGGGCTACAATAAGGCCTCACAGGTTGTCCTAAGTAACAGATGTGAAGTGTTTTCGTCTCCTTTTTTTTAAATCTTTGTTTGAAAAAAAAAAACCAACACATTTCTAGTTGTCTCATCGTGTTTTCCTCTTTTACAGCCAGGGAAATGAGATTTGGATAATAAAACACATGACTTAGAGCCTCCATGATACAGAATATTTCTAGTGGTTGCACATGCTCCATTTAGTTTTAGTGATTTTATTTTTGAGTAAATCTAATGTCTGTTTTTAACATAAATATGACTGGACAACGTGGTGCTCATGTGCAAGCTTCTTGATAAGAGAAGTATGATGTCCACAAGATACTAGAGTCTGTTTCTTCATACGGGGACTGAAGCTGTGGTTCTGTATGAGCAAAACGAAATATCTTTTCTCCTGAAGAAGCACATTTGATGCTTTTCAATGTAACAGCAGTGCCCCCTCTCAGTTTACACATTATTTAGTGTTGACCAATATGTCAGAATGAAGCCGATTCTGCTGGTTTAGCACCAGTTTTTAGGAAACAAATGAAATGGAAGATATCGTTTGTGAACTGGTGTCTTATCAGAAGAAAAACTCTGTTTAAAGATGATTGAGCTAAAATTTAAATCTGTTAATATTTATGGAAAATAAGCAGCAGAAAGGGTGGAGGAGAATGTGTTTGGCCATATGCGCTATGCAGGAATTTGCTCGAGACTTGGAGGATGGTGGCTTTTCCGCTGGATGGGAGGGTTGCTGTGGAGACAGAGAGCAGCTAGTGTGTATGTGTGTGTGTGGTTGTGTGTGGTTGTGCCTTTACGAGTGAGACTGGTGGGTGGTGTCGGGGTCAGGAGGGCAGCTGTGTGGAGTATTTTCTTGAGACAGCTTTTGTTTTGCTGCATGTGCTTGAAGTCTCCGTCTGGATTTGAAACCTCCCGCTCTCACCTCCTTTGTCTCGTTTTCCCGCTCTGTCATTCTTGGAAATAAACAGGTCCGCTCAAGTCTTTCATGTGCTCTCAAGCAACAAACCAACATTTGATTTCTTACTCTTATGTGTGGCAAGAAAACAACGAATCCCGTTGAAAAACATGCACATAATGGTGTCAGTTAATTTATAATAACAGGTATTTAACGGTTATCAGAGACATGAAAGTATTTAATTTCACCTTGGCGCGAGTGACTCAAACACTTCCAAATACACAGAATTTCTATCTCAATGCGTGGGGAGGACAATAAGGAGGTTGAAGGCTCTTGTATATTCAACAGAAAACCAGAGGTTTCTGTGTGTCGTTAGGCGTCACTCCTGGATGTGTGCTTGTTGTGCTTTCATCAAACACGGCGGCAGAGAAAGGTTGCTTACATCACATCAGCTGAGGCCGATCATCCGTCAACAACTTCCTCAACAACACTCTCTCCACCTCTTTGTGTCCATATTTGGATTGCTTTTATCTTTGCTTTGTGTTCCTGTTTTGTTTTTCCTTTTTCTTCCATAGGTCTAATTCCTGTCTGATGTTGTCTTCCCGCTGTGCTGTTTCACTGATCATGTTTTAATCTCTCGGTGCCTCAGACTTTCCGTTTGTTTAGAGAAAAAGGGATCATGTGAGAACAAAGGGAAATCTGTGCTGCTTGAATTCAACATCCTGTGTTCAATGTGTGCTCCTGTTACATTGCATTCAGCAGTGTGGGCTGAATGTACTCTGCTTAAATATAATGTGGCATTACATTTAGAGAATATTCAGCGATAAGCTCTTTACAAAGGCTTCATCATAGCTGTATTGCACATTAAAGAACACATATTCCCTTTCTGTGTTACGGTTCATCTGGTATTCATACATTGTGTTTGTTCCTGAAAGCCGTGTTTGGTTGACAGAGAATGTATTGCATGGAGGTATGAATACCATGAATAAACTTTTGGTCACCTGAAGGAGTTGTAGACGGGTCAAAAGTGTTGCACACAAGATGTGGAGACATTGTATTATTTCCTCTTACAAAGTGATCATAAACCACAATATCATACGATTTTTTTTATCTGCACATGTTTCTTTCATGCAGAAACCTAGCATGTACATTTCCTTTTTTAAACTGTAAGGTAGCTGCAGACATGTGATGTGACAATGTTGAATCACAGAATCAAAGTTGTGAATAAATTTAGGTTTTAAAAACATGTCTTAAATGCCTTTACTTTCCTTTGCAGTGTCTGCCACCGCCTTCTACAAGGCCCAGCCAGTCATTCAGTTCATGTGTGAAGTGCTGGACATCCACAACATAGACGAGCAGCCTCGGCCTCTCACAGACTCACACCGGGTCAAATTCACCAAAGAAATCAAAGGTAATGCAAAGTGCTTGGCAGCATGTGACGAGGAGAGTTATATGAGATGAATAAAGGTGCATTGTGTGTGTGTGTGTGTGTGTGTGTGTGTGTGTGTGTGCGTGTGTGTGTGTGTGCGTGTGTGCGTGCGTGCGTGCGTGCGTGCGTGTGTGTTGGAGTTTGAGCAGGAGCTGGCAGAGCACATGTCGCAGACATTCATTCACAGACACACTCTTAATTCTCCTCCACTTTGTTTTATTCACCAGGTTTGAAGGTGGAGGTGACGCACTGTGGAACCATGCGGAGGAAGTACCGTGTCTGCAACGTGACCCGCCGGCCTGCTAGCCATCAAACGTGAGTCAGCCTCTAGGCGGGCGGGAGGGGAACAGGAGACTCTGGGCGGAGTGTGTGGATGGGATGGGGGCGGCCGACGCCGACTGCAGAGGACGCGATCCCCAATCTACCACCAAACAAAAACACGTTATAGTTGACTCATCTGACAACCATGTGGACGACATTAGTCATGTGTTAGTAAAGTAGCTGCTGAGTTTCTGTCAGAAGGAGTACATTACCTCACATTACATGTCGTTACATCAGCACATGGGCATCAGAAAGAATTGTCCTTATCGTTGGCGCTGTGCCGTGCTGTTTTAAAATGAAGTAAAAAGATAATAACTGATATATTTATATAATGATTGAGAGCTTTATAGTAGATCGTTACACACAGCGGCTGTGGCTCAGTGGTAGAGTCAGTAGTCTCTTAACCAGAAAGTCTGGGGATTCGATCCCCAGCTCCTCTAGCCACATGCCTGATGGGTCCTTTGGCAGGACACTTAACCCGAAACGGCTCGCGCTGCTTCAGCAGGGGGTATGAATGTGTATGGATAAGATTAGTTAATACTGATGGACACTTTACATAACAACCTCTGCCATCAGGGTGTGAATCTGTAGGTGTGACCTGTAAAAGCACTTAGCACTAGAAAAGCGCTATACAAACTAAAGTCCATGATGTGATACATACCGGTAGTGATCATCAGTTATAAGACGCAATGAATGCCAGGACCAGGATGTTTAATTAATCCTCTTCAAACTATTTCAACAAAAACACAACATAAAAATATTCTTGAAGGGCCGTTATGTTGTTGGACTTTTCCATTAGACTGCAAAGCAAGTTAATATGAAGATGACATTTCAGCATGAAGGCAATTCAAAGTACCTCACACACCACATATAAAATCAACATGACAAAGGGAAAAGAGACATTATAGAAGCTTTTAATGAGTTATGATTACGAGCAGATAAAAACCACAAAGGAAGCTCAAATAATAGGAATAAAAAGTGTTTTTTTATGATGAGTCTGTAACTATTTGTTTACATTATGTAAACTAGTAGTTCAGTACAGATTCTGTCTAGCACATGCTATTCTGCTTAGTAACAGAAGGGCAGTTTATATCTTCCTTGCACCATTATTATACTTTAAGCTGGTCTATTTCTGCTCAGCTGTTATTGTTAGAAATGGTGCAGCTGGCAAAAACATATGACTGTACCACTCGTAACGCATCATTGTTTAGTGTTCCTCTCTTTTTGTATTTCGCCCAACACACTTAAAGTACAGTCATAACTCGCTCAGTAAATGTAGATTTGGTAATTAATTATAGACGATAAAATCCCTTTTTTATTTCCATCAAAACATTCTGTATAACTTCTGCCTTAATCTGACATACATATACCCTCAATTACTTGGTTAAAATGTGGTTAAATCCACCCTGTTAAATTGTTACAGATTGGTTAAAGATACCATCAAATAAATCAATGTAATTCAGTAATTCAGTGTCCTTCAGTGAATTTCTATTTTTTTTTTTATGCACCTATGATGCTCCTTTCTTGCAGGTTCCCCCTACAGTTGGAAAATGGTCAGACTGTAGAGCGTACTGTAGCCCACTACTTCAGGGAGAAGTACAACCTGCAGCTTAAGTACCCTCACTTGCCCTGTCTGCAGGTGGGCCAGGAGCAAAAGCACACCTATCTGCCTCTGGAGGTGAGACACTAGAAGTTACTAACCTAACTGGAAGTATGATGAAATCTGTGATGTATACTGTCGACTGGGCATGTGCATAAAAAGCTCAAGAAGGCCTAGGAATGTTTCTCCCTGGCTGCAAATAACAGAAATGTTTGTTTTCCTGCAGGTTTGTAACATTGTAGCTGGTCAAAGGTGCATCAAGAAGCTGACAGATAATCAGACCTCCACTATGATCAAAGCCACAGCTCGCTCCGCACCCGACAGGCAGGAGGAGATCAGCAGGCTGGTGAGTGTGGGGACACCAGCTGAGCCAAAATCTCTCTTCTAATTCCTCCATAAACACCCTGACTGAATACTGAAACAACACCAAGAGGAATCATGTGCCACCAAATACCCCTTCAGCTTCAAAACACCATAAATGAAGTGGTGTAACGCTCATACACTTTTATACTTGTTACACTTTATTTACCCTGAAATGTTTCTAGTAAGAAGAAATAACATGCACCATTATTCAAGTAGGTAGGTCTAGTTTGTACTGTGCAAAGTTTAACCTTAAAGCCTTTGCTTGGACTTCTACTTTAAGTTGTAGTGTTGACGCAGACAAAGACATGACACCGCCTGCGTGGCAAAAAAAAAACTCTGTGGCCAGAAACAAGTGTTGAATGTTAGCTCAATAACGAAGAATGTGCATGATACATACTTTTACTGAAACACTCGTTCCACACACAGTCCAGCCATAACAACAACTATCACCACACAAGTCCGCCCCCATTACCAGTATAGGACATAGCGCATTGAATTCATAGACTGTGGAATAATTCAGACTCAGCTGTTTGTAAATTTGAGCACCTTAAATTCGATATCATACAGGTGGACACACAACAGTGTTATGAAATGCCCGCGTTGCTAGGCTTGTTAATGCCCGGTTGCCATGCTGCGCATCCTGTTATCAAATTGCTTGTTTTGTAATCATCTCTCCAAGATTCCTGTTTTATATCGTTAAAGGAGGCATGTTTTTTTGTGAGCATCCATCACATCTGGCAATTAAAAAGCAGCCGTACCAAGGGTCAACAAAATGCTCGAGTAGTAATAGCTTTAGTGTGTGTGTGTGTGTGTGTGTGTGTGTGTGTGTGTGTGTGTGTGTGTGTGTGTGTGTGTGTGTGTGTGTGTGTGTGTGTGTGTGTGTGTGTGTGTGTGTGTGTGTGTGTGTGTGTGTGTGTGTGTGTGTGTGTGTGTGTGTGTGTGTGTGAGGCTGCTACAGACAGGACATGGACAGACTGAAAAGACGGCCTCTGGCAACCATCAGATTAGCAATGCACATTTTCGTACCTGTTGTTCCCTTATTAAACCTTGTCTCCTTATCTCTTCACTCAGCAACAAAATAACTGGACTGGCTTTCAGGAAGTGATTGTAGACAAGACTGTGGTGGCGTTTTCATTTAGATGCACTGCCGCTTCACACTGACAAGGCCGAGTGTGGGTGGAGGAGACGAGGTAGAGAGACGAAACGGTACAACACGAGCAGATAAGCAGTGTCTGTCAGAACTCCAAAATGAAGCACTTTGTACGGAGGCAAGCACGATTGCCATCACCTTTAAAGAAATATATACATGACGTGCCCACTGAGCTGATGCCTGACTTTACATTCCATCTTAAGATCAAACAGTGCTGTGTCATAATAGGTGGATTGTGGTCCTAATGTAAACCTTTGCAGAAGTAATTGTATACGCAAGTGTTTCTCAAGGCAATAATAAGCGCTTTAGCAGATTAGTTTTTTGGGGGAAAATAACTTTAGTTGCCTTCAATATGTTGCCATTTTATAAAAGGTTACAGCCAGCAGCTGGTTAGCTTTCCATCAAGACTGTTAACATAGGATCAAGCTAGCCCGCCTCCTTTTCACACTGCTTTTTGGAGCAGGTTGTACTGGCTCCATACTGTACTTGTCCCTTAACAAATAAACGTGAAATAAATTAATAAAACAGAGATTGCTTGATTAGCTAAATGTGTGCAGCACTTGAGTCAAATAGAAATTTCCCCCATGGGGAAAATAAAGTGCATCGTATCCGATCGTACCTGATCCTAAGTGATGGTTACTTGTCGTCTATTAGTGAGCTTTAGAGAGCTGGATTTAGACTACACTACTCTAAGTTTACTAGCTGCTGGCTGTAACCTTACGTTATCAAAACATGTTGAATTATTCCAAACAAGACAAACTGAGTGGTTGGTGGGTTGATGGAACTTCACTTTAAACTATATTTTTTGTGCTACAGTGGTTTTATCACTATGCTGTCATTTAATACCGCAGCCTGACCAATCTCTGCATCTGTTTCCCTCTGCAGGTGCGCAGTGCCAACTACGAGGCAGACCCATTCGTGCAGGAGTTCCAGTTCAAAGTGCGTGACGAGATGGCCCACGTGACGGGGCGAGTGCTACCCGCCCCCATGCTGCAGTACGGCGGCAGGGTGAGCACAGAGCACTTTATGGTACCCTTCCTTTAAATCACGCCCATTCTCTCTGTTTGTCTGACACGCTGCCCCCACCCCTCCTCCCCAGCCCTTTACTCCACACTGTCTCTAAGGGGAACTAACTCGAGCTTCTGTTTGCTCTCCATGGTGTCTTCATGGTGTTTTGCCTTTTTTTTTTGTGGTTTGGTCTCAGTGATGCAAATAATAATTCTATCGTCACAGATTTTCAGGAAAAAAACTCAAAACACAACAACAAACAGTAAAAATAATGAAATCAACCAAATTTAGAGAAGAAAGGTGCTGATTGAAGCTGCTCACTGAGTCCGAACCACTATGCTGATTAACATTTGTATACCTTCTCTGAGGTGACACACCTTTGCTTTTGTACACTTGGGTGAGCATGTGTTGCTGTGAAATATGGCATCGTCATATGAACACCAATTTGTGCAGAACATACCACAGATTCCACCACACAAGTGCATCACACTACTTTGCAATACAAGTCAAGATTCACTTGAAATCCTTGTGATAATATTTACATATAAATAGTTAGTGATTTCCTCTTCAGTCTCTAATGTTCTGTAAATGTTTCACTACTTAGAGGCTGTATGCATGCTTCTGTTTAGTTCCACATTGTGAGTTTTTGTGTTTAATTGAGTGTTAATACATTTTGGTTTGGATGAAGGCTGTGTGGATTCTGTGGGTTCTCAGAAAGCAAGCTTGTGTTCGTATGCGAGTGCGTCTTTCTGCAAGTGTGTGTGTGTGTGTGTACAGTATGTCATTGACTGTTTGCCCACATAATCATGAGTACATGTGGTGAGACTGCAATGTTGTTTCAGAACCGCACCGTGGCCACGCCCAGCCACGGGGTGTGGGACATGAGGGGGAAGCAGTTCCACACCGGGGTGGAGATCAAGATGTGGGCCATCGCCTGCTTCGCCACACAGCGGCAGTGTCGGGAAGAAATCCTTAAGTAGGATTACTTGCTGTTATCTATCTCTATTGAATTTTTTAAGTTTCTTTCTGAAAGTCTGGAGCCACTCTGCCTGCAGTTACCATTCTAATGAGTTCATTTTTGATACTTAAGAGACACTAATTGAATTACTGTTCAAATTACTTTTTGCCTTTCTTATTAATCTGTGATGTTGATAAAGATCATTTGTATATTTTTGTCTTCACATAATATAAACCGTCATAAATGATCATTTATGTGATTACTACAAGATAGTTAACGTCTCTTATTTCAGACGTTTGCAAACAGCCATGAAGATTCTGTTAGCCCGTCAATTTCTTTGTGACTTTTTAGCTGAACATTAAAAATTCATAAATGAGGCACATTGAACATAACAGAAATAACTATTTCAGAGTTGGAAACAAGTAAAAAAGTTTCTCTGCAGTCCCTGCAAAATGTTTAATATGCCGTAAAAACTGCAACCTGTCTCGTGCTTCATTGCAGAGAGAAACATTTTTTTTCTGTAATGGAAAAATGAAATATTCGCTTGAACTAGATTTTTGGCAATGTGGTATTAAAAAAGGTAAAACATTTACATTTTTGATGTCAAACATGCAAAGTAAGCAGTTGACCAGACGTCTTCATCTCTAAGCTGTTAAGGCCTCAGTCTACACTATTGATGACAGTTGACTCCACTTTTGTAAAATACTTTCTTCCCTCCTGCTGCCTCCTTGTTCAGGGGTTTCACAGACCAGCTGCGCAAGATCTCAAAGGATGCTGGGATGCCCATCCAGGGCCAACCATGTTTCTGTAAATACGCCCAGGGAGCGGACAGCGTGGAGCCCATGTTCAGGCACCTGAAGAACACCTACGCCGGGCTGCAGCTCATCATCGTCATCCTGCCGGGAAAGACTCCCGTCTACGGTCAGAAAACTGCTCGAAAATGAATATTGTATTAGAGTCTATAGATGAGCTTGTGGTTTAGACAGCGTGGAAGCACTAATGCTATTCTGGGAGGGAGTGCTGATGCAATAGTCTCCCCTCCACGGCTTCACAAATGTGTGTCAATGAAAGAACCATGTTGAGGAGAAAGAGGAGAATGCTCTGCACGCTCGGTTGCAAAATATCCTTTCCCTGTATCCTTCTATTTTTCCTCTTGGCATATTTTCTCAGACTGTTCTGATACCTGCTTGTATTCTTTAATCCTGACTTGTTTCCATGTATGACTGCTCTCCTGTATCTTTGTTTCTCTGGCAGTTAATTATGAAGCCCTGAACTAGCTCACTGATCAAGGGCCCAAAGTAATCCACTATGATTTATAACTCTCACTAATTCGGTCAAACATTTTAAGATCTGACATTACCATTACAATATCAGCTGTTTCTGCACTTTCAATCTTTGAAATCCTGCCCCATGTTAACTTTTTTGAGGCTCATTTTCCTTTTGTCACCACCCACAGCCGAGGTGAAGCGTGTGGGCGACACCCTCCTGGGCATGGCCACGCAGTGTGTGCAGGTGAAGAACGTGGTGAAGACGTCCCCTCAGACCCTCTCCAACCTCTGCCTCAAGATCAACGTGAAGCTGGGAGGCATCAACAACATCCTGGTGCCTCATCAACGGTCAGACGCGCGCTCTTTCCCTTCAGATTTAGACAAACAGTACTTTAGTGTTCAAATGTTTGCTGTCCGTTATAGGGATCAGAAACATTTATTTGCAACATGTGAACACGTTTTTTTCTGACGTTTTTACCAACATTAAAGCAACATACACGTCATTGTTAACAAACCTGACGCCAGTGCAGCAAAACTGTCTTTCTAAATGTTGTAAGTGTAATCTAAGTATTTGTTGTTTCTCTCATCAACAGACCATCAGTGTTTCAGCAGCCAGTTATCTTCTTGGGCGCAGACGTCACACATCCGCCCGCTGGTGACGGGAAGAAGCCTTCGATTGCAGCAGTGAGTTTCTTTTTCTTTTTTCCTCCTCACCTCATCGGCTTTCAGCAGCTGTATCTGTAACCCTAACCCTATCGTTGTTAATGAACATTTCTATCTGATCCTTCCACTTTTCTTGACCCCCCCCCCCTTCTCCAGGTGGTTGGCAGTATGGACGCCCACCCCAGCAGGTACTGTGCCACTGTGCGGGTCCAGAGGCCGAGGCAGGAGGTGATCCAGGACCTGGCCTCCATGGTGCGGGAGCTCCTCATCCAGTTCTACAAGTCAACCCGCTACAAGCCCACCCGGATCATTTTCTACAGGGACGGAGTTTCAGAGGGCCAGTTCAGACAGGTCAGTCCCCACTTTCGATTACAAAGAATCAGTCAAGAGCAGAAGTCCAGCTAAGTTTGGCTTACATGCATATTTTTGACTGTGATTTAGATGTTTAACACATGAACAGTACATTCTGGACTTTAAAGATGTGTTTGCCTCGGCTGGCAGAGCACATCAAATCCACCGTATTCCACACGTTTGTTTTAGTACATTTCCCTGAGAAAAATTCGATCAAATAAATATATACCGGTAATGGTCATGTGGTAGGGGAGGTAAAAGCAGAGTTGCAGGTGCCTGGCTGGCCAGCATGGGCAGAACCTGTGTTTGTTGGGGTGGCAGGGCTGTTTGGGTTGCTGTGGCAACAAGGGGCCATGTGGCAGGTTGTGTAACTTATCAGTGGTGCATGGGGGCGTGGTTGGGATGGGGAGGGGTTCTTCACTGATCACTTGCCCTCTTTATTTTCTAATCTTTTTTTGTATTATTTTTCGGTTTCTGTATTTGTTTTTCTATCTTTTTCTTGTTTTAATTGTATTGTATGTTTTTTTTGTAATTGTTTTCTTGTATGTGGCTCAGGGTAGCTGATGTCCCACATGGTAAACAGTGGCGCGTGGTGGCTGGCGTTCCTGTGGGCACGTGGGCGTGTGTGCGCTTCAGTGTATGTTTGTGTGTATCAGTCCGCCTGGTGAAGCTCGTACATGCAGGCAGCAGAGGAGCAGGAGGAAGAAGCTGCTTCATCAAAACGCTGTGAAAACTCTGCATAGTTTTTCATACTTTTTGGTACAAACATTGCCATGTGGGAGAATGGCTCTCTGAGATTTAGTTGCCAAACAAAATTGTCTGCATTTGGTGCTTGGTGGGTGACCATTTCAAGCCCTGTCCCTGTGTGAACACAGGTGACTAATGACCCATATAGATCATCCTTCTTTGAAACTAAACTGACAGTTACACAAATGCACAGTACACAGTGATAAAGGGATACATTTTGTAAATACATTAAAAGTTAATACTTTTCAAGGACTACCTTTATGAACATTTCAAACTACATTTCTTTTGTTTTTCTACCTCAGGTGCTGTATTATGAGCTGCTGGCCATCCGTGAGGCCTGTATAAGCCTAGAGAAGGAGTACCAGCCCGGCATCACCTATATTGTTGTGCAAAAACGCCACCACACACGCCTCTTCTGTGCCGACCGCAACGAGAGAGTGAGTCCACATGACTGATGCACACACACACACACACACACACACACACACACACACACACACACACACACACACACACACACGCACACACGCACACTCTTTCTGAGAATGGCAGAGCGATGTTTCCCCATTAAAGTCAGTACAGTCTGTTATGTGTTGTTCCATATTCTGTTTTATGATCCAAGCCCGCATGTTAAGTACTCAAAATGGCTCTCCTTAATTACCTTTTGTCAATTGCTCCGTGCGCCCTCCTAACCCCTATAATTACGTTCGATTAAAGCATTAGGGCCCGATGCAGGCCGAGAGCTGTGGAGTGGCACTCGAGGCCACAGGAATAAGACTCGGCCACTAACAACCTTATTTTCAGTGCAGGCACTTCCATACAGAGCATTAGGCTCTCTGGGGCATTAGGCCTTTAATTGGTTGATTGGGAAGCACTTGGTAAAGCTTGGCCGGGGTCAGTCCATCAGCTAGATCTTGCTCACATTATTTGAATTTTTGCTGCTCATTTAGTGCTTTCAGAGCATGTTTTTCTGCTCTCTTTTTTTCACCTTTTTCCATTTTCTCTTGCCCTTGTTTTGGCTTTCACGGTGACACATGGTTGAAAAAGCAGAAAAAACTTTACCTGGGACTAACTGACCTTAACTCTGCTTCTGTCAGGTTGGACGCAGTGGAAACATTCCTGCTGGTACTACAGTGGATACGGACATCACGCATCCCTACGAGTTTGACTTTTACCTCTGCAGTCACGCTGGAATACAGGTCAGAACAACCTCTCGTGTTCTCTGCCTCTCTCCACATTTGAACACTGTGAGCCTCTGCAGAGCGAAGCATTGATGAAAAAAAGGTCGTAAACAAGATTTGGAAATTAAATGGCTGCAAGAGAAAAATGAAATATTCGCTTTTTTCCTCTCTGTATTTGATCCATTGTTAGATCTCTCAAGAATTGCACACTTGCCCCAGACTTCCTGCAAAAAGTTTTATAGATCTTAATCCAACTTAATCGAGCTACAACCAATAATAACATTTGTTCTTTCTAATGTGGAATGGCGCTTAACTCAATGAAATAAACAGCTTCACAAAGTGTTATATGAATATGTGTAATATTCTTACTGAAAGTTATATAATAAGGAAATCAAAATAAGGGACTGAATTCAACAACCGTGTCCTCCAGCTAGCCATCTTTTAAAATCTCCTCCCTTCTTTTGAAAGTATTCAAACTAAGACAGCGAAGCTCTGCAACAGCGCTTTCCTCTCAAACTATGAAACACCTGGTTGATTAAGACACAGTAACTATATGTACACAGAGATGTACATCATCTACATGAAACATCCTCGTTGGAAAACGTGTTAATTCTATTATATTTGATGTGCAGTTCTGGGCTAAAGTCTAAGGCCACCACTAGCGTTGTTAAAGCACATCTTAATGACCATCAATTTCATCAACCCGTCTCTTTATTACAATACAACCAGAAAATCCAGGAAATATGTACATGAAATAAAAGAAACACATTTCAGAACCAAATGGCTGCTATGTACAAAAGTCAGTATTCAGTACCTCTGCACTTGCCACACCTTGAGCTCTTCTTTGGGGGTAGAGTCTTGAAGTTCTCAATATGTAAGATTTCTACTGAACAAAATCAAAAAATGACCTTACTCTATCTTCAGACATTAAGAAAACATGCTCTGTTGATGTGCTGGCTTCTCTGACAACAGTGCAGCAGACATTAAGTCCTCCTCAGTTTTTCTTCTGGTCCAGAATGGTCTGTATTTGTTTGGACCAGAGAATGGAGGCGGTTTTAATGCTCTCTTCGGTTTGCCTGGAAAACGGCAAACCAACAGGTGTTACAGTGGGCAAGCAAACGGGTTCAGAAATAACTGATTCTCTCCGACCTAAAAAGCCTCATTCTTCGAATGAGCTCCAAACTTTAGAAAATTAAGAGAGGTTGTTATAACACAGAAAGGTTTACAGACTGATGCAGAGCTGGCTAAACACTGAAGCTTCTTTGTCCGTGACATGGCAACTCGTGTGCACATCAACTCCAGAGAGGAGGAGGCGGTGGGAGACTGCTCTCTGCATTGTTTTGAATTTGGACTGCAGTACCCATTTGAAACACTAGATGTCAGAGTTACTGCTCCTTTATCTTCTAGTATATGATACCAGGCTTCTTCAGCACTTCTCTGAGTTCTTCATCAGATTAAGGCTGTCTTCTATTTCTTTTTCTTTTTTCTTTTCCAGGTGATCCCATACTGTCTCTATATAATGTCTCTGTTTTATTTTTTACCTCTTTGTCTCAAGGTAGTTCTGTGATTTCCTGAGGTTTCTCTTTTCTTTCCATTTGTTAGACCACTTGAGCAGGTTCCTATATCTCTTGTTAAAATGTAAATGAAACATTGTATCTTTAAACTAATAATCATACAAAGTGGAATTTAATTTCCAGGGCACCAGTCGGCCCTCCCACTACCACGTTCTGTGGGACGACAATTGTTTTACCGCTGACGAGTTCCAGCTGCTCACCTACCAGTTGTGCCACACTTACGTGCGCTGTACCCGCTCAGTCTCCATCCCTGCGCCTGCCTACTACGCCCACCTGGTGGCCTTCCGCGCCCGCTACCATCTGGTAGACAAAGAACACGACAGGTGAGGAGTGGAAGGCTTTTCTTTTCTTCTCTGGGTGTAAAGGTCGTTAACTCTGAAGTGTCTTGTGTGACTTGCTGTTTTCCTGCATACATGTCGTTGTTGTTTGTTACCCATCCTAAAACGGCCCTCTCCTGTCCTGTCTGCAGCGCTGAGGGCAGCCATGTTTCTGGTCAGAGTAACGGTCGGGACCCCCAGGCGCTGGCCAAAGCTGTTCAGATTCACCATGACACCCTGAGGACCATGTACTTCGCCTGAGCTACACCAACCCCTCTCCAAACCATTGCCACATTTTACACACACAAGAAAACAAAATACACACTGACACAACTGTGCACGCCTGGCTTGCCAGTCAAAGAGTCCTCATAGGTGCAAGTCCCCCAACCCAACACACACACACACACACACACACACACACACACACACACACGCCTAGTCAATCCGGACCTGACACTGTGCAGAGGAGAGCAGGGAGGAACGAGGGGAGGACGCACCCCCACACTGGACTGAGGATGCAAAAGCTGCTTTAAATACAAACAAGACAGAAACTCAGCACTATTATGCAATATTTAACCAGCCAACCAGTTTGTTTTCTCCCTCATCAGGCCCCCTTTGTTTTACCCCTTCCCTCTGTTTCTCCCCCGTTTGTCTCCTTTACTTATGGCCTGATGGTTGTTCTGTTTTTATTTTATTTTCCCTTTTCTTTTAGCTCAATCTCCTTTGCCATCTACAGTACCTCAAGTCAGTCAGAGCAGCAGCACTTTTACATTCTGCCAGTTAAACTGTCGTTTGTCGAATCTCCCCGGTGTTAGAAACGAGAAGAGAGCGTAAAGGAAGGGTCTTCGTCTGAAGATGTTTCATGTTAGATTTATGTTGTGTTTTTTATTCTATCGGACTCGAGTCGTCCAAGCTACCACTTTTATTGTCCCCTTTTCATCTATTTTTTTCTCTGTTCTGTCACATTATAGTGTGTGAAAGCAAGAGTTTACTTTGAGCACACTGCCACCTGTTGGCGACGAGGTATACATGCGCCCTTAAAATCACAACAAAGAGTTACACAATCAGTTGTGATTGAACTAAAACAGTCGGCTGTCTCATTGAAACAGAGTCACCCCATAGTGGCTGATGTATCAATTACTCTACAGTATGTATTTCATTTAAAGTATAACACTGTTATTTAATTCAGTTTTTTTTTCTTCTACATTATGTGAAACATTTTATGATTTTTTTGATTAATCATTTAAACCATGCAAGCTTATTTTTTATTCTCATTTATTATTAGTCTGCATGCTTTTATCCCCCCTCTGTGCTTTTTATCACATTTCCCTCTGTTGTGTTTGAGATGGTGGGTAAATCGAGATCACGTCGACGGTTTCCTCTAGTGCAATAATCAGGCGAAACGAAGGGAGGAGGATTGTAGGGGACTTTGAAAGAACAGTTTGGCCCAAGAGTTTGGGCGCTTTCATGAATTGCTCCTCTGTGAGACGATTGATCAGCGCGTTGTACGATATTGTCCTTGCCGTTGGGCAAAAAAAACAAAAAAAAAACAACAACCCTGCAGTTCTCATGTTTTTACTTGAATTGAAAGGATGTTATGGACCTCTGTGGTTGGAGGAGACTTTTACTATCACCAGGTGTTATTTCCGAGGTTTGAGGCTGATTTTCTTCATTCTTGAGAATAATGAAGCTTCTCATGTAACTGCAGCAAAGTGGAGAGAAAAAACAAAAAGGCCATAAAGAGATAGTATTCAAGTGCCTGGTGGAGGTTAAGTGTTCAGTGGTTAAAAGTAAATAACTATTGGAGCCTATGTCAGCGGGGTTAAATAACCAAGAAGCATATTCCAATAAATGGACAGCATAAGAGGTTTTGAAAGTTCACCCGATGCCTCTTGTTCCTCTCAACAACTGTCTACTGACTTTTCTAAACATCTCATTCAATCGTCCTACAATCACTGTGTGTGTTGTGTTCGCCTATACAGCAGTGTTAGCTGTGTTAGTGGCTTTGCCGAGTTGTCTTTTTGCCTAATCTTAGCCAGACATGGATCCAGCTGCTACAGTGCGCTCGTACCTAAAAAATGACGGGGGGGGGGGGGGGGGGTTTCCATGGGTAATGGAGTCAGCCTTGTCAACATTATGAGTCTTTCAATAATCAGTTTCATTTGTCGTGGACAAGGTTTACTCCCTGCCCGTGAAACCGTCTGAGAGTTGACTCCAGATTCGAGCGGAGGAATTCAGCAAGTGGCCGATATGTGACGATATGAAAACGTGTATCTGGATTGTGTTCGGCCACTTGGCTCCTCTGTGCTGCTGAAGCTTGTTTCGGAGGGGGAGGGTTTTTTTAGTAAGTAATCTGCACTAAAAGAAGCTGTGTTTAGGGCGTGAACACAGGCGTGGTGCTACTCTGTCTGAAGCTGAACCTTTATGTGAAACTCGAGATGAGCAGGTGGGAAAAGGTAGAAGATGACAAAAAGCCTCACTTACATAAAGGCAGGAGAAGGTGCTGTGGTCAGTGCAGGGGGGGGGGGGGGGGGGGAGCTCTAGATTGAGGGATTTCACTCTGTAGTGATCAGAAATAATGTAGAAATGGTACACATGTGGACGTGCCCCCCCTCGGAGGACTTAGGGTCCTGCACTTGGACTGCCTTTCATTGGCCAGTGGGTTTGAGCCTTCATGATTTCACTCGTGTCTGAAAGCCTTTATAAATAAAAAAAAAAAGCCAGATGAAAGTATATTTGTACATTTTAAATTATCTAATGCACACCACTTATTTTTGCTAACAGAATTGAAAAAAAAAAGTAGTCTAAAAAAATATTAATCTTAGTAAAAACATGTATCCTGATAAGTAAAAAAAAAAAAGTGTAATAACAAAGTTTTATTATCGCAATAGACTGTTGACTTGTTCCTGTGTCACTGTGGTGTTACGTGTGAACAGTGGTGGGGTTGTCGTGTTTGGACTGTCAAACTGTTACCGATCGGGATGTTTGGATAAAAAAAAACTGCGAGATGTTGACAGTTATTTCTCTTCTTTTTTTTATTTTGGTGGATGGTCATACTGTTGGAGGTTTGTTGTCGAGGAGAGAGGAAATATCACAAACTGCACTGCAGGAGGCTTTTTGTATTTAGAAACAACATGTTAAGTGTCGACAGGAGAAGACGAATAGTTAATGTATCGAGCTCCTGCTCTTGAATGTTTTCTTCAAATGGTGCTGATGCCTGCTCCTTATCACGCCTGAAAAAGGAACGGGCGAGTGACTTTTTCAAAGTGGTTGTCCATCGTCCTTGAGGACACGTTTGATCAAACAATGTCCTAACAAGGGGTGGTAGTTCTCCATTTCTTTTCCCCTTTGTGTTAAATCCTCGGTGGGGGGATTTTACCTCCGGATTGCAACCTCTGTTGCTTCCTCAGACTCCGAGTCACTTCATGTCCTCGCAAAACACAAAGACTCAGCCTCCCGGTAAATCTGCAGTGTGACAAAGCCTGTAATCTTATTGTTGCTCGCTTTCCTCTTTTGCTCCCAAACATTTACTCCCAATGTGCCAGAGGAGTACATTCCATGGCTGTACAATCCCCCCCCCCTCTCCCAGGGAGGCAAAGACTGATTAAAAGCTGAAGGACAATAGTGTGGTCTGGTCAGTGAGATAAAGTCGATTTAGTTCATTCAAGGATGTGTGATTTTAGAAGGAATATAAGCTGACTGATGAATATTTTGTGGCAGGTTGTGTTGAAAGTGTTGATGGTTGAGTGTAAAGAATTGACTCCATTAATAACTCACTCTGCTGTCTGTAATGGATGTTCAGTATGTGTATGAACTACACTCTCGAGGGCCGTTGAACACATGTTTACATAGCAGATGTGTTTGCCTCGCGCACAGCTGAAATGTCATGAGCTCTGCTTTGCAAATATTCGCTTGTAGTGACGTGACCTAACACGAGAGCGACCATTCAGGGTCTGTGGCAGTGAGCGCTCGGAGGGAAGACGTAATGTATGTGTCTCGTTTTTTCTCTCTTTGTTATACAGCCGGGGAATAGATTTGTTTGTTTTTCCAATTCTATTAAAAAAGACTTGTTTGAGTTGACTGAAATGAAAAGGACACACATAGCTTGCGGCTAGCTGCGACCTTTGGCTCTCAATTAGGATAGCTAACAGTAAAGACAAGTCTTTTTTTCTTTTTTCTTTTTTTCTTTTTTTTTACAGAAGCTGGAAAAACAAAACATTTTATCCAGAAAGTGACGGAGACTGGTGCTGACAAATCGCCAAATTACCTTTTGAAAGGTCAGTGTCCTGATTTCAAACGAGTTAAGGTGTATTTCATTTTGAGAAATGGATCAATAAATCTCAGATTTGAGTTGCAGTGGAAGGTAGCAATGGAGTGAGAAAAAGTCCACAGAAAGTGCCTTTCCTCTTGATGGTGCTGTAAACTGAAAGATAAAAACAAAATCTCCTTTTCAAGAACATATTGCAGTGCAGGAACGGCTGCATCTACACACTCTTTTTTTTTTTTTTGTTAGAGAGATGGCAATGCAAACTCGTGTTCGTTGTTTTTAGAATTAAAGTCTACAGATAAATAATAGATTTAAAAAAAAAAAAGCCAAGTATATGGTTGTGGTTGAGCTTTCGCTTCCTAGTGCATTCAGTGTCTTGGACCAATGGTGTCGATGGTAGAGTGAAATGTGTGTGAGATAGAGTGGGTGGTTTGAGAGGTTTGTTGGGGTTCGTTTTAGAAGACACTAGGGTGACACGGCCCTGCCCAAGAATGACAAACATAGCACAGCACTTTACAGACTGCCACTCCCACTCAGACACAATCCCTCCAATTCCTGATCTCCTCCTCTTAAACCAGGGGGACGAGAGGATGCCAACCTCGATGAAAACGAGGAGTCGAAAGGGACTCGCGTGTTACCAAACAGAAGCGGCCCGTTGTTCAAAGTGTGCCTCATGCTCTTGTGACTTTGTCAGCGGCTCGCTTGCCTTCGGGTGGAGGTATTCCCTCCGGTTAACTCTGCTGGACATGTATTTACAGCTTGGGCTGGGTGTCAAAACATGATATCGGTGCCTCCCGATTAAAAAATGTAGGAGGCTTACATTTTTTTGAAAAGTCTTGAATTTTTTTACTGAAGTATATTCTGGCTGAAGTATCAAGATTTTCTCCTTGAAGGGCATTTTAAGAATAAAATTGATGAGTTGTTCTGATAATGATACTAGTGACAATATCTCATTCCACCAAAAATACCGTATCTGTATCCTCTTCTCTCAAAACTCAAGTAATTTTAATAATTTATCAAGCAGCAACAGTGCAGCGCTAGCAGAGAGTGTAATGCTACTGAAAGCTATCTGTGTTTTTTAATCACACTGGTATCTGAGGGGTTCTCGGGTATCAGATGATACTTAGGTCTAGTTATCGGAAAGGAAAACCTGGTATTGGAACATTTGTATTAGTTTTATCGGTTAAATAAAACACAACCAGAGTCAGTATTTAAAGTGTTCCCATGACGCCCAGCCCCAGCAGCAGCAGCCCCTTTCTCATCTTAGTGCCCTGCCTTGTGTCCTGCCTCTGATGGAGGGAAAATGTGTCCCAGCAGTCCTGAGCAGGGAGGGTGACGACTGAAAAGTTTGAAGGGTGGTCTGTAGTTCTGTGGGTACCTTTACAGTCCAGGGGATGGGGATGGGGATGGGGAGGGGGGAGGGGGGGGGGGGGTGTAATCTTTACAAACACTGCACCTCACTTACCTTGGTATGCTGCATCTGTTATACTTCATGAAAGAAAAAAAAAACCCTGCAAACTGCTTTTATTATGACATATAATGCTTGAGTAATGCCTGATTGCGATATTCTTATACAGTAACTATTTTAGAGTGGAATAAGTATAACTGTAAAAAAAAATATTCTGTTTTTGTCTTAACACTTATCTGAATTTGACGAAATGTTCTTGAGCCGACTTTTGTTTTTTTGTTTTGTTGTCCTATTTAAATGTGTTGTTTCTTTCAAATTTATATAAGAAATATATTATGTGCGGAATATTTTATGGTGTATTTATTGAGAGTGTGCGTTCAAGCGGCTGGAGTCTCCGCATCGTATCGCAGCATGGTGGGGGCGGAGCCGGGAGTGAAACGAGGCCTTTAGCCCCTCCCCCTCCATGATGACGCCTTATTCTCTTAGACACGCAAGCACAACAATATGGAGGGGGAAGCGAGGTGGACGAAAAGGACAAGGAGGGTTTGACCTGGTGATTCAGAGCTGTGTATCATGTTTTTTTTTTTTTTTTTGATATTTGCAGGTCAAATCTTCCTCGTCCTTTTCTCAATATTCTTTTAACCCTCCAGTTTTTTATTTTTTCTTTAACCAACTTTACAAGGCCAAACGCTAACCCCCACAAGTTGCAGCTGACCTCTGACGAAGGGACCCATTTCTGAACCACGCTGACTGAAGTGTCCGATAGCTGAGTTTGGGTTTTTTTTTCGTCGCGAGCTGCTAATTGGTACGATAGCCATGTCAATTCCCAGAGCCAGTCGAGAGCAGGTGGGAAAGCAAGAATTCAAAACATCTTCGGATCCTGGTGTAAATCTGAACACACGTGTTGCGTTTTTTCTTTCCTCTTTCAACTCGTCAAGTTTAGTTCTTCTTGTGCCAGAACACCTCACAGCAGTTCAAAAGGTCTCATTCCACAAACACAGAAGACATGCCTCAACCTTAAGTGCGTTCTTACACATTATTCAGATTTCTGTGTGACTTTGCGATGCCCGTGTTTAGTCGCCTACCATGAAAACAAGCTAACGAACATACCGGTATCTTCATCTCTTCTTTTTTTTTATTTTTATTTTGTCATGTAAACCACTACTTTTGCTACAGGATTGTAATGTACCAACATGTGTAGGCTTTTTGAAGAAATGACTCTGTCCTGTTTGGAACGAGGTCGGGGGTCAAACAGCATTTGAAAAAAATTCTTGGCATTTACAAAAAAAAAAAAAAAAAAAAAAAAAAATCAGCAAACACAAAAATGTGGAAGAGGTCAAAACTGTTGATGACTTCAAAATCAAAAGCTGGTTCTTGTTTTATTTCTATGGAGCCCCTGGAGGGACATGGAGGGTAAAAATGAAGATTAATCCCAAGAAAGATTTAACGATGCAAAGAGACAATTGCAAGAAGTTCTCTCCGTGTCTCTCTGTGGGCTCCATGTTTTTCCACTGATGGCAAATCCAAAGAGCAGTATTTTCAGATACAGTTTGACCCGGGTGCTGGATTACAGAGACCTGTGCCTGTATAATGAACCAAGGATGAGTTCTATTGTCATGAATTTCATTCCTTTTTTTTTTTAAGCTGTTTTCATTGGTTGTCCCTCACCCAATCAGAGGACCAGAGACATGGAGCTTTTGAGTGTTGTCCCTCCTGTTACAAAGTTGAAATAAAAAGGGCCCTCTGTCCTCGTCTATCGACGTTTACTGTAATGTTTACCCCCACGGCTACCACTCGTTTAACCTGTTTTCATGCCATTATCATTCCAATAATGACTCTGAACCAAAAATTGCACAAGAGATTAGGCTCCTGACGCCGTGTTATTCACATGATGGTTTTGAAGACAGATACTCGACAGTGGCCGAGGATTTAACACCTGTGTGCGCTGATTGTCAGATTGGATTTCCATGTAGCATCTCACTCTTTTGTTTCAGTTTTATTTCAAAGTAAAAATCTCGGGCTCTGATACCTCCGAGCGAGGCACCAGCAAACAGGTGTACTATGTACACGTAGAACAGTGAGCCTTCTCCGCACCAGTCGATCCATGTCTCAGTCTCTCTCTGTGCTGCGAAGCCTCTGTTGTACCAACAGCTCTACTCCTCTACGCTTGAATGTGTCTTTCTTTTTGTAACTCTCTCTCATAGGTTTGTTGGCCTTTTAGTGTTGCTTTGCTTCAGTTTGGAGTGTATCTTTGACTAATACTTGCAATAAAATGCTTTGCTTTACCCTGGTTGTCTTTGAGTGTAAGAAATATAAATCCATGTAGTTTTGTATGAATAAAGCATAGACTATGTACAAGAAACCAAAGTAGCTGCAGTGAATTATTACCTCATCGGTTGTAGACTTCTGCTCTCAGCCTGCATTCATGTGGTGTCGGACACGTCGGGAAAAACACGTTTTGGTAAAAATGCTCAGTAACGCCTGCTCAAGTTGGAACAACAACCCAGAAACTCAAAAAAAAAGAATAAAGCCCCGTTTCCACCAAGCGGTCAGGCTTGGTTTGGCACAGTTTGGTACGGTAAACCCTGATCTTGCTCTCGTTTCCGCAGCTAACCGTACCTTAACACATCACTAAATCACAGCGTGTAGACCAGTGGTTCTCAACTGGTCAAGCCTCAGGACCCACCAACTACTCTTTCATGACCCAAATTTCTTATATTTTCCAGACAATCAGATTTATTTAAAGAAGAATTGTGCAGTTTGGACCTCAAACGGTACAGTGTGATAGAATAAAGAAACTGAATGAAACAATTATTTTTTTAGAAGCGCTTCACAGACTTTTTGACAGTATTTTGTTTCGAGGCACACATTCGCGACCCACTGAAAACGTCTCCTCGACCCACCAGTTGAGAATCACTGGTGTAGACGGTCAATAAATTCAACAAAGAAGAAGAACGTGACACAGTAAACAAAGATCAATGATTCCTAGGAAGGTCGTCCTTGGAGCGGAGCTTGGCGCTGGCAATAGTTGCAGAAATCAAAAACAGGCTTTAAATTAGTCTCTCCAAATCAACAGGATATTTAAACATCCAGCGTTTTGTGTTTGTCCTTTATTACTGCTGCTGTACAGGAAGTGAGATTCTTTTGACCAATCAATGGACTGCAGTGTGTCTCGACTCTTCTCAATCCAACCTTTAGGGTTTCTCCATAATAACTTCCAACACAAAGGTTGAAAATGGAGAGTTGCAAAAATGTTTGTCAGGCCAAACCGCTCCTATATGATGATGATGATATGATGGAAGCATCTTTAAATCAAACATGGATTTTATGTTTTTTATTCATAAACCTGTATTAGTTGCAATCCTGCAAAATGGGGAACAACAAGGGACTCATGTCCATCAATATTAATACTTTAAAAAACACATAGGCTATGGTCATCTTTGTGTGCATTTACTCTACACACCAACACCTAAACACACACACATTTACACACACATGGCATATGAAGAGTGAAGTAGAGGAGGTGGACCGGAGATGTGTTCACTAATGAGCTGAAGTGTTTACAGGGAGGGTGGAAAGGAGCATGGGCTACCTGAACTGTAGTACGAGTGAAAGGGACTATTGTCAATCCCTTAAATACACAAAGGTTACACAGGTGTTCATACTTGTTTTGTCTTATTTGACCTCCTTGACTGTGTTGGTGTGTTATAACTCCACATTAGTGCACCTGTTCGTAAAGGTCAACCTAATTTACATTATTTTTATAGTTCGATTTCACACAGTTCACAACAAGGCTTCACACAACTTCAGTCTGACAAGAGGTCTAACATGCATCAAAATCTTTCTATATTTATGACCTGAAATATGAGAAATTGCCAGATTATATTTGAAAACCACAGTGGGATTCTGGTAGAATAGGAGGATAATATGTCCTCTTTAAGTGTACTCACGGGTTTAACTGTTAAATGACATACAACACAGTTCAAGTGTGAATGATGACTGCTGATTAATGGCCTCTCTTGTCCAATTATTGGTTTACTGATTAACTCAGCTGAAGAGGTACAAACCTGTTTTTTTCTCCTCACAGCGCATAATAATGAGAGCGTATTAATAAACAGCAAACGCTCATCTCTGAGCAGAAACACTTCCAGTCATTAAAAACCCAGAGATGGATGCTCTGTGAGAAACCAGATGCTCTGTAGGCTGAGACTCGACACTGATTAACTGTAATAAACAGCTCGTCCTCCCTGCACACAGCTACATCCTACTCACTACATGATGGTGTTAATTTACCAACATTATTTAGATGAAGAAGGGAAACACTTTAGTCAAACATCCTCTTTGTGGGACTAAAAATACCGGCATAACGTTTTTTCACCTATTACAGCAGCGGCAAACATTTCATTTCATGGAACATAAACATGCGCTGATTTTTGCCATCAAACATTTTAGGCTGTACCTTTGGCAAATCAGTGATGTCAACATACAACAGCACCCTTTTTGACCACTAGGGGGCAGCAAAGTGTCAGCTCTAGGTTATAGGGTAGACTGTTCCTAGGTTGACTAAAAGTTAGCTTTTAAAGGTTTTATTTTGGAAGCTTGTTATGCCTTTATTTAGAGATAGGACAGTGGATAGAGTCGCAAATTGTCTGATTCAAACCCGGGCCGCCTGCTTGGAGGACTAAAGCCAATGGCAACCGCCATTGTTGGGCTTTAAAATTCCCTTTCAGTAACTGATGGTTGAGATCACTGACACCACGGCCATGTTTTATACAGTCTATGTTTTTGATGGTGCTTTTAATTGTCTTGTCTTGAGAGGTGAAAACAAAAAGATAATAGCTCGACTCTTCCTTTAAAGTGTTTGGAGGGAACACGATGTGACCGACCACATCAGCCAAACGTATTAATGAGAGAGAGAGGCCTTTACCCACTCCAGAGGGAAAAGTCGAACTCTTCAGCAGATAATTGCTCCTCTTTGTCAAACAGCTTGATACTAACTTTGTCTGCCTCTGTCTGGTGCATGACAGGAACTGTGGACTGGGTTTTCATGTATTTCTAAAATGAAATAGTTTTCTGTTTTGATTGGTGGAGGCTGGAGAGTTGAGTCTGAACCAAACATGTTATGTTTAAAAAGCAAACAAGCTGAAAATGCTAAAAAAAGTTCATGAGAGCTCAGGGGAACTCTAAAAAATAAATCTTGTGGTAGTTATCCACAGCTTTTTTTTTTTTATAGATTTTGTGGGGTATTTTTTTGCCTTTATT
This sequence comes from Labrus bergylta, assembly GCF_963930695.1. Taxonomy (NCBI): domain Eukaryota; kingdom Metazoa; phylum Chordata; class Actinopteri; order Labriformes; family Labridae; genus Labrus; species Labrus bergylta. Next base: position 18,271,256 of record NC_089202.1, read on the forward strand.
GTATAGGACAGTGGATAGAGTAGGAAATCGGGAGAGAGCAGGGAATGTGATGCGGGAAAGGAGCCACAGGTCAGACTTGAACCCGCGGTCACCCGCTTGGAGGACCATGGCCTCCGTACATGGTGCCAGAGCTAACCGCTAGGCCATCTGCGCCCCTTTTTTAATGCATCTTGAACATTTTTCATTTGCTTGACTTCACACGTCACGTGAAGCCAACATTTGGTTCTGTCTGTAACCGTTTTAAAATCTCAGCTCTGGCAGTTTGTTAAAACATGTTTTCTTGTGAAACAGAGTCGTACAAGTTAGACTTGAGTTCATCAACAACTGTCACCAAACGATTTACAAAAAAACAAAACAGATCACAGCCAATCCCTGAGGCTGTTTTTAAACTGTCAGAGGTGTTTAATTAAATCATGTCTGAGAATAAAGTTTGTTGGAATGTTTGACGGATCCTTTTAAAAGTCTCTCAGTCACTGCAGGGGCATCTGTCATGTTCGTTAGACACTTCCTCCCTCGCTACGTTACATCATTACCCTAAATCAACTATTGATGCTGCAGCAATTTATGCAGTCAACACTTTATCATAATTATCAAAGCAGCAACATAAATCATTCTGATTAAAGTAAACAACAACTGAAATTATATGTCAGCTTTAATACATCTCTGAATCGCCATTTTTTATAAACGGGTTTACAAAGCAGACCAATGTAGAAACAAGTGTCTCTAATAGAGCTGATCACACTGATGAGGTTGAAATGGTACTTACTTTTCTTTCGTCGTCTCTCTCATTAAAAGGTTATTTGACTTAAAAACTATCCCAAACAAAAACTCAGACATCTTTGGTGCTCATTTGCTTTTCTTTTGCTTCTTAGTGTCTGCAGGTTTCCTTCATTAGATAATGATGATAAACATCATCTCTACCTCAGCCTTGCAGCTATAAATGGAGGAGTTTTGATCAAAAGCAGTCAGGCTCTCTGCTAGAAATCACATGTCTATGTGTGTCTACAGTAACTTTGCACTGAACCTTTGACTCTTGTTTTTTTAGATGACTCTTATTATATTTTAGCTTCTGTTTGAGGTATTTTAATTTCTTTGTCCTGGTGCTTGTGATGTCTTGTGTGAAGAGTTTTGAATTGTCTTGTTGCTGAAATGTGCGATATGAATAAACTTGCCTTGCTTTGCCTTTCCTCATCTTTTAGCTGTAACATTCATCTAATTTTTTGAAGACTAATCACCAATTAGAAGTCTTCTTCAACAAAGCAAAATGTTCATTTAGTAAATGATGGTTGTATGCAGAGAGAAATAAAACAGTATTTGCTTCAGGAAGTGGCTACCTGTGATTTACAAGAGGCTACCGTGGCTGTTACACCGAAGATAAAGACTGATGATCGACTCAAATCCACGAGGAGAGGGAGAGTCAGAAAACAAGTCATGGTCAATAAACAAAAATCGCTCATGAGTCTTGGGAACAAGAAGGCTGAGACGATGAGACACAAAGGAACACTGACAAGAATAAGGACACACAGGATTTATGTACAAAGACAAATCAATGGAAGACACATGTGACTCCACTTAAGGCGGGTCTGACTCAGGAGGCGGGGAAAAACAGGGGGTCAGGAATCTGGAAGACAGCCAGGAAAGTCTAGAACTAAAGCATGAAGTGATAAAAACGAAAATACATCTATGACATGACCTTACAGGTAGCTTGAAGGTGTTTCACCGGCAGCCTGTCAACCAGGATAAAAAAATGTAACAACACAAATCTATGGGGTCTAAATATGGCCCCTCCTCCTCCTCCAAACAACCCAGAGATGGCAAAGATCAAAATGCTGAACCCGAGATTAAAAAGAAAAAAAAATCAAAAGCGGTGGCTGAATCTATTTGTCTTTTTGAAGGCTAATTCTTCTACATTCCTGGCTGACAAGCTGCAGCCTTTTGTTATAAGCATGGTTCTGAGATGCATTTTTTGAAGACCCATTTAAGATTTTTCTTTAGACAAGATCTATATGTTCAAAAAAGGTAAGACCTGAGAACACTTCACATGGTTAAGTTGAGTCAAATACATGACACAAATCTGATAAAAAAAAATTCAACCATTATTTACTGTTAAATATCAGCAAAGTCTTTCAAATGAATTAATGCCCGCAGAGTACTGGGCATTCAGAGTTTACCTGTGATCCATCGTTGTCATTGTATACTTTAAACTATGTAGGGAATCTATGCTCTGTCTGTCTCTTTGACAGCATCAGCATCCTGGATAAACATGTTTCCTGCAGTTCCACCGCTCACCAGGAGAAGGAGCAGTTCACCAGGAGAAGAATAAAAGTGTCTGTCCTCCGTCAGGACTCATGATGAGCTTAGTGTGTACAGGATATAAAAGGGCGTGTGTGTCCAGAGGTCAGGTACGGAGAGGAGTCACAATGAGGGCTGAATTGGAAACAAAAGGGCCCGGGAGGACGGAGCGAAGTGTGGGCATGTTAGATTGAGACTTTCAGAATCCATCAGGCTGTGTATGGCACGATTCCCAAAGTACTCTGACATCTTTCTCTGTCAGAGCTGCATCTTGACTCTGACGTTTTTATCTTACCTCTAACCTCCAGCGTTGTTTTTGTCAGGTAGGAGGATGATGATATAAAGGGGAAAACAACTTGACTCTCAGGCTGCACACCTCCACCCCCACCACTGCCTCCCCTGTCCCATCTATGACAAATGACTCAAGGCAGAGAGAATTATGTCAACCTGCAAAAGAGGATCCAACGGCTCCGGAAGAACATCCCAGTCCCAGCACAGGAGCTGGCGTCTGCAGGGCACAGTCAGCAACAAATACTGAATTAATAAGAGCACAGGCTTTTGTGGATGTAAGCATACTTTGTGATTTACTGTCTGCTGACTGAATATTTGGCACTTTTTTTTAAAGGTTTGTGGAAAATGATGAAGTAACCCAGGTTTATTTTGATGCACTTTTATTAAAAGTTCATAAAGAAATACTCAACATTTGATCCAAAATGACAATAATTTATGGAATATTTTGGGAAATTGGCTTTTTCATTTTACTGCTGGGAAAGATACCAGAAGATTTATACCACTCTTACATATTTTCATTAGATAAATATCTTGCTACAGCCAAAGCTTGCAGTGTTGCCAGGCAGGCAATTTCTTCTCGCCCATTTGTGCAATTTTTTGTAAAAGTTCACTTTTTGTTCTGTTGGATAATCTGGGTAGATTCACCTAAAAAAAAAAAAAAAAAAAACATCACAAAAGTTATTAAAGGATTGCATCTTTCAATTCAGTCTTTTAAGGTGACCTAAATGATTGTAGTATTTTTCTTATTGCAGTTTTTTTTAGCTCATATGTACAGTGGTCGGTAGGGGTCAAACGCTCAGCAACTGATGAAACATACATTTAGAAAAACGCTCAGCATATATAGAAACGCTGCACATTCAAAAGCAAATGCAAACTACCACAACAAATGCAAAGGCAAAGACACAAACGCGCTTCAAAAGAAACAAACGCGCTGCAAATAGGCAAAACAACTGCATAAGCATCAAACGCGCTGCAGGTACAGAAACAAAACTATGCCCCACTTTCTATTGTGCGCAAACACAACTTTATAACATGTAGGGGGGAAAAACACAACTTTGAGAAATTAGGTCTTGTTGACCGGAAGCTTTGCTGTGTTGGATGCCCGGCTACCGGCACCGTTGCCCGGCTTGAGTACAGGACCTCAGTCCGCCAGGATTTTGAACTTGTCAGGCCCGGGGCAGAGGGATCTCCGTGGGTGAAGTGTCAGTGTTTGATGACAGGGAATAATGTTGAACTGCTGCAAAGAGATGAGTAGCGAGTTCAACATGGACTCCGGAGACGGCGAAAGCACAAAGTGTCAGGCTGGTAAAGCGGGTGCAGAGGGATGAGTTGCAGCTGGATCTCATAGCCCCAGAGCTAGCTCCAGGCATCCCGGGGCTGCAGCCACGGACCCACACTCGGCTCTCGTCCCCGATGTCAAAATCCCAGTCGGACTCGCTTTAATCTCTGCGTTTCAGTAACATTGAAGTTATCCTGTGTCTTTCAACGATACAACTTCCCGATCTAAACATGACTTTCTGATCCTAGCTGTCTCTCTCACTCTCTCCCGTAAATAAACAGTTCCACAGCGCCCCTACAGGCCTGGAGCACTTCCATTTAAGGACTTGCAGCGTTTCTGTGTTTACTGTTGTTTTCTGTGTTTTGACTTAAGTTTCATTTTGCAGCGCGTTTGATGCTTATGCAGTTGTTTTGCCTATTTGCAGCACATTTGTTTCTTTTGAAGCGCGTTTATGTCTTTGCAGCGCGTTTCAGCCTTTGCATTTATTGTGGTAGTTTGCATTTGCTTTTGAATGTGCAGCGTTTCTATATATGTTGCGCGTTTTTCTAAATGTATGTCGTTTCATCAGTTGCTGAGCGTTTGACCCCTACCGGCCACCGTACATATGTAATGATAAACGAGAAATCTCACTTTAACTCAGTTTTAAACTGTACTCTGAGAGCTAGTTAGCTTAGCTTAGCATAACTCTACGAATTATAAAACTAGTTTATTGTGTTTCATTTAATTACTCCCCAAAATAGAGGGAGAAAAAATGCGGTTAGCTGTACCACAAATTCAACGCTGTGTCATGAAAAACAAACCGTTTCTGGGACTACCTGAAAGCATCATAATTGATTGATCAGACCTCTATTCAACAAACAAGCTGTTTAAAAGTTATCTTCTCCTTCTGAAGACAGAGCTGACAAAGCTTGACTTTTTAAATTTTTAGCAATCTGTCTCATCATGTTGTTATTTCAGCAAACTTAGTTGCAACTAAATCACAAGAAAATCAATTTCCAACAAGCACAATATTGTCTAACATAGGACCACTGAGAGTAAATTGTGGGACAAGTTCCAGACTCATTTTCTGGTCAAACCATAAATGTCCAATGCAACTTTTCTCTTCGGACATTTTAAATAAATTTATCAACAGTTACAAACAAACAATGAAATGCACCAATTTTATTGGAATCCAATTTTGGATTCTAATAGTCCAGAACAATATGGCATATAAACTCAAAATATATAGGTACTCATCCTGTTGCACCAACATGGTTAAAAAACCGTTTGCTTCCAATTCCACTGGAGTCAATCAAACGTGGCGTCGTGGCTTAATGCCCGGCACCATGACTCCACCTAGTGTTCAGTGCCAGAATTACACTGGTGATACAAAACCACAGTTTTAGAGATAAAACAACAACAAATAAATTACAAATATTGGCTCCAACAAGGCTCATACTGCTGAAGTGAGCCAGAGTGAAGCCACTGTGTAACTTATGATCTATGGTTGAACCTCGCATCCCAAAGGCAATCATCGTCTATCAGATGATGATAGACGATGTGTTCCAACATTGTGCTCAGCTAAACCGATCAGAACAGATCCTGGCTGTAAAGCTTTACATTTAGGCTACGAGAGTGCAAATAATCTTTGAATCTAACCCTCAACAAGAGAGCAAATACATCCCTGAAAACTTGAATTATTGCTGGTAGCTGGAAAAAAAAAGGCTTTGATTTTGAAATGACCAGCTCTTAGAATTGTCTTGAACTTTTTTTCCTATCACACCAGAGAACCCATTCTTTTTTTCTTCTTCTCCTTTTCTGTAAGCATGAATAAGTATAGTTCTGGCAGGAAATCGAGAGCTGTGATAAGAGAAAAACAGCTTGAATGTATACACACAGACGTTGAATAATTGGGGTCAACAGAGGGAAGAGAGGCTGCTGATGTTTCTCATGGAGATGTTGGGGATTACTTCACTCCTCTTTAAAGCTGCAGAGTACAATGCATGCCATAAATAAACCTGAATCAGCTATTGTGTGTGTGTGTGTGTGTGTGTGTGTGTGAGAGAGAGAGAGACCAGAGAGAGCGGAGATGGTGATAAGATAATATTGAGCTGTCAGAGATCAGCAGGCAGACTTTCCTGGACTGTATGAATAATGACACATGCCGCGTTGTAGCAGTTAGCCCTTCCCTGCCGTTCCTCAGTTATTGTTTACTTGTCAGTCCTCTGTGTCTAGCCAGCAGTCTGTGTTGGATTTAATTATTTACACAGTTTCTTTATTGGGAATGTTGTGCAAAACCAGAAAAAAATAAGAAATAGGAAAGGTACCCAGTCCAGCTTTTTTTCAACAAAGAAAATGAGCTAATATCAGAATGCTGCGTTTAAGCTAACACCAGTTTGATTGTTGATGATCCAGACTTAAATATTTATCAAATACCCATTACATTTTGTACAGATTTAGATTTAGGGTCCTAATCATTTGGGTGTTGTGCAATTTGTATCAGGTCAGGATTAATTTTTTTTTCGATTTCCATTTTATCGTCAAATACCCGCGAAACGAATGTGCGCTAATAAACAGCTGTTAGCATGCTAACATGTTAACATATGAGGTGAAAATGATAAACATTCCTTTATAGCTAAACATCAACATGTTTACAATTCTTTATTAGCATATTAGCAGGCTGTCGATAGCATTTAGCTTGAATGGTAGCTCCTTTTAAATGTTTTGATGGATTAAATTACACTGCAATTTGAGTTTGATTTTAAAGATTTGATGGAAGTGTGGATACACTTTACAGCCTTGAACTTTTAAACATCATTACAGATTTGAAGTTGATTTTCCTGCTCACTTTTAAAAAAAGATAAGGAAGTAGGCTGCTAATGCTGCAGCCTCACAGAGCTGGAAATGTGGCTGTACCAGGTCTGTTTTAGGAACAGTTTCTGGGTCAATGATGTTTAATATTTTTGACCTCTCTCCACAGTCAGCTTGTCAGGGCCATTTCAACCCAAACTGGCATGGAAAATATAATTAATGTGTTTTGTGGAGCTACTGGAACAGTTCAAAAGTAGGTATTTTGCTTCATTATCTTTTTTCCGTTTTTTCCGCTTTAGTTGCTACTCTTACTTTTGTTTTCCACGAATCCAATGAATAGAACGGAAATAACATTAACTCTTTAGTACTTTTGCCCTACTTAAGATAATAACATTTTAAAAAAAAACTGGTACTTCATGTTTTTCAAATGCAGGCTGATGGATTTACCTGAAGAGCTGGACATTGGGAATAAAGAAGAAAATAAGATATAGCCTATACTTTATTAATCATAGGAAGGGGGATGTACTCTGTTGTTGAACATGCTACACAGAAATCCTGTTCCTATGGACATCCACTAATGGCGAGTGAACACTCCTGAGCTGGTGGGAGGGGTTTCGGTGCCTTGCTCAAGGGCACCTCGGTAGTGCTCAGGAAGTGAACTGGTATCTCTCAAGCTAACAGACCAATTTCCAGACTCCACACCGGGAATTGAACCTGCCACTCATCGGTTACCAACCCAAGTCCCATACAGACAGAGCTTCTGTGGCCCCTAGAACTAAAACAGGAGATTACGCTATATTTTCAGCTTTGATGGTGTTATGCACTTTTTTCCTTTTACAGTAAACTACGATGGGTTTATGCATGACGATACAAGATGTCACTCAGGACTTATCTTTGCTACACAATCAATGCTCACTATATCAACTTGCTTGATTGGTTAATCATTTTACATTTATGGAATACCACCACACTGCCACTGTTGAATGATATCTTCACTCCTTCAGATACAAGCTCTTAAGAGCGAATGATCCAGCTCTAGAGGAGGTTCTGCAGCTTGCAGGATTAGCTCCACATGATGGATGTGAGTCTCCTGCACCTCCACTTCCTCTGAAGTCTGACAGGAGGCACATGAACGTAACGGAGCACTGAGGTACAATAGGAGCAGTACTAATGGGGGGGGGGGGGGGGGGGGGGGGGTTGGCACAAATCTGACTGAGGGAGCCATATGAGAAATGATCCTTCACCTTGTTACGCTCACATTGTCATCTTCAGAGATTTCTTTATATTTCCAACATTTGCAAAGCTGGAAACTGTTATTACATAAAAGGTGCAATTTAAAGGGGCATGGAACCTCAGAGATAGTCTGACTTTAGAGTGATCTGTATTCAACACATATCACTCAACATTTCTCATTCCATTCTCATAATATTTCATCATTGTCTTTTTCCACCCCGGGATGAAACCACAGGGAGTTAAAAGCTGTATCTACTTTTCAGGCGATATTGAGGACTTTTGTAGCTGCAAATGGAGCGGCTTTTCTTTGATACATTTTGAATTATTGGCATAGAAAGCAGTCTTTGGCAAAAACTCCCAGAGGCACATCTTAACTTTCATGGCAGATGTTCAATTGCTTTTTCCTCCCACACACGTGATACAATTTGTCCTGAGTTTGGCCTCTGGCTCCTCATGGTCTCACTTCCTCTATGTGGTCCAGTATATCTCATAATATTGCTCAGGGTTAGAGGGCTCATTTCACATGGGGCGTGATGAACATGCTGGGAAAGTTAACATTGGCTGTGTCGATGATTTCCAGAGAGATAAGTCTCACACACAATTTGTGGTTTCTTCATGGTGGGGGGGGGGGGGGGAGATAAAAGTGTCTGATAAAAATGTGTGAAGTTGAATTCAATGTGAGTCAGGATCACAGTGAGCTTAAACCGACTGTAAATATTAATGAAGGAGCCTGAGTGACATCACCCATCTGTTACTACAGGGGACTTTGAAGTCCCATCGATGGCAGTCGACATGCTGGAAATGTTGTCTCAGCCGAGCTTTCAGTCAGCCTAACTACAGACTAAGAGCTGGAGCTGAAGCCGGTTTTAACCGCCTGTCAATCAGGTCATCTTGGCTCTAGGTAGAATCTGTCATTTTTTAAAAGACAGCCTCCTCACACATGTTCTTGCCTGATAAGTTTTGTTTCATGATATATTTTCAGTTACAGACACTTGATAGCATCTCAGGAAATTAAACTTGAAGGTTCTCCTTCTTTATATTTGTGAACTGGTCTACAAATGTAAGCCTCTATGGGAATAATTAAATGCCGAGTTACTGTTTTGCTAACTGCTGTGCAATTAATCCAAGAACAATTTTACTTCTTTGCAACCTGGCCTGTAGCAAGCTCAGACTAGCCCTGTGAATTCAGTGCTCAAACCTTTTCTTTTAATTTGATTTAATAACTCCAGAATCACTGAGCTGAGTCACATCTCATGAAGGGATTTTATTATGAATTTTATTACACAAAGAAATCATTTAAAGCCCCTGGAAATCCAAATCATAATGACACTAAAAACCTACAAAACAAATGGAATAACATACTCTACTGTTGAGTGTCTGCAGAGGGACTTCTGTAATGCTTGTAAGCAACACCGGAACGTGTCATTTTAGCAGTTCATCATTTAGCACTGCAATCACAGATTAAATAGAGGCATCTAAGCTAAGGGTTACATGTTATCTGGTGACTATGACGTGGATTTGCAAAGCTTTTTGTAACCAACCAATCAGATAAATCAATCTGGTAAAAATGAATGTTTTCTCATAGAAAATGAATGTTTTCTCATAGAAATCCCTCTATTTTCTAATTTGATCCAAGCTCAGATGGCTCTGAGAAATCAAACAGTGAAGTGCTGCATGGCACTTATGTCTCATGCATCATTATTGTGTTGACAAAAAAAAGCCAGGCAGATATCAATCAAATGTTAAATTGGCCACGCCCAGAGTTTTGAGAAATGGTCAATACAGAATAAAAAGCTATTTTTGAGCTAGGGTTTAATATAGTAATCAATGTTTATTCTCATTCAGATTTTATGGAGGCCTAAAAAGACTCCCATCTTTGACATCATAAATGCATTTTTATAGTTTGAAGCCTGATTTCCAGAGGCTTTAATTGAACACAGTAACAGGTGCAGTCCAGCAGGAGGCAGTGTATAAAAACAATGCTGACTCTTCAAGGTCAATATCCATTTTAAGATAATTGTTATTAGCCTGTAAGCAGTTCACTCTTCACATTGTTTCAGTGCAGCGTAAGGTCATACTGCTCACAGGACGGGAAGTTCCTCCCTTACAGCCCTGTCCATTTCCTGTTCTCCTCCCCGAGACCTTTGAGTAACAGACACGTGTCCTCGGCTGTCCTTTAGATGGCATCGTCCAAATGTTCGTGCAGCCTCTCGCCTCTGTTATTGTGCCTGTGTCTTCTGTAAAGAAACCAAGCGTCCAGTTAAGATCAAACAGTAGAGACACTGGATTGAGTCAACATGGCATTGTTCGTTGAGAAACATGCATCACGTCTTGCACTCACATTAGCTGTCGCATTTTTCGGTATATATTTTAAACTCTTTTTTCATGTTCTTATTAAAGCAGCAGCTGCCGTTGTTATTTTTCTCACATGGCTTTATAAAAGACATTAGCGTGTAAGGAGATCTGTGGTTGTGACTGCTGGTATAAATGTGCATTCCTGTACCTCCACAGCAGAAATGCCAGAACTCCTCCGACCAGCAGCAGGAGGACAAGACACACAACGGCCGCTGTGGTCCCTCTGTCCTTTGTCTCACAAGGTTCTGTCAACCAGAAAAAAGACACCCATTAGGAGAAAATACAAACTAAAATAGCCGAAATATGTCTTCTCAGCAGCTCAACTGAGTGAAACAACAGGAGCTAACAGGACGAATCCTAAAACACTCTTGTTGGATCATCCCACCTTTTGGCAGGTACAAAGAATTGCATTTGTCCCGCCTGTTTAGCAACAGTGATAGCAGCTGTCGCAGTAGTGATGGGAGTGATTTATTGATCGCACCGTGGAAAATCCTTTATCACCCAAACACCAGCAGTGATATAATACACGGAAACAAAGTGCAATTCAGGACACGGCTGAAAACAGAAACAAGGAGTGTGATTTCTAAAAATCTAGGACACCAGACAATGGGCTGACTTCAAGTAAGATGTAACAGGCATAACCATCTTTTATCCATAAACTCCTTATAGAAAACAAAGATTCTCATCATGTATGAAAGTAAAAGTAACGATACAGATGCACAGTCCAGGGTACTCAATGTGCAATAGAATGATGTTTATTTTGGACCTGTTCAAATTCTGCCAGTGATTGACTTCATGATGTTCATGTCTCCACCACTATCATCACAAATTAAGCTCAGGAGTGGAAAATTACCATCTCCTGTAGTTAGAGATATAAAAACACTCACCAATCAACATCCCCAATGTTGCACAACGTTCATCACTAACACAAACACGGCTGTGGACAAATTGTCTTCCAGAGAGAGGGGAAACTATTACAAGATGTGAAAGTCATCATCAGTCTGTTATTTTTGAGAGGTGCAGCTACGCAGAAGAAGAGTTTTTTTTTCTTTTTTCTTTCTGTTAAGCAAGATTTACCGTGCAGGAGTGACTCTACAAGGTCTCAATTTGTGTTAAGTTTTGTTACATAGACAACTCGTGACATTATGTGTCCAGTTCTTTACATGTGGAATGATCTTTAAAAATTGACAAGCATCTCGTGTATTTAATGAAACAATTCAAACAATGTATGTCACTTGCTATTGATTTTTGTGAATACTTGCTCAAAAGAAATGTCCAGTGATGGTCCAGCAGAGGACCAGGGGCTTGACTATTAGTTCAGCAGTGTAAGAAAGGTCACCTGTCATTCAAAGCTTGGTTTGAAAATGGAAAAATCCACTTGAGCTTGATAGCACTTCTGGTCTTCTGAGTACTCAAAGTAGCTTTTTACACCGCAGGTCTCACCCACATTCACACAGTGATGGCAGAGGCTCCTGTGCAAAGTGTTCATCAGTATATAATAATCCCATTTAAACCCATTCAGGGTTCATTACCCAAGGACACGTCAACATGTGACAACAGGAGCTGGGAATCAAACCTTGAACTACTGGTTGAGAGACGACCGACTCTACCACTGATCCACAGGCGCTAATTAGCAGAAGTATTATTATAAGTGTAAGTACACATATTTTTCAGGATGCTGGATTGGATCTTCTTTAATATATTAAGAAAAATATCCTGTGTGGTTCTTTGTCACTGATGTGTAATGTTGAATCTAGGATTTGTAATTTTGTTAAAGATTAAATTTGAATCCTAATTCTTCAAATATGGAATTTAAAAATGCTGTCAACATTTACATATTAAAACATATGTCATGTCCTGTCCTTTAAACTCTGTTTTGGTTGCTACCAATTCATAAGAACTGTATCTGACCTATTAGCTGCTAAATGCTAATTCATGTTTTTGCAATTTGGCATTGGCAGGTAATGTACATTGGGTTTTTTGTACAGCCACCTGCAGTACAAAGGGAGATTTTTGTTTTGGTTTAGCAAGAGCTACCGTGCAGGATTGGCTGGTTGTTCACTATGAAGCTGTGAGGAAACCAAAGCAGTAATATTGTGGGCTGTAAAGCCAAAGTAAAGAGCCACAAAAACGCTCTGAAGATGAACAAAGAAAACACGACGGGGTCATCATGTACCTGCAGTGTAGGTGGCTGAGCTGTAGCCCAGCTTGTTGCTGACCATGCAGGTGAAGTGTCCACAGAAAGGTTTCATGGTCACAAACAGTGTTGTTCCATCTTTAGAGACTGTCCCCACAGTCTGAGTGATAGCAGCTCTCTCGTGGAGCCAGCTGAAGTGCGGGTCCGTCCCCCAGGCCTCGCCGCAGACCAGCGAGGGACTGTGAGAACTGTTGATGCTGACTGAGACATGGTGCACCGCCTCTGCACAGACGGACAGAAAAAGATGTAGGTAGGATTGAGGAAAGGTGATCAAGATGAAGGTTAAAAGCTGAGACTCGCGTGGACGTTAGATGCTCTGTCTGTTATAAAATAAGAATAATGGCAGAGGGCTGTCTAAGAGGGTCCAACACAAAGAATCATGGGAGACGTTTAAGGCTGTCAGGAGAAACTGGCTCAGTTTCAGAGACAATAATGAGACCGCAGAGTGAGGCATAATGTCAGAGAATGGGATGATGGAAAACCCTGGAAGCTGTGAGAGCAGATGCAGAGGAGCGCGGAGCTGATGAATTGATACTGTTAGAGCAGACGGATGAGGGAGAAAGCAAAGAAGCTTTGACAGGAAACTAAAAAAGCGACAACGAGAAAAGACTCATCGCAGAAGCGCGGAAACAAAAGAAGGATCCCGAGAGCAAAGCCTATAAGCAAATGTAATTTCAAGTGCTATAATTCTAAATGAGGATATCCTCTATCAGAATAAAACAATGCATGCTGGCGTGAAATTAAAACACATTTACAGCTTTATACTGTAATGTTGAGACTCTTCATCCTCATGGGGACATAACATTTTGATAATACTTGATAATACTGCTCGTTGGCCTCGTTCATTGACACTATGTTCGCCATCTTGTGGTCACAAAAGCGTTTTACAGCCTTCAGTGTAAACTCAAGATGGTTGCGATCCAAACTAGCATGTTTTACAGCCGTCCCCAACAGAGAACTTGATCAGGTACAAAACCTCCTCAAAATGTATGATTGAAACATGTTAATTTATGTTTATTGACGTTTGTAGTTTGATATGGTTTACACATTTGACTAATTTTATCTATAGTAAAATTAAGGCTACAGAAGTCCTCATATGAGGACATCATTTGAGCAAATAAATTAAAAGTGTAAAAAATAAGAAAAAATTTTTTTACGAAGAAACCAGCAATGTGCTACAAATAAGTCTAATTTATTTTAAAATGTTATTAATGCAGCGTATATTTCTCTAATGAGAGCAGAAAAATTGCTGAATTTGAAGTGGAGTCGCCCCCTGCTGACCCATAAAGAGAATGCAGGGTTAAGGCACTTCGCCAATAAAGACATAGTTCACTCTAGTTGTTCAGGAATGTCTACAAAGCATACAGACTTGACAATAACTTCCTTCACATGCTGCAGTCATACTGTACCATACATCCTGACGATGCAGTGTGCCGTGGTTTTGACCCCTTTGTGATCCGTCACCGTCACAGCGTACACTCCGCTGTCCATGCTGCTGTATCCATTAATCTGAAGTGTCGTCTCCTGCTGCTGCATGCTACCATGGACGTTTGGCGTCGTACCAGCACATTTGGAGCCACTGCCAGGACAAGTGGCCAGTGTCTCACTCTCTGGAGTGACTCCAGACTCAGGCTCCCGGTCCCAGGTCACCATAAGGATCTCTTCCAGGGGTCCCTGCTCGATGCGGGCGTTCAGAACCAGAATTGAGCCGGGGATGACGTACATGGGCTCCTCGTTGAGGATGTGCACAGATATACAACGGAGCCCACATGGCACTGACAACACATCATACAACCTTTTTTTAATGCATGCTTCAAACCGCATCCAGTATGTATATATATATTCAGATGACAAGCAGGATCCACATTCAATAATTTTGACCTTTGTACGGTCTGCACTGTTGGGTCAGAAGTGGATGCTTTTAGCGCAAACAATGACATAACACTTCATCCCCTCCTCGGCATGTTCCTCATGAATATGTATGGCTGCTTCTTGTCAAACAATGTCAAGCGATGATTTATAGTGCACGACAGCCATGCCTAATACGATATCCATCAAAGCACATCAAAATCCTAAAATCTGTGTCAAAACTCCATTGGACCTGCTGAGTCTTTTTGCGTACACCACATGGAGTATTAATCATAAATAACTACATAGGCAAAGGATAGAAGAGAAGTAAATAATGAAAGTGTTGGAATGAGTGCAAAATGCAGTTTTAACTAGAGATATTTTGCAGGCAAATCGTTGTGCATCATCTAATCGCTGCCTTGAGCTTTCTTTGTCTTCTCAGAGAAGAAAAGAAGGCTGCTTGCTATCTCTTGCACACAGGAAAGAAAAATGTGTTTTTCTCTTTACAGTTTCATGCAGGGCTTAAAACAGAAATCATTAAGATGCTGGGTTATGACAAAAAAAAGTCTTACTCAAGAAAAGCAGCAGGGCAACTCTGCAGCTCAGGAAACACTGAAGATCCATAACACCTGCTGCTGCAGACAGAGAACACAGAGCAGAATTTGTCCATGACCTCGGCAACAGCACATCATCTCTACCCTGTTCCTCTGCAGCAGGGGTTGCAGGAATTATCATACCACCTCCAGAGAAAATGTGAAATTAAAATGAGAGCAAAAACAATTAAAGAAGCATGTCCTCTCTATTAAAAAAAATGCAATCCAAATGTTTAGGGTATTCTCTTCTTTTCCTAATTTGTTTGTGAAGTAGCCAAAGAACAGCAGCACTGGCGCTGCAGAGAACTTGGAACGATGTAGGGGACGGGTTCAGTGCCAAAACTAAAATGAACCCCCTGAAGCACAGCTGCTACAACAAAAACACACACAGAGAGGAAGCTCTGATAGCTGTGCAGGAACACAACCCAACCTGCATTGAGTATAACCCGGAATTCACTTTTACTGTTTAGCTTTAAGTTATAAAAGAGTGGGGTTCACCTACCTCTCCACCGTTGCAAACCAAAAACACAATATCAAAGCTCTTCCCCTCTAAATGTTCACTTTCTCAGAGGTTAAAGTGCAGCAATTCACTCAGCAATTCTAGATTCAAGGCCCAAAATAAAATAAAAACAATATCTTCAAAGCAGTTGCCTTGGCATTGCGAGAAATAATCTTGTTAAAGATGACAGTTCCTCGATCTTCTGCTGTCACTGCAAACAACGTCAAACAGCGTGTAATGCTAAATGTTTCAGGGACTTTCCTCGCCTCTCTCCGGCCTTTATCTCTGCCTGTCAAGTCCAGTCAGTGTGAGTTAGCACTGTAGGCGTCACCCTGTTTTCATGCAGTTTCCTCCCCCTCCTTGACTGCCCCCCCCCCTTTCCTGTACAGTAAACGCTTCTGTCTGCTTTGTTTCTAAATAAATGTACTTTCCATTGTACAGCCTCCCCTCCACATTCCCAGCCCTTTCCCCTCTTCCTCCGACCTGTGTCCACCACACACTTTAATCTCACAATACAACATGTTCAATCTGGATTTTCACACCACTGTTGTTGCCGTTTGTAAACAGAGATAAAATGCATTGGTATTCTTCAGAAGGGGAAACCAATAACAATGTTGAAACTCTGTCTTGTGAAATAGGCTTTGTACTGCAGGCTTATCCAGCACATACACTGTTTGTCCTGCAGGCACAACAATACACTGTCTCGGCTTTGGATTGTTAAAAATACAGGGGTAATACATGAATTACTCTATTCTTATATGCTTACACCTTCAAAGGGAATGCAGACAGTTTCTTTGTCATAGTTATTGTCTTTTCTCTGGGAAAGTTCTGCAGAAGAAAGTCTAATTAAAAGACTGCTTCATAAACGGGCTGCTGATTTGGTGGTTCATAGTCTTGCTTTTTCCTGACACATTTTAATCAGAAATATGAACCTCAGATATCTGCACAAACTCTTTAAAAGCCCTTAGCCAAACATGATTCTGTTACATGATAGAAAGCTCCAGAAAACACGACGAGAAAGACCTTAAGGTGAGATTTTCAACTCCACACCTCTTTCAGCGCAGTGTAACGACATCTCATATTCAGGGTTTAGCTCCGCCGCTTCTCCCTATGTGAAACACATCCCGGGGCACAGATGTAACGAGTGATTTTTAAACTGATTATAAATCCATTTGTATTTGCAGAGTGTTTATGAATAATCATGGGAAACACAGCTGTGGCTCCCACTGTGCTCTTTGTCTACAGACAAGTGCTGTTAGCAGGAATTAGCCAGTGGGTGGCACTAATACATCAGCCGAATAATGTCAACATTCAGCTCTCACTTAAGACTCAGCAGACAGCATAACAAGCTTCTGGATCCATGTGCCACATCATTTATGTCTAGTTTTGCGTCACTTTAATCAGTGTTAATGCACAAGTGAACACATTTAAGGATGCATTAAGATGTTGTTACCCAAAATAACATATTCATCTTTTTGGAGAGATTATATCTTCACTGTAACTCTGACAGGGGGGGGAAATGAAATGACCTTCAGACGGCACTGTCAAAAGTAAGACAATCAACATGTTGGTAAAATAAAAGTTTCATAATTTCCCAAATGGGATATATACAGTGCAGAACAAGGTCTATCAGTTTATTGTTTCTCCATTTCATTGATCTAACAACCCTTTTAATTGGAAATGACAAGAAAAAATAGTAGAAATCAAGCTCATTATTAACTTCTGCTGCTCTTGAAAAGTCTTTGTACTATTTGAGTGTAAAAAAAACATTTTCTTTTGGTATTCACTCCTCAGTTTCAAATATGTATGTATGTGTCCTTTTGCTGTTTGTCCCTTCTCCCCTACTGTTGTCTCCAGCTCTGCCCAGGTGAAGGTACTGCTCACTTACTGAGTAATGAGGTGCGCCTGGCCTCAGTGCTTTAAAGCCCAGAGCTGAGTTCAGGAGGAGAGAGACTTTTGGAGTAGGGACTGCTGTGACGCTCAGTCAGGGGTTGTGGGGTTGTTGTGTTCTGCTGAATTAGTGTTTGAGTTGATCTTTGTTTAATGATTGAGCTTGTCTATACCAAAAAAATCTCTTGGTTTTGATTTTGCTGAGGTTCTTCGGGTCACTTTATTAGGTTAATGTGTCGGTTGTTATTAGCTTCTATAGATCGGCACAATGAAGATGTTTTAGTTTGATCACGGCGAATTTAAGATGGTTTCTATATTGATTACTAGAGCTCTCAAGAACTGCCGTCAATGTTGTGCTTTGCCTCTGTGCAATGCCTGTCAGCACCTGTGTGTCTGATCAGACTCAAAGCTGATCGTTTGCACTTACTGACATTGTTTCCTCTTTTGTAGCTCCTTGCTTGTGTTGTACTTCCTCTCTGATGTACGTCGCTTTGGATAGAGGCGTCTGCTGGGAATTGGGAATTGTAGAAGTGTGGCGGGGCTTACACAAACGTTATCATCAAACACAGGAGTGGAAAGAAACATAATTAAAGCAACATGCATAAATAGAAACTGTAAGACATTTCTACTACATGTATTTAAATTCATGTTTTACATTCCTTTACACTTATTTTATGGCATCTTTACTTACTAGTTTATCTACGGATGTGGATAGTTTCTGCATCAACACTATAAAAAGAAAAGTAGTGACAGTAGACAGCACATATTACATTGTTAACAATTAATATCACTCATTAAGCAGCAACATAATGCTGAAGCTGGTCAAGGTTTAGCGAATTTAAGGAGAGTAAAATCTACATGAATCATTTTATTGTGTAAAATCCAAAGTAGGCTTATTCATGTTTGCTAACATCTGAATCTGAATTTAAGGATTAATGTAGGCTTACAGTAATGACTAAAAAGCGTCTGAAGCTGAAATGTATACGTGTGTAGGTTTACCTCGCACTTTCCACCACCTGTTAGTCTCCAGTGTTGCGGACAAAAGGGATGCTGTCCCTTTAAGAGAACAGGTGCGTCCTTGACAGGTAATTGTGGAGAAACAGGAAGTGGATGCATTAGTCAACAAACACGAACCCATTGGGAGGATTATTCCAACATAAAGTTAACATGAAGGCAGAAGGAAAATACTTTGGTAAGCCTCCTGGGTTTTTTGTTCTACCTTTGTTTTGTCAGCTAGCACAGTGATAAGTTAATCTAGCTTCTGTACAGCCTGTGTTTTAGATACTACTTTGAAAATGTTAAAAAATAATAATAATTTAAATTATGTAACACACGTTTTTTTTTTTGTTTTCTTCTCATATAAAAGAGTTTAATTTCTCCACAGACTGGCCTGACTGACGACATGAGACACCCTCTGCTCCTTATCAGCCTGTTGCTGGCAGGTAAAAACATTATTTGTACTGACAGCTTCTCTCTCCTCCTGCCCCGACAGCTGCGTTCAAACAGTTCAAACAAAAGCAGAGTTTCAGTCGAGTCTGTACTGTGGGAAATAAAACAGGTCAGGGAAGAGGCGCAGCGGTATGCCGGGCACGTTTTTAAAACAATTGCATTTCAAGCAGATCGCTCGTCTTAACCGCTCTTAAACCTGCGAGGCTGCATTCCCATCTCTGTGCCCTGCCTGCTGAGAGAGGTGGTGCCTTCACGGACTCCTCCCAGGCTCCTACATGTGACTTCTCGATCTGACGCAGACTGACAGGGATTAATGTTTGTTTTTTTTATATTTGTCTGTTTGCCGTTTAGTGTTTTGCTTATAGGGATGGGCAGTTTTTGTTAATGCAGTGATGGCAGGTAAATGTGTCATTCATGCATAAACAATAGGCCTACCTTTTATACCGATACTTGGCTATTGTTTATGGTAATTTGACATTAAACAGGCTCGTTATAATAATTAGTGGAGGTTACAAAATAATGAAAAAGGAAAAAACACATTTAATTAACTTACAGGAGAATTAAAAAATCTCTGCACTAGAAAACACAATGCAAAATTTTACACACAAGTCTGATAATTCTCTATATATTTAAAAAAATATATATTTTACAAGTATTTTCCATTTATCTTAAGCCTGATTTCTGTTATTCATCTGTGCTAGACATATATTAGTTTCTAAAATCACCAAAGCACACATTAGAGGACATGAGACATCAACAAAGTGGGTGCTTGTAGTTTATTTTGAATGAGTCATTCTGCTTTTCATACCCCAAACATAATTGAAACGGTGTGCATTATTCGGTGTGTACACTTTCTAAAACCTTTTGAAATTGCCTGGTATTTTACATGGTTTGTTTGTTTATTTGGGGTCTCCTTTATCTCCAGCTAAAGCTAGAAGTAGCTCTTCATGGGATCCGCAGTTTACATTGTGACAAAACAATTAGCACAAACAGCTTATTAATTCAAGTACAAACAACATCAATCACAGCTACATTCACTATAAATGACAAATCAACAGAAACTGCCTCGTTGTTTGGAAGATTTTCAAGAACTTCCAGCATTTCAAACGTTTCAACAATTTCTAATTCCTTCCTTTACTTGTGTTGCAAGCTAGTTACGAAACTCCACTGCATAGTTGTAGAGATGCATTGATGCATTGGTACAACATCAGTATCCTTGGCCTTGCTGACAGATATCGGCATATCGGCAAATAATGTGGCACGCACTGATGTCAGCAGCCACTGTTTATTTGCTGTGCCAAATCAATTAATGTTGACATCTAGTTCACCTCACTGCTGATTCAGAGAACATGTTTGTGTATTGGGCAGATGAAGTCACCTGTTGGACAAACTCTGACTTGTTTTCCAACATGAGAGAAAGTGTTGTAGGAGTCGTAAACCAAAAGAAGTCATGAAACAAACGTTGGTATTGGATCGGCAATCGGCTTAATTATTATTTCACACATCGGTATCGCCATCGGCCATGATTATCCCAATTGGTGCATGTCTAATCTTGACTCTTACACTCATATCACTCTTTATTTGTAATGTGCTTGTGTTGTGGTAATCGGCTCATGAAGGCATCGATACTGTGCTGCGTCACTCTTGGGTGTTACTCATTTCTGACTCATGCCTCTTTCTGTCTCTGCAGAAAAAGAAAAACAGCTATTGATATTTTTAATCAGGCATTGAAATCCTTGTCCTGAGAGCCTAAATGTAATCCATCTCACTGTCGGCTCCTGTCATTTTATACTCCGCTCCCCGGTGAAAACTGTGTAAAAGCAGTCCAGCGAGACTGATCAGGACCATATTGATTTGATTCACTGTAATTTATTGGCCAGAGAGTTCTTGTGTGGTCGCTTTATGTGCCGGCACAAGAATATTGAAAATCCAGCCTGGGTTTTCTTTGTTTGAAACTGTAATACCACACACACAAAAAAAAGTCACACAAACAAGAGGGAGGACTGGCAGACAAATACAAAAACAGAACCTTTCCCCGTCTTCATTTACATACAGACTACAAATAGACAAACTGCATACAGCATTTAAATGCCTGAATGTGAAAAATCAATGGTTCTTCACACGATTGTTTAGGAAAATTGCATTTACAACACTGAATCTTCAGGTTCACAGAAACACAAAATATATGTTTAAGTTGGGATCCTTTTAAAGTCCAAAAAACATGGCGTGGAGTATACGAGGGAGAAAGAGTGTGGACCTTACTAATAGCTTCTTACCCTCTGTGTGCATTTATAGATTTTGTTCTCTGCACTTGTGAAAGAAGTTTCTTACATCCTTTGCTTAAGTAAAAGGTCCCACACATTCATTTAAAAATAATCGTTAGAGAAGCTTGATGCATATTGTATTCAGGAACTCTTACAACTCAGAGGCATTAAAATAGATTAGAGATGCACCTATTGGGAAAATCAGGGCCAAAGTTTGAAATAACAATTTAGCCGATTGCTGATTCGATTCCGATGTCTGTTCATGACTTCTTTTGGTGTACGACTCCCACAATGCCACCATTTTCTCTCATTTTTTTGACAATAGAATCAAGTCAGTTTGTTCAACAGGTGACTTTCTCTGCCCAATTAAAAAATCAAATTCTCTTAATCAGTACTTGAGTGTACTAGAAGCAAGAATGAAATTGATTTGGCACAACAAATAAACATCGGCTACTGAGCATGGGTTCATTATTTGCCGGTGTGTTTATGTCTGTCACGGTTGGAGTCTTTAAATTGTCTTGATCTAAGGCAAGTGTGAGATCTGAAATTAGACCTTAACAATAGAAAACCCCTAAATGATGTCTTATCATATAAATCTTATCCCCACTTTGCTATAATTAGACTAAGAGGATTCAGTCATGGGATGTACAAGAACAACGTTTTACATAGATGGAGTCAGTGTGACTCCCATCACTTTAAATATATTTCTCAAACAATTCATATCATTCAAAAATTGTTTTGTCATTTAGACCACTTAAAAAATAAACATCTAGCTCCAAGTTGACCCTTAAATTGTACTTGACTGGATGTACTTAGTTTCTGTCCATCCCTGATTCTCTCTCCGTTTCTATCCTGTCTAGTCCTCCACACTGTCAATGTTGTGGCTCAAAACCCTGTCCAGATCCAGTTCCAGACGTCCCCGGTTCTGGTCCAATCCGGCACTGAGATCGTGTTAACAGTTTTAACTGTGCCCGACGTCCTATCAGTGAAATGGGTGTACCAGGGAGTCACTCTGGGACTGTGGGCCGGAGGGAACCCGACGATTAACACGGTGACCCAGTTCCAGGGTCGGGTCACCATCACTGCCACCCAGCTGAGAATTGGAGGGGCCCAGCTCCGCGACGCCGGGAACTACGCGGTGGAGGTGGATCCCTTGGATACAGCAGGACTAGTTTCTAACTCCGGATCCGTACAAGTGCGGGTGTTTGGTAAGAGATAAAGAAGTGAGAAGAAAAGGAGGATGAGTGGGGAAGGAGGGGAGAGGTGGTGAAGTGTGCAAGAGAGGGAGGTTTAAAGGGAGGTGATAATGTTAAGGAGGAACAGAAGGGAGTAAAGCGAGGAGAGGGAGGATTTGGGGAGTGAGAGAATTAGTCTGGGAGGTGTAATGAAATTAGTGACCCATCGTAGGCGAGGGAAAATTAATGAAAAAAAAGAGGAGGGGATGGAGCTGCAGGCTCAAGGCTTTATGCTAATTAAAACTCATTTGAAATGCAGCTCTCATGCTCTTACATGTCTGATTTTGAAGTAGTCTGAAAAACGCATCACATACAGTACATACAGTTTCTGCATCTGTTTATATTCAGCGATGTAATGGAGCCTGAGCAGCTGAGTGTGTCTCTTTATGTGTAGCCCACACTTGAGGGATTACGTTCCGTCTTTCTCATCCCTCTTACAATGACAATAATGGCGTTCAAGAGTGACCAAATTGTTAGAAGCACTATTCTATTGTTGCTCAAAAAGTCACATCCTCCAAACTGACAACAGCTAGTTTATATCATGGAATATTCGCGTCATCGAGCATGGCTCTCAACCTCCCACTCCTATCTCACAGCCTAAAATCCTAAAATACAAATTCTTCTGAGTCACAGGAAAGAGTTAACAACAAGTGATTAGAGCCATTTTGGTTTTGTGCTTAAATGTTTTGGTTGCCACTGAGGTCCTATCTTAGTCACATCCGCCTCTCTCCTCACGCCCCCATCCTCTACCTCTGCAATTATTTGACTTGGGCGGCCCGCCAAGAGGCATCTCGGCTACCACTCACACCGCCTGCCCCCTTACTCACCATCTGTGCCTCTATCTGAAATCCAGTCCCTTCTCAGCGCTCACTTGCTTTGATTACAACAAATTATCCTCAACAGAATCATAAAAACTGCCCTCGATTGTTCTGTCACTCCAACTTTTATCTCTCACTCTCATTCTCCAGAGGATTAGCGCTGTCACAGACCTTTTCTCTGCAACTCTGCCTTGCAGCTAAAGCCGTTTTTTTTGTCTCTCTGTAGATGCAGTGACCGGGGTGAGCCTGCAGATTCCCTCGGTAGCAGTGGAAGGAAGAAATGTGTCTCTGCGGTGCACGCAGACTGCTGGGACAGAAAGTGAATTCCAGTGGGGGAAAGGAGGGGAAACCATCACCGCTGACTCCCGGATCACCATCACAGACGGCTCTCTGGTCATCAACCCTGCCAGGCGGGGGGATACTGGGGAGTACACGTGTACTGTCAGAAACCTTGTCAGCGCCCAAACGGCCACACAGAGCCTCACTGTCTACTGTGAGTTACACTGATCAAGACAAGTGGCAGCTAATCTGCTCCAGCCCCTGCAAACAGCACTAGCTTATCTATTATCCACCGTACAGTAGGCTGAATACGACTTCATTTGCAGTGGACATCTTTCTATAAGCTTATTGTGCTGCTTCTAGCTTAGACTTGATCACGTCCATATTTCTGATGCGACAGGCTCAAACAGTGCAATCCAAACACAGCCAATTACCCAATGGCACAATGACATCATTGGTAGTTATTGGCAGAATCTGCTGGATGTATGACTGCCAAAAGTGTAAGCTCTTCTACAAATGTAATTGAATGTATTCAAAAGCATGAATCCTGGATACAGTCATACCAGGGATTGTTTGATTCTGGCTTCCTCCGGCTAATTAGATAAATATTGGGTTTGATTGAACTTGAGTCTTTACACCAGTGACATCCACAAAGAGTGTTTGTGGTTTCCAGGGGGATATGTGCTGTACTTTTTTCTAGGCAGGATTTTGTAATGTGTTGCTGTAACCAATAGAGAATACAGGTAGTTAGCAAACAGTATACTTCCCCCCCCCCGTCAAAATACCTTTCAATGAAGCAGCTGTACTTTTGTATATGTCATAGCTTAAAGTTCAGGTTTAGGATCTTTTTAATAAAAGTGATAGTAGTGTATTAAAAAATAGAGTAGACTAACTCAAACCCACACTGCACTGTCTTGAACGAGCAGCCTGTAGTAAATTTAAGTGTCTTCTTATTAGTCAGTATTTTCTTCACCCTCTGTGAATGATTTTTAATGCACACTGCCCCTCAAGCTCTTCTGTTACCATGACGTGTTGAGACACATGTTCATCAAAAATGTGGCAGTTGGTGTGATTTAGGTTTAACTTTTTAACCAGACATAGCAGAGCGCCACCTGAGCATTAAGCCGACGAGATCAGGGGGCCTTTCAAAAATGGTTTAACCGGGTGAGATGATTTAAACCTGATATTGTCAAACAGATAAACCCTTTGGCTGAATTCATAATATGAGCTTTAGAATCAGCTTTTTTTTTTTTTTGGGATACAGATTTTGTTGTGCTTGTTGATCAAACGTTTTCCATTCTGACATCAGCGTCCTCTTATCTTTACCGAACCAGATGGCCCTGACACCCCCGTGCTGACCAAGGAGAGCCCTAAAGACTGTGTTGGGACAGGAGATGTGCTGGTCGGGCAGACGGCGCGTCTCACCTGCTTGTCCGAATCGCTGCCCCCTGCCCTGTTCTCATGGCAACGTGATGGACAGACGGTTGCAGCCGATCAGCCGGACAGCGGGGTGCTCAGCCTTCAGACCTTCTCGACCGACGAGAGCGGCCGCTTCGTTTGCACGGCCAGGAACAGCATCTCGGCGGCCACGTCCGAGCAGAGCACAGTCCTGAACATCGTAGGTGAGTTATGAAGGATGCGGACCTCTCTGTGACTGATTATGATGACGGTTGGTTTTGGACTCCCTCCCTGTATCCGTCTTCACGACAGGAGAGAGACAAAGTATCCGGGGAGATTGATCTAGTGGGAACGTGGTCAAAGTCATCCAGTGACATTCACACACACTCTCTCTTCTCCTTTTATTTTTATTTCTCTCTCTTCCCCCTCTCTCTCTCTCTCTCTCTCTCTCTCTCTCTCTCTCTCTGTTGCTGTTTTTACTCTATCATCGTTTTTAAGAATCATCCCCTCCCTCCTCTATCGTTCGTCTGTCTCTGTTCCAGACTCATTATCTTTATTAATTGCCCCCCCCCCCACTTTTGACACCAGTCTTTCTCTTTCAGACATATGTCTCGATGTTGGAGAAGTGGTGGGGATTGTGATTGGCTGTTTGCTGCTGATCTTAATCATCGCGCTCCTCATCTGGCTCATTGTCTATCTCGTGCGAAGGAGGAGGGGTAAGTCCGTGTGTGCCGTCATGGACATTTTGTTTGTCCATTCATTGTATGTTTTGTTGAGTCGAACACTTTAGAAAGATAAGATATAACTTTATTTATCCCAAGGGAAACTTGATTGGCTTTTTAATTATGCCATTGTCCATTTAAGCTCTACATAAGAGCCCAAGCATGTTATCTTGTGCTATAGTGATAAATTGTTTTTGTTATTTCTATTACAGCGCAGCAAAGGGAAACTGTGCTTGCGCCGAAGTCCAACCCAAATCCCAGGCCTGTAGTAAGCCGCAGTAAAGTTTTCATATGATTCACTATTGATTTTGTGTTTATCTTGTCCATGTGTTGGTGCATTTCACAAATTAACCCTCACACTTCATCCTTCTCTTGCTGTCTCTCCTCTCTCTTCCCTCATTTTTCATCTTGTCCCATTAAAGCCTCCAGATCCACAACCTAATAATACAAGGGATTTGGGCCAAGGTCCCCAACCCCCCCTCTACTACACAAACACACGAGCACACCGCCCTGACCGACTCCACACGGACGCACGCGAAAACCGCAGCAACCCACAGACACTAGAGCTCAACAGGCTGCAAAACTCCAACACACACCGACACAATGGACGCACAGACACAAATAGACTCCGACACAATTCTATTCAGAACAGTGATTCATTCCAACACAATGGATTCGACAACCCGGCATTCACGCAGGCTGATGCTCCAAATATAAGCACGCACCCGAACACACAGCAGCAGCAGAATCCAAACGTTGTCATACAGGGCGGCGCCCAGCAGCCGGCCGTCCACGTCAACCTGAACACGCCGCCCCAAAACGCCCAGCAGAACAACAATGCACAAGTGCCGACCATTCATGTCAATGTTAACTCATACCCAACCAACAACCAGCAGACTCAGCCGGACACCTCAGTTCCTGTTACAAATGCAGCCAATAATAACGCTGCACAAATGGAACAAGGCTTAATAGAAAGAGTGCTTTTAAATCCTAGAATGGAAAGCGGGCGGTCATTTCTGAGTGACCCGCGGCTGAACGGTCACATAGACACAGGTCAGCAGGATCAGCCTGCACTTATACCAACTGGATTCACACACGTTAACAGTAACAGCGCTTCTCAACGAAATGCAAACACACAGACGTACACGCAGGCGCCAGAGCCTCAACACAGGTCTGCTGGAGTCTCGGGTACCCATGATCCCTCTGACAGCTCCTCCTCACAGACACAGATGCCGTGGGATCGCCTCCGAGGGACACCGGCCTATCCAAGCTTTCGAAGAGGACAGACCTCCCCTGACTCTACAGACTACACCTACCATCCTCCCATTCCAGAGGCAAGAACGCAGAACAGATCTCAGCCGAGGCCTCGGAGTCGGACCCCTCCCCGCAGACAAGATGCTGCATCAGCAGCCAGACAAACACGCAGCCGTTCAGCTGATCAGCGAGCGCCAGACTCTCGCAGCGTAACACAGCTTGAGACCGCTCGCCACACACCGAGGAGCCCCCGCACTCAAAGGGAGGGTGCTCAGCGAGACATCAGAGCGTCTCTCGGTAGCCAGCCGGCCCCCAGGCAGGAAGCCACCGGCAGCAATAACCCCCAGGCTATCCCTCTCATGAACCAGAAGCCCGCTTTGGGCCGCTCTGCTGTGTCACAAGGACTGATGACACAACAGGGACTCGCAGCTCTGCACGGTGCAGATACAAGAGCTTTGGCTGATCCTAATCACCTTCCACAGGCACACATGGCCCCGCAGCACAGAGCAGAACCGCTCCAACAAACAATGCGAGGTCTGGGCACGCAGACGCAGCCTGTCACACAAGCAGCCAACCCACCTCGCCAAGGAGGCACCGCTCCAAACCTGAACCCCCCTGCCCAAAGTATCCTCACCCAGGCTGCACTTACTGCCCACGCTCAGAGGGCTCAGACATTTGATAACCGGAGACAACAAACCCAGGCCGCCCTGCTACACCCCGGACCACAGGCGCAGGTCCCTACTGCACCGATTCCTCCACCTGTGATCCCCCTCACTCAATTCCAAACAATGCCCAAGAAACACACCCAGCACATATCTCCAGCTATAGGCCCCAAGCCCCCAAAACCTCCTGTCAACATACCTGTGGCTCAAAGACATCTGCATGAGCAGCAGCGTCACAATGCGCGGCACCATCACGCCACGATGCCCGGTAACCATCATCACCATGCTGGCGCACACAAGCGTGCACACATCCACGGGCACCATGGCCACCCAACCCACCCACGACAGGTGAGGGAGATGCAGTTTGAAGGATTAAAAGTGTAGCTAAAGGACGCCACGTGTACTGATTTGAAAGATTTCCAGCACATTTTTCTCTCTTAGAAGTGCACTTAAAGTCTGTCATGTCTTGCACATTTCCACGCTTCCACCTTCACCGTCTCCTCACCAGTGTCTGCGTTTGTCTACGGTTTTTCTTTTTTGAGGATAGCTTGACAGCACTTGGATCCTACATTTTCACGATTGACAGTCATCTCGTTGCCATAAAAATCTATTTAGCCTTGAGTGTTTGTGACACAGTGGCGGTTTTTTTTTTCTCTCTTTCTTTCAAAGAAGCATTGTGTGTGAGAGGTTCAGCCTCTTCCTCTGCATGACATGTTGGCAATGAAGGGCTTGTTGTGTCTTTCCAGCAACAGGCTCACAGAGGGAGACCAGGATGATGACAGATGTCAGCAGACTACACTCCGCGACTGTCCCACATCCTGTGACACAAACAAACAGCTGACAGACGTGATCCAATATACCACCAAGCAAGACTGACTGCACAAGGTTCTGCACTTAAAATAGCTGTCATGGCATGGTATCTAAGTACTAAAGTCAGATTTCTGTATAAAAGAAATGAACATGTCTCCTGTGGGGATGATGGAATGAAACTATTTTGGTAAACAGGCTTTCTTCCTTAAAAAGAAAAGACAAATTATCTTAAAGAACTAGGCCTTTGTAAAAATGTTCTAAATTAAATTTATGATGCTGATAGATATTTATACAAAACACTCCCCAGGCTACATCCTCTCTCTAAACACACACACACACACACACACACACGCACACACACGCACACACACACACACACACACACACACACACACACACACACACACACACACACACACACACACACACACACACACACACACACACACACACACACACACACACACACACACACACACACACACAGGGCAGCCTAGACCCACATGTATTGTTCTATTTTGACTTGCACGGCACAGGTCATGCATCAAACTTTGCCAGGAGGCTGCTCAGAGAAGACAAGCTCAGTGATCCATAGCTCTTGACCAAGCTCACATCCGCTCCGCCATTCATCATGAAAACTAAACAACACCACCTTGACAAAATGCACTTGAGGTGCTCACATGAATATATCTGAGTATCTAACACTTAAGAAAATCTAATAGTGACAGAGACTAAATGAGAGGGGACTCATTCTGCCCCCCCCCCCCCCACTCTCTCCCCCCCGGGAACATTGACAATTATGAAAGAAGAAATTAGCCGTAGGGGCGGTCCTCATGGACATGGAACTATTTATTTTGTGCCTGCTGTTTACAGATGCCTCTCATGACACCACTCAATTAAGGGGATTCGCCTCAGTGGCGCTGAGAAGTAATGCTCAGCTAACTATGAAGGGGATCCCACGAATGGATGGGCGCTTATTAATTAAATGCTTTTATGTGACTTAAACGACTTGGAAAATAATCACACCCGCGCATGAATGAGGTCAGCACAAAGACCTGAGCTGCCACGCATTCTGCTGAAAAAGCAGAGAGGAACAATTTACTGTCTGCACTGTGTCACAGACCCAAGTACGGGGCAATGTCATTATTCATTTTGCACATTATGTTTTAATGGTTTATAATGTTTGTGGGATTTTTTTTATTTCTTTTTAATCTCAGGGGAGTTCTTCTGAATTGGGTTATTCATGTTGCATCATTTTAAATCTGTTTTATAATTAATGAACACGTTTGGCCAAATTCATGTTGTGATGTGATGATCATTTCTACAGTTTCCATTTCAAACATTTTAAAACAAATCCCATCACAAGACCAAAGCTTACAATGACTTGATCTTACTAACAGGCTTTGTCTTTGCAGCCAAAAGGTGATATATCCTATCCAGCCATTGCACTCCATTGCACTCCATAAACTTAAATATGTAAATAATTATGAAACATACTGAAACTGGACTACATTTCATGACATGGCCAAGGTAGTTTATTAAAGTCACACATATACTTTATTCATCTGCAGTCAATTCTTACAAGGGAACCAAATGTGTCTTCATCCTTCTTTGCATTTGTTTGAGACCATTTTTACTTTTTATTGCAGTGAGTTACATTTTCTAAACACTACAATACACTGTTACAGAAATGTACTTTTTTTTTTTATTTGTGTCTTTAGAGGAACACACTGGCTACTTCCTGCAAACCATGTATGGAAGTAAAAATATGCTGAGGTGCTCTTGTTGACATCAAGAAAAACAAAAAAGTTTTCAGTCATTCTAGCTATATCTTTTTGAAAAAAATCATAAATCAGTGCCAACACATTTTCCAGCTCCCACCAAACATCTGGAGCATTGGTTGTACTGTACCGCTTTAAAAACATTGCCATTTTTTGGGGAAAATAAATGCTTGTTATAAGTTTGTTCAGATGTGTATTATTCATGTGAGGTGCTATAAGCATTAAGCACTGTGTTGTATTTTTGCTCCTCAGGAAGGATTTGTACATCGTTTGGACTTTAACAATTGTTTCAACTTTCAAGGGTCTCTTTTTATCAGCAATAAAATATTTCATATAATTATCTGTGTCTGCTTCTAACCTGGGTCTACAATGACTTTGCTCATTGTCTGCGTTTTGTTATCACAGCGACAGTGCGTCACTTGTATAGACTTTCCACTTCAGATTGCAACAATCCTGACTAAGTTTGGCCTCTACATTCAAAGTAAACACATCTTTCCAAACATGAAGATCCTTTTTTTTTCGGATTTAAATCCCTCTTCATGCCTGTTGACAACAAACCAACAGAAGCACCTATTTATTCTGCTGCTGCCCTGAATCGCAGAGCTGTTTGCAGTCTGAGCATATATTCCTGCACACTGTGTCTTTAGTGCTAATTATGCATGGCGCATGTGTACACCGGGTGCTGCTGTTGATTCTCGTCAGATGAATCTGTTCCTTGGGCTTGTTGTGGAGGTGCGGAGCGTGTGTTTGGATCACAGCTTCATCAGTCTCCCAATCCCCTGCTCCCACTTGTACGTCACCTCTGATGAACAGTCCTGCTGCTCACTATTGGAGACACTTCACGCTCGTCTAGCACTGTAATGAGTGGAGATGGAGTGCATTTGAGTACCTGGTGCTAGAAAAGGTTATGGCATTGCGTTGCAGTTACACATGAAAGCTGTGATTTATGAAAAGTTTGGAGCAGTTTTTATAAAAGCAGTGCTTTTTATTCTTTACTGCTCCTGCTGTCTATGGAGTGAAGTGTTTTGTTTACGGCCTAAACAACTTAAATTGCCACACTCTCTGTACACAACACCGTAAACCTCAAACGCTGATGTGGCCACCTTCTCGGGGCCAATTTGCATGTAAATCCGCCCGTGTTGTTTTAGTATACTGATTTAACATGATTTACTGTGACTGCCGCAAGTAATTGTAATTGTTTACGCATCCCTTTGGAGGCATAAATTAAACTCAAACATAACTCAAGTGCGTGTGTGCAAATAGGGCTTTTTTTTTTTTTTTTTTTGCATTGATGAATGCTCGTTTCTCTGTGTGTCAAACTGCAGCAGAGAGCTTTCCTGACTCAAGTGTGCAGGGAGAAAATGTTGATTTTACTCCGGAGAATGCATTCGATTTTCACAGAAAAACTTAATACCGCAAGATGGCCAATATAATCCTAATCCAATTTTAATATAAATTCAGTCCATCTCAGCAGGCTCGCATATTTTTCTTATTTTGCATTTATAGTTTGAAATAACATATACAGGGTTCCAGATGGAGTTTAGCTCTATTTCTTAACTAAGTGAATAAAAATTCATGACGCTGCCTTTCTTTTGTTCACTGCAGTGGTGGCTATATATCTCCACCACCGAGGGAAAAGAAAGAGGTCAGGCATGATAGTCATCATAAGTCCACATCGTCATTGTAATGAACTGGTAGGTCCTCTGAGATCCATGTGTCCATCTCTGTCAAAGTGTCCTTGAGCAAGACCCCAAACCTCTGCCTGTGTGCACCTCCTTTAGTGAAATGTCACATGAATAGGATTCTCAGATGTGTACGAATGAAACAAACTGTATGATTAAACTGTGCACACAGGCTGCTGCAAAAAACGCTGCAACATTTTAGAGTGTGACAGCATGACCTTGAGTTTATAGCTGCAGTCTGTGCCAGCCATCTCTGCAGTCAAAATGTCCTTGAGCAGGACAGTGAATCCCCAACAGTTCGGTAACAGTAAACCGCTCTACATGCAAGTGTGTTAAATGCAAATCATACTCTGAAACTGCCACAGTCCTTGTCATCCCACCAGGGGGAGCCATGTGAGAGGCCTTCTGAGGTTATCTATTGATCACTCTCCACCATTTTTTTTTTCTCTCTTCAAGGCCTTCACCATCTGTGCAACTTTGATGGCATGTGCTGTTTTTTTTGAAGAGCCAGCCATAGGCAATGTAATTCTTTCTCTGTAGTCCAACCCATACAAATAAAAAACCCACACAGGGAAGAAAAAAACAACAACCATATATCCGTGTGCAACAACAAGGAAATCCCCTGTTGTCACGAGCCTGTTTGTAGATGCTAAAAGGTGAGCCGCTGCCTTCAGGGAAACATATCAAACACCATCACTTCAAAGAGTTTCAGTTTTATTCTAATCTTTAGTTGTTTCAATGGAGCGTATCATGTTGTGTTTCATATCGTTACCATGCTTTCTCTTTTATTTCAGACAGACTCCTTCACTGGATTTCTCTGTCAAATAAATCTGGAACAAACCTTAGGTTATTTTCCGTATCAATGTAGCATTTAAAGTCTTTTTCTTTATCATCCTTTGTGGCATTGAAATACAACAATGTAAAAAAAATGATTCAGTGTGTACTGCTATGTGGGCCCACAGTGGACTGCAGTGAAATGAAAGTGCATTTCACACCCGCATATATACCTACTGGCATTCAACTTCACACCTACACGGTACCAACAGGACCACTCATCTGTCTTCATCTGTGAGAAGTTCAAAGAAAGCACACTTTTCTCCAAACTGCAACTCTGATAGCTCTTCTCATAATTAAGCAATGTGTTAGAGTTAAAAATCTGCACTCAGCAGAAAAAAGAAAGATGATTGTATAAAAGAGAGCAGATGTACGAGTTATTAAAGATGCAGAGAAAATGAGCCAAGAACAGAAAAAGAAAGAACCTAGAGAGGAGTGAACTTTAAATAAAATGGTGTTCAGGCCTTTTGTTGTACAAGCTCCTCGTTTGTACGAGTTCATGCCCCCCCACTTGCTTCATTTCATTTCAAACCTTTATTTATTCTCAAAAGGACGCTGAGGTTTCCCTCATTTCCAATGCCGCTGAGATTACAAGCACAATAAAACAAGCAAAAACAACAGCAAACACTTCAAATTGCTTACAGAAACCACTGAGATCCATTAATAACTGTTACATTTTCAAACAAAGTGTCTAGAAATAAAACTCCCTATCTCTGCAATAGAGGGAAGAACTCCGATCCTTAATGTTTGTTGGAGGGCGTTCCATGAAATTCAGGCATCAAAAGAAAATCCAGATTTACAGAGTTTAGTGAAAGCTCGAGGGACTTTAAGAACGAGCCAATCAGAAGAACGAGTCATGTAGGCGCCAGAATTCCACTCCAACAAGTCTGGGATGTATGGATGATTTTGACATGAGGAGGTAGAAAAGGAGCCGTTATGGTCATTGATGCGAGCCTGGTCCATGCTGTGAGCTACTTGCAAAGCATGCTGGGTACCTCGCAGTGCAAACCAGTCTGGGGGCAACACTTTTTCTTTGTATGAATTAGATAAGAGGGAGAAATCTGTAAAAAAACAAAAAATATACTCTGTATATATGATATTCTGTATACGGTTAGGTAAACATACCTTATAGAGTTTTTATTGAAAAGACTCTTCAGTTCAAGAAAAATGATTGAGCAGCAGAGCTGGGCGAACTGTTTTTATGCAGTGTGTCCGCACCATGAGGCAGTCAAGTGAAGTGCAAAAACTGCAGTACCTGTAATGGCCACTTTTGTCTGGCTCTAGAAGTCAGTCAAGTGTCCCCCATAGACCCCCAAAATGCCTGGCTTTACAGCAGAGGTAAGCTTGACTGCAGCTTTCTTCAGTCTCTTTAACTTATCTCATTGTTTATGACAACTGTACAGGCACTGGCTTATTGTAATATGCAAAAGATTCTTTAAATTATATTAAGGCTTGAATTGATGTATAATTAGGGGCATGGATGCATCAATTCACCCAATTACGTAAAGGACAATATTGCTTCACTTAACAGCTTCTTCCGTTTAACAAAGACACAACTTCAGTCAGCTACCAGCACAAATAGAAACTCATTGTGACAAACACTGTTTTTAACTGTTTAATCAGCCAGCTAATGAATTAGGCTTTGGGGATAGACAGTATAGTTGTGATAACTAGTGTTTGTCAAACTCTTGCTCCCCCCCTCTGGCCCCAAAAATAGTCACTTTAAACTTCAAAACCAACATTGCGTCACTGAAAATCCAAAGCACACTAATCACTGGCTGACATCACAGCAGATATGCAAACATCTTCTATACAATCTCTGGGCAGAACTAAGTTTGACACCATAATCTAGTGGTTACAACTGGCTTAACAAGACTGTGGAAACAGAACTCCTGCGTTGTGCTGCTAAAAATGTTCTACTTTCCACTCGTTATTCTTGCAATTTCTCGATTCAAAACCTGTGGCTGTGTAGATTGCTTGCACAGAACAGAATCCAGCAGCGCCTTCAACACGTTTACCTTTAAGGTAGACAAAAGAGATACAAATAGACCAGCTTACCAAACACAGGTGACAGGGATCAGGTGATGAATCCAGGCTGCAGAAAGATGTTTCGATGAACACTGTAAGTTGTGCAGATAATTATGGGAGGGAATGAAAGAGTGCAGCTCGGCCTGTCGGTGCGCCTTTGAGAGTGTCAGTGTGAGGTCTGCTGCTGTATGTGGCATCAGGAAGATGATTAAAGAAGCAGTCCGCTTTACTGTCCTGCATGCCATGCCTGCAGAGAAGACTCACATACCTTTTATCATAAGCTGTATGTGTTACTGTAAATACCCTGCTGGACACAGGCTACACTCTGCTAATAGCTTGGCTGATATTTGACACAAAAGGATTCTATTCTCGGCGGGTTGATCTCACATGCATACTT
The DNA here is from genome assembly GCF_963930695.1 of Labrus bergylta. Lineage (NCBI taxonomy): Eukaryota > Metazoa > Chordata > Actinopteri > Labriformes > Labridae > Labrus > Labrus bergylta. Next base: position 18,306,136 of record NC_089202.1, read on the forward strand.
TCTGGTGACTGTAAAGAAGATTAAAAACAATCAAAATGAGTCATTTGCTCGAATTCACATCACAGATTTCAGAGACATTTGGAAAAAAGTTCTGTCTCGTGTTTTTTTTTTTAAAGTCTGACCAAATCAGAAACAGCAGGGATGCCTCACATGTTCTTATCAAACAGACATGACATAGATAGTGCGTATGTGCTGAAGACAGGGTGTTAAACAGCTGCCGGCTCACATGCTGTAAAGCTCTATAAACTCTGGAGTCTGCTGAGCAGTAATGATGCCACCACTTCTTAACTATACCTCACGTGTTCGTTTCACACGCTGTGCTGTATACATTTCCTCTGTCGCAGCCAAAACAGATATCAGAGACCTGTTATCAGTGGATTGTATGGGTCAGGCTCTAGTTTACATCCTTATTACAGAGCAGTATATGGCCCCCATGTGCTTATGTGTGTTTTTTGCCGTTGGTGTGTTGCCCTACTTTTAGCGCTCCACAGCTCAGCCTGAAAACTTTTAAATTCTAAATATATCTTTAAAACCCACTGAAAGGTATTGAGAGTGGATGTGATAGACAGATTTGTCAACACAAGTGAATTAATCTCACTTTTGGAAACTTGTTAAACATTTCTGATCGCGGGAACGTAAAGTCAGATTTATTTGCATTGTCACAGTCCTGGATTATTTTCTGAAAAAAAAAAAAAAAAAAACTCTGAACAATTGTTAAATACATATTGGGGGTGAAAAATTCAGCTGTTCACACGTGCAGCTCACCCTGATGAAGGAGTTTTAAGCACAAGTGAATGAGGCTTACGTCTCCTAAAAGTGATTTTTTTTTTTAACCACTGTAAGTTATTTAAAGTGTTTGAACACCTACAACTTTTAGTTTCATAAGAATATCCTGAAAAATAGTAATTTGACAGCCCCTCTTCTATGTTTCTTCTGCTACTTTTGATGATGTGATGTGACAGTTCAATTTACGAGCTGGGACGAGAGAGAAGAGGGTGGTCTGTATTTCTGCCAACAAATATTTGCTCATCACTTAAAATTTGAGAATCTATTCATTAGTTTAATTATTATTATTTTTTTTATAATTTATTCTTTTTATGAGAACATTTTAATAGCAAACGATCATAAAAACCAACAAACTGACTAAAAGGGAACAACAAAACAGGCAGGAAACATAATGGACAATAAATGGATACAACAATGCAATGCAAACTCTCTTGATATAAACTGGCTAAAATTGTCATTACTTGAATTATTTATATAATTACCAGGCCTTTAGTGGTAGGATTTACATTTGTCAAACTTGAGTCAGTTTGATTTTTGGGCTTTTTATACCTTTATTTTAGAGATAGGACAGTGGATAAATCGGGGAGAGAGAACGACATGCAGGACAGGTGCCACAGGTCCGACCTGGAGTAAATTAACCCCCGAGTTAGTTATTCTTAAACATAACTTCCAGCTCTGCTAACCTGTATTTTTGGATGATGAAAACAAGCGTTGGTTGCAGACCTTTTGAGCACCAAAATGTCTTTGCTTATTTTAGCCTTTATGTTGCAAATGATGTCCCTGCAAGCCTTCACGTATCCCTGCCCTACAGAATGTGACTGCACTGCGTCGTGACCTCACATTAAGCTCGCCTTCCGGGGAAGTAAACGGTGACATTTACCTTTTCTTTTTTTTTTTTTAAGGCCGGGTTCTCTTATCCAATTGCTCACTATCATTTATTTGTGAACAGCTTTTGATAAGCAAAATGTTTTCTACGGGATGTTGAAGGTCTTCTTAAGGAAATTGCATTTCTGCTGACATAAAAAAAGTGCTGTTTGTCCAATCAGCCGTTAATATACCTCCAAAGAAAAAGCTGAATAAGCAAAAGTACTTCAAAGCTCGCACACTGTAAAATGAATCTTTTGATTAATCTTTTATTCCATAGTGTCAAGGACTTCAAATAAATCACATTTATAAAGATAATTTATTCTCTGAGACTTCATGCACTAAAGTGTATAACTTCTAAAACAGATTTTTGTTTTTACTGTTAGTACTAATATTTCCATTTGAATACTTTCATTTAGGATTCCTCATCTCATTAATTTAAATCTGCTCTCGTCTCCTTTTTCACATTTTCTAAACCTGTGTGGATGAGCATTATGACGCTGCACGAACAGACAGCTTTCTCTTTGACTAGTTCAGCTTCACATCACATTTCTGTCTTTGTGTTTTCAAGCCTGAGTGACGTCACACATCTGTTGCAGCACGGGGCTCCGGAGGCTCATTGGCAGCAGCCGCCATGTTGGAAATTCTGTCTCAGCCTAACTTTCAGTCAACCTAATGACAGGTTGAGAGCTGGAGCTGAGGCGGGTTTTAAGCCTCTTGACACCTAAAACTCAGGTAAAGTTCAGATACTCAAAAAATGTACCTGAGTACAGTACTATATAAATGTACTTTGTTAGTGTCCACCACTACATAACAAACACATCACTCAACAATTTAAAGAAACAAAGTCCTTTGTGGGTCTTTCTATAAATATTATCTGAGGATGTTTCCACCAAAGAGTAATACATCATTTATCTCTAATGCATGAGATTTGAAGCCAGAGGCTAGAGAGGGAATATTGAATATTTTTACTTCAAAGTGTTCGTCATGTCAAGTGGCTCAACCACTATTGAGAAATGAGAACTGAGGGCCACAGGTTGCATGCATCGCCCGGCAATGGTTTGTTGACTGCAGACAGTGAGCTGAAGCAATGCACTGTTTACTTTGCAAACAGTAACTATGGCCGACAAACATTGAAAAGACACACGGCCGCAGACGATAAATACAAAATGAAATCCAAAGAAATGTGGCATTCAGCTTAAGACAAACAGTCCAAACTGTCAGTGTTTTGATTGGAATCAGGGAGATGTTCTTCATTACATATTTAGAAACTGCCTATTGAGAAAGGCTTGGCCAACAAGAAGACGTTTTTGAGGTTTATGAAATCCTGTTTGATTATGATAAAAGAACACCTGGGTGTTGTTCAGATTTATACCATCCTCATTGCTTGTTTTGTTTCATGGCAGGATGAAGAACGGTAAAACACTTGAAGTACTCAGTGAAGTTCTGCACAGTTAGAAACTAATAAATAGCATTGTAAGAGTTGATCAGAACACATAAACAGCCAATAAAAATTGCAGTCCACACAAACCCTGAATTCGTATATTAGGTGTATATATTTTTAATACTACTTTCTGTCACAGCATGAGGTGTGTTAGTTTTATTTCAAAGAGTTCTGAGTGCCTGTTCTGCTTTATTGTCCCCTCCCCCCTTCCACGCTGTCCTCTTCACTCTGCTCATCTGCATTGGATCTGCAATCAACACACCTCACACCTCACCCCCCCCCCCCCCCTCCCCCTTATCCCAGGACACCTGCAAGATTCTGAATAAAGTTATCTTTTAAAGTGTCAGAGTTCATCCCCCCCCCCCCAACAAAATCATGAAGAGAAAATAACGAGTTAGAAAAGGATGCTGATTGTTTTGACGTAGGGGTCTGTATCTCAGTGAAACAGCAATAAAACATTTTCTTTTTAACTATGTACGAAACTCTTTAATTAAGGTTACTATTCCAGTAAATTCCTTTTTATAATCTCTTGTTAGAGGGGGAAAAGAGATCTGCATTTCTAAGTTTTAAGCTTCTTATTTTGGAGAAGTGTTGATATGAGGTTGTTGGCTGACCTCTCTTCTAAACGTTCATAAATGTTTCCTTTGGCGATCATTAAAATTTCATCTCACCTGAACATCCAAGCACAGCGGATACCCTGCTCTCTTTTCAATCTTGCCACAAAGAAATTAAAATGTGTTGGTTTTTCTTTGCACATTCATTAAGCAATTTTACGCTACAATCAAGAGTTTGACTTTCAAGTTTCATCGACCTCCAAGAATGAGATCCCTCCCATTTGTAATTCTAGCCCAATCGGGGTCTCCTTTTATCCCGCAATCACCCGCTGTTTGACAAAACCATTGATTTAACTCTCTGCTGCTCCTAAATGAGATGCATTTTAAGTGCTTTGCTTTTTGATCTTTCAAGACATTTTTTATCTCCAGGATCAGAGCTCGTGGTCTGCGGATCAGCGGCGGATCAGCGGCGTCTCAACAGCGAGACTTTCTGTCAGATCCGCTCGGTTTATTTATCTCCTTCTGCGGTCACAAAATTAAAGCAATCCTTTCCTTTTTTTTTTTTTAGCTCTGAACTCACTGAAATAATTTTGTATTCAACACATTGAATCATAACAGACTAAGTGAAACAGCTTTTGATTGAAAGCCAGAACTAAAATATTGTTAATTAAGGACCTTATAGTTAACTAAAAGAGGAGAAACAATAGAGGCCTTTTTTTTTCATTATAAAGGCAACATAATAGATTAGGGGTGCAAAGCGGAGCTCATCAAGCCGTGTAAACAAACACCAGGCTGTTTCCTGTTGTGCATATTCATCATATTCAGGCTCATATTAAAGGACAAATGACGCCGGTGTTATTTGTTAGGAACCTCAAACATTAAGACTATGGTCTCTGAACACACCCCAACATTCAGCAGAAATTATATTAGCTTTGTTTTTTACAACCTCTCGCAGAGTTCCCAGCAGCACCAGACAACCCAATAAAAACAGCAGAGACTGGGACTCATTGAACAGGTGTGTGACTTGGCCTTGTTCCCAGGATCAGCAAAGGTTTAAATGACTATCACATTGATCAAAAGTTAAACATAAACTAATCTTCTATCTTTACCAGAAGTTACCATTAAAGGAGAAATAGTGTTTCCCCCTTATTGAACAAATAATGCCGACATGTCCCCACCATAAATGTGACAAGGGAAGTTATTGTATTACTACATTAACACATCTAAATTAAGAGATTAAAAGAAAATAAGAAGTAAAACTTTATCAAAGCTCCTATGAGGAACTTTCAGTTTATGTCACTTCAGGTGCCCCGTGTAGACAAAGCAGTCGTCTTATCTCTTTGCTGATCGTGTCCTGTACTTGTTTATCTACTTTTATCTGTTGCTAAATCTTATCCTGCTGACCTCATCCTTTAAACAATCAAACATATCACTCACCATGAGTTTAGCTGTTTTAAAGGATGCAGCACTATTTACAAGCATTCAAAATATCAATTCAGAAATAAATAATCAATCTCCTCACTCACGGTCTATCTTGCTGTTGTAGCTCATAAAGATGCATAAATATCAATAACAGCCTGTTTCATAACTAACTACAAATATGAATGTACTTCAGTCAATTTAGAGAACATACAATGAATTCATGCTAAACAGCTGAGCATTCGTTATCGATAGATTTGAGGGTAAGCGCTCCCAGGTGGCTAATTCAAACAATGAGGATGCTAACATGGTGAAGGTGTTTGTGTGTTGCCCACAGATTAAGGAAAATAAGGTCTTTAAGGAGGATGGAGAATACTGTCAGGAAAAGCTGCATTATAATGTAAGTTAGCTTTTTCAGCTTAAATTAGCCAAAACTGAAATGCTTTTGCTGAGGGCTAGCATTAGCTTCAGCTAGCAGGCAACTGCTACCTAGCGGTGGTTGTTTCCACAGCAAAACAAGATGAATCTGCTTATCTTATTCTAGTTGGTGCTCGCAGCTGAAGCATTTTGTAAATCCTTACTGTAGGCCTAGTTACTTTTCTTGGTGATTATAGTTTGGACTTTAATTGTTGTGAGTGTTTTTTCTTTTGATGTGAGTCTGTTTTTTTTTTTTTCATTTAAAACCTGCGCATAAAATTGATGCAATGCCAAATAAGTGAATCCTATGTTGTTATATTTTCCTGGTGGTTCCTGAGCTCTCATGTCTCGGAGGTTCTTCTGGATCATTGGTGGGGACAGCCTGTTGCTATGAAACATCCCCCCCATCCCATTTTTCAAGCCCAGCGCAGTCGTGGTAGATGGCTATTCATCATGAGTCTGGTTTTGTCCAACATTTCCATCTCTTAAAGGGAAGTTTGCTGAATGTTGTTAAGTGCTGCGCTCATGATGGATTAACGTTTGGTCTTGGTAACATAACAATGAGTAAGGTCTTTTCACTGCTATTGGTTAAGTGTCTCGAGATACCCTTTGTTATGAATTGGCGCTATACAAATAAAGAATGATCGAGATTGATTAATATCAGTTTATTATTTGCTAGTTGCTTCAAAGAGGCTATTAATAAGCATCAGCTATAAAAACTATAGATATAGCCCAATGTCTGTCAATGGCTGAATATTAGTTATTTGCAATGAGAGTAAACTGCTCAGCACTTTTGATCATGAATACAAGAGTTTTCTTTCAGTAATTCTCCATAAAAGTTATTGATGTGATTATAAAAATGTTTTAGTTGGTTTGGGTGGGAAGCTTGTGTGCTCAAAATCTATTGCTCTCACAGATTTATGCCCTCTTACAATACTTCTGTAGACTCAGGTCGTACTTGATAATGCTGCAGCCAAATGAAGAAGATTATCTTTTCAACATAACAAGCTTTATTATATGAATGTGTCAGTTGGAATGAAATGAGTTCATATCACTCTTCACATAGTAATATGTTGGCTTAGCAGCCACTGAACTCTTCTGTCAGGACGGGAGAATTATGTTGTTATTTTCCCCCCCCCCCTTCGCCACAAATATAAGGAAGCTTATAGGTTCATGCTCCGGGTATTAACAGAGGGATTAGTGAGGAGGCTTCTGGGACGCTCAAGTCCGTGAAGCACAAAGCTGCAATCTCCGCCTTGCTGAGATATCTACTTGATGTAACACCATTAACAATTTATTTCAAACACACAAGGTCTTACAGAGGCTTTCCTTGGCAATCATTGTTTGTGTGTCGTGTCTTACCTGTTGTGTGTGTACATGGTCCAGAGTTAAACAACGGTTTGTCTCTTCTGTTCTGGACCAAAACAAATTTGCCGATAAGAAGCAGCTGAGTCTGCTGCTGCTGCAAGATGTCGCTCGGATAAACTGTGAAATTGGACAAATTAGCTGTGTGAGCTAGCAGGCCTTGCTGTTCCTACAGTGTCCAGCTAAATGAAGCTAAATGAAAATTGTGTTGGTTATTTACAGCTGATTGTCAACAACATGCTGTAATGGATTCAGCCTGTTAGACCTCACATCAATGGAATGAAAAGTTGGACATACAGGGAAATATTTAGTGTCACATTCACTCCCCATTACAGTAAAATTAAAACTCATCCATGTATTTTCATGTGTTGCTACTTTAATACTCTTTTGCAATTCAGTGAAAAATGTTACTTTATTAAAATTGATGAAACCAAAGAACTCCCACCACTTTAAGGAACTTGTAAACTTCCCTCTTGCAAGCTTCAGTAAGTCACACCCTCAGCTACTTCTTATAAACTAATTAGCATTAGCACAGAAAACAAACATGATGATCTTAGTTAGAAATTGCACAAACATATTCAACCTGTAACCACTGAAATCTGTCTATGGCTGGAATTTGTCAGCACTGCAGACTGTCAGAGAGTTTCTGCTCTATGTGTTTTTATCACATAAATACATTTGTGTATAAAAAACTTTACTTCTACTTATTTTTCGTATCCCTATCAATCATCTCACGATGAGTTAAAGTCTGCGTTTCCACTGAAGACAGAAGTGACCAGTTTAAACATCACAAGTCTCATTGAAGCTAACAGGAGGACGTAGGAGAAGCCGCGTTTCCGCGGACTTTGAATTTTTGCAAATAGATGTGCCTAAACATGCACAGGACACTTGGAAAACACACTAAAGACCATATAAAACCAGAAAAAGCAGAATATGGGACCTTTAACAGCCAGTCGCAGCTCTGGGCTGGCATGATTGGCAGGAGCGAGAGTAACTAGCAATCATTGAAAACAAACATGAGAAACAGCTGCCATAAAGGTGGTCAGTGGAGGAACAGTGAGGTGTTAAACCTTGTAACTATTACACTTCTGTGAAAACAAAACTTGAGGGGTTATATCGTAGCTGCCCTGTATTTGAAAGCATGCTGGAAGAAATGCCTGAATGTGGCCTCAGAACAATAGTTCCCAACCTGGGGTTTATAGGTGCACCAAAGATCTCAGTGACAACTGCGGCTGTGACTCAAGTGAGTCAGTTGTCTTATAACTAGAAAGTTCAATCCCCAACTCCTTCATCTCATGTCCGATGTGCCCTTGAGCAAGACACTTTACCTCCAGTCTCTCTGGCTGCTTCTTTGTCGTCGTCGGCAGCGAATGAATGCTTATGAATTTATCAGTCAATACTGATGAAAACTTTACATAGCAGCCTCCACACTCAGGCTGTGAATGTGTAGGTTGAAAAAGCTCAAGTCCATTTATCCTTTGCAACAAAATGGTAAATGCCTTAAAGCCAGGTTTAAGCTAGAACTCAAACCAACGTAGCTGTCATGGTTGTGGGGAGATCTCGTTCTCCTCGTCCTCCTCCTCACTGTCATGTGCTCATAGATTCGCTGGCTTGCACTTTACATACATGTCAACAGGAAACCGTAAACCTCGCTAACTTCCGTGGCCACCATGTTTACTTCTGCAAACACAGCGTGTGATTATTTTGTTTGTTTGTTGTTCTTTGGTGGGGGTTAGTTAAGGGCCATGACCGGTTCACACAGGAACCTGATTTAGGCCACATTTTAAAAGTAAACAGCTGAACAAAGAAGTCTGATCAAAGCAATAAATATGTATTCGCATTAAGGCAGTGTGTACATAGTCAAAGTCTTACTGGGTACCACTGGCTCAAACTAGCCCACCATAACACGCTGAAAGGATTGACTTTAGCTGTCTCAACAGTGTAATTTAGCCAACTCAGTCTCCTAGAAATTAAGTTTGTTTGTATTCATGGTACTTAAATGCATTCTTAATAAAGGTGAAGAGAAAATATAAATTTTGAGTGAATGAACTATACATTTATGTGCCATGCTGCAGATACAGGGTGCTTTTGGAAAATGTTAGTTCTGTTTAAAGTGGCTGTGGGGGCGGCAGTAGCTCAAGCTTTAGGGACTTGGGGTCACCAGTTCAAGTTCAGGCAAAGAGCAAACAGGATCGGGACTGGTAGCTGGAGAGGTTCTTCAGCACTGCTGAAGTGCCACTGAGAAAGACACTGGACCCTCAACTGTGCATTCCCGCTCTCTTCATTAAGCTTGTCTATATCCTGTTTGTGCTTTCAAACTATTTGCAAACATTCTGATCATGTAAAGCATGAGCATACACAATACAATACAAACAACCAAAGTTGCAAATGTCACAGCAACACAAATAAGTTCCCTGAAGGTGATATTACTGATAGACCTTTATTGAGAATCAAACGGATTATGGTTTTTATTTTGACAAAATTCTGCTCATTTCGAACACCAAAAATACTTTTTGTTTTATCAACAAGGCAGCAGATCTGCAAATGATGCAAAACAGAAGCTTTTGGGTCTTGTTTTTTCAGAAATAGGAGAAGTATAGGTGATGTTGAAAATTAGGTCAGTTTTTTTTTTTTTTTTTTTACAGTTCCATCCGCTTTCTTAGGAAGCTGTACGTGTATCTGTATTTACCACCATTTACAATAAAGGGGAAGCACACCACCAGGGCTGTGAAAAAAATCTACCGCAGCAACTTCACATCCTTCGCATTCAGAGCAGCTTTGTTTATACTCTCCATGATTCATGCTGATTCGTGCTCTTAACCTGCTCTTGCGGCCAGGTCAATTAAACTCCACAATGAAGTTATCAAAACAACTTTTCTTTACTATGTGTTTTAGAGTGACACAATGTCACTTACTTTAAAGAAGGATAACATTAAAAGGTACAGAAGCTTCAAAATTAACTTCTGATCTTCAGTCATATTTGTAATTGAAAGCTGCTGAGAGAGAAAGAGAGAGAGAAAGAGAGAGAGAAAGAGAGAGAGAAAGAGAGAGAGAGTACTGTCTAAATTGCACAGCTAAATTGGCAACGTTGTGATGCTGAAATGGTTGCCAAGGCATTGGTGCTATTTAGCAATGTGTGCAGAAGTTCTCTGACTTTTTAGGAACCCAAAAAACAAGAAATTATACAATATAGGGTGCCTGTGACTTGGATATGTGTTGCCATGGAAACAAGTATATTGATATCAGTACATGAATTTTACTAGAATTGTAACAAAGTTGAAAAAAATCTGGTATTGTGACTACCCTACTTCACAGCGGCCTTTTCCTGAAAGCACAAGGTCGAGGGCCAGAGAGACAGACAGCCTGTTTGTGAGATTTCGATTTTTGGTATTTCTTTATAGAAGTTTATAAGTACAAGAACAATTTCCTGCCCTGCCTCCCATCTTCTTTTTGATGAATATTCAGAGACTCCATGCAACATGGAAACACTCTTAAAAATATCTGCTAATGTAATTCTCTAATAGTTAGCAGCTCCATTAAACATTATTGCCCCCTTTTCTATTCATCCTGTGGGATACTTGAGAGGGAAAAATCTGTAAGAACAATAAACTGCGTCTGTTTTGGTGAAGTAAGATCATTTTAAAAACAAGGTAATATAGAACAAAGAGTCAACGTTGATACATGTTGCTTTGATGGGAAGACAAACCTGTATTGTTTCTGTTTCTGATATTTGAGGCCTTATACATCGACCCATCATTCATCTATCTACACCTCTCTTGTATAATGTATGATTCTTATGCTGCTGCTTCAGTCAGCACACAGGCTGCTGCTCTGCAGGTTTCTCTCTGTGCTTCACTGTGCATCTCAGCCTTGTGCTTGTTCTTATTCTGAGGGCTTTTTCACAAATGTCTTCCTGTTGCATCAAATTCATCTGACTTTGTTTCCCAGATGTTGAAAAAAACCTCAGGGTCTGCTGATGCTGTCCCTCACTCCTGTGGTGTGTTTGACATGGCTAGAAAAAGCCCCTATTTTCCCCTGACACATAAACCATGGACAGTAACAAAGTCAATTGACTTAAGTACTGTCCTTAAGTATATTTTTGTGAATCTGTACTTGAGTATAATGTTTAGGGGTTGAAAGACATTTGAAAGACATATATTGTTCTTTTGACTCCACTCCATTTCTATGAATGTTCTGATTATTCACTACTTTTGCTCTGAAGTCAGTTAACAAACATGACAAAGCAGAATGTAAACCTTTGTGTCCTTGACTCTAGGATTGTGAAAATAGGAAACTTAAAAAAAAAAAGTAATTTAAATATTTAAACATTTTTAAAAGCAAATATTCTCCATTACTTTAACTCAAGAAATTATCCGACTTCACTGTACGTGCTACACCTGCCTGCAACCTGTGCCAGTGTTTTTACTGTGTGAATAAGCAAACACAACACACCAGGAAGAATGGATCAGCAATATTTGTTTCCATATGACTCATAAATGCCCCCATGCAGTGCCCTACAACTACTAATGCAACTACTTCTACTATAACTGCAACAACAACTTCAAGGAGAAGCCTTTCAATGAAAATGACAAAAAACACATGTTAGTAGGTTCTTTTAAACAACACATATAAGTGTTTTCTGAGCTCACTGTTGAAAGGAGAATCTGTTTTAGTTTAAATTTGTTCAGGTATATGCACAAAAACAACCAGGGCAAATGTCATAATGTAATTAAATGTGTGCTTTGTTTCGTTCAGGAAGCCTTCAGTGTCATGGTGAAGATAAAGAGTCTGGTGAAAGGTGAGGAGATTATTTTGGGTGTGCTTAAAAAAAACACATTTTTAAACAGGAAGTGATCAGTGGTCTCTCTTTATAAAGCCTCCAACATGTTTTGTTGATCTCACATCCCCAGTAGGACCTTGATGACTTATTATTTCTTCACTTTTCTCGGATTATAATAGCAATGACATTTTCAAACCAAATGTCGTTTTGCTGATTCTCTCGCAGTCGAGGAAAAGTCTACCATTTCTCTTCCTCAGGTTTGAACACCAAGGTAATGTTTTCAGCGAATTTTAGGGCCTTGGCAACCTTGAGGAGTGTATATCCTGTTGAAAAAATGAGGAGAAATAAAATATACAGTACGGTTAATATTTCATAGGCTAGTTCCAATGTTTGCAGACTTAAAAAATATATATATTTGGATTCCATGCCAGCGAAAAGTCAGTAAGAGAAGTCTGTATTTTTCAACCAGGATTAGTTTTTCAAGCTGTGTATTTCAAACCGCCTGTCTGTACTTATCCAGTGGTGTAAGACTTTAGACTTTACACACTGGATATATGAAGCAGTTTGACCATACCCTTCTACAATGTCAGAACCAATCGACTACAATTTGATTACGATACAAATGCCTCTTTTAACCTGTGAACGATGGCGAACTTTTTAGGCCTTCTAGTGTAGCCGCATCAAACGACCTACAGCTTAGATTTCTTTTAACATGCACTGCTTTGATTACGGTCAGATAATCAACTTGAGAGGCATTTGTTCAGTTTAAAGGCATAGCAAAACTCACCCTGCCAGTTATGTCTGAAAAAACCCATCATCGCCATCGTTTATTGGGCGGCTCAGTTGGTAGAATCAGTCGTCTCCTAACCAGAATGTTGGGGGATCGATCCCCTGCAGCCACATGTCTGTTGTGTCCTTGGGCAAGACACTTAACCCATTGTCGATGACGTATGACTGTGTATTAGTGACTTCTGATGGACACTTTACATATAAACCTGCCATCAATATGTGAATGTGTAGGTGTGACCTAAGGTGTAAAAGCGCTATGAGTAGTCAGAAGACTAGAATAGTGCTAGAAGCTGAAGTCCATTTATCATTTTGTTTCATTATACGGAGGAGCGCTGGTTAATCTGTTTCTGATGAGTCTCAGTTTAACTGTAAATAGTAAGTTGCACAGAGGCTCCACTGTGGCTTACTTATGAGCTTGAAAAAAACAAACAATTATTTTGTGTGATTTACATGCAATAAATGGTTCTTAAATTTGCCAAAATAACAGCATAATGTTGAAAATAGTTAAAACAATTTAAATAAAGTATGGATTGTTAGCGGGACTTACCCTCAGATATCTGTTTATAAAGATCAATAAATTCTCCTCAGATTACCACCAATGGGAGCCGGGCTGTCATTATCACAGGTTGCGTGATAGCGCTTGTTAAAGGCTGCTTTTCTACCATACGTCATTCTGATGAACAACTTGCACTACAAAAACAAACTACAAGTGAAAACCAAAACACTTCTCATACAAAAAAATCGGGTCCCGACTGAACAGATTCTTCATTTTTATGTAGAATTTGTGAATAGAAATAACTCCCTATTTGCAAAAAGCCAACTGGACCCACCATGACTGAGTCTTTTTGGTAAACTGCAGGAAAAATTACACCCTTTAACAGGCAGAAACCTCGAGCAGGACTGGACTCCTAGGTGAATGGCCATTTAATTTGACCAAGTATGCCAGCATGTTTGGCTCAGATTAGGCTGAGTTGGTGATGTGCCATTCCTTACCATTGATTTGTTTAGAAAGCTGAGACATCTTAATACTCTGCATGTCAGGTGTCCAAAATAAGGAGCTGCAAAGTTTGCAATGTGGGCAGATAAGAATGACTAAATGGGGTGAATAAAACAGGACTTGTACCCAGTAGACAGGGGTCTTTGTCTTGATTTAAATCAATAGTCAGAATAGACTTAAATCAAAGAAAAATATGTAAGAGGATTTCAGCAAAGCATGGATAAGCTCATAGCAAAAAAAAATATTTTTACCAAAACAACAAGACAAAAACTCACCAGTCGTTGTCATGTCTGAACCAGACAAAACTCAGATGTTAACCATTTGTTTCTTATTGTATTTGTGCCTCAATAACTCATACAACTGACAAACGTATAATGTGGATTTTGAATGCATATGAACAAAAAAACAACAACAACAACACACTTTTGAAACCTGGTTGGGAAATGCAGCTATATATTATTGTTGTGAATTATAATTAAAGAAAATTCAGCTGAATTGTTTCATTTTCACGCCACAGTTGTGCTACACCTCTTTCTTCCCTCTTCACACTAATATTTCTTTCTTGCAGAGCTATTTAATGAACAAGGAAATATTCAATGATACAGCCTCGACTGCTCTGTATTACACAATCAGCTTTATGTAAAAGATTTTTCCTTTTGCGGACAACCTTAATAGACTAACAGGAAAAATCCCACTCTGCCTCTGATATCATTTTAGAAGATAAGCTAAAGTAAAATATGGAATGTGAAAGTGCAAAAGGGACCTCGTCTACTTTTCTCTTTAGATTTGCTCCTCTGTCTCTTGCCAAAGGGGTGAATGGTCTTTTGCTGATTACAGAAGCGATTCGTCCCGTAGTGATGAAATATCAACACGCCGCACACGGCATCTTAGAAAATCCCTGTCGTCATTCTGTAAAACTGGCTGTCGCAGTGGAACACACCAGCTTGCGTAATACAGCCTGGTTGTCTTAATTTATGTTTGAAACACAAATTTGAAGACTTCAGACATGAGTGCATAGTTGAAACTCCAACATTTTCTATTTTGGGACGCGTGCTCAGCTCGAAGACATTAACACTGTCCATTGTTGTTGTGATTTGGATATTTCAATTCATTCATCTTAAACATGTCTTACTATCAATAAAGGAAGATATAACGACCCACTACGTCGATAAACTAAACCAAAAAATCCGGTTTAGATGTTATAAACCCGACAGGCTGGCACTCATTAATTCAATCACCTGTCCCATCTCACCTGGAGCCTTGGCTTTCAAACACATCACCAGCTCAGGCTCCACATAGTGCCCAGTAGAGGGCCCACACACACACAACCAAAGACAATAGAATGACACTAAATAAACCCATATTTTGGCTCCAACAAAGGGGAAACTAAGTTACTGACGCGGAAGAGGGAACAAATATTTAAGTCATAACGAGGGATGAGAAGTGCAAATACTTTGTTTCTGTCTTTTCTTTTTTCTTCTAACTGTTCTATCTCTGTTTAACTAAAGTTAGCATTTTTTCTGACAATGTACCACTTTACTTTAACCCTGAACATTTTCAAATCAGGCTTTATGTTTAGCTTTGACTGATTTGACAGGAAATGATACCGACTATTGTTGTTTTGCATCATTGTGCAGTGTGGTTTTTGAACAATAATGCTTTTCTTCCTGAATAAATGAGACCGTATTACATAATGAAGGTCCTTGGCTCACATATAAGTGCAGAACACCCAACAATGAAACCAAAGTTAAGGAATCAAAACAAAACAGACAACAGAGGTAAATTGGATCGCAGGGAAGAGGCGCTGAGTGAATGTAACATCTGTGAGCGACAGTGAGTCTGTCAGGCGTGAGCTTTCTGTCTCGGAGATACAAATATCATTTTTCCCTGCTCGAGTTAAACGACCAGATTGTAGTGGTGAGTTGTAGTTGTAGTGTGCAGGAAGGAAAACTTTGTGTCCACCACCAAGATTAGTTATTCTAATCCCACAAAGCACCAAGCTGAACAACCATTTACTATTACTTAACTGGTTGTCAGAGAGCCCGGCGCTGCAAACACTGGATACCCAGCTCACGTTAACTCTGGAGACAAAGGAGGAGACACTAAATCCAAACAGACGACTTGATTTTAAATCACCACTAGTTCCACAATCTGTACAGACTTATTGTAAGGTACGTTGTTGATGACATGCTTCATATCGACTTGAACAAACAAGGTAAAAAAAAAAACCCGACATATTAAAAATGGCTAATTGTTCATTTACCATTTGTTTCCTCTCACACGACCCCAGCAACACTAAATATAGTGAACATTGATATTAGGATAGAAGCAAAAAGAAATTGAACACTAAAGTCACTTTCCCAAGTAACTACTTACTTTTATAATGCAGTAACTAAGTTAGGAACTCAGTTACTTTTTAATAGTAGTAACTGTGACTGCAAATTCAGTAACTTGCCCATCACTGAAGAAAAGTTACTGTTCATTATTCAGTTTGAAAGCCTTCCAAATGTGACGCTCAATGAAACTCTTGGGCAGTTTCACCCTTATCGCCATACGAACATTTGCAATTCAAATTCAGACCTTCTCACTAAGCGAGGGAATGTTTTACCTGTTGGGTCTGAGTACAGTGGACATGCTGTTAGCCATGATGATGCAGTCAGCGAATCAGCTTTCCGCTTCGCTCACATTGGTGCAGAATTAGTGGTGAAAAAAACAAACATTTTGGGATTTCTTTTTGATTCAGGAGGGACATGTTGTAAACTCATGTAATGTTTAAAACATGAAAAACTGCACATAGACATGGATACTTTTAGATATAGCTAAAAGCAAATCTTTTTTTATTTATCATACTGCATGTGGTTGTTGCAATATTTAACACCTTTTTCTTACTTTGCTTGTTTTCCACATATCATACAGACTTACTTCTGAGAGCTACTTAATTTTTTTTACAGTAGAGCCAGTCCTTCTTTTATATTCAGTAAAAAAATGTCTCCCTTTAATACTTCTACTACGCTAAACATGTGTGTCCTCTTCCACCTTTCTCAATGTAACAAAATATCCCAAAACTCTCACATGAGAATCAAGTGTTTGAGGACTAAACTTTCCGGTGAAAAATGCCTCGGAGTGATTTACATACATTAAACTACTTCAAAAGTCCTCCTACACCTTTTGAGTCATTAGAACTTCAAAAGCTCACTTCTCTCACTTTGTGAAATTATCCGTGACTACCTGCATGTCACTACTTCAACACAAACTCGTCACAGCGCCGCTGATGTGAGAACTATAAATACAAAACAGACTCTGATCTCTCACATCCCCGGGTCTTTTTTTTTCTGTGTGCTGAAGATGTGACCTCACAATGGGCAGTCACATGAGTCTCCTCTGAATGAAACCACATGTCATCCTTTATTTGATTTTTTATTATTGTGTGCATTGTATGGCTATCCAAACAGCTGGCTTGTGTTTAGCTAACCTTAAAGCATTGCCCTGCTGCCCTCAGCACATGTTGAGAAGAGAGGGACTACTCTGACAACAGGTCATCTCATTCTTCTACTCTCATAATAGCGAGGTGTCTGTGGATAAGTAGGCATGGATAACTAAAGATGATTAAACGACCTTCTGTCAGTGGCCGCCTGCATCGCTCATATTGCAAAAAGGCCAGTTGTTACCAGGGAAACCCTGGTTTGCGAGCGGCAGGTGATAAATTGTGGCAGTATCTGCGGATAGTAATTTCCATTATCTGCGCTTGGTGTTTAGATTATCATGTAAATAGAAGAGACGTGGCAGAAGCTGAGGGCTGCAGAGCAGAGGACATCAAATAAAACAGTTGAGCAGTCACCACATTCAGGTGTGCCAAGACGCACGTGGTGGAAAAGACTTAGCCACAATTACTTCTGCTTTTTTTTCCGTTGTCAATGGGGGTCCTTTTAGGATATAATAAAATATGAAAATTGTGAAGCTACGAACCAACTCTGCAGGCAACGAGGAAGTCTTCAAGTTCCTTAAATCGGAGAAACTTCTTTTGTTTCGTCACATTCCTCTGGCGGGCAGAAAGAAAACTTCCTCCTACTTTCTCTATAAGAGACGAGCTTCTGTCACACACCTCCACTATTCAGTGATGCAGATCGTGACATAAAAGGTAAGAAACTAGCTTTTCTTGGTATCTGAATTACTTAAATGATAGCCTCTGTGTTTGAGTTTTTTTGGTTCCCCTTAATTCATTCAGGTTTTTGTTTTTGTATTTCCTTTAAAACGAAGTGCAGGAGTAAGATACAGATACTGTTTTGATGTTAAAAAAGCTTGTTGTGAAACTGTGCCAGCATAAGCTTCGACACACTCATTTCCCCGATGTGGTTAAGTCATTATGTTTACGAGGGTCATCATTTCAAAACGTGTCCAGTGTTTGTGTTTAATCTGAGAACAGGAGCTGGGAGTTAATGATAAAAGCCTCATCATACTGTATTTACGACACCGAGACAGCAATAACACAGTGTTATGGTTTGTATACAAACTCTTGTTCAGGTCCAAAAAATACTGTCACCTCATTAAGAGATAATTTGGCTCCAGAATGAACGCCAAAGTAGAAAATGAAGCGAAAAAGCAAATTGAGTTTTATCTTTTCCTCCTTTTTTTCCCCCAATATTTATGTTACTGTAAAGCACATGGCAGCCGACCTTAAACCAAGTGTCAAAGGGACAGTAGGTTGAAATTCTCTGCTGCGCGGTGTGGTAATCTCTTTCCATTCTCTCTTATCAGCAGAGCTCAAAACCCTCGAGGAAGCGATGAGCATTGGTTTATCGCGGGGACAGGAAAACCACGTTGTCTCACCGGGTTTGTTCCAGACCGCTGACCCAGCAAGACGCCACCGTCTCCTGCGGCTCTGACTGCCTGACAGATCAAACATCCCCGTGCTTCCCTCCACCAGAGAAGAGGACATAATTTGACACATCTCCGTCTCCCACTAAGACTGTTAACTGAGGGCCACCATGCAGCAGTGCCACACTGGCCTGTGTCTGTCCGTCTACGTCATCACCTTCGTGCTGGGCTTCCCCGCAAACGTCCTCGCCTTCTACACCTTCTGCAAGAAAGTGAGGCAGAAACCATCACCCATAGACATCCTGCTCCTCAACCTGACCATCTCCGACCTCCTCTTCCTCCTCTTCCTGCCCTTCAAGATGCATGAAGTGATGAACAACTTCGTCTGGGATTTGCCGTACATCCTGTGTCCCCTCTCTGGTTTCATCTTCTACATGACCATTTACAACAGCACCTTCTTCCTCACTGCTGTCAGCGTAGAGCGCTACCTGGGCGTGGCGTTTCCCATCCAGCACTCCCTAAAGCGGCGGCCAGTTTACGCTACAGCTGCCAGCATCTTTTTCTGGATTTTCACAATCCTCCACCTCAGCATCGTGTTTATCGTGCCCTATATCGGCCCTCAGAGTGACACCTCAACCCACAGTGCCAACATCAGCTCTCCCCCTGCGGAAAACAAGGTGTGCTATGAGAACTTCACATCAGCTCAGCTGGCCATCCTCCTGCCTGTGCGACTTGAGCTCTGCATTGTTCTTTTCTGCATCCCTTTCCTGATCAGCAGCTACTGCTACATCAACTTCATCAGAATCCTGTCCAAGCTGAATCACATTGACAGGCGCAGGCGACTGAGAGCCATCGGCATGGCTTTGGGAACGCTGCTGGTGTTCGCTTTATGTTTCGGCCCCTACAACGTCTCACACATTGTTGGATTCATATACTGGGATAGTCCAAAATGGAGGGACCAGGCCCTTCTGTGCAGCACCTTTAACGCCTGTCTAGACCCTCTTATTTTCTACCTCTCGTCCTCTGCTGTGAGGGGAAACGTGGGGAGTGTGATGAAAGGGGTTAAGAGTCACCTTAACAGGTGCTTGTCCTGTCCCATGCTGGGGGGCGTGTGTGGGGGGATTAACAAGCCTGCAAAAGATAAGAAACACAAACAAGAAGAGATCAATACTATCTAAGCTGACTGAAAGGAAGCTGTGAGCAGCTGCTTGCAGTAATTTGTTATTTCTTTATCCCTGGAAGCAGGAAATTAATGCTACGTGTTTGTTTGTACATGTCAGATAGTGACTTGGCATGATGTATACAGTGCAGCTTGTCTGATGAGCGTCCTATTTGGAAACCAGATAGGGGATGTTCAGCCTCTCGAAGCAGGTCTCTGCGATTTCTAAGGAGTGTTGTGAAAGAAGCCACAGACACTTTGAAGTGTCACGTATTTAAATGAAGAGTATATCTAACATACTGCAACATTCTCAGATGTCAACTCTAAGCAACACAGAGACCGCAGCTTTAACAGGAAATGTTTCTGTTCATATACTTAGCTCATTATGTGTCAGATGTTGTGTGGAAGAAAAAAAGATGCTGAAGTGTCCAAAGGATGCAAAAAGTGTGTCATGTGTGCTGGAACTGAACAGCTGTAATGAAAACAAATCCAGCTGGTATGCAGTTTTCTGTATTTCTGTAATATGTGTGCTTAATTTTGCATACAGAGCTGTGGCCTTTCTGGTGCAGATCATAATTTAAACAGTATTTAAATAATGTGATTTGATTATTGTTGTGCATATATCATTGAATACACATATGAATATGTATACCAACAAGCAGTCATATGTATGACTATGTAGAGCTACGGCATGGGGTTTTAATTATGTAAGGTACAAGTATTTTCATACAGAAACATCATAAAGATTTATTTTACATAATTTACGGCTCTGGTTATTTTGTAAAGGAATACATTGTGTGTGTGTGTGTGTGTGTGTGTGTGTGTGTGTGTGTGTGTGTGTGTGTGTGTGTGAGAGTGTGTGAGAGGAGGAAATGACAGAAGACAAAGACAAACCACAGATGAACAATTTATTTTAACAAATCACACAACACATTTATTTAACTTATTGCTAAGAAGTCTGTTTGGTACAGGTACAAGGTAATGGCGTTTGTGTGAGTGTGTGTGTGTGTGTGTGTGTGTGTGTGTGTTTGTCTGAGGAGAAGAGATAAGGACTAATTTGTTTTTGAAAGAGAGAGTGACAAACATAAACACTGCATGTAAATATTCTTGGCAATACATGAATTTAGATCATAGCGTTATATGTATGTATAATGAAAGTCTTAAAAGGAGTTCAGAAATAAAAAAAATAAGTGAGAGAACAGAGAGTTTATTGCGTTAAAAAAAGCAGGATTTTGACATCACTTGTCTGGTCGTACACCATTTTTAATCTTATTCATTATTACTGACTGTATTTTGCATTGCCGGCATGTGTGGGCGGCCATAAAATTTAAAATAAACTTCCTCCAACACGTGAATCTAGATCTCGCCCCACGCGACGCACACATAAACAATGCTATCTCACAGGCAAGCGGCGGCATCGTCTGTAATCCTGTTTGGTGAGGATTAGGTCTATGCGGAGGTTGTGCTGATCACTGTCTCTTGTTTGACAGGTGGATCATGCGTGGAGCATTCATTTTGACACACAGACCTGAGTGAACGACTTAAGATGTGCTGACTACCAGCCAATGACACAATGAGAAAATCCCCCCCAAAAAGAGGATAGTCAGCAAACCAACGGAGATAAAGAGTTAAAGAGATAAACAGCTTTGGTGTGAAGAACGATGTGAGCATTGCATCATGTTAAGGCTGGTTTATCGTTTATAGGTTTGATTGGGCATACAGATACAGATACACTGTATATACATGGACAAAGACTCAGTGACATCACCCGTTGGTTTCTGAGGCAGACTTTTGAAGTTCATTGATAGGACTCCCCCTATTGGAAATGCTGTCTCAAACTTTCTTTTGGCCAAACTAGTAACAGGCCAAGAGTGAGGGCGGACCTTAAGCCTCCTGACAAACAGCTACAATACACCCATCAGTCATAAAAGCCACGCCCCTTATTATGAATTACACTCTTTCATAATATCAAATCGGATGAGTTGAAAAAAAAAATTCACCTTCCGTACAATGTCTGCTGAAAATAACAAAAACTATTCAAACTGAAATACATTTCTGTTCCAGCCTGTAAACACAAAAATGTACATTTTAATATGGGGTGTGTATTGGACTTCTGGGTCTTTTTGAGTCAGCTTCAAGTGGACACTCAAGGAACTGCAGTCTTTTGCACTTCAGCATTGGCTTTATTTTTTCTACAGCGTAGGTTGTCTTTCCATTAGCCTTCTGCTTGTTCTCGTTCATTTTGTCCGTATGTTGGTGTGTTTCTTGGGGCTTATGGATGCAGACCAAACATTGCAATACCACTGGAAATCTTGGGGGCAGTGTCGAGCAGTGTAGCCAACAGCCCAAGCTAGACCAGCGAAATACAAGGAATAAGAATACTTTGGAAAATGGTTGGAAGGTTTTCAGGACAGACTGGTTATGTACTATAATATGATGTTATCTTGCCTGGGCACAGATCAGATTGGAACTGAATGCCAGTTGGACGGCAGCAAAGTTTTGACTGAGTGGCGCCCTCTAGTGGCTGCATTGATTAACATCCATTGCAACATGAATGGCGTGGGAGTTTATGAGCCTTAAGGGGAAACACAGTATAACGTCTGTGAACACTGAGGAAAACACAGAGGCAAGAACTTTAAAATATCAACTATTGGAGAGAGACTTATGTCCAATATTTGCTCTAAAATTAAAGATTTGTTTTGATGTTGTTTGTCAAAGGTTGGTGCCGAGATGAGTCACACTGAACACCCGCCCGTCCTTCTTTTTGTTTGTCGGCTTTTTCATTCTGTAGTTCCTGGAAGACAATAATTGGTTGTTGCGTCAGTGTTGACTTTTCACTAATAATGTGTGATAGGTAACAAGGATAAGGCAATAATAATAACAGCCCTGCATGAGTGTGTACACGTGTGTGTGTGTGTGTGTGTGTGTGTGTGTGTGTGTGTGTGTGTGTGTGTGTGTGTGTGTGTGCAGGTTGTGTTTACCAAAGTCAGAGAAGAATATTGTACTCACATGGCATTGACATTATTTTCCCTGCAGGCAGCAATGTTTGACTCCTGTGGAGATCAAGATCATATAAATTAAGTGTTGTATTTTAATGACTTTCTGAAATTCTTGCTGAGAAGTTAACACACTCACCTTCCATTACAAACACAACTGTCACCGCTGAGAGGAGGCACATCTTGAGAATATTCAAGTGTAAAATCAGCTTGTTCGGGGAAGCGTCTGGAAAGTAGAGCAAAAAAAAAGAAAGAAAGGCTAACACTGATTAGCACCGACTTATCGTCTTATTGAGCTCGACAGGATTAAATCAGGAGGGTTGAACTGGCTTTGGTTGATGGACATTGCCTCCTCCCTGGGAGGAGAGGTGTTTAAACATTGATTGGGAAAATCATTAATTTGTTCAAGTATGCAGCATTGCAGACAATCTGTTGCCTTGGAATGATCGATGTCTGACCCACATTAACAGTCAAGTAGGGCAGACTCTGATGAGGAGACTTGTTGTGCGTGTGAGGCCCTGCCGTCCCTGAGCTCCGTCAGACTTTTATTTGAAAGAAAGTTACTTAAACTGTAGATATGTGGGAGGAAACCGTTTCTGGCTGTTCCAGAAGTTAAAGTGAAAGTATGTCCACACTACACAAACAAGTTAGGTGAATGGAAGTTGGAGAACTTCCGGGGAATAGAAGAGCTCTGAGAATATTTTGGTTTATCACCACAGGAGCTACATCAGTACGGTACAAACCTGTGTACATAAAAACTTGCACCAGTCAGTGTTTTTACATCAATAATTCATCAGTTTACTATGTGCAGTGTGAATAAGGTCACCTGTAGTGATAAACCAACACAGAATTATATAGAATTCTGTGCTTTTCCCCTCAGATCTACAGAGATTTTCAGAATCTTTCAGCAGGTTTCAGGTTTCATCAGGTTTACTCAGTTAGCAACAAACCAGCACCAATCACCAGACAGACACAGAGAACACATTCTCTGTGTTAACATTTTATGAGCACAGCTAAAAAGAAAGTAATCATTGGACTGTCAGATGCTGATCGATTGTCCAATGTACCAAAACAATCGCTAATGTTGCCTTGTGACTCCTGTAAATATGTTAATTCTCTGCTGAGGCTAGCAACTGTTTCTGTTTACTTTAAATGTGATAATATGCTGTAATACTAAACTCACTAACTGCAATCTAAAGCTTAAAGTTACACTCTGTATAGACACTTGTTAGCTCTCTGTTAGCTCGTCAAACATTTCTCTCATCATGAATTTACGCACAAGAAAATATAAAAAAGGCTGTTTTGGCAGAAAGCTGTTAATCTCCTCGTCCGACATGTCCCCTGCAGAAGCATTAACAGACATTTAATGTCATTTAGAGCTCTGATTCTCAACGAGTGGATGGGACCCAAAGGTAAGGTGGGTCGCGAAGCGGAGTTCAGTGGGTCCGGAGCAGGTGCCTGGAAAAAACCTTGTGTCAAACAGTTTGTCAAGCGCTATTCTAAACATGTTTATTTAGTTCAGTTCATTACTTCCGTCAGATGTTTTGCAGTGTCTGAAGCTGCAACCTGCAAATATTGCGCAATTCAGCATGAAACAAATCTGATTGGTTGAAAAATATCTGAAATTTGGGTCAGGGTTTTTGTGGGGGGGGGTTTGTGGTATATGTTCTGAGGCCAGACGAGTTGAGAACCACTGATTTAGAGACATCTGTTTTAATTTCAGATTGTTTTCATGACCTATTAAAAACTCCTTACTGGAGCGTTAAGTTATCCCGTCCGTGACGTTCACCTTCCTTTACCTTCCTGAACTAAATGCTTTAAAAAGAAAGTCGCTTGTCATGATTTGCTCTTGTTTAGTTTTGTATATTTTCAGAGTTTAGATTTCCTTTTTGTTTTATTTTGTCTCATTCTTCCCTGGTGTTGCTTGTTTCCCTCTTGTTTTTTGTTTTTTTTACTTTAATGTATATCCTAGTTTATTCTTTAGTATTTCCTGTTTTATTTTGTAGTTCTTGTCCCTGGTGTTTCTTGTCTTGCCTTACTTCCTCCCTTTGTCTAGCTTCCCTCCATTGTGATTGCCCTGATTGTCTTCACCTTGGTCGTTGGTCTCAGCTGTGTCTTATTACTCCTGTGTCTATTTACTCTCAGTGTTCCTTCCTTCTTGTTGTCAGCTTGTAATATGTCAAACCTTGTCTACGGTGTCATGTGAATTTTTCTGAGCTCTAGTGACTTTGTGTTTCTCCCTGTTTTTGGAATTCAAACTTTGATAAGAAAGTAAGGTCTTTGTTTGCCTGTTCAAATAAATCACATTTTTGTTGAGGCTGTCTGCAACTGGGTCCAGTTCCTTGTTCCTCCAGCAACCTGTGACATCGATGTACTGATAAGCAATGCCACAGAGTCTATGTGAATTAGTATACAATCTATGGTAGGAACCTGACAAGGAAACTCAGCAGTTTAAAACCTGTTCAGATTCTGGGTCAAAGTTGGATCTATTTTAAGTTGTTTTTTCTTCTTCAAATTTAAATGGCATGCTGTATATTTTTCACAGTCATGATTCATTCATCTGACAGGCATCTTCTCCAGAGCAAACAGTGGGTTTCATAATATTTGGAGCCATCTGTCACACCAAACTGACTGAAGAAAAAAACAGTTCAATATTTAAAAGTAATGGACATAACATGAATTAGGATTCTACAAGCTGTAGCTCTGGTGCCTGCTTTACAGATTTATCCTGCAAAAAAAGATTTTTAATTTGAAGTGAAGTTATTTAAGTTATTTACCCCAGGTGAAGGAGGCAGTCAGAGCCGTGCTCAGAGCAGGGTGGTCGTGCACCCCACACGTGAAGGTGATGCCTGTGGCCAAAGAGTGTTTCATTGGGAGGAAAAATACACTGAAGAGGAAAACTTCCTGGCTGTGGTTGTCCATCACTTGGAAACACTTTGGCTGGCTCGGAGGCATGGAGTTCACCAACCACACAGACAGCAGGGCTCCTTCAGAAATGTTTCTCTGAGTGCTCGTGGCAGGGAGGGTGCAGTTGGTGACTGACAGGTGATCGATAGTGGCTGCTGTGCTCTGGTAGGTCCAGGTGAGGGTGAGCACGCTGGGGTGGAATCCCCCAGTGAGACAGATGAGAGCCCACTTACCAGTCAGAGGGTCTGGCGGGACCTGGAGGTAAATTTTGGGAGCAGAAGGTGGTCCTGGCAGGAAAAAAATATTTTGTTAAAAGACAACAATTCAGAAAATTAAAGTGAAAATGTTTTTACAGATTTAACTAAAAATCCTTCAGACAACTGCAGCTCATCCAGAACGCTTCAGCCAGAGTCCTGCACCAACACCAAGACACATAACACCAGTCCTCAGGTCTCTACACTGGCTTCCTGGGAGTCGATGGATATATTTTAGAATATTACTTCTAGTATATAAAGCACTAAATGGTCTCAGGCCAAAATTCATAACAGACCTGCTAGTCTTATACCAGGCATCCAGACCATCCAGGTCCTACAGGACAGACTTACATTTCTGGTGTCATTTAAAAATGTCCCAGTGATCACTATTGTAGTTGTATCTCTCCAGGTTTTACCCACAACACTCCGAAAAAGCAATTCAATGTTGTACTTTGATTATTAAAGCCCTCAAGAGTTAAAATGGATTTTAAACATTGAATATCAATTCTCATTTAGTGGAAGCAACTTTGCATTTGGAGAGAATCAAAGGGACGCTTTTCTTTCGCATGAAGGATCTCCACATAATAATTTGGCCATCCCTCCCTGCCTTGTTTTCTGGCCAGTTTCAATTCCCTAGGCAAGATCGATACAAGGCACTGCGCATGGTGCCGGGGTGATTATTTCTAGATCTGTCATGAAACTGCTCAGGCAAAAAGATGAACTCGGAGGGAATTTCACATGTCTTGAATTTTTATGGATCGAGTTGGGCCCTCCTTTTCTTTCATGGTGATGCATGGTGTACACCAGCAGCTTGTATCGAGTGGACTCAAACTAAACGCTGTGGCTATGGAGCACAGAAGATACAAATGAGATTTAATTACCAGCATTGAAACATCGCGCAAGCAGGGCAAACCCTAATGAATTTCTGATTCAAGCAATTTGTTTCTCACCCAAGACGAGCAGCCTGGTGCCGTTGCCCATCGCTGGGTCCTTCTGCAGAACGTTCACCTCGCAGTAATACCACCCAGAATCCTCCAGTGCTACCTCAGAGATCTCCAGAGAGGAGGTTTGATCCTCCTCCACCACGATGTGCCTGGATGACTTTGCGATGAGCTGCTTCCCCGGCTTCATTTTGAACCACTGAACCCCATACTTGAGGGATTCAACTTTGAAATGACAGAACAGTTTTGCCGTTTCACCGCGCATCACACTGAGAGAGGGAGGATTCTGTCTTACCCCCAGTCCCTCCGGGGTCGCTGTCAGGGCTAAAGACAGAGCCATTAATGCAATGTGTCATACAAGGAACTTTTAAAAGTGCAGAGCAGGTCCTGCGGGTCGACTACAAATACTTTAAAAGTGCATTTAGTATGCCTGCATGACAGCCCAAAGCGAGGATTCCCAGACAGAGACGATGAGACGGAAAACTCAAACAAACCAGAAGCGGAAAATTGGAAATCAATTTAGAATAATTTTTGCAATGAATCGTATCTTTATCGAATGGCTCACTATGTGATAAACTTCTCCAAGCAACAAATGCACTTCATAAAGACTCTTTCTTTGTAATGCAGACACGTACGACACAAAAGATTTCAAAAGCTTTGGAATGATTGTTTGATTGGAGCGACTGCTCGTCTAGCTAAGTGTGATGAAGTGATTATTAAGTGTGATGATGATGAAATACTGCAGATAAGATAAGCAAAACACTCAGTCGCTTGCAATTGGATTGCAGATGACAAAGAGGAATTCTGAACACAAAAAATGATTCTGTCAATGTACTATGTAGGTTGCATCTTTACATCTACTTTTATTCAATAAAGTAGGCGCAGAAGAGAGTTATCTTTGCACTATTTCAACCATTTGTTAAGTAGAATGTCTCTTAATGCTGTTTCTCAGAGCATTAACATAGATTTTTTTTAAACATGGTAAATTGTAAGGAGTTATTATGTATAAATATATGTTTTAAAAAAGTTATATAACTGCAAAGAATATAAGACTCAAGTTTTTAAAATTGAAATTGAAAAAAATGGAAGGGAAAAATCGAACAGAGAACTTTGGTTGACAGTTTAAACAAAGCCAACACATGTTTTAAACTCACTGACTCTATTTCAGACTGACCTGGTGCTTGGCCAGCAAACAAAAGAAGCAGAACCAGTCGAGACAGATTTTCCATGCTGCTGCTGTTCCCCCTGCTCCAAGCCTGAGAGGTGAAATTATTTCTCAGGCGTTCTCAGGTCTGAAGCCAGCTATGTTTTAAAATGTGATGGTGTCAGCTTGTTGTTTTGGGTTGCTGCACTCTATGGTTAGAGGTGATGGTTCATTAACAGGTCATTCTTCAGCTCAGACAATGTTCGTGGGGTAAAAAAAAAACTACAGATGTCAGTGTCTTGGCAAAGAAATAGGCCTTGTCTGTGTGCGGACAGAAACCACAGTGCACGAGTAAGCAAGTTCTGAAACTAGAACTCCACAAGTTCTCCTCTACAGAGGTGCAAATCAGATAAGATTTAAGATTTGGATTTAATTTGAAGTTAAAAAAAACTAACTTAGGTGTGGTTGCTTAAAAGCATGCTAATTAGTAGCATGCTAGCTAGTTATTAGTCATTATAAAGCATTTATTAGTACCTTACTCTATATGACCATATTCTACAGCTAATAGGTCATTAGCTAAGAGTTTGCCAATAAGACCCTTCTAATTAATTATTGATAGTAAGTAAGAAAGTTGTTGTACGTGAATTATGATCTTAATATGCTTTGCTTAGTTTGGCCCTTATAAGGTAGAAGTAAACAAAAGCATATTAAGAGAATAATTCATGTAAAACAACTTCCTAACTTACTATCAATAAGCAGTAATTAGGAGGGTATTGAAGGAAAACTCTTAGTTAAGTAGCTATTAGCTGTAGACTAGGTCAAGTAGAGTAAGGCAATTATAAGTGCTATTATAGGGTTGGCTGTGGCTCAATTGGTAGAGTCTGTTGTCTCTCAACTGGAAGGGTTTGATCCCCTGCTCTTGCAGCAATATGTCCAATGTGTCCTTGGGCAAGACACTCAACCCCCCGAATTGCTTCCTGTGCTTGGTCGGCAGCATATGCGTGTTTATGAATGAGATAAGTAACTTCTAATGCTAAGAAGTAACTAGTAAATGCTGAATATTGTGACCTTAATTTAGAGAGCATGTACTGCAATGGTATTGTTTTTAAAATATTTTTTTTCGGGGTGATTTTGCATTTATTTGATTGGACGGCTAAAGAGAGACAACAAATATTTTGGGGAGCAAAGGTGCTGCTTGTCAACAGGCAAGGCAGGCAACTGCTTGGGGCCCCAGACCAGTAAGGGGCCCCTGAGGGCTCACAATCTTGAAACCACTGCAGCCGCCCAAAATGTGCAAATTTTGCAACGACAGTAGGAAACCCCCCTAAGGGGGCCCCACCTGACATCACTCACTCTCATTGCCTTTCCAAGCGTTGCATGCATTATTGTTGTGAAAACCAAAGTTTTTCAATGAAAGTCAACCAAGGAAAATGTAACATGAAGAAAGAGGAAACAGAGTAAGCGTCAGGACAATGGCAGACATAATGGTGATAAATGCAGGTTGTATGGCCGCCCAAATATGTCTTGCGTGGGGCCCCCAAAAGTCTTTAGAATCGCCACTGTTGGGGAGAGAGTATAGTTGACAGTCAGCAACAAGCCAATGAGAACGTCCACCTCTTCACTACAGCATGCTTCAACCAACTTAGCTATACAAATTTGTAGACTTAGTGCTATAAATGCTAAAGGATTAGTGTCAGTTTTCTTAGGAACATGGGCTTTCTCTTTTCTTATACAACTTCAGTAAATACAAAGAAAAAACTTCATGGGAAAAGTCTGCCTCAAATGTGTTGTTCTGAATTTTAAATTTCAAAGGGAGTCAGTGTTAAAAATGCTGTGATTGCATTGACATAAAGTGACATTATGTCACCAATTAGCTTGCCTTATGAAAATTTAATGAGCGATAGATGTGACCCAAGTTGACCAATAGAGACATATTTTTCTGCACATTATAATTTAAATTAAGAGAGTGCAGCAAGAGAGAGTTTGAAAGCCAAATAAGTCAAACCCTGGTGAACTATTGATGACAATACTGCTACTTATCAGTGCTCTTTAATGTTCGACTTTCACATTGTCCTTTAGAAATACAGAAACTCTTTATTATGTGTTTTATTACTGGTGTTTGTCCCCCTTTCAGATCCCCTTTCAGATCCCCATACAAATCCGATGAAAGCACTCAGTGGTGATTTCACTATAGTGTGAATGAGTCCTCAGGAAACCCAAAGTACGCTTACTTAGATATCTAATATTCTTAGTTCAAATGTTCTTCATTTGTTTTACAGGAAGATTTGAAATTTTCTTGAATACAGTATATTACACATGATGCTTACATATTGCCAGTTCAAGCCGTGATAATTACACCCCCTGTCATATCTCGTCTTGAATGTGTAATGTATCCCTTATCAGTGGTGTAGTGGGGCACGAAGAAGAGGGTATACTCTTGCTTTTTTTCCAATATGTTTTTTTTATGTGTCCCATCCTGCAGAGGATAAACAGCCTGTAACATGTACGACTGCTCTTGCATATTTAGTGAGTGTTTACCAGCAAGGAGGAAAAAGGAGGATCATCCCTTTACTGTCCTAGAAAAAGCATACTACTTAATATTGTCAATCAATCAATGGTGTGAATGTAACAGGTGGAAGACATTGTAATTGTGTAATGTTGGAGCCGGAAGGGCTGAACTGAGCTGTGTGTTTGTGTATGTCTAAGTGTGTACATGAAGCTCCTAGGGTTTGTTTAAATGTCCCCTCTTGTTCTTTCGCAACGCTGTAATGCATTGTGAAACCAAACAAAGGGACATCAATTTAACAGTGTTGTGTATGCAGTGTTTAAGTTCAAAGACATAATGTTGCTGTTGCAGATTTGCAATGTGCAAAGGGGCTACAGGAAGTACATTTTCACCTCCCATAAAGACTTGTGCTTCTGGTACCATTTGTCTGTTTGTCAGCAGGTTAACACAAATCTAATCATGTCTTATTCATGAAACTTGGTAAAACGATGAAGCATTGGATAATTAAGAACTCATAAAAATATGGACTGTATCCAGATCAGAATCACCAAGAAATAGAAACAAATCTGACTCACAGAACGATCAAAATATCTTCCTGAACATAAAAGTTTTTTTTACTAAAAAGCTGCCATGTTAACAGTGTTTTTCAGAACATGCATTTCATATTTGTCCGTAATTATATGTTCTTGGTTTTCACAAATTTATGATAAATATGTTGGGTCTTTCCGATAAAAGTACAAAAAATGAAGAGGAACGATTGTGACACTTAATTTGAGCACAACCATGCAAAGAAATGTTCACATTAGCTGATCACTTGTCTAGCCGTTCTTAAAACAATCTCTCTTTACTTTTTTTCTTTTTACTGTAAATTGGAGCTACAGTAAGCTTCCAAAATCAATCATCACTCATTTTGTCAATGAGCATCTTAACATGTGGAGCTGTGTTGAAGCTGAGGATGAGGAGACACAGATGTTTATCATTGACAAGAGGAGGACAAGTGGAAAGTTTCCTGTTGTGTGTATTGGTTCTTATTCCCAGTAATTAACACATTTCACATTAATGAATGGTTATTACTTCAGATCTTTATAAAGTGTTCGCTCATTATAACTCTTCATTTGTTGGAAAATGATTTGATGTGAGCTATTTATTCTGTCAGTGTCTCCTCAAACTAAATATTCACTCATTTAAATAAAAGCCTCGGAGACAAACCTGCAAACACAACAAAAGCAAAAGGCTCTCTACTCAGCAGGAAACAAAGAAAACGCTGAAGCAACTCGCCTGACCTCACGTCCTTTGTAACCACAGGGGCCAACAGAAAGCTGCGCTTTATTAACAAATCGCACACAGTGAGTTTGTTAAAAACAAAACCGATTTTTATTTTTTTGTCTCCCTCCACTTGATGTGATTTTAAACTTGTGGAAACAGACACACTCAGAAATAAAAGCAAAAGTTGACAAGTTCAGCAACTAAACGAATCAAAAAGAAGTACAATCATCGCCTCAGCACTGAACATCTGTCAGAGTGGAAGACAAATGTTTTGATCCTTTCGTTGAATTTCTCTTTGTTGTCTTTTTTTGTGTGTTTACATCGATGAGATCTGGAGAGGTGCCTTTAAATCAAGTCTTCGTTATGAACTCAACAAACACACCTGCACACAAAACCAAACATACACATGTTCTGTTTAATGCCAGTTTATGAAGCCCCTTGAACTTCTCATGCGCATTGTGGAGCTCAGTAGACACTTGCACACAGACGCACACAAAAACACTCGGGCTGTCAGCATTAACTAGTTAATCGTGACAAAGTAAGGTCTGAAATAAATTAATTAATTTTTTTTATCGCAATTAATGGCCTGCTATTTTGAGATTAAAAAATGTAATTGTTTTGACAGCCCTAAGACACAAACACGTACAAACACACTATTAAACACACTATTTCAATCAGCAGACTGGGCGATCCTTAATACTGACGAGCAGGAGGGCATAACATTTTACTGGTAATCTCCACAAAGAGAGTTATGGAGAACAGGGAGAATGAAGCTTAACGTGTGTTTGTAGAGAGGTTACTTGCAAAGGAACGAGAGAGAAGGAGAGAGAGATAGTTTCCATGTTTTACCATATTTACATGGCAGCTTTTTCCCCCTGAATTCAGGATTGGAGGCTAAATGCTGCTGTAACGTTAGTAGTTTATTCCAGATTTTCCTGTTGAAAAGACAATTTATGTTAAAACTCAGCGTCTGTTTGTCGGGAGGTCTAAGGCCTGCCTCAGCTCCAGCAGTCTGTCGTTAGGTTGACCTAAAGTTAGCCTGACCTAAAGTTAGCTTGACCTAAAGTTAGCTTGAGACAGAATGTCTGATATTGTGATCACCATCGATTCAAAATTCCAATTAGTAACAAATGGGTGAAGTATGTCCATTTTCTATACAGTCTATGGCTACAACTCTTGGACTACACATCAGGTTAAAGTACAGTAACTACGGCCTATTCAACACTCTATAGGTAATGTTGGACTGGGTAGGGTTACACCATACAATAAGAAAGACACAAGTCCTACCTCAAAGTAATTTTTAGCAAGAAAATAGTTAAATTCACATGTTAGCTGTTGTTAGCTTAGTTTAAAAAAACAAACATATTCATGCTCATAAGGACAGCTAAGGTAAAGAAGCTAACATCAGCATAGAAACAATTCCTGGCTAACATTAACTGAAGCTAGCTAAAATCCAGAAGGAGTTCATGTTTTCTTTTTATCTTGCAACACTATAAAGTAAGCTAGGAGTTGAATTAGAGGTTGTGACTTATCTGTCAGTTGCTAATGAGTTTGTAAAACAACATATTTCGGAGCTCACGGCAGCTAAGTCAAAACAGCTAATGTCAGCATAGAGACAGTTCTTAGCTTAGACTACCCGGTGCTGGCCAACATCGTAAATTCAGAGTTAATGTATTTTCTCTGAAGCAGTAAAGTTATATCAGGTTCCATTTATCTTTATATGATTAGAACACCTGGAACACATCTGCACAACATAACAATAGCATTGAGCTCCCCACCCTGAGCATGAGGTCAGAGGAAAAGGCAGCTGTGTTACTGCGGTGAATTTAAACGCAAACCTATGCAAACTCGTTCTTCTGTTATACATTGAATGTTCTCATCTGGTTAAAATTGTTTGTTTCATAATGAGACATTTCCATCCATCTGCAGTGAGGATTCCTGCAGTCTCCTCTTATCGCCCTCTTCAGGCACACGCCACGTCACCAATCCCCTATCATACATCCTGTCATGTTGTCTGCCTCCAACACACCGCACACGCTAATAAGACACTTGTTGCCTACATCGGTGACTTCACCACATAGTCTGGCATCCCTACACCCCATAACTGCTATATAAATCAGCACAAAAACACCAGTTAGCACAGTCACTTGAGAAAGACATCCAAGTTCCCCCTGTCAGTCCTCCACTCCACAACCAATATTTACCCCTACGTTGATTGACAGGGAAAATGCCAGGCGTGGGCCGGTGATTCAGCGAGGCCAAGTAATGGGACTCTTTCTATGTTGGAGATGTGAGGTGGGCGACTTAATGACAAGGGGAGAGTTGGTGGGCGAGATCCCTCCATTGTGTTGCCATGGTCCTGTGTGAGCGTGGCTGCTGCTCGTCTGGCGGAAGTGCGGCACGCTGTTAATTAGCCAGACGCCGCTCTTTCTTAGAGGGGTGAGTGATTGACAAGCTGCCATCTGTGGTCGCAGCGAGGGGAGGGTGACACGAGCGGCACTGTGGCCCAACATATTTGCTATATATACAGAACACCTTAAGTGAAGGATATGTTTGAAGAATCTATCTATCTATCCATCTATCTGTCTGATTTATTAAATTTACAAATCTGATGCATCTGAAGTGTTCTCCTGCATACTGTTATGAAGACCTGTCTCACTACAATCCTCGTGTAGCTCGCCGTTTACTAATGCACTCATTAGCTGTAGTAATGGAAAAGTACTGGGCCTTAATAGACTTGCAACATTGACTCTGCCCATGAGGACTGAATGAGCCTGTAGATGGTTGGTAAACAATGGATAATTAGGATAAAATATGGGAATTAGGCGTGCGTTGCTGTAAAGGACGTGAGCGGGGGATTTAGAGCAATGATAAACATTCATGTATATAATTTTCTCTCTGTGTAGCATATATCCTTTTGGTATACTGACTCCTCTGCTGTAGCCTGTGAAATATGTCACATTATTGCATTAAAATATCTTCTTTATAATTTCATACAATTGTATTGCATGCTTGCACCTTATTTTTGGTGTATTTTTACACCCAGACATAAGCCTGTAGATAAACAGAGTCAATAACTGCTGACTCTGGCTACTTGCAAAATGATCCATGTTGCATCTCTATCATTAGGAATGAATATAATGCCATTGCAAAACACACCAAATAATGCATCAAGTAATAAAAAAAAAACATGGAGCATGTAAGGATAACAGTACATTATGAAGCAAAACAATCCAGCCTGGACTGATTTGAGAAGAAAAACAAGTGATTAATTCTTCTCTCTGTGGACGTGGAGCGTAGCTCTGAACACATAGTTTACTGAGCTGACATTACAGCTTGCCCAAATAGTTCCAGAGATGGGCTTAAAATCGATGCGCAATTAGGGGTGTCTTGTATCAGGCATGATGAATTATGCTCTCTGTTCTAAGGCCGCTCTATAGACACTTGATCAATTCAGCTTGCAGGGACCTGGTAGGGCAGGCCGGAGAGAAATTGCTCTATTCTCAAGCCATTCAGTCGAACGTATTGATTAACCATTGCAGTCTGAATTGAAAGTCTATCCGGGATCTGTTCCATGGTTGCAGGAGAGGCTGCAGCCTGAGCCTGCTAC
Source organism: Labrus bergylta (assembly GCF_963930695.1). NCBI lineage: Eukaryota > Metazoa > Chordata > Actinopteri > Labriformes > Labridae > Labrus > Labrus bergylta. The sequence continues at coordinate 18,341,149 of NC_089202.1, forward strand.
ATGCTCCACGCTCACTCTACACTTCTTTTTCTATTCTACCAGTCTACCGCATTAAAGCACCATTATTATTTTATTGTATCACAGCATCAGTTCAGAGTTAATGTACTAAGCGTTTTTCTTTAAAGCCTAAGGAGCTTCATTGCAAGAGATCTCTGAACAAAGGCACATTGCTCTGAAACTGTTCAACATATTTTGAGGAAATTTAACAAACCCTGTCATTAAAATCTGTCACAATCCTGAATGTTTACATAGAAAGTGTCGATCATAAACAGCTATATAAATAAGTCTTTACCAGCCATCGCCTTAGTAATTAAATCTATCAGCAAAGAAAGTGCAAAATAATTATATGTACTATAAACTTCTACTGCATGCTAGTTTGTTGAGGTCCAATTTATGACACCTTATAAACAAAGTTTCTGTAAACAGATCATCATAACCTTCAACTGCAGGAGCCAATCAACACTTTCTCATCAGGGCGCACAGAATGTAATTAGGGGCCGAGCAGACGTCTTGTTTATATCTCTGTAAACTCATTGAACCCCAGTCGTGGTGTTATTTATACACTTGAAGTAGGGCAGATTGCGTTTGTGATCAAGGCGGCTATGTTAATGCTATTCATATTACATAGTGCAACCATAAATAGTGTGTGGTACACCTTGCCCCCGGGAAAACACCACAGCGCTCAAGTTTGGAGATGCAATATGAGCGTCTGAGTGTCTTCTGCTACCAAACGTAGGGTTCACTGTCTGGTGAGTGTCATCCCATCTCCCCCTTGGCTCTTAGATTCAGGATCTGCATTGTCAGGGTATCCTCCCACAGGCCCGTCACACCGGGTGCAGCATTCTCATCTACCCTCCAACTGTGCACCCATGGGAGCTGCATGCCTCCTTGCACACACCCTCTCCAGACCTCCTCCACTCTCTCTCTCTCTCGCTCTCTCTCTCTCACGCACCAGATGTGTGACTCATTAACATACATCATGACTCATGAAAAAAAATGTTCTTTAGCTGCTTGTTTATACAAAAATGCCCATATTCTGTCATTTCAAACACCACAGTTTCAAATCATAAAGTCCGATTCCCCTCCATCTGGACCCTCGACCCATAAACCTGAACACAACATACAATGTTTGCTTTTTTTTTCTTTTCTTAATCCACCCATACACCAACATTGACGTGCTTTTTTTTTAAAACCCACATTGAGAAACATGACAGTGTGTTATTTTTTTTATGTGTTTTTTTTTTTCTCTTTTCATGTTTTCTTTCGTTTTTTTCTTGGACAGATTATGTACATACAGATGTTACATGCCACTGACAAACCCAGTGGGGACTCTGACATGGAACATAGTACAGTACAGTGTGTCAGTGTGGGAAACAAAGAAAAAAGAAAAAGACAGAGGATGAAGAAGTGACCTAGAGAGAGAAAAAAAAACCCCCCAGAAGCAGTGACCAAACGACCTGCTCTTGTGCTTGAAATGGAATCCATCATTATTTTTGGAGCAACACAAGATGCATACACAAACAGCGTGTGTTCTGTCACACAGACGGTCTAAATACATCGCAGAGGGCAGGACTAATTGAGTACAACATGTTGTATTTTTCAGATTCGGGCCATTTAAACAGAGTTTCACAATCATTTCAGAGTACTGCACACATTAAAAGTACAACAACAGACTCATTTGATATACTGCGTTAAATTTTTCAGATCTTACACAACAGCTTTAACCATATCTGATACCTCTTGCACAGTAGAGTTAGGGGTTATTGCTGGTTTGAAACAAAATCAAACAAAAAACACATTCAGACAATTTAATATTGAGTAATTCCTCTTTAAGGTCGCAGTATTCTGGGTTCAGCAAGCTCGTCTCTCCGCGCAGGCTCGTTATGGCAAATTTGCATATAGTCCCTGCATGTGAGTGGAACAATGTTTCAGCGGAGAAACGAGTGCCATTGTGGTTGTAATACAGGCTTACCTCCCACTGTTTGTGCTGTGCGGGGGAGGTGGATGGATAATTGTGCCATGGGGGCTTTTTTAGTGCCCATGCCTGCATGTCACAGGTATACACCAGAGGGGGAACAGGCGCTACCCGAGGCGACGTTGTCCTTGAAGAGGATTCCTGTCAGTGGTAGGATTGAGCTTGATTTATGGGGGCCATCACAGGTTGGCAGGGGAGGGACAAACGGGGCCCAGGCTCCTTCACTGAGCCAGCCACAGGTAACAGCTAATTACATCTTTATCTCTCTGCGGTCTGGCCGAACAAGAGCCGCCTCACAGCCACAACCAGAGGCTGGCACGGATCTGAATCATTTATCTAGCTGGTCAAAAAAAACAAACACTTTGATGCATGGACAAATATGCTGAATGTGTGTGTGTGTGTGTGTGTGTGTGTGTGTGTGTGTGTGTGTGTGTGTGTGTGTGTGTGTGTGTGTGTGTGTGTGTGATGCAGTTAACAGCATATGAAAAGGAGTCCAGTAAATAAACTGTTACAAATGATAATTTACATCATCAGTCACTGCTCCTGGACTCAGATGAATTAAATCCTCAGTGATTTGAATGCATTTTTTCAAAAGCCTGTCATGGCAAAATAGAGCACATCACTTCGAAAAAAACTTTACATGTTTTTTTTTTTTGATTGATTTTTCATCCCTCAATGTGTGTGACTTCTCCAAGTTAAGTACAAAAATTATTTTTCCCCACGCACAGCTCATTACCATCATTTTGTTTTCTTTATCTCACATGGAATTACTATTCATAGTTATTCAAATACTTATTAACATCATCATCATCTGTACTATTATTAACACCAAAAAAGTAAAAGCAGGTAACCTTGCAGAGGAGAACAGACACAGTGCAGGGAGGGGGAAAAGGAGGGAGGGGGGGGGGGGGGGAGGTGTGGACTCACAACAGGAACATCTCTAACCGGTACATGCTATCAACAAGCGACAAAGAGGATGGAGCCGCAGCAGCTTTGAAACAGAAGATATTATTGTCACCGGACAGTCTCTAGCTGCTTCACAAAACTGGCGCGAAGTCGAGGCCGATGGGAGATGTTGTTCAGCACCGGGCGAGTTGAGGTCGCCGGCATGGCCTCTATACTGCATATATATTTACACTGGGGGGGAGGGGCGGGGTTGACACGCAGTAGAGAACACTAAAGCGATGCAAGGGGGGGGGGGGGCGACTAGACAGAGCACGTAGAACAGAGAGGGGGTGAAGAGGGTTAAAAAGGTTTGGGTAGTGAGGGTGTCCACATGCGGGACCTTGGTAATAAACCCCCCGAGTTACATAAAGGGGTCTTTGAGACTGACGCCATCACCACCCACCCTTTTTTTTTTTTACATTTTGACATCATTCATAGCAGCTTCACTGCTACACATTTAAAAAAAATCCATACATGTGTGTGTAGGTGTGTGATCAAAGGGTGACACTTCACATGGCCACCAATTCCACAATTTCCAAAAGGTCACAAGACCACCGGTACCACATTAAACCTATAATTTCCATAAATATCCACCATAATATTGTGATCTTATGTATCATTTCCATAAGGCAAACATTGTTGGTCAGTCATTAGTCTGTGTAGAATATTAAATAAATGATCATCCTGTTGTTAGATTACCTATGTTCTCATTGATCACTGACACAATAATCATTAATTTACACTCTCTATCAACATCAGCTGAGTGGTGATAATGAAGGGTGAGGAGGGGAATGTCAAGTCAGACAAATCTGCAAGGCATTCTGGGAGACAAAAAGATCGAGACAGGCTGTGTGTAAGAGAGAGAGGGGGGGGGGGAGGAGATGATGACAATGTTTGACCTCGAAATTGAATTGTGGGTGTTTGTTTTTTTTTTCAAGCGGGGAGTGATGTGGTTGGTGTTCTATGCGATGATTCAATGGCTCCTGGATTAATGCATATTCTTTTTTGTTCACAGTGATGGGTTCGTAATTAAAGAATTTAATTTCCTTCTTCCTTCCGTAGAGTGGGAAGAGCGAGAGGCAGGGAGGGGTGAGGTTTCTGGGGCGGGGGAGGGGAGGGCAGGGGGTGGACGGGGCGGGGCTTTCACAGACGTTGAGGGTTGACTATTCCAGGTGGAGCTTGAATCTTTTACACCTTCAGCAGGAGAACAGCAGAGAGGGAAATCCAAACACACACGGCGACACTCATTCCTGCATGTAAACCGGTCCCTCGCCCCTGTATGGCCCCCGGCCCTGGAAGAAAAAGAAAAACAGAAGGACGAATAGGAGAGAGGAGAGCGGGGGAGAAGGAGAAGTGTGTTATAAACACGTAGAAAGCTTCCACTGCTACGATAAGGAGTGTCTGTTTGTGACAGCGTGTCTACATTTAAAAAAAGAATATGATTAATTAACCAAATTTATACGGCAACCTCGGCTTAATTAGCCTAAACAATTAACACAAATTCTGTGTTTTACAATAGTGATAATGTGGTTTTCAGAAACAGTTTCATTTCCCATATTCAAACAGACTCACACTCTTTGCACCTCATTATAAACATCTGAGCCAATGACTGTATATAAGAACTGACTGCGAGTCTCTGCCTCCCCCTGATGTAAAATAAGAAGTCAAAATACTCCGCCGTAATGACCAATGCCGCCGGGGCTCTTTGTTTAGCTCATTGTGTAAAGCAGGCACACCATATACAGAGGCTAAGGTCCTCGTTGCACTAGCAGGTTCAATCCCTGGTCCTGACGCTGTCTGGCGCATCCCCCACTCTTAATCCCCATATATCCTGTCTCTCTCAAATTGTCCTTTCACAGTAAATGTGCCAAGCAGAGCTCTACAACTCACTTGTGCATTGACATTATTTCATTTTTTCAGGTCTTTGCTAGCATTGCAAGTAAATAGTAGCTGAATTACTGTTGTAGTCAAGACCACACTAACTGAGACCAAGACATACCCGAGACCAGAGTGCTCCGAGACCGAGACAATACCAAGACATTTAGGGATCAAGACCGAGTCAACACCAAGACGTGAAGGTTGCTGCCGTAACCGGAGGATAAAAATCAAACTACAAATAAATTAAAGTAATTTGTTCTTTTAGAAAGGGGCGTTTTCCTTCTAGTCGTAGCAATGACATGAGAAAGAGGCTATCAGTGGTGGTCTTGACCGGTCTTGATTTAAAATCCTGAGTCCGCCCAGTCTGAGGCTGAGACAAGGCAGAGTAAAAATGCTTTCGATTCCGAGACCAGACCGATAGTTTCAAAAAGTGGTCTCAAGACCGAGCGATTTTGAGTACTACAAGAGCACACATGAAGGTCAGCACGAGGTCAAGCATGAAGAGCGTTTTAATGCCACATTGTTTTTTTCAGACTCCACCTATCCATGCTGCATGCGTCCCTGCCCCTTATAACACAAATGAATCACGGATAGAGTCTAATTACCAAAGACTTTTAATACATCTCATCCTTATCAGGCATATTTCAAATACAACCTCAGCTCACCAATAATTAAGTCTCTTCTGATTGAACTTCATATACCGCTTATCATTTTGGTGCCACCCAAGAGAATGAAACAAAGATCCTTGAGCTTTTTTGCTTGAATGTAGTTTATCTCCGAGGAATGATCAATTCTGTGTTTATTTCAACAACATTGAATAACATTTATAGGGGCCATATTCTATTGACATGCATGTGCCAGAAATCTGAATCAGTGAGCCAGCACTAAAAAAATGAAGCAGCCTGCTACTTGAGCTCCAAAATAGAAAGTAACACATGTGTGTGACCTGTCTACATGTCTTTGGCAAGAAAAGTCTTTTAAATAATATCAATAATTACGTTTTATTTTTTTTTAGTTGAAAAACTATGTATATGGGTTATAAGTAGAGCTGTTGATCAATTCAGGTCAAAATCTCGACATTTGAGTCCAATATATATATATTCAACTAATTGTGTTACAAGCAGGCTACATAGCTGCTGCCCTCTAAATGGTAAATAGTATGTACACTTGCGCTTATATAGCACTTTTCTAGTCCTCTGACTACTCAAAGCACTTTTACACCTAGGTCACACATACACATTTTACATCACACAGTGATGGCAGAGGCTGCTTTGTGAAGTGACCATCAGTAGCTAATCCCATTCATACACATGTTTAAATCGCAGAAGAAGCACCAAGAGCAACTTGGGGTTAAGTTTCTTGCCCGAGGTCCACATTGAACATGTGACTGCAGGAGGAGCTGGGGATTGAACCCACGACCAACTCTACCACTGAGCCACTGCTGCCTACAGGTTGAAACCCAGCTGCCACTCTGTAGTTTTCCCATTGGCTGATCTGGAGGCAGGTGACATACTGTAAGTGGTGCCTGCTTTTGTCACCAAACCCTATAAAAACTTTGGCTCACCTACGTCTCTTTTCTCCCTGTGCTAACATTTCAAACTTATTAGGCTCTGCACTGCCATGGTCGTGGCCTACAGGGGACTCTGGAGGAGAACAGTCCTGGACTTCAAACCACACATCTGTCATAAAAATGTTATTGCTCATAATCAAGTTGTCACTCCTGGCTGAATAACCAAGCTAACCAAGCTAAAATTGCTAATCAGTTGGAGTGAGTGGTCTTAGGTCTTCAGCAGGCAGAGCCCTTGAGCAGGACCAGCTCATGTTGGAAAGACATCCACCACGACTATGTGGGATATTACATTTCATCAGGACAAGTGCAAGTGAATCTCGATTGTCCTTCTTTCTTCCTGTTTGGTTTTATTATGCGGTTTTGTACGTTTCTAAAATCTAACTGGGATGCTTTAAATGTGACAGAGCGGAGTAGGAGTAAGCACGGGCCGCCAATGGTCTCAGTAATGGGCTCATTGGTTGAAGGTAATTACAATAAATGTGCCAATTTTGATGTGATAGTGGGTTGCTGTTGTTAAAATGCTGCATGTGGACCCTTTAAACTGCCGAACAAAGGAGGTGCAAAAGCTGGGAAACAAAGTCAAGGGCTGCAGCGGCAGTGAGGGACAGCATATGAATAGAAATGCCACAAAAGTATCCGATTATAGTGCGTTTTTCCGTGCCCGGTCCAGCGCAGGAGGGGGTTTGTTGTGTTCTAATGATGGCAAGAGGAGATTAGGGAGGAAAGAGGAGGCAGAAGGACAGATGATGGAGAGATAGGCTGACAGAAGTGGCAGCAGTGGAGGAAAAAAGAGAGCGGGAAGATGTATGGGTCTGACGGGGGAGTGAGTCATTGAAGGGAGACTGGCCGAGATAATGGGTAAAGGAATGAAAGAAGAAAGGGGGGATAGATGAAGGACTCACTTAAGATGGAAATGCTGAATGCACTAAAGGGGGGGGGGGGGGGGGGAGGGGGGGAGGGTGAGGGGAAATGGAAGGGTAGGAAATCGCTCATTGGGGACGGTTAATGTGAATTGGGCTTGGAGTGAAATGACAACTTCTTGCGTAACGGGACTGAGCTGAGCGACAGAATGTGTGTGTGTGTGTGTGTGTGTGTGTGGAGGGTGAGAGAGTGAATGAAAGAGGGAGAGAGAGAGAGAGAGAGAGAGAGAGAGAGAGAGAGAGGTGGTAATATAGGAAGGCAAAGCTTTAATGGGGCGGAGAATAACGAAAATGGGGAGTAGGAGGGAGGAGAGGGCTGAGAAACTGCTGTACTGTGTGTGCACAGCGAAAAAAAAAGGACAGGATGGGAAAATGTGTGTGTGTCACTGTATGTATCGTTTTCTGGTCGTGTGTCAAGTTTGCTCAAGCTCTTGCACGTCGATTGACAGCCACACCAGATACTAGTGAGCATGTACTTCTGAAAACCCGGGGTTTCCCCAAACATGTGTACGGCGCGGTCGCACCTGCATGTATGTCTGTGCGTTAACTTACGAAACAGCAGCATGCTGGCGTTGGAAGCCCCCAGACGGTTTGAGGCGAAGCAGGTGTAGTTGCCAAAGTGTTTTTCTGTCACATTGGTGAACAGCAACAGCGAGCGTGTCTTCTCGTTTTTGATCCTCAGGGTGTTGTCACTCTCTACGGGCCTGGGTGGTAGTGGTTGGGAGAGCGAAAAAAGAGAACGAGAGAAAAAAAGATGAAAAGAAGAAGAAGAAGAAAAAAAAAGACGTGACAGAAAAAAAAGAGTAAATACAAAATAACATCACACCTAGTGACTCAGCCTGCATAAGAGGCTTTTTTTTTTCTCAACTCTCCAGAGACGTCCAAGCCCCCACTCCCCCCACCCCCCATCCCCCTCCTCCTCCTCCTCCTCACACCTACTCTGCCTCACCTTGTACTAATAGTGAAATCTAACAGTCCATAAATAACAGAGGCCTCCTGCTGGGGCCCATTATACTCTATTAACAGCTCTCTCTGGCTAGCAAAAGCTTGTCTAAGTACTTCTGCGACTTCCTTTGCCTGATGCCAAATCACCCCGACTCTCCGAACGCTCTCTGGGACCTTTTACAAACTTGTAAGGACAGATTATGTGAAGATAATAGAGAGCAACTACGTTTCCAACCAGACAATACGTCTCCAGAGATGACAAAAACACACACAATTATCTCAGACCTAATGTAAAAGGGGTGAAACAGCCAAGTCTGCGTCTACAGTTAGCCGGCTGGATGTGTGAAAATGCTGTGCATGTGTGAAAAATGATTAGCTTTATTGTTTTCCTCGCTCATATGCCATCTCATCTCAGCGATCTATTAACAGTCTAACATCTCTCTCACTGTTCTTTTTTTAACCATGGAAAAATGAAATGCTTGTTAAGTTGGCTTCTAATCGCCTTTTCTGACTCATACCCCACGACATCGTTTAGAGGTAGTGACAAGATCTTCATTTTAATGGTCAATCTTTTCGCTTGGTTAATGTTTTTTAGGGACCCCTTTGGTGGGTCATCAAGAGGCATCAGTATTCATTGCAGTCTGTTTCATAAGTCCTCTCAGGAGCTTTAAGACGCAGCCCAGGCTTGACTGAATTTTGTCACCTTACATCTACAGCCTCAAACTGTGTCAGAGCAGGATTACAACATCATTCAGAGGCTCATTTTTTTTTTTCAAAACAACAGTAAAATGCAAAGCCTGTGTTTTTCTCTCTTGGGCATTTTTCAAAAAGCTGCATTCTGAGTGTAAGAACATGTGCTTAGTGAGGACCAAAGGCCACAGAGAGAAAAAAAAAACATGGAACCGGATTGGTGTGAAAATAAGCGCTGAACTCTTTGGTGGTCTCACCTGTGGTCGTCTCTGTACCACTCGAAGGCAGCTGGTGGGACCGCCATGGCTTCACAGCGCAGGATGGCTGTTTTACCCAAATGAGCCGGCATGTTCTTCATGTCTGTGATCATGGGAGGGTCTGGCGGAGAAAATGAGAGAGGAAAGAGGGAATACAGCAATTAGTTTACATCTGCATCCCGGGAAAGGTCGAGTCAGGTCAACGCGAGGTTGCAAACAACGTTAAAATAACCCCGGAGAGAAGAAAATTAAGATGTATAAATTCATACATAATGATGCATCTAGTGCATTTACATACATTATTAATACACCATTGTGCTATAATATGGGAGGTTGAATTATCACCTCTGGGCTGATGTGTGTTGCGTGGGGGAACACTTACAGTTCACCGTGACTTTGACCTTGCGTTGATCAGGCGGAGCCACTCCATTGTTGGTGATGCATTCGTAGTCCTCGGCCTGCTGCCTCTTGATCTCTGTGATGTCCAGGAACTCCCCGTCACTCACCAGCCCGTCTATCGACATAGTACAGAGGTCAAGGGTCGCTATAAATCTAATGCTAGGTGACTCAGGATGCTGATTTAAGGCCTATTATATGAGAGATACTTCTGCAGGAGGACTGACACACAACTCAAAGCTGAGATGGTTTAAGGGACGTACAGAGACTGAATGAGTGAAATATACTAAAACCACAGTAAATCTATCTGTTGGGGTTTGAATTCCTATTTTGAAGCCTCAAGTTAGGACCTTGCCATCTTGGTTTTTTGGAACTAGAAGTAGCCAATATTTTCATGTTTTGACAGCAGGATGGATAATCATAGCTATTTCCCTGTCCTGTTTGGCAAGCCACTGTTGTAGCAACTTGCCAATCACAGGAAAACCCCATCGTTGCCTGAAGGAAAGTTGCTTCTATTCTAAATGGGACCAGAATTTACAGAATTAACATCATGCTGTATTTAAAGGTGCACTATGGAAATTTGTACCAAAATGTACAGATTGTGGTATATGTTCACAACTCTATACACAAACTGTCCTCAGAGGAAAATGTGGTCCCTGTAACACTGTTTGAAGATAAAATGCTACATGGGAAGTTATGGTGTTGGTGGGCCCGCAACAGTGAAACCGTAACTCTCTTGGTCGCTTTTTAGCTCCAAACAGTGTCCCAGGGACTCATTTTTTTCTTTGAATAAAGTTTGTGTATTTAGTTCAGAAAATATAGCATATAATTGTTTCACTTCTCCAACTTTCAAATTTCACTACCAAATCTACATAGTGCACCTTTAAGAAAACTTAAAAAAGTATTTGAGACCATAAACCCTTTAGAAACTGTTTACTGAGGTTATAAATCAACTGAGAAGTAGAGCCTATTCCTGCCAATAACAGAAAACAAGATTGTGATCACAGCAATTTAAACTGAAACAATTTGTTAACAAAGTTAATTAAACTGGATTATTTCTTAAGTGGAGAGATGTTGAGTTTGTTTTTGAGCATCTCTACAGCCTGTGACGCTACAGTTGTTTCATTGCTCCACAGCCAGTGGCCTTTGGGCTGAATGAATGGTGCCCATATTATCAATAAATCAAGTGGGGTGTGACACCTGTCACTCATTTACACTACATCAGTATCAGTAACAGAAGAAGATGCTCGAGTGCTTGGGCTCTTAAAAATAAGCCAATTTAGAGACATTGAGTGTGTTTCTTGTATCTATTAGTTTTGGTTGCTAATCTAGATTTCACCAAAATGTAAAAGGATCTGTTGTTAGTCATATGAAGAATAGATTTTTCATCCGTATTACGGTATATATGAAAGGAATACAGCCCATTTATAGCAGCCATCCCTGCATACCATTTTTTAAATGCATAGTTAGATACTAATTTGTAAAATATTCTCCAGTACTGTCTTCAGGGCAGGGTGGAACGGTGGAAAAAAAATCATGATATACGACTGAATTTCAGATTTCAATTTAACTTTAAAATGTACATGATTCATATCATAATGCAGATTCACGTTTCTCATTATGTTTATTACTTAGAACAATTAGCATTTTGGTCGTATAAGTTAAGACAACAGAAAACAAAAAAAAAATCCACAAAAAAGTGGGACTCCTGAATGATTGACATCTCATCCTGAAATGTGTAATGAAGATAAACTGATAACACTTCCGTAATCTCCCTCTCATGACCATCACTCTGGGCCTCAGGCTGACTTGTTTGATAAATAATGGGTCAGTTGGTGAATATTTTTATGAATGCAAAGTAAGTAAACATGATTTGGCAGCAGAGACACCATTACTTTACTACTGTCAGGGGAAATTGTAAGCTCTGCTTCCAAGCGGTGGCCTCAGCAGGGGGTGACAGCTATTTCACTACATTACGCGGTGAGAAGAAATATTTGGCTGTTATTTGATGTTGACAAACTCCCAGGTTCCCTGAAAACCAAATTAGCCAGTCTCACACTCTCAGTTTTTCCTCGGGCGACAAACAGCCGCAGAATCTCGTCAGAGGAAAGAGTCGACGGGACAGACTGCAAGTTATTGCTCCTGCATGTGAGGGAATGAATGTTGGGGTGTTATTGGATCGACGGCAGAAAGATTAAAAAAAAACAGCAAGAGAAGAAGAATGAGAGTGAGAATGCCCCCCTCGTCCCCCCCTCTCGCTGCAAGCCTTAGCTGCCAGCTGTCTCACAGCCTCAGAACCATTAGGCCTTTTTTTTCTCTCCCCTTTTTACCCCATTAAAGAAGTCAGACTGTGGAACACGACATAATATATAATCTCACCACTAACAAGGGAATCCAGCTCTTAAATTGCTGCTCACTTTTCCCTTTCAAAGCCCCCCCTCCCTAAACCTACACACAACCGCTGTCAATCAGTGAACCTTCACTTCCCCACAAAAACCCACAAACGGCTCCTGAGCACAACACCGATGCAAACACACACACAAAAAAAAGACACTTTACGCCATGATTATTCCTGTCAGAGATTAGAGCGGCGCTTCTAATTGAAGATTATACTGAAGGATTATTAGTGCGGCTACTGAGCTGGAGACGATTATTTGCAGCTGCAGTGGCAGAAGTTGAGCGGCAAGCGACAACCGCGCTGATGGCTGCTTGTGCCAACCGAGCGAGTGCAGGCAGGGAGGGAGGCAGGCTCCGGTTGATGGGATTGGGTGGTTGCAGTGTAATTCACTCTTTCCATTAGTCTAATAAATACAGCTCTCTTGTGACATCTCTGTCTAGCAGGCAGAAAACCTAACTTTGCCGGGGGGCGACGACACTATGGAGACATAGAGGAGGGAAAAAGGGGAGAAAAAGATACAATCGGACAAGTAGTGCTGGATAAATTATACACAAGCTGTTGTCAGATGACTTCCAAGGAATAAAAAGGACAAATAAAATCAAAAATGAGAGCAATTGAGCGCAAGAACGCACACATAGAGAGTTGTAATTTGCAAGAGATACTGAGCAGGAGAGTGAAAGAGATTCAGAGATATAAAGAGAGCAACCGCAATCAAAAGAAGGAAACGCAGAGATGACAAGTCAGGGTTTTTTGACATGGTTGGTTCATTCATGGACTTTTCATCCCCAGCACCTGTGTGTGATGTAATATGACATCTCTTTCCATTTCCCTCTCCCCACATCCATCCCCTGAGATTTCTGTCCCGGCATCGCACACATTGCTCTACTTTGGTGGGAGATCATATCTGACTTGAGCTGGCCTCTGGCACTCCTACAATGGCCTGTAAAATACAGCTCCATCAACCACTTATGGCTTTTGAAGGAGCCTGACTCCTGACCACTAGAGATAGTTGGATTGCACCTGAGAAGAGAGGGAGGTATGTGAATGAAAGAGAGGGAAGGGGGGGGATCAGGGGTTCTGGTCTGCCCTACAGTAAAAACTGCTGCTCTTTTTCCCCGGCAGCACTTTGAGCCTGACTAGATCATCAGGACACTTGATTTCTCTGCTCCACTTATCCATTTTCATTTAAAAAAAAACACCGTCATGGTGGTGGGGTCAGATGTCGGGGTACAACAGAGATGAGCAGACAGCCTGACAGACGGTAAAAGCTGTCATTTAGTAGAGAGAATGCTGGTAGGTGTTTTGATTGAGCTAAATGATGCTCCTTGCCCATCTCACACACACCTACAATTACTACAATTTAAGGTTTAATCACGATTGAATTATTATTTCCTTGGTCATTGGCGTGAAACTACTGGATTTTTTTAAGGCTGAATCCATACCCATGTTCTTTTATTTACCATTTCTTGTGGTCAAGACATAGCATGAAAAGACGTGAACCACACACCGATCCTCATAACTGTCTCGATTCAGGGAACACCTAATGCGTCACAGTGACGAGTCAAAGGCTGTCCCACTTCCACGACTCCTCAAATGTGGCTGACAAATGCGTCCTACTTATCCCGAGCCACGAAGGATACTGAACGTCCATCCTTCATGGCCAAGCTTGAAATTCATTGATCAACAATTCAAATGAGATGATAGACTTTCAAGAAGACGACGATCAGACTGCCTAATGCCAGAACGTGGTTTCAACTGAGTTAGCGAAGTAAATGTTGAAAATCCAGTGGGGGGTTGAAACAATACATTATCTTACAATAATAGGTTAAGTTACATGAGGTTGGCTATGTAAGTTCTGATGCAGTCAGGTCAAGGTGCTTGAGCTTCGAAGGATGGGTCCTTCTAAGGATGCTCGCCACAGAATTGAGACACAGCAACTGTCTGTGCAGCTCAAGGGTAGTTTATTGCATGTAATTATGTTTCTATAGACCTTCAGTATTGTCCAATAACTATGAGAAACACATCAGTAGTCCGCACCTTTGCACTGGGTGACGTTACATCATTACCTTAAATAACAACAGCTCCTGTAAATACCCACAAATAGTTCTCACAAATAGTACACGTCTGAAAATAGTTCAGGACTACTATATAAACATTTTCTGAATTTGGTACCAGGGTTCTATATTGATGTCTTCAGCATGAATAAATGAACTTTGGGACAAGATGAAGTGGAGGGTGGTTGACTGGACAGACTGTCGCTCTATTGGGTTTGTCCATTTTAAAAAGGATCTTATTGAAAACTTAAATCCAGCCTTAACCTTTAACATAAGCACATAATATTTCACATGAAAACCAAGTTACATTTATTTTAATGTAATTAAATTTATTGAGGTTTAAAATATACAACGCTATCTGGTAACCATACTGACCTTGGCTTTTGGCTTTCTTGCCCTTTTTAGTAATCTGGCCTGCAGACATTCTGTACATCATCCCACCCACTCATACAAATTATAAACGTACCCACACACAAACACTCATCCTCTTCTAGTTTATGTTCCCTGCTGCAGCTTTGGCATTAAATCTCCTTATCCTACCTGTTGATTATTTCTGCCTATTTCTGTTTTTCCCTCCACCTGCCTGCTGTTTGGATTTTACCAAAACCCACAGCTAATCTTTCCCCAACCATTTCTTTCTCACTAGCTCTATTTTTGAGTCAAGCCACACAACACATAAAAGGTTTGAACCCAAAATTCCTTTAAACCAAAAAAAAAAAAAAGCTTCCCTAAAATGTGTCCACACTATGTTCTTATCACCACAATGTTCGCTTATTTTCTAAAAAACACATTCCTCCTCATCCACATCCTTTCCAGCCTCACAACCAACCGTTCATTCATTCAAAGACTGCATGCCTGCGTGTGTTTTAACGGATGGCGTGTCAAACGATAAGGCGCTGATGCGCTGGTGTATTTAACTGAATGAGACAGAAAGCCTGTATGTCTGTGAGCGGGTCAACTGATGGATGCCGCTGAAAGAGAATGGCTGCGACAGATTGTATCTTCTATCTGCTTTGGTGAAGATGAAGGAGGCGGCGCCTGCAGACAACAGTGCCGGGCAGCATCGCTATCTGTTTGAGGTGAAGGACTCTGGGAACTATGTGGGGAAGATACAATGAGGTCTTAGGATTTTAGCAGGTCTCTGTGTCATGCTACTCCTCCTGACACACACACACCCATACACAAACACATTTTTCATGTTCACTCTTCCCCTCCGTGTTTCTTTACGCAGTCTTTGAGTAATGGGGACAGATGGCTGGCAGCTTCTTGCTGTTTCTTTGGGCTCTTCCATCCCTCCTTCTTTCTCCATCGCCCCTGGTCTCCTGCAACTGATGGCTTGGTTGCAAAGACTCCCGTGGAATAGCAATGCAGCCCCTATCTCTCTCTCTCTCTCTCCCTCTCACTCTGCAAGCTGAGGGGTTATGGGGTGGCGGGTGGTGGGAGATAGCGGGGGCGGATGGAGGATTACTGCTGACGGAGAAGAAATGCTATGGGCTTGCTAGTGAGGACAACTGCACAGTTCGTGATGTAAGGTGTGTGTTTGCTGCAGGTGTGCGTTCATGCATGCTTTTCTTGTCTCTCCTCTCCTGCCTGTCCCTGCCTGAGGTACTGTACTGTGTAGGTTCACGAGCTATAACTGTGCAGGGGAGGACAATGCAAGCACAGGGACAAACAAAGGAGGAACATACCTCTGAGCAGGCCTACAGCTGTCTGATACTACGGTAAAACAGTAAAAGCTGTGCATTTATTGGCCTAACAGGATGATTACATCATGTTGAGTAGTTGTTCACACTGACCTATTTATTATTGCCGTCTCGGTGCTGCATTTGATCTGTGTTGTTGATGCTGCTGTTGTAGTAAAGCTGCAACTCAGCCAGTACTGGTGTGTGTGATAAAAATGCTTCAATCAGGATTTTGGTGACATTGAGGCAATGCTAGCCCCATGAGGGGTCTACTGTCTGACTTTCAAAGCACTTACCAACCAAAGCCCCATGCAACTAAAATAAGCAAGAGGCAACAACAACTGAGACAATAAAATAGAACAGAAAAGGAAGTACCAAAAACTGCAGTTCCTTCACTGGCCACTTGAGGCTATCATAAAAAGCAAGTCAATTGCCAGAGGTTTATGTTAAAATGCTAAATTTGACAGCAGAAGTAAACAGGTTCTCAGTGGGGTCCAAAGACTGAGTGAGGTCACTTTATTAAAGTTATCTTTGTATAACTACGCTACACGGGATACAATTTCATGTTAACTCAACCTTGATGGGACAAAGAGTGGCAGGTGAACGAAACAAACCATAATAAAATAACAGCAGCCATACAATAAGCAATATGTCCAATAATTTGACAGAAACATTTCGAAAAGCCACAAATGACAATATTCAAATTGTGGCCATTTTTATCCCCAGCATCACGTTAATGATGAAAGGCTAAAATACTATTACGTCATACTGCTGTGTTTCTTGTTGTGAGTGATTTAAGGTGAGGGTTTTATTAGCCATTAGCCTTTTCCTAGCTAACGGTGATGTTAGCTTATAAAAATGTATTGTTAGATTTTCTAAGATCAAACAACAAAACAACCTAAGGACCCAAGACTGCAACATTACAAAGACATTTGAGCTTCACATGATGTCAGAACACAAATCAGAAGAATATTTCATATGGTAGATTACCACAATCACAGCAGAAATTTAAAATTCAGTGACGAGCATGGTTCACTTAGAAGAAACCTAGCATCCAGAAAGCTTCCACATGACTGTTCGCTAGGAAATACTAACTAACTTCACCTTTACCGAAAACATGAAACACATATGTCATAATAAAAGCATTTTAGCCTCTCAACATGGCTGTGATGTCAGAGGAAAGTGGCCACCATGTGAAAATGGATAGTTGTGGCTTTTTGAAAATTTGTCTTGCAAATATTGGACATTTGGCTATTTATACTGTTTCTCTAACATCGCCCTGGTTTCTTTCAATTACCTGCCACTCTTTGTCCCACCTGAGATGTGTGCAAGATGGCATCAAATCTGCTTCAGTCCACAAGGTCTCTTAGCTTTTAAAGTCTAATTAATGAACAACTCTGGTCAGGTACCAACATGAAGAGAACATCGTTCTGTTGGGAAGCCGTTTGGCTATACATCAAATAAGCCAGCTACTTAATTAGCATTGCGTACAGACTGGATAACTTAGATAATATAGATTCTGATAACCCTTTACTCATCCCAATCTCTGCCTGAGTTTGGTCACATTAGGCCAAAAAAAACAAAGATGGCTGATGCTATATTGCTAAACTTGAGGATTCTTAACAAAACCAATTTATGTCACGCTTATTTCTTATATAAAGTTTATGACACAAGGCCTACTTGTCACTGAGAATTAAACAACTTCTACATCTATGACATTTAGCTCCATGCACATGGATAGCTGCAAGCGTAAAAGCCCCCCCCCCCAGTTCCATTACAAGCCCAAACAACAGAAACAATAAACATTGTGTGAGAGAGCTACATGGGTCAAAAGAGACGAGTATTCTTTGCTGCTTGAATGCCAACAATTACTGTGGTATAAATCACTCGGGAATATTGAGTCAGCTACAGTACATAGCAACTTTTCTTGTGTGCCAAACAAATGAAAAAGCACTACCATTAAAGTTTATATAAAACATTCAATCAAACTATCCCTAGAGGCCAGATGTCCACATTTTGGACATCAGTGATGACAGAGTTGAGAACTGATTGGAAATAAAGGTTGAGCTGATCAAACAAACCGGTTTCGACTGCATCTATCAAGCTGTGTTTTCTGACCACCCTGAACCAGTTTTGATTCATCCCACCAGTGGAGGCTAAAAATAGCTGATATAATGCCAAAAGCGGCTGTTAGCGTCAGTTGGCACCGTGATGCAGGTTGACAGGGTGGATGAAGACAGATGCTGATGATTACAGGTGGCGCGGTGGGGATAATTATGTATAATGTGTGGTTATTTGGGACACAACATTGGGATGTAGGGAAAATACACGGCACTATGAATTTAAGATGGGGACAGACTAAACAGCTGGGTTTAAGAATGATGACACAGGAATGGGGGATAAAGACGAGGACATGAGCCGAATGCTGATAAGGCAGTAGGGTGGAAGGAAAAGAAATAAAGGACTAAACAGTGATGTGGATGACTGTGAAGACAGAGGAGATATAACTGAAGCTTTGAACACGAGATCTGGATCTCTGAAGACAAGCAAAAAAGACAGGGTGGCTTACATTTCTGGTCTTTCCAGGTGACGGTGGGCTCAGGTCGACCGACCGCCAGACAGTAGAGGTTTACATTCTCTCCTTCGTTCACCGACACGTTTCTCGAGATGTTGACGATTCTGGCCGGCACTGGAAAACAAGAACACGCTATTAAAATATGACCTCAAAATCCCCTTTTGATATCATACATTATTGATGAGGTATGGCCTTACAGCCTGTTAAGGTGTTTAAAGTATGATGCAAATCCCTGCTCCTAAGACAGACAGGCAATCAGCTGATTAATGATCTGTGCCCGAGTGCTTACTGAGCTGTGCAGCAATATGCTTGACCGTCTACTTAAAATGCACTGAATTCTAAATGGCTGCAAATGGGCATTTAAATCTCCTTCTCCTGACATCTAATCTAATTTGATCTTATAAAAAAATACAGAAGGACGTGTAGAAGTGGTTGCTGGAATGTTTTACTTCAACTTTTTCAAGTGAATGACTAACCCTGAATATTGTTTTGCCCCAAAACTTTCAGAGTTTGAGTGCTATGCATGTATTTAGTCTGATAACAAGATGACCCTTGAATTTAAATGGCCCATTATCATTGTTTTTAATGAGCTTGGCCCTGAGATTGCTTTTTTTTTCTTTTAAGAAAGCCACACACCGAGGATGGTATTTTTCTCTATCTTGCTGCAGTTGAATACTTGCAGCGATAAGGCACAGATTGGAGTGGCGCTGAAGCTGCCCCTGCTTGATTTACTGACTTGAGGGTGTAATTATTTTGTGTGATATCAAGCTAGGGCTGAAATTGCAGGCAGCTTGGAATTAGGTATATATGGTCAATCTGTGCCAAGCTTTGGACCCTGCAGAAAAGAGTGTTTGTTTGGCTGCAGTGCGATGTGAAAACTCTGTTAGTAAGCTGCTGACATTGTCTCTGCCACCTGTGAGTCGTGAGCCAGGCGTCGTGTTTCCCATTTCAGCAGAATGTACCTAATATATCCTGTTAAAAGTTTTCAGTTCCATTCTGCTGGTGATGCATGACTGCAATCTGCAGCACACAGACTCCAGAATATGCATACAGACTGACAAATGCAGGGGGAAAAGGTCTAAGATCCATCTTCTGGGCACTCCTCTGCCAATACGGGGTGTCACTCAGGATCAGTCAGACTCTCACTCACTTAGTGGCCGACTTGATGACTGAGACCCTGTCCCGGTCCTGCACTGTCAGTTATTTAGTTCGGCAGTTGGACAGCCCCCCTGTGTACCTTGTCTCCTCCAAACACATCCTCATCCATCTGATGTGCCTCACTTTCAGTTTGTTAAGACAAGTAACCCAAACTCACCACATGGAAATTAACAATGGGATGGGACTTTAACAGACGTTCTGCTTATTTTCCACCTGCAGTATGCATGCTCCACTCACATAGGCTAGCTGGACTGTAAAGATTCATTCAAGTCAACACATTTTGATCAACTTGAAATGCTCTAAACTTCATAAAAAAGTTAGCTACTTTATCGTCTATCTACTTTGAGCGTGTTTCATCAGAAAAGCACCGACAAAATGTTACCACATGAAACCTTAATTGCTTCCTCGGATGTCAAACCTCAATCACACCTAATAGACATTGCTGCAATTGGTTGAGTGAAGAAAAATGCATAATTAAGCCTTTTAGAGGATGTGTTTATTCAGCTACTTACAGTACTATTGGTGCACACATATTTTTTTGTTTTTGCAGCCGCAGTGGAAATTAAATCTGCACAGTCTGGATGAATCAGTGAAATGAGCCAGCTCCTAAACTTGATACAGTAAACACCTCAGAGTTACTTCCATCAGACTCCTATTAGGTTTCAACTCAGCTGCTGACCTTGGACGATGAGGTAGACGTGGGCGATGCGGGGCTTGTTGTTGGCCTGGAAGGTGCAGGTGTAAGGCCCCTCGTCGGTTATTTGCACGTTGTCGATGTGAATGGAGAAGTCACTGTTGTTACTGTTGGCCAGCGTCACACGCTTGTCCAGCGACCACTTGTCTGTCCCTGTGAACAGGATGTTGGAGCGGTTCAGCCAGGCCTTGTGGGTCACCTCCTCGTCGATCCGACATCTGTGAAGGGACAGAAAGTGTTCATTCTGTTGAGGACTAACAGTAAATGTTACTGAGGGGTGAGTTACCGTTGATAAGACTGATTGACATATCTCTCAGCCTTTATTATCTGACTGATATGGGTCTGTCAAACAGCAGTATTGGCATATCTTTTTCAGATCTGTGCAGGTTACCACAACCTTTTTACAGAATATATAATACAGAACAAAAGACATTAGGTGACTTTCAAATGATGTCATCATGCAGTTTGCAAAGGGCACTCTGTTTGCATAGTTCACAAAACTCTTAGCATTGCTTAAGAATTTTTTCTTTGTTTAAGAGAGCAGCTTTCTGAGTACTTTTGCAAAATCCTATGAATGCATAATTGCAGCAAAATTGTGCACGACCACAACAAGACTGAAAAGAGACAGAAAAGTACACTGACAAAGGTCTTGTGCTGAAACGCATCCGTTGTTGTTTTGTACGCTGCTGCTCTTAGCTGATAAAAGAAACATTAAGGACATTTAGTGTGCTGACCTTTAAATCTCTTTTTAGAGTCCTAGAGCCACCAAATAAGTTTTTTTTAGAATAAATAAAAAGTAATGAAAAACATTTCCCCCCCCAAAAATACTACATCCTGGGCTTTGATGGTAGTGGCAAGGCCTGTCAATCAAGTCAGCCTAAAATCTCCAATAGTTGTTCAATGATTTGGAAATACAGGCCACAGTTTAATTCAAGTTATGATTCACATCGTGGGAACCCCTTATGCTCTTCACTGTGAGAGCAAAACTGCACTCTTTATTGTTCTGCCCTCATTTATGCTATTTTTTCTTAGTCATCTGTCTGTAACCTCTTGGGTAACACAAATTCTTCATTTCGGTTTCACAGGTGGAATAAAATAGGTCATGTCCTTAAAAAAACACACATTGAGATCAGTTGTAGAAAAGCATGCAAACAAAGCAGCGAATAAGGGTTCATTATAAACCATTATTCCCTTTGATTTCACATGAAAGATTACAGCTAAATGTTAATGAAGGCTTAAGACACTAAAAGTCCGGAGGTATTTCAACAGTCCAACATTTATCCATAAATAGAAATGGAGAAAAATGTGTAGGAAAAAGAAAAATGCTTCCAAACAGGAACTTAAGCCTGAATATGTGGCTTCAGTTCTTGTCTTGGCCACTAGATGTCCTTACCCAGCTTCAGCCAGCTGTGAGTACATGCCTCTGTAGACTTCATGTTTAATTGATATGACCTGGATGTATTTCACTTTTCAGGTACACCTTAGATCACCTGCCAAGTCTGAGGAAGTTACACCACAGTGCATAACAGATACATGCAGGTAAGCCTGGACGTGCTTTACAAATAGGCACTGAGACGCTGGGCTGATATTTGAGCCGACATTGACCTCAGGGCCAAACCACGTAACCACACTCAGAGAAAATTAAACAAAAGAAGAAACAAACATTAGTGTGATTAAGATTTTGTTTGTAGCTGGCGGGTTTATGTGAAGAGGTAAACAAAAAATCCTCTTGTTAAAATGTATTATGTGTGTACAAACAGTACTAATCTATTTTTAAAATTAATCACTTCTTCACTCATGATGCTGCTACAGGATTGCGAGCCCAGAGGAAATGAGCACCATAATAGCATCAAATATGGCTGGTCTTAATGGCCCGCATCAAAGCTAAAACACCAGCATTGTCTCATTCCCAACTCAAGTATTTGTGCCACATGGGCAAAAGTGATTTTACATGAAAATGGAGTTTATTTATAAAGCTCTTCAGTCTTTTGGTTGTCAGCTCTTTTCCTGTCCACACACATTTGACAAAAAAACATCAACATCACATCTCTGCTGATGAGGCCACACTCAATATGCCGTGAAATGAAACTTCTAAAAAAAACAAAGGAGTTACTTTATGTTCAGTCTACAGTAGTGCTCCCAATCTACTGTATAGCTGGAAAACCCAAAGGAGCTGCAAGCTGCACCAGCCCGATGGGTCATGAGCTGGTTCACAGGACCGTAAAGCTGGAAAACATGTGTGCCACAAAAAGACAGGTCTTTGATTTAATCTTTTATTTTTTTTAACTTGTAAGTTACTGGATAATATAAGCCTTTTTGAGCTCTTTTAAAGTGTTCTCATGAAAACAAACTCAGAGGGAATAATTAGCCTTTGGTTGAACCTGTAGACAAAAAG
The DNA here is from genome assembly GCF_963930695.1 of Labrus bergylta. Lineage (NCBI taxonomy): Eukaryota > Metazoa > Chordata > Actinopteri > Labriformes > Labridae > Labrus > Labrus bergylta. The sequence continues at coordinate 18,363,681 of NC_089202.1, forward strand.
TATTTGGCAGTGTTTGATTTAAGCAACCCAAAAAGTTGTGGAAGGGGATTAGCACTAACATGAAACAGACATAATGTTCTGTACAGCTGTAAATCCAGGAAGCTGGCCTCATTTTTATAGCATTTTTAAGAAAAAACAAGAGACGCTTAGGCCTAATCTAAAAAAAGTCCTAGTTGGGTTTCCCTAAAGCTCCTGGAGCCCTTTTCAGTTTGTGTTGATTTGGCGCCCCTTGTGGTCAAAGATGTCCATCTATCTGACAAAAAAATATAATTCTTCTGTCGTTTAACACACAGTTGCATCACTCATTGTTAATCTTTGCTGTGGTCGTTTTGAATTGTAGCATACTGTTAACCACTACATCTGACAAGCACTAAAAAATACTTCATAATAGTCATTGCTGATGGTCTTGTTTGCTCTTTTAGGTCATGAAAAAGCAGAAGATTGATTTCAGTTTCAAAACCAGCTAAAAGCCCTCACAACACATGCTTGATAATGCCGAGTCATAGAGGGTTGTAGCTCTGAACACCTTTGGTTGCTCACGCTGGACCACTTACATCTTCCTGAATCCTTTGACAGAAAAGATATTATGGTGGGTTTGAATCAATATTTTACTCACATTTGTTTTTTGTGGTGGCATAATCTTAAACTCATATCACTCTCAAAGTAATAGGATAATCAGGGTTGTTTGTATTCTGTAGTTTTTTCTTTACTAGATGCTAAATTACTGGTAAAATGTTAGCTAACAAGCACGCGAGGTAGGCAACCGTTTTAAATATTTGAAATCAATCTGTGGTTGTCTCCTGACTTTACTGTTCAACTGGGTTTACAGTCAGACTTATTTGTATCTTAATATTTTCAGGTATCATAAGGAAACTAGTTAGCTAGTTTTCACTCCAGGCTGCTGTTGTCCCCGTATTCTTCGCTTCCCTTTGCTCTCTCTGCTTTCTCCTGTATTTTTTTCTCTCCTGATGTTACAGAACAGTTCAGCTTTCCTGACACCAAACTGCAAAGGCGACACTCAACATGCAGATTTTAACCCCCCAGGTGCATTCAGTTAAAAGTTTCAAGTGTGAAAACAACCAACTAAACTCTATAGATTTGACCTCACCACAGCATTAATTAAACAGCTTCAGGCTACACATCTTGATGACATTATAGATCCACATCCTTTGGGTCTTTGATTTTCAACTTTGAGACTGGCATGTTGTTGTTAACAAATATTGGCAGAGCTTTACTTGGCGTCACTAATAACATATTTGATTTTAGTTGAAGGTTCACTCTGCTTTCAAGGGACAAAAACAGGGACTTAACGAGGAATTTGCGCAGAGATCCTTAGATGTGTTGGCTTAAAGGTGATGAAGGTAATGTTTACTTGGATTTTTTTCCTTTTCTGTCAAGCCAGGTTGCATTGACGCAAAGGGAAAAAAAAACATGGTTGGCTGTTTTTCTGCTTGATTCTGAGAAAGCTGTGACTGTACTGCTAAAAGTTAGACAGCTGACATCGGTTTGTCCAGGCACCAAACTGACCCCTGCACCGCTATTGTTACATGTAAGCAAAAGGAAATGGTGAACAGACCGGAGGACTGCAGCGTCATCCGACAGGTATTAGCATGTTTAATTAGCTACAAGACAGACAGAGCTGGAAATATGGCACAATGTGGGATGCCTAATTGAAGTTATGTGACAGAGAATTGGCAATTAAAGTGGCAGGACAGGTGGGGGAGGAACACAAACATGTTTTTCATGTAATTAGTAAGTGCAGGTGTAGGATCAACAGTTACCTCAAAGTGACGCTTTCTCCTTCCAACACTGTAATGTTGTCCGGCAGGTGTCCGTATTCTGCTGCGTGCACACTGGACCCTGCCAAGAGAAACAAACCAGAGAAAAGAGCAATGAGTGTCCAATAATGACACCAGACGGTCGGCGGGCGTTCATCAATCTCAGGTCCGGTTCTTGACGTAGACTCCCTCATCAAACAGGGGGATGTGCTCTGCATCCTGCTCACTTATTTCGAAAGGGAAAATAATAAATATACTGAACAAAGGAGTCACAATGTCTGCACTGACCCCCATACTTGAATAATGATTTGGTTTTACCCTGCATTCTGGTGCGCTGCGCGTTCATTGAACAGCACTGATAATGAGCCAAGGGAAGAGGATTCACGCAGAGCTGCCGGAGCGTGAAATGAAGGGACAGCTACGGTAACAGAAGGGATGCTCATCCTGCCTACAAATACACACACACACACACACACACACACACACACACACACACACACAGACACTCACACACACACACACACACACACACACACACACACACACACACACACACACACACAGACACTCACATACTCGGGGGAAAAAGAGGCACATGCTGACAAAATCACAAACACACACAAGTACAGACATCCTAAGAGCCATTAGCTGAAGAGGAAACACAAACTTTGCATCTGTGAGGTGTGATTCACAAACTTTTCATTTATGTGAACCTGCTTGGACTGAAAACAAAGATAACCAAAGACCTTCTATTTTGGCAGTAATCTTTCCTGCCGACGCTCCCCAGTAAGACACCTGGCTCTGTCCATCTCGACTCTGCCAAATCACCGCATGACACCAGATACCTCAGCTTGTGTCCTCTCTTTATCTCCCACAATCTCTGTCTCCCTCCGTCTGCAGGATGACCTCAATATCTCAATAGGCTTCTGCTGTGGTCTAGCCTTAAGGTTTAATAAATGGTGACTTTATGAAACCAAAGCCGCTGCAGCGAGCAGCTAAGAAGCACCTCGAGCTCCGTTAAATAGCCGCACGAAGTGGAAGACACGTTAAGCTTCACTGACTGGTAATCGGCTGAGAGATGAGAGCCAAAAGGACGGTGGTGGCACCGCTAAATGTGCAGGAACTTTGGATTTGAAATTAAAGGGACTATGTGGAATCATGGTCTGATTACAAAGAATAATTAGAGAGGATTCAGAGTTAAAATGCACATCATGGACCGGAAGATTTTCAAACTGCATTGCAGAAAGTTCTGAGGATCGCAAACCACACTACATGCTAATTCATTATCCCTTAACTAAGGACTAATTATGCCTGTTCTCTTTTTCTGCATGTTTGTATACTATAGTATATAGGCTACAGTCATGTTTTTGTATTCATATATTCATGACTGTATGCGTGTGTTGCTTTATAGTTGCATCTATAAGCTGTTACAGAATCTAGGTGTGTGTTGCTCATGGGTGTGAATGTGGATGTTTGTTTACTGACATACCGGTGGAGAACAAGAAAAGAGGACAAACTAATGACGCCTCAAAAGAAAACTGGCCCTGAAAATCTCCCGCTAAAAGCTGTAATCGCATTAATGGGCTCTGCTGCTGCCACTGCTGCTGCTCTGCTATCTAGGCCGGCCAAGGATCCCAGAACTGGTTCCAACTCTTTCTCTCTCTCTCTCTCTCTCTCTCTCTCTCTCTCTCTCTCTCTCTCTGAAAGCCTTGGGGGAGGGGCGTAGCACATTAGCTATTGTGTCCAATGTTCAAAAACTGTCACAGGCCTTCGTTTATCTTTTTTTGTAACAAACAGAGCACTGTTGCAAATAATTTCTGTACTCATGCTTCCTGTCTCAGACTCAGACACTCCTCTGCTCAAGCCTTCAGCTGTTCCCTTTCAAGTGCTCTGTACTCCACACACAAGACTTTATTTAGGTTAATTCAATTCAGTTCCAGGGCTCAGGGCTCGAAAAAGAGTGTGACATGCTGTCATAAATACACTACCTCGCGCACGCAATTACAGACGCACACGCAGAGGAAAGACGCTCCCCATCCCATAATGCAACCAGAGGGACAAACAGGCCTCGCACGCATTTTGATTGAATGAATGATGAATGCCTACGCCGAATGCTGCAAACAACATTGCAAAGGTTACAAAGCAGCGGGGAGCTATTCCCATTTCCCTACTCAATTCCCATTTTCACAGCTCGATTGGCACCTCACATTCTAAAACCTGTATCACCCTGCCTCCGCTCCCAGGCGCCGCACAACATGATAACCAGGTCAACACATTCAGCCCACACTTCCTCTCCCACAATGAATATCACAGACATGCAAGTTAACACAATCGAATGCAAACACCCTCACCGACGAGCCAACAAGCAGGCCGGGATAAAGGCTTGTTCCCCGATTTCATTGCTACAATGAACAAGGCAAAGATTCCCCTGACAAGCAAACACAGGAATGAACAAACAACACACAAATATCTAGCATCATCTCTTTACAATACATGCACGCACACACATGCACACACTACTGTGTGTGTGTTGTGTTGTTTTGACCATTTCTCAGCTTGAAGTGATCGATATAAGTGAAACTATTTAGGAAATGAACAAGTGAGCAGAGCAAACAAACAGGATCAGCGTCTGTAGCTGATAGATAGGCGACCACCTCTGGTGTGAGACTAAAGTGTCCCTTCAGGACGATGCTGTGGTTCATGCTCAGTTCTTGTTGTTGTTTTTTTTGTAAAAGAAATATTGCATGAGAGACAATCTGTTCCGCTTTTTGCTTTTCAGCTGAATTATTGTGTTTTCTCCACACAGATGATTTAAAAAACCTAAAGCAGACCAGGATTTATGCAACCTCAGTCCTCTGGAATGTCAACTGGCTCTATGCCTGAAAGTGCCTGCATATTTATGGTTGATGTACATATTTTTAGAGCTTAGGACCCCATGGACAGCTGTACGAAAGTGTTTTTTCTGAAAATATTATCCAGATGTTCATTCTAGATAAAAAATGTGGACTCACTGACTCATATCGCCATCTTTACTTCCAGTGGAAAGCAAAGAATGTACAATACAAGTAATGACTATAATTTCTCCTTTGTTTTTCTTATTATTTTGGTATAATTATGTGGCTATCCCAAGGCCTGGAAAACAAAACAAACACAAAAAACTGCAGTTTCTTAAGTGGCCACTTGAGGCTGGCATAAAAAGGAGTCACTCTCCATCAGGCCAGATAAATAAAATAAATAGCTTTGGATCATGATCCACTGTCCTATCCTGACTGTAAATTCCTGTTTATTTCAACATCCATGGCAATTAACTGTGACTGTCACCGCCAGAAATGCACTTCTCTTGCAGTTTCATTCATGGCAACTGTTCAAAGTAAGAATTCTGTTGTGAATATACAAAAAATGTTTTGTAAAGTGAAGTACTGTTAAGCAGGCATTGTTGAACAGATGAAGAAACCAAAGATTTTGCATCTGCAGCATATCATTACAGGGATGGTGGAAGAGTAGGGTGTGAGACAACAAAATGTTATCATCATCTGGCTGCAAGACAGCATGTCTCCCTCCCTTTGATGTGATCCACATTATTTATCCCATCAGGCGATTAATACAAATGTTGCCGGCCAAACACAGCGGCCCTGATCAAACAGAACAATAATGAGTCTAGAGTGCAACCAGGCGAGTGCTGTTGCATGGCCAAAACAGAATCTTCAGACATCGCTTTCAAATTCTGGGCTACTTATGGCACTATTGATCTCTATCAGAAATTCTGCTTTTTCTCGGCTCCGTCCTGGGGCCCAGCGTGCAGGCGGATGAACCGCACACACCAGGAGGATTCAGGAGCCGTGCCCATTGACACTCTGGAGAGGAGGGAGCTTGCCAACAGGGGGGAGGCTTTAACCTGCGTCTACCCTGCAGGTTTTGAATTCAGAAAGCACAAAAAACAATGTGACTTCCAAAAAATTAAGCTTTTTTTTTCTACTTCACCACAGAAAAAAATCTAGAACATATTTTAAACGCAACTGGGCTTACATGAATTAATGAACTGAAAAATAAGCATTAATCAGTTAATTTGTTGTGCACTTTTCAGACAAGTAAAAGTCCTTTGCCTCCACATAAACACACGCGCACACACACACAAAGCAAAACATAGATACATTACTCTATAATTAATAAGCACTCAATAACGGCAGCATGCAGTTAGAAAATAGCACTATAAAAAATCAGGAAGTGAGGAAATGGCATCATAAATCTACTAAATGTACATTTTTATTCATCGCTCCCGTGAGTGAGAATACATTCAAACAGTTTTCACATATGCACTTTGAAAAACTGCAAGAAATTTAAGGCAGGCTGTCCCTGAATTTCTCCAGAGTTGCTTGTTCACACATGAATCTCACAGAGGGAGGCTATCCATGTCTGATGGAAGGGGGGAACTCAGGAGGTTAGACATGACTTAAACGCACTAGTGGTGGACGAAGCAACAGAGTCCTACGCTCAATACATGACCTTCCTTAAAAAAAGAGTGGAGAAGAACAATGATCATGTAGTGCCAAGACACATCACCAACACCGCCTGCTGCTTTTCACCTCAGCTCATCATGCCTTAAAATGGATGAGGGGCTTGTAGGAAACAAGTCCAGGACTGGTCAGAGTGAACATTTTTTCGGTTATATGTTCATACACGCAGCATTCCCTGAAAATTTCAGGATGTTATCAGGAGTTTTGTGCAACAGTTTAAGCACCATATGTAATCTTATACCTGCACATATTAGACTTAGAAGTAAATCAGAGTCAAATAAATCAATATGTGGAGAAATTGATGAATAAAACCAGATAAGTAACCAGATTAAAAGGGTAAAATGAAGTAAAAAAAAAAAAAGCTTGCTTAAAAGCAGATTAATAAGTTACATTGATGTACATAAAGCCATGTTTGGCATATTTGGTGGTGAACGCTGCAGTGGCTACTGGTGTTAATGGGGACAATGGCTTACTGAGCCCCTCTGTCCTCACTATTGTGTACAGCAGATACAGTCTATCACGGCCCCCTGTATCTCTTGTCCTTGCTTTGACCTGCTCTTCTGGCACACAAACCGAGCCCCCCCATTTCCAGACTATGCACGCACACTCACAGACACACATACATTCTTGTATGCTGTCCAAAACGACCCCCCCCTCGAGCCCTTGTCTGCACAGTGTATCGAGCCTCTGGTCTGGATTAGTCTGACATTTTTAAGAGAGTAAAATTTTATGGACATGCCTGAGGGACTGCACACAAGAAACCGTGAGCCACATAGCAGACCATTAATTCACCTGCACTTTAGCTCTTCCTTTCAGCTGTTACACGCAGCCTAAAAATGCATAAAACTGTTTTGCTCATCTGTGAATCAGACTTTCACTACTTAAGGCCTACTGTAGGTAGACCCTTGCAAGAATCACTTTACCTATAGTCCAATGTTTTTGTATCTTTACTTTCATCCATTGTATCTTTGCAAGGCTGCCTGCTCAGTGCCCATGAGACATCTATTATGTGATTTGTATTCTCCTGACTTATACATGCGCCTGTTTGTAATTGCACTTGCTGCTGGCAGACACTTATGACTAGAGCTCTACTGAGCTGTACAACTTTAGCCTGCATAGTCCTTGCAAGGCTGTCTTTGTACTGTTCATCTATTGCACATTGCCCTTGACGATCAAATAAACACAGAGAGGGGAGGGGGAAAGGGGGGTGGTGATACTTTTGAAAGCATGATTGGCGTCAGGACGGATAACAGCAGAGGCTATAATGAAACCCATAACAATAATCCGTTTTAACGGAGCCTGCCGCAGTTTTAAAATTGAAAAGAGAAGGAGAGAGGCGTAGCACAAGGTTAGAAGGGAGAGGTGGGAAGAGATAGCACGGGTGAGGTGAGGTCCTGAAGAAAAAAAAAGTCACGGCGAGAAACGTAAGTGGAATCTATAATTACTGGATACTGTGTAGCAGACGAAGCGGTGCTTAAGCAGTTGTAGTAAGAGTATTGTTGGGTGATAATCGCAGTGCTGTACCGAGAAAGGAATAGAAGAGTATCATCAATATAAAGAGAAGAGAAGTGTGAGGACGCAGCCTGTGATGCCGGGGCACAGAGTAAAGCAAAGGAGACACAACCGCATAATTAACACCGGCATGCTGCAGCCAATTAAATATTTACAGAGGCACTTCCCTCCGACACCTTGGTGATGAAGAACGGCAGCCCAAGGATTATCAGATGCTGGGAGCCTCAAGCCGGAGACAAGAGGTTGGTAGTGCGGGATTAAACATTAACCAGCACAGATATCCCTTTCTCTTCCTCGTCTGATCCCATTAACTCTGGATGGCCCGAATCCAACCTTGTGTCCACCTCGCCAAAGCCCCATCTTCTCCCTGCCGCCCTCCCTCTTCTTCCTCTTCACTACCCATTCAGCCGCTCTGCTCCCTATCGATGAAAATCCCTTACTCCCCTCCTGACTCCAGCACCACCTGTCAGGCAGGGAGCAACAGGAGAGCAGGAGGAGAGCGATGGGCGAGGAGTGAGAAACCACCTGGACGCCTCGCTTGCACTGCGCAGCAAGATGGATATGCAGGTCGCCAGCTCTCCACCGTCGCTGGTGAGGCAAAATGAATGTCGATGGGGGTTCCACTTGACAGGAAATCTAAGAAATGTCACATAAGTCACGCTGAATGAATTGTTTTGAATCTGTATGGTCATGTCATTTTTCTTCCCACTCAAGCCAACAATGTTTTTTTGCTATTGGAGGAATGTGCCGGAATGTATAAAATGTGTCTCTTACGTGACTGATGTTTATGCCAGAAATAACTACTCTTGTGAAAAATGTTCTTAAGCATCAAGACAATTGGTTGTGTGTTCAGCTGCTCGACATGTAACGTCATAAAGTGACCTCGGCCCCAACAATTACACAATACAGACAGTTGTTTAACAGCTAATGTTTCATGCAGATTAATGAAGTTCTAACATTTTTACTGATTTAAAAAGCTACATAAAAGTAATGCTTCATCACTCACGAGAAAATATTATTGAGATGATCATGTTTGCAAAAAATGAGCAGCAAATCATTCTCATGATCTCAAAAAGGAGATTGTCTACATCCTTCTGTGCAATTGATTTGCAATGAGAAAAAAACAACAATTAAAAAAGTCTGGATAACAAAATGTTTCATGAAACTCGCTCAAAAATCCATTGTCTATTCTTTAACAAGAACGTGATGTGCGCCAAAACCCAAGCCAGAGACATATTGCAGGACACAACATGGAACACTGAGTCCAACATTTCCAGGGACGATGTGTTAGCATGCATATAAAGAATATCACTGTAGTCAACCACTGATAAAAACATTGCTTGAATGGCTTTTTTCTTCGCAACAAATGAAAAACAGCTTTTGTCTCGGCAGAGGAAACCAAATGTTACCCTTTTTTGTTTGTAAGACACTCAATATGATGATAAAAAGTTGTTTTTTTTCATGTTGCTTTCATGTTGCCATAGTTGCAAGACGGGTAAAAACATCAACCAAATATTCTGTTGTCAGAACCGAGGAATCACGATCCAAGAAGCTCGCCAAGACCTCCTCATGTACAGAAGGACAGAGCATCTCCCTCGAGTGCCTAACTTGGCCTCACCAAAGATATGACATCTGCCCCTCTTTATTGTACAAATGCTGCATCCGCAATTCTGCCTCTGGCCGCTCTGCCCATCCCTCCCCTCATCCAACATCCCCTCCCCTCCCTCCCACTAATCCCTCTTCACACATCAATCAATAGAGCACTGCAGAGTGCACACAGCCATACAGTACTCAATGCAGCAGTTGTACAACTTCAATGGGCAGCCACAGACCTTTACCATCGAATCAAGCGTGGGAGAAAAGCGGAGCGTGCTGAAACCAGGGACGAGCCCCACTCCCTCTTTCTTTTACCCCCCATTTTCTCTGGACTGACGCCTAAACCCCTTAGCACTCTTGAAATCAATACAGTAGTTAAACTGTTACTTCCTCTCCCAGTGAGTACACACACACACACACACATGCGCCCGCCTTACACAAGACCCTGTAGACTCCTCCTAAATACACCCTATGCACTGGTAATTTGACAGATTTGTGGGCAAGTGCTGTCACTGCTTTAAGAGAGAAGCTTTAAATACGGATCCACACCGAGTCGCCCTGCGTGTAGCATCCTCCGACAATAACAGGCTTTATAAGCACAGCTGAGTTGTAAAGTCACATTTTAGAGTTTTATATTAATAAAATCACACAGTTAAGTACAAAACATGGACAGACTAAAGTATTTGCAAGAGATAAATGCCTCAGTGTCACTTTATTCATACATTTTCCACTGGATGTGATGATACAAATCTGTATTACACTGAGCTGGCACTCCAAGTTGTTCCTTGAAATAAATGTTTGCATGCTAAATTGTATTTGCATGCAGTATCTCCTGCCAACTGCAATGTGTGTATTCTTGAGGTCCAATGTAATGTGATTCATTTCATTTTTTAGAGAACATTTGCAAAGGCTGGTTATTGTTTATGAACGTGTATTGTTAACATCTGTGTCTACATGCTAGCAATCATTTCCTTCCTGCATTTTGCTGGTTTGACTACTTGTGCTGTTGAATAGTTTGAAATAAATGGCAGGAAATTCACAAGAAACAGATGCATCGGGTGATTGATCTTCTTTTTTAAATATTATTTTTTGGACAGCTAAGAGAGATAAAATGTGTGGAGAGAGAGTGTTGGCTGACATACACCAACTATTCTCAGACACTGCAACAATGAGTGTTGTCTACATGTCCATAGGGCACCTGCACCATAAACTGAGCTAAACCAGCTCCCTAGGGTGCCTGCTCTGGATAAAATAGGATAACGTTGGATTTATAATAGTCCTGTAATCACAACATTAAGACATATCGACACATTTCCATATCATACATAAAGCATACAAAGTATAAAGCCCTTCAAAACAACTGAATAGAGTCTGAACTGAAATGCCCTACAACATTTTCAGTGGCTTCACTGAAACCTTTTTGTTCAAGTCTTGTAAAGTTTCAAGAAGAAAAATTGCTTGGGTTCTCCAAACATGACCACAATCCTTCACTGACCTTGAATATGTTGACATTTGGTATTAAACCTGGAATGAAAAGCTGCCTCACTGTCTACAATTCTTCTTGGGAAGAGAGATTTGCAAAAACACACAAAGTGAAGGGGTAATTTCATTTTCTCGCTCATCTCTATAAGTTGGATATATCGCCTTCAGATGTGTCTTGAGGATAAAGCGCACGACATAGCTGCACAATTGGTAGCTCTTCTGGCAACTAGGGCCAAAATTTGACATGTTTGGTGGCTCAAAAGAACTACTGGCTATTTCAGCATTGATTTCTTTGCATGTTATCTGAGAAAGAATGTGAAACTACTGGCTAAGCTTGGCCAGAAGGAGTACTCGGCTTTCTTGGAGAATGTAGCACACTGAGAAAATATTTACCCATGTTGACTGAATTTACCATCAACACTGATTGTACATCCCCACAAAACATGGCAGAAATTCCCTTCAATGTTCAAAGTAAAGTCCAATTTTGTGCATAACATTGAGGTGTGTAAAATTTCAACTTAATCAGGTATTGCTTGGATTTACTGATTTGAAAAAAAGGAATAGCTCATCTTTAAGTCTATGACCATCATTTTAAATTAACCAACACCATCTTCCATCCAATATCGATTTCTATTTTTCCCATTCAGGGTCACGGCGAGCTGGGACGGGGTACACCTTGGACTGGTCACCAGTCAATCACAGAGCTGACACACAGACAAAGACAAGCAGCCCCACTCACATTCACACCGACTGGGAATTTAGATGCACAGGAAGAACATGCCACACAGTCCACACAGAAGGGCACCTGCATGGTCAAGGATTCGAACCAGGTACCTTCTTACTGTGAGGCAAGACTGGCAACTGCGCTAACCACTGTGCAGCCCCAAACACTGTCCTTCAATTTCTAAGTAAATAAAATATGTTAAATACAGATGTATGACAGGTGAATTTGTTAAGGATTTACCTATTTCTATTGTTTGTGCTCTGCCTGGTGCTGTGAGACTGAACTAATATTTCCAGCCATGCGGTTAAGCTTCCAGCACAGTGTTGAGGCTTACCCTATAGTTTACACTTGAGCCTCTAAGAGGCTACAATAAAAACAGCAATTACCGGGCGATAGTGACAGGAGACAAAGGAGTATAATAGCATGGGAGCAGTTACTTTCGATAGGACCATTGGCTATAAAGTGGAGTCAAAAAGAATGAGGCATCAAAAAGTCAGCCTAGTGTTGGCCAGTATGTGTGTGTAAAGGATGACCAACCAATACAAGCTGCCAGCGGTCATCTGTGACACTTTAGAAGAGTGGGACTAATGAAAAAAACACAGTTTAACGAGAGTTTCAGAACTGCCACTGTTGTAAATGTGGACATTAACTTACACTGAAAGCGCTGCAATCTTGCAATTTCCATCAAAGACAAAAGATTGATGTGCTGAAAAGGCATTTAGCGAATTTCCAAAAATCTCAATCTGGAATGGAATAAAAGATCTCGTTCGGCTTTTGTTTCGTTTTTTATTTTATTTTCGCATGCATAAGCCTTTAGAGCTCCACCACTGACTTAGCTCATTAATTTTCTCCCCCACCATTCATTTCTGACTGATAATGACACATGTCTGTGGAAAAATGCAAAATATGTAATATACTCAAACAGAGTGATGACCATTTATTGTGAAGAGTGAATGGAGTGCAATTAGCCGCTGTCTGAAGCCGCTAAACTAATGAGCAATCTAAAATAAGTCATTCTCTGTCTGGGCCTTTTTGCAAACCAAGAGGGAGGAACATTTTGGCTCCAGGGGTGCAAGAACATTTTCACAACGACACACTCAATCTCAATAGAAACACAAATAACCGAGAGAACTGCTGGAGTTTGTTGGCTTCTAGTTTAGTCAAAGCACATGAGTGTGTCCATGAATTCATGTATGTGCATATTTGCCAGCATGTGTGTTTGGGTGCACATTTTAAAAGAGAGCTATCTTTGTTATGCCCGTGTGCGTGTGCGCGCGTGTGTGTGTGTGTGTGTGTGTGTGTGTGTGTGTGTGTGTGTGTGTGTGTGTGTGAGAGTGTGTGTGAGTGTGTGTGAGTGTGTGTGGGCTGGTGCAGGCTCAGAACCACTGGGCTTCTCGTCCAGAATTTTTACCTGCACCATGGGGGCAGGTAAGAGAGTGAGGATGAAAGGAGGAGATCCAGTTAGGAAGGGAAGGATGGAGGCTCCAAGGGGGGGAGCAGGGAAAGAGATGGAAGAGAGTTGGGGGCAGGAGTGGGGGGTGGAGAAGGTGAGGGCCAGAGCCCAGGGGTAAGGTGCTGTCAGGATAATTCACAGCAGCAGCACTTGCTGCGGAGAACAAAACAGAGCTACCAGAGGGAATAGAAATCAGCTAACACCTGCTTAGGAGGGAGCTCCTGAGGGAGGGAATTGGAGAAGGAGGTAAAAAAAAAAAAAAAAGAGAGAAGGGAGTTATGCTGCAGTGCTCTAAGATGCTGGCAAGTACAGATGAAGTAAGCATCAGTGTGTGAGAGTGTGAAAATGAAGCTGCATATGTGTATTTGCAAGCGTGTGCAAGACTGTTTGTTGTGTGCGAGTTTGTGAATCCATGTGTGCGTGCATGAGCGGGTGTTTTTGTGCATGTGTTTGCACTCTTCCGTCTGTTTGTGTGCAGTCAGATTCCGTCTGGCTGTGCCCGCGGCCATGCTTACAGCTGCAGTTGGGCTTCATTTGCATTCTGGAATCACAGTAGCTCTTGCCATTGTTGCACCACCGCTGTGACTCGGCACCGCTAGCTCATGCACACATGGCCGCCATGCCAGTTATGTTTGGCTGCAGCTGTGCTGGAGAGCCCGTGGCTGGGAGTCAAACCACCACCACATGCCCAGGCCGTGGTCGTAAAAGTTGGAGAGTTTGGTTGAGGTCATTTGTCCTTTTGTGAATACCTGCTGCTCTCTCATTCAACAAATCCTGGAGCTCCCCTTTCTCTCTCTCCTTCTGCCCTCTCTAACACCAGATGGCAACAGGGTGACACCCAGGCTAGCTTTTTGGCGACGCTGGCAAGCAGCCACTGCTCAATTGCAGAAAAGCACCTTCCCATTCCTTCGACAGCGTGATAGCCTTGCTCTCACGCTCCCTTGCTGCTCTCTTCATCTTGTCAAGAAGAGATGAAGTTAGAAATACACAGAATGTGAACACTTTTCACCCTCCCAACCCCTTCTTTCAGCCTGGGTGATGACATGCTTTCGGTATTTCTTTGGAGAGGCTGGTGCATTAGAAAAGAGCAATCGATAGAAAGCCCATTTAATCTTTGCAGCTGAGCACCGCCGAGATGGGTCTCTTGTATGACATGCAGAAAAAAAAACAGAGAATGAAGGAAGGAGAGCTGAGAAGAGAGGTAAAGGTGAATTAATGTGTCATGGTCTGTTTGAGGAGGAAACAAGCATGCAGCCTGTGACTCCGGGCTAAACTAAGCTGTGCATTTATGTCAGCCCTGGTGGACTGAGCCACTGATGAATCTGCTGGCTCATGTTACTGATGAAGCTGTTTTACCAAAGCCGGAGGCAGTCGAGGAATATGAGGAAATCAGGGGCATAACTAAAGCTGTGACAGAAGTAAAGTGTAATTAAATACATCGCCACTGGCTAATTTGCCTTTCATTTATCTCTACACATCAGTTTCTTGGGTGTTTTGTCATTGTGTTCCCTTGCAGAAAGGATTGTGTAAGTCTTATTGAGGAGGTTATTAATCTTTCAGTGCGCTGTTACAAACATAAACAAATTCCTTAGTCACCATAAGTTATTAAGGGGCCGTCTCCTCGGAGCTGTTTGAATTGGATTAATGCTCCTTCATGTGGAGCACTGAAAATGATCTCTGGCTCTGCTCTCCCTCATGTGTGAATGAGCTGCAAAAACAATTTTACAACTGTGCTACAAGCACAAACGAGCAAAGAGAGACAGCAGACATTCCTCATGCATGTGCAGATACTCCTGTTACAAAATGCTAAAGCAGGTACTTCTTAACACATTCACACAGGTGGGCACAGGTAATGAAAAAAATGAACTTAGTTAACCATTAATCCCTTAATAAAGTTTTTAATTTTGACTGCAGTTAATCAGTTAATTCTGTTATGATAACGGAAGTTATTATAAAATTAAAAATAAATCCGATTTTTGCAATGTCAATAGATTTGAGTTGTAAGAGCCCGTGATGACTCAGGAAACTCTAAATTACACAAGTCTGTATTGAAAATCTACAAATAATGGAAACTTTTTTGCTCCGTCTGTCTCTGCGGAGGTACCTTCATAAAGCAATGTTTCACAAAAAAAGTGACCTTGTCGAAGCGGGCATTTCGGCTCATTATTCAATAAGCTCTCTAATGTTCAGGAGGCGCTATGCTCTTGCATCAGGTTGTCCTCGATCCATCGTGCAGGGAAGATCCGGGTTTGGACGTTAACGGAAACAGAATTCACCAGAAGTCAAAGGTTTTCGAATTGTTTTTCCAAATAAACTTCCACGTTAGAAATCAATAAAAAAAAAATAACTAAAAAGATAGTTAACAAAAAATGGAAATGGGTCCAGCTCTGCATATACACACAAACTCCCTTCTCCCCTGCTTCAACCTTGACAGTGGTAACTCCAGTTTAACACATTAAAAAGTCTACATAATCATTTTTTTTGTTCAAATGTCCTACTGTAAACGTATTCCACTAGAGGAATGAGGCTCAATACTTGGAGAAATAAATGAAAATATTAATAATGAAACAGCTGCAAAGGTATTTTGCAAATGTTAAAGACAGGAAAAAAAAGTGATAACTAATGTTCTGCAGTAAGGAACATTTACCTACAATGGAAAAAAAACAACAACTTTGGAGTTAGTTTTATCCTTTTAAGCTGCATGATCATGTGATTAAACATGTTTTCATAAATCTTGAGTTGTAATATAAACCTCACTTAAGACTATCAGACACCATCTTTAATTAGCATGTCATTTATCACTACTCTTCAGCGAGCAGGCAGGTGAAAGTGTCACAGCAACATCGCTTTCTACCACATCATCTCTAACCTTTTTCATAAGCTGTCTCATTATCTTTTCTCACTCCGTGCTGCAACACCACCGACTTCATCTGCAAATGACCCGACAAAACATGAGCCAGATGTTTGTTCTCTGCGTTTGCACAAGTGTCTGGAGCAAAGGATTAATATCATACCCCCCGACATGCAAGTTAACCACCACCAAGACACGCTTGCGCCTGACTCAGTAAATTCAGGGCCTGATTGAACAAACTGTTTGAACAAAGAGAAGATGATGGAGAAGATTAGGAAGGAATATTTCCAAGGAAAATCCACCCACGGATTCTTTTACACCGCCACATATTTGATCAATTATCTGTGAATTATTTTTGGGGGTGTTTTAACTGTGCTGCAACCAAGCACTAGTTATTTCATGTTGATTCTAGTTTCTCACTGCTCTAGCTAAAGTTAGTTACATTTTTTAAACCTGCTTTGCATTTTGTTCTACTGCTGAGGAGAAGAAATTCGATGTCTTCGTCATAGTCTAATCCATTCTACACTGAATTTCCCCTCTAAGTTTGTTGGATTGAAACCAAAGCTGCAGATTTTTCATACAGTAGAGCTGAAATTAACTTATGCAATGTCACATCAACATTTGTCGAGACAAAAAAAATCAAACTACGAAACGGATAGTGTGCATTTGACAGAATTAATAATGTATTTTTCCTTGAAGAAGAGGAGTATGTGAGCGAATATCTGACAGGAAGATGAGGGATTTAAAAAAAGAGAGTGAGCTGTCAAAGGAGCAGCTCATTCCTGTTTTAAAAAACACCCTTTGTGTCCTTTACACCTCTTACCAGAAGCTCAGTGCCTTTATCGTTGGGTCTTTTCTATTTAAGTCTTTTTTTAAAGTCTCTTTATGGGCTTGGAATTGGAAATATTGGACAAATCTAAATTAATTTGGATGTTTTCCTCTCCCTATATTTGATCTCATATTGTTCTATATGGACTTGTAATTTCCATAGACTTTCACTCTGTGTCTGTATGTGACTGTCAGTCTTCATGTTGTTTGCCAAAGGCTGCAGTTTTGTTTGCACACAATGTTGTGAGCTTGCACGCAGAGGCTATATGTACTTTTGGTAATGCACAGCAATGTCAAACATACATAAATCTGCTGGGTTGACAGATTGTCAAATATCCCTGAACAACGATTGTCAGATAATAACATAGTAACTGTATTTCTCCACATGTTGAAGCAATGGGAAATGCACAGGGTTGTAGTATCAGCAATATTTACATTGCAAAATATTTCAATGTTTTCTTTCTTTTTAGACCTTCTTTAAAAGATAAAATATATTTGGAAACAATAAAAGTCTGTGGGATGCAGTGTTTCCACTACTTAATGGAGTTGATGAATGCTAGACAGATTAGCTCGCTCGGTACAACCGTTTTCTATAGCTTGTCAGTTTGCTAAAGCAAAAGTTTGTGGCTAGAAAAATTGAAGTTCTTCTATCTAAGTCTGTATGAAACCAAAAGCAAATGATTTATCAAAAAAATTACCAAACATTTGAGAGATAAATGGCCATGGTTGTTAAGCTAATCTGGCGTAGCAACTTTAAGAGCTTATTTTGTTGGGCTTTCCAAATACTTTGCTCATCCTCCCTGACAATCCTGACCTCACCTGTCTCCTCTTTTCTCTCTTTCTGCCATCTTCTTTTTCAGCCCCCTTCCCTCTCTCCTCCCTACCTCCTTACTTTCTTATCTTCTCACCTCCTTGCTCATCTCCCCTCGCCTGCAATGCCACAGCTGATCTTCTCCACCCTCTAATTCAGCAGCTTATCTGAGCATACAAGTTCCACAAAGCTGCATGATCCCTGTCACCTCGCGGCCCCCGTGGGAATCATGAGTCAGAGCTGCAGAAAGATGACAGCGCAAGGGCTGAATGTGAGGGGGGGGGGGGGGGGGTCATGTGTGTGTGTGGCGGTGGGGGGGGGGGGGGGGGGGGGGGTTGGATGAAGGAAGGTAGGAGGTTGAGGAGGTGTAAGAGGGGAAAGCGCTGAAGTGGTGAAGCGCAAGAAAGGAAAATGCAATGAAGTGCAGTAAATACGGCAAAGATGATATAAATCTGAGGGATCACAAACAAAATAACGGCTCTAAGATGGAGAGACAAAAGAATGCTGTTAGATTAGCAGGATGAATCCATCCACCCGCTGAGTTTTCAGGATCAGGACCTGTGCTGAATTTAATCTGCTCTCACATACTCCCTGTCACATATCACCGCAGATTACAGCAAATAAAGCATGAAGCATTTAAAAGAGAGGCGAGGGAGAAACAAAAGACGTGGGTAATGGATTCAGATTTAAAAAAAAACAATCACGAGAAAGTGAGTGAGAGACACTACTCCCCTGATAAAGACAGAGACAGACATTGTTAGAGCTTTAGTACAGATGTGTCACACAAATCCTGATCTTTAGTCGGAGCCTGACAAGCACAAAGAACATCTCGCTGCCACACAGGCAACCCCCCCCCCCCGCCGCCCCATGAGTACTGCTACACCTCCTCCCCTAGCCTCCTCCTCTTCATCTCCCCTCTCCTCAGCTCCTCTCTCTGTTGTCATTTCCTCTCCGCCTCACTTCTCCATTTGCTCCACTCCATTCCTCCTGTTTTTCTCTTTAGCTGTGCCTCATCTCTCTTCTGACGTTCTCTCGGAGCAAATCAACCTTCTCGACTCTGTTTTCAAAGTCCCACTCATTCCTTCCACTCTTCCCTCTTTTTTTTATTTATTTATTTATTTTTACTACTTTTCAACATTCTTTTTGAGAGAAGTGTGTCATTAAAACGCTTCAAAAACCTTTTAAAAGTTTCTGGTGCCCCGTCCGTTCTTGCCATCTTGGTCCAAATACTTTCCCACCTTGTCTTTTTCTCTTACTGTGCACCACTCTACCGTTGGATTTTTTTGCTCGTTGTGTCTCTTCACTAATGAATTTTGGGCACTTCGCAGCCACAGATGGTGCAGCAGGCGGCCGCTGGCGGCAGGGCTTTGCTTAGAAAAGGGGGAAAAGGGAGAGAGAAAGAAAGACAGAGCGCTGTAGCTGTAGTCTGCCATCACCTCCTTTAAAAAGTCAGCTCACCCAAACCTCACCTCTTCCACTTCCTTGTTGAATACTGGCATACCAATTCAGCCGTCCACAGCAAGCACACATGCTCACCTACTCTCTTCGAATGTCTCTCCCCTTTTTCTCTTTCCTACTCTCACCACCCATCCCTTTTTCTCACTGCCTCTCTCGATAATTGTGAAACCTTGTTCCTATCGGGCAAGTTTGAAACCTCTTAACTGCAAGGAAGCCAAAAGGCAAGGAAACCAACACCAAAATTATTTCACATCCCTATCTTTTC
The DNA here is from genome assembly GCF_963930695.1 of Labrus bergylta. Lineage (NCBI taxonomy): Eukaryota > Metazoa > Chordata > Actinopteri > Labriformes > Labridae > Labrus > Labrus bergylta. The sequence continues at coordinate 18,382,953 of NC_089202.1, forward strand.
AACCAGCACCACACCTTTAAAAAAATATATATTTCAATTAAATTCTCACACGTTGCCAAATCCAGTGCTTAATTATGTCTGCCCTTGGTCTCTGGCAACCTTAAAAAAAAAAAAAAGCTCAGAAGACGTCGTAGTGGAAGGCGGCAAAAGGTGAGGGAGGAAGCAAGGTTAGGAAAGATGATGAAAAACATTCCAAGTTCTTAATGAAAAATGGAAATATACGCTTAGAACGGCTCTGAGTTCTTTTCAGGTATTTGTGCATTATTTTTATCATGACTAAACTGAGTTTACAGGAGTTATATCTGACAGGTGGGAACATGGCATTCTATAATTTAATTAGATGATGAACATAGCATTGGTTGGACCCTCGGGGGGGATAGCAAAATATATCTGATGAGTCACACGGTAATGTAAATGATAAAAAAGAGAGGAAAAAGCATCATAAGGGAGCATCATTAGCAAAATGTATTTATGTATTTTTATTAAAAACTGCACTCTTTTGCCTCTTTAATGTTACTAAATGGAACCGTCTAAGAAGAAGACTATTACCTGGTGGCTATAGTCACAGCTCATTGAAATTTCACAAAAGGCTGCAAGATGCAGTGTGATGATGTAACACTTCATCATGAATAGAGAAAGATTGAAGCACATAATTATATTTTTGAGGTCTTGGATAAGCAATACCACTAGCCCCTTGTATCTTGTATTTTCCATAGTCTGTGTAAAATATGGGTCAAGTCTCAGAAGCCCAACAATGGCGTCGGCATTTTGAAAATGCAGGTCTTTTTCAACTTAGGGCGCCCACACACTGGGCCCAGTTGCCCCCTACCATGCTGAAGCACGATTGCCCCGCCTCCCAAATCCCCCCCCCCCCACCCCGGCCTGCACTCACACTGCATCAGGACTAACCGGGCCTGAGCACGGTAACCTCTTGTACATAACGTCGTAAAATACAACAGATGCATGGCTTTATGTGATCATGAAGCGTGCTTAGTTTACAAGACAAGGGGACTAAAAATTATGAAATTATAAAAATGAAAAGGAGAACAACACAGAGAACATGACAGCTACTTTCTGGCTTATTTTGAGCCATTTTAGTCAGATACAGCCATAGCACTCCGGGATTTCTCCATAATGAAGGCAGGGATTGATTATATGTTCTCTTAGTGTAACCGTTCTTCTGCTCTGCATTCAACTACATTGTGCCAAAGGAGACCTCTTCCAACCGTGCCAAGGCCAAGGAAGTGTACTGTGCTACCACAGATTGGATCACTCACTTGTCAAACAAACTGGACTTTGAGGATGCTTAGTGTGAGTACGCCCTTACACACTTTCATGGCTTCATTTTTCAACACCGGAGGTTGCGGCTTTGTATTTTCTTCAGCTATTGTGGATGGAGCATGAAGGTTTCACCTTCACTTTGAGGAAATTGCTGAAGGTTATAGCAGGAAGTATGGCGACCCTTTTATTTCATGAACTTGATTTCCTATATTATTAGCCTTTTTTTCCCCTTTGTCTGTGGGACTCTACTGTGTAGGCAGGTATTCAAACCCATCTCGGCACTCATGTTTTACTAAATCGTTAAACTTATTCTTGCAAAATTACAAGTCATCTTATTTTGGAGTTGCAGTTTATTTTCATGCCAAAATCTGCACATAGTGGTGATGTGAGTGAACTGCTGTGACTGAGTTTGCGAGCACAAATAGTAAGTCACTTTACTCGTGATATTACAAAGGTATGGAAAGGACGTTTGCAGGAGAAACCCGGTGAACGTTTTGTTCTCCACAGCTTTAAGCTTCTGTTGCTGATGGATGGGGAATAAAAATCCCTAAAGAACAAAAAGACAACACAGAGTCAGCCACATTACACAGACATTTTATGAGATCAAAATATAAAAACTGCTAGAAGCCACCGATGTGATAACAAAATCTTAAGGTAAAAGTGAATGTGTGTCTACCAAAATATACGTTTGTGGGCGAGCAGAAGTTTTGATGTCCAAAGCTGAAAATCCCAAATCTTCCACGTTTTTAGGGGAATATCTTAAAAAGTGACCAATTCTCAAAAAGAAATGCCTAAGAAATCAAAAATGACTCATTAAAAAAAGTACTCTCTTGTATAATAATATCCTGAGCTCAGGTGTATTGGCCAGGTGATCATGTTTGCTCCCTTTTACCTTCAGTATGAACATGGTACTGTAAATAGAGGGACATTAGAGAGAAGACTGTGTATCTTGTGTGGGCGTCCCTATATGTCAGCACATCCTGAGGTAACACTGAATGATTTATGAATGGTGGGAGATTTAACACGCTCAAATGGCACTACTCTACACTTTTCTATGTAACCTCTGAAGAGAACTATGTATAGCACCAATGGGTGTATAGGTTAATTGTGCTAACTCAAGGGCATCCCAGCTGTGCTGCCCTTGAGGGTTCCAGCACTTTACATTTTAAGGCAAAGCAATCCTTCCTCCTTTCTCCCACTTTCGCGCTCTTTTTTTACCCTTCATTTTCTCCCCATTGCAAACAAACTGCCTCGTCATCATCACCATCTCCCCTGACAACGCTGGTTGCTTTCACTGCCCCAGGTGAAAGCTGTTCTCCCACGCAAAGGTCACAAGTTCAAGTTCTCTGTCTACTCCCAAACTTTTTTGGGGGGGGGAGGGGGGGGGGGGGAGTGGGCAACATCACCTTGCTGTGCTTTTGTTCTCCTGACATTTTAGACAAAGTTCTTTTGACACAAAAGTGAGAAAAAAACCAAAAAGTTCAACTGAGGCGTTTTCTGGATGTGCAGGGGGGGAAAAAACAGAGAGTTGATGATGTAGGCTTGATGTTGTGTCTGTTCTCTCTGGTGTTACATGATTTCCTGTAAGGCTGCTGCAGTCTTTGAATCTCACACCTCTACTGAAGCTTTACTGGCTGGGTTAAATGCTGAAACATTAACAAACATCTTATATAATAATCTTATAAATATTGCTATTGCACAACATGTTTTGCATCTCTTTAAAGGGAACAAGAGTTAAAATGCTGCAACCAATAATCACAGTTTAAAACCTGAACAGACTGCACAGTGGGCTCTTTGGATGGAAGCCATGTGAAGGGTTTGCCCAAAAGTTCGTTAGAATACATATCTAAGATTAGATGAGTCTAGGCAAGTTTTCGTTGCCTAGTTATAGAAGGAGTTTCACTTGTCCACAGATGTCTTTGAGACATACAGCCTTCCCTGTAAAGATGGTGTCCTTGTGGGTAACATCTGCTTGTGATGTAGGTTGGGGGTTACAGCATTTGTTATGTGAAGCGAGTTTCTCCTGCGTATGTCAAATAAAGCACAAGGATGTTGTGGCTGTACAAAGTGTCCAGGACAGATCTGGTTCAAGAATTGCAGTTTTGAATAGAACTGTGAACTGTGTTTGCAATCTACTTGATACAGTTACCTGTTTACAAAGCTTAACAATGAAGTCTCATGGGATGTACGACATTAGCCAACTAAACTGTGAAATCTCTGGCTATTCGGCACCAACATAAGTAATCTTGTGTCTAAGCTGTACAAACATCCACCACTAGCGGGCTGTAAGTCCGGTTAAATGGGCTGCTCTACTGCCCAGATGTAAACTAGCACATTGAATGGACTGAATTCTAATAAGGGATGTGGCTGAGTCAATAATTGTGCCATTTGGGAGGAAAAGGGCAATAAATTCTTCATCATCAAAGTTAGTGCTAATTAGCTAACATTAGCTAAATGTTACACAAGGACAGGATCGGGATCACTGCCAGTTGTCACTCCCCCTTCCGTGTTCTGTGGCAGTATAACGTTTAAAGAAAGCAGTAATATTTTGCTCAAGTTTACACGATATGTTTCCGGCAGCATTGGGAGAAGCTTGTTAATTTTTTCTCTCGTGGACAGCGGAGCGTCTAAAATTCTGCAATCTCTTGACGCCTCTGTTCACAAGTGTGTCTTATCAACTTATAATCACCTGAAATTAAAAATTGTTGTGGTTTGTGAACTCATTAACATTTTATATCTTCAGACGAGTGCTTTTTGAGTTTTAACACTGAATACCTTTAAATACTACATGCAGGTCTTTAAAAGGGCAAAGGGTTTGGCAAATCTCTAACTAGTTTACAAATCTCTGACACCTCAGGATATCTACTGAACCAAACACTTGTTCTTCTGATAATGAGAGCAGAGAATACCTTTTCTTCATCTCCCCTCTCGCTCATATCAAAACATCATCATCCTCACTCGCTCAAACAGCCCCTGTCCCTCCTGCTGTCTCTCTCCCAGAGGAATAAATAAACCACAAAACAAGTTTGCTCCAACTTTTTTCCCTCCTCCAATTCATCTCTCATCATTGCTCTGTTACTCTTCCTGCCTTTTTCTCCCTCTCTCCATCGTTCCCTGAGGTAGGCGGCGGTGCGGGGGAAACTGACAGCCATCATTGCATCGTTTGTCGACTCCGCTGCTAATCTGCATGGCGTTAATAATTGATTGAAGCCTCCAACCACAGATCTCTGATGGACTTTCTCCCCCCTGCATCTCTCTCCCTCTCGTTCTCATTCGTTCCATCTTTTCTACCCCGCCTCTAAATATACTCCCACTTCACTTCCCCCATGCTATCAAAATGCATTTTTCGAGCATTTTTCTTCATTCTTTCTCTCTCTTGATGAATCTACTGAAGCATCCTAATTCCTTTTCTCACACTCTCAGACTCTCTCGCACATGCACGAACCCACTGTGGGCCCTCCTCTCCCTCGCTGCAGAACCTTAACATCTCCGTCGCAGCTTTTCATCCACCTGTTCAGTTTTTAGATGAAGCCTTTCTAAGTTGTTCAGCTGTCTCTGCCTTGTGAGCCGGCTTTTTGTATTCCTTCTCCGACAAACAACCAATGAACAATGCTGTGTCAAAGGCTCGCCACCTGTCCTACTCTAGGCAGCAACACGTTACACACATACAGAGACGCACACACACACTCACCTTTTTTTTTTTTTTACTTGACAATGTAATCCTGCCATGCTGCTGTCTGTGATTTATGAGACCCAGTTAAAAGGATGTGAGGGTTTTCTCTTCCCTTCACCTCCCTCTCTATCTTTCTTTCTCTTTTTTATATCTCCAAGCAACGTGTGTGTGTGAGCACATTTATGTGCATGTGTGTGTGTGTGTGTGTGTGTGTGTGTGTGTGTGTGTGTGTGTGTGTGTGTGTGTGTTTTTGTCAAGAAGGAGCTGCATCTATATTAGACGCAGGGCGAATCAAGTCACTTGCGCTCCCCCCTGTGATTTCTAACCACAAGCTTTTGCACCAAAGCTCTGCAGTGCTCATCACTCACCGGCCTGGTATGTGTGTGTTTGTACACAAACACACACACACACACACACACACACACACACACACACACACACACACACACACACACACACACATCCAACACTAATGCATATACTGTAAAAAAAAAACACACACACATTATCAACACTACTGTCAAAAAAATACACAACCAATTCACAGAAACAGAAAGATCTGCTGAAGACCATGCATACACAAACACACACACATTTTGCTGTCACTCCAATCTGTCCGACTGATTCCGGTAAACCAAGGTTGCTTCTTATGGATTTAGTCTGGATTAGCCACCAGCTGAAGCAGGAAACCGCCCTCGGGGTTACAGACCCTCAGCAGCCCTGAAGGCCTCAGGTTCAGTGGGGTAATTATTTTCAGGATGAATTGCATACACCAGACAACAAATCTTTGTGACCTCACATGTCCAGCCTGATGCCTGATTACTTGTTGCAGCAGGTGTCATCTTACATACTGAATATTTAAAGCTACTGTGAGGAGTTTTTTTATCAGGTTATGAAAGAGAAACACTGATGTCTCTTTATGCCTCACAGGAGCAAAGGAGACCATCAGTATAAAGATTTACTATTTTTTTCTATTTAGTTCTTTTTCATGTCTGAAACCAGTGACACGGGGTCGGTCTCAAACAGTTTTCTGTTCTGTTTTCAGGGTTTGTTTGGTGTTGTTTGTTATTTGTATTTGGAAGCTTTAGTCCTTTACACTCTGAGTAGGAAACTAAATTAAAGTTGTTTCACTCTGTGATGCTCTTTATAGCTTTAGGAGCTCCAGCGCTTTAATCTTACAGCACAGTGTCATAAAGCAGCCATAAATCAATATCGTGTTTGCTAAATCGGTGACTTGGTATAATCTCGATCCTATTTTTTTTTTCATTTTAGTCCATATATAGCTACAACAAAAACAGTTACAGCTATAATATTCCCCTTTCACAGATGTCCAGTACATGTTGCACTTTAGCACCAGCCTCTCACACCCAAACAACTTTAAATGATTTTGTGACGAAACGCTGCCATTGTGCTACTACCTACTATATAGATATTAACATGCTTTATTGATGTTTAAAGTCTTGCATATACACTTAAAGAGGAAAAAAGGATTACATTTAACGTCTTGGAGTTTCTGTTTACATCTTACCAAATTATTATTATTGATGATATGGTTCCTGATGCGAATGAGTTTTGCAACTCGCGAGGCGTAAAGATCTTTTTTAGTAAGAACACTTTAGGTTTTTTGTGGCCTTATTTAATTAGAAAAAAGAGTTTGTATTCATTAACTGTTTAATTTATTGAGTGTGTGCTATTGTGCACTGATGTTTTTTCTTTTTCTGTTTTCCTGATACCGAGGGGAATTCAAACACTACACAGCAGTATACTTATTAAAGTAAGCCTCACCTTTACAAGCTGCAGAAGTGAGGTAAACATTTATGCATTAATATTTAAAACAGAATAATTTAAGACTAAACATAATGCAGAAAAAGACCCTTCTTATGCTTGGCACTTGGCCTTGCGTTCACTAGAATTTTTTTATTTTTTTATTTACTTATTACTGTGTTTCTTCCAACTTTTAATTCATACACTGAAAAATAATTGTTTCCCTCTCTTTTCAAACAAAACTCTGTCTAACTGTTTTTCTAACTTTATTCTAACACAAGGCGTGTTTCACATTGTACAGTTGAGTATTGTCAAATTACAAACTGAGTGACACAAAGCCAGACCTTGGGCTTGAATCATTTCCTTTTTATTTGCAAAATGGTTAGTTTCTTGGGGGTTTCTTAAAAAAAAAAATGATACAGCCTGTCTGTCATTTAAACTTTACCTGAAGGATATTCAAAGTCAGGAGCTTATTTTTGCTCCTGAGTTCCCCTGCAGGATAATATAGTCCTGGTTTGGCATTTTCCTTGGCGTTACCATACAGTACATGTTCTTGTCCTACTGCATTTGTTTTTCACAGCAGCACAATCCATCTCATCCTTCCACACAGGAGCAGTCCGCACATACATGTTTTCTTTACACACAGAAATCTCTATACCCTAGAGGTACATCAACTCATAATCACGTCTCAAGGCAGCCATCCAGAGCAGCGTAAACACATTTAGAAGAATCTCAACAGTGGGAGACCCAGTGACGTGTGTGTGACTGTGTACGTGCGAGTGGATGTTTGTGTGTTGTGTGGTGTGGCGTGCACGGCGGTTTGGCTGGGGCCGGGTCTTTGTCAATCTGCCCAGGCTGTTAGTCACGACGCCGTGACACCCCCCGCTCCCAGGCACTGCACGGGTCATTAAGGAGCTGCAGCAAAGCCTGAGGATGACCACGCATACACACACAGACACACACAAAGAAACACTGACATACATAAGCACACAAAAAAATATTGTGTTTATGTGCTTCCAGGGTGGTTAAAGGGGACAGAGGGATGGATACAGCACACACATGCAAACCCACTCCCGCTACTTCAACCGCCGTCAACAGGGGGAGCCAGTGAGGCAGAGGACAGCCAAACGAGAATCAAGTATTCAATTACTTAATTAAATCCCGAGCCCCAAAGCTCGCGGGTGACTTGGGAGGCAGCTAATTGAGAGGATGGGATTCTCCGTGTTGCTCTGCTTCCTGACCCCTGCCACTGCATGTAACAGAGGCCAACGGGAAGGAACAGGGACAGGACCCCCGATATGATCTCCAGGCAAGACAGAGTCAAGGCAAAGAGGGTCAGAGCTGGATGAATCAATGAGATAAGTGGATTACAGTTGATTTCTTCTTCCTTGAACTTAACTTTGAACCTGAGGTGTTGTAGCAACAGGATAGATAATCATGAGTAGTTGTTGTAGCCATATTTATCTCCATTCAGACCCCCAGAGACAAGTTGTTTTCCACTGTGGGAGAAAGAAAAGCATTTTATGACCTCCTTTTTGGACTCTAATCGCGCTGATCTATAGGTGTAATAAAAGAAGCTGAGAAATAATCAGTGTCCAAGGGAGTGTTGAGTGGTTCCTCGGCCACCAAAGTGAGATGCTCCCCACCGGTGGGGAAAGTTGTTTCTGTTAAGGGCAGTGAAGGAGGGAGGGAAAAAAGTTAAATGGCTTTTAATTAAATTTTAATCAAGAGATAATTTTCCCTTCTCTAAACCAGTTAGGAGGAGGAGATGGATAGAGCCGAGTAAGAGGCGAAAGGAGAGGGGCACCGCTGCCTTGATGGATTGGATGTTTAAACCCTGCAGAGAGCCCATCACTGGTGCCTTGTTAAAATTTAATCGATCTGTTGATTCTCAATGATCTTAAAAAGGAGAGGGCCACTATAAAGGGTGAAATGCCTTGTCTTTAGAGACCTGAGGATAAATATTCTAACCTTCTCAGGGAAGAAAAGGGAGCCTACAGTTGCTTTTACATCAGGTCAAAATTTCTGAAAATGTAAAACCTATTTATACTCTGAAAATGACTTCAATCATAGTTGACATCCTCTCTGGAACTCAGACATTATTAGTGATAATGCCACAACCTGTCCGTCCAGTGCTTTCACTTGGCCGCCAAAAAATGACCCGACCTTTACGCTAAGCCTGGTGCTCAATACGACTTTATTACTTTATTGACTTGACTGGCTGAGCAGAGACGGTGCTGCACAGTAGACATTTCATCCTGAATGTCAGACAAGTGATGTCATAGTTGCCTAGGAAGCTGGACCACAAAACCACAGAGCCATGTAATCATCTGAACTTCCCTCTCGCTTAGCTCCACGCTCTGCTCTTTATGAGAGGCTTGGTGGGATGGGAGGGTTTGCATCCTGGCCTGCAGCCTGACCACAACGTTGCATTCTCCTCACTGATGTATTGCAATATAAAAAAAACACCAATCATCACATTATTATATTCACGCAGCATCTGAATGCTGTGAATTATAGAGGAGTGCTGACTAGCTACGAGCTGGATGTTGCACTAGATTACATTTCAGATGAGTGTTTCCTGCCGTTATGGCTAGCTATTACTATTATCACTTTTCCTTGCTGGGCAGGATGGGAGCACAGCAGCACATAAAGTGAAAATGTCACAGAGGTTTTAGGAGGTAGACATAGGTTTTTTGAGGGGGGGGGGAATGTGGTAAGAGGCTCTGGTGCACAGGGTAGAGTGTGTTTCTGACATGGTGTGTGACGAGGGGCAGTGCACCGACCCCTGCTCATGAATAAGACATGGGCTGAGGGGGCTGCCGGGGCGCCCGCTGTCCATTTGCCATTTGCACGCTTGGCCAAAGCCATGGAGGACGACTGGTGAGGGAGTGCTGTATGGAGCCGCTCTAGGAATTCAGCATGGAGATACCGAGTACACAGAGGAGACGGCTGCATGCAGCTGCTACATTTGTGGATTGAGGTTTTGAGGTCTACTACACAACCGTAATTAATGACTGGCTCGCCTGATTGCATGGGCATGAACGGCATGTCAATTTGATTGTATTTTTAAGGGAAAGCATCTGGGATTCTGATTTGTATGGCACTGGGTCTCCACATTGCTTCCCTGTATTGGCATCACATATAATAAAATAAAACATATTTCTTTATAGGGTGTTACGACCATGTGACGCCAGATTCAGAGACACAATAAACATAGAGAAATAGCCGCAGGGGAAGATTTAGTAATGCAGTGCAGTACATCCTCACTGCTTACTTTGGATACAGATATTTGCCGTTATCATTGCTAAAGTCGGCCTTGAGCTCACAAATTGATGTCCTTTAACGATTTCCAATAACTACCAGCATCTCATGGTCACAGCATTTGCAAGTTCAATACAATGGAGGACCGCTGAAAATTGCATGGAAATCTGAATGTTGATGTAAACTATGGAATTTAATAGAGCCAAATCGTCATGATTATTTATTTTTTAATCCCTGGCTGGAAAACCAGAAATGGTAAATGGCTTTCATCCTTATCACATCCAACCCATCCCCCCACAGGAGGTCAAGCTAACATCGATCCACTGCTGTCCTCCCCATCTTTCTTCTTCTCCTTCTTTCTTCTTCTCCCTTCCCCCCGACCAGAGCAGATGGGAATCAATAGAAAATCAAGGAAAAGGCTGGAAAACTGGTTGGTTGTAAAATGTTCTAGTGTGAACTTTTACATCAAAGGGAACTCTTGAAACGAGAGAGGGAGATGAACACACCAACCACAAGAACTTTGAAGCCAGGGCCTGGTGGATGTGAAGCAGTAAATTGAGGTGAAGGGTCACAAGGCGGATACTGGCTGCTCAGATGGAAGTTAAGAGGTCAAAAACACTACAGATGAATGGGACAAATAAGTGCTATGCTGTTAACACAACCTGACACCTGTACAGATAGGGTAAGCCTTGTTCAACATGACTGTTTTTGACTATTCTCTGGACAAAGGCCTATCAAAAGGCTTAATGGTTTTCAATAATCAGAAAAGCAGCACAGGTTTTTCCTCTTCTGTGTTTTTCCTGGAGCACTGATTAGAGTCTACACAGCCCTCCTATAAAACAATGTTAAACCTGCCAGCTCTCCTCAAGGCTTTCTCAGATGTAAACAACTCTGGCTGGTTGACACAACCTTTTAACCTCCAAGCCCATGGGTCTCCTCCAGCTTTTAATATACCTTTCAATTGAAAAAATGTGGATTTTGGGAGACAGCCGGATTGTTCATGGGAGCTGTTAACCACTGACCTTGGGGCTCACTGTGCCTGTTAGCAGAGTTACCTGTCTAACCCAACTTCACCAGGCTGCATCTGCCAATAAAAAGGCAGCAGACTGCAATCACCTGCCTGAATACTCCAGCCACAACAGCTTTAGGTTGACATTACATTTCCCATTCTTACCATTCTAGCAGCCCTGTGGAGAAGTTACAGGGCAGCTGGGGAATCATAGAATAATATCTCTATAATGAAGCGCTGAAATGGAAGGGGGGGTCTATTTGTTGGAAAAACACAGGGTTGATTGTAAAACCTGCAGCATGCAAACATGTAAACATGCACTCGCACAAACTCAGAATTGGGATTTGTTGCATAGTTAAACCCCTTTTTTGGAAAGGGAACAAATATGAACATTTGCAAAACTACACGACTACTGAGTGCGTTGGAAAGAAGTATATATTATGGTTGGCAGAAAAATGCAGTCCAATCATAACTAAAATATTATGCTATAAAATAGATATACATTATCTGCTTTGAGGTTTCTCCCTTGAATTAGGCATTTGGGTGAAAGGGTGGCAAAGTCGTTTTTTTTTACTTAGACGACAGTGAATCACAATGTTAGAACACAACAATGATAGAACACACAAAAATACATTGAGGTATAGTAAGATCTGAGTCTTTTTTTTTTTTACAAAGAAAATAAAAATGTACCATATTCCAGCTTTATTTTAGAACACACTAAAAAGAAAAAAAGCTTTTCTAAATGCAAACAGTTGCTTAAAAAAATGCATTATTCAGGCTGGAATTGACTAAGAATGGATTGGAGCCACTCAGAGCTCCGTGAATTGCATTTCACCTGCCCTCGCTCTTTGCTCTTGTGTTAGGTATAGGTTTAATTCGCTTAGCATTTTGCCCTATGATTTTCAAGCGCACATCCCCACAAAGTTGTGTTGCTTTGTGTTTTTTCTGCTCCTAATTTGTGTGTGAAAGTGGAGTAGAGCTGTCAGCATCTCTCCTGCAAAAGCCGCACAACCCTTTTGTGATTCAGAACCTGTGATTTTGCTGAACTCGTAAATATTGCTCTAATGTAAGAAAACATTTGGCAGAAATACCCATTAGAGAGTGATAGGCGTTCATTATGTAACTTATACGTATTTAATGAGATCATACTACATTGCTGTTATACACTCCATGAAGAGGATGCAGAGTCGCAGAAAATGGGTGTTCATATCAGAGAGCCTTTAATTAAAGCTGAGTGGGAAACATTGAGAGGAAAAGGACGCTGGCTCAGCAGGGACTCAGCTTGGACTGGCTCGGCAGGGGGGGGAAATTGAAACAAAAAAAAAAGAAACTGGTGATAATTGCAAACGCGTTGGAGATGGGTAAACTGCTGTTGGAGGATTGATAGAGTAGGTGGAGGTGTTAGACAATCAAGGGTTGTAGCTCTGTAGGAGGGAGAACTTTGGCGCGGTGGGTAATTAAAGGTGATAAAGGCAGACTCTTCTAAGTGCAGCTCCTAAGGGAAGCAGGTATAAATTGAGGCGCAGAGGAGCACAGGTGGGTGTGGAGACAGGTGGCGGGGTTGGTGTTGTGGTGTGGTAATTGGTTGGCGGGCAGCAAAGCTGAGATGATTTCAGCACTCTGTGGTAGTTTTAGGGTGTGTGTGAGTAACTCAGTGAGCCACAAAAAGAAAGAGAGAATTGATCATCAGATTTGTTCATTCCTGTGGAAAGGCTGGAGGCAGGAGAGGGTACCGGGGGTCAGAAGAATTGGGCTTTTCTAAGTCCGATCAAGGGAGATCAAAGGTAAACAAGGGGGACACTGAGCAGGAGAGAGAGAGAGAGAAAAAAGGGAGGTAGTAAGAGATGAAATGTAAGGAGGGGAACCAGCTGAAGGAACATAGAGGGAAAGAGAAACAGTGACTCGTGGGAGGATTAGGAGTCGAATGCAGTGGAGGAAAAATAAGAAAAACTCATTAAAGAAGCCGGTCAGAGGCATCTTCAAAGTTTTTGAGGTATCACAGAATTTCAAGTTTGCCAGCCAGATACTAACTCACCGGAGTCCACTGAGAGCCAGACTTTCAATTCAGGGGGCTCAGACAACAGATGTACATTATGGAGTTGGCAAAATTGTACGTCCAAGACCAATTCACTTCAATCTCTGCTGTCTGAATTAGAACTGTAACTAGTCTAGTGCTGCTTTGACATTTCTTTAACAGAAAAGTCAGGAGATTTTCTGCTTTCTCCCAGATGCACTAAAGAATAACACAGCTGTTTCAGAGCTTACTGAGAGATAAAAATTGAGGTAGGTCTAGAATAAATAAAGCTTTTTCTCCTTCTTAACCTGGCCACATTTCCAGGCAACAATGCTTACATCTGCTGTCAGTGGGCAGCACTATAAAGTGTTGCAAATGTGTGTCTGTGCAAGTAAAATGTCTGAGTCAAACCTTCAGAATCATTGTCAGTTCTCACCTACACAAACTCCACCGTGTGAGCCGGCCGATGAGTGTGCACTCCTGTAAATCCACCAGGAGAAGATGGAAGTGCAAATCTTTTGAATTAAATATCTTTAAACGTGTGTGTGTGTGTGTGTGTGTGTGTGTGTGTGTGTGTGTGTGTGTGTGTGTGTGTGTGTGTGTGTGTGTCTTGATTAACACTAGAACAGCCATGACGGTCATTTTCACTGTTTTGAAATTTAGATTTGCAATAATTTTGTTGAATTAAAAAAATACAATTCTGCTGGAACCTGACTTTTCCTGTGTCTGAATTTTCATTTAAAATGTTTTGTCGCGCGGTTGGAGATGCATCTTGGTTGCTTAGCAACTATCTATGTCTCTTTGTCGCCCGCGGTCTGGAGTGCTAATTTGTTTACAGGTTATTAGAATTGGCTAATCAGTACAAGACATCGAGAAATTGTCTGCATTGTAGTTTACAAGGAGCCTGTCTAAAATAAATAGAATGAAGAGAAACATTACTGCTGCCCAGGCCTTGGAGATGCTTCAGAACTTGGACAGTGGTGATTCTGAAGTAAGAAATGTCCTAATTTGAACGTTAATACAAAGTAGGCCTATTACTAACAATTATTAAAATTTAATTTTAATTTAATTCAAATTAATCAATAGATACAGTCGGCATTGCGTCATAGTTGGGGGGCGGGGCCTCCCATGGGGGAAAAGAATCAAAGAAAAAAAAGAACTGCAAAACGATTACTCAAGTACTCGCTTTAACAATGGGACAGTAATCGATTAGAGAAAATTTTGCATTTCTGTACCCCTAAAATGCATTGATCTCTCAATTGGGTATTTATCATGAGAGGTTATAGTTTGGATTCTAGAGGTCAAAATGACGGCAGTTCTAGTAGTTATGGGATTCCAGCACTTCTAGTGTTAATTAAAAAAAAATAAAAAATCTTCATTTTTAAAAGTCATGTTTCTATGGGATTCCACTCGCATATGCCAATCACAGTTATTTTGAAGTATATAGGCTGAAAGACACGTAGGAAGAAGGAAGGGTAAGGAGCCACCAATGTGTGTGAAAAGGAACAAAAAAAAAGCAGAAAAGTAAAGGTAGAAGAGACCAGAAACCAAATGTGAAGAAACTTTAGGAAAGAAAATTCTCTGATGTTTGTCGCAGTCACATTGCAAATCTCTCCGGAGAGGAGGTGAGATGAAGGGAGAGGAGAGGATGACGATTAGGAGAAAAAATAATATTGCACTAAGTAAAGCAAAACCAAGGTTAGAAAATGGCCTCCAGTTTGTTCGCCAGTTCTTCTGCCAAGCTATCAGCCTGTCCCCTGCAGGCAAAGGCTTCCCAACACAAACAGACACTCACACTCAGGGAAATAAAACAAACTCATAATCAAGCTGTGGTTGCATGGGGCTGCATTTGTAATGTGGTTTTGCATGCTCAGGGTTACAACTCATGACTGGAGGATTCTAAAAGCACTTACACAGCCGTGGTCACTCCGCTGTCAAGATTATAGGTGAGACATTGATAAATCTTCCATGAAACCAGCTCAAAAGCGAGTGGAATAATTCTTTAAACCCACAAAGAGGAGGGGGAAAGAGGCTTGGTGGTGAATTTCAATGGGAGAGAAGGACAGGAAACAGACACACTGCAAGAAATGAGTAACAAGCCTTCTGTGTCAGAGCACTCTTGACCTACATGTCAGGCCTTGAGGCTGAGCTACAAAGCACCCGCACCCATTTGCATTGCAATGAATTTTTGGCAGCAGATGCCTCAACGCCAATCATAAATCTTGATGAATTTCAATAAACTGGTTCAGCTGAAGGAGGAGCAAAAGCCAGGAAGATGGGTAGACAGAAAGCACAAGAGAGACAAACTCTATGGCATGAAAGAAAGGATGGGTGAATAATCAGTTACTATTGAGACCATACACTGAACTAGCAGGCGTCTCCTTCTCAAAACGTGCCCCCACAATGGAGCCAACATCTTCAGCTCCAACTCCCTCTCCAGTACCCCTGACCACCAACCAAGTCCACCAACCATCCCCCTTCCCGCCCCCCTTGAGGCTGCTCA
The DNA here is from genome assembly GCF_963930695.1 of Labrus bergylta. Taxonomy (NCBI): domain Eukaryota; kingdom Metazoa; phylum Chordata; class Actinopteri; order Labriformes; family Labridae; genus Labrus; species Labrus bergylta. The sequence continues at coordinate 18,398,461 of NC_089202.1, forward strand.
TACTTCCTGTAAGTTCCCACTTTTCAGTGCCAGAAACTGGAGCTTGTTGCCATAGAAACAGCCTTGTATAGAAGGGGAGGGGGGGGGGAAAATCTCTGCCGCATTGCTCGACTTGGATGAGTGTTTTGTACGTGTTCATGAGTGTGTGTTTGTTTGTCTGGTAGAGACCTTATGAATGAGTGTGTAATCAGGCACTTGTGGAGACGTGGATGCTGAGTGTGTTTGGTGTATGTGAGTGTGTGTGTGTGTGTGTGTGTGTGTGTGTGTGTATATGTGTGTATATGTGTGTTTGAGAAAAAGAAAAAGAGATAGAGAAACAGTTTGCACAGTTAGCGTTTCAATGTACTTTTAAAGTTAGATCAATCATCAGCCGTCCATCAGCCTACTTTGTATTCCTTGTATGTCTGTGTGGCCGTGCCCAACATTGCACGTCTGAATGTGTGTTACTGATCCAATTTCCTGCTCATTAATGTAAATCATTACTGTAAATGACACAGGATGTTTGATTGGTGACATCACTTACATTTGCTTCATGCATGCTAGCCTCATTACGCACCACAGCCAGTTTAACGCCTCTCAGGATTGCTGTGGTTGAATTGAATCTGTTCAATTTGCTTCTGGATTCCAAAGACCTTAAACGGTTTTTACTGTTGGCAGGCCCCTTCCCCCCCAGCTCCTCTTGCTCAGCCCCTATAGTGACTGAGGTGACATATTGTATTAGACCATCAGAGGAAAGTTACGCAGCCCTGGTCTCCATTCTCATTCAGTCTGAGTCTTGGCCTCCCTTGCCTTTCGAGGCGCTCAGCAGCCTGGCTGGCAGCTCCGGTCCTCTATTGATCCTGCAATCTCATCAAGCACGTTTCCTTGAAGATGCAATTTCCAGCACATCAACACACAGGGCTGGGGCACTTTGTTCTAGCCTCGCCCGTTGTGTCATTGATCTAGTTCGCTGCTTGCTTACTGGCTCCCCATCTCCTCCTCACCTTCCAGACATTATTGCACTGCTGCCATCGGCCCCATCCAGCTGCCAGCAGCCACCCCACCAAAACAGACACTCCCACACCTTCCAACGCCCACTGCAACACACCTCTCCGCCCTCCCTCCACCTGAACAGTCCAACCTGCTGTTCACTTTCCACTGCTGCCCGATGCTTTGACTGAATGGGGTTCGGAGGAGCAATGAACCATAGCACACCAGCAGACACGCACACACAATGCTTATGAACACACAAAATAACACACAAGGGCAGGCATATGCCCCCATCAGAACTGTGGCAGCAAAAGCCATGAGGGACTCAATGGGGAGGTTGATGGGTATCCTGGTGGTGTAAAAAAGAATCCTCCCCTGAAAACTGAGTCACACTCAGTTAAACCTTTACACACAAACATCCGCTCTCACACACTGTATTTATACAGTGCAGCAGACACAACCACCAACATCAACATTCTCTGTATATTTGCTCCATATCCCGCCCTTATTCCCAATTGTCTGTCTATGTTACTCATACATCCACACACTCTGTAGTACATCCACACATGTATGTGCACAATATCCACATATATTCACAAACACACACCTCATCTGCTGGGCTTCAGTGGTGAGGTCATGGCAGTCTAAATCTACACCCCAGGGCCTCCGAGACCTCATCCAATTCCTGCCTCCTCCCACGACTCCCATTTCTCCTCCCTCGCCCCTCTGTAATCCTCTTCCAGTTTTCTTTACGTAATCTTGTCGCGAACGCATTTCAGATATGATGAACACGTCCTCCCGTCCATTCCCCTTTCCATTTCTTACACCCCTTACTCGCCTTCTTTCTTTAATTACCGAGGAAATCATGTTTACCGATTCCCCCCACTATGTGTTTATCCCTCCCCGCAACTGTTTGAATACTGAAAATGCAGTATTTATTTGTCTTCTCTACTTTACATTCTCACAGAAAAGGGAAAATATAAGACGGCATCGTGGGGATTTAATTGAGTGGGTCAGTGGCTTAGGGATGAATTATTAAATGTGCAACTAACATCGCTTACATGCAGCCAGTGGCACAGGCAAAATTGTGATTTAAACACTGCATGCTTGTTTTGCCTCCTCACTCTGCCCCCCCACCCCCCCCTCCTCTCTCTCTCACCTCATCCCCCATATTGGATGTCAGAGCTGTCTGTCACAGTTCTTTTTAGCAGGCAGACAAGGCACAGACTTTGCGGCAAGTGGCCTTTGAGGCACTAATGTCAGTATTTATTTCCCGGTGCCCACAATTATTCTCCTCGACATTTGATGACAGTGTCACCTTGAGTGATGCCATGGAAAGAAGGTGGGACAAACATGAAAGCAGGTGAGAACTCAAATGAATGCTGAATATTTTTAGGTACATAGTAGACATGTGGGTGCAATGCATGTCTACCTGATTTATCTGCTGTCGTTGGACGACTCCTAACTGATGGCCTAGAACTCCAAACCAGACAATAGCTCTCTAGCTCACATATCTACAGTTTTTATAGCCTCTGACAGGATATTTTATAGAAAATACAGTGGGACCAATTATCAATCAGTGTTGTTAAGCAGCAAGAAAGGCATTGCAGGGTGAAATAAAGGAGAAAGACAGTACAGTAGAGATGGCACACACAGAATGACGGTCTATTTAAAGGGTAAAGAATATGACTGCGGCTTTGATGAACTGGAGTCACGTCGCAGCAAGCTGCGTCCGCTCTCTAAATTGAGAATCATCAGCTATGACGCCCGCTTAACCGGACCATCATCAAAGACTGTCTGTTGACACATTTGGCAATCAGCACAGAACCCCTCTGGAGGTTAGTCTGATTATGCCGCAGGGGGGAATGACATTTCTGAGTGTAATTAATCACGTGTCAAGCGTCACTTTCCTTGTCAGATGTGAATCATGCCAGGCATAGGTAGCAGGTCCATTTCAAAGAAGACACCCAGTGACTGCTTTTCCAAGCTCGTGTTCCATTTTTATCAAATTACCGCGTCGTGGATGTGACACGCACAAGTGTGCTTCGTTTCCAAGAATCCATTGACCTTGTTTCTCCTTGCTTATGAAACCGAAATTAGAAAGCCTCCACTGTCTGACCATTCCCTCCAAGTGTCTCGTTGCTGTGCTTCTCTTGGTTTTAATCAGTAAAAGGATGGGACTTGCTGGCCTGTCTGAGGTAATCAACATCAGGGGCCATAAAGCGATGCTAATTGAATGGTCTGCTCATTGTCATGCACAGGGGGTATCTCTCCTCACTCTCTTTCTCTCCCAGTCCCTCCTCTTTCCAGTCTAACTACCCCATCCCCTTTTTCTCTTGTATGCCTCTCATGCAGGTCCCTTGGAGACCCTCCATCGCTGGCGCTGGCTTTCCCACAGAGAGCTCTAAGAAAACAGGCCTTGTTTGAAGTGGATGGAGGAGCTGCTGAGAGAGTTTAGCCCCTGTTTGGGTCCAAATTTAAAGGGAGAGGGAAGTTTGCATTATTCTTTGTTTTTATTTTTGTCTGCTATTAGAATTATTTTTCTGCCTTATGCCCATTTCTGGGAAGCACTTTGTTCAGCCCACAGTCTTTTAAACGTGATAAATTTGACTTGACTTAATTTGACTTGAAGCAACTGAAAAAAATTACATGATAATTCAGAGAAATCCAACAAAGTGGGATGCAGTTGGTGTATGTCAGATATTCACAACAAGTGCTCCTAGTTTTTATAAAGAATAAGAATTCCAAGAAACAGAATTAGTTTTCAACTAACTTCTATTTTAAAGATTTCTGAGAATCTCAGCAGTGTTTTAAGAATTCTACTCTTGCTTTGCTAAAACTGTAAAAACCATTTACTGGTTTAAGCGTTCTCCCCAGAAATGGCCTCTTGCTCCGGACCTACCCTGTGAATAACCATAGAGACAAGCCAGGACCGTGACCGAGCACATTGACTAGAACAAAAGGCCACTGATTTCATATCCAGCCTTGCAGATGAAAGGAATTAGGCTTACATCACGTACCAGGGTATGATGGCACATTGGTGACTCACATTGAAGCAAATAATGTGGGAGGATATGTTTTTTTGCTCCAAACATTGTTCGACAAATCCATGTGGTTGCATAACAAGTCCGCTTAACCTGAACAAATGCTGTTGCTCACACTGAGATCACTGCCTCTTCTGCATATGGAGGCGATCCCCCATTGAGACACTTTTCCTCCAGGCTACCATTGCAGTGGGATGTCATACGGGAAAGCCTGTACCCCACTTCCAAAACCTGGCAGTGTTCTCCAGCGACAGCTCCACAAAGATGAACCATCGACACAGCACCTCCGGTGACAGAGCGGAAACCACGCAGCAGAGACGATGCCTGTGTGAGTGTGTCACACAGCAGCTCAGCAGGCAGACCATAGCATGCTGCAGACAATTGATTTTCTTTAGTTTGTGCCCATTTTCACCTGGAAATGCAACAAAACTGTAATCATCCACACGCTCCCATCTTCCTCCCTTCCCCATCACCACCCACCCTACCGCCCCCCAGGCAGCTGCTGCTCAGGCTGCCATCTGGAGAGAGGCTGACCACCGCTTATCAGCCCCCTGGCTCATCACACAGCTGGCACAGTGGCACAGAGGGAGAGAGAAAGAGAGTAACAGTGAGAAAGTGAGGAGAGAGACAGTGACAAAAGAAAGGAGTTAATGAAAGAGGGAATGATGGTGAAAGAGATGTAGCTGTGGAGAGACAAAGAGGCGACAGAGGGAGATGAAAGGGCAAAGGATGTAGAGGGACAACAATAAAATGACATTAGAAGATGGAGGAGTATTTAAACAGTTTAACTGCCAAATCAGGAGACAAGGCAACCAGATGACAATGAGGGAAATCAGAGGCTGACCTGTGTAAACGCTGGAAAAATTGAATAAAGAGAATCAGACTGGGGAATGTCAGGGGCTTGGGGTGGGTAGTTGGAGCTGAACCGGTTTCTCTGCCCTTTATGCTTCATAAATTGCCTTTCAGAAAATCATTGTCGAGGCTATTGATCTGCAAAAGACAAACACAACCCCCTCAGGGTTGGAGAGATCACTTGTTACCTCTGTCGACAATATTGTTGCTCATTCAGTCTTTCAGTACCCTCCATTCACCACTCAAGCAAAAGAAGAGCGATCTTTACAAAGAACTTCCCCCATTGGCCTCTTAGTATCCTGGCCTATACGCCTCGAGAAATGTTTGGACAATGGGAGGCTCCAGGAATAGCCTCGTGGGCCTCCTCTCTTTCCCTACCTGTAATGAGACTTTGTGTTTCTGTGAGTCACTGTCAGTCAGCTCACCCGTTTGGCAGTGTGTCTGTCAAAAAGCCAGTGTGAATCGGGGAGTGTGTCATGTGGGTTAAATGGTACACAGTCCACTGTATATCCCCACATCAGCTGTCATGACATTGACGAGGATTAAATCAAAGCTGCCTACGCTCCGTTTCCACCTAAGAACCCTCGCCTTGTTTATGAATCCAAGGGCCTCTCTCCATCATCAGGAGGTGGTTGTTGCTTGGTGCTGTGATTTCCCTGGAGGATGGAAAACTTGCCTTGCTCTGCTGTGATCCTCCTCCTTGTTACTCAACACCTATTTACATCAAGGTACTGTTGGAGTGCTCGCAAAGTACATGAAGGCCTAGTTCCTCTCCTGCTATAATTTACGATGAGATCAGTGAGCAGGACTGATGAGAAATATCCATATACCAACGGACGTGGACGTAGTCTTGTTGACATCACAAATTGGTGTTGCGAAGCCCTTCGATGTCAGTCAACTTGGTGTTGAATACATCTTACTTTAAGCTGATTGAGAAGCAGGCAAGAGGAAGAGTTGAGGCAGGCTAAATGTAGGCTCTATCTCTGTTGCTGAAACGTGCCCATCTAGCTAGTATCTTCCAAACGATTAAAATAACAACAAAAAAGGCATCAGTTTAATGCCCAGACCCCACTGCATCATTGTGCACTGTGTTCCATCTGTATTGTGATTTGGCTCCGTCCGAGCAGCTGATTTTCCAAGTTTACATGATCACAGCAGAACTACAAGAAAACGCTTGAATAAAGATAAAAACAGACAACAGGTTACTTTACCTTTTCAGGGTGGATTTGTTCTTCATTCTGTGCCTATTTTGACATTATATAGTATTGGGATATACACTAAGGAATATGTTTACGGTGTATTACTTTGAAATATATAATATATATATATATATATATATATATATATATTATATATATATTATACATAACTCTTAGCCTCAATCATATCAAAATGGAGACGTTATAAAAACACAACAACCCCCGAACAGTTTTTACTGATAAAAATAAAGAGCTATATAGAAAGAATGGTTTTGTAGATGTCTGAAACATCATTATCTCTAATTGCAAAATTGGCATTTTAAGATTGAATCTATGGGGATTCCTTGGTGGATACTTGATACACTGCAGTTTTTTTTTTGCACTTCAGCCATGGCTTTAGTTTTCAACACAGGAGATTGCAGCATGAAAATCACATGTTTCATATGTATTTCAGGTCATATGATTCAACCATCCAACTTAGTTCTAAATTGGTCCTCTGGAGGCGGGATCTCCCACAGTCCGCAGCTGTGGGAGCATGTTGAGACTCCGTGGGCTAGATCCTTTCATTTCATTGGAGGGGCGGGCCAACACCAGGTGGGGTCTTATCGCCTCCTGAGAATCCAACTGGCTTACTCATTCACCTATTCCTTGGCATAATGACCAAACTGAACTGGTCATTTGGATAATAACTCACACTGGCTGTTTCATTCAGTTTTTAAGTCTTAGAGACATGTTCTAATGAGCTGATAATTAAACAGTATCTGAACTTGCCTGCCCCCGAGCCAAGTGACATTATCTTTTCTCTAGGTTACAGTAGATCAGTGTGTTGCTGCCGGAGCTCCCTCCTGTCTTGGGGGCAGGGATAAACTCCAGTAGTTGACAGACAGGCATAGCAACCTGATTAAATTGGGAGATTTATTTTTCTGTGTTGCTCCCTATTGCCTCTTTGTTCCAGTTTGCTTCCTTTCCAGTTGCTTCTGATGGAGATGAGGGGAAACAAAAGGAGCAGCAGTAGAAGCTTCTGCTTCCCTCTAAAGGGATTATAAGAGCTTGTGAAATGACTTCAAGGAAAAGTGCATGGAATTGTCTTTCCTCACTTCATATCAGCCTGCAACCATGAGCTTGAGACGGCTTTCAGTGAGACAAAACGGCTTCAGACATCTGACCACACACGGAGTTACAGCAGACAATGGACCAGGCTTGTCTTAAGGCTGGTTCCCTCGCTACTGGAACCATCTGGATGGTCTAATAGCTTGTTAGCCTGAATCCAGTGGACCAGTCAGCGTGCTTGTGTAGAGAGCAGAGTTCAGAGCTGGTAAAGGCTAAAGGTCAGTGTTGGATAGGACTCCTCCTCTAGGCATCCACAGAGATGATATAGTGATCCCTTTAATTAGTCTGTTCCAGCGTGGTACTGACCCCGCCATGCAGAACAGAGATGACTTATTTCATGCGCACTAGAAAAACAGCACCAATGAACTGCTGGCTTGGATTTACAACATGTTTAGGGCTACTTGATTGTGATGAATATCAAGGACTGTTTAAGACATGGACATAGTCTCGGGGAGATCAAACATCGGTTTCTGAGAGATATTTTGAATCAGAACAATGGACGTCACCATATTGGGAATGAGGACTCTACCAAATTACCGGTCAATCTTGTAACAGACACAGAGATGAAGTTCAGGAGGGTCTCTAGCAGCTGCAATAGCCCGCCTGTCAGCCAAATTAGCCAGGCCCTTATTATTTAATATGATGCAAAACTCATTGGCCCTGTGTCCACCTAGCGTTTTTTTTTAATTCAAAAAAGCTCTTGCTGTGCGCTCGGGAGTGTCCTGTATCTATGACAACAGTCTGTTGACAACAGCCGCTGTCTGACCAACACTGTTGCATTGCTTTCTTGCTGTATGTTTTATATTTGAAATAGTTTTTTTCCCCTCACTTTGAGCATCAAACAGAGGATGCTTGCCCTCCTACTTTGTCTGGATGATGAGTTCAACAATAATGACAGCCCTGGTATCACGGCTCCAATCAGACATCAGACCCGATCTACTATATGATTGGCAGATTGAAAAGAGCGCCAGTGACGTCAACAGTGGACTTCTGAGAAGTTGAAAGATTTCCACGTTGAAGCGTTAGCAGGTGCACAAAAAAGGCAGAGCGCATGGTGGAAAAAAAATGCTAGGTGCTCCGCTTTTACGCAAGACGGCTGCCTACTGCTGCAAACACTAGCTCCTCATTGGGAACAATAGAAAAACAAATGCTGGCGATCAGAAGAAAACAATAGGTGGACACAGGGACTAATCCTAGATATAATAAAAATGGATGAGTTATAAACAGCCCTCCCTTTACAGATTTAAACAGTGATGAAATAAGCCACAGAGACAAAAACAATTCATTTGTACCAGACTTAAAACTGGTATTTAAACATTGACCCTATAGTGGATTCTTTGGTTTTTGGAGCCAAGATTTATTCACTTCCGCAATGTCTTCTTTGAGATTTTTGCCTGGTGATTCCTTCATTTAACACTCTTTTCTACCCTTATTTTCAAATTTTCTTTGAATATGGCCGGACACAGACTTGCCATAATGCAAGAAGTTAGCATTGGCAAGTTTCCAGAGCTCATCAATCATTGCTGGCGTTTCATGATGCCCCCTGCCTCTGATGCTACCCGTTTCCTGGCTGATGCCTGCTACGCCTGAACCACCATCCTAAGGCTCTCCCTTGTGAATTGCTCACCCAATCCAAAGTGACTGATCCAATTCCACATGTGATAAAAAGTCTGGTTCTGTATCGATGTGTGGGCTCTACTCGCTCCAATCTTTGAAAGTCAATTGTATCACTTACTCCCCGTTCCTTCTGTCCTGTGACAGTCATTCCTGCTCGGTGGAAGTTCTAATGAGTTTTTGGCACGGCTTTGGGCTGATGCAGGAGGCACTGATATTGGAGGAGACTTTGATGCCAGGTGGTGAATTGTTCTGTGAGGAAACATTCTTAGTTGTCCCTAGAAGAATCATATCCAGCTGTGTAAATAAATGAAGTTTAATGACTTCTGTTTATTTTGGAATTTTAATTAAATTAGATTGTGGAAATGTTCAAACATATGGCTCTGTGCTTAATTCAAGGAATTATATTGGAGTGGCATCCTCCTTCTCCTGAAGATGACAAGGTTTTTGAGCGTAGAGAAACTCATATTACAATGTTGAATGTTTTCAAGCTAAACCCTTTGCGAATAATCAAATTATGCAAATTTCGAAACAACAGATTATTTAAGCACGGGTCTCCTTGAAATTCATTTTTTTTAAATGTAGAAGCAATCATTTCTGTGTAGACATGTGTATCATACATTTGGAAAAACACGAATATCAGTTACTGATACTATGATATTGGTAATTATTACAGTGGATAATCACCACTTCTCTGTTATAATTAGCTTATTTGTAAGAAACTGAATGGAAGCAAATTTGCTCTGATAAGCAGAGCTATAGTTATATGGTGAATGAGGATTTTCTACTGCAAAGAAATACTTTAGATTTGACATAAATATTTACACAACAACCCGTACGCATGCAGATGAACTCTTGTCAGGATAAGGGGAAGAGGGGATATTTCTAATTACAGTTATTAAATGCATGCCTGTCAGTATCAGCATGCTAGGAGGCCAACATGATGGGCTTACTGACTTACAGAGGGAAACCACTTGATTTGCTAATTATCCGAACAGCCAGGGCCACTCATACTGCGCCATGAAAACACAAGTGCCCGTGTCCATCACTGTCAAAAGACGACCAGAGCTGGTTTTTAGTGCATCTACCATGCTGGGTCATGTCACACTAGTAAACTTTTAAATGTCATCCAGACGGGTATATCAACGCTTGTTTTAGTTTTATGGAGCCATAAAAATACACACTGGCCTGCTGCTTGGTTTGAGAATATAAAAAAGAAGAAGAAAACTGTCAACGTGAGCGACAGCCAGCGAGCCCGAGCCGACGCATGATTGCTTTCCACAAACCACCTTCTGGTGAAGGGGTCAAATGAGACTGGAATCCTGACTGGAATTGTTGAAGACAGCGGCCTCATAACTCATAACTAAGTATAATTTAAGGAAGACAACAAGGGCTGCAGCTGAAAATAGCAACTAATGAAACAGGCCCTGGAGTTGTGTTGTTGAGAGAGTGACAAAGTGATGTTAACTCGATAGGACATGTGATGGGAAGGGAGTTAAAAGAGAAAGCAAGTAGGAGGAAAATGCCACTCGCTTTCCTTCTCTCTCTCTCTCTCTCTCTCTGTCTCGATATCTTTCTCATGCGCACAAGAGAACACTGCTACACACACACAGCACCAGCACATATTGGACAAGTCAAGTAAAGTAGTCCCACTGTTGCCCTGGGTGCTGCCCATCAGAGACAATTAAATGCAGTGATCTGTGACCCTTCTTGCCACTCCATGTCACTGGTTGCCTTCTCAGAGATACACACAGGCTCTTGGGTTCCCCCGACACGCACTGAGGGCCACAGTCAAATCAACGAGAACATAAATATCTGCAGTGGTTCATATGTTGTGTTTTCTCACTCTTCACCTTCCACTGAGAGTCTTGCGAATTCATTTCAATGTCACGAGTGTTCACCTCTTTCAGTGCGAGAGCATATAATTTAAAATCCAACAGGATGAAAAAGAAAGGCATGTTTTATGAGTGTGCTCCAATTAGAAGTCAAGGCAGAAATGCAAGTTAGAGTTGTTAGCGCAGAACATAAAGAAGAAGGGAAAATACTCTGCATAATGATCTTTGGGTTAAGAGTGAACAAGAAACAATGCTGCCATTAGATCATGTCACTGTTGTGGTTGTTTTTTCTGTTGCTCTTTTTATATCTGCTGTCCATCATTCCCCCGGCACCCTAAATGCAGCACCCTGACATGCATGCGAATTGGCTAATTTGTTGCCGGATCTTTTTCCCCCCAGACTCATTTGTGAAGCCTGGCGTCTGCCGAACACGAGCTGGATGCACACCAGCGGGTTCACAGTCAATTAAACAAAACACAATGCTACAATGATGAATGGAGAGCAAATGGATTCGACAATGATTTGTGCCCTTGTAATACCGTTTGTTAAACTTTACTCCAGGAGAGATCTATGACGCCGTCACAACCAAGCAGAGAAAGAAGCAGTAAGAGCAAGAAAAGGACAGATTCCATGGAGCTGCTAGCATCAGCATTCCACTTGTATAACAGCCAGCTAGTTATGAAAAGCCCGGGCGTGCGTGGGTGTTCTGCTTTTAGTCAAGTGCAAACATTTTAGCCTTAAGAGGGAGTCCGCTGCCAATATGAATGCACTATCAACGCCCACTCCATTTCTAGTAACTCAAGTACACGCCTCATACATATGAACAGAGCAAACACACACAGAATGAGCTCTCCACATACATTTACACTCATGTGGTACCACTTCTATTCTCTCATGTGCATTCCCACATACCTCCGTCGTGTATGAACATACCAACAGGCCCATGCACACATTAGGGTAATTAGTGCACAACACACAGAGAAAGAAGTAAATAGTAGAAATTGTTAAATAAGATGCACTTTTTAACCCCCGAAGCAATTTGCAAAAAACCCTAAACCAGACCGTCATAGCATCAGACTTTGTTGCTTCAGAATCGAAGGGGTCGATTTCTGAAGAAAACTTCTGTACTTTTAAATGAGTTTTTCTTCTCACACCCACAACAAACTTTTCAAAAAACATCAACAACTTCTGATTATGTTTGAGCGTTTTGTACTGTGTCAGCTGAATCACCAGCTGCTCTAGCTATGTATAACAATTGTACCAAAAGGCTTCCTGGTTTTGATAAGGGGGCTGGTTTAAAGAGACTGTGATGCCTTTTGTGGTGAAATAAAGCAGTATAAGCGTCTTCATTTTTGACCCATAAGCATAGAGTCTTACAAATACAGGATATGACTTGTTCAAAGGTTGCCTGTGACTTAAAAACAAGTGGAGGATTTACTCCAATGAGGGAACTCTGGACGCCCTAATAGGTCTGATGAGACGATAACACCTGCTGTGTCATTTTTAAGTCAGAGACTTTGAATTTAAAAAAATGAAAGTTTGGCTGCACCTGAAATATAACCTCAAACATTTTTTTTTTATTGAAAAGTCTCTCCTGCTCCGAGATTCTCCCTCCAAGTCAACGCTTCAGGAGGCTCTGTCAGTCAGAACTGTTTGCAGCTCACTGCTGGGAGAGTTTTATCAGGGAGAAATCATCAACGAGGACAGGGAGGAACATAATCTGCATTTTGTACCTAGACTTGTAAAATTATGTATTTTATGTAGGCACTGAGAGAGCCATCACTTTTTACCAAATATGACTCAGGGAACACCATGTGATGAATTTTATTAGTCGATTTGACGGCTCAATTCAAAACGCAAAAGGACGGGATGGAAACGATCCTTTCATGCTCCAAACCTTGTAGCTGACAACACCATCATGCACAGGTCACTTTATAATAAGTACAACAACGAAAGAAATCTCCAGCATATTGCTCAGTAATGAGGCTGATAGTCATTCGGGGCTGTCATGTGCGAGTGTCCGTGGTGCTCCCATCTGTAGCCGTGAAGGTCATCGTGACACGGCGACAGACAGAAGCTGCAAAAACCTCTCACCCAGTCACAGCTACGAGCCGGGGATGCTGCTGGTTCCCATTACAGATCACCTCCTCGCTGATTAATTAAGCTCATTCTGCTAATTGAAAGTCACCCCTCACCCAATGTTCAGCTGTGCGAGGGCAGACTGAGGGAGTGTGAACCGTCCCGCTCTGGAATGGCGATCCACTGAACTGCCATGGTTTATTAAATCAACCACCCTCACAGCCCTTCCTCCCCCTTTGTGTGTGTCATCATTCTGTACAACTCCCCCCTCTTTTAACATTTGTTGAGGCCTCCGATGAATGACAGCCAGCCCACACCGGCCGCCCTGGGAGCAATGGGCGTAATAAGCCAATTAACTAATTAAGTCCTCATTTAGAGGCTTAACGAGGAACACGGACACTCATTTGTGTAAATAAACAGGGACTTTTTTTTTTTTTTTTTTTTTTACTGCATTAGGAGAACTCAAATGTATTCTTGCAGCGAGGTCAATAAATGAAAAACAGAATAACAGACAGTGTACACAGGTTTCTGCCAATCGACGCCTCCTCCTGTACGCGCCAGGCGAAGAAGCAGAGACAGTGCAATATGGTGATTCATTAATTCTAATGATACTGCTGACATCAGCCAAGCAAAGGAGCGGATCAGAGCTGTCTAATCGCAGCAGAGAGAAGGGAAGCTCTTAGCCTTCTGACTGTCAACTCATTGGCAGCCGTTGTATCGGAAAAAGCGTGGCTGCATACCAAACTGTAAACAGACGCGTGCCTGCATAGTTACTGATTCCGCTGTCGTATAGCATCAATCTGCATCAGGAGACATGACGCGCATTGATCTCGCAGCCGGGCGCGGGGCTCTGATGAAATCGCTCTATAAATTAGGACCGTTTGATGGGAAACTAAATGTGTAATATGCTCCCGCCTTGCTTATTGGACAGTGAATATGCAATGCATTGAATCACAGAAGCTCTTTATTAATGCTGCGAAACAGGCGGCCATTATCAGGGGATTTAAAGCTGAGAATCCTTTTAAAATTCCAATAAAACTTCTGATTGGTTTGATTTGGAAAAAAATTGGAACATAGTGACTAATCAATCAGGCAAATTGGTAGGTTTATTCTCAAAAATGTATGTATCACACCTTTTTTTTTTCTTCTTCTCGCAGAGAGGTAAAATGTGAGATATTCTGGGAGCACATGTGCATGCACTGTGCACAGCAGTGGGTTGGCTCTGTGTATCTTTCATGAAAAGAAATTTTGCTCTTTCTCTTTGAAATCTGTGATCGGTTAATATTTGAAGAGTTCTTTTCCAAAGTGTAATCCATTTTGAATGAGGGAATAATTATCTGAAACTCATGATTAAATACCTCTGAAATACCAAGGGTACAGCATGTTAAAGTATCATTGTCTTCACAGAGGCCTTCATTTGTTTCATTCAGTACACCTATGAGAGAAGGATGTCTTTTTCCCTCTCCAATGAGTGATATGTCTTTGTAGTGAGCTTCTCCACAGATTTCATGAACTCGAGTATTTTTGTAACTTGCACCTACTGACTTGAACAATGTGACAGCTGGAGGGTAGCATGCAGGCAAAGACAGATGATGGGATCAGGTAATTGGCACATGACAAAACCTTTTCAGGTTGTTTTATTGGCAGTGCAGAAATGATATTTGATTTACGGGCCCTTTCTTTGCTGAATCTCTTCAAAAAAGAAGACTTGCTCCTTTGAAGCATACAATGGGCAGTCCAGCTTGGTTTTGTAAAGCTGAAATACAGACGTCAGACTCAAGACCCCAACATGTGTGTTATCAAGTGTCTGGCGTAAATCTTAATGCTGCAGATTCAACTGTGGCAACCGCAGCGACTCTGATCAAGTCTGTAGCTAATCCCCTTTGACTGAGCCTCCAATATGGGCTACAAACAGCAGGGGGGGGGAAGACAGAGAGAAATGGATGGATGTTTGATCGTGTGTGTTTGTGTACACAGAGCAGTAGATGTGCAGAGGGAGGCAGAAAGGAGCAGATGCAAAGAGGACCGAATGAAAGATAGATGGGTAGAAATATGAGCTATGGGGAAGGGGAATTGGAAAATTGGATCCTGGGATGGAAAAAAAAGCTGAAGAGGGGAGCAAACACGAGGAGGAGAGTCACAGCTGATATGGGAGGGAGTGTTGTCAGGAGAGAGGAGGGCGAGATGGGAAATGGCATGGTATGATGGTCTGGAAGGAAGAAGGGACCAAAGAGTGCAGGAGTGACCTGTATTGTTGATGGTTGTGATAACGGAGGGGTGAGGTGGGAAGAAAACAGCTGAGGGTTGGCTTTTTTTTTTTTTTTTTTTGTGTCCCTGTATTTTCTGCTGGGAGTCAGCAGGTTTGGGTGTGGACTGCGGGTGAGCGGATCGATGAAAGTTTCTATAGCCAGAATACCCTCCTCCATCTCTGACAAACACCGCGACAGGCTGATAGACCGGTGGGCCGGAGGAGAAGGATGGAGGCAGCAAAAATAACGGAATGGAACAAAAAGATGGGGGGGAGTGAGAAAAATTGTGACGGAGTGCAAAACCATGAAACTCTTAAAATAAATCCACAATTTTCTCGTTTGTTTTGAGTAAAAGGTCATTTCACATTTTTTTCTGCATTCCCTGTCCACTTGAGGGCAAAGTTACACACATTCTTTACTTAACATGTAGAAGTACAGTTAGTTGTGTTAATATATTAATTATTTTTCTGCATACAGAAGTACTGCTTTCAGTTTCTTGCTGAAGTAAAAGGGAAAAACTGAGTAAAAGAGTAAGTAAAGATTTCCCCTTTGATGGAAACTTCTTACAGCTCTTCTGTGGCAAGGATAACTCAAACCCCACATCAACATTAATACACTGATTGAAAGTTAACCATTTTTAATTCAAATATAGTACAGAACATTTTCCTAACATATATGAATTTGCAGCAATGTGCAAACCCATCACCGCTGCGGCAGATGTCTGTTCAACATGAGTCTGGTTCTGCTCGAGATTTCTGCCTGTTAAAAGGACGTTTTTTTCCTCTCCACTGTTACATTTAGCTTAATGTTGTCAAGGGCCATGCTCATGCTGGATTCATGTTGGATCTTTGTAAATAATATGACAAAAAGGTAACAAAGACACCTGCTCTTTTTGTAAAGTGTCTTGAGATAGAGTTTGTTAAGAAATGGCAATGATATACAAATAAAGACTGATTGAATGATTGATTGATTGAAATCAGTTGGATGAGCAAATTTCTTGCTGCTCTGAAGTCATCGGCCTTGTCGGCTGGTTCACTTTCGTCGCTGAATTCCCCTCTTATGTTTCTATTTGTCCTAAAACAGATTTTCCAATTGTTTACCTCGAGTTACGTCTACATGCTTCATATGCACCAATAGCTATATGCCAAAGAACTGCATGTAAAGGTCCAAACTATTAATGTTGGGAAAAAAAGTGACAGAATAATGAATAAATGATTGTTAAATTTCCAACAAATTCTTTAAAAAGCTAACGTTACAAACCTGTTTTGGAAATCTAAAGAGTAGAAAGTACGGATAAGTTTTGGTAATATGTAGGCAGTTAAAGCTCTGTTGAATTTTAGCTGTTTGAAACAGACTGAAATTAATACTGATGCCTTTACAGTGTGTGACCTTCAAACACGACAACACCAGAAGATAAACAGCACGCTAAAGTTAAAGACACTTTTCATGACATAGATTCTGAATAAGGGACAAACTTAAGTGTTAAAAAGCAGGATGAGATTTATGTTAGAAAACACGTCTTACACATGTACAGGACAGGATTAAGACTAAAAGGCACAATTTGTCCACAGGGGGCTCCAAAATTGACAAAAATTCTTAAGAAAATTTGTTTTTTTATTAAGGTAGAGAAACCTGAAAGAGCTGACTGATTTAATAAACCATGTAGACCTCATTACTTCAAACCTTTGACTGCCCATGATACAGTAGATTTTTTTCACCTGTTAATCCACACTCACACTGTTCTAAAAAGAAAGTATAATTGTTACTGTATGTCATTCTCAATACTCACTGTAGAGAAAAGTCTGGCCTTGCCCTGCCAGCCCACGAGTTCACAGGCTGTATTAAATGAGTGAGAGGAGGGTCACCATACAAGGATGAACACGCAAATCAGGACTTAACATAAACAGGCAAAACACTGGTACACACACACATAACCACCTGATAACTCATTATCCCCGTTCTGCCAGCTCCTTTATATGTGATGTTAATGTTAAGCCACGACTCTGTCATTTACTAGATAGCGTTACGCTCAGGCTTAGCTGAGCCACTGAGAGATTTATGTTGGTCTTTATTTCCTTTGCCACCTCACTCTGAGACTCTCCACTCTCGTGCAGTGTGATATACTGTCCAGTCAATAAGAGAGAAAACAAGATATGAAAACAAAAAGCTGTGTTTTGGACAAGAACCAGGCCTTTCAGGACTGCAAATAGGTTCTGAGGCACCCACTGAAGACCGCCAGCGTGAAGTAGCTCTCGCATCCACTTCACACCAGGGGGGGAGAATGAGAGCGTAACATGAAGAGTATAAGATAGAGGATAAGTTTCCAAGATGAGGGAGTGTGTTACAGTGACGATGCCCTTCAGGAAGGTCCTTAACCTGGCCCACTCAGGCAGTACTAACTCACTAATGTGCGCTGTATGAGAAATGTAAGTGGCTTAAATTGCATTAGATTAAGGCAGCCATGAAGCGAATAAGTGACAGAATAAAACAATAAGTCTCAATGGGAGTAGCACCAGCCAGGGGGGGAAAAAAAGAAAAAAAAGTCATGTGGCATGTCGCTTTAGTCCCCGGGCCTTCTGCTCCACGCTGCTGACAGCCGCTTGGACACGCGCCATAGCCAGGTGTAGGGGATTTTATGCTTGTTACCTTGTCCTCTGTGCGAATATTGAGTTAAATTACAATCCCATAACCTCGAATTTGGTCGAGCGAGTTTCGTTTTTTTTTTATTTATTTGCTGTCCCGCTACAGCAATTTATATCAGAGGCGCACCACGAGCCCGCGCGACACACCTGAAAACGGATCAAAGTGCTGCATTGCATTTTTCTTCCCGCATGCTTTTAGTTTTTCTGCAGTGCCAAGTAGAACTGTGCTTGGTATATGTATGTAACGCAGCAAATCATAGCCAACTTGGTTTCTCATTGTCCCCAGCTGTGTCCCTTAATCCCAAACTGCTCTGCACCAAGTCTTACAGAAAGGAAACCTTGAGAGGAAGCGCAGGATTTGCTTTCCAACATACGTACGTGAGCAGTTTTTTTATACTCCCCTCGTCGACCCTGTGTGCCTCACCTCCGGGTTACAGAAGCAGAAAATAGATCCTTCAGAATAATAATAACAATAATAAGCTATGCTGTCTTTCAAAGCATGGCTGCAATGTGTCCGGGTCACACTGGTGTTAGGCACAAATAAGTATGTCAGTGATTCATCTCCACAGCAGCTCTTTGTCTTTGCACGTGTCTATAGAATAGGGACATGCACAGTGCAAGGAGAAAAGGCAGGGAGCTATACATAAATATAGGACATTACAGTGTCAGCTGCAGATGGGAAACAGTGTGACTTCATCAGTGCAGTGAAGTATGAGAGTTTTAAATAAGATCAAACAAATCAAAGAGCTAAGAGGATTTTACAGCATTGGTATAAAACCCAGATGTTGTGTGTGTCTCACTGTTACATGACGTGTGTGCACACAATTAATGCAAACAAAGGAACACCTCTGCACATCTACATCTGTATGTTTCTCAACTTTAAACTGTCTGACATATCAGGAGACATCTGGCCGCTGCAAAGAAGCCGTCAGAATCAAACAAATATGTTTCCGTCCCAGCTTTTGCTGGCCTACAAATGACAAAAATAATAAAGTCAATCCTCAAAATAGAGTCTAGTAGGTTAGTTAATTAGAGCAGAGACCCAAAAGTATAATTTACTCAAGAGATAATATATCACTGAATGTCATTTCTCCGTCTGGCTCGAGATTGATGACGTTGCTTTACTGCATATTAGTTTTCACGAGAACATGTTGAGTATCTTACAGAAAATCTTAAATTTGTGCAGCTAAAAAAGTTAGCCAGCGACACACAATTTATGACCCGTCTGTGCCCTTTAACAGTAAAAATATTTATTATCCAGCTTGAAACATAACTTTTAAGCATAAATTTATATAATGCATTAGTATAAATTTGAATGATTTGACGTTAAGTGTGGAAAAATGTTGGCAAGGGCAGCCGAGAATGAAGAGCGTTTGGTTAAGTAGGCCACGGAAGGATGCTCCCGCTCACCTTGGGGCGCTGTGTGTGTTTCAGTGGAAGCCCAAGGCCTGCCAAAGATCCCCTATCTCCAGAAACAGAAACAAAGCCCTGCGGTCATGACACTTGTGTAACATGTAACCAAGAAATGTAACTGAATAATAAACAACACCCTGAAAAATATCAAGTGTATTTACCATGCAAAAAAAGCAGCAGTGTTTTTTTTTTTTAAATCTGAATAAACTGCTGAAAAAATGCACCAAATAAATAAAATTACCATAATCTTGCTCCCTTTGGAATGCTGCTCCAGAGGTTTTTATGTTTTATCTCAATATTTACTTTAGTGATAACATTCTCTAAATATATTATCACTGAGTGGAACTATTTCAATCTAATGAGTCGATATTAAGAGAAAAAGTGATTCATCAAATAGATTTTCTGTTGCGCATCCTCCCGTTCATCCGACACTGAAGTTGTAAGTCTTGCATGTAAATAATGATAACACAATCAGCATATCAAACAGGATACCAAGCACAGAATTTGTATTATCATTAATGTCTCTCCGAGTGGAACGGCTTAAGCCTTGATGATCTGATGGTCTGAAATGATCCTCTCCTAATGCGCCACTCATAATGATCCCGAAATGCAGAACTAGTTGTTTGTTTTCTCTGTGAGAAAAACAGCACAATGTTTCTGTGTTCAGAATGCCACCAGGGCTTCACTGATCTTTGACTCTTATTAGAAGTTTAGATTACAAACACTTCCCAAGAGAGTCAATTCCTACTCTCTAAAATCTAATTGTCTAGACTTTACAGCATTAGCACACTAGACATCTGCGAAGGCCGAGGGCTGTCCGAATTTTTTAAGCCCATCAGAGAGCATTCTGCAAACTAAGATGCAAAGTTCACCAGAAAATGACCTATCACCCACAGAAATATGGGTGTGATTTTTGATAACAAACGCACTAATAACAGTGTATAATGGTTAACACATCACCTCTCCTGTTGAATTGTTTTGTTTGTTGATAAAGCGAGGTTTGGTAATACACATGTGAATATGCATAAGCTGAATAAATTAGATTCTGGTTGTAAAGTCAGAGACATTATAAGACACTCAAAGTTTGGCTACATAAGTGTGAAGATCCTCAGATGAGACACTGCGCATACATAAGTGACTTTTCAGTGAATCTCAAATCCAACAAATCCGCTACATCACCCATTGTTTTCTAATGAGCTCTTATGTAACCTACTGATGGCGGTCGCCATATTGGACTCCGTTGACTTTTGGTCAATCTAGTAACAGGCAAAGAGGGTGGAGCTGAGGCGGGGCTAAAGCCTCCTTTCAAACAGCTACAACGCATCCACCTGCCAGTCAAATCAATCATGGCCCTAATGATGCACTCCAAATGGATGAGTTATTAAAACATGTTTACCACCTGAACGGTCTTAACCAATAAAGAAATCATCTGTATGTTGACCAAAAGTTTTTTATTGCACCAGGCTGCAATCATGTTTACTTCTGCTGTAAAAATGGGCATTTTAATATGGGACCTAATGGGGATTATTTTGCTTTTGAAACCAGCCTCAAGTGGACACTAATTGGCTTTCTTCTTTAACCCTGGAGGCTGCAGCTTGGTCTGAACCATCTTTAAAGAAGTCCTTGAATTCAGTCTGTTTTTTCTTCTTTTTTTTTACTTTCCCCCCCAAAAATCCTCCAGACTCTCCCCAGGCCCGCTATCTCCACACCCACTGGCACACCTGAGTTTCTTTCCATCATCCAACATCAAACATCAATCATCAACCTCGTTCCTGCCCATAAACAGCAGTCCTCTGCCGGAATTTCTTGTATGCCGCCAACAAAAATTCCTGCCCCCATTCTTTACGTTTCCAGTCTTCAAAAGTTCAAAATTTTATCTATTATTTTCGGCACGTTGATCAAGTCAAGTTATTGTAACTTTACCTCCTCTGCCTCCACCTGCCAACCAAAACAAATCATTGATGTTTTTTGGGGTTACTATCTCTGTGTATAGAGGCTCTGAGTATCGATCCAGATGTGTTTGTAGCACTGAGATTTAGAAAACTATCACGTATCGAATAACACCACCCTGATTTTTAGTCTCTCATTTATTCTCAAAGGTTTCCTGCTCTTTTAAGCAAATGTCTTCAAATGTTGATGCTGTAAGCTTTTGTTGTCGGAACAAAGACGACATAAAACATTTCTCTTTCTTAAAGGTCAGCATATTTTGTCAGATCAACCCAAAGTATTTGTCGAAAAACATCTCAGTTTAAGGCGCTGAAAGTATAAAAGGACTGTTTGGTATTGGCAGCCAAACTCTGGTATTGTTTGTTGAAATAATTCAACGATTAGACAGTCCTACCCAAGCCCCATTTTTCAGGCAGAACAGGCCTGGCAACACGCATCAAAGTCTGGGGAAAAAAACAGCCAAAGAATTTAGCAACATATTTCTGACTCAATAAACTATTCCTATGAGATGTGAACAACTGTGCCGAGTTAACTCACGGTACAGTGTTACCTATCAGAGTTGCTCTGTGTATAACAACCTTTAAACCGTGTATAAAAACACTTCAGTCTCTCTCACATCAGCTCTGCCGCAAGCCGAGCACATCTCTCAGCACTCATCTAATTATGGGGGTCAGTCGGCTCTGCAGACGGAAGAGGAAAACTTGACAGATTTGCATTCATGTCATGAGTGGAGTTCAGATCATTTGCAAAGCCATCAACTGGATGTCCTTTCATATCCTAAGTCTCTGCTGTCCTATCACTCCTACACGCTGGGGATCTTAATGATGGCTCTCTTATTTGCAGTTATTTCAGGAAATTCAATGACTTACTTGCCAGGGTCATGAGCAAAATGAACAAGACAAGCATCTTTGAAGATTATGATAATGGAAACGGAGGGCAAAATTGGAATTGTTTTAAAATTCAGCCGCACGTTCCACATCTTATTATCCTTCCACTTGGCAGCCACCCATTTTCAAAGGCGTGATAAAAATACACATTAGATCCATTCACTGCCACTGAGATGTAGCAGAGGATTTTATGGCCTGGAAAGTTTGGCATTTCAGAGTGAGAAAAATAAACACTCTTCATACCAAAAAAACGAAAAGACACGAATCCTAGATCTACAGGGAAGACAGATGTTAGTCTACGAACAAAATAGTCATTACGTTTTACTCAGCAAAGCAGATGAAACACAGTCCTACATCATATAATTTGGTCTCCTTTTTGACGCTCACTTCTACAGACGCCCGAAGTGAAAAGAAAATTGAAACCTTCCGTTCTTAGTTGCAGAATGAGTATTCAGTGCTTGATACAGCATTGAACTGAGGACCAGATGGTGCAGACTAAAACACACTTAAAGAGGGAGGATGTCTTTTCAGAAGGCAAACTCATGCAAATCAGGTCCACAGCGAAGCTGTTGACTCATGCAATTTCACAGTGTTTACCAATAACAAATTGGGAAAGGAACATTAATAGTGCTTTCCGAGCAAAACACTGGATAAGGCTAAATGTTCAGAGAAATTCGTTATTATGGCTGACCCCAGAGCCGAAGTGCTACATTAGCAAATTATTAAAGGTTTTAGTAGGTGAGCTGCATGAAACGACTGCAGAGCAAAGGACACAGCGCCCTCAGAAAATACACACACATAAAGAAAATGTCAGTGATGGTCTTTGATCTCTGTGAGCCGAATAAGAAGTGACTAAAACATATGCAATTACATCAGCTGGGCAACCTCTGAGGCCACATGTTCAGCAGTGTCACAGACAGGCTGCTTCGCTGCAGAATTATTCATCTCATTCTGAACCTGCTGCTTCTCCGGTTCATTCTTCCAGACAGTGGTCAGGATGAAACAGAATGCAGTGTTTGCATACTTTTAACATCGGCGGAAACAGATTTTCATGTAAGTCAAAATATTTCAATAATGCAGCATGTACCTGTAAAACCAGACAACATACACAAAATCCCTCCCGTCCGACGTGGACATCTGGAGTGCAGCAGTAGCTAAAGGAGTTTGGAAGGACACAGCAGACTGCAGAGAGAGACAGGAAGGTGTACTGTATGCGTGGGCGTGAGGGAACCAGGTGCTGTGAAGTGTGAGGCTCTGCCCTCCCAGCTGATGATCAAAGACAGCCATAACTGCCGCTGATGACCATGGCTGCTGGCCAGACTGATGCACACTGAGAGCTATGACGCCTGCACAGAGATGAGCAATGCCAGTAGCAAGACAATGCCAGCTAGAAAATACTATTATTGTTGGCAATACAATACCAAAGTGGAACCACTCGAGAACAAAGACTGAATAATATCGCTGGATCAATTATCCATCAAATCCTTTGTCTGGATTTACTAACATTCAGTTTCCTCATTTGGAGGGTGATGACCGATCTTTGTTAGCACATTTTGAAAAGGTTTTTATGAGAGGGGATTATTCAGGACGTTAAGGTGGAAAAAAGAGAGCGAAGACTGCATGTCCCTCTAGCCAGTCAGCCAAGATAATGTTAATGAGGTCTTGTGGGATCCTCCACAAGAAGGACTCTTGATCTAGATCCACGGGGATATTCTGCGACTTCTGGCACCATTCTGGGGCTCCGGATAACTCCCAGTATTAAGTCCCCTTTAATAGAATTACACCCTTGATAAAAAAAAAAACCTTTCCACAGGACCATTATCTATCATGTCAAGCTATGTGAGCATAGGTCTTCTCGGGTATGCATAGGGAGAACATTTCCCAGACGGCAGATACTGAGAGAGCTTTGTCCGGGGGATCTCATATAGGAGAAAGGAACACTTTGCCTGAATGGGAGATAGTTGTCATGGTGTCCCAGTGGTCTGCTGTGAAAAAGCCACTCTTTGGACCTCATAAGACAAGAGCATTCTTTCAAGCGATCGCAAGGCATGATCTTCGGTCCTAAATGCCTCCATATCAAGGAGCATTATATACCATAACTGTACAGTCAAGGGTATTTCAGATGCAACAGAAAGAACCCTTTTGTTTTTGTTGCCATTGGTCCTGGTGTCGTCACATCTGTCTTTTTGTTAATTCTAGTCATCGCTCTGTTTCTGTCTCTATCTCTCTTTCTCTGCTTAACCAGAGGCAGCGAGGGTCTGTTTAAAAATGAGTCTGGTTCTGCTCAAGCTTTCAGCAGTGAAAAGGAAGTTTTTTCCTTGCAACTGTTGCCAAGTATGTGTCCACTGGTGGACTACTGTCTGGTATCTAACTTCTGTGGTGATTAGGGGCTGTATAAATAAAATATGTTAGATGGAAGCATATTCCAAAACTGCAGAAACTATACACCAATAGGTCATAACAATATGGCCACTGGGGGGTCCGCCAGTATGTAGAATATGTGAGGCAGCAAGTGAACATTTTTATGCCTTAAACTTGATGTGCTGGTAGCAGGAAAAATGGGCAAGAGCAAGAATTTGAGCAACTTTGACGATGGCTCGACAACTGGATCAGAGTCTTTCCAAAACTTTGTCTCTTTTGTTCCGAGTCGGCAGAGGTCAGTACCTACCAAATGTGGTCAAAGAAAAGAAAACCTGTGAACCGGCAACAAAGTCATTGGTGTTGATGACATTGATGCATGTGGGGAGCGAAGGCTGGCCCACGTCGTCCATTACAACAGAAGAGCTGCTAGAGCTCAGATGATTAAAAACATTTTTCTGCTGGTTCTGATAGAAAGGTGTCAGAAAGAACACCTGGTGCCTCAACGGGTCATGGCTGTTAAAACAACCATCTTTTAACAAGGTGGTCATAAAGTTATGGCTGGTAGGTATATATCTATTGTGGCAGGTAAACATATTTGTGTCTTTCACAGCCTGTTTGTTTCATTTGCAATGCGTTTCCAGATATTACATTTGTTTTGGATGTTTGCATTAGCTTTTGAAAGTGCAGCATTTCTGAATATGCTGCGTGTTTCTCTAAATGTACGTCGTTTCAGCTTTTGCTGAGCCTTTTCGGCAGCAGCCGTCTCGCCGCTATTTTTTTTTGCCACTATCAGCTTTCTCCATAGAGCCTGTTAGCATAGCTTCCAAGCAATATGGTGGACGTTAATTTTTGATTCTGGGAGTGAGTTCCCACCCACTGATCTGTGATTGGTCTGTAGCTCCAGTGGTCAAAAATATGAGGAACTAGAGTTGTAGTTTCACCCTGCTAACCGCAACCGCAAAAATTGTCATTTTGCGTCACTGGAAGCTCTTTTTCAGACTTAGAAATACAAAGATTTCCCATCTCAGGGGAAAAGGAGGGCGGGATGCACGACCATTCAAAAATACTGGTTTCTAATGATACAAAGCTTAATGCAAATGGGAGAAGTATCCCTTTAAGTCTTGCCCTGAGACCTTAGAATAATGTTAAAAAAGTACTGTACATTATCTTTGACCATTAAACTCCATTAGCAAAGTCAGCAATTCATACAGTATTCATGTGACATAAAGACATATTGACAGCAATGCCGAACATTCATAGTGCAGCCTTCACTTTGAGGTAACAGTGAAGCATGTCTTAAAGCCATGCCTGGCTGTATTCCATTGTCAAGAATGACATCCCCTATAGTGAAAGCACTGAGAGATCAATGCATGCAGGGGCAGCACCTGTGCTGCCTGGAGCCCCACTAAAAGCCTCAGCGTCTCGTCTGAAGACAGAGCTGGTATCCCCGGGGACTCGCCTTACAGCAGATAGAGGGAAACCCCACCCCCGACATCATAGCTGTGGAAAGCTGCATCATACAGTTATCCACTGCTGGGAAATCAAGGCGACTCCCACTATCTGCCCTGTTTTTTCCCCCCTCTTTTTTCACTTGTGTGGTTTGAGCAGGCCTAATTAACTTTCTCTAACAAAGGGCTCTACCGCTGCTGCTTCACAGACTTATTGGGCCAGCTAGCGGCATGATAGTACGAGCTGAATGTCACGCTCTCCTTGGGCCGATCAATCCAGGCGATCAGATATCAGACACCTGAGGGATGGCTCTAGCCACAGATCACTCACGCGCACGCTCACACGGGCACACAATCGGAAAGCACATTGTCAGGGAGCGTTGCAGGCACGCACACAATCGCAGGGAATCAACACAAACATGCACTAAATCACGGCTGGGGCCAAGGACGAGAGCTCACCCGCAGACAGACGTGCTGAGCTGAGAGCTTTTTTTTTTTCCTCCCAAACATTTTGTCTCTCTCTCTTATTTCAGCCGTATTATTATCTGCATGTCAGCTTGATGAGATGACTCCCACATTGAGAAGACTCTCTGGTTAACGCAATTGCTGCACTTGTCCCGTGCTCACTGAGTGAAAATTGCGTACCTTGCTCAAGGTCACAGACTGTGGTTTCCCCCCAGGGAGGAGAGAGAGAGTCAGACGTACAACACCCTCTGTTCGCATGTCTACGTCTTCTCTCGATTTTCTAATTGCCTCTGCGAGAGGTTGTGGCCCGTGGGGGGAAATGGTACTGACAAAAACAACCATTTTGTATTTGCCTGTATTAGTCATTCAAAAAACAATCAGCAATGGTAAACACGCAGTTTGGCCTCCCTGGGAGTGTTGATGACAATCATTCTGTTAGTAGATCATCTGCCTCTAACCTGGAGGGATAACAATCACTCCCTTATGTAATCCTATGAAGAGATGATGTTTACAAAGTTAGGATTATATACAGTGCTCGGGAAAACTCACAAGGCTCGCGGATGTTTTTCACTGTGGACAATAAATGCTTAATTCATCTGTAAAACACTATAGTCATCCTCCCATCCATCTGTTCTTGGTTTCAAGATAACCAGTAGTTCTCTTTTTCCTACTTTCCCTGCTCAATCAATACAGTCAGCAATAATATATGAGTTGAGCCAACCTCCACTTCAACTCTCCTTTTTTCTTAGTATCCCTCTCTGATTCTTTCTCATCCTCACTGTACAATGCAAAGCTGCTTTTTCAACCCTGACCACCTCATTATCCCCCTCTGTGAATCCCCCCCCCCCCAACTCTCATTTGCACTACTCTCCAGCAAGGCTAACAATGCTCTTCAGTGTTTCCATCATCAGCAGATGTTTTCCCTTGACGCCCCCATGACTTCTCGTCTCCATTGCAACAAATACTCCCATTATTCTTCCTCTGTCTTTCTTTCTCCCCATTCTCCACTTTCTTTTATTTTCCCCTCTTACTCTCACTCAGTTTTGTTCCTAATAAAATAAAGCGTGGTTGACGGGACCGCAGCCATTCTCTGTGGCGCGTCCGCGACCCCTCTTGGCATCAGAAGGCTACCGTGGACAGGCTTTGGCCTCCTACTGAGCAGCAGCTTTAATCTGCCTGGGGAATCACATCAGATAGAAATGCCCTTATGTGTCAGTTATAGAAGAAAACAAACAAACAGAAGAATTATTTATTTGCTATACTCACACGACAGGAATTTTCCTCTGACATCAAAGTCAGGGTGGGTGCCACAAATGTTTTTACAGTATAATGTTGTATTATCGTTGTAGTGCTTGCAGATCGCACTACAGCTACAATTTAACTGAAGATTCCCCCACCAAATCAACATAAATGATGCACTAGTTGGACAGAACCACACAAACCCATCAGTGGAGCTCTTAAAAACAGACATTAAGGTTAATTTGCTTGGGTTTTCAGGATAATTTGGTGACCAGGGAAACACCACGGGGTAACAAGCGCTCCAGTGACGCAAACTGCCAAATCAATCCCAATCTGACCATGTCCACTCACTCTCCTTTATACTGCGCTGCCAACGTATTGAGCAAGCGTCTTCCTGAATACTGGAGTAATCCAATCAGAATGCATCATGGGGATACCATTATGTGCTCATTTGTACAGCTGCGAAGCATTCTCTACAAGGAAGTATGCTGAAATCAATAACTCAAACCCTGCCGGGTCTTAGCTCGTTGTGTTTAAAAAGTTCAAATTAGGTTTGCAAGGGAAATCAAATGAAAGTTTTTTGTTTTTGCTCTCACGGCTGAAAAGAAAAGCTGTGGCTTATCTTAAGAACAACATTAGAGAGAATAAGAAGGTCATATCATTCAATCGGAGCTTGGGATTTTGTAACATAGTTAAAGTGGAAGAGAATGAAAAGGCAGAAGATTGTGTTGGAGTACGTATAAGAGATGCATCATTTTTTTTTTTTTTTGCTTTCTCTCGTTCCCTTTCTGAAGGGAAATGGGCTTAGGAATTCAATCAGCTTTGAGAGCCAAAGCTGTATGTGATCCAGCTCCGCCTCAGTGTCTGTGTCCTGTGTGCAGCAGTGAAAAGAAAACTAACAAACAAAAAAGATCAAACAAAAAAAAAAAAAAAAGAAAGGAAGACATTCAACTGGGTGGCAGTGGAGCGTAAACATAACGCAGCACCGTTTCAGGAAAGCCAAGGATGTCCAGGCAGCGTGCATCTAAATTACAATTTCAGGAGATGGAAACAAAATTAAACCTACAAAACTTTTTTACAGGGCCCATGTCTTCTTGCCATCTGGCTCAAGCACTTCAATCTCGGTTACACCTTTATGCTGTTGGCTGAACACAAGTGAGTGCTGTGGTATTGATCCAGTCGTACACCCCTTTTATTATCTCTTCTACCATCCAAAGGCAGCTTTCCGCTTTGATAGCACCACTGTCGCAGAAAAGCATAAATTCACAAGCCCATTTGCTGTGAGGGGGCGGATAAATGGATGTGAAATCGAGCCATGAAAAGCCAACATGGCATGGTGGAGAATTTTCATCCTGAGCTCATTAGAAAATGCATGTTTCCTTAGCTGTGATGTTGCAGGATATGCGGATAGGATGTTTTCTCTTCTCTCGGACTCCCACGTTTTCATGAATGCCTTTTAATTGGGAATGTTTGTTTGGGCTTTTGTGCTGCGCATATTCTTTGGCACACGAGGCGTGGGAGAAACCGAGCCCTTCTTTGGCTTGTCAAACTAACAGTGGGCCATAGAGGAGGTGAGGAAGAGGGTCCTGCGGCCTCTCCGTGCTCTGTGAGAACAGGGGCAGCTGTGCGTCTGCGAGACCAGAGTAAATAGGGCTGTGTGCAGTCAGAAAGCTGTATTGATCAAAGGCGTCAATCTCAGTATGTTGTCACTGATTCCTGCAGACGGAGGATAAATAAATAAGAATCGTAAGATGCTTCCTGCAACAGACGATTACTTGCTATCAGTTTGTTTGTGAGTCTGGAGGTGCAGCTGGGTTTAACTACCCCTGCAACCCTATTTTGCCTCTAAGATCCACTGCTGCCTTTTAAGTTCAGAGAAAACGCTACCCAAGTTAGAGATGCTACAGCAGGGGAACAGCGCCTGTTGTTTTGTACCTCCACAAATATTCACCCACCTCTATCTGCTCTTTCATATGTTTGAGAAAACGGCACACATGAAAAAAGGGCGCTGAGGTGCGTTCTTCCAACAGGTATGCTAATAGGATTCACTGGAAGGAGGAATTTATCTCTTAGCTATCTTTCCCTATGCATGTGCTATGCCTCAGGGGACTCCAATGCATGCATTACATTACTGCTCATGGATTAGCATGAGTTTGTGTAGGGATGCATGTGGGAATGTGTATGTGACTCCCTATTGTACAGAAGCCCCAAGCGAAGTTCCCTCAAAGAACAACAGATATGCCTAGACATACTGAGATACTATAAGGTCTTAATCTTCTTCCTCCTAATGTTTTATACCCGTCTTACATCTCCTTAGATGTTACCAGAGCCGCAAGCCATCTCCAATTAGTAGAGCTACACTGGTCCCACATTGCAGACTGCGTCCAGTGTGTACACCTTGTCCTCTTTCCCACACGGTGGGATCCCAGTGAGGTGATGCGTGACTGCTCGTGATTGAGCCCTCTTTAGCTAACAGGTGCCATCGTCTCTGCAAACCTTCACATTCAGAGTCCCCACAAAAGGTTTAAATGGAGAACAAATGTATGAATTATCTGATCAGAAAGAGAGGCGCAGCATGAAATCCCAGACGGAATGATAATTGAAAGTGGGCTTTTGGACTTCAGGAGGAGAGCAGACAAAAAGCTGAATATCAGAGGAAGAGCTGGTTTCCTGGATTTGTGCAGGTAAACCTCTGTGATTTGTACAGCTCAGCTGGCCCATGCTGAATCAGTCTGACAATGCATTAGGTTGAATGACGCAGCCCAGCTTTTTGTTTGAATTGGTGGAGGTATTAATCATTAGTTCTATAAGTTAAAAATCATTAGAGATGAGGTGCTGGATAAATCTTTTACGATGGCTGGTGAGAGCTTGGCTCTCTGTTACCTGGACAAGGTTTAAGAGCTGCCTCTCTCCATGTCCTCCTTCTTATCGCTCTCTCCACTTCCCTACAACATCCCCCTCCAGCTTCCCTCCCTCCAAATCACAGTCTTTGCACCTGTAACCCCTGGGTGAAAGATGATTACACCTTCCAAAGCAGAAATTGAACCGAGTGCTTGGTCCTGACCTCACTCGCACACCTCTGCCTCCTCCTATATCGACTAACAACATGTGGAAGCAGCAAAACAACCATTAAAACAGGTGTACATTTGCTAAATTAAACATTTTTAACATGACGCTTTGAAATAAGGAATCATGTTTTTAAATCTGAAAAAAAAGATGTATAGAGCAAACAGGACAGTGGACCAAATGCTGTTATTTCTAATTCATACAGCCAAGAGTCTAAATAAGCAGTAAATGTCGGTGTCTACCACAGAGTCGGTAACAAACTCATTCTCCCCACTAGGATCACAAAGATTTTTCCAGCGAACTGTGAGACGGGAGACGTAGAAAAAGGGCGATGTAGGTATAAACAGCAAGGGGAGATTGAGGTTGAGGGCAAGAAGAAAAAAATGGGGGAAAGATGTGATGGATTGAAAAGAAGGGGAAGGGCTGTTAGAAGTGAGATGAGATAGCGTCAAGGTGGGGGGAAGAGAGGGGAGAGCGAGAAGGAGAGGGAGGGAAGGGGGGAGAGGGGGGACACTGAGAAAAGCGACACACTTTCCGGGCTTATTTACACGTAGCTGCCAGTATGACAGGTAATTTGGGCAAATTCTCCACAGAGCCTGCAGCAGACGGCGGGGGGATAAAGACGAAAGGAGAGAGCAATAAGAGAGAAAAAAGGGGAAGGGAGGAGAGGGGGGGGGGGATGAGGGGAGACGTGCTCAGACTACCTGACACGGCCTGAGCTGGGTCTGAGACCAAGACAGCAAATGGGTTTCCAGATTCCAATCAGAGCAGAGGGGTAGGAAAGGAGGCGGGGGCAAGGAGAAGGAGGGAGGAGGGTAAAAATGAGGCGGAAGTCATCCTGTTGACAGTCTGATCATTTTACTTATCTGCAGTGAAGGAGAGATATCAAAAGCACTTTTTAATTCAATTTCCCTCTTCCTGTTGAGGCTGAAAGATCAAGCAGAAGGCAGGAACGGATGAGGCAAAAAGAAAAGAGTGAAAAAAATACATATTCAGATATCCAGATATACTCAGGCTCTGATTTATTCACTTGTTTTTCTAACTTGTGTTTCATGTGTGCGTCTGTGTGGAGGCAGGTGTGTGTTCGCCTCTGTACACTTCACAACGAGGCAAAGAAAGCCTGTTAGACTGTATTTATAGAAAGCTCTTGCTCTTGTACGGCGCACGGCTGTCTGTCAGTATTCAGAGCCAATTAGAAAACACTTGTTAATGGAGCCGGCGCTCCCCTTCCCGCTACCGTGTGTGTGTGTGGGTGTGATGACTTTATTCTCCCTTGCAGTGACAGCAACAGAGGTGCAGACGACAGTAAGAGAGATAACGTTGAAGAAGATAACGAGGTGTTTGCCTCTGTGGGTGGAGGTCCCCTCGGGAGGGTGGATGGGTGCACATGACACTGGCTGGACCTTCGGCTGGCTTCCTCTTCCTGTGGTGAGTCACGCTTTAGCGAGAGAGGAGAGCTTACCCTGTGCTGACCTTTTAACCCCGCCCCCCTTCTGTGCTCAAAGACCTAAGGCATCGCAGTCCTGACCCATCCTTCTCACACACACACACACACACACACACATGCTGTTTCATGCTGTAATCAGACATGTGAATGTTCCCCTTATCAGTCCTGTTGCAGAATTCTGATATCACTTAGATTCACACTGAGAATAGGCCTGGTTATTATGGCTACACACATGTTCCTTGTAAAGTGCCAACAGAAACAAAGTCTGCCCTTCCATTTCAAGTGCTTGTAAGCACGATACACACCGTCTTCATCCCAAACAGCTCCACACAGGACAGCATGCCTGCACAGCAAGCTTTGAATTTTGAGCACAGTAATGATGTTTTCACATATGCACAAAAACTCATGTGTGAATGAAAACAGCCACATTTTTCACCCTGACTTTTACCTGCCAGGCCCCTATCATATCCAAGTGAAACCAGGTTAAGCTGATGTGTGATTGCAGTATAATATTCAGAAAAAAATCACTACAAGCAGGTGGTTTAATTACATATATATAAAATATCATGTTGTTTGTTTGTTTATACTGTGAATATGCAAAATTACACAAAGCATTGATTTCAAGGCAAAAACTTCACGCTGTTAAGGACAGGTGAAAAATAGTACTTTAACACAAAACCCCTGCTAACTTCCTTTTCTTTAGGGTGAGCTGCATGTACTCTAAATTTGCACGTGAACTAGGGGTGAGCTGATGTGAGAACCAAAAAAATATTCAGGAAAATTCACCACGAGTGGACGGGAGGGGACGTTGACGTTTATATCCTGCGACCACTTGCAGGTTTTGAGCATCATGGGAAGAAGAAAGAGTGGGAAAATGTATTCCGGAAAATGGAAAACAGATTTTTTAAAAGAGAAGAGTTTCATAACTGTTGGCTGCAGTTGAGAGCATTTCAAGTCAACTCCATACATGGAGTAAGAGGTCCCCCCCCCCCCACCACTATAGATGGAGAGCAAATGAAAAGCGGTCAGAACAGATATCCACATGTAGGATTGGCTTCAGATTCCAGAGGAGGGTGGAGGAATAGGTTCAGGGTGTGCTGTGGGGGGTGGTTTGTTGAGGAATGAGTTCTATGAAATAAAATCAAAGACAGTGAGAGAGAGGATTACCTCTTTTGCTTCAGTGGAGTGTGTAATCGGGGCGGGGGATGGAATAAAAAATACACTATGACTCGCTGTGACAACAAAACACAATAGTGCCGCAGAGCTGAGCGTGATGCGGGGAATTAGCGGCCGTGATAAAGATGGTGATAACAGTGAGGAGATAGGAAAGATTGGGCTGATTATCAGTGTGGATGATAACAGTGTTGGTGGTTATCATAATGAAGGTGCTGAGGATCAAACGAGGCATAATGTCTTGATGATATGACAAAAAAAAAAGATGACTTGATTAAAATTGCTACTGATGCCAGTGATGATAGTGGTATTTTGTTGGCACAATTTTAATCACAGAGATTCCAGATTTTACATATTCTGCCATAGTTCAGTATAGCAGGGAGGATAGTTTGCATTAAATAGATCCCTTTGGGGTTTTTGTGCATTTACAACAAATATGACTTCATGAATATTCAACTGCAAATACTGCCCTG
The DNA here is from genome assembly GCF_963930695.1 of Labrus bergylta. NCBI lineage: Eukaryota > Metazoa > Chordata > Actinopteri > Labriformes > Labridae > Labrus > Labrus bergylta. Next base: position 18,431,973 of record NC_089202.1, read on the forward strand.
CGGTATCAACACTGGTGTCAGTCACTTGCTTTTATTTTAAATCTAGTATGACTGCTAACCCTTAGAAATTAAATTAGGCCTACATGGCCATTTTTACACCTACAGAGGCAAATTATTTTTAATTTAATTAACTTTAAGCTTTTAAGCTTGCCCACCCGTTTCTCCCTTTCAGTCGGTGAAGGTCCCACCTCAACCCTTCTCACCCATACTGATGAGCTGTCTACTATCTCGCCTCAGGCTGAGCTAACCAGCATCCATAAAAGTCCAGCACAGGTGTGGAAGAATGAGAAAATGGAAACTGGCAATACAGATGAATAATTAAATGTTAATTAATGACTTCTGTGTGGATATGTTTTGCAAAAGTGCCAAAGAAGTGGTTGAAGTTTTTGGGCTGATTCCTCCTAGTGGTCAGATCCAGAACTACATCATTGTCAGAGTGTGTTGCAGGCTGATTAGAGGAAGATCTTTCCCCTGGTCCCTTGGTGTTACAGCAGGGTTATTACATTGTGTGGTCTGGATCGTGGATATCAGGTGTTGTGAGTGGGGAGGAACTTGTGTTTGTTAATGTCTGGGTGTTGTAATATGATTATTGGATTCCCATACATCCAGGAAATCCAATTCTGCTGTATATGAAAACTGGGGCTACACCTATAAAGGTGATGGAGGGCTGATACAGATAACACTGGCTCTGTTTGCTTCTGCTTGATGATTTATTTCCCAAAGATTACACTGTAGCAACCAATTAAACAGTATCTATAATATACTGTATGATATATCTGCTATATATAAAAAATAGCCAGCTGTAGTTTACCTTTAACTGTTAATCATTTTTTCTTTATCATAAATCAAATATCTATTAGTTATATGTTTCTTTTGTCCTTTATTTAATGTTTCTGTTTTTTGCTTGGGTCTATATCAACTATTCCCGTTCTATGATATCATATGATATGGTTAAGTGCACATCAATATTAGGTTAGCCCAAGTACAAGCATTAACACAATGCTGGTCGTGCCACTTGGGAGCAATTTGGAGTTCAATATCTTGCCCAAGAACACTTCGACATATGGACCAAAGCCGCTGGGATCAAACCACAAGTCTTCCAGCTGAGAGATGGCTGACTCTACCACTAAGCCACAGCCCCCCATCCCCACCCCCGTTTATGAAAAAAAAAAAAAAGCTGGACAAATACTTGAATGACTTGTAACAACAAACACATCCTTAATGTTTCATCAGTAAAAAAAAAATCAAATGTGCACATGTACAAAGGATCTAAATGATCTAAAAGCACTGATTTTATATTATCTAAATGTCAAAATGAGCATGTTGTAGGTGTTGGATACACATGTACCAATCTGATTATGTTGTCTTGCTACCACTAACTAGAAGTCCTTTATACTGAGTACCATACTAGCATAAACAAAGGTTTGATTAACTGGTCTTTACTCTGACCCCAATCTGGAAAAAGCCCAGATATGCCCTAACTCTGCGTAGCTTTACACAGGTAATGTATGGCAAGGTCATCCGTCAACCCGGTTTAATTAACAAGGTGGCCTGAAAACGCGCCTTAAGGATACCATTAACCCGTGCTAGCCTAACAAGGCTGTGCAAACACAGACTAAATACGCCAGCAAACACAGGAGCTGAGGAGCGACTGAGTGGGAGAGCAGAGAGGAAAATCCATTTCATGAATATTGGATTTCATTATGAAGGTGAAAAACAGCTTTGCAGAGGATCATTCTTTAATGACCCAAAGTCCACACGCATGAATCTTTTAGCAGTGGCTGTCTGTTTGATAAGAGGAAACGAATAAGAGAAAAAAAGAGAGCCGTCTCCCCTGTGGGTTATGACAGACCGAGAGACGAGACCAGGACTGAACTCCTGGATCATGGACTCAGACAATCTTCTGGACAGGTAGGTCATCCTGGAGCAGACACGGAAAGAGGCTAAATGAGGTTTCAGTTCAAAGAGGCACTTGTTGCAATTTCTCATATTTCTGAAAAAACCTTCAAGGAGAGACAACAGATTGTGGGTCCACATTGAATGTTTGTGTCAAATCCTTCGGCCTGACTTCTTTATGGATGCTCCGGGCTGAGCCTATTTCTTTGTTTATGGTTTGTTTTCAATTTGAGGGAAGAGGCTTGCAGCTGAGAGGCTCTCATTCCCTCCAAACTGATCCTCACTGATTGGCCAAGAGGTCAGACTCCTCACTTTACCCCTCTGCTCTCTCACGAGCCACAAGACTCCTCCACACATCAGTTCGGTTCCTAACTAGCAATTTAAAAACATCTCACCTTTTGATCAGGGCCACATTTACCATGAGCTGACTCTCTGAGCTAGTGACACAACCGAGGTGTGAATCTCATTTTAATTCAGCTAATCTGGATTTGTTCTTTGTGCCTCATGCTGGAAAAAGAGCGCTATCATGTTCAGTGTTTTTATTTTCGCTCAAACAAATTCTCGTTGAATCAATCATTGACTCAGAGGTGTTTGACATTATGGTGAGTAACTGATGCGAAATAGCAATACAGCGAAAATGCTTGGGAACATGATGTAAGTAAATATTAGTCAGTGCAGCACAGCTGAAATGATTTTTCACAGTAAGTCGTGACTCAAATCAGGACTTTGTAGTTTAATCGAGGTACATTTATATTCAACAAACAACCCAGAATGTCTAAAAGGTAATATGAGATCAAAATTCAAATGTGTGAAGAGCTCAAAAGCTTAAAGCTAACATGGATAAATTAAACCCACTATAAATCACTTGTAATTACAGTAAACACCATATTGGTTTTCCTTTATTAATTTGTTTTCTGTATTTGGGGGAAAGCAAATGTTCCCCGAATATGAAGCCACTTAAAATTAGCAGCCCAACCGAAGATGCAGGTGGAGTAACACAGGCATGAAATGAGTGTGGCAACCAACCTGGCAGAGCTAATAAATAAAACAACCAACCACAGCCAGACAAAGCCCCCCATATGGTGCACTTCTGCCTCAACCAGCTCTATCTGGCACATCCATCCTTCATGCTAAGTCCATCCCAGGAGGTTCCTTACCCTTTCTAAGCCCCACCAATTAGCTGATTTAATGCAGGGCCTCACTGATTTGATGCCTCACCATCCACTTCCTGGTATGTAGAAGCCACAGATACAAGTCTCTACCTTACCTACATTCATTTTGTATAGCCTACTCTTTCTTTTTGTGTTTTTATGCCTTCATTGAGAGGACAGGAAATTGGATCATGTTGGAAACAAGGATGAGAGAGCGGGGCATGACATCATCAAACCCAGGACCCCTGGACTATTGCTTCTGTCGATGGGATGCGTGATTTAACCACTGAGCTTTACCCCGGTGGATGCTGGTTTGTCAAGGCCACTGTGGCGTTGGTCTACCATTAATTAATACAAATGATGGTTTACTTAGCTTTGGGGATTACAAATTGTCCTTCTCCAATACCTTTTGTCACTTCCAACTCCAACAGATAATGCATCTGTTCCAATAAAGATGTGTCCCTCACTGACCTCAAGTCACACATTTAACATCTGTTCAAAGATAACACCAGCAGGACCATAAGATTCCAGGAACACCTAGGGGGTATTTCTTTAAATTTGGTACAATCATCCATGAGGAAGATAACAAAAGGTCAAGATGATTTCCATCTCACAAACATGTTTTTTTGCCCTTACTAAAGAATTCACATATATATAGAGACCAAATTTAACACATATTTATTGGGATTTAATGATAAAGTAATGTCATTTGTTATCCAAAAAGTCAAAGGTCAACTTCACTGTGACACTGTAAAAAAATTCCTTGCCCTCATCCAGCTTAGAATCTGGAGGGGATATGTGAGTGTATTTCATGTATTGTTGAACATTCAATTGGCGACACAGATAGATCTTGAGTCCTCACTTTGAAACCCTGGGAAGTGTGTACAGACTGGTTGAAGCAGAAGTGTGTGAAGCAGCACATGTTTTAGAATTTATAGCATTTTTCTGTGGCAACATCAACATTTAAAGCGTTTTCTACTGTCACAACAAACACAACAACGTTCCATCAGAATCCTTTTTATCAGCCAAACAGACTGAAGACAAAAGAGGATTTTTTCATTTTTTGCACAATAAACTTGTTAATCTACAACTTCACAGGTCGCAGAGATATACAACTATGTGGCAATTTTAGTAGTTAAACATGTTTGCTATCAACAACATCAAGAAAATGATATCATCCTGTCATCATGGAATTCATAATTTGGATTTTATAGGGCATCCTTTAAGTGCATGACTCCAAATAAGCTATTTATGATTGGCATGTTTCCTGTAAATGGTCTCAGAGGGAGTACCTTACAAGGGGCTCCACAGCAGAAGATGCACTGCTTTTATAACAAGATGTGAAGATGTGGTGTTCCCCAGGTAGTCAGGGCAGCCACAGAGGGTTGACAACTCTGATGGCACCTTTTATCACATATGTCCATATCCCTTTAGGCAGGAGGTTGCCCCAGATAAAAAATAAAAATAAAAAAACAGATGGCTGTAGGTTGTGAGTGTGTGTCTTTATGAGTGAGCTGAGAGCAGGAAGAAGGATCGGGTGAGTGGGCACAGTTAGAGGGGCCGGGGGGATCCCGGGGCTGCACTGTACAGAAGAACGCATACAGTCTGGATTTTACATTACGATCAATTCAGCTCTACTGCAAAATAAATGATATCCAGCTCTACGTTTGCCTGTGTAATCACTGTCCTCTGGATGGAAATGTTGCCGTTTCAAAGACAAAGAAATTCAAAGCCGGTCGGACTATGTGACGAGACAACTTTGTGGTGTGCCGTCTTTGCTTTCACTGTTGTGAAAAGAGAATCTCTGCTCATTTAGAAGTCCATGCTTTAAGAGGAGAATTGCTGTGCTACATCAAACTCATGCCCTGTCAAAATGCTGACAACAGACATCTCTATACTGGAGAATTAAAACCTCTTCTCTGCCATGAAGGGAGCAGAAATGAGGCCTTAAATGACAGACTTGGGCTCAAGTTTTTCAGCACATGATGTCAGATGGCGGTGGGAAACATAGGGCAACCTCAATACAATAAAAAACACAATACAGTATGATTCACATGATGACAATAAAATCACGATACTTAGATTCTGCGATTATTAATCTTTTTCATGAATATCATATAATGATGGTATCTAATTAATGGAAGACTATAATGTCACAGAGCAGCATTAATATATTAATTTGCTGCAATTCGATATCAGTTATCTACTCTTATCACACTTCATTCACCAACTTCTTTTCAACGCTGTGAAACATTATCCCGCTGTCTTCTTCTTCTTCTTCTTCTTCTTTCATCCTGCTGTCAACTTCTTCTTTGGCCAATTAACTTCCTCTCATGTTACCCTCATTCATGTCATGAGCACCACTGTGAATACTCGTGAATACTGACATTATTAGGCAAATTTATGAGAAAATCTGTTTAGAGTGTTGTGATTTTTTTAAATGAAAATGAAACGTACAATATGTACACATATATATATGTTTATACAAGGTTTACATTTAAATAACTAAAGTAATGGACTAAACCTAAAAACTGCCTAATGTTAAAAGACAAAGAGTAAGGTATTTTACCTTCTTTTTGTAAAGTGTCTTGAGATAACACTTGTTATGAGTTGACGCTATACAAATAAAAATTGATGTTGAAAACATTTTTTGTTGAGTACTTTCATAACCTCCAATATTTCCAACAGTTATCAAATCCAGAGAAATCTGTTATTCTATAGTTGTAACGGGACGTGTCTTGTTGTGGCGGCCGCCATGACTTACCCGCCATTACAGACATATGTACTTTTGTCGTGGAAACACTGGATGTTACGTCAAAGACCGCTACGTAAGGAAGCAGGAATTGCAACTGAAAGCTGCCGTACTGTTACTGCATGAGCTGCTGTGATAAAAATGTCATGTAAACGATATTTGGACACTTTGTCGGTAAGGTCTGCTTCGCTCGTTCACATTGACTACGGTCAACTCGGGAGCTGGTTTTCATTGGGGGTTGGGAGTATAGCAGAGATAATCAATCCCATAATTCCCCTCTAGTCTCAATGTAATCTTTTGGTATTGTTTTGATTGAGAGCCCCCTGGTGGTGGAATTTACATACTGTGCCTTTAAAATATTGATATTTGCCACCAACCATTTTGATAATTGTATCACACGAGTCAGGACGACCATAAATTGCATTTAATATATTTTTTCCCACCCCTAATGTCAAACATATTTGCATAAGTGCATCATATTCAGCTCTTTTCTTACCATGTTTTTAGACACGTTTGAATCAAGTGAATTATATATTACACACATGATATCTCTGCTTTAAGTGTCTGGAATAATTGAACCTTAAGGCAAGGCTTCTCCTGCCATCATAACTGCATTCACATTAATTCACCACACTAAATCAGAGCAGTAAAAAAAAAAAAAAAAAAAAAAGAGAGAGAGAGAAGAAATTTAATTAAAGGAGAATCAATACCACCAGTCGAATTCTGTCCGACAATGTTGGATTAATAAATGCTCTGTAAGGCTGATTTGAAACGCAATTATTTGCTGAAACTTTTCGCGCTGTAGACGCCTGGCTGCTATCTCTCTTTTCTATCGCCTGTCCAACAAAAAAAATAAGAAAATCTTAATAGAAGCCCAGTGTCAATAAGGCTTGATCATGATGGATTCAAGGGAGGATCACTCACGTCGGCCTGATTGAGAAAACACCTGCACCGTCTGCCCCACATTTGTCATGTCTGATTTAGCTGCCTCCCTGCAGTATACAGATCAATTCTGATTACAGCTGTCAAAGCCCAAATAACAAACAAAAGGTAACTGCAGCTTTGATAAAGGAGGTATTTATGATAAATCTGCCAACATGACGCTTAATAACAAGCCTTGAAACGGGCTGTTTATATCTCATGGATCAGATACGGTTGGATTTAAATCTTCAATATTTGGGGTCTTGCTCTGACATCTGTCTGATACTGATTTTTTGTTCTGTTGTTCTGCAGAACTCCAATATTTTTTATCTTGAACCTTCACACTTTTTACTTTGTATTGATGGCCTCTAATCACATCATCACTCAGTCTAGGACGGGGCATTTCAGTCCGTACTACTGTTTAAAGGCATATCTATCACAGACTTTTCTACACTGCAGAAAAACACAACAATTTGGAGTTTAAAGCGGCGCTGAAACAGGCTAAGGGACATAAATCAACACATTTATGTGCATAAAGTCAGCCGTTCCATTAACTCTTTTTGTCTCTCAAAGTCTAGAAGTTGTTGTCAGGTACAGATATTGACTTGTCAGCAGAAGAATGTTGTATTAGAGTACTGTTGTCCAACATTAAGCAGCTAATTGCCCTTTTCTGACACCTTCATTATTTCTTAATGGGATCCGAGGTCTGTCGGCCAGATAAAGGTCACGTCGATGCACTCGGCTCCCCCTTGATGTGGAGCAAGTGTGATGTTTTGCTGCTGAGACAAAATGATTTCACAGACCCATTTCTGAGGGGAGAATTGCTCAAATGTTTGTTTCGTGTTTATGCGCTGAACCTGCTTGGCTCTTGCAGCACCATATTTGATCCGTACATCAAACACAGCATTAACCCAGGACACTGCGGATGACAGGGCGAGTCGGTTTTCTGGCAATAATTTTATATTGATACATTTACATTTGTTCTGCTCGTGTGCTGTGACTGGGATTCAAAAGCAGCTCCACAAGGACAGAGTGAAGAGGAATTTTAATTGGAAATTTGACTTGAATCTCTGGGATGATATTCATTTTAATGAGTACAATTTGGCCAAATTCCTTCATGTTTAGTGCTGCTGTAACACCAGAGAGAAGAAAAAAAGTGTTTGACATGTGTTTTCAAAGTGATCCACAGCCTTGAAATGTCTAAAGAAAACAATTTTTGATCAGAATTTTGGAAGTCACAGAGGCACCCTAGGAATGATATTACACAACAAATTAGACGGCACTATTTCACCCATGTCCCCCCCCCCCCCATGAATAAATGAATAAAATGTGATTGAAGCACAATTTAAAAAGCACACCATATCCTAGAAATGTCTTAAATAATGTCTGAGTAGAGTAATGCGCTCACAGCCACCCCCAGACGCTAATGGAATTTCTGCATTACAAAAGTGGGTAAAGCAGCGCAGGCTTTTAGCGTTATCCAGGCCCACATCTAATTAGTGAAATATCATAATACAATAACACAGCAGTGTCTTCTCCCAAACCCAATTAATGGTCTATTGCAGCACAAATGTTTGATGAAATCTCACCTAACATACCAATTATCATAACAGCATCACAATCTCGTAGTGGATATTTTGTTCAAGAGAAACTCCTGTGATCTTTAGCTTCAAAACATGTGGAGCAGTTTCCAACAACACATACCCTGAGGAGATGAAAATCTTCCTCAAACACTGTGAAACGTTTTCCTGGAGGTCCATTTATGGGCTGTCACAGCCTTACGCTTGGTGAGATTCTGCTTAACTGGGACTTACTGGCAGGATGTGGCGCTAAAATGGACGTTTTATTACAAGGAAATCCCACCGGCGCCTTCACAGCTGGAGCTGGAGCTGGAGCCACGAGCCGGCCTTCAGTGACAACAGAATGGTGGAATATCTCTAAATCACAGCGTTACACATACACAGTGAAGGGCAACAACTCCGCCAAGCACCGACTACCGCTGGGCATCAGCGTGGTGTGTTCTTACCATAATGCTTCTCGCAAAATTGCAACAGAAACATATAATGATAGAATCTGATTGCTGTGCGTGTGACAATTTCTAAGAGCGTCTAATATAATGTTTCTTCCAACCTGTGGATTCTTGACAAGCTCTAAACCTGGCTCTGATTAGGACATGGACACTACTGCATGAGCGTCTTATTAGCGGTACGCTCCCTCGCTGCATTGACTCGCTAACCAGTGGCACATCACATTAGCCTGGCTCCTTAACGACACAATGTCACACACAACAAGTGACCCTGAAACAATCTGACGACTCCCACTCATGGCAATATTACCCAAACACAGTATTCATGTTTTTTTTTTTTTTTTATACCAGCTAATCATTCGCCTGCAGAATCAATCTCTCGATCCCTGCCTGTTGCGGCTCTTTGAATCCCTCCTCCCCTTCTCCCCTCACACCATCTGTCTCTCTTCCCTCGCCTCCTCCCAGCAGCCCTCCTTCAATCATTTTTTTATAACTTCTCCATCTCTCCAGCCGTCCACCCTCATAATCGCCCTCTGTCTTTCTCCCCACATGCACACTATCCACGTTAAACATACATATCACACCACACATAGCCGCACCTTTAATGTCAAGTCTATTTGTGTATGCTAATGTCTTTGCAATGTGAGAACCCGATCAGCTAATGACTGGCACGCGGTGGCATCCACAGCGGCCACACTTGATTCCCAACTACATGTTAGCCAAACGCAGCTACAGACCGGCTCATTATCATTTAGAACTGCTCTCTGCACAAACTACACAACCACAGGGTCTGACGCTAACACCTGACAGGAATTTGAATTACGAGAATGTCAGGAAGAGAGACATTCTTACAGTCACTATTATGTCGCGCCAAAGTCCGGGGACCCGGCCTCTCGTATGTGGGGTTTTTTTTGTTTTTTTTTTGCTGCCACTGGAGACAATGTTGGTATGTGATGCTCATTAGCACTGCCTGTCGCTTCTCCACCCCTCACTCATCCCTTCTTTCTCTGTCTATTAAAGTCTGGGACACAATTATCCCCATTCTGCGTCTCTCTCTTTCGCCCTCCATCTCTCTCTTTGAATGAGAGTCTGGAACACTATTACCCCTGTTCTCTCTCTCTCTCTCTCTCTCTTTTTCCATTCTTGCACTTTATCCATCCCTCTCCCTCTCTCTCTCTCTCTCTCTATCAGCCTCTCATGGCTTCAGGAGAAGTCTGTGAAGGGAGCAGCTGCTGAAATATTTATTGATCTGTTTTCCTCAGTTTTATTTATTTCCCTCTCTTCCCTCATGCCCGGTCTTCCCCTCCGCACAGACCCAGAAACACCTCCGGCGCCGTGAGATGTCAGAAGCGACGGTGGGGGCTGAAAATCCACAACATGAAACCATTATTAAGCATTTGTTGCACCCGGTAGTTTTACCTGTGTAAACAACAGTAGAGTGTGGGATGAAGGTAAATGTGAGAACAACAGCGGCATCAGTCAGAGTGAGAACAAATGCGGAGCAGATTGAGCGGTGAGACAGGCGGGGTGTTCGGCGTATTCTGATGCCAGTATCTGCCGCAGGGGGTTGTTGACAGGAAACACTAAGCGGCTGCTCTTTTTTTTTTTTTTTGACAGTACGAAGGAAGTTGTACACAACTGGCGGATATTGAAGTAGTTGTAGTCATGGTAACAATGCCCTAAGCAATTAAAATAACAATAATAACAGCAATAGCCCCATCCTTAATGGACGCACCGATGCATCTGACGTTATCTCTGCGTAATTAAAGGGCTCCCGTGCTATCGTGTGTCCCCTTGGTAAACATCAGCACAGTTTAGCGGGAGTTTCGAGGTTACTCCATTTGCGAGCCATTCAGCAGTCGTTTGAAACTGATGTTTTTCTCCAGCCTTCTGTCGTAGCCCAAATGATTAAACTTCTACACACACGCAGACACAAGAGAAAGATATCACACATGAGTACACTGAAACACACACACAAGGCTAAGTCCCATCACCAGCCATGGCCTGCATTAGCGCCTAAGCCTTTCCCATTGATTTGCCGGCGAGCTCCTTGTCTTTTGGTAATGAGGACAGGGAGAGAAGCGGGACCCTCGTCCCTCCCGGCTCCCCTAGGACGAGCCGCCCGCACTAATCTGAATTGTGTTTCCAATGATGCTAACTCTCTGGCACAAAAAAAGACTAGAAGGAAGGATAGAGAGAAGAAAATCACACAGCGCTCTCTCCCTCCCTCTCCCCCTCTAACAGTATTCACCCGTCTTAAATGTGTAACATCTGCACATCACCAAACAAGAAAACATCTCTTTCTCTCTGTCTCTTTTTTCCCTGCAGACAGTTCAATCTGCAGCCTTAACCAAAGGGAAGAAATTGCGCTGAGCTGATACTCAATTTTCTCTTTATGAACGCCATTGAACAGAGATCAATGGGAGTTATTAATACACACTTTGATGTTATATATATAAATGTATATATATAAATATAAAAAGATGTGGCCTTATCTCCCTTGTGGCTGAGCTCCAATGGTTTTCCATTGATTTACGGCTCACGGTTTTAGTGAGGGAATTGTTGAGATTCATCTTCCCACAGGTTCAGGTGAAGAAGCTATTCCGCAGTGTATGCATGCATACGTTTATTACCCTGTGTGTGTGTGTGTGTGTGTGTGTGTGTGTGTGTGTGTGTGTGTGTGTGTGTGTGTGTGTGTGTGGGTGGTGGTTGGTGTGAGTACACGATCCACTACTTCTACCTGCTTCTAAAGCCACTCTGCTCCCTCTTGAATGATCCTTCCCTGCACTAAATAAAACATAGACCTTCTACATTTGTTACAGTGAGAACCCGCAGCTTTAATGTTAATATTCACAGCCAGACCGACGCAGGTCTTTAAGCTGGGACTGGGACTCGGTAAGGACGAAGTGGGGGTTGTAACGAAGCGAATTACAACAGTAATTAAACACAGCAGAACTACCTGTCCTGGGCTGAAAGCGCCACTGGTCCCTTTCCATCAGGCTGAACTCCATATATTATAACTGTAATTATAATTGCAAACAAGCCTAGCTGTAATCATTATTTATGATACTGACACCATGTGTAATTGCCAAACCCCCCGAACCAATATGTGCGGCTCGATGAAGTGTTTATCAAAACAGACAGGAGGAATCTCAAGGGCATGGAGGTGGTGCTCCTCGTCCACACCAACACTGTGGTTAACCATCCCCTAAAGATTTGAACCCGTGACCTCTCAGTCACTGCTCTGGCCAGATAGCTGCTAATGCTACGAGAGGCAGAGTTCAGCTTCAGCTTCAGCTTCTGGTGGGTCACAGGGTCAACAGCGCAGGGGTTATTCATCTCTGTCTCGACTTTAATTGGAAATGCTGCAAAACCCACAATGTGAGGGCGAGATAATGAATATCACCAAACATTCCTCTGTGTTGCGGTCAATAGGTGTTTCCACTGATATCTGCGGATCAAGACTTCCAGCTGCTTCCTTCAGAGTCGTGCAGATTCCCAATGTCCAGGGGTTGGGTTGTAACAATCCAGTCATTTTAAAACGTTGATATAATACTAGTAAAAACCAAGCCATATCAATACCTTCTTCAATAAGACGGGAAAAAATTGTCCCAAACACCCAAAATATGTTAATTTGTAGTTTTTATTTGCAAGCAAACATACACTGTCTAAATAATATGTCCCTCCGGGCTTGCCTTGGCAACATCTGGCCAATGTATTTGTGCAAATTAGACACTGTGTTTGCTTGGAATTTGTTGATGGATTAATTCCTCTTCTATGCATCTCTCTTATGAAATAGATGCAGCTTCTGTATTTTTTCCATACTATTGATGAGTATAATAGCATAGTAGTTGCGTATCAGGGTATTTAAAGTTTGGAAAACAGTATCAAGGTGCGCAAGATTCAAACAATCCTTTAAGTTCATGCAATATGATCACTAGGGTTATGGTTAGGGTTAGGGTTACAGCCTTTGTAGTTCCCTTAGAATTACTTTTTACTGTTATTCAAGCTCTCTCCTGATTTGAAGGTTTTCTTCATGTTTTACATGAGAAAGGGTCTGATTTGTTGTCTCTGGGAAATCCATATAAAAGTCCTGTGAATTACATTAAGAGCAGACGTTAACTGGTTTCACTTAAATGTTCTTAATAACTTGCAATCTGGTAAAAACATCGGTTTCTTGGTAGGACATGATTCTTTGACATTGTCTTCAGAAGGTAGAAGTCATAGTAAAGTGTTTCTGCTAAAGATTCAGTGGGTGTTTGACTCTTTTCAAAATCCTCTGGCACATTTTCAAACATTTCAGTGGCTTTAGACAGATAACATCTAATGGATTCTTACTCTGATGGCATAAATGTAAGAGCCCAACACTGGAAACACTATACTGCAATATGATTTATTCAGAGTTCTGCCTTGATGGAAACATACTTTAAAGCCTTGGGAAATTGGCCTGGAAACAGTAAAATGCAAATGTGTTATCAAAGTAGAGTCTTATTTAACATTCACAATATTCTTTAGAAGAAAAAAAGAGCTCATCGTTCAGACCTTTTCGAAAGACTTTGTGGGTGTGGTCAATGACATTTTGGTTGACATCTGCTGTGACCCTCACACAAAGATGGCACAATATAATTAGCTTGTAACAGCAGGTTGAGGTTGTCTTATTCAGAATCATAGGAGAAAGCAGATGTCCTGACATCTGAAGATATTCCTTTCAATCATTCATTGGATTGGTCTGTTGCATAATGCTTTGGTAAATGCTAGCACATATGATCAATGTTACCAGAGAAGCGCCAATTTGTTCTTGTGTTTAATTTAAAAAAAGCTAAATCAGATATTTTTAAAAGAATCCGTAATGAAATGTTGGCTTTTGTAGCGTGCCATAGAAGCACATTATTACGTTTCTAAACTCCCTCGTGTGATGATCAAGACTTGCCAACAAAAAAGATCTTTGAACAGTCTGCAGCGGGAAAAAGATAACGCTGTGGTCAACATTCAACAACCAGCAGCCATGAATAATTAACAGTTTATTCTCAGGCTTGGCGTAAACAGCCACTTGGTAATTTCTTTGATTGGATAGGGACTGACTGTTTAATTCTCGTAATACATCTCTGAGCATCATCCCACAAACTTCCAAACCAAACATCTGAAAAAGTTTCAAGAAACTTCCATTACAGTACTTAAATACCTTCTTATACTTTTAAGATTCTTACAGTTTGTATGTTAGACACAGAATTGAAAGACTATTGTGGATTTGGGATTCCAGTAGCCAGTATCGATTCTTGGAAATGAATCAAAACGGAGTATTTTAACAAACACCAACTTCATCTCTAATTATTCTTCAACATGGAGCCCATTTTATACAAGTCTGAGGGCAGAACACATCTTGTTTTTCTCTGTGTACTATCTCTGCTCTGCTATGTTTGAGAAAGAGATTCAGTGGAAGATGTAGGAGGCTCAGCATCACAGGCCACCACAGAGCAGCAACAGTCATAGAAAAAGTGAAACCCAAGGGGGAAACTTTCAGACCACAGACCCACTCCAGGCTGGTTTTACCTCCAACCCTTGTCCCTGCAGGCTCTCGAGACCAAATCCTAGCCCTCTCACTCAAACACTTGCAGAAAAATAAAACCTGCCAAAATGGTAGAGCATCTCTAAGCCAAACATGGAGAACAACAGCCCACAGAAACCATGGATTTCAAAGGGAGGGAAAAAAAAGCAGGGGCCCCTCCAGAATAGGAGCGCAAGGCATCTGTTGATGCTGGCATCTCCCTGCTCTTCATCTGCAAGCCAAGGCTGCTGATCCAGTCGAGTGTGTGCATGTGTGCGTGTGTGTGTGAGGGGGGCAGGGAAGAAGGGTGGCTACGTGCTAACATGTGCAACAAGCATTGACCCCACTTGGCACCCATATGTTGCTGAAACAAGAAGGATGGCGGGCTACAAAGTGACCCCGCCTGCTTTCACCTGTGTACCTGCCCTGCACACTTCCTGTTACCAAACCCTCCATCACAGCGGTGCATGTTGCAAGGAAGATCCATCTGTTGGACTGTTGGACCATTGGGGGCATACATGTGTGGTATATAGCATAGTTTGCCAGTCAGAGTTCCTGCAATAATTGCATTAATGGGTGGCCGTGAGGCATAAATCTGTTCCTCATAGACCTAAATATAGCATTCAAATAATATCCTCAAATGTAACCCTACACGCCCTCCGCTGCGACCCAGGTGGCATCGTAAGCAGAGGCAATTTCTCTTGTCAGCTTCACTTTTCACTGAATCAATGACAGCATTATTCTCATCATCAGATCTTGCAGGTTTCTGTCATAACAGAAATCCTTTGAGTGGAGACTTAATTGTTCAATTTTTCAAGGGGATGAGTGTGTATATATGTTTTTTTCATCATTATCCACAAAGCAGCAAAGCCTCACAGTTGCTGGTATCAAAGATGAAACAGGATTTGATTCATTGCAGACAGTTTGTGTTCCAGAAATACACAGATATTTCACTCTATGCATGAGTGGGTGGCTATCCACCTTTCCAGAGGTTTGGCTCTTGGATATTCTAAGTGGAAGAAAAAGGGGAGAATGACTGAGGAAGTAAAAAAGCATGATGGCGTGCCAGGAGCTGGACATAACATCCATGGATAGGTTTGTGCTTTCACACGCCAGGCCAGTCAGAAACCACTGACTGCTCTGATTGTGTTTTACAGCAAAGAAAAGGTGCTTTTTTTTTTAAACCTGGTTGGAATGCTTAAGCACTATTCTGAGACACCTTCTAATATCTGTTTCTGAGGGTGTGCCAAATCAAATGCCACTCTGACTTCATAAATATGTGTTGTGCATGACGTCAAGAGGTTGAGTGTCAAGATGAAGAAATGTTGTAAGTTGAATGAAGTACCGTGCAAGCATTCAGTGACTGTGTCTAATACATCATTAAACTGTCAATAATACCTCACAAACATTCTGCTCCATAGTATTGAGCATATGAGCCTCACTTTGACACTGGTTGGACTTTCAGGGCTGCAGATAAGAAGGATTATTCCACTGCTGCATGATTCATCAAGAAACAGACAGTGGCCTTTTAACAGCCATGTTCTTCCTTCATAATGCATGCTTAAAGATGGACGTGTTGTGGACCTATACAGCTCCTCAGAGCAGCAGGCTGAGATCCCCTCTACGTGATGGGTCTGATTCACATGTGCTGAAATGTGCACATCAATATCCAATCACTCTTCAACTGTGGCTTACACGATTGGCCACACCGTCACATCCCCCCCCCCCCCCCCCCCCCCCAAACAACCCAACAGGTTACAAATTCAGAGAGCTGAGAGCTGAAATGAGTCTCAGTGTGTTTGTGGTTGGTGTGGTGCTGAGGCCCTTTGTGTTGGTGAGGTGTGTGCGTCCTGCAGGGCTGTCCGTCTGCTCTCCGCCTGCTGTGGAGAAGGGGGCTCGCTGTGGTGAGCCAACCATGACCAGCTGGGTTTCTCCTGCCCACGAGGAGCTCCGGAGCAGGAGGCTATAGCCCGTCTGCATCTGCAGGCTGTTAACCTCACATCTTATTGCACTGACACATCAATTATTGTTATTAAGGGCCGGAGTAATTTATTTATATACTGATTTCCCATAGGAGAGAGCTAGGCACTAATTGAGCCAGGTGCGTGTATGTGTGTGTATGTGTGATACGTGATACATCAGCAGGGGGGAATCATGTCGAGAAGGCCGTGCATAGCTAATATATGGTGGGACATCCCATGGCACAGTGAGAATATTAGAGGATGAAATGATGAAAAATGCAAGAGGGTTGTAAATAGTCCCTGGTCAGCATTCTCTGAGGGCAGTCACAACAACATAACAATTTCTGTTTGGGTTTTTAAACATGAAGCAGTTTTAAAAAGCCATCTGAATGCTCTGCTGGTGCAATTTATCTGCACGCTGGAATAGGTTTAATCCCCAGGAATTTCTGATCTGATGAATTAAATGTGCGTGTCTCTTTCCTTCAGCAGTAGGGAATATGTTTTATGTTGGATAAGAGAGGGAAATTAGGCTTGACAACACACTGCTAGTTTGACCCCCCCCCCTCCCCCCTCCCCCCTCCTCTTAGCCCCCCCACCGTCCATCCTTCACCATTTATCTCCATCTGTCTCTCTCGACCTTGGATTTGAAGTGAGAGAACACAACATTGTCTTTCTCTCCTGAGTCCCCCTGCATTGCTTCTACTCGTGCTTACGTTAACCCTACCACCACCACTTCCCACAACCTCCCCCCCCCCCCACCACACACTCGCATTGCACTGGCGGTGAGTCGTGAGCGTGGGCTCCCGGGCCATTCACGTCACGTAAAGGAATTTTCACTGAAGACTGGTGGAAGGGAGTCTGTGTTTTGCTGTATAGTAAACAGCTTAGCATGCACCACTCGTTGCTCCTAGTGAACCACGAGGTTGGCTTGGAGATGAACCTGGCACTGCGCTCACATGCACGCGCTTCTGCACACACACACGCACACACTTGCAGCATCTTTCTCTCTGCGTTTGTAAATCTGTGTATGAGCAAATGGAAAAACTAGAGCGCAGTGGCACAGCAGACACGCGTGATTCACAGGCAGGTACCCCCCCACCCCCCCTCTTCTCTTTCTCTTCATCATCAGTATTCACCTCCACAACCGATTTCAGAAAATGAAAGGCGATACATGCGCATCAGCACAGAACCGCGAACACATCTCTAAAGTAGCTGGTAAGAACTTACCTTTCGACAGCAAAACCAGGATCAAACCAGCAAACGCGTTCCGCAAGAGGGGGCAGCCCATGATGGAGTTCTGATTGATTTTCTGCTTGTTTTTGCAGCCAAATGTGTCTTGGTATTCCTCCCGTATGGTGCCGTTGCAGGGAATCAGTGTATTTAAAAAACGACCCAGTGAATAAATGTCAACAGCAATAGTCCCAACGCTTCTTCTACATGTGACTGGACGAAAACATCAGTCTAGTCCACTTGACTTTTCCTTTAGAGGGAAAGGTAGACACAGAGGTGAGCTGTTTGTCTTATCCTGTATGGAGTCTCTCAGCCAGAAGAATATCAGCGCAGATTAAAAAAAATAAAAACAAATATCCCAGACACTTAGTTTGTCTCAGACTGCCTTTAAGCAAAGAGACAATCTTTTAGAAAACGCATCAGAACAAAAGAAGAAATTCAAACTGACTTGACATCAAGATGTTTTTTGTCAGAGAACAGGAGGGGGTCTGTGCGTCCGGACCAGTCGCAGATCGCCACTTGAGCCTTAATTAGCCTGCTCCCCCTGTACGTCTCTGTTGGTATGCAGCGCGTCTCGTCGCTCCGCACTCCGCGCGTCGCAGGGAGCAGCACTGAATGCGAGGCGCGCAAGAAAAAAAAAAAAAAGAGCATGATTGACAGTTCAAGGAGAGCCCTCTTCCCAATCACCGGCCCTAAGGAAGGAGGCGGGATTTACGATTGCACCGATGTCCCGCTCGGAGAGGCTGGCCAAGGAGCCTTTTCAGCCAATCGCAGGCGCGCGCTGGGCGGGCAGAGCGCGAGGCGAAGCACGGCGCGGTGATAATGCAATGTGATTTATAGCCAGCTCGGTGTTGCTGCAGTACTCAGAGAAAACAGTCCACAAGGGGACAGACGGGCATAATAACTACAGGGACAGAGGTGGGGAGGGTGAGTGAGGGGCAGGTGGAGCCATATGGGCCCCGGTGCACGCGGGGTTTTGAGAGACGATGAATGAAAACAGAACGAGGTGGAGGGACAGGTTGTGCTGCTGATGAGCAGATGTTAGGCTACTCAATTGCTGAGAATGGAAATTGTCAGACCATGAGGAGGAGAAGGCTGTAAGGACAGAGTGGAGATTTCCCACATAGATGGAAGTTCTGGGAGGACTGGGAGTGTCAGCAGATTGTTCCAGCACTGCAGAAAACACCATCTGACTCAATCAGTCTGCTGACTTAATGGCAGGCGACATAAACCCATGTAGGAAGACACGTTGTATCTATGCAGAGGTACTAATGAGCCATTTATAAACATGTTAGTCTCAGCTCAGCGTCTGCTACTAAAAGAGTGAGAAGCAGCCGCATAAAGTGAAGCTCTAATTTTCTGTAAAAGGGTTCTCATGGGGAGCTTATCATACAGCTCGAGACGTGCAGACTATAGCTTCTACACAGGAAGCTTTGTAACAACCAGAACAAATTATTGCCAAAATTATTAATTCCTCCCTAATATTTTGGGACTCATTCCAGTCATCTTGCATAATATCAAATGTCTTAATCAGTCAGAAACACATCCTATAGCTCATGCAGGAGGTTGTGGATCCAATTTAGTTTGATTTGCTGCTGAGGAGCGTTAACCTTGTCAATTGACTACTCATTATAGTTGCTTATTTGCTTTTCGAACAATATAATTGCATATATAATTGTGATTTAAACATTAGAGTCATATTTTATTTTGTATTTTAGCAAAATGTGGTTTGGTTTACAGCTGAAATCACAATCAATCCTGGGCTATAAAAGGAAGGACTTGTTTTATTTTTAAATTGCTTCTGTACATTTTTGACACTCTTCTCTCCTCCCCACATGTGTGAAATATGCAAAGGCAACGCATCTGTCATAAGAATTGTCCATTGCTAAATGTGAACAAATGTTTCGAGATGTTATATGCTATCTGAGGAAAGGTTCTCGCTGCAGTGGCCCAACCTGATTTGTGGAAAGTGGTGACTGATGGATATTGTGTACAAAAGCAAGTATGATGTCGTGTTGCAATTATTTATATCATTTATTTTTTTACATTTTTGTAGTGATCATTTTTTAACAGTCATTTGAATTTTCCTGACCATCCTAGTTTCCTCTTTTTTATTTCTTTCAAGTGTGCAGGGTTTTTTTTTTACAACTTAGTTTATGATGTAATTGGTAGCCTGCATGCTCTCATAAAATCCATAACTCTGTTTTACTGCCTGAGCTGATGAAATATTCCTTTTTTAACTTTAACATGTGTTCCTTCTTTTAATGCTTTATGACTGTGGTGTACACAATCAATAAAGCACTGTTTGCTTTCTTTTTTTAATGGTTTTTCAGACAACATTACAATGGCTACAGTTGAGGAATTTACTATATATCTTTCTCAGATAAAAGATGAAGAAAGATAAGCGGACATAAAACCCCAGGACTGACTAATGAGTCAGCTAATCAAAGCACAGCATTTGTTACTCAGTGTTGGACTTGTTTGTAAATGCTTATTATTCACTATTAATTAGATTTGACACAGTGGAGTAAATCAGGAGCCAGTCATTTTTGGGATGTTAGCCAGCAGCTCATTAGGCCGTTATTTTAGAACTGTACTTTATATTCTCAGCTAACTGATGCAAAGTTAATGATTTTTAATAAATGGGAGCTAGATTGATACATTCAGTACATACTTAGCCCACTGGTACACAGATAGCCAACACACATACATACATTAGAAATAAGTGTGGCGGCTTGCGGCCAGATCGGTCACGACACTAATTATCCAAAACTTGTAAAATCAAAAAGGTTGAGCGTGTGCTGATAGAGACATTAACCAACCACATCAACTTTGGAGATTTGAATATGGGGTGTGTAGGTGACATCCGGGTCTTTTGGACCCAGCCTCAAGTGGACACTCGAAGAAGTGCATTTTTCTTGCACTTCCACATTGGCTTTATTTTTCAACACTGGGTGTTGCTGCTTGGTTTAAAAGAGTAGTAAAGTTTGCATTTTTTGGTGTGTGCAAGTGTAGCCCTATGTTAGTCACAGAGGAAAACCTGTAGCTGTGTTAGGAGCAGCCACATTTTGACTGCATTTACATTTACATGTATTGTTATGGTGTTGTAAGGGGTTAGACTAATGTTTTTTTAAAGTAATCAACTTGAAAGTGAGATATATTTTCAGGTAAATTATGTATTAATGTTACTTGAGTGGGCTTTGTACTTTCTTCTAGATTTTAATAATTAAATGTCAGTTGTCCTTGAGAAGACATCAAGCTAATTTTCTTGGTTATTTCTCCGTTTTTGTTGAGGGGCGTAATAGTTGCACATACACAGTACAAAACTGCGGTTTGTTCTGAACAAGCAAATTAAGCCTGCTGTTAGGCACTGTTCTTCTGATCAGCATGTCCGCCTCCTCATCTTCATTTGGACATACAGTATTCTAACTGAAATGCTGCAAGTTATAGACACAAGCCTATAGCAACATTACTTCGACATGGTACTAAAAAAAAAAAATGAAACATGCTGTTGTTAAGTTCAGAAGCTTCATTAATGGTATTCATGATTTTAATCTGTGAGCCGAGATACCGCTAACTCAAAGACATTATTTATAGACCTGTCACAAGCTGCTATTTGTTTGTACTCGGTTGTTCCAAGTTGTTTCGTAAAAGTAGAAACACCTGCTTAAATGTTGATATTAATTTGCATTTTGACTCAGATTTTACAAAGCCAATTACCCCCAGACCTCGTCAGCTCCCATCGTGCTGCATGACAGCTTGAGCGCAGAGGAAGGCTGAGGCAGAGGAATGTTTTCTTCGTTTTGCCAAGACATGACATGCATCAGCATAAAGCAATGCAGCCGCTTTGCATTAAAGATAAAGGGGGAAAACTAATGTACACGTGCAACATTTACTGTACACAACACGCTGACACGTTCATATTATTGCTTTAAGAGTCTGTTAACATCAGCTCATCCTTTAAAGTTTTTCTTTCCTGCACTTACACAGTGCTGATATGTGTTTGGAAAAACACTGGGGTTGAATAATAGATGTATATGAAGACAATGGGTCACCACTTCCTCCCACTATATATACTATAAGTAAAGCCAAATAAGCAGGATTGGACAAGAGCCATATATTATCTCCTCATATCATCCGACTGCTCAATCTAGATACATCTTGGCAGCAACGTCTGCTGTAATGTTTCAACTTTTCATTGATTTATTGTATACACTCATTCGTTTTGATCAAAAAGCTATATTGTTTTTGTCTGATTTTGACTCTGAGGGAAACTCTGTGGCAAAGAGGAACAAGAGTGATCTCATTCAATATCATATCAATGTGCTCAAGAAATAAATATGAGCATCAAGCTGGACAAAAGAGTTCCTGAGACTTGGAGGATCCGCAGAGACTTGCTAAAGCTTTTTCATGAATGCACTTCTGATTCATTTCTGGAAAATTGCAGGACAGCCTGCCCCTGAAATCTTCCAGAGTTGTTTATTCACCCTCACAGTGTGAAGTTTCCCCTTTTGGACGGGAGGGGGGGGGGGGGGGGGGTGTCCAAGGAAGCAAGACATGGGGTTTAAAAAGAGGCAGAGACGTCACTATAGACACCATCATGACAGTTTTTTCTGCCTCACAATGCTTTGTGCTATTGGACGTATTCACACAATTAACAAGCGAGTGGAAAAGAACATACCAGCTAGCAGAAAAGAGCAGCTTCATTACATTCACAAAGATTGCGCACAGCACTTGGGTGATAATGTCATCATCCCTTTCCACTTGCTTATTGTGAATTTTCCTGACTTCTGCCTGCTGCACTCACACAACGGCTTCACACGGAATGTTTTACCGAGGGGCTGGCAGGAAGGAGTCTGAGTTAAGTCCGTAGTATAGTGCACGTGGGAAAACACCCTAAGAGGACTTCTAGAGAATGAAAGTGGGGCCATTTTTGAGACTACATGTGGGAGGAAGCCAGTAATTGTCGAAGATGGCAAATAGAGGAAGAAAAGCATTAAAAAGAAGAACATGTTAAATTGCTCACAGAAGGAAAGTTCATCTTCAAGGTCATTTCAAATGTGGGCTTAAGGCAAAGCATTGCAAAAGAAAAGTGAAGAAATAAAGGGGGGGAATGAAAAGGATGGACAAAATCATCTGTTAAAAGGAAATGATACAATTATAAAATCCCAGAGATGCCAGATACAACTTCCTCATAGAGCATTATTATTCAAAGAGGAGCAGGAGATTTTTCCTGAGGAGGTAGACCTCATCTTCTTGAAGCTAACACTAATTAGCGTTGTCATCTTACAGCTCTGACCTTTTGTAGATTTTCACATATTTTACCATTGGTCCTTCATTTCTCTCTAAGTGAAGGCTCTTACAGTCACAGCTACCAGTCAGTCTGACATGTTTTTTGGGGGGTCTTAATTTGTTTCTCTCTTTATTGCCACCAGACACTTCAGACAAAAACTGTGATTTATGTCATAACGCTAATAATTGCAGCGAGGGGAAATTAGTTTTTTACAGTCTGTCTAGTAAACATGATACACAAACATAGGCCGAAATACACACACATGTGCCTTGCTCAATAGCACCTCGGCAGTGGACAGGCACCTCCACCAGACCAATTTCCGGTCCGGGTCTTGAGCCGGCGACCCTCCGATTCCCAATCCAAGTCCCTACAGACTGAGCTACTGCCGCCCCCCCCCCCCACTCATTTCTCATATTACTCATTTCATTCTAGCTCTAAATGACCTCTTAAGTACCTCAGAATCAGAATCAGTTTTATTGGCCATGTATGTCCCAAAAATATAACATTGCCTGGGTTCCTGTGTTGCCTGAGTTATTATGAGTTATTATGTTGCTCGAATTCTGATGACATTTGGGTTCTGATGTTGGTGGGGGCTTCACTTTTGGTACTTATGATGTGTGGGTTCTGTTGTTGTTGTTTGTATGTCTCATCCACTTTTGTTTTTAAAAATGCCATACAAATAATAATTATTGACCCAAAACTGTGTTGAAATAATCTTATGTATATTCCCAGTGCGTGTTGGATTCAGGGTTACCGATATTCAACAGTCACAGTTTTGACACTCTGTGACTGTTTAGCGTTCATCAGAGTGACAGCCTGGGGAAAATACTGTTCCTGTCGGGTTGTTTTGCCGTACAGTGATCTGTAACGCCTACTGGAGGGGAGGAGTTTAAACAGTTTTGTGTCCAGGGCTGTGAGGAGTCTGCAGTGATGCTACCTGCCCGATTCCTGACCCCAGAATGGTATGAGTCCTGCATGGGGGGGGGGGGGGGGGGGGGGGCAGGTCGGCACAGATGATTTTGTCTGCAGTGCTGGTTGTCCGTTGATTCAAAACAAACAGTGATGGAGGTGCAGAGAACAGACTAGTGGGATGCTTTCATCAAAACAGTGATAACATCTCTCTTTTTTTAGAGTGTCAGACTCTTTTGTTATAAAATGGGTTCTGTCTTATTTTCCATCATTTCTGCACCCTCACATCTCTGTTCCTTTCATTACTTCAGTGCGTCATGATTTTCTTGTAGCCCTTCTTGTACTGGGCTAACTAGCTTTGCTGCGCTGTCATGGTGCTGCAGCAAAATATTTGATTTCCTGAACTCCTTTGGCTTCCTATGAAGTTAAATCTCTGAGTCACTGGATTGTTTGATGTATGATGGGTTCATGATGCATAGCAGAGTGTGATCGACTGGCCACAATGCCACTGAGTGCATCATTACTCACCAGGAGGGGAGGAGCAGAGAGGTTAGTTTGATGGATTGTAACTTAACCACACTTTGAAGCAAGCTATTTAAAACTGTGCAAGATAGATTGAAGCATGTGTGTGCATATGCTTGTTTGTATAAGGTTCTAATCAAACGTCCAGTAAGCCTGAGACTACATACCCTTCATCCTCCAGTCTGAGTCGCTGTTGACATGTTGAGTGCCTGGGCTGAAACTACGGTGGTCATTTCACATCCAATTACTAGAGCATAAAGCAGAAGTGTATGATAATGTCAGATGTTGGCACCTTGACTGTAAGGACAAACACAGAAGGACACCTCGCTGAGCTTGTTTGAAGATTGGGGCGGTTAATGCAAACATGTCTGACTTGGAGTACGAACCTGTCCCTGAAGTGTCTGCTGTAGAGCTGCAAGTCGGGCTGAGACGCCCCACCAGCCTGTTTAGTATGGTAATGTATGGAGATGTGGGCACGGGCACTTTTCCCCTCTTTCCCCTTGCTCCGTCTTTAAGCCCCAAACATTAATTGGCATGGCAGAGGCGGCAGTCACTCGGTTGTAATCACTGTCCCTCAGAGAACCCCACTGAGAGGGGATTGAAGGGGAGAGGGACGGAGAGAGAGCAAGCGAGAGCCTTGTCCTCTGAGTTATGTTATCCCAAGAGGGGCAAGAAAGCAGAAAGACAGAGAGGGAGAAGAAAGAGAGGAAGATATGGAACAAGGAGAGAAGGATCTGGAGAGGAAATTGTGATGTGAGCCCCCTTGCTTCCAGAGAAATGGAGGACTACAGATGGAAGGAAAGGAGATTGGACGGGAGATTCATGTAGGGGATTATGGATTGAGATTGATAGTTGGATCAGTGGGGAAAAGGAAGGGGGGGGTCGGGCTTAGGATGTTTGATTGACGTGAAGAAGATGAAAAGGAAAAAGGAGGGAGAGGCGGGTCAGAAAATGAAAGAGGTCGATTGACAGGAAAGCCCCACCTGTTGTAATTGAATTGGTTTTCCAGCTCTGTAAACTTCCCAAACGGAGAGAAAGAGTCAGAAAGGGAAGACGCCTCACATTTCTAATTCAGGGAAATTGATTTATTAACCATAACCTATTAAATTGGTTCATTGCCGCTGCTGATACAGCCCTTGCTGCCAGCGCCTCACAAGTTGATGTTGTTACATCCACTTTAAGCACACAATTGTTTTTCACTGCTGATTGCTGCTGCCACAACACGCCACGCTTGTAAAGTACCTTGAAATTGAGGCACTGCATCTGAATCTGAAGAGGAGACGACAAAGGGAGGCTGCCAAGAGATGGAGGAAATGACGAGAAGTCAAAGAAGGAGAAGACTAATTCAAACTATGTATGGTAAAAAAAAACAAACTGAAGGTTTCTCCCTCTCAGGGTCAAAATGTAAATGTTGTACTCCATCTTGGTCAAGGCTGCTAATTGCTTTAACCAAAGGATAAGGGTGTGGGTAAGTGTATGTGGGCGTATTCAGGCATATGTACATGAGTGTGTTTCCCCATAGGCGTAGAATGATGGATAGTAAATGAATGATGAAACACAGAGCAGGGAGAGTCACCTTTTAAGAAGTGAATGGAGCCTGAGCGCTTCACAGAGTGCGGCCTTGAAGCCAGATCAAAGCCACGAGCCGAGCTGTAATAGATGATGGAATTTAATCATGTCTGCTGCCTAACACTCTCTCTCTCTCTCCCTCACTCTCCCTCACTCTCCTGCTTTGTCTCTCTTACTCTTCATGTCTCTGTTTTATGGCTTTCAAACTGCCATTTTTTGTTCATTTTAATTTGCTACTTTGTCAACTCTCTCTACCACTGCAACTCTCTGACTTCCTGGATGCAAGTCACTGACATATATACTCACACACACGTAAA
Source organism: Labrus bergylta (assembly GCF_963930695.1). NCBI lineage: Eukaryota > Metazoa > Chordata > Actinopteri > Labriformes > Labridae > Labrus > Labrus bergylta. Next base: position 18,458,065 of record NC_089202.1, read on the forward strand.
AAAAAACCCAGTATAATTACTTTATTAGCGCAGACTGATGTAGTATCAGCCTGTCTTGTTTCATGTCACATCAGCGCCTTAGTTAGCGTCCGCTGGTTGCCTTCAGGGCCACGAGTAGGCCTTTGCTGCTGAGCTCTGTCCTTTTCTCTGTGCTGCGTCTCACTCGGCAAACCATCCCCTACTAATTAAACAAATCTTAATGATAGTGCTTCGAGAGAATTCCTTCTGCCATTAATCATCCACATATTCCATAGATTTTGAAACAAAAGGGCTGCAAAAAAAAGAAAAGAAACCCTGAATTTTCAGCAGTGGGAAAAAAAAAAATCTCACTGTGCTTCATAATCATCAAGAGTACTTCTGCATTCATTTGTATCCATAACTGTTGCAATTCAAGCAGAAGCGCATTAATCAACGATACGTTTGTAGGGTTTATTGAACTCTGACTCAGGCACAAAACTGTCGCAGCAGAGGGTTCAAGAAAACAGTTTGGTGTTCAAAAGAAGTCCAGTCAAAAGCATTGATTGTATTTAAGAGGTGGACTAAGCAGGTGCCTTTAAAGTGCCTTAAAGATACCTTCTGTCTAATGACCCAGGGGTGGGCTGTACTAGTTGCAAAACGACATCTACTTCTATGAATCAACAGGGAAAATTACCCATCTTTATTTTTGAATTATAAGCTTATATATATACATATACAGCAGGATGTTAAATTCTGAAAAGACAGTCATATTTCAGGTGAGACCTGAAATAAAGCAGGATGTTCTTAAGGGTGTTGCTCCTAGGAATGTTGTTAGCCGACTAATGTCCAAAATGTTTCCTAAATGTTAATTCATATCCAGATTAACTAACTAGTCTAAAGATAAGAAAGCACTCAAAACAGTCAAAATTAAGCACAATTAATTTAAAATTCAAGCAGTTAAACTATGTTTTAACCAGTCTTCGTTCCTTCTTGCAGGTTAATGTACACATGCCTGTGCTAAATGTGGTTATGCATTAGTCTGGTCAGTATGCCAGCTCAACCTGATACCGCCTACACACAACTTATCTCAATTTAATAGATGAAAATACTGCCATACTCACTGCTCCCATGAGATGCTTTCCGTTCAGGGCGGGCAGTAGAGGATAAGGTCAATTAGCCGTGGTTAAAGCCAGTCTGTGCATCCCATAGTTTTAATTGTCTGTTGCCTATTGCCCAGGATAGAGATGTAGCAATGCACATCAACCCATCTTCCAATTATGGTCACTGATCATATGGCCACAGCTAAAATGCACTCAAGGCTTAAAGAAAAAGGGTTGACAAACTTAAGACAAGGTAATACTTTATTGATCCCAGTGGGGAACTTCAGGTGTTATTATTATGGTGATGTCACTGCAACTACTTTCTCTTGGTTTGTATTTTTTTTTGTAAAAAATGTGAATGATTTAAAGTAAAACAGGATATGAATTAAGGTGTGGCTACCAGTGATTATGAAGTTGCCACAATGGCAGCCTGTCTATAGAGACCTTAATAATACAGATCCGTACAGTTGTTCATACATTTTTAGTTCCAAAAATCCCAATATGGCAACGACCAAATTCGCCAGACTCAAACCCACGGATGATGTCACAGTTGCCACATCCTCTTCTTGTATACAGTTTCTGGTCAGAGGCCATAAAGCTCTGGGAGTCTGAATTGGTAGTCTGGCAGCCACCAGCAATGTAGCATTGATGAATAACTTTGATCTGAAGGTTGATATCTATCATTGATAACCATGCCAACTGAGTGCTAAAGTTTGAAGCTCTGAGCAGGTCTGCTTATGACTGGCTCACACATCATCTTAGCCACTCCCGAGCTCCCTAATGGACTCCCTTCCCCTGTCATCTGTCTCTTTAGTCCATTTATCATGTAACCATGCTGAAGTGAATCACTCTTTTGTGTTTTTTTTTTGTCCTTTTTTTTTTTTAACCATGTCCGGTTATCCTCTCTCTCCTCTTTTTACTTCCATTCCCATCACCCATTAAGGGAGTTTTCCCTCTCCTCTATCCCCTTCTTACTTTCTTGGCTTCCCAGCCTCAATTTCCTTCTCCGCAGCTTGATTCAGCAGTAATGAGTGCAGCTTAAGGTGGGGCTGGCCTGGGGTGAGATGGAGAGAGGCAGGGAGGTTAATGAGGATAGCAACCTCGCTTTTTTGCCTGAGGTGTAAAAAGAGAGTAAATGGATGAGTGTAGAGGAGAAAGAGCAAGGGCCAGGAAGACGGACGGACAAACTGACAGTCAGTACGAACTCTTGTGATAATAAATTTAGCTGATGCACAAAAGCACTCCTGTCTGACAGTGTGACCGTCAGCCGAGGTCAGAAAGTATGATGGTTGGATTGAGTTATTTTTTTTTTCTTTACTAGTAATAACTTTTAAAAAATAGAATCATAAAAAATAAATCAAATGTTATTATATCCAATCATTTTGTTTTGTTAATTAATGTGTTTATAATTTAAACTTGAGAAACCATTTAGCCATCTGGGATGTTCAGAATGAGTCCATTAATTGCCTTTCCAAGGTTATTAAACATAAGAAAATTAAATATCAAACAAGGGCGCACAGTGTCAAACACACAAAGCAGCCCACACAACTCTGCAGCTCTGCCAAGACGAAGCGAGCAAATGATGCTGCTTCTTCTTTTTACTATTAATGTGGTTAAAACTCTGGGGACAGACTATGAGTTGCTGAGTAAGATTTAAGAAAAATAGCCAGAAGATGGAAAAAAAAAATATTGAACAAATTTGCAGAGTGAATGATGGAAACTTTTCCCTTCTCCAAGAATTAATACGATCAAACGCTGAAAATAATGCAATCAACTTCACCCAAAATAATTCACAAGAAGAATGACAAGTTAATGTTGGAAAATGATCAAATATTAGTTTAACACCCTTTGATTGACACATTGATTGATTCTCTCTCTATTTTTTGATGGTCTGTCACTCCTTCCTGGAGTTTCTAGTCATCTTTAAGTGATCAGAATGTTTCTGTCAATTTTCCATCTTTCCTCCTTCTCACTCCCTCTTTCCTCACATACTTGCCCTTGTTACTCTTTGTTTTACTCCTCAATCAATCGTTCTTATTTGGTGCAGAATTGATTTCACCATCTAAAAATTGTTCACGCAATCCTGCACACCTGCTCTGACTACCTACTACCTCAGTCCTATATTGTCCTCCATCTTCCCCTCTTTTTCTCCTCCTCTATCTCACTCTCCATCTATCCGGCTCTGCATTCCACTGCGGCTCATTACAAACAGCCTCCTTTTTTCTTCCTTCCTCTTACTCGGTAACCTCCGCAGACTTGTGGAACAATGTCTTGATTGGATGTGGCTGGCATTGCTAAGCGCTTGGTGCTGCAGAATTGGTGCCATGCATAAGATATTATGTTGGCAGCCAGCAGTGTATCATCACAAGGGACTCAGTTATATACAGTCCTGTGCAAATAAATTCCCAATCATTGTCACAGGATGAGTATTTCTATGTCATGTCCACAAATCTCAGCTTCCACATCTATGATAAAAAGTTTACATTTGAATACCTTAGATTTAAACAGGTGCTGTTCCATAGTTTTAAACCACTAACATTTGTTGTTAGCAGCAACAGTATTCTTGAACTCTTTCTGCCTAATTAAAATGTGTACACGATGCCTATATTCGCTGCAGATTATAATGTTACTCATACAAACAGTCTCAGAGACAGAGCAGCAGAATAATCACATTTGTCGACCGGGCAGAGCCAAAGAGCCCTCAGGGACACAGCTGAACTGTGGTGATTTTGGCAGAGTGGGCATAATAACAAGGTGCAAGTGCAATTTGTGTGACGCTCCAAGGCCCAGAGAGATTTATTCCCATAAAACTGTGGCACAAAAGAGACAACTGTGAAACTTTGATGACTATATCCTGAGCCACTTGTTCCAGAACAACTTTTACAAGACACTCCAAAAGCAATTTGTTTTTTTACTTTTTAATATGTAATTATCTGACAAAAAAACCACATGTCTTATAATTGGTTATTTCAAATCTCTACAACACTGGCCTCTTCTGTTTAACCAATTGTAAATTAATCAGTCTGGATATGATTGAGTTTGCATTTGTAGCCATACTGGCCTATCACAGGGTCAGCTGATGTCAAACATTCAATTTTCTACAGCTAGAGTGAAGAACAAGCTGTGAGTAGGTTGCCTAGTATGTGATGTATAAGACCTGTGTCCTCTTGGCTTTTGTGTTTTGTTTGGCTGTTTGTGTGAGTGTATGTACCTTCTAGTAAGAGTTTTTCACAGATAGATGTTTAGAAGACACAAATGTCTCCTATTGAATTCATACAAAAATTCAAAAGAAAATGGGCCCAAAAAAGAACCATGCGGAACCAACTCTTAAATAAGGTTGTCATCATTTTTGATATTCTGACATATTTTGGAAACACATGTTTTTAAATGATACAAACTCTGTTATTTTAATGATCGGTATTATCGTAAAGAAATAGCCCTTTAAAAATTAAAAACTTCAGATGTTTAGATGAGAGCGTAACGTTTAAACTGTACAAATACACTAGTCAAAAGTTTGTACACAAAACATTAATCATATTAACAATTCAATTTTAAGTTCAATTCAATTTTATTTGTGAAGCACATTTCATTCAAACATAAACTCAGTGTGCTGTACAGAAGAAATAAATAAACAAACACAATACAAACTCATTTAAAATAATAAACAAAAACAAAACAAATAACATGAAAAAACAACAATACAGTACACAATGTTATTTTAATATAGCTACTGTGAGATGTATTTAGGGCACACCTACTGATAGAAGGGGTTTTCTTTATTTTTACTATTTTCAACATTTTAGAATAAGAGTAGATATTAAATATATATACAAATTAAATTACATTGTCTCTCTTTCCCAATACCATTAATCACGTCACAATTTCCTGGGAGATTGTAGCCAGAAGACAGAATTGTGCAAGTAAAGCGATGCTAAACGGGGAACTAATCAAAGAGTCTTTATCATTATTCTATAGCCATTACACTGTGAGATCCACATAGACATTTTTACGATAACTTAAAGCAATTGCTACTTTGACCATGTTCTATGTGCCTTAACCCTTATGGCACCATAATAGCAATGTGGAGTCATTAAAATGAAAATTGGCTATGACAGAAAGAAGGTTATATCAGAGCTGCCAAGTCTCACCCATTGACCATGACAGTCAAACAATTGAGCACCTTCACACTGTTACAGGCGAATCCTCCCATTGTCCACAGTGAGAATCATAAAATACCGCTTTTATTTTTTCCCCTTTTAATATATTTCCTTACTTGCTGCTTGCCATACATTGGGCCCTTTTCTGCCTCTGATTGTCTCACACAGAAATCAACCCTAACCGATCAAGTCATCATGCTTAATTCTAACCAACCCAACAAAAGGCAACAAGTACCAACGTATCAGAGGAAGTGTAGGGCATGACAGGCTAGCAAATTATTCAAAAAACATTTTAAACTAAATAATGCTGCGAGCGTCTTTCAACTGAAGCAGAAGCAAGGGTAAGTTAACTTTAAACAGGCTGGTGAACAGCCGTGACCTGGCAAAAGACAGGTTTCTGAATGTGGTGGGTTCAACAACAAACAGCTGTGACTAAGAGTTATTTTTCATTTTAGTGTAAAGTGTCAGATTGGATTTAAAAACAGATTTGCTCATGAGCAAATTGATACTATGAGCTAAGGGATTTACAGGACATGGCTGTTGAAACTATGGAGGTCATTCCTTCACAACACACTAGACTTTTTTTTTTATATATAGATTTAAAGTTTATAAATATAAAAACATTTGACATATTTTACAATTGTTTTAATGTCTACTTTATGCTGGTCCATTAGGAAAAATCTTAGGAAAATGGGGTCGCAAAAATAATTGGGTGGGAGAGAGGGGCTGCCTGAAAAATGACCCAATAAGACTGAAATATGACATCTACAACAGTCCACTCTTAATGTAGACTATGTGTTTGAATGTTCTTTCTAGTGACTGATAATGTTTCTTGCATGTTCGCTGGTATATTCAGAGTAAAGACAGAGAGGGAGAGCACCAAGAGGCCAACTGGGCAGGGAGAGTAGCTGGCATGGAGATGAGTGAGAAACTGAGCAAATAATGATGGTTAAGATCAAACAATGACATCACAACAGTCTAATCCTTCATATTAATATCAAATGAGATATTACTCTAATGGCTCCATTTTTCCACCAGCTGCTGAAGTCTCATGCCAAACTTTTGGTGAAAGTTGGCAGCCCTGGTCATTTACCGTGTTGTAATCCTGGGTTTCATATTCTGCCCAGCATCATTTTCTCTGTCTGGTGAAAGAGTGACATCTGCAACACCTATCAAGGTGTGAAGAACATGGAATATATATATCAAATCTGTTTTCATCCTGGGTTTAAACAACACAGAAAACTGAAAACCAAACTCAATAAAAAAGAATGCTTACCAATGATACTGACTCATCATTTGGTACCACATTCATAGATTTAATAACAAGGGTCATCTCAGCTAACCTCTGTGCTAACTGCCAACTGTGATATGGACATTTTGTAACACGCTATTTCAAATGGCCGGGCTTCTTTAACCTCCTTTCATTCCGGCTCAAAGGACTCAAATGAACTGTTAAATGTTGCACTACAATAATCATCACATGCACCACTGCCGTGTGCCGAGCCGGTGAGAGGTCAATGAAAATGTGATCTGCCAAGTCTGCAGAGTCTTGAGAAATGGATGGAACAGCAAATTAGATTTTTTTTCTTAAACTAGGTTTTCTATCAGTGTTCCTGTGGATCCAAAAAAAGAGTCGTCAATTAGTTCAGCTTGAAAGTTGAAGAATACAGTGGTTGCAATGGTTGGCGAGGACCAACAACCATTATGAGGCCACTTGCAACTACATTTAAAACTTGGGAAACTGGAAATCAAAGCCATTGAGTCCCATATTAAATCTGCTGCAAAAAGACATTAATGTGTGGGCCATAAAAACGTCTTCAAAAGTCTTACATTGGATTTTAAAAAAGTGTGCAGAAACCCTGCCTGAGCTTATTGTTGAGGATACTTCATCAGACGCTCAACTTTGATATAATATATTCAATTTTAACATTTTAAGTCCAATGTCAAGTGGCTTTAAAGTTTAGAATTCCTACCTGTAAATAAAAGATTCAGCGGTTAAAGAGCTAAATGCTACTGCACTGGCATTTTTAATAACTGATACATTAAACGTCAACACCTTTTTTGTTTTTCAATTAAATTAAATTCAAACAACTTTATTAATCCCTCTTGGGGAAATTGGTGGTTTTTGGTTTTAAGATATTATTTTGGGCCATTTTTGCCTTTAGGACAGCTGAAAAGAGACAGGAACTGTTGGGAGGAGAGAGCGAGGGACACTCAAACCCACGGCAGCCGCGGTGAGGACCACAGCCTCCACACATGGAACGTGCAACACAACAGCCAGGCTACCGCCGCCCCTTAACATCAACATCTTAAATACAAGTCTCAATCCGGTTTTCTATCCGTCAATGTTTCTATATGTGATCATGGTTTCTGCAGTAATTGTTTCAGATTAAATGTAATAAAGAGGCTGAAGACTAAGAGATTGGTGTAATCCTTGAAGATCAGGATAAAGGATGGAAGAGTGGATAGAAAGATGAATCCAATGTTCTACCAAGTGCTTAACAGAAACACACTGAGGACGTTATAGTAGGACAACTTTTTAACTTACAAGTACAATACTGACTTCTGTTCTTTGTTAACTGAAAAAGTGAGTTTCTTTGAATACAAATAATGGCTTATAATATTTTAACAGAAGCGAATGTAACTACCTCAAGGGACCCTACAAGAACATGAAATATATATTTTTTTAAATGTCTCTTGGCTTTGTTTAATCAACCAAAGAGATGATTTCTACCGCTAGAAAATGCTTACACACCTCAACCTCCAATCTGCAAGCATCCCGTGATGATGACTCAGGCTCTCGGCATTCCAAAGGCATGGCCAACATGCACTCACTTGTTTTATACCATTAACATCATTGCCGCTTCATTGTTTAACAAACACCGATACAAGTGCGGGAGAGGGCAGATATTGATTCCTTGAAAGTTAACCCTGAAACTCTGTTTTTGAAGCAGCTAAATGGCTGTGCACATGAGTGAGTTGTGATTTCATTCTGTCTCTTTGATACTTGTCTCTCAGTAAGCCGTGGCAGCAGTTGCTTGGAAGCATTTTGCCCCCGAAGAAGTGCTGCAGTGCTGGATGTTTGATTGATGGGCAAATGAAAGGGAACTGATAAGCAGCTTTTGGTTTCGTCAGCCATTCATGTATACCAAAACATACACAGTCATAATCAGGTATAAACACCTTGTCAGTTTATACAGTAGATTCAAAGAAAAAAAAGATCATTATTTGATTCAAATTTTTACAATAGTGCTGCAGAAAAAGGAGCTACAGTCAGCTGTTTGTGCAGTACAATCAGACAAGCTTATACTGGTAGATTTATCTATTTCCCCTCGACGCACGGCTACATCCGTACAATGTGGCCGTCTCCAATGTATAAGCAGAGACCTATAATCAATCTGTGCCATGCTGTATTTCCTCAGAAGGTTTCTGCTGTGTTTGTAATGCTGCGAGAAAAAGGATTAGAGGAAACTAAGAGATGAAATTGAGAGGTGAAGGAAGATACAGATGGGGAGGTTCAGAAATGCAATCATTTCTGTGCACAGTTGAAGTATTAAGGGTTTCAACATGGTGGTGATAAGTCTACAGCGTATTAAATATATCCACAAAAACAGGACCCTGCACTCCTGAGAGTGAACTCAGTGGCTTTTAAAATTGATTATTTTCAGCCAGCCGAGTTGCTAAGTGGAATGGAATATACAATTAAATGTTTGATTGTTTACTGTGCTGCCATTCATTTTCGCTGGCTGTCTCTTAACCCATTTACCACCGTCCATCAATACACATTTAAAGAGCCGTACACCGGATATGCTGTTAATGCCACGGTTGTGGAGCATGTGCTTTGGGCTTGGACTGATTCCCGGGAACATCATTTATCAAAGTGAGACTGTCACCTACGTCGCTGTGATTATCACACACTACCCCAATTAATGTATTGATTGTAAACACCGCCTGGCTTCCTGACAGTTTGTGTGAAAGAGTCACAATTTTGCCCGTCCCCTCTGCCCTGTCCTCGTTTAATCTTCTTAACATACAGTGTACTGCTTATTTTGCCCATTAATTAAACATCCTTTCCCTTCCCAAAGCACGAGGGAACATTTGTCAATTTCGAATCGAACTCCGCTGTGCTGATGTGGAATCTGTCCCGGCTCTATAAGAGTGCCAATCAATGTCGCGGCTTCTCAACTTGTCCATCGTTGTTGCTCTGCATTTCAATCACTTAGCTGATATCATCATTATCTCTCGGCTCGATGCACATTGATCATTTTGAACCGGAACTCTGAGTTCTAGGTTGCACTTTTGAAACTGTAACATCATCGCTCAAACGGTGCCGACCAGCTTGGAGCATAGATGCATGCTGAGACTGCATGCTTTGTCTTGTATGATAGAGTCGTCACGACAGGTCGGCAGCTGTTGTAGCGTAGAGTTCACTGACATTTCTGAAGCAAACAGATTTGCAACTCAGTGTGAATCTCATTATCATGCATTTGCAAACTTGCATCACCTTTAAAGTAATCTACTTTAGCATCAGGACCATGGCAGTGTGCCACCTTTGAAGAGGAAACAGCCACCTTCCCTTGAAACCATGGTTTTTATTGATAAAATTACTTTAAAAAATACAACAGGGGTCTTATTATTACATTTTTAATGTTGTCCCACTGTGGAGAGGTCTCTCTCTCTTTCACTATTTCCCATCCCAGTCTGTGGCACTCCATATCTCAGCCCATATTGCATTAATTTCAAATGAAGATGTGAATCTTTAAAAAAGTGTCGCAATTAAAAGGTTTTATTAAAAAGAAGAGGCAGTCATTTTCTTTTTTCTTCTTTGTTTTGTTAAATGGCTCGAGGGATGTCCCTGTTGCCATAGGTACGGACTGACATATCTCAATAACTTCTGCATAGATTGTGATTAACTTCTGTTTAAACATTCCTGGTTCTAATATGTCCAAAAATCATTCATGTTCCTTCTGTGTTTTCTCTCATGCCACAATCACGATATCTTTGGTATGAAATTAATTTGTACAGAGAAACATTTTAAACAAATTCAATTTAGTTATTGCGTCAGTATCTTGGTCCTGATTGAAAGCCATCATTAAGTCAGAATTGTTGTGACTTAAACACAAAAAAAACATACCAAGTGCAAATCTACTAATTTAAATACACACATGGATGAATAGTATACAAAATAAATACACAGAACTAAATTGACGAATATGGCAAAACATTCAAACCATTTAATATCTGCATTAGCAACCTAAGGCCCGTGTCCACCTAGCTTTTTAGCTAGTTAGCAAACATTTAGTCAATAGAAAAGTGCATTTGTTGTGGACTGTCTTCAGAATTGAAATGACTGTTACATATCTATGGGAATGTTATATCATAGGTGTTTTTTCAATAGTCAAGGAGGTTTTAGGTGGTTTTGGACAACTATGCTTTAGCGTTGAGGAATACGATTTATTAAGCTTTAGTAACATGTGAAACATGGACTCAGTCTATTGTAGGGTTTGATCTCTTTATGGATATGTATACAAAAAGGTGTGGGAAAAAAAACGCCCGATTTATCCTGTTTTGCAGGATCTGGCAATGGCACAGAGATCACATAGACAGATTTTCTTTACATATACATACAAAATTCTAACTTTATTGCAGTCACCCACCACCTGTTTTACACAATTTCCATATTCATAGGCGTATGTGTGTGTTATGTATTTATTCAGCTGACTGTGACTCACATGAAAGTCTAATATCCATCATCCTGGGGAAAATACTAAACATGCAAGAAGAAAAAAAAAACAACATAAAGATGCCTCCCCGAGGGAGACAGTGGGTGAAACCTGATTGAGCCATTACAGTAATTACTCACTTTGGCCCCCTCTAAACTAGTAAGCATTGATATATTAATTAGACAAATAGCTGCACAACACTGAGACAGACTGACTGAATACATGTCAAGTAGAATTAATCTTCCCTCTTTATTTATTGAGTTTGTCAGTGCTTTCAAGTGACCGCCGGGAATCACAGTCGGATTCTTTGTGAAATGTGTCTTGCTTTGATCTACATCAAATGCAAACTAAACATGGGGAGGGAATAACCAAACGTTGTCTAACAGCTCAAAGAGGTATATCGGTGGAAAGTTTCTGCTGCAGCTATTGTTGCCGCTGCGTTAATACGAAAAAGGGCTTTTAGATTTTTTTACTTGCTTTTAGATTCAGTCTGCGGTTGATTTATGATGGGGTTTCTGGGTAAAACTCCTGGTGCATAAACAACTGTGGAGAGTGCTGATCAATGTAAATTGGAGTGTGAATGGGCACTGTGACCTTTAGAAAACTCCTCCCTGGGAAAGTAGAGGCTGTTCACTGATCTTTTTCTCTGTCCTTTTTTGCCCCAGCGGTGCTTTCTGCAAAACTCCTGCCACAGCAGAATCGCTCAGCAGCACTGTCTTCTGAGTGACTGGATAATAGCGGAGAATCTGGCTTCTCCAGGACTTGTCTGGGCCTTTGTCTTTGAAGCAACATGACACAGGGTCTTGACACTCTAAAAACACTGCTTAGACTTTGACTCGGTACCCAAAAGACGATGGCTCTGGCAGAAGGCGTCAGTGAGTGATGGCCCTCATGTTCAGTCCCAAGCACTTATCGCTCGCTGTGAAAAGCTCCTCACAGTTAAAAGCGGGGCCATGAAAAAGCTTCCTCTAAAAAAATCTCAAGCTTCTGCAGTTGCGTATGTTTTTGAAGGAACTGAGTTATCCCAGTGCTCTGCTGCATATGTCACTGTGACAGAAACCTCAAGACTGAAAATGTATGTACTTCCAGTTAATAAGGAAACAAATTTCTCTTAACTGTTTCACCCTTACTCAGTTTACCAAGTCACAATGCTATCATCTCTCTACCACACTGCGGTAAAGCCAAAAGATCAAGCTGCTATGAAAAAACTCTAGACTGCTCCACAGGTGAACTCAGGACAAAAAGCACCAGGGGTGAACTTGCTGAAGGAGGAGAAGATAGAAGATAAGTAAGATATGGTGACAGTTTATAGGTAAATATCATCAGCAATACAGATACAGTATGGGGGGGGGGGGGGGGGGGGATACTGGCAACTGAGGTGAGCAATAAAGAGTACAAAGCAGCGAAACTCTGCTCATGGTGAAAAATGTCATCACCCCTCCCACTTGCAAGGCTGCTGCGTTCCCACATTGGCTCACCGAGACTTCATGTGGACACCATACTAAGAGACTGGCAGGTAGTCTTAAAGTATGGATGAATGGATTCGAAGATTGGTGTATTCAGGAGACGAGTGCCTGTGTGAAAGGGGCTATACCCCACCTGGTGTCACCTATAGTTACCATATAGACCCCTCTTGAGGTAAAGCTCTGTATACTGTGTAACTATCCTGTTCATTTTGAACCTTCCAACAAGACAGCATCCTTTGGAGAGTGATTGCTATGAAGGTAGATAAGTATAGACTGCCCTGCAATGTGGTTACAGGAAACAGCTTCCAGCCTGCAGAAAGTATGCTCTTATTGGTATTCGCCTTGTTTTTCTGTATATGTTGTTATTTTTTTATTAATTGAAAAGCATTTCTACCCCACTGTTTTCTGTCCCTCTTCAGGTGCCCTATCAAAATTGACAAAAAAGGTTAAAACAACACAAGACACTTAGTAAAGCACAGTGCTGCTAAAAAAAAAAACGATTTTGTCACATAATCGTTGAGAAGCGTTTAGATCCTGATGGTAATTATAGTGTCTGATTGCACAAAAAAAACAGTGCAAAAACATAATGAAGACTACATTTTAGAATATTTTGATCTGTCTCTGCTCCAAAGAACTGTACCGTATCAAATTTGATTCCTGACGACCACTAATCTCCTGACATGTATCCTCCACTTCCCCCAGTCCATCAGATAACTCTTGACATCCCTTCACTTCATTCCCACCTCTCCCTTGGCGGATGGTCTGAACCGCTAACTAATGCCCTGAAGGGACAACATACACCTGTAACCCAGGACTGCAGCAGGTGTGGGATTTTGAGCCTGCTTAAAGAAGCCAAGTGCCCATTTCCACACAGTTAAGATTGACTGTGAGAGTGGAGCAGCATAATTCTAGCTTCAGGCACCTCTTCTGGGTGGCTGCTTCCAAAAGCTTAGCTTCAAGATGCACTGCTGGTCCTCCATCCAAGTGGGATGCATTTCTCTGCTTTGCACAGCTCCCTGGTAATTCTGCCTTCCTTTCATGAAGAGTGTGTGGCCACATACGCTCAGAGATAGCTGGTGAGTCATCCAATGTTCATTTTATTATATTTTATACGGCTGTCAGTTATATGTTAAACCAGTTTTGTGACACGCTGTTTAAATTCTGTGGTGCACTTCTGACTGTGTTGCCTAAGGATGTAGATATGAGACATGTTTTCCCTTTTACATTAAGCCCACCTAGTGCTGCTTATATAACACTTTAAAGCTGGATAGGCAACTTTGGAAAAACCAGTGGGAGCAGGCTAAATATGAAGTATATTCAACCAGAAAAATGTCACTCTCCCCACACACACACACACATGTGCACTGCCTCACTTAAGTTGCAGGACTGGCTTAAGAAAGCCTTGCAGGAATAAATCAATTTTATCTTAAACTATGTAAAACTACACTTATCTGCCAATTTGGTCCCGATTTAACAGACGGTATTCTCTTTGATTAACTGATACCTTGCAGGATTTTAAGAGAAGTCAAACAAATGCAATGAAAAATGCTCTTCAAATACTTCTCTTCTCTGACTTCTCTTAGCTTTAAAGATGCCCATTTTGTTCCTTGAGATTTAAGTTCATTTTGGAGGGAACATCATGCTGTTAAATTCTATATTCCACTTCATGAATACTACTTTGAATAGCTACTTTAACACAAAAAATTCCTGAAGTTTTTGGGGTGAGCTGCATGTGTGAACGCAAACAGCGGCACGTGTGATTTTTTTCTCTCAGACCTTATCCGGAGCTTCTCCTTCTAGTCCCTCTAGTAGAATTTCTGCTTGAAGTCCGAGGGAGGAGATGTGAGAACACCACAGGAATTAATTAGGAGAATTCAAACGCGATAGCATCGGAGGGGGTGGTGACATTTATACCCTGTGAACGACCGTAGACTGAATGCAAGAGATCTGGTAAGTAGTTCCAATAGGTTTTCTGTTCACCAGTATTTTTGCAGCGTGTTTTTTCAGGAATACATTATGTGAAAATGACCAAAGTAAGCAGGCCACTTGTGTGAAAGCTAGTTATCTTAGCACTAAGCTTTGTTTGTTGTTTTCCTTCAGGTCATATTAACTCCTGGCAGATCATCACTCATCGTCATCATCGTCCCACATTAAGAGAGAAGGATGTCTGAACACATCTGTCATACCATAGGTCCAGATGTGAGGATCAAATGACTCTCAGAAACAAGTGGTCCTGTAACTCAGAGTTTGGATAAAACAAAACACCAATTACAGAAACGAGTGATGTAAGGAGTTTTAAATCAAAGAGAAAAAGTGAACTTATAGCTTTCCAGCTGCTCAACCGCCTGTGTTGCTGCTGGCTGGATATGAAGTGATACCTGGAGCAATTCATAGTGTCAACCCTGGAGAACAACAGTTCATGGGGCACAATCAAAGCACAAAATAAGAAAACCTTCAATTGAGAATTATATATAGGACGGAGTAAGTTCAAAAGTCAAGAAATATTAAGAATATATTGATTTGATAGCCCGATTTAAAGCCTCATTTCTCTGCATTACAAGCAACAATTTCCATTTGACTTTCAGGCACAAAGAAAGTGAATTTATGATTAGTGACCACTGCCACAAGTCCAAAGCAAAAGCAATTTAACATTTCTTCTTATTGTTAGATTAACTCTGGAAGCGGCATATCAAAATGTGCGGAGATAATTTTAAAGCACAACAGTAGAGCTCTGGGGAAGGTGGAAAGCAGAGGAAGTAATTTTGGAATAAACGATCAGCTCATCTGTCTATTGGCAGAATGTTTTATCTTAAGCTCCGGAGATTTGACTAAAGCTCGACAGTGACAATGCAGGTGACACGCGTTGACACCTGTGCAGAATATTTCGCCGTGATCTCCGCTTGATAATGAATAGAAGTGACCCGCAAGGCCATCGTGCATTCTCACCTGAACGTCACACCCTGTCAGCGAAACCTGCTCTGCACAATGACAGACTGTGCCTCACGGCGAGAGAGAAGTAAAGCAGTCAAATAAAAAGATGAAAAACGGGCGGACGGACACTTGAAGCAGAGGCCTCTGTAGTCTGAACAAAATGTCTCAAAGCGCGGTGATGGAGGTGAAGAGAGGTCTGCACAAAACGGAGATGGAGACATGTTTAATAGCATCGATGATGGCCCAAAGTCCCTGAACAGTTTCAAACTGAGGTTTAAAAGTGACTTATTGGACTTGTGAAGGAGCGTCACTCACTCCTGCAGCAGTCAAGTGACAAACTCCTTCATCAGAAGTTATGCCTTTGTAAAGGTTAGTTGATGTATGTCTATCAGCTTATCTGCTTTAGTGGATCAATACATGTTTTTCATTTAGTATATTATCATTGAAGTATTTGTTCACTTGTTTCTGATTTGCATTGATTTTGACAATAGGAAGGGGGAGGATGCAATAGTTCCTCTTTTTGTATTTTGCATCAAACCAGCTGCAGTATGAGGCCTATGTCACACAGTATTTAATGCCTAAATAAAAAGATTGATGTTCCCAAAAAATTAAATAGCTTTAATCGTTTGTTGTACTTTACCCTCACTAGTAGTAATGCTTAGTATTTCCCACACAGACGATACCTGGATGGGCGCCAAAGTATAATTGTGGCTGGCCAAGAATATTGCCAAACTGTTTTTTTATCCGTATAAGATCGCCATCAATGAACTAGGGCCGCCACACGCGCCACATGTGCCTCAGGAGAGTGATCAGAGAGAGAGAGAGAGAGAGAGAGAGAGAGACGTCCTCTCGCCCGTTCCACCTGTCATTGCATCGATTGAGGTGCTTGCAAAACGAACTCTCACACCGCTGTTTGAATCATATTGTGCAGTTATTTGATTCTGAACTCTTAGTTTTGAAGGAATATCTAGTGACATTTTTGAAAATGCGACTTGCGTCATTTGGGCGTTTAAAAGTACATCTGGGGATGGCCTAGCGTTTATGTTGAGTGTGAGTGTGGATAATAGAACTTAAAGAAATTGAATAGTAGGATAAAGTTGTGGGTAAACAGCCACTTAAAATAGTTGGAGAACAAAGCAGAAACATTATTTAGACTGACCTACTGTAATATTAGGTCACCATCTACACTACAGTACAGCTTCATTATGTGGGAAACACTGATGTGGTGTAACTGATTTGTTTTATCTATGACATATTTAAAGGTATTGTTTGATCCTTGTGCCCTCTGTCAAAGAAAATAATCAGTAACATATGTGTAATGTGTCTCAGTCCTCTCAGGACCTGGGAAACAAAGAGATGGACTAAATCGCAAAAGAAGCGCTTCAGAAAGAGATCAATATCAAATTATCAAAAACAGAGGGGAAAGGCATCTTTAGGATTACAGCAAACAACAATGGAGAAATGTAACAATAGGCAGAAATTTACATTCAATATAAAACAATGCTGGTCAATCAAGAAGTACAGAGACCAATCAGACAAAGCAGGCTGGGAATAGGGAACAGCAAGTTATACAGAACACTTCACATAATAGGCCAAACCCCAGATGGGTTTTTATAATCAATGCAATGAGACAAACAGAAAACAAATATTCTGGTAACAGGCGCAGAATATACAAACTAAAGACAGGAAATGATGACCAGTTTATGGACCACAGGGCAAGAAAAGAGAAATGGTTTTAATAATGGAACTCAACTGGACAAGAGGCTATCTTATTTAGGAAAAAGGAACGTTTAAATCTGAAGGGGGCAGTAATAGCAAATACATGGATGGCCACTGCCTAAAAAATACCCAAACAAGAACACCCTCTTTGATTGTCGGCAGTAGACCCTGACTTTTATGTAAATGTCTGACATTTGGTCATGGTCTTTTTTTGGATGTATAAGCTACATGAAAAGGAAAAAATTATGAAAGTAAAACAGAGCTTGAAATACAGAGTTTCTTTTGTTCTTTTCAAGCGACAGCCTCTGGTGTTGAAAGATGAAGCTAATGTGGAAGTGTACATAACTGCAGTTCCTTGAGTGGCCACAAAAGCCAAAGAATCCCCATTAGGCCCCATGTGAAAATATATTTTACAGCAGAAAAATAAACTTTTACAGCCTGTTTTTGGCCTGTACAGCTCATTTCTTCATTTGTAAACATTGTTAAAGGGGGGATTCACGTATATGTCTATGGAAGCAATTAGTGATCAAAATTTAAATGATACAGCTAATTTGAAAATTCAAATGCATTAACAGAAATGCTTTTTAATTTTCAGAATATGAGTGTAATTTTGACTCAAAAATAAAATGATGATTAATTTATCTAATTTGAATTTTAGTTTTCAACTTCAAAAATGCACATTCTTTGACTGAATTAAAATGAAGAAAAATACATTTGCTTTATCATTTTCAAAAAATGCCCCGCTAAATTTGTATCATAATTCAAATGAAAGAGCTAATTTTAAAATGAAAATACAGTAAAAAAAAAAAACACATTTTAATTTGATCACTTTTTAGCACGGCAAGTTTGAAAAAGAAAAGCCAAAGACCTTTTCGTTTTCATTTGAATGATGTCATACAATATGCATACATAGAGAGTAAAAGTATAATGCAAACTGGATGACTTAATATTAATTTTAAATGTAGGTCAAATAATGCACCTATAATCTGAAAATTAAAACGTGTTTCTTTTACTGTATTTTCATTTTAAAATTAGCTTTTTCATTTGAATTATGATACAAATTTTTTTGAAAATGATAAAGCAAATGTAATTTTCTTCTTTAATTCAGTCAAAGAATGTGCATTTCTGACGTTGAAAACTAAAATTCGAATTAGATAAATTAATCATTATTGTATTTTTGAGTCAAATAATACACTCATAATCTGAAAATTAAAAAGCATTTCTGTTAATGCCATTGAATTTTCAAATTTTAAATTTTGATCACTAATGGCTTCCATATATGTCGTCCATTTTTATCATATTGAGTATTGCGTCATTAGGCTGTGTTAGCTGGCAGGTGGATGGTTTCCAGGAGGATAAAGGCACGCCTTTACTTCAACTCTTTGCCTGCTACTTCACTGACAAAAAGTTTGGTAGAGTCAGCTTTATAACACCTCTTCATATACCAGTGGGTTACGTAACTGAGCCTTCGACCATGTCTTGTATATTCTACTGTTCTTTGCTGTGATTATTTTGGTTTTCCAACCTACCACAACTGCTGGGCTACGACTTGATTCACAAGGTTTGAAATGGCTGATAACAAATTTAAAGTCACTTTTTTTGTTGTTGATGTTTCTGATGTTAATTAGAAATGGTTTTGTAAATTAACTCCATAAACTTGTGTTACAATGGAAAACAAACATCCTCAGATGCTTTTCATTTTTGAGACCGCCTATAAAAGCACACATGGATACACCCACAGCACAGATGGCACATTTAATGTTTTTGTGGTTTGGGCAAATACTCAGCATGGAATAGTTTGAATAACATATTGATGAGCCTTACGCTTTTTTAATTGATGACAGAAGGGATAAAGGGAGCGTCATAGGTTGGAAGTTGCTAAACGACTAGTCATTCTTCTGCTGGGTAATAAATCGGAACTCAAGGGGTTCATAAGGTGCTACAAGCTGAAAGCGACTGTGTGTCATGTCAGGGCCCTGCTTTGTAGCTTGTCATCAGAAAGCAAAGGACAAACAAAACAGGAAATTGTTGCATTACTTGAATGATACAGCTTAGAATCTCTGTGCTCGAGTGTGTGTGATTTCTCAATGCTCTGCTCTGCTGAATGCACTGTTTCTTTTTTTATCTGCCAGCTTTACTTCACATCCTGAAAGGAGGCTTTTGCTGACAACAGAATAATGCAAATTTGGGTTCGATGGCTTTTTAAAGACCATTGAGTCAGGCGAAGGTGTTGCTACCCTTTAAATATGTGGGAAAAATCTAAACTATTGTATTTTCGAGCTGTAAGCTGATTTGACTGTTCTACAGTATATATAGGTAAACATGCTTTAAGCAGGAAATGGGAACTTTTAAAGGCTGAGGGGGCCTAACTGCACAAACAGGAGAATGAAAAGCATTATTTTACTCTTTCTATCATCGCTAATCATAACTACGTTTTCACTGTGGAAAATATTGGCCACGATTTTTCATGAAGGAGTTGTTGGTTCGTCCTGTAACTAAACCAGTCGAGAACCATTGAGTTAGAGCACAAACAACAGTATTGCTCACTCGACTATAAAGTATCAAAGATTTGGTACATTAACGTCACAACAAATGATGATGAATATCTCGATCAAATAAATAGATTTTAACTTTGTGCTGCTCAAAGTGCACATTCAGTTGCATCAACTCGATACAACACTCCACAACAGAAATAAACATGATTTTGGTTCCATTCATTTCCATTTTAAACTTAAAAATGTTAGCCATGCAGGCAATTTATGTCGTATCTCAGCAAACATGAAAACATTGGATCATCTCAAGCCATTACTTGGGCGACAAAGGCTGTTTTTTCTTTTTTACATACCAATTTTAGGTTAGGGTAAGTGTACATCTTTCAAATATTTGCGACAGATAAAATATATAGATATTTAGTGAAACATACCCTATTTGGAAATCAGCTAGTTTCCCACATGGACACAGGTAGCCTACGTTGCTCAAAATGAACTTCCTGGTTTATATTCACTTCCTAGTTTGAATCCACTTCCTGCTTTTTTCTTGCGATATTTCCTCCAAAGCACCTTTCAATTTGGGGATACCCAAAAGATCACAGTGACATCTAGTGGCTTAAGTGGGAACATAGTTTGTTTCAATGGGCTAAACACAGTTATGGGGGGGGGGGGGGTTGATACTGAGTGCAGGCATGAAACAACATGATTATTGTTTTGAGCCATGTTAAGCCACCTGTTGGCTCTAGGCCCAGGTACCCTTCACTCAATCTTTCGCTCAGTTTTTTGTTTCCACCCACTCCTGCTGGAAATACAAAATCTCTACAGCTGTTGACTTGTCCTCTGTGTTTCCCCTAACCTGCTACTTTTTTGTCTGTCAACCATTTGTGTTCCTCAAAGTGACATCTAGTGGCTTTAGAGTGTAGACATTGTCTTCTACTGGGCTAAACATAGTTATATCAACCAGATACTGCAAACTGAATGTGCCAGCTTTGTGACCAACATTGTAAAACTTTCAATTTCAGCTTTTGTATTTGAATCAATACTAAATGTTTTAATACATGACAACAATGATTTTAAAAAGCAGTCTCCCTTTTCTATTCAATGATTCCCCGCACACTTTTTTTTTTTTATCCCTGTACCCGATGCTTTGGAATAAATGTACATCATGACCTGACTTTATTTTAAAACCTGCAATAACTTATATTCACAGCCTAAGTTACATTCACTTGCCTTATAGCTCTGTTTGTGGTCTTAACCAACTACTTGTGGAAATGTCTGTTTCTATAACTTCAACTTGTTTCACTTTGTAAACTCATGTTTGGTCTGTCTGCTTTTTAATGTGAGGTAAATGAGCTGAAGAACACATTTAAGCTCAATAGAGCTGAGGGAATTGTAATAAATTACTCATAGTCATTTAATCCATTGTTATTATTAAAAAATGGATCACAGATGCTTCGGTGTGCAGGCGCTCCCAGTAATCAGAGTTTAGCAAAATGCTTTCTGGAGAGTTAGTTAAACAGAGGGGAATATTTTATGGGAGCTGCAGATTCAATTCTCATCCATCTAATACCTCTAAAGATTTACGTCACACCGTGGCTCAAGGAAACAGTGGACAGGAGAGTGAACATTTTAAACCTTGAAAGGCTGACATATTCTGTATAAATCTACCTATGTGTTTTTTATTGTATGATGCTGTAGGACTTAATGGCAGGGTTGGCAATGTTCTCCATATACATGTTTTAAGTTTTGAATTTAGTTTCCTGAGAGAAATTAATAACTCATGTGCTCTGAAAAACGAACAAAGAAAATCTGTCGTCTGTAGCAGTTGTGAGCATGAAAAAACGTAGACCAATGTCTGCCTCGAGGTACCAATCTGATGAACCAATCACACGCCTCCCTGTCTCCCTGCTCGTTCTCTACCCCTTACGTGCATTAGCCCACACTCAAAGCTCATCAGCAATGACAGAGTTTATACTGTGAGTTTGTCATTGGCCATTTTGAGTAGCAAAATAGTCACTTTATGATAAAGTTTAGTGTTTACTTACCACTGAATGAGACACGAGACGACGTAGTTTCTACACAATGCAAGCGGTGAGCTGAGGTTCGCTCCTGGAGCCACCGCGCTCGTGCATGTAAGTGAGGGGCGTGGCTTTTGAGGAAGCACAGAGGGGAGGGGGTGGGTGTAGACGCAGCTCTGAAGGAATGCTACTTTCAAGATCATGCTAGTTTTTGAAAAATTACCAACCCTGCCTTTAATGACAAAAGCTCCCACACACTGTTTCGCTTTTATGTTGAGATATTTATTCAATCACACAATGTTTTGGTCTCACCGACCTTGTATTCGATGTATTTATTGTATGATGAAGCCTATTTGATGATAGATGATGTTACATATCTTTGTCTTGTGATTATTCAAACATTCATGCCTACTAACTCTTTATGGGCTTATGTGGGGGGAGATATGTTTATTACAGTTTGGATGATGACAGATGATGAAAGTCACTTTTCAGTATTGTGGGGTATTAGGTTACATGAATATTTCACATTTATTGTGCTTCATCATGATTTCTTGAACTCTTCCCAGGCTGATGAGGGACTAAAGTAGCTTCGAGTGATCATCAATCTCAGTGGCTCTCTGATTGGGTTATTGAAAATTGATGCGGTCTCCTTGGTTGTGTATTTACACAAAAAATGTTCTGTTACCGCCATTATACCTGATGAAGGTCGATTAGACCGAAAGGTTGTGTGATTAAATAAATATGTCAGCATCAAGCGAGACGGTGTGCAGGAGCTTTTCTCACTGTCTTTAGGTCTTACCCTCCTCCAGTCTCTTATCACACATTCAGGTGTGCAGAGCATTTTGTCAATGATGCTGTATGAGAATTTACATGATGTAGCTAGATATCAATAATTAGGTATCCATATAATTGCTTTGCCTGAATCATACAGTATTTTCATGTTCTTCTCTCCTGTTGGGACACCAAATGTTCCCTTTTATTTTTAATTTTCAGTCTGCTGTTCTGAAACCTGTGAGCACTGTGTCTACCTTTTCAGTCTCTGCCAAGTTTCCTGCCCTCTACTCTGCCCTCTTCCTTTTCCCTCATCTTTCTTTCTCTCCTTATCCTGCTGAGCACCAACACACATATACACACACACACAAACATGGCCACACTCCCACACATACTCTCCGAATGGTGACAGATGACACTAAAGGCAGGGGGTCTTCTGTGCCAGTCTCAGCCCTCCAGCGTGGCGTATGCCAGCCTCCGCACCGCTGCAGCACTCACCTGCTCGACTCTCCGTTAATGGACCCAGCAGACAGGACTACTTTGCACTACACTGTTTGACTTTCACTCAGCGTCCCAGAGCTGTCCATTTTAGGGATTCAGTCGGCAGCCTCCGTCTTTGTCTCTGTCTGAACGCATTTAGGAGAAGCAAGGAAGACACTTCCATTGATACGGGCTGCTAGTGCGTCGCTAGCCGTCAGGCATCTGTCACACATCAATGGCTCCTCTCAGGGCTATATGGCATTGAAGCGCATGTGCACACTCATGTGCATATAGTCCAAGACTGTGATGTGGGCATCAGCGGCAAAAGCTGTGACTGAAGTGAGATTTTCCCTTTTATTGGAGAACAAAAAAAATATGCAGGAGGAAGATGGATTATGGATTATTACCATGGAAATGAAATTTAAGCTGCATGAAACATTTTTTCATATCTTGAGGGCAAATGTAAATTCCCAAAGCATCTCACGACAACAAAACTTAATGAATGACCAATTAATCAGAGGGCTAGAAGCAAACATTACTTACACATCCAGAAGAAGCTGGAACAACACAAGCGTTCATGTGAAGCACTCTTTCTCACCACCTGTTGAATGAAGTCCAATATTCATCGTTGCTTTCTCCTCAGCTTCGTCCGCCAACTCCTGAAAAAAAACATCTGGCTCTCGCTGGCTCCCTGAATTTTTCTACTGTATTCACCAGCCACTCAGTTTCTTTGGCTCTTCACCATTTCACAACGGGCAGGAAGCCTACAATCAGCGTTTGTGTGGATGAGAGCTAAAATCAGATGCTCGCTGTTTATTTTTTGCCGGTGTTGTTGCAAATCGAGGTGACTAAATAGTGTGAAACCAAAACAGTGAAGTAAGAGGGGTTTAAAACGCCTGGTGAGGCTTTTTTGTTACATTTCTAGGGGGGGTCTCTAACAGATACAACACCTTTTTTTGCATTGCAGAGTCATGAATATAAACTGAATACCAAACTTTTATGATTATATTCTGGATTTACTATTTGTCACATCTTTTTCAGCAAAGAAAAATACAAAGTTTCTGTGAAATCAACCTGTTCGAGGCCCTCTTGTATTGTTTTCATTGACTCCATTTTTCACGACACTGGCATGATTGAATCAGAAACTCAGAAGATTCCCCGTGGACATCAAGCACTGCAATTATTACAAATTACGCGATACAGCCGAGTGAAATTAGTCCCATGTGAAAGAACGTCTCCCCTCTTTCAATCTGTCTTTGTTATATATTTATTGTTATCTCCTTCTGCATTCTTTATCACCATTATATCTCAGATAGGAACAGGTGCTGCTGGGGTTTCTTGTTTTTTTTCTTTCCTCCTTTTCTCTTTTTTTCTTCGTGCTCCAAACAAGCAAGTTCTATGAATCAATGTTAGGCTTAAACAATCATCTGTGACACGTCTTTTTGTAACCAACTATGTTTCTACCTGTTGTTCACTGCCAGTTAATTTACGCAAGAATGATTCGTCCTAAAAAGAAGTCAAAAAGATGAACTGATGTAGCAGCTGCTGCTGGGTAAAGTCTTTTCCTGTAAGAACGCTCAGATGTAAAGTCGCAGCTATTTAGAATAAATAAGAACGAACAAACAAAGCTGGAGCCCGGGCATGAACTCCGACTTAATCACCAGAAACTGCAGTTCATAAAAGTGGCTACACTTAGATTTAAAGAAGCAATTCACCATCTACAGAAACAAAATGAGCCATTTTGAAAACACAACACTGAAACCTGCTATCGATCCTGAATTGTTTAACAAGTCTCAGATGGAGTAATAACTTTTATGCTGTTTCCATGTTGTTATTTTTTTACTCTTCTGTGAAAACATGTTTCCCCAAAAACCTCACCTGTGATAAGTTTAAAGAAACACCCGTCTAGTCTACTTTTTTTTTTTTTTTTGCCATTATCGGCCATGAAAGGAAATACTCCAAAACCTGTTTGTGTTCAAGTGACAAAGCCACATTCATCAATGGGCGGAATAAGTACTACAAGTTATTACTGTGTCTAAACAGACCCAAATCCTTACCAGTGTCACATCATACAAGTGTTTTTTTTTTCTACTGTCATTTGTAAGGATTGTGGGCAGCAAAACACTGGCGTCTAATCAAAACACTTCTAGTTTTGAGGCGGCCTGCACATAAATAAGAACATGTCAGATAGTCTGATTATGACCCATATTTACTTCTAGTGCCCATAGCTATTACACTGAAGAAAAGGGAGGAAAGATGTTGTGGTGGAATGGATGTGGATTTTTATTCGGGGAAACTTAGGTTAGACTGCGGTGTGAAACTGGCAAGAAGTATTTATTTTTCTCAGTGACATACATTTTTAACAGATACTAAATTAAACAAAGCAACAATGGATACCTGTCTGCATGGCCTGCCTTCCATGCCTGCACTCCAGCCTGTCTCTCCTTAAAAGGGACAAGCTGCTGGCACTTCCTTTCACTATAGACATACTGTTGACAGGTATCTGATACAACACCACTTCAGAAATATCAAACTATCCCTTTAATACTGCAGCTCCACCAGCCGATCTCAACTGCAAAGACTCTGGCTCCACATAATGTCACTAGCACAAGATGGCAGCACATTTTTGGCTTCGCTTTTCTACACTGAGAGGTGGTGGCGACACGTCGTCCAAGTTTAGTTACTGCCTGAAACCATGGTTCCATTGGGCCAGCACCAATTTGCAAAAAGCAGCAATAAGAACCAATAGGTCAAATCTCAGCTTTGTTACATTTAAACTGCTTAAGGTTAAACAGCTGTAAAATAAAATTATCCTAATTCTGATTTCAGAACAATACAGCTAGAACCACCACACTACTGCAAAAATGACTCTACATTTTGCAAATCACCGCTTACATCCTCCTCCTTCTCCCCTCAGTGCAGATCCAAACTGCAGCCCCTCCTTGACTGATCCCGGTCAGCTCCTCTCCCTGAGTTAATGGTCCTTGTCTGTCTCTTCTCTTTGCCTTCAGCTGCCTCTATATAGACCCTGCCTGCGACCATCCCTGCTCCCACAGCCCACTCCTCTGCCTGACCCATGCAGTCGCACATATCCCCAGGACACACTCCAGTGGGCCCCCTGGCTCGATTCATTTCATGCCCTTCACTCCACAGGCCACAAATCTCTCTCTTTCATTCTTTGGCCATCACTCCCTGTGTACACTATCTGGATGAGCTTGATGTACGCAGTCCCATTTGCCAAACCTGTGATGTCAATTTCTGCCTGTCGATGCTTTGTTTGTGTCTCCCCCTCCCTCTGCTCCTTCTTTCATATCTCTCCTCTTTCCTTTCTTGTTCCTTTTTCTGTTCCTCATCTTTTTTTTTTTGTTGCACAAAACCACTTCCTTTTTCCATCCAAATCCCCCCAATGTGTTTTATTTGTGTGGTGTGTAATTCATTGCCAACACATTTCTCATGGTTGAGGTGCTGCACCACTTTCAAATAGAATATAGAACCTGTCATGCAGAAACATTACAGGACATAAATATGTATTCTCCACTCTTCATTGCTGCTGTCTCCATCTTCATCTGTCCCTTTCTTCCACCTCCCTCCTCTCTATACCCCCCCCCCCCCCCCTCTCTCTCTCTCTCTCTTTCTATACATTCTCTATAATCCCTCCTTCGACTGCTCCCTTTCCAACCTGCGCTGGGTTTGGTCCAAGCCTGTGCCTGTGCTCACCCGCTGAGGAAAGGGCCCTTGTTTATCAAAGGAAAACACTCCTGAAAAATTGATCTGCCATATCAAAGACCTCACCTCTTAATGAAAACCAAAATCCATTTCTGTGGAGACCAAACAACCATAAAGCTGATGTGTTTTTGGCAGTCTCTGCGGGAGAGGTAAAAACAGTAGATAAAAAAAAAAAAAAACCTCTATGCAGGGTATGATAAAGAAGGAGGAAGCAATCTTCCCTTTACCGGGATTATTTCACATATCTCCTTAATTATCGCTTCTATTTCATTATGGCCTTTGAGGGATGCCCCCTCCCCCCCCCCTCACAGAGGATCTGAATGAATATATAAATTATGTTCACAAACAATAAGATGGAATTGGTCTCCTTGATTACATTTGGCCACTTGCCTCAGTGCTTTCCCGGGGAAAAATGAAAACACTTCATCGCTCAAACTGAACTAAAATCCTGCATTGAGATAATTTGCTCATTAAGCCAGAAACCCACAAACAAAGCCACCTGAACAATTATAACAGATTCCCACCAGCAAAAGGCTTTGTGTAGCCCCCATAATTAGAATGCTTATATTTTATCTGGCTCTCTTTGTTGTAATGTTAAAGTAATTGACTTTTTTATGATTCATCTGCTCTTTGGTCCAATCTGTTACATTCTGAATATCTCTTGTTTTTTCAGTCCCACTCTGTAATTTTCACATTTTCATGTTTTGACATCTATTTAGTGATTTCTTTCTTTTTTTAACCATTAGTGGTCACACCACCCTTTCTTTGACCTTGGGTAGAAGTTGTGGGATTGTTGCTCTCAGGAATCAGAATCTAAACTTCTTTTGTGGGAATGATTTATTTGCTAAGCCCAAATGCTATGATCATTTTGTACAGCGCTGTTAAAAGTAAGGAATAAAAAACAGTTAACACGTCACTGCTTCCAGTGTATTTAACACCTGAAATTATAATGTATAGTGCAAATCTAGTGGGAAATCAGACCATATCCATGGTTAAACAACATAAAGCACTTTGAGATTTTCGTTTAAATGTAAACTGCGTTTTAAATAAAATGTATTATTATTAATATTATTATTAAATGATGGCTCAATAGTTACCATTACACAACTTATGTTAGCATTTGACTGTTTCTTAGCTAAAACGACTGTTTGATAGTTTAAAACAGAATGATGAATAAATTCTTTGCCAACGTTGGGGCACCTGTGGCCTAGTGGTTAGTTCCCATGCCCCATGTACAGAATCCTCATGTGTCGTCTAAGCGGGCAGCCTGGGCTCAATTCTGACCTGTGGCTCCTTTACAGCATGTTGTTCCTCACTCTCTCACTGTCTCTTCCCCATTTCCGGCTCTATACACTGTCCTGTTTCTCCAATAATGCCACAAATATATATAGCTTAAAAAAAATTGGCTAACATAAATGATAGCTAGCTTATGGTTAATGGTATGCACTGCATGTATACAATGCTTACTAACTTCTCCCATTCATACACATTTACACATAGCAATGTGGGTAAGGCTATGCCACCAAGGATGGTTTTGGTGTCTTGCCCAAGGTCACTTCATGAACAGGTTACCTTAGTCCACTCCAGGTTCAACATTTAAATGACGAAAGAATCTCTGACAAATTTCAATGGAACGCTAGTTCTGCCAAAAATCAAAGGCAAGCTCAAGAACCAGTTTACTGTAATCTAGATTTACATTTATATGCATCTGGATCGAGAACCTATCAGTTACTCTAAGCATGTTTGCTTAACCAAGGAAACACAGCTTTACAATACAAACTCAATAGTTGTCCCCCTATTGCATGTGAATGTTGCAAAGCCATTTTTTTGTGTCATTCATTAAAGCCCCTCCAGTTACAACAGGAAACCCTGGAACTGAGGAAAATACTCAATATAAGACTGAAGATAAAAACACAGCATAACAACGGCTTTGTAGCGAAGAGTTTTGAGATTGTTAACCAAAACAAAAATGATAACTTCAAAATAAATATTGACTCAGCTACACTCACCACCCTTCGACCCCAGGGCTCTTAAACACCGTAAAATCTGACAAGTCAAGGTCTTTTGCTCATCTGATCAGCTGGTTGACAACCTATGCAGTCACGACTGGGTCCTGAGTGACAGCAAGGACTACCTGGTAGGAATGAAAACCAGTGATAGAGTAGAGAGATGGTTCCCACAGTGCCTGGAACTCTGAATCAGCACGGGGACGAGTGAGACAGGCCATCAATCATGAAGCTGGTCTGTGTCAGCCTTTTCCTCCTGTCTATGTAGTTCTCTGCAGGATCAGCGCAGGTCCTACAAATGAACCAGCGGAGCGATAAAAGCTGAATGACAATGGGTTTTAAGGTTGTAAAGGTTGTTGCATTTTTAATGAAAGATTGCCTGATCACGCTGGTTCGGTTAATAAAAAGTGGAAAAGACTTATGAATAAATATGACCTCATATACTGTACGCACATGCTCAGTTTAACTCTGTATGTATGCTAATGTGTTTCTCGTGTCAGCTCGCAGGAATAACTGATTTCCTGTCCAATGAAAATGCACAGCAGTTTAATTTATTCCACGCCGCACATGCGTTTGTGGCCCATCATGTCGGCAGGATGTACGACCGCAGAACAGCCAGGTATTTATGGTATTGCTTGATATAAGTGTGCAGGCCTGAGAGTGAGTGCATCTGGATTAACGCACTTTTTTTTTTTGTTGCTCTGATGCATCTGTGTTCGCCCGGGCGTATCTCTTCTACCTGTCCTTGTTACACGGCTGCTGCCTGTAGCTGGCACCTCCTACAAGCCTGCGATAATTAAAGTGTTTGATCTCTTTCCCCTCCCCGCCGAGACACACATTTCCAGACCGGCAAACACCATGCTATTGCCACCGTGATCAATGACTGAAGGAGAAGCGAGAGCCGCAAACTGACAGTGCAGAGATTGAACGAGGGGAGGTGGGGGAATGGCGAGGGAGGATGGCAGGGTGGAGAGGCGAGGCAGATGAAGTTAGTTAAGAGAAGGAGTGAAGAGGAAAGAGGTGAAGGCTGATTCAATAAATTAAGAAATATAAAGGCTGCGTGAGAGAAGAAACCTCAAAATGTCAATACATATTTTGCAGTCATTCTCATGTAATCATGTTATACCAATCATGTCACAAAGCTAAACAAAGTTTAAAAAGAACTTTAAGTGTCAAATCAAGATATAGGAAATCACAGGAACTATTCCAATGGATCAGGGACTTTGGGATGTTGCCGGGACGAGGAACTTAATGCAAGTCTAAAAAAGTTCTTGATGCAAAGTATTTCTTAACACAACACAGGGACTTTGGGGTCAGCCTTACAACACTCAACATTTCAGATTGGTCTTAATGTCAAAAGTATGGGGCAGATAAATGTTCATTATAACATTCAGTCAGTTTGTCTGATTTCTTATTGTTAAATTGAACCTTTTTTTCTCACGCCTTGCATTAGAATATCTCATCAATGTGATTGATGTAATCAGGAATGAAGGTATGTCATTAAGGGTTGTTAAGGGCAGTGTTAATAATTTTGTATTTTAACACTTACAAAGTAGTATTTACTATTTGATATGCTTATGCCTGTTTTGGCATATTCTAGTATATTCTAGTATATACAGCACTCTGTGGAAGTAGTTGATGCCAGTTTGTGCATCACGTATTTAACAGTGGTGAATGTGGAGGAAACTGGACATTTATGTGAGGGAAGAAACCTTTAGAAGAAAATAAGTTCCTTGGACTAAAAGTCCCTGGTTCTTTTGGTGGTAATGCAGCTTTTTGTTGCAGCACCTCCCAAGAAGTTTGATGCCTGAAAACAAAAGTGAAGTATAGAAAAGCCATGGCAATTATTTTGACTGCATAATTTGGCCAAGAAAAGACCAAAAAAAAAGCATGATTTGCTTGCCAAGCTTTACTTCTAAGGCTCAGCTAACACATTCTGAAGTATAAGAAATGCTGTGTGGTTTCATGATACTCTTATGGGACATGAAATTGATTTTTCCGAGCCATACTTACTCAGCCGCATCCACAAAGAGATGATCTAGTGACATTTATACAGTAAACTCATGAGGCACACATGCCTCACAAATGCAAACACACAGATGCTACAGCCAGATCCTACACAGACAGACAAACAAATAAACCACTCACACAAACAAACTCAGAAACACACACACACACCTAAACATGTGGGTGTAGAGAGATAGCCAAAAGCAAGTTTATCACAATCTAGAAAAAAAAAAAGATATGATGTCATGTATCAGAGGAAAACAAAGACGCCACCACACATTACAAAGTATTCCCAGTATTCTGGGTTATTAAAGCTACTTTTGGGGCGCCAGTGGACTAGTGGTTAGTTTGTGCACCCCATGTACAAAGGCTGTAGTCTTCAAAGTGGGTGGTTCAGGTTCAGATCCGACCTGTGGCTCCTTTCCCGCATGTCCTTCCCCACTCTTATATCTAACCTATTTCCGACTCCATTCACTGTCCTGCCTCTGTAATAACGGCTTATGAAGCCCAAAAATAAATCTGAAAAAAGATGTTTCTGGAGAGGAAAATATTGCACCTGTATCTTACTTCTTTATGCCAACAGAGAAGTCCAGCGTAATCTTTGATTCCTGATTCCAAACAAAAAAAAAAAATTATGATGTTTAACTTCCGGGTCAAAGGCCGGCGCATAAACTGTGGAGAATGTTTAGGACACTTCGGCCAGCGTGGGGCTGATTGAGGTTTGATCCTGCAAGAGTAAATCAAATCCCAACTGCTTTATCTAGGTTTATAAGTCCGACCTGATTGAATCTACTACGATTTCTCTCAGACCAACATGATAACATGCATTTCAAAAGTTCACTTTTAGTAAGACGTAGAAAATATAAATTTTTTTAAACATTATGTAAACATACTGAGTACGAGCGACGTCACTGTGACAATGCAATGCACGCCTGCAGCCTTTGCCAGCAGTGTGCTGATGACGTTTAAAGCATTTTTCACATTTTTAATTCCATGGAGCGTGTGCAAACACACAAACACACATACACACATACACACATACACACACACACACACACACACACACACACATTCAAACCCACAGGACACACAGAGGGCACAGACAGACCTGTTCAGACCCAAGTCATGTACCGTGCTTGTAGACTCCTTGACATCTGTCTTCTCTCACACACACACACACTTTCCTCACACCTCCGCCCTGCTCACCTCTCTCTCTCTCTCTCTCTCTCTCTCTCTCTCTCTCTCTCTCTCTCTCTCTCTCTCCCTCCTCTCCTCCAGCCAGTCAGCCTCCTCGAGCCTTGCGTTTCCATTCTCCACAACTGTGTGGCTGGCTGACCTTGGAGCAGCTATAGGACGGATCAGAGACAGACAGGCCGGGAGAAGGAGCCGCTATTCATCTTACGCCGGCGTGCCAACCGCTCACAAAACAAGCTCGGGGAAACAATCCCTAGCAAGGGAGAGCTGCGAGCATCACCTGCCTGAACAGCACGATCCGTCAAATTACCTGAGCTCTCTGGACTGTGGCCCGGCCCCATATCAAGGGGCCGACTGCAGGCTCATGGCTGAGCACACAAACCCACACACACGCACATACACACACACATTTACAGACGTTAGGCTCCCCAATAGCAACATGGGATTACAGTGTTTTCCATGACATTCATCTTTGGCAGTGTTGCCCCTTTGTTGATGCTTTTATTCCTGTGACCTTGTCTAACCCCTGTGTACCTATTCTTTTTCTTTATGTAGGCTATACACAAAATCTTATACACTTTTTTTAAGCAATGGGGGAGTTAAAGCTCTCCCATCCTCCCTTTCCTCACCTCTCACACTCTCCTTAGCTTGTCTAAAAGCAGCTTACCCCATCTTCTTCTGTCACTCCCCATTTTCTCCCCATCTTGTGGGATGCACCATCACAATCAGAGCTATATTGTAGCCTTTTTTTTCCCTCCACTGTCTGTCCTTTTTTTCGTCCTCTCTTACCTCCTCCTCTTCTTTCCCACTTTCTGTTATTTGCTCTTTTTTTTTTCTTTAGAGAGAAAAAAAAAAACCCTGACACCTCTTCAGATCCTACTACTGTGTTTTTTTCTTCTTACATGGTAATCAGTTTGCAAATCAGTGCGGTGTCAGGGAGAGTGTTGCCAAGTTGTTTGGATCACTCTGCCTTAATCTGCGAGACGGCGGAGTCGTTGCGGACTGCAGAGCACGCTAGTCTGGAGTGGATTTATGTTTTCAGGGTGTCTCAGAAGGCGGAGAAGAAAGAGATATTGCATTTGAGGAATGAAGTCCCCTTTAAAAATACCCCAAGCACCAAGAATGTGTCACAGTAAAGAGGCTCGTATTCATAATACTGTTCTGATGAATAATATTGAAATAAAAAAAGAGCTTGTTGGATGCCTATGTCTTCAAGTGAGTTTTTTTTTTTTTTTTTTTTAAAGGAAAGTTTGATTAGCTGGTAGTGTTTACATTTAATAAAATAAAATAAAGTCATGCGTTAAATGTGTTTTTAAGGCACATGTTATTATTCTGTGCAGTGAACGGTCACAGGTAAATTGTCTTTGGCTACGTTGTGCCTTGCCATGATAGTCTCCAGAAAAACTGCTAAAGGTCATAATAGTTTACAAGCTGAGAAGTCAATACTTTATCTGCCCTGCTCGAATAATGGGAGAGCATAAAATAAGAGGAGTAGGAAGCAGATTTTTATACAAGTTCCCCCAAGGGACCTTATCTTAGCACAAACTGTTTCTGGAGAAGATGAGAAAATGAAAAGGCTCTCCAAGTGTGGCAGTTTTTCCTCATATTACAGTTTTGGCCTTGAAGGTTTCAGTACAACCCGTGTACAGGGACAGCTCTGGAAACTTTTAAATGTTGGAAACAGATTGGGTCACAGATAAAAGACTGGTGTCACCTTAATAAAATGAGATACAGCATGTTTTAGTGAAAACCCTTGGTTTAGACAATAAACCATTTTTAATAGTCTGATATGAAATAAAATCAATAAAATGCTGGTATTTGAAACAAGCCACTAGACATTAATAACACCTAAAAGCACCCCTCACGTATTTCTACATGGACCAGGTATCTGTCTTGAAGATCACACTCCAAGACTGTGAGATAATGTTCATAAAATGACTACTTGACCTTTTAGTGGTCCTCTATTTTTGAGTTTTGATTTTTAATACTTCATTAATCCTGCAGTTGAATTCTGGTTTACATTCTGGTATTGAGAGACATGCTTTTCACACACATAGGCACGCATTACACATATGCACAAACAGGATCAGGAGCACGCCAGAGCTGTTCGGGGATCAGTGCCTTGCTTAAAGGACTCTCGGTGGCACTCATGAAGTGACCTAGCAGCTCTCCAGCCACCAGACCAACTTCCATACTTTGGAAGAAGGTGGTCCGTACTTGGATTTGAAACGGAAATCCTCCGGTTCCCAACACAAGTCCCTGCAGACTGAGCTACTGCCTTCTTTTTGTTGTCGCATTTTTTCTCTTAAAAAATATTATATCATATGTTAAAATATGTGAATACAATTCAAATTATTGTATGGTCTGCATGCAAATATTAGATATTCATTAAATGTATAATTGAATGGTTTTCCAGTTGATATGTATGCCATTAAAAGGACATAGACTTCACCTCAAATACAGATTTGTACCTCCCATTATGTGTGGCAAGTGGCAGAATAAGAGACAAACATGGTTTTAAACTGTAGTTTCTGTTTGAGTTATGAACTCAAGAGATGATAGAATCATAATGAAAATTGAGCTGCTTATTACTGTTTCTGGATGGGTTTATATCAAGTTAAAATATCTTAACTATTAATGCTGTTATAACCAATCTAAGTTCCTATAGAAATGTTAAAGAACAGTCCCTATCAAGGCTCTGGTAGTAAAGGACAAAGACCTGTATTTGGCAGTCCTTTTAACTAATCCATCCATGACACTAACAAGCCAACTGCCTATGCCATTCTGTCACTGGAGGGCATCAGGTGCAGCCAATCAGGTTAAAGCACGCAACAGTGCCACCACAGGCCAACCCTTCTGGCCCCTGCCGGTGCTCGTGATTGGCGGGAAGAGAAGCCATCCAGAATGCAAAGTGGATGGGCACTTTGAGGATAGGTGTGATGCTCGTAGATTAACAAGGTAGACAAACTTGAGCCAGGATTGGCACATTTCCTCAGACTTTTGGAACATCTGGGTGTAAGTGCTCCCTTTCCCCTAAACTCTGTTCCTCTCCATTTAGTTTGCCATGCAGCAGCAGGCACAGACGGGATGTTGTTGGAGGGAAAGTCACATCTGAGGACCAAGGGGACCACCCAGATGTGCCATGTGGTCGCCGTTTGGCCCCAGGAATACATTGCCTAGGAAAAACCTGGGGTTTTGATGGGGCATTAGTTTGCAGCGGAGAACAGACACGTACTGAACCCCTCAGAGAACCAGGGAAGGGGATGGATGGATGTTTAAAGAATGAAGCCTGTGTTGGCTGATTTATGCTCTGAAGCACCACTAGAGAGCTGCCTCAGCAGGATGAGGAGATGCTGCGTGTGTGTTTCTAATAAATAACTCCTCTTCAGGCCTGCGTCTTCACCCCATTTCTACCCAGAGGACAGAAGAAGACCCTTTTTGAGGCCTTTGCCCTCTGTGTCGAGTCTGTGTGATCGCTTTTAGATGAGAACCTTCCCCTCAGGACCACGGATGACAAGACAGCTGGCCTAACAAGTTTATTGATCTTTGTAATTGTCATGAAAGTGCCGAGTCATCACACACACGCTCTCTGTCACACACACGTAATGCATACCACAAAGCGTGGATTAAACTTCAGTTGCTGCTCGGGGAACAAACAGAAATACCTCCCTTGAAATCCCTCCGAGGTGACATGAAAAACAAATAATGCCGTGTAGTTATCATTAACGTGTTGCTTTCAAGAGGTGCTTAGAAAATCCCTCTAAGGCCTTCTCTCAGGGAATCAGTGCAGTATTACATAAGAGGATATAAGGAATTTGGAGGGCATATGCATATGAGAGCACAGCGCAGAAAGCAGACAAGAGTTTTCTTAATTAGCAATGATTTTCCTACAGCAGCAGCTTCAAATGCACTTTCCTCCCCTCCCATAATGCTTCTGGTCTGGAGCCTCCTTGGAGAGTCTGCACCACAAGATGAGTTATGCAGATATTCAGCCGGCCACAAGTCAGCACATGTACTATTTACCAAAATATATTCATGCGTCTTTTTGTTGTTTACTGACCTATTTTGAGATAAAAGAATTTCCTCTTTTTCCTGCTTTAGTAGCTTTTGAGAGAAAAACTCCCCATCATGTTTTGTTTTTCTTTCTGTAATACTCACACAGACTCTCTTGGCACTATCTGAATTGAACAGAAATGAAATTGCATTTTCACCAAAGGAAAATAACATAGGGCAGGTTTGTGTAACAGCGAAGCATGCTGCAGAATAAGAACAGGAGTGCCTTGAAGGAGGTCCCTGCCAAGAGTGGGGGATGAGGGAGAGAGAGAGAGAGAGGAGGACTGCCGGATCGATGGGTGGTGCAACCCAAAGCTCATTTTTAAGTACGAGGGGAAGTTATTTGTGCAGGAGCCGTGGCATTGGAGATGGGGGAGAGGCAGCGACATGTGCACATTTGCCTACAGATGTGATGCCGTCAGCAGGAAACACGCCTCCCCTGGGACTCCAAACGGCCTTCTAATATCCGTCCCCACTGTACCGCCACAAGAGACCTTACAAATCACCAGCCTCACATCACCTCAGCTTCGCGTGCCTCTGTCTAGCTTCTACACAGAGGCGGCTAATCGGAACCATCCATTACACGAGGGCCGGCTTGTTTCAGGCCACCGGCCATTCATGGTGATGGATGTGAATGAAGGCTGAGTCGGTGGACAGAGAGAGACCTTTAGAGAGAGAGAACAGATTAAGTAAGTCATCTGAGGCATTATGGCTTTACATGAAAATGCACTGATGCATGATCTCGGAGCTATGTATATTCCATGTTTTAGTTTGCTACATAAATCCAGAACTAATTTGACTGCTCACTCTGGACACGCTCAGACAGATTTCAATATGGCCCTTTGCTGCAGCTTTAAGTTATTACAATAGAGAATTAACATGCACCAACTGACAAACATTTCCTTGGGGAAGGACAGCGAAAATATTCTCTGGCTACTTTCTAAGTCTCTTACCCTGATCTGAACCAGTTTTAGTCATGGTGCAACACTAAACGGTATATCCACTTTAGAGTCTCAGTGCTCATTGGTTGGCAGGTGATGGAAAGTGTGTATAAGCTGGAATGACAAATCAATGCTGTGTGATTTTGTAGCACTGCTACATGGACTAGAGGCACACAGGGGAGCCTATACAGCTCCATAGTGGAGTATGAGCCAGTAAAACAATGACAAGCCCTATCTATCCACCCCAGGGTGGCTCCTGCAACGTCTGCCGTATTAAACTGAGCCCAGAGATAAAGCGGCTTCTTGCACGGTTCAGCCGTGAGGGGAGATGAGCCCACTCTCCTTATGTATTCCAGTCATGTTGAATATTGTTTGATATAATCAATGTGGACCAGGGGGGACTGTGCTTCTTTCAAACACATAGCCCTCCCCAGGGTAATATAAGTCTGAGTAACTCTGACATGATTTATGCAGATTTCAACACACGGCTATGTGCAATATTGCATTTGAGGGGACACAATTTTCCACAGGTTTTGGGAAGCACTGAGACATTAAAAGGATGCTGTGTGATGTCAGAGTGTACAGTATAGACATGTTGATGTGTGTGTATTGGGTCACAATCCAAGACAGAATATTGCACAAGGGTTTATTCAGTTTTGCTGAGGCAACTGTGTCAGAAGTCGACCTAGTGGCTATGCTTCACCTCAGATACATTACTTCACCAACTCATATTCCAAATGCGGGCTGGAAATTTAAGCATACAACAGTATTGCAATGCACTTGTACGCTGTATACATTTCCACAGTTTGGCAGAGACTCAAGAAGCCTTGGAAAGTGAAAAAGGTTCCACATGTCTGAACAAGATAGGACTTTACATAGCAATGGGACTACTAGAGTGTTACAGGTTTCCAAAACATTGGACATATTTGCAGAAATAAGTCCGCCAAAAACTCTGCATACGTCCCCCTGCCCCCTCAGTTTGGCATACACGCACTCAGAGGATGAGGTAGAGCATAAGCTATTCCACTAGGCTGTGTTGAGTATTTGACAGAGGAGGAGTGGAAGATTTGATAGGTAATGTAAATCATGAAATATGCCTCAGTGGAGAGGCGGGGGGAGGGGGGCGAATCGGAGCGATTCTATCAGGAACCAAATCCTCTAAATGCAGCTTTGAATAAGAATGAAAAAGATAATGCTTGGAGCAGCCATCATAGAAACTGTAATATTAGACAAACAGGAGATTTGCAGCACTGTTTTCTGAAATATCACAAGACATTATCAGTGCCTACCGGCTAAGCTCGACTCTATTGCCTGATTTTTAGAGGACAGTGCACTCGCTTTTGCTTTTACTTGAGCTAACAAGGCGCCCGTGCAGCGTGTGGGTGGAGGGTCAGGGCTGTATGTGACTGCAGGTCTTATCTGTGTGGAGAGCAGGGTAAGAGAGTGAAGGCCATGTTTATGGATGCCAGGATCTACTGCTCAACTTCCTGCAAACTGTCAGGAGGTTAATACCATGAAACATCTGTGGAGCACTACCCACTTCATGAACCTTGTGTCGTTCTCTCTCAACTGGAATATTTCTCTCTTACAGAAGGCACAGATTTCTACAAACGCCTGGAACTACCCTCCAGAGTAGTAAAAGCAACTCCTTTAAATAACCAATCCTACTAAGCTCATCAATGTGTCAATGTGTCGATGTGAGGTGGCACACACATCCTTTACTCAAGTAAAAGTACAGAACTTTGCTAATTCGATAAATTGTGGTTAACAGAACTTGCTGTAAGATGTACTCAAAATATAAAAAGTCAAAAAGTAACATTTATCATTTTTTGTGCAAAGCCAACTGAACACGTCTTCATATTTAGGAAAATACTATATGTATATTATAGTATGTATAGTATACATAGTATAGTATATATAGTATACAGAGGCAGGTCAGGTGTTTACATTACAATTAACCCGTGCTGATATACATAGTATAGTATATATATGCTCTGTCATGTTAGCTGGTTCCCTTTTTACCAGTTATCCTGTCCATCAAAGACATCCCATTTACTAGATGATTTCTCGGGCAGGTGAGTTTGTTTTCCTGTCTGTTTCATCTTTATGCGTCTTTAAGTAATTTTCTTGTCGCGCTTGACACGCTCAATAACCACTAATGGATACACAGAGAATTTCCGTCTCTATGTGAAATTAAGTTGTGTTGAGAGGGCTGCGTGCAATAATTCAAGATAAATATAACTGATAATTCCCCTGCGATCCAACACATTAAAGCTATAGAGTCAGGAGCATGTTAAGAAGGTGTGAGGCGTAGAGAGGACAGATAATGTAAATGTGTTGAAACGTCTCTGGAAATAAAAGTTGTTGTAAAACAATTACCATTATAAGTAAAGCACAAAAACCTAAAAACTATTAAAGCTTCTTTCTGGAATGATACATATGAGTGATACAGTGATTCATCTTATCACATTGCTGCTATTGTCCTGCACCCTGTTACATGCATCAGTATTACAAAGGACACCAACCGGGTGGCAACCGTGACAGGCATTTAATTGAGCTATGTAGAAATAGTCAGTCGTGTTCCTGGTGGTCTTGTTTTCTTTTATATGGCATAGAGGCATCAGTGATCATTTCTGTTTTTAAAACCAGCAAAAAAAATCCTCACATAAGGTTTCCAGTTGTCAAGGATTTTTACTTGGTTACTTTCGATCTTTGGCTTAAACCTGACTATTTGTTTCTTCTTCCAGTCCCTTTTAATTAAATTTAAGTTATTGTTATCGTTGTTGAAGACGTTTTGGATCTGTTACCTCAATTAAAAAATGACAATAAAGGAAAAGACAAAATTGTGTTGGGGTATGCGAGGGAAATCAGTATTCAGCTGTTCTCCACCAGAGGGGATGGGTGGGTGGGAGTGAGGGAGGGAGGGAGGGAGGGAGGGGAGAGGAGCTCCTATCACTCCCCTCCGCTAATTAAAACTAACGACTCCAGGTGCTGCATGGCGCCGGGCGGAGGAATGGCCGGGCGGCGTGTTTGTGTTGGTGGTTTGCCTTCATTACAGCCTCCATCCATTCTCCTTAGGCGCCCACCAAGGTATCGACTGGGATCCCGACACACAATGTGCAATGCAAGAAAAAAAGGTTGATCAAAATGCAAATGGTCCGAAGTGATGCATTAAAGAGTGTGTGAGGAGGAGCAGCAGCGATCTGGGACGCAGGAAGAGGAGCCTTTCTTTTGGTAGAGGTGGTGGGATCTCAGTGATGGCCGCTGGTCAATCACGGTATCAGGCTTCCTAATGTTCTCCAAAAAGGTTGGGAATAGAGGAGGTTGTTTCTCAGCAACTAAGGAGTCGATTAACATGTTCTCTCTCCTCGGCCTTTCTGCAAACCGCTGATCAATAGCAGATGGGAAGAGAGTGAGAGAGAAACTACGTCTATTCCCAGCCTTGTCTTTTTAAATCACACCAGATCTCTGGAGCTTTCAGGTCATCCTGCCATTTCTGTAAAACACACACACACACACACACACACACACACACACACACACACACGCACGCACACACACACACACACACTGTGAAGTGTACA
The DNA here is from genome assembly GCF_963930695.1 of Labrus bergylta. Taxonomy (NCBI): domain Eukaryota; kingdom Metazoa; phylum Chordata; class Actinopteri; order Labriformes; family Labridae; genus Labrus; species Labrus bergylta. Next base: position 18,498,388 of record NC_089202.1, read on the forward strand.
TCCACTCACAGGCCGCACTGCACAGATCCATAATTATGACAACTAGTTGCCTTTCACACTAACTGCAATATCGCCAGAGTAAAATACAGCTGGATTAAATTCAGGGGAAATGGATTTGGGTCTAAGGTAGTTTGAGGCAGATGATGGTCCGTTAGTTTTAGCTGAATCTCTGCCGTCAGCGGGTATCATAGCTGACGTTTTAAAATTGGCTACGGCAGAAGAAGATTAAAAGATTTAGAATAATATTTTAATATAATCCTCCTTACTGATCACTATCACTGTCTTTGTCACAACGAGCAGACAAGCAGATTGTATGTTTCCAGCTGTTTTACACATTCTGCATTCGACGATTGAGCTTTTTTCTAAATAAATAAAGGCATCTCCCCTGCGTCCAAGATGCTTTTCACACTCTAACCAGTGATCTGTGTAAACAAACAGCTCCCTTGAGAATGATTGGCTTTTAAATAACCAATAAAAAAACTAAATGATGTGAATTTTAAATTGAAACTGGAGAGTTATGATTGGCAACAAATCACTCACCAAAATAATAGATATCGTCCTTGTCCACCCAAGTGTGTGGATGATTTCTATTACAACAAAGGCTTTTTTTTATTGGCCCATGTTATGTGATATATTTACCAGTGACAGCTTTTAAACTAAAGCCAAATAGCGCATAAAAACAACATTATCACAGGATATTTTTATATTTATTTATACTTTACAAGTTGGTGAAGACGCCCTGAATGCACATTAAAACATCCATCTGAATTAGTGGATACTGAGGGCTGTGAAGGACAAACTGGTTATGTCCTATTGTGCTTTATCCCTTGGCTTGTGATCAAATTGAACAAAAATTGAGGGCGAGCACCTACTAAATGTCTTTTTACAGCTGCATCCATAACTCAGACTGAAACAGTAAAGGGACAACAACCTCTCGCAATTACAATTAATTGAACATTTTGACATTTCCCCACATCGAGAAGCCCGCATACAGTAGATGTTAAAAATTATTTGCTTGGTTTTGTTTAGTTGGTTCAGTTTCAGGGGCCCAGCAGCATGTTGTTAACAACAGCAGCCGTTTCTGGATATAAGTGGGAGATTTGTAGACGAGACAACATTATTTTTGTCCTCGTTTTCAGCTGAAATTACAGTTTGACCAGCAAGATGTAACATATCTAAATTGATGGAAAAAAAGTTTTATACATAGTTTTTTGTTGAGCACTAAAATTACATTTTATATTTCCAACAGTTATCAAAGCCAGAGAAAAGCCCATGTTTTTAATGGTGGTCACCATGACGAAGCTGCCATGACAGACACGACATGTTTATCGTTGCCGTGGAAACACAGGATGTAACATCAAAGACAACTGCAGAGAGGATCACTCACATAATACCCTGCCAGCCTCGACTTCACCTTTTCTTATAGCTTTGATTGCGAGTCCCCTGGCAGCAAAATGTACATACTGTGCGTTTAATAACGCGTTTAATCGACTGCTAATTCTAGTGCCAAGCGAGGATGCTGATGTTTAACCGTGAAGTTGACTAAACGCGTGCATTCCTAATTAGAACATTTTCTTTTAAATACCTTAGAAAAATGGTATCCTATGTGACCTCATAATGTGCTAATTGTATGTAGGCTATAAAGTATCACTGCTAGCACCTTTGAACCAAACATTTCAACCAGACAACACACCTCTTTTACCACAGTTAGGGAAATTTAACATCAGCTTTTTGTTTACCAATAACAACTAAACTAGCAAGCTGACCGGCTAAAATCAGACACTGACTATAAAATCATAGAGTCTCTGTTTCAACTTAGAACTAGACAACACACACTCTGATAAACCCATGGAGCCCAGTAGATGTAAAGTAAATATTAATTTTCAAGAAACTGTGTGAGAAATATCAATCTGACTATAAAGAATGAAGCTTCTACATTCAGACTGAGGGTTTCTCTCGTGTTAAGAGGAGAATTGATCCACTTGTGCTTTACATACAGGATTCACCTGCTCCAATATAAATTTAATGGAAATTTTGACTGCCCATTCAATCCTGGTTAGACCCGCAGTGGGGTTTAATTTTCCTGTCATGCCCTACCTGTCCACCAGACATCCTCAGTGAGATTCACCTGACACCTGACTGCCTTTGTGATTGACCACCTGCCTGCACAGCTGTTTCTCATTTGCTCGTTAAAGCCGTGGTTTGTGGGAAGGGAGATGTTCCACACACTTTTTCGAGGGTATCTACTTTGTGTGTTAGTTGAGCAGCATCAACATCAGCCTGTTGATTTTTCTTCTTCAACTCCGGTTTGTTGACTGTTAGCCTTTCATCCCAGTACTTCTGAACCCTTTGACCGTCATTTGTGTACCCTGACTGAATTTAGCACCACTCATTTCCTCCTTCACTAAAATTCAACACACGTATTATCACATTAGATGAGGTTACTTTGATACGAATGGAATCCAATAAACAAACTTGCCTGCAGTGGAAGCGCTTAACTATCAAGGATGAGACATCACAGGGATCATTGTACTTGTTGCCGATGGCAGTCATTCTTATTGTTCCATTAAAAATTCTTATTGAAGTTGTGTTTGCCCTCAATGGTGTTGATTTTCTTTGAGTCTTTTTCTTCTCTCGTATCTCAATATCTTTGGCATAATAAAGACTAGGTCTTGGCTTTATTAAAAGGACCAAATTAGTTTATTGGATGAACTTGTACTGTCACTGAGCGACTCCATCACTGGCACTATTGTTGAGAAATTACAAGTACTCCATTGTGTTCTTAGAAACACCTCCATGAGGCACAGAAGTCCAACTCTGGCTCCCAAAACAAGTCCGTAGCAAGATTAATAGAGCTCTTGTTTAGGCGCATATCTCGATTTAGACATTTATAACCTTAAATAACAACATGGTGAAGTGCCATGTTTTAATAACTGTAAATTAGTGTTTCCCCTGTTGGTAGATGTTGTTTCTTTTTATCAGGAATTTAAAAGCATGGACATTTTGAGAGCATTTTGATTAAAAAGAAGATGTGTTCAATATTGTCTTTTAAAAACACTTTAATCCAAGAGCAATTCATTTTCCTGTTTCTTGATAAAACAAAATAGTGATTCATGAAGCCTTTTAAACATGATGTTCAAAGTAGAGCTTCCGGCTACAAAGAGTACACACTTAAGATTAACACTGTGATGACAGTTAATTTGCTGTATCAAATAATCTATATTTTAACATATTTGCCCACAGAGAGATTAAAAGAACAAACAAATAATAAGGAAAAAATATTACAGGAAATGTTATGTTTACATATATATATAACACATATGAAAAGAGAGGCAAACCTGAAATGGCTGATGCTATTAAAATAAAGGCTGAGGATGTACCTGCACAGCAGAAATGCAGGCCAATCCATGCACACATGCAGTGTGCACAGCGGATATAACAATATGACAAGACACCGATAATTTGAAACATATTAAATGATGGTGCATCATGACACTTTAATTATTTTTGAAAATGAGTACATTCAACTCAGGGTCATGATGTAGTCATGAATATAGACATGCTGTGATCATCTGTGGCAGTCTGTCTGTGGCCTCGTGCCAATGACAAAGCCCCGGCTGATACTGTGCTGATATTCAGTACACCATCATTTCTTCTTATTTCTCACACATCACATAAAAGAGAGTATTACCCTAAAATCCAAATTAGGGACGACAAGGAACAGGGTAAACAATGACTAAATAAATCCCCTAGTCCAAACACTGAAATATCTGCTGAAAAGGGCTACACTGTGATCGCAGTCCTCCCTTAGTTTGTATTTAATCAAATCTATTAATGGATCCTTTAAGAAGGAAAAGTCCAAACAGCACTGTCGGTATTCTTATTCAGGGTTTGTATCTGTCACAGTTATTTTCATGCACAAGATTAGAATAAATGCTCTAAATGTGCCTACTTTCCTAAACTTATTCGAGACAACCCCTGACACTGTGGAAAGGTTTTCTTTTTCATCGCCCGTGGAATTAAGATATTAAGGGCAAATGTAAAATTAGAAGTAATCCAAAGGAAAGGAAATCCAATTTAAAATTCATACTGCTTCCTTCACAAGCCATTTCATAACACGGGAAAAATGTGAAGAAACTACAAAGATACTATGTGTGACTGGTGCGAGATAATTTTAAAATTTGATTTAAAAGAGGTGTCTTTTTTATTAAAGCCTAAATAAATGTGATGAAGTTTTTTCTTTCTTTTACTGTATTTCGTAATAATTGTACTCTGATTTATGTTGCAAGGACGTCATCATTTACATGTAAACATTTTGTCTCTAATTTAAGTGGTCAATGGTTATTTTTAGAATATATGGTTCACAAGAAGAGGTAAAATATTAAGACAGTTGAAAGTTGGATGAAGCATTTGACATGCATGCATTACTAAATCATTAACTTACTTATATAAAAGTATAAATTTGGAAAGAATCTATCTTACAAGAATGGAGGTCCTCAATTGGTTCACATAGAACAATAGTCCACTGCTGGTATAGTGGTGTGTGTGTGTGTGTGTGTGTGTGTGTGTGTGTGTGTGTGTGTGTGTGTGTGTGTGTGTGTGTGTGTGTGTGTGTGTGTGCGTAAGTTTGTTTGTCTGCTGTGTGGAGCACAGTAAAGTGTGGCTTGAACTGAGTTTCCTTCCTTTGTTTTAACCCTAATGTGCGTGTGTGAAAGTCGTTTTTCACAGGAACTTCATTTTGCCAGTTTTAGACAGTTGCGTTTTAAAACCTTTGCACTCTGGATCCCATTTTCAGTCACCCAAAATGCCTTTCTTGTGTAAAGAAACAGTCAAAACCCAAGAAAAGGTCACTTATTTTGTCTGAAATTGTTATAGTTTAAACAGGGGCTAAATTGTCCCCATTGTTTTACACTGCACATTTTAAAGAAAAGCATTTGTGTATTCTGTCTGCAAAATATACTCTCAACATTTAATTGAAGTGATCATTTAAGTTGTCATTTAAACTGTAGTTTAGTTTTTAGTAAATGTTTAACATTTAAAATGCAAATGATTTTTTTTCCATACTATGTGTAAGTGAAAGTGAAAAACTGAACATGAAACAAGGAAATATAAGAGAACAAACTTCATGGTTTGTGTATGGAAGTGATAAGGAATTCTAATCATTTGGAACATTTTGCATAAATATCAAAACAACATTCATCAGGTGTTCCTCCCCCTTCACAATCACAGTTCAAAAGACCTTAAGAGTTCATGACAAGAACACTCAGAGCAGCATATTAGGTTGTAGCATTTATGTGTCAACTCATTTGTAAATGAATTCAGATTACAGACATGTGATGTGACTCTATAAAAAAATGTCAATGCTGATTTTAGTTCCACTTCGGTTTCAAAATGTTCTTCACTATTGAAAGGAAGACATTGAAAAACAAACAAGATGAACAAATTGGACACTCAAGAACACAGTCCTTCACATTTCTCTCAGTTTGAATAGTCTGTGTGAGATATGTAGAGGAAGAATTCAGAGTTTCTTCGGGCAGTGAGCTTATTTTTTATTTAGCTCTGACATTGCCACAACTTCAGATTCACACTCACGCTCAAACTATTACACCCACATCATTTCTCTGCCCAATAAAAAGAGAGCTACAGTATGAAAACAAAGAAAAACCTGCTTGAGATCTTAAAATAACTGCTCCTTAAAAAAAACACTTCATGCATCACTTTAAAATCTTGGCATCAAAAAGAGATAACAGGAATGTTACCCTGACTCGCGTACAACCCCTTCATTATCTGCACTAAAACAAATATTGACTCACTGATGATCCCATCTTAAAAAGTAAGGTTACATGCCTGTTATTTCTGGGAGCAACCATCCAAATGTGGCAGTACAGGAAAAAAAAAAAGATTTTCAATTGATTACCCAGAGAGGGAATTCGATATTTGCCACCCGCCGCCTTGGTTAAAGCACCGCATGAACTCCTAAATCACAATCCTGTTTCTTTTCTCTAGTTTTCCAAAGATTTGCCCGGGTACGGTGGGAAACATCACAGTCACTGGGGTGGAACAGTGAGAGCTACATGTTGGAGTTGCCTTAGTATTTCTCACAAGTGGTAACTGAGCAAGCAGAGGGCAAACTGTCAATACTGGTAATCTGATAACTCCAGTAACCTCTTTTAGTTTCCTATAGCATGCTTTACTCAGAAGGGAAACCTCTGTGGCATCAAGTTAGACAGAGTACATAATGAGTAGCTAGATTTCTGTTCATTTGCTACACAGGTCTGTTTAAGCTTTCTATCTTTGTCACACCGAGTGATATTGTATAATAATAATCAAGTTGAGCTTATCTATGCTCTATATTGTAAACCCATATTAACCTCTGGGAATATGAAATGTATAACTCTCTGCATGGGCACCGCTGGATCCTTCATAGGGATAGATTGGAATTTTTGAAATGAGGATGTTTGAGGTACTTGTAAATGGTTACTGTATATTAGCCACTGAAGATGTTGGTCAGCTCAGACCCTTCATTGGTACATTCACGCTGCATACTTTTGCTAATTTTTTGAGGACCCCAACTTAGAAATTCAGTGGTCTAGACCCACCACCGGCTCCTCCATGAGAGATCACGACCCAAATTTCTGATATCTTACAACCAATCAGATTTATTTAATGAAACATTGTGCAGTAGACGTTACAGAACAAGGGATAGAGGCAAGAAACTGAACAAATCAAACAGTGCTTTGAAGACTTTTTGACCCCATTTTTATCCCAGCTACACATTTTTGACCCACTGAAAATGGCGAAGCAGCGGTCTAGATGATAATATTAATTGTATTAATCAGCTAAAACCCATTCAGAAAAAGCTCATTTTTTTAACAATCAAACAAATATTAGTGCACCTGCTTCAAATGTTCATTATTTATTCAACACCAAGTAAACTAGTAGACTTCATTTAAAAGAACAAGAAATATTCACATCAGAATTGTTTTTAAGAAACAAATGTACGCATCATTGAGCTTACAAAAAGACTCACAGGGTGAAAATATTAAAACATACTAAATAAATACAAAGAATAGCTCTACATATTTCCAAGTGCTCTTCCATGATTCATAAAAAAAAAAAAAAAAGATACTTAACAGTGTAAGCACAGGCAATGCATGAAGAAAGAGGTCAAGGAATGTGTATTTCTTGGAAGGAGACCAAAAAGCGTAATAAATTAATATTTCTTTGTTTTTTGCGGGAATCGCTAGAACCTGCAGCAGAAACCGCAGCCGTTGTAGGCCTTGCAGCATTTGCAGCAATAGCGGCACAGGGAGAGGTGGCTCTGACGCTTCTGCCTTGTGTGACTTGGCATCTGTGTGAAAGACAAAGAGAGATGAGCAAGGTGTTCTTCTTCAGCACTCAATCCACACATTGAGAGCACCCGGGTACTCCACGGGGAAAACACATCCACTTAAATTTTAATTTGCTCAAGGTAATTGGCCTAATTCATTCAGTCAATTGAACATACCATCCACGATTCCATTGACATTTCTTGATGTGCCGCAACTGGAGTGTCATTGCTCCCTGCCTCCTCCAGCTCTCGCACCTGTTAATGAATTATGCACATTTAGGAGACACTTCTAAGCATCGTAACAAAACATTTGTGGCTAATAAGCAAATGAGGTGAGTTTAAGTCAAATTCTTACCTCGCTGAATGGGAGGGCAGAGCTCTCAAGAATGCAAATAAAGGCGAGCACGAGTGTCACTGCAACTGCAATGCTGAATGCCTTCATTTTAGCAAAGTGGTGTAGTTATTAAATCCTTTTGAAGATTAGAGTTGATAGGTCTTTTTTCTCATGGGTATCAGGACACCGAGGAACACCACTATGTCTTCTGGTAATTCTTCAGCTCCAGTGATGGATGGCGGCTGTCTGGGCAAGTGGATTTCTTCAGATCTTCTGTTGACCCTTTGTCAGCCCTTTGGAGTCCCTCTGCTGTCTGCTGGTCGAGTATGCAGAGCGATCTGATATTTATTCACCCCCGGGGCTCTGTGTTGCCTCATCACGCTGGGAGGCCCGGCCCATTCCTGGCAGCAGTTACCTAACTCCTGTCAGGAAAGTTTTGACCTCCTCATTACTGCTCCTTATAGTGCTGCAACACTTGGGGAAATTCTCTGATCTATTTTTGATTGTGGGCCTCACTGTCTGTTCAGCAATTTCAAATCATCTATGAACTTTTCAATTAAATTACTTTCCAAAGACGGAACACATAATTCCACACATGAACAAGCTGCCGCTGCTGCTGGAGACCATCATTTAAACAATTCTTGAGAGTAATCTGTATTCAGTATTGATGCGGCGCTTAACACTCGAAGAGATTTATCTAGAAATGGGACTTTTCCTGGCACGAGCTGAGGGGGAAAAGAAAGCACTAGGGATTCCCACAGAAAAGGCCAAGACTGCACGGGTCAGTCCGTTGCACGGCTGACTGAGCTGCACTTGTTTCGACCCACGAAATCCTTCAGTGAGGAGAGAGCGAGCCTCTTTGGAATATCCATTGCTCCGTCTAAAGGATGTAATTACAACCTCTCAAATGGAATAATTAGCCCCTCGTTTTCAGCACATTCAGTTTCTGCATAATACACAAGAACCTGCAGTTGAACCAAATTAAATCCCTTTGAGAGCAGTGGAATAGTAGCCAGGATTAAAGCCCTCTGTTTGAGGGTCAAGGTATTTTAATCGGCACAAGTTAAAGATGAATATTTTGTAATTCGATAAGATTCATTTTGTCAGGACATCAAATAATTGCATTGTTCAAAGTGTTTTATCTGAATATCACAACTACTGCATGTACATGTCATGATTTATCTTCCTATATAATTTTTTTTTAATATTTAATCATCTCTACCCAAAAAAGGTTATGGTTCAGTTGGTTTTTGTTTGTCTGATGGTCACTTTGAATGGCAGCAGGATTACAGAATTTTCCCGATATTAAGAGAAGAAGTATATAAAATTGGTGAAGGAATACCAGATTACATTGTGTACCAGATCCAGACTACACTTCCAAATATGCAATAATGGCTTCTAAAATATGGAATCTGACTAGATCAAGCAAAGCGCTTTCTTGTTGATATTCATTTTTATTAAAGACTTTTTGATAAATTTGATAAATCTCTATGATTCAATTTTCATCTTGAGCTTTTTCACACATGTACTCCTGAAAATGTTTGGATCATTTCACGACAGCCCGCCCCTGAAATCTTCCAGAGTCGGTTATCAAATATATTATGATAATAATAAAGACCGTTTTGCCCTTTATTGAAATGCTACATATAGTTGGATGTGTTCACAGTATCAACCAATAAGTGGAAGAGAACATACAGGACAGCCGAAAAGAGTATGAACCTGTATATGGTATTATGTAAGAGTTATGTATGGGAATTCAGACAAAGGACAAATGCTTTAGTTGGATTAAAACATCTATACAGATTTCCTGTGAACAACTAATCATAGGCCCATAAAAATGACAGAAGATTTGAGTCTAAATATTTGTAATTTCAGGGAAATGGGTGGACTAAATCGTTAACATTTCATGGAAAAAACAAATCTCTAAATTTGAAAGAACATTTTTCTCCCTGTTATCTGTGAAGCAGTGATAAACACCTTAAGATTTATTAACCTGCCAGCGTAAAAAAAAAAACTTCCACAACGACATCAGGCTGTGAATAAATACACAAATCAATACTGGTGGAAATGAAATAACAAAAAAAGCCAAAAGAAAGGTACAAACTGATAAACAGTGGACCGAGTCTGCTGATAAAATCAGGGGCCATTTGAATTCTCATTAAACCTTCAAAGTGAGTGTAAATTGCTCGTGCTGACTCAATTAGAGAAAACAACATGTAGAGGGAGTCCTGCGTCAGTCTGTCTCCTTCTCTGATAACCCTGCCGGCCCGCGTGCTTACTTTGGGTGACCACAATGTCAAAGTCAACAAATACAATCATGAATGGCTCCACAATTGTTGGAATGTACCCAAAGTGTTCTAATATGAAGGAGTGCATCACATTTTCTTCACTTAATGTGCATGTGCTTTTGTGTTCCGCTGTGACTGAGGGACAGAAAAGGGGTTTCCAGTCCACTATTTGAACAAGTACATGGAGTCCACTCATGATAAACACATTTTGTTTTCATGTTTCACTCGCCATGACTCAGCTCGTGAGAAATCAGAATAGGACTCGTGTTGACTGCACCAGGATAATAATATTCGACGAGGTTCTCAGTGAATGTCTGATAATGTCAGGGAGAAGAAACTGACAAGTACAGGTGAGAAAACATTCTAAAAAGAGAAAAAACAACGCACACATTTGGGTTTTCCAGGCCTGTGTCCACAGAGCATGCGTGTTTACTCACAACTATCAGCGGGGATCTTCTAGCCAAACAAACTAGGCACCAGCCCGGCGGACAGATTCACCTCGACAGGCGCCACTCTACCTTTTCTCAGGGCATTGCACCCGTCTGTCCCTGTTGCATCATCCCCCTCTGTCCCCCCTTCTCTTGGTCCATGCCTGCTTTATATGGAGCTGCAAGACTATCCCCAAATTCAACTCATCATCAGTCAGTATGTCTCCTACAAAGCACGCCAAACACAACACACCTGATCCCCCAAAACACAGCCAGACAGACGCCTCAACTATTTACTAGTCTCAACTCAAAACTAGGGCAGGGTAGAACCCGCGTTGGGAAAGCATAAAGGCATCAACTTGTAAATAAACATGGGAACATTTAATAGTCATGACCTCTGTTCATGTTCTGCTCCTGTTTAGTAGGTGTAATGTCAGTTTTAAGCCTCAAGGGGCAGTGTTGAGCTCTGGTTAATGGGTGTCACACTTTCAGAATGGGGGAATTTCCCAGTTAGTCAGGGATTAGAGGCATGTGGTAATGTATTACTGGAACTTCTGAATTATTTTTGAACTGTGCTATTCATGAATGAGCCCCAGTTCCCTCAAAATGGATAGTGAAAAGATTAAACCATTATTACATTGATGCTTTAAATGTTAATGCTGCTTGAACTCCTTTATAGTAAAGAGAGTTGAGAAAAACAATAAAAACATGACAAGGCAAAATACAGTTTAAAGCGACAGAACCTTCAATGAAAAGATGGGCTTAGTTTCAAAATGTTTCTTAAATTCTCTGTTTTTTGGTTTTGTTTAGAGGTCTTATACAGCATGACTTATGAACAGTAAACTTTTTTGTAAAAAAAAACCAAACAAACAGCAAACAGTGTATGAAAAACAAATCAGAGATGGCATAAAACAGAAAGCAGCTATTGTGACAGCTTGCAGCTTTATGGAAGAGTGCAGAGACGGCTGTTTTGCTCATTCTCTTCATGTTTGATCCAAAGCAGAAATATGAGTCGAGTGCACAATTTGAAGTATGATAATGCAGTGGATACATCTTGTCGGAATAAAAGCACACCTGGGTTTGTCTGCATTCAACTGAGAGGATTTGCTTGTTAATGTTTTTATGAATAATTGAAACCTCAGTCTTCTAGTGGAGTGTTTTTTTTTTTTTTTTTTTTATTATTGGGATTTTTGCACCACTGCATTGCTTTATTACCTAGAAGCTGTTAAACCAAAAAAAAAAAATTAAAACCAGTTTGAGCATTGGTTAGTCAGGTTGATATATCTGGCTTTAACAAATGCAGACCAGACCACACTGGGGAAAATAAGTGCAGCTAAAATGAATCTATCAAGTGTGCCTGGAGCTGAAACAAAATAAAAATGATCTTCAAGGGCGAGAATTCTCTGTATTATTATATACTTGGTTCTGATTGGTCGATTAATCATCGGAACTGTCATCTTTCCATCGATAGATCACTCTTGTGAAGAAGAACAAACCTTTACTAAGAAAAGCAGACAGTTGGGACTCAGCTCTTCTCACAGACTCTGGAGGATGAACTCTAATCCATATCAATCTGAAAGAAGTCCGGTCAGTTTGACGTCGGTCTGTTTACCGTGAGAAAGGAAAAGAGGATCTACACAATCGTACCGGCATTCTACAAAACCTAAGATGACACATGAAGTAAACACAGAACAGAAGGTGTTGTGAGATACGGCTGTGTTTTTAAAGACCGCTAAACACAGGAAGCCAACTTTTGATTTCCTTTTGAAGAGAGATTTTCTCAGGGTGGGGTTTGAAGGAGTAGTTGTTCTTCTATGAATGAACCTCAATCTTTCTTATCCATCTTCTTATTCGTAAACCTCAGTCTTTTTCTGGGTGATTATCCATAAAATCGTTGTGATTGGCTGCTCCCAATGATTTGTTGATGCACGTGTTCGGTTGAAAGTTCACCCCATCGACTGTACTGTTCTAACAGATGATGATGACTGACTCACAGGTATTCTGTTTAGCTGTACTCTCCATAGACTGACTTGGGGAAAAAACAAGTTAGCGTTCGGAAAAAAGGCATGTGTGGCAAAGGGGAGTGGTATTTGCGTCAATTGTGTGATTCTCACGTTCAATGCAAAAGAGTTGAGAGGAAGCCCTGGTTGAATGTTTCAAAAAATGTCAACACACTCTGAAATGACGGGGCAGAAAAGCTCAGTCAGTCGCTGCACTGATTCATGATCTCCCTTCACCTCGTCTCACTTCGGGATGAGAGGAAATGTCTAAGTTTAATATGAGTGATAACAACTTTTAAGGAAGGCTACAAAGGTTACTATTGCTATGGAAGCAGGAATAACTGTAGTTTCCAACGGTATATTTAGTGGAAGAAATTAATCATTTTTAAATCAATAAAGAAAGTGTAATAAGCGGGATATTGTATAGTGAGCAGACCCCTAACATGTTACATGAAAGCCTAATATAAGGAATGGTTTCTGGGAGTTTTTGTTTTGTGGTTGTTTTTGTGTCAGTTTGTTCAGTGAATCTGAGTCATTGGATCCTAATGGATTTTTTCCATTCGCTTCCAGCTGCTGCAGATGAGGTTTTAACAGCCTGGGAAAGTTGTTAAAACGGTTGTGTATTGGCACAGCCATTTTTCAACCACTGTTAAGTGTTATCAGGTTGTCGTTTAGTGCAGCAACCATTTTTATGAACCAAACAGACCTTAATGAAAGTATTTAAGAAGTTATGGATGATACAAACAGGAATTTTAGATCTTCTTTTGACAATTCTATTCAATTAAGATTGAAGACTAATCAGAAACTTCCCCATCCACTGCTTCTTCCTATAGTTGAATCTGAAGCTTGTGCAGTATAAAGTTTAGATACAACAACAACAACAAAAATCGCTCTAAGGTGGAGTCGAACTTGTCGTTCAATGTATGCAAACAGAATTTGTCTGTCAGTTTGATCAAAATACCGTATAATCCAAATCCTATGGCTGCTGGAGAAAAGCAAAATAAAACTCTCTGAGCTCATTCCAATCCCCTGTCTCTTGACAGCAGCAGAATACATCCCTTTGTGCCGATACCGCCATTATGAGTGAGACAGGAGCTGTGTAGTTATTAATGTAGGCCCAAGGAAGACGAGAGACGGAGTGGTATACAAGGCATTGTATGTCAGATGGAATAAGACTCTTTCTGTCAGGCGCTTTCAACAAATAACAACTTGGAAGACAGAGAGAGAGAGAGAGAGGGAGAGAGAGAGAGAGAGAGAGAGAGAGAGAGAGAGAGAGAGAGAGAAGGGGGGATGGATGTGTAAAAGGCAGAGACAGCAGACAATACCTGCTCCTGACAGCTCCAAAAGCACAAAGGTAAGAGGAGCCTGCAGGACATTAAAGTGAGGCTTTCCAGCAGCATGTGTTGGCCAGCATGAGTTCAGGTAAAATCAGTCAGCCGTGTTCTTTGGTAGAAGTGCCTAAACACAAATTAAAAAAGGGGGTTTCCACCCTTACATAAAGGGTTTTACAGCAGGGGGCTTTGTCCTGCCCTCCAGGCAAAAGTGGAACCTGACATTTTTTTGCTAAGAACTGGCCAGAAATGAAACGCTTTTTCAAATCCATTTGGTATATAAATTCTAGCTTTAACAGTTCTTTGCTCAAAGCAGGAGACTTTTACCTTTTCCGTTTAATTCATCAATTAAAGCCCCTGTGAGGACGTTTGTGTTTGAGTTGATTTTGGCGACCCCTGAACCTTTTTTTTTTTTATCTTTATGCTGATGTTGTCCTGTACATGTAGTGATTTATTCAACACAGAAACTCTTCCTGCTTCCTTTGAACGGTCAAACGTATCACTCGCTGTGAATCTGTGCTGTGGAAAATGTAAATAAAGGCCTTTTTCTGAAGCATGCTGTAACTTCATCTGACATTTACCCTCAAAAGCGGTTTCAGGAATTAAAAATCTTTTCATAGAAATAATCAGTCTTTTCCTTTGTGGTCTTGTTAGCGTTTGTTGATCACATAGAGGCACCAGTTTACCAGTGTTTCATGGCCGGTTAAAAACTCCTCTCCGGGGCTTTAATTTTGAGGAAATTATCTGCACTTAAGAGGAAAAAAGATAAAAAACCTGAACACTCTTCAGTATCCCACGTCTGTTATTTTTTAGACTTCTTTTACAAACTGATTTCCGTTAACTGTTAACTCTGCATGCCTTTCTTTGGAGAGATCTTACAGGCACACAGTGACAGACAGACAGGCAGAGTACGTATGTCCCAATCAGGGACGTTTGTGGGATCAGAGATCAGCCACCTCAAACAGAGCCAGGGACAAACAGACGCCTGCCTGGCTACCTTTGAGTGTGTGTGGGCGTGCGTGCGTGGGCGTGCGCGCGCGTGTGTGTGTGTGTGTGTGTGTGTGTGTGTGTGTGTTTGTTTGAATGGCAGCTGACAAGACTGGAGACACTGAGGGAGTGACAAGACAAAAAAAGAGGCAAATCCAGCACATAGCGTCATTCAAACGAATACTGGTTGAATACAAGTCTTTAAATAGATTTCGTATTCCAGTGAGCATTTTGAAGATTATCTAAATCATGGCTGCTTCCTCTTAAGGAACAGCAGAATGATGCTTAAAAGCCTCGGCCTGCAGAGTCAAAACCAATCTCACTGAGGGCTTAGATACGCCTTTTATCATCATTGATCTTCTTCACCCCAAGGTGCCCTCTGTGTGTTCTAACTACTTACTGGTTTCAATTTAACCAGTTGGGTTGATCAATCGATTGAACTAAAGAGTTCTCCAAGGTCACATAATCCTCCAAGTGAGTTGCTTTTTTGAATAGAAGATGCCCTAAAATTTGACTTCTGCAAAATCAGTAAACCGTTAAATTGCACAAGCCCGAGTGGAAATTGTGCACAAACTGGTCAAACCAATGACCTCTCCTGTCAGGACATGTATGTACATATAGATCTTTTTTTTTTATTTTTTTTTTAAAGAGGGTCGTCTAAACTTGGTCAAGAACCAATATGGGGGCTAATCTCAGATAGCCAACGTCTATTCTGTTTGTTCATCAGGATTAGACGACATCATAATAGTCTTTCCCAATCTCTTACGTTACTGAAAACATGAACCCTGCTGATGCTAAAAAGTTGTATTAGAAAGAGAAACACTACTTGCAATAATACTTGTTTCTAAACACCAAAATTCAGCACTAATGAGCTAAACTGTAAATGAAGGCTTATGAGCCATATTTCACACAAATCCATCACGGCTTAGAAGACATCCTGCGAGATAACAGACAGTAATACACAAGGTTCTGTAAACAGACATGAAGTTTTTTTTCCCTATATGTTTAAGGTCTGAAGAAGCACACTGAGCCACAGACAGAGTCCATAAAGGTTATTAGCAAGTGAAAGTTTTATTTTCCACCTTTTTTTTTTTTTTACTTATAAAAGATGTCTTACAATCTAACCTGAGAACATTGCAGCTGCTACAGAGAGAAAAGGGAGTCTTTTTTTCTTCCTTCTGCCATTTCAAAAAAAGAAACGAAAGAAAAAAAAAAAAAGAATTAGCCACAAGTGACCTTTCATTTGTGAACATCCATCTTCCCAAGCATTATTCATGCCTTCACATTTCTCTGCTCTGCTCTCCTCTCACCGAGGTGTTAAAAAATGTCTCCAGCAAAACATCTATCATTCAACTTTGGCTGAGAGCCGCGTTTGATGGATCAGACACTTAAACTTTTCCTAACAGGTTTGAGTCCAGCAGTACTAGCAGAACAGCACTTCTAAAGCACAAGCTGTTAACTTGCACTGTCTGAGATATTCAAATGAGATCATCTAAATTTTGCCAGGGGTCTGAGAGTTGGTTTTGCTTTGCTGGATCCTGAGCTGTTGACACAGAAAGAAGAAACGGTGCTCCGATAAGTGGCTCTGAATCTTGAGATCTCTCTCTCATCCAATTTCACTCTCATCGCCTGGAGCGGAACAAAAACACATCATGTATATTCATTCACAAAATCATCAACAATATTAATATTGGCTTCCGCTGTTTGTACAACCAATTACAGTTTACTTATTGTTCGCCTGAGTGGGTGGAGAAGTATGCGAGTTTTTCCTGCTTTCAAACTATTTCCTCTCGTACCCGGAGAGCGAGTCGTGCTCGGCTAAGAAGTGCGACAGAATTTGTGTGTACTCCTTTTCCACAGCGAGCAGAGTCTTTGAGTACCACTCTCCAGGGTGCCTCCCCCCCCCATCCCATCCTCTTGTGCGTTGAGCTCCATTTGAAGTGTTGCAATACCAAAATAGAGCAAACAGCTTGAAAAGGAACATGTAGGGATTGTTCATATACGTACTGAGATGCCGGTAATTCACACGTGAACAAAAGATGGAGGCAAAACCGCAACACATGGATGAAGTTTGTGCAAGAGTTGGAATTTACAACGCCTTCCTCTCTAGGCATGCTGGGTAATCAATTACCTGCATGCTCCAAACTTGCACATTTTAAACAGTAATGCAAAGAGTTGGATCTTTTATAAGTGATTCTGTTGACACTGATGCCCAACAATTCAAGTACACCACTCATTTTTTTTTTCATCTCAAGCTTAAAGATTGCACACATCATTATTATAACAGAGGGCCTGCATGAAGTTAATGAGTTATTGATTGTTTGCTCCCAGAGATAATCTGCTCTAATACTCTGTAACATCTGTATTAGAACATGAGACGTCATATTTACATAAATCAGCACAGAGCCGTGGCTTGTTCGTCCTCTGGTCCAGATGTGTGTGTCACATTATTTCTGTCTGCAGAATCATTATGTTTTGCATAATTCTGATGATTTCTCGCTTAAAAACTCAACCGGCTTCTCTTGGGTGAATGAGCTGCA
Source organism: Labrus bergylta (assembly GCF_963930695.1). NCBI lineage: Eukaryota > Metazoa > Chordata > Actinopteri > Labriformes > Labridae > Labrus > Labrus bergylta. Next base: position 18,515,626 of record NC_089202.1, read on the forward strand.
ATGTAACTGGTCTCCATTGAGGCTTCTGTCAGCAAGCGGACTAATAAATTAAAGCATCTAAAAACAACATAATACAGAAACCCCAAAACATCAGAAACAAACAGAATAAAAGCAAAAACTAAGTCAAAATGAATAACTCTGAGGGAAAGAGAACAGACGGGGATCAAATTAAATGACAAACATCATAGTCCATGAGTGAGGCTACATAAATACAAAACACAGTTCAGCAGAGGCTCTTTTTTTTCATAGCTTGTGCTAGTGAAGCAGCACTCTCCGATGGAGGTGAGTCGGCATATTTCTGCTGAAGGTGGTAATCTCAAAAGGGTTGGAACAGTCAAGTACAGCCACACCGGGCTAGTTAAGGAGCCGTGACCTGGGAACTCTGGGAAGGATGCGTTCACTACAAAGAAAGTCTGTGTCCTTCTTTCTCCATCATCTCGCCTTCTTTTCCACCACCGTCACTCCTATCTCTGAGCGGCTGTGCCCCTCCCTGTTCTTTATGTTTGTCTCTGATTCACTGCGGCGGCGTCTCCCCAACCATCTCGATGCCGTGCTGCTGGAGTTGCGCTCGCAGCAAAGCGTTCTCATTCTTCAGCTCTTCAATCTTAAAGAACAAAGAGCAAAAAGAAAAGAAAAAAAAAAATCTCATTATCAACAACTTCATCCCTGTGACAGCTTAATATAGCGCCGAGTTTACAGACCAAACTTTTCCCGTTTGAAGACTCAGAGTGCTGGCTGTGTGTGTAATGTACACACAGAGCTATTCAATCCCTGGGATTAAAGAGTGGTATGTGCAGCCCTTTTCAAAGACAGCCCTGTCCACAACCAACTGGATTATCAAATCTTGAGGTGTGTCATCTCCACTACTTTTTCCCCTGGGTGCACTCCCAATTCCCTTCCTCCCCGCTGAGGGGCTGGGGAGGACAGGATATTGAGCTTTGAGCATCAGAATAGGAATATATTGCTGAATGCCTTGCAGGCCTGGGATTCAATGGGGAGATGTGGCAGCCTCAGAGCTGCAAGATTTCACAATACTTTGAGTGCATTAGCATGCAGTTAGCTCTCACATAACCCCTGTGTATTTTATTCCCACAGTTTCTCAAAGCGCTGCATTCAGGTAACACTTCCCATTATATGAGAGCAAACTCTCTGATCCTCTTTGTCAGGCTGTGATGATCAGCTATAGAGGCTGATGTGTCGGGGGGTTTGTTTTGGAGAAAAGAAGATGCATGCGGAGCTGAGTGAACTTCATGCTTCTGAGACTTCAGTGAAAGGAAGTTGCGGAAAACTCGAAAGAAAACTATTCAACGCAGCGACAATCTTCAGAGACACATCTGGAGCAAACTATGATTATGCAAACGATGTGACTTAACACCTCAAAGGACAATTTTAACATTATCATTTAATAGACCTTCTTTACACATTACTCAAGTCCTTGAAACGTCACGCTTTATGTAGATATTTGAAGAACAGCACAGATTGACATTCATACCTGCTGCCTGCACAGCTCGTTGTCCACTTGTATCCTCTCCACTTCCTTCAGACTCTCCTGCAGTCGCTGGTTGCTTTGCCTCAGCTCGCGGATGTAGTCACAAGCTTTAGACAGGATGCCTCCTTTGCTCTAAGAGGAGATAAACGGTGACCATTTTTTTAAAAAGAGAAACTTGGGACAAAATTAAGCTGAAGAATGGGAGTCAAGTGAAACTTCTTACAGCTCCGGTCTTGGTGCTGTCAATATTGCAGTCTGGGATGATCTTGGAAAGCGTGACAATCCAGTTATTGATTTTGTCTCTTCGCCTCCTTTCAACTGGAAGGTTTAAAAAGCGAGTGTTTAAAATACAAGCAGCATTTCCTTATTTACTTGTATTTTTAAATTGACTGATCAGTGGTTATTTGGTCTGAAGAATCAGGTTTTCATTCCCTAGTTCTTGTCATGTCAGTGGATGCACTGTAGGTACCAACTACTGCCCTACTTTGATGGCTCAACAGCAGCCTCTAGTGGTCAGTCTGAACATGTGTGTTCTTTATAAAATATTTTCAAAGGGCTTTAGTGTTTTTACTCAAATAAAATTGCTCCATTCTGGCACCACAATGCATTGTGTTGTACTGTGTGTGTCGGGAAATCAAAAGCCACAATCACAGCTAATTACCCACCTTCATTATGCTGCGCTCTCCTCCTTTCATCTCTTGGCGTTCGCGGTCCATCCATTTTCCTGCAGACAGACAGGAAATAAAAACACTTTCATACAATAGACAATATCTCACATCTCTGACCACCCTACAATCAGGCACGAATCCAAACCAGCAAATTCACCTAATCCTGGAGCTATTACAAACTATTCATCACTTTTATCTTCTAGCTCAAGGCTTTAATAGGCACTCGCCATTACCGGTGAGCACTACTTTTTTTTAAAGGGGTCTCTAAAGCTGTGTAGTGCCTTTTGGTGGAAATACTGAAGCTGCTTATGCAGCAGTGCAGACACGCTCACTGGCCTGAAGCTGGGCGCCCTCGACTGGAATTCTGAGACCCGTCTCATCTTTTTTTATTCTTGTTGGCTGTCCTCTTCTCAGGTGTGCGGCCCTAAGGGAACTCTCTGCTTTATTATGCTGTAAAATGACTACACTGTAGAATCCCAGATGCTGTCTGTTGGAGTCTGGACGCACGGCTAATGACACGACTGTCTCTTGTCTCCCCTTAGGTATTCTGTTAATTAAGTCCCTGAGACGTGACAGGGAGACTTATCCAGCCGCCCACCTCGGCATGAACAGGCCAATAACACACCAGCATATAATTATTATGAAGGTGGCCTATTCAATATCTCGACCATGTTTCAGTGCCACTAATGGAAAAGATAATTAAAACCTCACTCAAACTATTAAAAAGGACTAATAAACCCTGCAAAAGAACAGAACATTTCAGACAAATGTCTCACTCTCTAAAAGAAAATGCTCTCCGTGCACTTTTTAGAACATAAAATCACCCTGTAAGGTCATTCTTGTTGCTCGTCTGTCCCTTTTCTTGACACAACTTCATTCTACGACAGCCAATTTGAGACCCATCAACACAACTCAGCCTCTGATATCTCTGTTTGAGATAGTCAGCCAAGCCAAACTGCAGTCTCACTTGTATCTCAACGCATCTTAATGGGATTTCAGCTTCATAATGGATTCAGCCTAACAGTACTCTTAGGCAGAGTGTGGAAAAAAAAGTGGGGATGACTGTATGAATGACTAAATATTCAGGCCTGAAGGAATGTCTTCCCCAAACCCCGCCCCCTCCACAACAACTTGTAAAAGGCACGGCACACCTCATCCAAGTCGAGACTGAGACTTTTTATTTGGCAGAGAGGTCTAGAAAATTAGCAGGATGCAACATCGTTTCTTGAATGGAGGAAAGAAATGGACAAAGTTTGAATAGTCTTGTACTGATCCTCTTTCTTCTGCCTCCCCTATCACTGGACTTTAGTATGAAACCAAAGCCAGCCTTTATAGAGCCTAAGTTTACATTTATCCACAATCTCTTTCAGTGGATTAATTGAAGAAAGATTTTTAAAGATCATTACTTTCTCATGTGCAGATAATTATATTAAACAGATACACTGATTACAAATTAAAGGACTCCACATTGGTTTTCTTTGTCTCAATATTAATACCAAGATCTAGAAGTTCAGACTGCTCAAAATATTTTCAAACTAACTCCCTCAAAACTAGGCTAAATGAGTATAAAACTCAAACAGATTCGACCGAGGACACTCTGAGAATTACACTAAAATAAAAGTGTGGAGCGAGCCATTCCTTTCCAGATGGAGAACAATGACCTAATTTCTAAGTCCTAATCGAGAAACGCAGGCTGCCACAAGCACGACTACCAACAATGGATCAGGGTCAGCACTGAAGAGACGCTACATCTGTGTCTCACACATCAAGAGCGGGGAGAATCACCAGGGAATAATGGGGGGGTGGGGGGGGGGGGGGGGTGGAGAAGTAGGGAGGGCAGAGAGAGAGAGAAGGTTTGTGTGCCTCTCTTCTTGTGATCTCATTTGATTAGTTCATTTGCTGTGGAAGTGTGTGTGTGTGTGTGTGTGTGTGTGTGTGGGACAAATGTGGAAACTTTCCTCACCAGTTTAAACCTTCCTGCTGCAGCAGCTCGTTTTCATCTCTGCGAACGGCAGATAGGGTGGCAAGTTTTCATTCATATCACTCACATGTCAACCACAATATCACTGTTCATTAGCTCACAACTTAAATATAACTCTCAGACTCGAGTCAAACATCATAAATTATTCATGTCAGAGAGAATAAATAGAAACAAACATATTGCAGATAGACATTCTGAGAGATGAAAGGAGAGAAAAAAAAAAATCACTTTGTATTTCAACACATGGTAATGCAGATGTACTCTTCAACAAAGCTCGTTTTTTATCCTCGACTGGGAAGCAGTCTGTTGATATGCTGTGAATATAAAGCGACATCAGAGCTGCAGCTAAAATTTGATGCAGATCCAAAACTTGCCTATAACGCTGCTGCCCACAACAAAGGAGTCTGAAATCTTTGACAATGTTATTGAAAAGCACAGTCAACATCCTCGTTGTTACTCGCAGTATTTGGACTGAGGCAGACACTCGATAAAATCAAAGGCGGAGATAATTACAAGTGTCTGTCTACTGTTTGTGTTCTGTTTATATGAATCACTTTTTTTAAAACAGGAGCTCGTATTCTGCCTTCATCAACCTGTGTTAGTAAGTTGTGTTCGCAGTGACTCCATTAACCAAACGCTTCCAGCTGAACAACGATAATGCAGTCAGTTTCACGAGTGAAAGGTTAAGTATACGTCTGCTGGGAAATAGAAGGAGTATTCACTGAGTTCAGTGCTAACTCAATTGAATTAATGGGTCATATGTGTTCGTTTTGGGTGACCTAACAGACAAATGGCTGTGCTTGTCTTTTACCAAACATGTGAAAAAACACAGTGAACATGACCTTAAAGAAAATGCATTTGGAAGCATATAGACGTGTGTGTTGTGGCTCTAAATGAGCTCAGCATCCAAAACAAAGCTGGCTGGAATTCCCTCTTCTGATTAAGTGTCTGTGCTAAACCAGAGCCGGGCTGCTGTCACGACATTAAAAGAGCCAACTCAGTGGGTTTTTGCTCAGGTGAACCCGCTGATTATCTTAATAACCTCAATCACCAGCGTGCGGCTAACAGTTGGAGGGAGAGTCTGAGACGGATCCCTTGTGAAGCATGATTATAAGGAGGCTTGCTGCTAGTTTTAGAGATGAGTAACTGAAGATTTTGGAGGAGAAGGAGAAAACCTCGGTATAAAAATAATAATATTCCGTAGCAAACTGAGGAAAAGGATGAAGAAGAGTCCCTGGACGGACTCAGAGTGTGCATAAAAAGGTCAAGTTTAAGAAAACAACAACTACAGTAGAGCTTCATGTTAGGTAAACCCAGCCTCATGGTAGATTTGAATAAGGATGACAGCTGTTGGAATAGTCACAAGTCTATGTAACATCCAATTATTTATGCACTGGTGAAATCTAAGTGCTGGTTCAACTGGTTTTGGTCTTTTATCTCTCATAACGTGATCACAACATTCAATTATTATTTTTTTTTTAAATCACATGTTTTAAAACTATACAATATCTGGTGTTTTATGATCAAAAGGATTTAAAAAGGTCCAAAGCTTTAAAAAAAAAAAAAAAAAAAAACACAAGTCAGGGCTTATTTTTTTTTTTATCCAAAGCTTCCCCAGGCAAAAAAGAGAGAGCACCGGTGGTCCATTGAAATTCACAGTTCGCTTTAACTAGATCATGAATTATATTTTAATGCGTCTCTACCAACTATTCAGGGACAACTGAAGAAACTGTCTAAATTGCTCAAACACACTGGCAATGTTTCACTGATTTGTGCAATTAAGACAGTCTGCAGGAGTCTGCATGCAATGTCTGTTAATTAAAAACAAGAAATTACACAATTCTGGGAGCCTCAGACTTGTATTTTTGTTGGCTGTGGTATGGACACAGGTGTTGATATTTGTTGTTTTTAACTAGTATCGTATCAAAGTTTGAAACTCTAGTTTTGTGACAACTGTAATCTCTTGACAACACCAGTCTTCTAAACATCAAATCCTTGCCCTTTCCTCACAGTTGTACCTCTTCCTCAGCCTCCTCCTGCATTAGCATTTAGATTTAGGCGAATTCTAAAGCTTTGTTCACTGCATATTTGTTGATGTTCATGTAAGTGTCGTGTATCTCCAGGTTTCCCAGGTGGGGTTCTTAAACTGAGTGTAGTCTTCGTCAAGCTGGTGCACATTTGTTCTGGAGTGTTACCGGAGCAGAACCACACTGCCAGACTCCGTTTTTGGTTATTGTGCTACTAAAAGAGTCTTAATGAACCTGGCCTGATTAAAATGACTCAGAATTAATTAACGGCTGTGAATTGCTCTGGACATTAAGAGGTTCACTTCAGACTCTTAGCAAAAATGAACCTTCAAACTTTAAGGAATTTGCAACTTGTCTTCCAAAATATTTAATTTAAGAGGCATCTCTTTAACTGTAGCGTTCTGCAAGAACTGAGCAGCAGTGACTTTGTTTTCAATCAGAGCTGTGTCTCCTGCTGTAATATCCCAAACAGTAACTGACAGATCTGATACTCACGCAGGGTAGGGCTGTGTGCGTGGGGCAATGGTCCGCTGTGTGCCAGTCTGAATGACATCCGGGGGGGTCATCATCACATAAAACTGACCTGCAGAAGACATTGGAGTTAATCAGTGAGCATTCAAACTAAAAAAATGAAGCAGGGCAACAAATCATGAAAGACCTGCTCCGCTGCTGCGATGAAATATCTGACAAAAACAAGAGTGTCAAAAAGAACCTCGTCAAAACCTCAAATCCACATGAGCACAGACAAAACACAGTGTTTGCACTGCAGGAAGCCCGCACATGTACAACCAACACGTAGACAGAAAACCTAACAAGACTCCCTCTCCAACCTCCGGAGACATTCACCACAAAAACTAAAATCAACATTTTTGTGAGAAAAAAAACTCCACTGCAAGGCAAGCAGGAGCTGTTTCTTTTAGAGCAGCAAGGCCTGTGAAACAAAAACAACCCATCTTGTTCCTGCGGGTCAAAGAAGGCCAAACTTTCCACAGCACACACAGAAACTCACCAACACAAGTTGCTTTCTGCCATTTTAAAATAATGAAAACCCTAAAAATGAAGGTCCTGCTGAAGTTTACATGCATATCCTTCACAGAGTTCCATCATAGTAATGGGGCTCATTAGTTTAAGTTCCTCAAAAAATAAGCGAGTAATTTCTCTTCCTCGCTCTGAATTCCGAACAATATGATTAAACGCATCATCCCAAAATCTCAGTGAAAGAATAATTAGGATCATTTTTAGTCCTAGCGGCTTTTTGTTTATCCCCTTCAAAAACAAAGTCATAATGAGGGGTTCCCGTGTCAAATCAGCAGCTTTGCTTGCTTTTTCCTTTTCAATTTCTTACGACACTTTAAGCTAACACCGAGTTTATTTTGTTGCAAATACACCCAAACATTAAAGGATTCATATAGGCATTCAATCCTATTGGAATCTTCTCTAATTGGGTTGCCTCCCTCTGTAAACTCAAACTGTGGAAGAATCCCCTTTGCAACAATAAGACAAACCCAGAACATGATCATTGCACATGGACGGCACTTACTCACCAGCCGTGCTGGATCCAGTCCTGCCAGAGCCCAGGGCTCTATCCTGTACTATCCTTCAGCTCATAGGAGATGACAGCTTGTAAAGCACTCTCCACCACCTACACCCTACAGTGCACTCCTCAGCCAGTATGTCATGGCTGCTTAAACAGAGGAGAGAGAAAGCAGCTCTCTTCCTCCTCCAAGGCCCTGACTCTAGCTGTGACCCACAGTAAAGAAACCTCATGGTCCTCTTTCCTTTCTGTGGCATCAACAGGCAGCCACTCAAAAGAAAAAACAACAAGAGCCAGAAATACACAGCTTTTTCTGTGGTTTTCTACCTGTACAATTTATGAGGGAGGTATGTCAAACACTATTCAATGTCCTTAAGGATTTCTGTCTTATGTGAGTTTTTGTGTGTGTGTGTGTGTGTGTGTGTGTGTGTGTGTGTGTGTGTGTGTGTGTGTGTGTGTGTGTGTGTGTGTGTGTGTGTGTGTGTGTGTGTGTGTGTGTGTGTGTGTGTGTGTGTGTGTGTGTGTGTGTGTGTGTGTGTGTGTGTGTGTGTGTGCATGTGTATCATGTGATGCCAGAATAACACACAATGCTCAGTGAGAGAGGAAGGGACATGCAGAGTGTGAGGATGTGCTGCATTAGCCTGACAAGCTAAGCGTTAGTAATAAATGCTACACATTAAAGTAAATGCTAAAGTGGATCTTTTCAAAAACCTAAAAAGGACCTTCCTTACTGAAGGAAGACGATGACCTTGTATGAACTGTTCATCAAAACGTTCAGCTGGGAAAGATGCTCTGGGTTTATGAGCCAGATTCTTCTTGCTGAAACGTGTGAGCGTTCACCTAAAGGGCAGGGCAGATGGTATATTGCTATGAACTGCTGTAGTGCCATGTGCTGGTACTTGTGCAGAATGAAATTTGTGTAGTGTTACAGCCTCAAACATCGGAGAAACATCGTTAAAAGCTATTGTAAGCTACATTTGTTTTGTAGCCAGACCTGCTTGCCTGGAGAGCCGCAGCAATCTAATCCAATCGATGACTCGACTCATGGGCAAACTATCTGGAAAAATTCCTGTTTTGAAATTTCTAAAGCAAAAAGGCCAAATAATCTCAACCTCAGCTTCTTAAGTTAGGTCCTTCTGTTCTTTACGTTTCACATATGACAACAGATTCAATGTTTTTTGCTTCTCAACTCTGGGTTGGACAAAACATGAGAATCAAAGATATCATGTCTGCTCTGACAAAGTTCTTAAAGGCCTGCGTCCAATAACAGTGTTTTTTTGAGGGGGTGGCAGCGCCTCGTAACCTCAGTTTCAGAAGGCATCTCATTGGCCCTGCCGTATTCCTTCATTAGTATGATTGGTCTCTGTGAGGGAGACTGACATGTTGAGCTACATGCTGAATGCTGAAAACAATTAACTGCATTTGTTTCATATCAAATGAAGACTTATTGCAGCCCCAGCAGTGGCTGGGTTTAAGTGTGTTTTTCCTCATCTGGCCATCCAGCATGTCACAGAGTATTTCTACTTACCAATAACTTTATACTAAGCTATTCTGATATCTAAGTTAAGTCTATTCTTATAGAATTGCTTCTTTAAAAAATTATTACATATTGTTCGTGCTGGCACTTCCCTGCCAAAGCAAAAAAGGTACCTTGAATTTGGCACGTGGCACGTGCTGATATCCTTCCCTGAGACCAGGCCTCATATATTGTACATAATATAGATTTATGGCTACAAGTACCTCTCTTTTAAAAATGGATTACAAAATATCAGATTACTTCAGACTGGAAGAAAAATAAGTACCCCAACACCAGCACCACTATCCAGGCGCAACACTTTCCTTCCTGTCAGATAATACAGATGCACTCCTTAAACTGGAAACCAGTTTTTCAGACAACCGTTTGCCTGAACAGGCAGATGCTGGTTGTCTATAGCACAGCCACTTCCTTCTCTCTAGGTCAACCAATCTCTAACCACAACAGGCCCACAGAGTTCACGAGTCTCCTCTGGATCACCAGCATGATACCACAAGGACAGTTAGCGCGAGGACATACGGCCGTAAAGAGGAAGAGACGCCGAGTGGGAGGACATGTGACAAAAAGCGACCAGTAAATATGATCAGCATGACTATTTTCATAATGGGCAGCTGATGGTATATGACTCGTGTCATTTCCAAACCTTTTAGAGGAAGAATATTTAACCATTAAAAATGACCAGATAGACAAATGTGAAAAAAAAAAGTTGGACTTTTTTTGACATCTCTCATTATTAAAAAGTGAGCAACACCGAAGGTATTGTGCAGAATAGGAATGTCCTACAACACTCATTTTTCAAAAGTGTGGAGGCACTGCTGGGAGAAATTGTAAGTGCACCTGTATCACAAATCATATTTCAATCACAGAGTCCAGCCAAGGAACATTATTTCTATAATCCAGTGCTTCATATGATCCTACTTTCTTTTTAACATCAGCCAAAGCTGCAGGGATCGTGGTTCATTTGTGATAGCTGAAATGGGACATTTTTCTCTCTCATTACAGAACTCTGAGTCTGCACACACTCCTGCTTGTCATTGATAATAAAACCTAAATTAGCCGCACAGCACTGTTGCAGGTTTCAGCCCAAATTAAGTGTGAGAACTGACTCACCCCCTGCCTGTGTGAGTGTGGGGTCCGCGGCGGCCTGCACAGACACAGTCCCGTCGCTCACCGCGGTTGCGGGGAAGTAAGCAAAACGGGTCTCCCCTCCCACCGCCTCTCCTGCTGGGCTTCCTCCATTACTGAAAGGGTTTTGGATCACTGCCTGTGACGGATAAGAGACAGAAAGAGAGACGGAGGCAAGGCTTGAACAGGTAGCAATGGAGCGGTCACAGCAGGTAAACGCACACCTCAGTCTCTGTCAGACTCAATACTGGTCCCCCCCCCCCCCCCCCCCCCCCCCATGGACCCCCAAGCAAGACAAAGTGCAGTTTGACAACAATGATAAAAAAGGAGGGATAAAAAGGATCGTGATCGTGTTAGCAAATATAACAGCAAGGTCAGTCCATCAGTGTTCTGTAAATTAAAACTAATTTGGTCTGTTCTCGTTCTCCTGGAAGGAAAAAAAACCCTCTGAATTTGGATATGAACATTATTATTGGATTTTTTTGCCAAAACAAAACTGCAGCTGTATGTTTTTCTCTGAGGGGTAGACGTCAGGCTCGGACACATGCTTCACTGTTTATGCTGCTTTGCTAGTTTGGTTTGTCAGAATAACTTGCAGCTGTAATCACAACTGAGTAATATGTCACTAAGTGAAATGGTATGACTCATTCACATGTTTGTCATTGTTTTTGGACGGCATTAGACTTCTGTGGCATTGGCTATAGAAATCAAACTGTGTATACAGAGACAGTACTATTAAGTAAAATGGGTTCACTGTTAATTTTTTTTAAGGGAGACAGTTGGAATACAAAAAGCTGAACAATTGCAGATTTGATTCTTAAGACTGTGTAATTACTTTACAGATAAAGCATGACGTTTTCAAACAAGCCATAAAAGCGCTCGCTAACAACGTAATAAAAGAGGGAGATTTTGGTACCTGAGCGACAGCCTGAGGAGCCCCAGTGAAGGCGGCTGTAGAGACAACGCTCACTGCTCCTCCTCCATCATCTCTTGTTTCGAGCTGCTGGTCAGTCACCTGAACAACACGATATGTCACCTGCAAGGTGAGAGAGAGAAGCACAGGTAAAAGACAGAATGAAATGGGGGGGGGAAAAGCCGAGCAAACTGTTTTTCTTTTTTGTGGAAAAAAAAAGACCCTGTGACAAATATACCTTAAACATAACAAAACCTTACCTGACTTGTAGATTTGTTTATCATATCTATTGCTTCAGTCCAGCAAGCCTCTAGTTTCTGAAGACGTAGTCCTAATCTCAGTGGCGTATTGATCTCACTTGAGACACATTCGGAGGCGTAAGCATTTGTTGCTGGCTGTTACACACTCGTGTCTCAGAATGTGCTTGATTCAATTTTAAAAACAAGTTGAGAAAATGAGCCTGTGTGTTCCAAGAATCAGTATTTGTATTCCTCCATCATGTGACTCTCCCCCTGACTGACATGTGACGGCAGCCCCGCGCCAATCCAAGACCAGACTGTGACCACATGATCGCTCACGCTAGTCGTGTTTACAGCCAAATGAGCCACATGGATCACTGGCTTAATTCCCTCCAGAGTAAATCATCCAAACACGGAGAAACTAATTTGAACAACGTCTTTCTAATGAATTTATTTGCCTCCGTGTCCCATTGTCCACTGCTGACCCCCGGATCTTAAACTGAATTAACTCGATTAGTGGATGGCGAGGAGACACTTTTGACAAAGATCTCCATCCAATCATGGGACTAGAAAAAGAAAAACACACATTCATACCTTCAGGCAATTAAGAGCCTGCCATCCTCCTGACTTGTCTTGAGAAAAGAGGGAGGGAACCAAAGCGGTCGGTGAAAAACAAACACGATAACATTCCCAGAGAGTGTCAATTTACACCAGATAGATTGTTCATGAGAGTGTTGTCTTACTGCCAGGTGACAACATTAACAACCTACTAATTAAACAATTCTGACTAATGAATACATGCAATGGTTAAGAACAATCATAATCTCTATGTTTTGCAATTCACAGAGCATGGGAACAAATCCTTTAAAACCAGATAAATCAATATATAAAATTAAATGCTATCCGAATACGGATCAGCAAGAACGCCTGTTGTTTTTTTGCTCAAAGGGACATTTGAAGAACCTCCGGCTGTTTGTGTTTTCTATGGTAATGATGATGCAATCAGATGTTGTACCTGTCCTGCATGGTTGTAAATGTTGTCATCACACACTTAATGATTCCGACTGCTATGATGCTAGTATTTCCTGTCAAGACGTTGATAAAGTGAACTATCTTTCCACCAGTCCTGCCCTAGAACTGTATACAATATGCTACTTGGGAAAACACAATGACAATTCAGTCCACTGGTTACACACCTGACCGCCCTCAGTGCGGAACTGGTACTGTATGTTGTGGTCTCCAAACGCAGCAGCCTGCTGCACGCTGGCGATGGTGACAGCTGTGTGCTCCTCTCCTGTTCCGTCTTGGTGGGGGGGGGAAAGAGGCAAGATAAGAAAGTTGTGACTATTGAAACAACACAAATAACAATAAATAAATAAAAAAATACAGCAACGAGTCAAGTATACAAGTTTAATTTGCAAAAGCATTGTTGTGTCATTCACCCTACAGATTAAAGCTGAAACCCTTTTGCTTTTGGCTGCACATCACTGCTGTGAAGATGGGAAATGCACAAATGGAATAAATTACCTTCAGATGTGTGGACAACTTCTTCTCCTGGCTTTTCTTGACTGCAAAACAAAACACACAAGAGATAAAAATAAAAACAAACTACGCGAACGCTTCCAACATTACTCAAATTAATGACAATTAAACGTGTTTCAGCAGATGGCAAACTTACACAAGTAGAAGACAGTACAATAACAATATGTCCTCGGATTACCTGCAGTTGCTGACAACACAGTTGTTTGTTTTTAAAAAGCTAGCTTAAGCTAACTTAGCTGATGTACTGTCATTAGCTAATTATTATCATGTTTTGAACAACTGGACATTGTTATTGTGGCTTTTGAATACTCTACAGGTGCAAAGTCGTCCACCCCTGTTGCCAACTTAACCACTGTGTTTTTGAATTCGCGTTTTGAATAACATGTTTCTTTTTTGGGGGGGAGGGGGTCAGGCCTTGTTTAAGCGTCGTAAACTAGCCGTCTGTGTTAGCATGTTGTTGCTAGCTTGTCCCAGTTAGCCATTTTTGACCGACTCCCGTTACCTTGCGTTGTCCAGACTCGGTTCAAGCATATCCATCAGTGTGAGAATAAAAAGTGATGTTCGGTGTCACGGGCGGAGATGGAAGTGCTGATCACGGGAACAAACACTCGGGTCATGTGAGAGAGACAGCCCAGGACACGTGAGGTGCGGCTCGGTGTCGGAGTTAAAATGGAGGCCGGTGATGATGATGATGATGACGACGGTGCCGCAGCTCACCGGAGACCACCGGGGTCATCAGGATCACACCGCACCGGACTGTCTTTATCCCTTATGTGAGACGACAAACCCGAAGATCATTACCAGCAGCAAGTTATAATCACGATATCGGTCATCTGAGGAGAATATAAGAAGAACAAAAAACGGAACATTAAAATGTAAATCAGCTGTTATGTGTCCTCTGGGTTACATCGGTGTTCAGTTTCTTTATAAAATTAGGCTTATAATGGTCAGACAAGTATTATATAGACTAGAATAGGTGTTTATTGCCATTTGCACAGGTGCAGGACAGGTACAGTGGAATTCTTGCCTTCTACAAAAAAAAAAAAGTTAAGATTATATATAAAATTGAAAAGCATTGTAAGAAAAAAAAAAAAGGATTACAAAAAAGTAAAAAAATAAATAAGTTGTATTAACAGCTAAGTGAATTAAAAATAAACCGTACAGAAGTTATACACTGTATTAAAGCAAAGATATAATACAAAAAAATAACAAGGGGAACAATATAAAAACGTTTATAGGCCATGACACATTATTGTTATTTATCCCCAGAGATAGAAGACTTGTAAAATACAATTTCTGTTTACATCCCTCTCCAAACACTATTAAGTTTCTGATTGTTTTGGTTTTATTTGTTGGGGTCATTTCTTATTTCTTTATATTGCTTTTTTTTAACATAATTTTGAATCACTTGATAATGGTATTTTGAAATTAGTGGCGATTAGTGGTGTTTTTAAAACTCGCCATAAAACATATTTTTACTCAATTGCTTTTAATGTTCAGTAACCTGTTTTTTTGTTTTGTTTTTTTTAAATTGTTGTTATTCTTGTCTGTTACTTTTTAATGCTTTGTTTCTGCAATGTTCAGCACTTTGGATCAATCAATGTTGTGTTTAAAGTGTTATATAAATAAAGTTGATTTGATTTGATTTGATTCTAGAGTATGCACAAATATTAAATGTGGGGCCCCTTCAACCACCATCTTTCTTTTTCCACTCCATTAAGGATAATTCCTCTTAATTTTCCTTCGGTAACTTTCACTGACAAACTTTGGTTTACACAGAACGGGACACCTAGCAGGGAATAGAGCGTTAGTACTATCAGATCGGGCTCCTTTAGGGAGGTTTTCTACTGTCATAGCAAAATGTGCACAATTTGAGGCGCTGCTGTGATTTAAGGTTTGTCAGCCCTTGGGGGGCCCACTATTGGCCTGGGACCCGAAGCAGTTGCCTGCCTTGCCTTTTGAAAAGCAACGCCTCTGTTTGAAATGCTATTAAGTTTATCATTTATTCAGCAAAGTTATCTCTCCCATCATTAGACTACATAAAAATGGCAAAGAGATCAGTGGTGAGTTTGGGTGGTCTGTTTTACAACATTGAAAGTATTTTATTCACCTTATGAAAAGCAGAGAGGGGAGATATTGAAAGACTCTTCCCAGCGTAATGCAAATAGAACTCAACAGCACACCATGATGATGGAATAGCCTATCTAAGTGATCTAATATGATAGACCCCCCTCTTGGTGGCTCCCGACCCCCATTTTGGAAACAATTGTCATAGACATTTGAATTAAAAAGTCTGATGAATAGAGGATTTATTGTAGAAAGTATTGCATCCGTTTTTAACTACTTTGGTGGGCCTTTTGTTCTACTAATATTATGTTTTCACATTATGTTGAGGCTTTAAATGTTACATTATTGTAATTTAAGATATTAACAATGACATTGTCATTTTGAAGTGGCCATATGGGCGGTGAAAAACATTGATTCTTGTTCTTTGATCTCTATTATGTAATCAACCTCTCTGTCTTTTGATTTACATAAAGATACACAAAACAATTAAAGAGAATGGAATGAAAGGAGAAGAAAAAAGGCACAAGACTGAGCAAATAATGTAAAGACAAAAATTTTAATATTTTTGTCAAAACAAAAATGCTTTTGTTGAAAAAAAAAAGCTATTCAAAAATATTGTGACTTCTTCTTTTTTATTATTTCTTAATTTCTTAATATTTCGCTCACATTCAAAAGGGCATAGCCTGTCGTGATTTTTAAATCATAAAGGTCGTCGATAAGTTATTTGACAGGTGTCATTTGAAGACTTTACAGCTATCACCGTTTGCAGTGAACTTTCCCCCACTCAAAGCGGAACCTTTCTTTTTCGGGGTTTGTTTCCGTCTCATTTTCTGATAAGCACCAGAATAAACACAGGTGAATCGTCCTAATACACACGGATTTAATAGTAATTAATAATAGATAGAAGCCATTAAATTTGTTCTACCGTCTACCTTCTTCTTCCGCAAAATACTTTATAAGTTTATCGCCTTTGGACCACGAAATCAACGACACCGACTGAGTGTCTGATGAATTTAGAAACGATTAAAGACGCTATAGCCAATCAGTGACGAGATCGCTCATTCCCGTTAGCTTGTCATTGGCTGCAGCGGTAGGCGGGTCCCCGTCGCGTTACTCCCCCTTGGTGTCACCGTAAAATAAGTCCGACCTCTCCTCCTTGGGTGAAGGTTCATTGCGGTGACTCTTTTCGCGTTAGTAGCTATCAATCGTTTCAGCTACCATGTCTGGCCGCGTTCTCGTTGGAGTTAAACGTGTCATTGACTACGCTGTTAAGGTAATATTCGACTTCTTGACATTTTCCACGTTAAAATACATTCCCGTCTGTTCTTCTTCACTTGACTTTCTGAGTTCTGCTAGCTGTCGTTAGCCTGCCAGCTGGCAGTGTCCCACTAGCTAAGGAGCGCAACTACTTTACTGTACACATATTCGAGAAGTATGTGTACAGCCTGAAGCAAAACACCTATTTCAGCATGCAGCATGACGCACTATTTAAAAAAACAAACAAAAAAACAAACAGTAAGCAACAGTGCAGTGTATAATTTCCTCCATGGTACCTGAGTTAGTGTCAGGCAGTGTTTTGTAACCTCATGTCTGGCTGAACAATTGTGCAACTCCTGTTAAGAATAATTAATCGGCATCTTTAATAAGGAGCTTGTAGGGAAATGGTGCATTCACTTTTTTTTACGTCTCCTTGAGGTGAAAAGCACAACACCTTAATACACATACTTTTGCAGCTGTTTCATGTCACAGCAGGAACAGTCCTGCTGCAGCTGCCTGTAGCAGGATCTGTACAGTTTCAGTGCTGACACATTATTTACTCTCCTCAGACAGTCGACCAGACTGACAGTCATCTTAGATTTAAATATGAGGATGGGTCAGGATGTACCCTTTTTGTTTTTATTGCTTTTTATGCTGTACAGAGGTAAACTGTTATTTTATGTCAACTTTAATGTGTGACTGAGTCTTCTTAAATCAGTATGACATGTGTGATGTTGGGTCAATTGTTTAATAGCAGAGGATTTTTTTCTTTTTCTTTAAGCGATTCAGTCGTTGCCATAATAAACGTCTTAAACTTAAACTTGTACAGTAATTTGATACAAGTGAATAGACGTAGTGGCCGGAAAGTATTTGTGGACCCTCTTGTTCATATTGTCTGACCTTTTTGTTTAAATGATAATCATAAAGTTATACTGTCAAAAAAAACCCAACTAATTATAAAACACCAACTTGTGGCAAAAATCATGAGGGATTTGTCTGTTTTGACAAGGTATTTCCCCCCCATGATCAAGAAATATTCTCTGAGTCTGAAGTAGAAGAACTTAATTGGTACAACTGGCACATTGTTATGACAGTCACCTCTTCATATGAATTTAACATTTTGACGTGGGGTGAGAGCCAGGCCTTATCACCTAAAATTAGCACAAGTACCAGCCGGGACTATTGCTCTCACTACCGAACAAGTTCAGATCTCTTAAGCTCATCAGCCAGAGTTCCAAAATCTCAAGGAAAGCCTTCTCATAACATTTGAGGCTGAACAGCTGAACTTCTTTATTTTCCAGATGACTAATTTCACACCCTGAGGGGAAGCTCTCCGCTATAATTTTGTAGTATAAAGGAATGCTTCGCAATAACAGGTGAGGGTAGAATCTGCAAAAAGTCAACATACAATCAGCCAGCTACAGGGCTCTGTTTTACATTCATTACTAAATGCTATTATATGATTTGGACGTTTTTCTGTAGGGGTTGACTGATTATCTCCCTGATCGATTATTGGGGCCAGATATTAGAGTTTTGTTTTATGTCGGCCAATTTTTTTAAAAATATTTTTGTGTGGTACTTTGGCTCCGCTGCAGTTGTGTCTTTCCCTTCTGGGTCTTTTTTAACTCACCTCTCTGTCTCACCCATTGTCCTGCCTTCAAAACTTTCTGATTTGCTCGACGTCACGCAAGTAATAGCCAGTCAACACTGAAGACCGGGTGCCACTGACATACACAGAGACAAGAGCAGACTGAGGGCCTGATCACACAGAAACGTACAGCGCTTGCCAGGCACTCGTCTCTGCTGCTGCTGATGCATTTTTGGGCGCGCACAGTGAACATCTTTTCCACTTTTCATCTCAAGACGTGGAGTCGCAGCGCTCGTCAATGCCACAACCAAGTAGGAGGCTTTACCTCTGCTTTTGAATCAAAAAATTCTGCTCCTAGTCTATCAGCAAAGCATCGTGGAGAGCTCTACTTTCCCAGACGCCTAGCTCAATGTGTCTCTGTGTGATTGGGCTCTTAGGATGGAGGAGAGTCTCTGGTTGAGCAATCAAACAAAGTCTTGTGTTGAAGTTTGTAATATTTTAAATTCTGAATGTTCACAGAAAGATTGACATTTTCACTGTAAATGCAAATTGGTAATCAGTATCACTAACATGTTGAATAAGTACTTGTGTCAGATAGTTTGCCAGAGAATTGATATAGATAGCTTGTTTTCAAGCACCCCTGCAGTGACTCTGCCCTGTGGTCATCTTCCTCCTCAGATCCGCGTGAAGCCGGACAACAGCAGCGTGGTGACGGATGGCGTGAAGCACTCGATGAACCCCTTCTGTGAGATCGCTGTGGAGGAGGCGGTCAAGCTGAAGGAGAAGAAGCTCATTAAGGAGGTTGTGGCTGTCAGCTGTGGCCCACAGCAAGCACAGGTGGGTGAGACGGGGCGGGGTCAGACTTGGCAGCCCTGCCTTTTTAATCAGTGTCCCTCCTGAAATACAGTACGGTTTGGCAGGAAGCCTTCTTTTTGAAGAGTTCTTTCCAGGGGTTTCAATCTTTTTTATAGTTTATCTTCTTGGCTTCAGCTTCATATGAAATGTTTGAACGGGGAAAGGATGTCCCCCCTCTTGAATTAGTGTTAATATAATTGAAGAAATGTTGATTAAATGAGTCATTATTGAAACGCACTCATTGTACCCCGTCTGATCAGATACTTAGTTTAAAAATAGACATTTAGGAGGAAGCCATTGTCATTTTAATAGGGATACATTTAACAAATCAGACATGTAGTCCATGTCCAACCACATCGCTGTTATAATTTTCTGGGAACAAACTGTAATAGGGGAACATCAACAAGTTATTTTATTTTCCATTAATACAAGTTGTTTGACCCTGTACCTCTCCCTCTTTTAGGAGACCATCCGTACTGCCCTCGCCATGGGAGCCGACCGCGGCATCCATGTGGAAGTGAGTGGGAAGGACTATGAAACCCTGGGGCCCCTGCAGGTCTCCAAGATCATGGCTGCTTTGGCCAAGAAGGAGGAGGCTCAACTCGTCATCCTGGGAAAACAGGTAGAGTCATATCAGTCTCACAATTTCAGACGAGCTCAAACTTCCTACTCTCTTATCACGGTCAGTCGACACAAACATGACCTTCTTTAAGTGAGTTGTGTTGCTTTCTTAGGCCATCGATGATGACTGCAATCAGACAGGGCAGATGACAGCCGCCTTATTGGACTGGCCTCAGGTGAGTACTAACTATTTATTTTTATCAGGGCCGAGAAAAAACCTGTCCCTGAAGAGAAACAGAGTCTAAATCTAGGTTGTTATTGTAAATTGGAATACATCAGGTTCTACTTTTTCCATTTGTTGTTAGAAATAAGCGACATAGTGCTGATATCAGGCTGTGTTCCTTTCCTGGACGCCTTATCAAAGTAAGCAGAGACTAGTTGGGGTCAGTGCGAGCCGCAGTGTTCCCGCACACAGTGGAGAGAGCAGGTTAAGGGCGGCTCAGACAAGAGAAATGAAGTTCCTCCGACTCACCAATAGATGGAGTGCTTTGGTAATATGTTACAGCTCAGTCTGCAAGTTGAGCAGTAAAGCACATGCTCAAATCTAAATCAGCTGATTTCTAAAAGGGGGCAATGGTTCAAATCTGTTCTATAATTCTTACTGACATGTTATTACCACCAGCTCGATGACCTTTCTCAGTTTATAGTCTGAGGACATCCCTCTGCCTGGATTAGTTGCAACAACAAAAAAACACACCAGCAGATGGGGCAGTTTTACAGTCTCATAACCTGAGCTGTGGTTCAGTGGTAGAGTCGGTCATCTCTCACCAGGAAGGTCAGGGGTTTGATCCCCGGCTCCTGCAGCAACATGTCCGATGTGTCCTTGAGCATGACACATAACCCCAAGTGAAAAACTAGAATGGCGCTATACAAGCGCAAGTCATTTCCTATGTAAATAACCCCACAGTGGGATAGAAGGGGGATGAGTTATGATGCATGTGCATATTCTTTCTGTTTTTCAGATGGTCTTTTGTTTTTGTTTTTCATTTTGATTTTAATTAATTCATTTGTGCTCTTTTCTTTATGTTTCAGGGAACCTTTGCATCAGAAGTGGCGTTTGACGGAGACAAGATTAAAGTGGTGAGAGAAATAGATGGTGGCCTGGAAACCATAATGATCAGCTCACCTGCAGTGATCACAGCGGACCTTCGACTCAACACCCCCAGATATGCCACCCTGCCCAACATCATGGTAGGTAACAGGGTAATGTGACCAGAAAAGAAAAGGCAACGGACCCTTTAAGCGAAGCCTAAAGTTGCATCTATAACACATAATTTGTATTTTATTATGGTTTTAAAGAGCTCAGTGCTATTCACACAGACAGTTGTACAGAGTCTGTGTAATACCCTTCTCTTGTGTGACCTTTTCTACTTTCAGAAAGCTAAGAAGAAGAAGATAGCTAATGTGAAGCCTGCAGACTTAGGGGTGGACCTCACATCACGGTTGGAGGTGTTGAGAGTGGACGAGCCCCCACAGAGAGAGGCGGGGGTGAAGGTGGAGACGGTGGACGACCTGGTTAGCAAACTGAAAGATGCAGGGAGGTTATAAAGCTTCAGGAGAATAAGCAGGGGAGTGCAGAACTGAGCAGCAGGGTGAGTATCTCGGGATCCGTCAGACTGACTGAAACTAGATTATTAAGAGTTAAGAACAGAACGAGCAGATTCAGTATCAGATCAGTTTGCATTATGATCCGTAAAGATCCACTTCATTATGTCATATAGGGTGACAACTGACCGACTGTCTGAAACAATATTTATTCACTGCAATTTGGAATCACACTTCATCTCTTACTTTCTTTTCACCACTGTCGGACATTATTCCACTCTTTCTCTTTTGCAATTAATTTCAGTTCACATCACCCTCATTCATGTCGTAAGCGAGGAGTCATGAAGTAGTGACACCATTAGCAGAGGCGCTGCTTATCAACAGGCAAGACAGGCAACCGCTTGAGGCCCCAGACCAGCAGGGGGCCCCGAGGGCTCACAAACTTGGCCCAAAAATGTGCAAATGTGCAAATTTTGCAACCTCCCCCTTTGTCAATGAATTTCAACTATAGGAGAGGAAAAATAGAGGAAGAGGAGTAAGTGTCGGGACTGTGGAAGACATATAAGAATAGTGATGAACGCTGGTTGGAGGGCCCCCCAATTATTTTTGCCTAGGGCCCAGACAGACTCTAGAATCGCCACTGACATGAGCCAAAAAAAGCCAAGGAAATCAGAGTGTCATATTTAAAAAAAATAATTAAAATATCATTATTTGGCACTAGCGATTCATTAGTTGTAGCAAATGTGTCAGTACATTGCCGTATCAACATTTTGTCACACCCCTAATATTAAACGTTTGTGATATTAATATATTTTTGGATGTCGAGTTTTGAATCGAGGTTCACTAGGAAATGGGGGGTGAAATACTTCCTGAAAATGTGTAAGGTAAAACTGCCTTCCTGAAAAGTAAACATTAAACCGTCTCACATTTTCCTTTTTATGACTTGATACTTTTCAGGCTTCTGTTTTTATGCAGCACAGTAACCCTCTTATCATAACGGATAGAATTGCTATAGCTAGATTTGCCTGGAATATTAATATCATGATATCCTTTTTATCCCTTTCTCTTCATTCCAAAAAAAAAAAAAGAAATCTAATTAATTGCTTTGACAAAGAGCATTGTGTTGCTTGTGTGGATGAAAGCAAAACTAATTAAAGATTTTAATTGCAGCTCTTGTCTTGCTTTACATATCATACGTTCCTTTCTCTCCTCGCAGGACTCACTAATGAATAACTGGACTGTGTTAAATAAGCACGCCTGGAGGACTAGTTTATGCACTGGTCTAATCCCTCTGTTTGACTCTGTGGCTCCTGAGGATGTGCGGGAGGAATGAGACACACTGTCCTTCAGCAGACCCCACAGAAACACAAAGGATCATCTTGTCTTGTATCTACATTTTTAATTGACGAGTACACCTGTATAATATGCCATAGATCTAACTTAAGCAGACTTTATGCAACAACTGAAACCCAGAAACGTCCTATCATTCATGCTTCTGTTTGTATTGCAGTGTACTTTAAAGCCACCAGTGTGATGCATTTCATTTTTTTGTAAATGATATGTGTAAATATAGATCCAAACATGTGGAGATGATGTTCTTCAAGATGAGTGCTAAATCTACTGGTAATCTGTATAGTTTGTGTAACTGGGTTTCACTACTGCTTTGACGGTGTCCTTCAGGATGATCAAGAGACGATGATCAGAAATCAAAATGTAACCATAAGCGCCTCCATTCTCTGTTGATTGTACAGAACATTAAAATAAAGCAGCCAGTCTTTGTCATATCTTAACACACCTGTATATGTCATTTTTCTCTTAAGTGTTTTGGAGAAGTTTAAATAGAACTGTTCACCAATACTCAGGGTCTGCAGTTTGTGCTGAGTGGCTTTGCACTAATCTGAGGGAATGTTTTAACACTTACTCTGTGAAATATATAACTGAAAAAAACTTGTGATTGAGCAACATCTTTCAAAAACAAACCAGGAGACAACCGTTATGAAAATGACACCCCACAGTGTGCAATCCTCAATATAAGCATAAAGAAATTCAGTATCTTTAATGACAATTTGACTCATCATTATAAGATGTTTTGTCTTGTCCTGCGTCTTTTCTCATCGTCTAGTTCAGTAGAGGTCTTTTTTTAGATTAATTACAGCATCTTTAATGCTGTTTAGAACTTATCATCTATCTGCCCTATTTTTAAAGTAATTGAGACGAACGGTTTGATTTTGGATTTTTTTTTAAATTACTCCTAGATACAACCAAATTCAATCGTATTGTAAAAAGAAGGGTACAATAATACACTTTGTTTTAAACGTAATTTTATTTTTAGATTACAGACCACACACACTGTTGTACTAATTTACTATATAATTAGTTTCAAAGTATTTTGTTTTATTAATATGATACCCTTCAGGTTACCTTGGTGAATAAATCCATGAAGGACAAAACAAGGACACCCTGTTGGTGAGCTGACCAGGATCTTTCAACACACCTCATGGCGTGTTTATTTTTAAGTTATTTACAAGTCAAACTTTTTTATTCATCAGTGATTCAATTTAAATAAATAAAAACTCCTTCATTTAAAATAGAAAACATTTAAAACGGTTTTATGTTTGCCTCTTTACCTGCACCTGAAAAGCGGGGAGGGGAGGGGCGTGGCCTCACGCGCACAATCAAGGCTTTCAGTCGGCACAGGTGAGCTACTCACGAGCCCTGCTGACAGTTCGAGATCGAGAGCGAATAGGTGGACACACACACACACACACACACACACACACACACACACACAGTCACTTCTGTTGAAGACGCCAGAGGACATTTCTTCGGTTGTTTTTAACTGGAAATAAAGTCAATCAGAAGGCTCTTTCAGGAGCTCGCGAACTCAATTCTTCACGTCTGGCTCGTTGTCTCACTAAAATGACGAAGGTGGATAAAACCAAGAGATTTAGCGAAGTTTTTCTGTTCCTTTTATTGAGCTGCACTTTTCAAGGTAAGATACAAACTAACTTTACGTTTTTAATTTATGAGCGAAACGTTTATTATCCCAAACCATTTAGGCTAATTAAAACAAATAACGTCATAGCCTAGAAAACATCTGAGTAAAACATTAAATATATAATATTTAATTTGTCCTTTTCATGGATGTACATTGAAGCATGGTAATTCTGTATGTTTGTTCTTATTTTGATAGCAACATGTGAGAATATCATATTTGCCTGTCCCATATCTTCCTATGTCCATTTATTGCATAAACTGTTAAGAAAATTGTCTCCCTACAGGCTTGTCAAGGATTTAGAGAAGTAAGACTTTTTGTCTCCACCCTGACAGGTACTCACTGTGAGCTGGTGCTCTCTCCCACTGGTCATACTGTGGTGAATGCTGAAGTTGGGAGAAATGTGACTCTGGCTGTGTCCTTCAGTGGTGCCACTGACCCTGTAGTTGCCTGGTTCATGAAGGATGTACCTGTCATCACATGGACTTTTGGCTCTTCTCCCATAATTGCTGAAAACAAAACGAACGTGCTGAGGCTCGAGCCAAATGGATCTCTGACATTTGTAAATGTGCCACTTGAATTTAGCAGTAACTATACTTTTGAAATCACAAAGGCTGGACTTAAACAAGTCTCGACAACTTTCACTCTTAATGTATTTGGTGAGTATACAAGTGAGCTTTTAGTTTGGAGGTTTGCTGTTTTGAGGTTTGGATTTAATGGCTCATTTAACCTGTCAATGTTGCCTCCATCTCACCATTAAACACATTTTTTATATTCTTTTGCTCCGTTGTTCAGATTTCTGTTCCCCAAAATGGAAAACATTGACTGGATTAGGCATCGATTGGGACCGTACATACTCTGTAAAGTCTAGGTCCAGAGTTGTGAGTTTGAAAAGTGTTTTAGTGAAGACAAGACACCTCTCTGGGCTGGAGTTAAGTTGTAGTTGGGCAAAAAGCAAGTTAAAGGGTCACAAAAAAGTGTTTAAAATGCAGATCAGAAAGTCAAGAGGCAAGCCTCACATGTAGTGCAAATACAGTTCAAGTAACTTCACTTAAATTCTGGTGTACTAGTTAATATGTAAATGATGTGAGATATATTCTAGGGAAGCAGTAGGATCATTTCCTATTCAGAGCACATACAGGTTTCTAGATTATTCAGGATCATAGATACTCTATCCACTGGAGGAAAATTTGGCCGTTGGTGTTGTTTTCAGAACATAAGCATCAAGAAAAGTAGGAATTATGCTTGATCAAGTTTTCCTCTGCAGTCCTGGGCTGCTTATAAGTGGTCACTGCGGCACTGTGTAGTGGCCAGAAAAGGCAAATTGCTTGATTACTGTATGTGTACCTGTATCAGTTCAATCATGGCCTAAATGTGGTATCAAGTATTGGTGACATAAGTAAGTGAGAAGCAGAGAGCATTGCTATTTAAGACTAGCAAAATATCATTATATTCACTGCCAGTGCTGTTTTTTTTTTTTTTTGTTGGTTACACTGAATTGCCCAATGTTCAAATCTAGGAATGTGGAAGGAAAGTGTGCTATCAATTCATTTTAACTTTCCAGAAAGAGATATATTCAAGTGCCTTTCTTTTAACCAAATCAGTTCTTCATCCCCCTCTTCCACCATCATCTCACCTTTTCTCTCTCACAGAAATCATCCAGAATGTGACTCTGAGATCAGAGCCAGATTTGGTCATAGAGGGGACTGACCGCTTCATGCTGGAGTACAGCATGTCCCAAGGAGTGGTCCAGCAACAGACGTGGTTCTACAACGGCAGGGAGATACAAACCAACTCAAACAACTCAAAAGACAAGAGTCTTGTGATCCTTAGGCCGACCCGCAGCGACACTGGACAGTACTCTGTGTTTCTGACAAACCCTTTTGGGAGTGTGACAACATACATGAATGTCACTGTGCTGTGTAAGTCTGAACTTTGATTGAAAACCTTTGTTTGTTTCCCTTTCTTCTCCTGAAACTCTCCTGTCTCTTCTTGGTTGTCTGTTATAGATGGACCAGAAGATCCCAAAATTCAGGCACGCCCTGCTCAGCCTTTCTACGTATCAGGAGACTCTCTGCTCCTCTCCTGTTTGGGGGAGGGGTCCCCTAAGCCATCTATTGAGTGGATCTTTGGTGGTCAGAACATTTCGCGCTCAGCAATCCTAAATCTTACAAATGTAAAGACCGGTCAAGGAGGCGACTATACATGCATGTTGCTCAATGAGCTGACTAAAAATCAGAGCCAAATAAGCTTTACGTTAGACGTTTACGGTAAGTGAAAAGAATGAGTTTTCATTTTGTTTTTAGGCGTGTAGGTTATGTCAAGCTGTTCTTAATGAGATCTCTACTTCTATAGAAATGTTTGTTAATCAGCCAGAAAACTACTAAAAACAATATATCTTGTTTTATCTAATGCATTTTTTTAAAGGGATTATTTGAAATATAAACTGTTTCAGAGTTAGCGTAAAGCTAATTTTTTTTATCAGCAGTCACTTGGTTACAACAGGAAGAACAAAATACAGATTAACAACTGTAAAACAAATAGGTCTACTTTCAATAATTTAAATTGATAAATAAAATCTTTACCACCTTTGCAAACTTTCTATAAATGGGTTAAAGGAAAGTACAGCACTAAAATCAGACCAGTCCAGAATAGCCCTGAAAAGGTTTAAATTTTGCAACATAAGTGACTCTGATCTCACCTGTTTGGATAGTATATATCAAAACAGAGCCATATAGGAATAATTGTGCCTGCTGTGTGGTTCACTTTAATTATGTCTGACCAATCTTGTGTTTGGACAGAGAGGCCATCAGAGAACCCGCTTTGCTCTGTGCAGTCCGTGAATAATAACGTCGACTTGCAGTACCACTGTCAGTGGTCTGGGGGAACCCCTCAGGCACGGCTTTTTTTCCCAGAGCTTGACAACAGCAAAAGTGGATTAGGAAACTTAAGTCTGACTGTCAATGCTTCAGAAAACCTTGACGGGAGAACTTTCATGTGCTTGACTGAGCACCCAATTGAAAAGAATAAATGCAACATTACTGCAAGTAAGTTCCAGATTATTTCATGAATTTTGTGAAAAAACATACATTTTAAATTTAAAACTTACTAACGTCGATTGGTCAAAAACCCTAAAAGAATTTTCTTCCCTAGGTAGTCCCTTGAAGTTCCTGCCAACTGTGCAAACCACAGTCAACTTTGCAGGCAAAATAGTGGTCAGTATCCACTGCATCAGTGAGGCGTCTCCCAGCGCTGTGGTGTTGTGGTCCAGAGGCAGCGAGGCTGTCACCAACGGGACAACACACCAGATCAGCAGTGACACAACGCAGCTCCAGATTCGTGACTATAACGTCAGCAACTTCCTCCTCCAAAACTACACCTGTACATGTAAAAACCCATTGGGCGGCCAGCGGAGGGAAATCCAATTAAGAGGTATCAAACGGCTGTCATTTGAATTTATTTTGCCTTACAACATTAAGCAGCAGAGGGACTCTATCAAATGCATCCTCTAGCATTACTTTGGTTTCTCTAACTTCTTCTCTCAAACCATGGAGATCTACTTTACATTTTAAAGACAACACATATAGTGATTAGTGGGAGTTACAATTCACTTTCAACATCAAGATGTCATTTTTAGAAAAAGGAAGATCAGTTAAGGAGCCTCATTTTATCTTGGATAACTCCCACTGGCTGAAGGATCAAAATGCTGCTTTAATTAACAACATTAATGAAACATGTATTAACAGGATTGAAACTGTATTTTAATTTATTTATTTTTTTCTTTCCAACATGTATAATATATTCAAACACAAATACTCACTTGTTTTGTCTTCTTAACTGTGAGGCTGTTCTTCCCCTCATAGTGCGTCTGTAATTCTTTGACTTTGGGGATTTTGTCAGACACAACAAAACACTCTGAGATTTCACCTCGAGCTCCGAACATTAAGATGAGCATCTTTTAACATTTGCTTAATTTTTTTAAAGAATCGAGGGCTCCATTGCTCCAAAAGATGTTGTATACAACAGCCAAACATTACAGTCCTCTGATTTTTTTTTTTTGTCATCTTTTTAAATACTGTTACAATTCTGTTGCGGTCAGCCTCTAATTGTGAACACTACTAGCATTACCAGAGTAAAAGGGAAACAATGGACCCTCAGACATGGAGTTCAGTACTACCTGAGTCTACTTTTCCTCTTTAAACAAAGCTCTCCAGTCTTACGCTCACATCCCCCCCTCCCCTACCTTTTTTCTTGATCTCTCCCTCCCTCACATTCCCTCTCTTTCCAGGACCGTCCATCTCAAATTCCAATTTGTTCCCTAATCAAGATGGAACCATCCTTACGTTGACTTGGGATGTCCCGCCTTACTCCGTTGTTACAGGTAAAACAGACATTAACCAATGGAAGGAAGCTCCGCAAGCTCCAGGGAAAAAAAAAAAGGAGTGAATTTTCACAGTTATATTTATAAACACCACACAAACCCAACCGCCTGGTTTTGATTTTGTATGTTTCAGCAGCACTCCTCTGGGAACAATGCTGACACAGTGTTAAAAACAGAAACTCAACCTGGAAGATAGGGGTATAAATATTGTGTCGTGTGTAGGGTAATGAAGTTCAAAAACCTTGCTTGAGCCAGAAAGAATTGATGTTTCCAAAAATAGTGCGTGAAAATGAAAGTTCGACAGAGAGTCGTCTCTACGGCACAAACTTAAAAGTCACAGTCAGCATTCTTAATAAGACATATTAATAAAGTAGGAAAATAAATTGGTGTTTTTAAATAACACCTTCTATAGCTAATGTTGATGTTAATCCACAGTCCTGAGTCCTGCAGGAAGAGAGGTTGTAAAACGTGGCTGCTGATAACGGCTACATGTGTGAAGCCTCTTACTGAGCGAGGCCGTGTTATGGTAAACCCTAAGTTAAGGACAGAAGTTCTGTGAAATGCAAATGTCAGTTTCTGTTCAGTTTCCTCCGTCTGTCTGTAAACACTTAATCAGACAGTCCTACAACATTGATTATTGAAATCCTGATATCCAGTTCTTTTTGATTTGATAAAGGGTTTGACATCCAGATGAAAGGACCAGACCTCCAGAGCAAAAATCGTTATGACGCCCAAAGTAAAGGCAACTCAAACGGATTTCAAACAATTCAATGGAAACCCGGCTCTGCTCGGAGTGCAGACGTCTTTGACCTCAATCCAAAGTTGACCTACAGGTTTCAGGTTATCCCCAAAGCCCTCAGGACTGATGGAGAGCCTTCTGAAGTCCACAGGATTGGTCCAGGTATGTCCACATGTTATATTGTGTATTTTTCAAAAGGTTTATTTTGGGGATTTTTATTGCCTTTATTAGAGATAGAACAGGGAGAGAGAGAGGATTCAAACCTTAACAATGTCTCTCTGGCTGGTTCTGTGTTATTACAGAGCTGAGCTCCCCCAGAGAATGCACAGTCCACTCCAGCTCAGCAGCTGGGCTGTTTATGCCTTTATTTAGAGACAGGACAGTGCATAGAGTTAGAAATCGGGGGGGGGGGAGAGATAGAGAGAGAATGGGGAATGACCTGCAGGAAAGGAGCCACAGGTTGGATTCAAACACAGGTTGCCTGCTTGGAGGACTAAAGCCTCTGTACACTAGGCTACTGGCACCTCATGTTATATTATGTTTATCAGACTGCTGTATTTCTTACTTCAGGGTCAGTCATTGTGCTGGAGCAGTTACAGATCATTGACAATGTTTCTCCAGGTGAAGGGCTGAGCGGCCCGGCCATTGCTGGACTTGCCGCAGGAATCCCCTGCAGCCTCCTCTTCCTGCTCCTGCTGGCCTTCTTCATCTATCGGTGTGTCCACTATCACAAAAACAGAAGTAAGTACTGATTAAAACAATGTTCTAATATTCAGAACACTTATAGTATGACTCTTTATATATAGAGCAGGTCTACATCAAACCATTTAAGAGAGCCCAAACTTGAGAAAGTAGCATGGAGACAAACGAACAGTCAGATTGGGAGACTACCCAAAACAGGGCTAATACAGACTAACATAAACTATGTCATAAAAAGAAAGAACATAACAAGAAAAGAAATATGACTTGTATAAGAAAAAACAATATGGTTCGAGATGAATGATGAATTTGTTTAGTCAATATCTGTAGTGACAAATTCAAGTTCCATTACTTCCGCTGATAAATATTTTTACTTTTCCGTTTCTGTTTTTCAGGTCGTCAGACGAGATACCCTGTTTCCAGAGCAGTTGAAAAGGTAAGAAACAATTCACTGCCTGAATAATAAATGTTAGAAATTAGTCTGGATGGCGTCATTTCTTACAGATTAAAAACTCGAACTATGAATGCACATATTATTTAAATTTAAACACGTCAATCTATGCACCCTGCCTAATGTAAAAACCCTACCTCATGGGGCACTGTTGGCCGAGTGGTTAGGGCGTGCACCCCATGTGGAGAGGCTGTGGTCCTCGAGGCAGCCAGCCCGGGTTCTGATCTGACCTGTGGCTCCTTTCCCGCATATCGTTCCCCGCTCTCTCTGTCCCTAATTTACAACTCTATCCACTGTCCTGTCTCTCCAATGAAGGCGCAAAAAGCCCAAAAGTAAATGTAAATAAAAAAACAAAGAAAACCTACCTCGTGTATATTTATCCATCTGTCACATAACGACATATATTTTATTATCATGTCTATTTCAGCATCCTTCGCACTACCCATCACTGCATTATTTTCTGATCTAGTCTTGTACATATTAGTCTTTGTTTATTTTTTTTGTCAATATTTAATGTTATTCTTTTGTACATTGAGAGCACAGTTCACCCAAGTCAAATTCCATGTGTTGTGTAAACATACCTGGCCAATAAAGCTGATTCTGAAATTAGTAGATAGTTACATTTGAATGATATTCTGTGGAGTGTAAAAATATATATCTTCTTCATATTGCATGTAAGACACAGTTTTCCTCTATTAATAATTTTCACAATGACTCCTGCAGGACGATGGTTGTTTTTTAGCTTCTTTTTTATCACTCACAGGCAATACCAACACAAACAGATTCAACTCCTCATAACCTGCTGACAGGAGGGCTGAAGGCTCCCCCGGATTACAACCGATTTCAACAGGTAGTCTTTATCATCAAACATATCTAAGATGAAGATTACTTGTTAGTAATTTACAGCAAATGAAACGTCTTTGTGTTTTCTTCCAGGCTCCCTCTGAAAGATCAGTGGATCTCCCCTCCTTCGTCCCTCCTCCACCTGTCAGAGTTGCTACAACTGTCTAAAATGTGATTTGATGAGTGTTTTGTTTGAATAGCATTCTGTATATATTCTGTTTTATTTTAAAATGTATGAGATTGTTTCTATATTTTTACAACAATTTTAACTAGGCCTACTTACATTTTTGGTGTCATATTTAATCCTGTGGAGATGGGACACTGTTTTACTTTCCTTCATGATATACAAAGTACAACTGCCATAATTTTTGAAGAATATTTATTAATAATAAATCTAAATTCAAGCAATCCTGTAAGTGTCTTCTAGAGTTTCTCAAATCTTCTTTAAATCTGTTATCCTACTGTTCCTCTGGGTCTTTTTGGGCCTTATAGTGAAGTAGTGCACACTTTGACCTCTAGGGGGCAGTGGAGAAAACATGATGGAGTCCCCTTAAAAAAAGAGAATAATCATAAAGGGGTCCTATTGGGGGCCTTTCCAGTGGAGTAAATGGAATGCCATATGTACCATGGTGTCCTTTTCTGTGAGTCTGCTGCTTGTCTGAGCTACAGTTTTACCCTGAAGAGGTCAAAATGAACAAATTAGACTGACATGTTTTGGCTTGTGGCCTTCATCAGGGTAAAGTTACATCCTGAAATACTTAATTGCTGTACTGAAATGATTGAATGATTCCTTACACTTATATATTTTCCTGAGCATGTTATACACAAACAACAGCAACTCGTCCAGTGATGCATGGCAGTTAGAAGCACTCTGAAGCTCAGCTGTTACATAATAACATGCAAAGCGCTTCCCTTTTTCACATTGAGGAGGCCCAGAATTGGTAATCGTAATCAACAAAATGAAGATGAAGATAGTAGGCGATGCCTTTAACATTAATTATCTCAGAGGAGGATCGTTAAAGCATGTTGGCTTCAAGAACAGATCACAAACTCTGACAGGGAAAGTGTTTCAGGCACCAAAGTACTCAACATGAGCAGTGAGGCAGATGTTGCCAACTTAGGGCAGCAGATGGTGCTATTATGCAGCACTTCATACATTTGATCACATTATGATTTGGACAAGAGAATGAGACAATGGAAATTTACTTTTGTCTCTTTAGAATATTGTATATGTTATATCTGCACCTATTTTTCATGACTTTGTTCAAATGAAAAGCTGCCCCAGTATCAAAGCTTATATGTCACAGGGCTGGATACACTGTAAACTGATCATAATAATACAAGTAAATGTTAATAAGTTAATTGTGATTTCTGATTCTTTAAGAGGTTTGCGTGCATCATCTGTGAACATTAAAGTAAAAGAGGAGTTTGTTTTTCATTCCATGAAAAAGAACAAATGTAATCGTGGGTGTTCAACCTGCACTTGGAGGAAGTGATGAAAAGAGGAACCTCTCGAGCTACTTTTGTAAGATGTGAAGTAACAGATGAAGTGTTGAATATCCAGCGGATAAATAATGTTAACCTCATCAGGATATTTTTATACCTTCTTTTTTTTCTCAATGTCTATCTCCATGTTTAAGTGCAGAACATTGGCTCAGTTTGGTCCAAAAAAACCCCACTTTGAACCATTTGTGATAATGTAAATGGCCTGCCAGCCATTTCCTGTAGAGCAATATGAAGGTTGTAGTTACAAATTGTCATAACAACATAAATGACGGCTTTCTGTCTTTTGACATTACCGTGCTCAATGAGAACTATCTTCAGCACTGCTATATGACTTTGTAGAATCATGGAACTCATATGCCAACATAATGAGCTAAACTCTCCAAATGATATTCACACACATCTCTAGTAAAACACAATGCTTTTTTAAAACACTTTATTTTAGTTTAGGATAAGAGACAGTGCTAATGCTTGTCAGTTTCTTTATGTTTTGGATCACCAACAGGCAAGTGTTGAGGACCGTTGTACCTCAACAAAAAAAAAAACAGATGATGAAACATCCTCCACCACATTCAGCCTCAAAAACAACAGGTCTTGTTCGTGCTTCTCATGAGCTCTACATTGTGGGAAGTCTTTATTACACAAATGGGGAAGTTGAAATGCAAACCTAACACCTCAAAGGCTGTTTACAGTTTAGAGGCAGTGTGGAAATTGTACAAGTTGAAAAATAGAATTAAAAGGAATACAAAAATCCCTTTTTTCTGCATCTCAATGGAAATAGGCTTTTGACTTTAACAAAAAATAAATCTTCAGCAGTATCTGGGTAAAATGCTGTTTCTTTTTGCATTATCTGCAATTAAAAACAATTGTATTAGACAAAAAGCTTTCCATCCTTTTCGAGGCATTACTTTAAAAAAAAAAAAATAATCTTGAAAGGATTCTAAGACAATTTGATCAATAAAAAGGTAATTATTGTTCAGGTGTCAAGATGGTAGAGTTCTTTAAGAATTAGCAGTTATTTTATTTCTAATTTTTCCCCCCTCAATGAATTAATCCATTTGTGCAACTATGAATGTTCTGACAAAATTTGCAACCCTTATAAATCATGTTAATGTCTACTTTATACCTCGCAATGGAAATATAAATATTGTTAATGCTTGAGGCATAGAATCTTTCAGGGTAATGTTTGCGCAATGTGGTTACCTATTGAGGTTGAACATGTATCGCTCTCGCTCTGCATGCAGTGTGTAAATTTATCAAGCTCCTCTTTGGTCATGTCTCTGTTCTAAGCGTGTGTGTGGGTGTATGTGTGTCCCTCTGACCACACCCCGTCCCCACTGAAAGAAAGTGTGCGCTTCAGCATGTTCCATTGACCGCTGCAGTACTGCAAGCCTTTGCACATCCACAGTTCCAGAACGCCTCATAGAACAACAGACATGGACTGTAGAGCAGCGGCCTCTCGTCCCACACAGTCCCCCTTCCCCCAACACCATCACCCCTCCCTCCCCAATCCCCTGACCCCCCAAAAATACTCCCATGTAGTTCAGTGTAAAAGAGTCACGTGGCATGTGGCCCACCAGCTCAAGTGCATTTGTTCTGTGCTGATTGTTTTAAAGGATTTTGCCTCCATCGACAGAAAAGTGGAGGGGATAACTTTTTGGAATTCAGCCTAGGGCTTCCTCTTTGACGCTCACTCCTGGCTTGCGCTCTCTCTCTCACTCTTTCCCTGAGGAGAGGCTGATACTTAAGAGGGTTGACCTATCCTGAGGAATTCAGGTAAGATGATGTTAG
This sequence comes from Labrus bergylta, assembly GCF_963930695.1. Lineage (NCBI taxonomy): Eukaryota > Metazoa > Chordata > Actinopteri > Labriformes > Labridae > Labrus > Labrus bergylta. The sequence goes on from NC_089202.1 coordinate 18,550,013, forward strand.
ATATTTGATTAATTGCTGATGCACCTTAAAGCAAAGGAATTAGGAGTTAGGAGTAAAATACTTAAGTGGAATGAATATCACGGCGCGTTAACCGAAGTAAATCTCACAGGTGGATGTGGAAGGCCTTTGCAATGGTATCAATGTGCCTGCGTTGAATAAACATCTGTTAAAATTGCAAAGGGTGCCGCAAGGTATTTTGGGCCCCATGAAGAAATAAATATAATCAAATGATGACAAAGAATGCACTAATGTTCTTGTATTTTTAGGGCCCCTGTCAGTCACAGGCCCTTCAAATCATCTTAACCCTTTTCTTCCTTAGAAAAATGGCGCCCCTGTAGATCTGAGGTTAACTTTTCAAAATCTCTCTTATTACGGTATTACCAATTGATGGTTTTGACTCTACCAAGACAAGATATATCATAATTTCTTGAGATTTTCTGTTGAATTTTACCTTCAAGGTTTATCTGCTTCCTCTCAATAGTACAGAAAACTGTGTTGTTCAAAACCTACACCCAAGACTGTGTATGATGGATGATGGCTTACTGCAGTGTTGACACAGCTTGCCACAGAAGTTTTGCATGTTCTACTTTGAGTAGATTATGGATGAGTACAGTCTTTTCACAAACATGGTTTAGCCTTTTATCATATGTTCATCTCAAATGTAAAGACAAAGATCCAATTTAATGTTCTTAGTATGAAATAGAATCATCTCTCTCAACATTTTGACTTGTTTGCGAGGTCAGCGTGGCTATTTTCAAATGGGGTTTCTGTGTGGTCAGACTTTAAACATAAATATGAGCAGCTTGTGGTTGGTATGGTTGCTTTGACCAGGGCAGCAGCTCTAATCTTGAACTCAGTGCATTATTGTTGTTACAGCCAAATAGACGGTGATATGAGTTTATTAATACAGACATTAGCTGTAGCATCCTCCTCGCGTGTCTTCAAGCAGCAGCTTTATTTTAAGAGGAACTTCTGGCTCTTTGTCCCCATTACAAACAGTCTAGAAGACGGAGTTGCCTTTGAGGAAGTTTAGGTTTAAGGTTGCCTAAAAATGATGCTTAGGGAAGTGGTCTCTCTGCCAGTAAGAAGATTTCATCTCTGCTTAGTTAAACAAACCAGAAAGTGTAAAGAATGTCTCTTTATTATATTCTTACATCATGCGGCCCTATCTTTAGCTCAGAGATAACCCCCCTTTTTTAAGCTCAAGATGATGCTAGCCAAAATTACAGGAGACTTAATGCATTTGTAAGTCTTCTCCTACCTCAACATTCATTCCTTCAGACTGTTACTTTTGTGTACTCACATCAAGCTAAAGCTACAAACTCCTTGTGGAAATAAACCATTTCTTTACTACTGGATTACTCACACAACCAATTCCTTGTTTGTTTGTTTCTTTTTTTTTCGCACAGTGCATAAAGCCTTAACCGCTGCCATAGTGTCACTCATGATGTACAGCTTCATGGGAGGGGGCCTATTTTGTGCCATCGTGGGGAACATCCTGCTGGTGGTCTCCACAGCCACAGACTACTGGATGCAGTACCGTCTGTCTGGCAGCTTTGCTCATCAGGGCCTGTGGCGGTACTGCATGTCTGGAAAGTGCTACATGCAGACTGACAGCATCGGTAAGTAGGCAAAATATCTCCCTGGACCCTTAAAAAATGTCCCATGTTTCCCTGAGGCACAGTAACTCTACCCAGAATCAACAGAATCTTAGAGGTCAAATAAATTGATTTTTTTTTCCAGATACTTTTTAAAGAGCTGACAGGAAGACAAGCGTATCAGAAACATTAATTCAAATTTTTTTTACTCGAAACAATCTGCCTGTTTAGTGGCTGTATTTAGAGACAACTTTAAGTGAAATGCTAATGTTAGCATGCTAACATGCTCACAATGACAATGAAAACATTTACTCAAACATATGGGCATGGTTAACTTTGCTTTGTTAGCATTAAACACAAGGTAGAGCTAAGACCAATAAGACTGTTATGTTTTTTAGGTGATTCTTCGCAAACCAAAATGATGAAAGAATTACAAATTGAACCTGATGATGTAACAAGAAAAGTCTCTTCCATGGTGAATGGATTGCACTCACATAGCCTAGTTCTTTTCTAGTCTCACAACAACTCAAGCTGCGATACATGACCACAATCATTCTTTCTAACACATTCATACACAAACAGCTGTCATGCCATCACCAAAGGTTTTTAATTTCCCTTAAGCTGCATATTATTATTACTATTTATTTATGTATTTATTGAATAATGACAGTATGCATTAATCAACATATCAGCAAATTGCATCGTTGTAAATATGCCGGAATTAGCACAAAAGCTAAGTTGTATCTGTAGTCCTAAAATGGGTACTTCCAAAAAAGAAACATAAAACAATATAAAATATGGACAATGAACTATTTTTCATGGCAACCCAAGACGGTTTTTCATTTAATGGCAAACCATCCTAAAGAAGCACAGATACTTTAGCCTGAACCAAAATGGCAAACTGATGATTTGCCCTCCGTGGTTCTGTAAAATGTGGCTGAAAAATTAAAAACTAGGGAATTTATATTACAAAAATTGAAATGTGACCTCCTAACTTCACTTTAAAGAGGACATATTATACCCCTTTTCCACCTTTTCAAACAGTTCCCTGTGGTCTAAAGGTTTGTGACCCTGTATAAACCAGTTCTCTCAGAACGCTCCGTTTTGGTGTGCGTGTCTCTTTAAATGCAATGAGCCCCCCCCTGAGTTTTCCCCGTAGACATCACTCCTTTGTTAGCGAGAATAAAAATGGTGGTCCTGTGCAAAAGTTTTGCTCAAGGCTGGGGGTGGAGTCCATGGGTGGAGATACCAGGGGAGGTGAGGGGATTTTTTTAACCAGAATCCCACTGTGATGTCACAAGGAGAGCAAATTTGAAATGCAGCATTTTTCTCTGTGTTGTTAGACTTATGCAGACAACAACCAAAGGACTGGAAGGGTTTATTTCACATTTTGTGGGTCGGCAGACACTCAGGTTACCCAAATTTATGTTCAAAAACACTATAAAAGTGGATTTTTCATAATATGTCCGCTTTAAGTGATAATTGTGATTTCAACTCCCATTTATTCCTCCTTTATATGTCATGTGTAAGTGTGAAATGAAATGTTGGTACAAAGAAATGTAGAGTCCAGATAATGTATTATAGAGTCTTAAAAAGAGGAACATTTCCAAAGCAACAAGTGCCAGGTTGTCTGAAGTTGGACACAAGCCTGCTAACTCCCTGTAGCAGAGACTATAGAGCTGTAACTGTCTCTGCGGCTGCCAGAAAAACAGTTATAAACAAACCCAGAGAAGTTCCAGTGAAATGAAAGGGAGCACATGTAAATCAGGACCTTTAATGTACAACTGTTATCATTGGTAAAACCATGACTCACTCCTCCACTCATGATGTAACAGTTTGAACTCTGTTATAGTTGTCTTGTTATAGTTTTTATATGTATTTTTTTTGTTTTCTCCCTTCTTTTACTCGCCCTCAGCCTACTGGAACGCCACTCGAGCCTTCATGATCCTCTCTGCCATGTCATGCTTTGCTGGCATCATCGCAGGAATCCTCTCCTTCGCCCACTTCTCAGCCTTTGAGAGGTTTAATCGCTCTTTTGCTGCCGGGATCATGTTCTTTGTTTCAAGTAAGTCATGGATACATTTACCTCATAATGCACTTTTGTCCCCCTATCTGCCCTATGTACAGTATTGTCAAGCAAATTTGCATGTCATACATCTCCACAGGAAAAAAAAGTGCCATAGAAACTCTGCTTTGACGTCATATTATAGCAGAGTTAATAGATATTACAATCATTAATTTGAATACCTGTCTTTCTCTATCGACCATGCCAGCTCTATTTGTTCTGCTTGCAATGGCCATTTACACCGGGGTGACTGTGAACTTCCTGGGCAAGCGCTTCGGTGACTGGCGCTTCTCGTGGTCCTACATACTAGGCTGGGTGGCACTGCTCATGACCTTCTTTGCAGGTTAGTTCAAATAAAGCATTGCAGCAGAGTTGAGTGGTATTACTATGTGGTGCTCCTGATAAAATAAATCAGCTTGAATACTTAATTAACCAGAAAACAGTTATCCTAAGCTGTAGAAAGAAGCTCATATTTCAAATTCTTACAACAGCTTTGTTAAATTAAAAAATAATTCTAAAACCACCAGTACAATTCAGTCATATATACTTTTATTTTCAATATATATGTGGCAGCTATTTACGAGTTGATACAGTCTTATCAGCTTAACACTCTTATACATAGAAGTATAGCTTGTCATTATGAAAGCAATAGTTTTGAAGTCCTGTTAACAGGTTTTAATGCATTTCTGTTTTGCAGGAATATTCTACATGTGTGCCTACAGAATGCATGAGTGCAGAAGAGTGGCAGGCCCTCGTTAAATTCAAGAGGAAAGAATTTGAAAAGGATGCAAAGGTTATCAAGAATATCAATCCCCCTTCAAAAATAAGATAATTTGCTGTAAAATAATAAAATTTTGAAATATGCATATGCATAGAACATGTGTTGTGGTTTTGTCATCAGAGTACTTTGTACATTTTTGGACTGGGAAGTATGTCAGAAATAGTTTTATTAATGAACAGAGGTGTAAAAGCAATATTCACAGCATTACACAGTAATATATTTATAATATTCAGTACACTAATAGCATTGAATCTAATGTGTGTACAGATGTTGCTTTGAAATTGTATGCAAGACTCAGCTAGAGCTTGTGGCCTGTCTCTGTAGCTTTGGAACACTCTTCCTGAAAATGGACTTTTCACTTGTGCAGTGGAAAGCGGAGGATGAAAAGTAGAAGATGATGGGGTCAATGCAGGTGTTGAAGGTGCTAAGCAGCAAGGTGTAGTACCTCCATTTTGGGCTCTTACCCTGGAAGAAACCCAGTACATGGGACATGTTGTATGGCATCACACAAATGAGAAACACAGCTAGGGTACCCAGGGCCATGCCGATGGCCTTCTGCTTCTGCTTCTGGGATATCCGCGGACGGCTGTACAGGAGGAAGATGCAGCTCAGGTAGCAGTAAAGACAAACGAGAAGAGGTATAAGGAAGAGCACAATGAAAAACTCCAAACGCACAGGAAGGAGGACCTCCAACTGCTTCTCTGTGAAGTTGTCATAGCACGTGGTTGAGTTTCCATTGGACAGGGCTGGGTGGTGCTCGATAACGACAACAATGCTGCAGTGCATCCCTGATATGAGCCAAATAACAGCACTGGTAACTATCCCGTACACAGGTTTGTGCAACTTATGGTAGGTGATAGGGAAAGCTACTGCAATGTAACGAACCACACTGACAGCCATCAGCAGCAGAGAACTGGTGTAGATAGTGGCGAAGAAGGTGAAGGAGGTGATGGAGCACATGAATAAAGGCAAAGTCCATGTCATTTTTGAAGCTGCCTCGTGCATCTTGAAAGGAAGGATGATCAAAAAGAGCAGGTCAGAGACGGTCAGGTTGATGAGCAGGATGTCTGTGGGAACAGGCTTGGAGCGGATCTTCACACTGAAGGCATAGAGAGCCAGGAGGTTTGCTGGGAGGCCGATCAGGAAAGAAATGATGTAAACTGAGAGAATGACCGTGCTGTCCACCACTGGCTCCATTCTGACCAAAGGAAAAAACACACACGCCTACTTTAAAGGGATGAACACGGACAGATGGTAAAAAATGAAAGCTACACTTTATTTTCATTCAAGTAGAAGTGGTGATAAATGAGTGACGTTTGTATGTTTTCAATGCCTTATTGGCAGAGGTTAGAGGGGAATGCATTCAAATATTGCTGGAATCGTGTTAATTCTTAAGTCACAAAGTCAAGTATTACCAACATTGAAAGTCTAATTAAGCATCCACAAAGTAAAAACAAACCATTGTGCTGTTTAGGCGAATTATGTGTGGGTGGGGACGCTCACATTTTGATTGACACGTGACAATCTGTGTATTGTAACAATAACATTATGTTATAGTGGTCTGAGGGAGAATCAAAGGAAGGAAGCTGGAGCTCTGCCCTCAGAAGATTATTAAATCAAGTTGCTCTCAGAATGGTGATTCACAAAATGCTCTGCTCTCCAAATCATTAGCAGCTATCACACATGCATGCATTTATCTAATTCTCGATGCTGTCTCTGTAGCTGGTGCTGTATTATTTCAGAGCTGAGCTCCCCCTGCCAATGCTCTACTTCGACTGCAAAACAAAGATAACAGTCCACTCCAGCAGCCAATTAAAGATGCTTATAGGGGCGCGCTGGAGGCGCAATGGTTAGGGCGCGCATCCCATGTATTGAGGCTCTCGTCTCGAGCGGTAGGCCCGGGTTCGCTTCCACCTGTGGCCCCTTTCCACATGTCATGCCCCGCTCTCTCTCCCTGGTTTCCAACTCTGTCCACTGTCCTCTCTCTGCATTAAAGGCACAAAAAGCCCAAAATAAATCGTAAAAAAAAAAAAAAAAAAAGATGCTTATAGATGATCAGGGAGAGAGAGAGTTGGGAATGACATGTGGGAAATGAGGGTTTCAAACACACACCGGCCACTCGTGTCACATAGCCTCTGTACACAGGGGCACGCTTACGTATCACTAGGCTACCAGCGCCCCCATCAGCTGCCACTTTTATCTTCACTTTGCCCAAGGACAATGCTAATGCGCAAAAAAAGCCAAATATCTAGAAAAGGTTACACAAATTTAAATGACAATGTTTCGGTTTTGGACTGGTGACTCAGATCTGATATTCTTTTGTTAAAATTAAACGGCACAGGGAATTTGATCTATTCAAATCAGGTTTGGGCCGCTTTGATATGTGGATACCCACAGGAGTCTGACACAGGCCATATTTTCGAAAGCAATGTGAACAGCCAAACAAACAAAAAATCTTATCGAAGCAAAAAATCAGAATTGATCATTAAGCATCCCAGTGTGAATGCAGCCTTAGTTACCTTGATGTTGGCCACATGATAGCCCCATAGCAAAAAGTACACTTGGTATATGCCATCACTCCCAAGTCTAATGACAGTTCCAAAGCTTATACTTAACAGATAATACCTAAAACAGTCTCTCACAGACATTTTTTTTGGTTAGTTTAATAATCAGTGTGTTTTTCAACCAGTATCATCTTTAAGCTTTTGCTCAGCAACCTTGTACATACGTTTAAATCCAACACTTCTCTCTTTTACATGAGAATGATCAAGTTAATTATGAATATGGCTCAGATTGCACGACAATTCCAAACCAGTTAAGCTATAGTCTGCTCTCAAGCTCTGCTTCTACACACCAGATGTCAAAATCAATTTACATAATGATCAGAAATGTTAGAAATGATAAGGTAAACAGTTTTACTCACCTGGATTTGGATGTTCAAAATACGCTTTAGAAAGAAACTAAAGCTGCCTGTTGTTGTCCTTGCCGTGCCTTTCTAACTGGTTTCTAACTTGGGAGTTCAAAGATGACCTGACATAAAATGTAATAAACCGGAGACAGTGAGGGATATTTAAGCCCTGTGAAACACACTGCTCTATCTGTTCTTCAGTGACCAGCCAGAACATCATTTGGTTTTATTTAATGAAATGCAAATGAAGCTCATGTTGACTTTTCTATTAGTTTAACAAAAGACCATCTCCCACTAGATCTCTGCTGGAAGGCACTCTAAACATTATAATCAGGTTTGGATCAGGCATGCATTCTCTTCAAAGTTACGCCTACACAATAAGATTGTCTTCAGTTCAGATTAATGTTTTTTACACATGGATATTCTATGTAGCACTTATTCTATGTTGTTGCAGTGATTTTCAGGTGGCAGTACAGCAATATACAGTATATTAATCTTAAATCCACAGAAGATCTATTTTCTGGTCCCTGGGAAAAACTTTAACACTGTTTTCTCTTGGTCAACTGATTAACTTAGTTTTCTACTACACTGCAACTGGAGATAAACATTGAGTCCTGTACTCTAAAGTAATTCAACTTGTTTTGATAACCCAAGATGATAAAGATGTGTTCACGATAGCTTCTGACTTGTAACTTGTTGCATAAAGAAAACTGTACATCCCTAACAGTAAACGATTGCTGCACTGAATTAAAGGCTACTGTTATAAGCTTACCATGTTACCATCTGATCAGCAGTTTACAGTAGATAATCCTCCATGTAGCCATGTCCCATCCTGTGGGAAGTTATCAGAATTAGAATCAGAATCAGAAATACTTGATTATGAAATTTGAAATTGGTCTAAGTATAATTCTAATATTTATGAATTATGTGACTTGAAATACATGGCACTGTTGCAAAAGGGTATTCTAGAACAATATTGTGATTCCATGTGTTGTTATGCTTAATGATTACTTATCTTGGCTATATTTCTAAAATAAGTTGTTTTTTTTAAGTTTTATACTTCTCACCTTTCCTAGTGGCTCTTCTGTGACCTCTCCACTGGGGGCTGTAGCGTTGTTCTCCTGCTTCTTGGCTCTGGATTGTCGAATTTCTTCAACAACACAATTGTCATAAACGCAGGAAAGTGTGTCCTCCTCAGGGTCGCTCTCTGGTCTGCCTGTGTTTGATTGTGTTTCCTCAACTTGCACTCTAATAGAGAGAGAGAGAAGAAGAGGGAAATAAGGAGAGATCCGATTAGCTGTTTAATAAACGTTTTTGTAAGCATATCAAATCCCTGGAACTACGATTTCTGGCTTGTTTGAGAGAAAGAATCAAAAATGCAACTAAAAGGTATAAAAAAAAGAAAATCTGATTTCCTTTTTGTTCATAGTGACACAGTTTTCTTTACCTTTGAGGACACTGGTACCTCTGTTCCTCTTGGATAGTCTCTGGTAAACTCAGCGGTCTTAAAGAAAGATGCATTACTATTATTTGAATTCACTACATTTGAAATGAATATAGGTCTAGTTAAAAACACAAAACATACCTTAAAAGAAATGAAGCATTGGACAAAGAGCCAGGTGATGATCTGAGGATGACATAAATACAATAAAAAAAGCATTCACAGCAGCAGACATTATGTTTAACAAGGACTAAAGTCTGCTAACCTGAGTTGAGAATATTTTATGTAAATGCCGACTGCACACAACAAAGCAATACCAACAAGGAGCATGACAGCCACCAACCACATGGACAAAGACGCTGTTAATGGAGAATGGATGAATAAGTCAATGTGATAGACAAAAAACAAAAATGCTTAACTGATTTTGGATGCATTCATGGAAAATCAACGGTAAGAATCTCGAGCATGACCAGACTTACATGATTCTGACAAGTGTAAATCAAGTCGTCTGGTGTCACTGCCCAGGGAGTTAGTGGCTGTGCAAGTTACATTAACCTGGCTTTCAGCTGGGCCACTTAATTGCCCAGAGGTGACATGTTTCTCATTTGTAAAAACAAAGCTGAAGGAGGATGAGAAGGTGTCATTTCCATTAATGGTCCAATGTATAGAGGCATCAGGGAATGCCTCAGCCTGACAGACACACTTGAGAGCCTCCCCTGTCAGGTAGCAGGAGGACGCAGGTAGGATTATTGGGGCATCTAGATAAGGGAAAAAAAAAACATTATTTAGAAATAATGAAACCCGTCTGGTACCATGATTGCCTGTATGAATTTTGAAAGTAAAGCTAAGCTATGATTGATTTTTTTGTAGATACAAGGTTTACCCCTTAGGAGCAAAAATGGCCGATTACTTTTACATGAAACTATATATTTGAAGGCGGATTTGCTTAATGGACAGAGCTTTGTTTGAGGTTACTGGTTATCTTCATAATATTACATTTATAGCATAATTAACTTTGATTGTTCTTTGTTGTTGTTTTATTTTGTTTCTTCTGAGTTCCTTCCTTTATTAACTGAGCCCAATCAGCCATTTACATATTATTTTAAAGAATAAGCAATAATAAATTGTAGGCTAATGGGCAGGCTGAAGTCAATGTTTAATTTTCTTACTTTCCCCTATCACCCTGTTAGATTTTCAAAATAACTTAGTAGGCTACCTCCTAATAACTATAGTCTATGGCTACCTCTTAACTTTGCTAAAGTTTGAAGGAAAATGTGACTTAATCTTTATAGCCTATTTGCACATTATCAGGCCAGTTAGAAAAACATCCAACTCTTAACAATAAAACAAGTGCAAATGTGTTTGATTTGATATTGAAGCAGCATTTCACTATATCAATCACTTATCCTCTTCTAGTTGAATAGATAAATACATAATACTTTAAAACATGGTATACAATGAGAAATTCTTAAAATCTCATATATGTGTACAGGGTAGGCCTACTAACAATAGACTCTAAAAGTGGTACTAACCTACTGCAGTAGCGGAAGGATATAGTGACATGGTTGTTATGCGGTCCTGCGGTGTTACGTAGTTCATTCGGAAGATTTGCAGTTACTGCACTGTTCGCCTAAATTGCTTCAGACATTGGACTATCCTTTCACATCCATATTCCTGACCTGCAGTCTATGTTCCTGATGCTGATCCTGTGTTAACCCGTTTTAGTAATGCCAGGCTCTTAGCATACATGGAGTTTAGACGAGTGCAACAACTGAGGGAAATCAACCAGAACACTTTCCCGGTCGACGCAATCAACCTTGGTCCTGACCGTCCTGATTAGAGATGCCGCCTCTTCGGCCATTTTCCTCGGAACTTACTAGTGAGGTAGTGCCGGAGCGTCGCCATAGCAACCACCAACCTTTGGCAGGCATTGCAAGTGCTGAGGACTGTTGTTTACCATGGAAAACTCCTCTTAACCCAGTGGAAATTAATTGGTAAGTCATGTTTCAATTTTTAAACCAATAGTATTATTTTGCATTACAGTCGGTGCTACTTGTGAATATTACTTACTGTTTTTTGTGTTTGGGCTTTGCTTACTATCGTAAAGTTGTTAAGTAATGGTTGCTCTTGTTTGATGTCAAAGCTGTGTTTTTTCTGTTTGATTGTGCTAATAAATCTCACCGCCATTACAGTGAAGGAAACAGAATGAAAAACATTTATTTACGTTGAACATCCAGATCCAACCAGTCAGACTGTCCCGCTCCAATGTCATTGAGAGCCATGCAGGAGATAGACGTTTTTCGTGTGATGTTGTTGAAGAGTAGTCTTCCCCGTTTTGTATTTGACTTGATGTTCTGACCCATCTGTCTTGTGAACCACGAGTATGTGTGTGGACGTGGGTTAGAGTTGGCGGCACACTTCATGATGACGCTTCCCCCATCTATTACAGAGTCATTTTCTGCTGTTAGGGTCACATTAACTGGTTTATCTGTGGATAAAGGAGGACATACTTTTAGAAAAGTTAGTTCTGTCATGTACAAAATTTTAATGTAGTAGACTTTATCCCATACATAAAATGTTGAGAATTACTGGTTGACCGTCTATGGTTAAGTCGCTGAACACTGCAGAGCAACCCATTTTGCTGTTATGCATTTCATATGTTGCTAGCCCATACACGGTCTCTGTGTACAACCATAGCATATTTTCTTTCTCGTTGGAAGCCTTTAAAGTGGAGTTATTGAGAAATTGATTTTGTATCCATTTAAGGGATGGAGTTGATGAGGGGCAAGAGTGGATAAGGCTGCAGTTAGCCTGGAAAACGTCCCCCTCCACTATTTGCTTCTCAATGGAGATTATTGGAGCTTTTCTTTCTGAAAGTCAAAACAAAGTGTTGCAAGTAAAAAAAAACTTTGAAATATAGAGATTTGAATTTAAATGTATTCCATAATTTCTAGAAATCAAGAAGCCTATAGGGTGGTTAGGACATTCTGGTTAATCATAAAATCTGTTAGGTAGAAAATGAATGGGATTTTCCCTCAGGAATACACTGTTGAGCTCTATTATATTGACACATTTTAAAGAATTCTTAAACCTCCCTTTCACCAAATTTTTCCATCTGGCTGCTTATTCTGCTGTTTTCATAAATGAAAAAAAAATCAGATAAATGAGAAGTTTACAAATACTTACCAACATAGACCGTAACAGTTTGATCATAGAATTTCTGACTTGTTATTGAGTCTGGATTGATCCACACATAGACTTTAAGGTTGTTGTCTGTTCTTCTTATATTTTTAATCGTCAGGGTGCAGTTACCCTCTGTGGCTGCTCCCTTTACTGAGGTGCGTCCTCTGAACTGTTGTTCCACTGTAGGAGGATATCTGTCATACACCACAGGATAATACATCTTACTGTATTGATACCAGGTGACCCGGACATGAGCTTTTGTCTGACATGGTACCACAGCACAGCTCCCCTCCACTGCAGTCACTGTTTTAGGTACAGTGATGTTCCAGCTTCTCACCTGCTGCAGCACAGAGAAGCCTTTGTGTGGGGGAGAGGAGGAAGAGGAAGGGAGGGTGAGTGGGTTAGCAAAGTTGACAACAAATGTTAGTTGTTCAGTAAGTTAATGCTTTTCCGTGATCACTAAGAAAAGTATGTGTTATGCAACAGGATACTCATGCAAATCTTCAGTGAGAGATGATTTCGAAAGCTGAGTTTGCTGCAGTATTTACAGCTATATGTCATACCAAAAAAACGTTTGGGATTATGGTTGTCGCGGGGCGGGTAAATGTTTGATCAAAAAGTCATAAAAAACTAAGCTGAGTATGAAGCACGTTTGATGTAGCCTAGCTGCAGCTACTTTTCCCTGCTCCTCTCTCTGCTGTGATGACCGTGAGCATCATGGGGCATGCTGAGACACACCAACGCGTGCACCTGTTTACTTCTAGTGCTTCAGCAAACAGTTGATCCGTAATCCGTAGGCCTACGGACTAGGGGTGTGCACGTGTAACCGGTTAGTAAATCATAACTATTTTTTTTTTTTAATCATTTTAAAATGTTTTAGAGACACACATTCAATCATCTCTGATCAAAAATAACACATACTATTTATTTAGAGATGAATAAAACTACAAATGTTCCACTTTGACAACGTTACTGCGCTCACAAATGCTCGTGATAAATGTTGGATAACTGACCACCAGGCATTACGTCACGTAACAAGTAAGTTTCACTTCTGACTTGCGAAGTGCGGCGTGGAGGAGCCGCACTTGTTCGTGCTTGTGCGGGTTCTGGCTTTCCATGTCACCCTTTCGCAGCGGCGGTAACCAGTTGAACGTAAGTCTGTGAGCCTCTCTCACCCCCGTCATCGGAGTGGGATATTAAGCCACACTCCTTTCCCTTTTCCCAGCCGCACGTCTATTTTATTTTTTTTATTTATTTATGGCTGTGTCTGATTAAAATGACTTAAAATAAGCTTCAAAGTCGGTAAAGTAGCTGTAATGATCTGTGTTTTTCTCTGATGTGCAGACACGGACTCGACTGCGCGTCTCTTTTTCTCTCTCCTTCTCCTCCTTCCGCCCCATTCCGCTTCATCCGGGTAGGGGGGATTGCGCAGTCCCAAGGGTCAGGAGAGGAATCTTTCTGAAAAGCGGCCGCACCTTCCATTGGTTGTGTAGCGCGATTGCGGTTCACTGTTTTTATTATTTTTATTTGTATTAATTAATAAAAATTTTAAAAAACGGTTAACCGTGTACACAAAAAAAATGACGTCGTGTAGCCGTTTACAACCGTTCACACCCCTACTACGGACCGAGTCGGGAACACACGTGTTCCGGTCATACGGTCGGTTTGACTTTTCTCCGTTCACTCTCACAGTGTCTGCAGCTAACTAAACTATAGGAACATCATAAGTCTGTGAACATCTCCACACAGACTCAAACAAACTTTTTTTATTTTGGCCGGTAAAAAAATATGTTTGGCCCGTGAATTTGTTCATCTACCTGCCACCTTGGCCAGTGAGTCAAAAAATTAATTGCGGACCCTGCTCAGGCTCAGACGGACACAATGGCAACTGCACTGATACCTAAACCAAATGGGTGGATCCCCGTGGTGGAAATTCCTTCACCCGGCAGCCCTATTTGGCAGTACTTCTTTCAATATCAGAAAAGCTATTTGTCATGATGTCCATGATAAAACATGTTCTTAGATGGTTTAGTTCTGAAACATAACCTCACCAAAGTAAACAAATTACAATGTTCTTATAATCGTGTCAATAATAATGAAGGTAGTCCAAACAGGTCTGATAATACACTAGACAGCTCGGCACCTCAGGGACTAACAACATGCTCGCAATTAATCAGAAAATATACAATAGATACATTTGAAACTGTAACTATACAAAATAGAAGTTGGATCAGAAACGATTTAAATAGGATAAGTTATCTTTCAATGATTGTGTGGTTATTGCAATAAAGTAATCAACAAATAAATAATTAAAATATATAAATATTGTTTGAACTTGAGAGCATTGCTGATTTAAAGCAGTTTTTCCCTGCCTTTTCCTTTTTCCCCCCTTGACTTCTGTAGTTTAGTGCAATCCTTTTTAAATGACTCATAAAGGTTTTTAATGCAAGTTTAACCATTTACAGAACCAGATGCACTCAAGTGTAAAGCTCCGTATTACCTGTAATCAAGCTTAAGAGTCCAAGTAGATAAGTAGTCCCCATGGTGAAAGTAGTCACTGTGCACCGTTCAGCTAGTCACCTTTTGTCCTGTAAAATGTTTGAAACACAACAGTCATATCCATGTTAGATTAACATATCTTGTTAAAATTAATTTACATTTGTACTGTGTCTTAAGCAGTGTTGAAAAATGATCAGAATATGTTTAATGCTGCCTCATACATCTTAGTGACTACAAGTTTTGGATCGTGAAATACCTCAAGTTCTTTCAGGTATAGTTTAAAAACGTCCACAAAGATTATATATACACTAGGTCTACACTATTATCCTGGATCTTTTAATCATAATATTTGTTGAAAAATAGATTTAAAAATCTGGAAAATACTCTCTAGATCAATTCATATCTCTCTTTGAGTGACAGAAACATTAGGACTTTCAGTACCTTGCCAGATGAGCTGCTGCCTGAATGTGTCTGTGATGGCCCAGTGATCTGTTACAGTCCTCAAGTCTACCACTAACCACTACTTAAGCCCCTGACACCCCCTTTGCTCTATTCAGTCATAAACAGGAAACTTGCTGAGCTCATTTAAAGCAGTCAGCCTGAACAATGAGAAAACCTGAAACAGAGGCTCTCTTGCCTATTTTTGAAAGTAGGCTTGCTAAAATGCAAAACCAGTTGTTTTTATGTACTTCACTGTGAGAAGTGTGCCATACAGATCTGCTGCACAAAACAATTCAGTCTTGTCTCTTATTTATTTCTAAATGGGTTTTGTGTGACTTTTACACAAAAAAGGGTTGTGAAGGGTTGAAATTTCAGTTATCTTCAGTGTTTCCCACACATACCTCGGAGGGCCGCTCAAGTATATTTATGACCTGTTTTTATTTATTTTTTATTTATTCTTAAAATAACCGTATAACCACTCATAACCGAGTGTGAAGTCCTCACTGAGCCCTAAACGGTTCCGTGCAACATAACAAAGCTCCTGTTAAAAAATGTTTCCCTCACTACTCCTGCAAAGAGATAAGACGCGGCAAAACCAAGAGAGAAGGATCACATCAGCTTCAGAGTTAGAGAAGGTCAACTGTCTGTAAATGCACCTCTAAGATGCCTTGGTCCAATCAAAACTGAAGCTTCTCATGGCTTTGTTTTAATAATGTTAATGTACTTAATGATAATGGACTATCAAGTGGAACTTTTCAAAACTTGAGGCGACTCCTGGTGTTTGTGTCTGTGTGCGTGCATTGATAAGATGAGAAGATTAAAGTTGTTTGTTGCAAAAACTAAATAATTTAGAGGGGAAAACGTATTTGATATAAATACAAACATAATATTAATACCCTAAGTTAAGTAAAGTATTAGTAGAGGAACAAACCCCCAAAAAAGGCTTTAGTCTTCGAGATACCCCTACCCGAGGTAGAACAAAGCACGACCATATTTTTTCATAACTTGAACATGTCTAGTTTATGAAACGGATTGTTGTATAAAACTATTTTACTGCAAAATAACTTTTTTGGGATGTTTTATGCATCTTACCAAAAAACGAAAACAGGTCAAATTAGGGCTTGTCCAAAAGGGACAGCTCTAGCCTTATCACATGTATCTCTGGGAATCGGAATCAGAATTTCACCAAATCTGGACAGGATGTTCACAGATAGTTATTAGTTACAATTATGCAAAGTTTTTATCAATACCATTTTAAATTTTTGAATTTTTCACACTTAAACACACATGTAGTTTAGGCGGAAATTGAAAATTGAAACAAAAATTCAAAAGGTATGTATATCAAAGTCTGTCATTTTTTAATTAAGGACACCAAACATTAAAATATGTCATTTGTATCTTCTTTAGACTGTTATCTCAACATAAAAGCAAGTTATTTGACTTTTCACTTGACCCTATGCTGTCACCAGCCCCTAACAGGAAACTAGTGCAGCCAGGATTTCAGGGCGACCTGGTACAATGGGGCCCTATTGTATTGAGTCAAAAAGTTAACTTCGGACCCTATACTCCAGTCATCTGTGAGACCGGCTGAATTTCTTGTTGGCATTTGGCATTCTACTGAGTTAAAGAGCTAACCTTAGCACTAATCAGGGAGTGACTGATTACCCCCCCCCCCCCCCCCCCCCAAAAAAAACCCCAATGATTTTTGGAAGTTATGAATTGATTAGAAGAGATGGATCTTTATTTTTACATACATACATTTTTTTCCCCATCTCTAGTGTGGAACATGTTCAACATCGTCCCAGCTCATTCCAGAAAACAACTTTTTGCTGTACAGCAAACCCGTTTTTCTCAAAATCAAATGGTAAATGGACAATCAGAAGTAATTAATCATATTCAAATGCATAAATACGCTGCCGACGACACAGTGGAAGCAAATGGCGGTTAGGGGTCTTGCCCATGGACCAATCAGACATGTTGCTGCAGGAGCTGGGGATCAAACCCCCAACCTTCTTGTTGAGAGACAACCGACTCTACCAACTGAGCCACTGGTTGAAATGGGGCAATAAAAACTACTGTTCATTGATGCAGAGTTGCTATAATAAAGACTGTTGTTCTTAAGGCTGTTGTGGTGAAGGAATTTTCAACACGGTGAGAGAGAGAGAGCTTATATGCTACATGGACCTCACTGAGTTCAGGGCAAGATGAGCCGATTTTCACATTAAGTAAGTACTCAATCCGCCGTTATGTATTCTGTAGCCAAATCGTACTGTACAGGTTTTAAACAAACATAATGTTTTGGTTATAACTGTTGCAAAGATATCTTAAACATACTACAGCCAGGTAAAAATAACCAAATTAACTTTGAAGAGAACCAATACGATCCAGTTAATATACAAAACTATAGACAAAGAATGTAAGTTTCAACATATTTTTACTTCATTTTGTTCTTTTGTGGAAAATGGACTGTAATGGACTACAGTTTAACTCAAGTATCGATTAAGAGCAAGCAAAAAAATAACAATTAAACAAGAAAATATACTAAACGAAAGAGCACAGCATTATCAAAAGTTCTTCACTACAAATTAAATCCTCCCTCCAAGCTCTTCTCCTCCAGATAGGAGCGACCTGACTGATTTGTATCCCCAGAGCTTCCGCCCTCCTTCTCTTTGCTCCTCCAAGTCACACTAGTGTAAATCACATCTTTGCTTTCCTCGTTTTTCTTCTCTGAACTTGTACTGGCATCTTCTGTGTTGTTTCAGCCTGAGCTTGGTAAGATGGTGCTGATTGGCTCAGAGATAGTTGCAGGTTGGGTGACACCTGGTTTCTTTAGCTCAATCATGTTGACATAAATGTCCTCATCTGTTTGGTTGGGTTCCTACAATCAAAAGGAAATGTTAGTTGTAAGGTTATTGTGCTTATTTAAGTCACATTAAGTAGAAAACTGCTGGATTCCAGGATAAAGTACCTCATCTCCTTTTCCACTTGGTAGAAGTTGGCTTATAGCAACTGTGCTGGCATTACCTGACCCCTGACTCTTAAGCAGGTTGTGTTGAGTCCTCTGAGCCCTGAAACCAGCAGAGTATAAACTTACAAGAATATATAGAGTTTTCCTGGCTCAAAATGAAGCAGTGGTGGTACCTTTCCTACCTTGTAAATATTTTTATGTACCGTGTATTTCGACCTAACTTTCAGTTAATGCTAGTCTACAGTGGAGATTCTTGTTGGGGAAAAAGGCATATGCTTTTTTAAAAAATGTTTATCCTTCCCAGGACTGGAAAACAGTTTTTAAAATGTCAAGCTGATTCCATGATTTTTGATTCTGAGTGTGTGATTATGAACTCCCGCACTTTATGCCTTAGTGTAAATGTTATTTGTGACAATAACAAGTTTCAATTTGTTTTTTTCCATTTTGTAATGTATATTCTTCTGTGGAATTTATTCAGGCCTAAATTGATTAAAAAAAAACATGAATAATTAATTTAACAGACTAGAAATTCTTGTGCCGACTAGCAAGGGTGATGAAATTGAATTGTTTAGATGGCTAATCGCATACATCCCTTATTAATAGATGTTAATGTTGAAGTGAAAAAAAAGTAACCTGGATAAGACTTGGTCTGCTCATAATGCCAAAAAATACTTATTTCAAGACTCAAATGAACACCACAAAGAATCTGTACCTTCACTCAAAAAAAAAATCCCAGTAGGAGGTTTTTAAATATTTTGCATAGTGGTATTCTGTACGGTTTGGTTTGATTTGCTGTTACCCTACCTGTTCACAAAGAGTAGAGCACATACTAGCACTAGTAGTGCACATATTACCATTAGGAAGGCGACAATGGTGGCGATGAAGACTGGCAAAATCACTGAAACATACAAAGGACAATATGGGATTATGGTTCAAGCTCTGCTTCAGATGAGATTATTATTTGAATAAATTCGGACATAATGTAATAATAACTCATTTTTCACATATTTAAGCTCTCCAGAGGACGTTTTCTTCATCACTTACCCATTCATAAAGTTTTATTGGCAATACTTAGTAATTATGAGAACAAATTGTGAAATGTGCCGCTTACCAATAGAAGTTATACTCAGTTCAGAGACAAACCTTGACTTTCTGCAGATGTCGGAAGGCTGTAGAAAATAAATCGCTGAGCAACAGATCCCAGAGAGTTTGAGCTGCGACAAAGCACAGTGAAGTGATCCTTCCTTTGGGCTTGACTCATGGTGATGAAGCTCACAACTGTGCCATTTTGATGCTCATAACTGATTGCAAACTCTTCTGAGTGATTGACAGCTAACCCATCCAAACTCCATTGTAAAGTGGGAGGAGGATTTCCCGTACACTCACAGGAACAGTTGACCTGGTTAGCAGTTTTGGTGCAATCAGATGAGGCCATGATCTGTGGAGCATCTGTAATGGATGTAGGGAAGAGAGACAAGTAGAGAGTCAAGTAAAGCCATGCTGTATCAAATTTGCAAAAGTAAAAGGTAAGGTTTATGACTGTAAAAAACAACAAGTTGACTGGTTGTGAGTGAATGAGGCAAAGAACTTCTCTTCCATCACGTGCAGCAGGAGCAGTCAGAGATATACACACGTCCAATAATGAACAGGCTGATTATATTAAAGGGATACTTCACCCATTTGCATTAAGCTTTGTATCATTAGAAACCTGATAGTATTTTTGAATGGTCGTGCATCCCGCCCTCATTTTCCCCTGAGATGGGAAATCGTTATATTTTTAAGTCTGAAAAGGAGTTTCCGATGACGCAAAAATCATCATTTTGCGTCATTGGAAGCTGTTGCGGTGGGAACTCACTCCCAGAATCGATACTTAACGTCCGCCATATTGCTTGGAAGCTATGCTAACAAGTGTCTTGGCTGCTGCTGCCGGGGCTGCCGCTGGCCGCAGCAGCTGAGAAACAAAATCAGCAACCTCGCAGCTATATTGCTGGCCGCTGCCAGCTCAGCAGCCGAGACATAATGCCTGCCTGCCGGCAGGGGTGAGGACGAGGAGCCGGGGCGGCTCGAGCTGGGGCGGACTGGTAATGTCGGTGCTCTCAATGTTTGCCTATGGACACAGACATAGAGTCTGTTTTCTGCCAGGAATTTCCAAGATACCAATTCCTTCTGGAAGAAATCTCGGAATCAGTTGAGGAAACACCCTTATGTGTTCAAGTAAATACGTCCGTAAACCTGACCTTAGTGGGAGTGGCCTGTGGTGCTGTGCATTCTGGGATTTGGTGTCTTTCATCCAAATGAGCCAAAAACACACTTTCTGCCATATCACGGCCAAGAAGGCACCAACTTCAAAATGTATTTCCCATTTCTACTACATGACCCAATGTCAGTACAGATTCATGTTTCTACGGGTGAAGTATCCCTTTAAGTGTCTAATATTGTCAAAGCTAAATCAGGAGAAAACTTGTTTAAAGGATTAATAATTTATTTTTCTCTGATGGATTTTTGTTTTTAGTCTGTAATGTTGTAATGCAGGGGCGGTACAGAGGGGAGCAGGGGGGAGTCTGGGAACTACTGCCTGCAAATAATACAAATAATAAAGGCCAGCAAATATATTTTTTTACAATTTCTTAATTTCCTGATCTGATGACATCGAATCGATCGAATCTGTGACTTAAATTTATTATTGATTAAACAAAACACAACGCCTTCTCAATTAAATGAACTGTAACATATGTTTATAGGACACAAAAACTACATTTTTTATTTTGGCCGGTAAAAAAATATGTTTGGCCGGTGATTTTTTTCATCTACCTGCCACCATGGCCGATGAGTCAAAAAGTTAATTTTGGAGCCTGATTGTTTTGCTGTCTTAGCCGAAGAATAATGAGTTGGGTTTGTTGGACTTCGATCTCATCTGTCTTAAAGGCTTTATATGTGATTTTTCTGACTTAAATATAATAGAGATCAAGTATATCCTCTGAAAATAACTCTGTGAGTAATGACTGTCTACAATGGGTGTAACACCCGAGTCCCGCTGTCTGGGATGCTTTCCGAGTTTTCCGAGTCCTATCTTCAGTTTGCTTACATCGCCGGGACGGCCGGCCGACTGACTCATCCCCTCGCGTATAAAAGTTGTTTAATTGAGGGACTAGAGATACTGGATATTGGATACTGGATATTTACCGGCATAATGTTTACAGAGGAGGTAAGTGGTCATACACATGTGAAAGTCTGTGAATGGGTTTGTGTGTCAGTATTCATTCTCGATCCTACAAACAACAGTCTCGGCAGGCACTGGCTGAGAGCAGGAGTGTGTGATGAGTTTGTCCGTCTATGAGAGCTCTTAGGGTGGATAGAAGTGTGTGGAAGGCGGCCTCTGGCTGTGCAGGTGAAGACCAGGAGTGTGTGATGAGTTTGTACTGTTGATCTCTGTAAGCGGAGCAGAGTGAGGAGGATGTTGAGAACGTGCATAAAATGTCACTTCCTGGAGCTTTTGCGGAAAATACGACCCGGGGGAACTTTTTATACGGGCAACACAGATAGACAGTGAACATCTACTTTTTCACATCAGTTAACTGTTTGCTTTTTAATGGGCGATAAAAAAACATTTATACATGTAAAAAGTTACATATAGCCCCTTTAAGGACTATATTAATTTGTTTCAATGTGAAATTTATTTTTGTGCTTTTTGTGCCTTTAATGTAGAGATAGGAGAGTGGATAGAGTTGGAAATCATGGAGTGAGAGAGTGGGGAATGTCATGCGGGAAAGGAGCCACAGGTGGGACCCGAACCCGGGCTGCCCGCCTGGAGGATCACAGCCTCCACACATGGGGCGCGCGCCACCAGCGCCCCATTAAAGCCAACTTTTAAGCTCAATTAAATTCCTAATATTCAACTAAAATTAAAAAGAATAATGGGTGTTCATTAAAAAATGTCAAGCATCTTTACTCTTTAGATATAGTCATATAAACAAGCAGTCTGACAGTATCACTTAAAGCATTCAAACTACAATTATATAACAAGGCATAAGTGGACTAATTGTGTGGCTCTTGGTCCCAATAAATCAAGATCATTAAGAGGTAAACAGTCAATTATGATTTATACATGTATACAAGACAAAAGTACTCACATGTAATGTCAGCTGTTAAACTGGTTTTCACAGATGACTCAGTGCTGCCATCTTGTTTTCTGTAGACAGCAGTACAGGAGATTTCCTGTCTGTGATGGAGGTGTGATGCGTTGAAGTTCAGCACAGAGATCTTGACTTTAGTTTTGTCCTGATTCTCCTGCAGGGTCTCCTGACCTTCACCCAGGCCGGGGCTCCATGTCAGATTTGGAGGAAGAGACAGACAGGGAGCTGGAGCAGAGCAGTTCAAACTCACTGAGGTTCCCTCTTTCACCTTCAGTGTGGGCGGAGTCAGAGTCGGTCTGGGTGGATCATCTGTTCAGAAGATACATAAACATGTATAAGCAGTCATTTCTCTCTACTATCAAAGGTTTTATTTATCTTTATTTTAAAGTAATCAACGATAAGGTCAGAGAACTACTACATGACTGAACTGTTAATACATTGAATTTGAAATCTACCTGTGACTGAAATTTTCACGCCAGCAAAAAAGTATTTCAGATCATTGTCACATTCCAATCTAAAATTATGCACTTTGTTGTTTTGAGGTTGCATGTCATTCAGGGTTGTGGTGCAGTCTTTTTTTGTTAGGTCACCGATCAATTGTCCCTTTTGTTTGTGTTGTGGATTACTGCTATCAAACACAACAGGTCCCTTATAATAATCTTTCCATAATGCTTTACAAGTGTTATCTAAGTTTACATTATATTGGTCCTTTACGTCAAAGGAGCAGGGGATTGTCACACAGGATCCCTTCAGAACCTCTATAGTCTGTGGTATAATGATCTCAAACTGTCCACACAGGGCACCTGAAACACAAGAAACAAATCCTTATTACAATTATACATTTACAATACAATCCTTATTCATGTTGAGTTTATAATGTCTATATTGCTAAAATCAGCAATGTTCATTGCATGTGTCTCTGTTAAATAAACAAACAAAAAAAATAAAGTCATGATACATTTTATTGTTGGCTCTGTTTCTAAAAATCTTATCAGTATGCTTTCAAAGATAAAATAGTCTTCACATAAAATTTGAGAATTAAGAATTTAACACCAAATCTCTACATTATGATTTCTTTAAAAGAAAGCAGAACACATTAGTCGCTAATTTCTTTGACAAATATAAGTGAGCATCTCACCTTGCAGCAGACAGCCAATGAGGAGGAGAGTCAGAGCTGCAGCCATCTTTGTGTTTCAGAAGAGGCAGAAAGTCTGGAGAGAATACATGTAGATTTACACTTTAGTGTATTTCGCTCCAAGTAAACTTAGATTTCATTTTGAGGCTGTTGTTGAATGTGATCTTTGCAGAAGTTGCAGATGGAGAAATATCTTGAAATGTTTAAATCTTCATCAATGTGGAAAAGGTTGGATCCAGAGTTTAGTTAACTAAATTGATCCCAACAAAACTAAAAGACTTCAAGGTGTGCAGCTTCTCATTTTAAGGTTTAAATTGAAATATTTCTGCATTTCAATCAATTCAAGTAAAGTAGCTCATTATTAAAACAGAGATGAAATTATTATAAAATAAAAAAAACAGGAAGTTTGACTGCCTGCCTCAAAGAAAAGAGACAAGTGTTTTATGTTTTTTACTTGAGTTTAGTTTGTTTACAACCTCTTTAAGGAAACTATTCAATAATTAATAATCAGTAATAACGCCCAAAGGAAAAACTGCATGAGAGCTTTAAAATGTTCAAAACTTGATCAGAGTGAATGCTTTTTTTCTTTCCCCTGTAACAAAGTTTGTTTGATCAACCTGCAAGTGCAAAAAAGATGCACTTGTTAAAAAGTAGCTTTATGACATCAAATATGTTGATTTGTTTTATTTCCCGAAAAAGGATAAAGTTATTTAAAAGCTACTTAAAAGTTATATAAAAGTTTTATAAACTTACGTTTTTGTCAGGTCTTTTTGAGCAGAGAGGTGAAAGATGTTTAGAGAAGTGAAGTTCCTCATCATTTGGCCACCTTTCCAAACAGCATGCAATAATTGACTTAAAAATGAGGAAGTAAAAAAAACAGCAACATTCATGTTAGCACGGAATGTTCTGTACTTTTTATGAGTTATTTTCAATGCAATAACATCTTGATGTAATTTAATATTTACAACCCATCAGTTTGACTAGAAAGTTACTATTTGAGATCCACATACAGGAGGTGACAACTCAAGCTTTTCTGTCAAAGCGTCCTGCCTAATCATGAAGCATGAAATAAGCAGGCGACTCTATAAATTACATTTCTAATCATAACACAATTGTGAAAAAAGCACTTTAATTCTTACTCAAAGTCAGCAATTGTATTTTTTTTCCAAGTGAAACTGAAGGACAGTAAATATAAAATGATTTAAAGGTGTTTTCACATTAGGTACAATTGTTTTCTTACATTGTACAAATGTATTTCATAAGTGACATATTCAAATGTGTGGTGTTTATAGGATCAGCATCTTTGTAGCCTTTAGTTGTAGTCAGCAACATTAGGAATATTATTTGCAAGACTAAACAAACAACAATGGCAACTGTGTTCCACATAAACCATGGCAGTAAATACTGCAAGGCCAATCCCCATCTTCTTTTGCTTAAGGTTTCAGAGTCAAGTGCTCTATTCATTGATCGTAACAGTTTGATCAAAGAATGTCTGACTTGTTTTTGAGTCTGGATTGATCCACACATAGACTTTAAGGTTGTTGTCTGTTCTTCTTAAAGTTTTAATCTTCAGGGTGCAGCTACCCTCTGTGGCTGCTCCCTTTACTGAGGTGCGTCCTCTGAACTGTTGTTCCACTGTAGGAGGATATCTGTCATACACCACAGGATAATACATCTTATTGTATTGACACCAGGTGACCTGGACATGAGCTTTTGTCTGACATGGTACCACAGCACAGCTCCCCTCCACTGCAGTCACTGTTTTAGGTACAGTGATGTTCCAGCTTCTCACCTGCTGCAGCACAGAGAAGCCTTTGTGTGGGGGAGAGGAGGACGAGGAAGGGAGGGTGAATAGGTCAGCAAAGTTGACAACAAATGTTTATTGTTCAGTGAAGTAAGGCTGACGACAAAGAAAAGTATGTGTCATGCAACAGGAAATGAACAACAGTGAAAGCTGCTTTTGAAAGCAGAGTTTACTGTACAGCCATTTGTCATACAAAGTAACATTATGAGAGCTGTCACTCACACTCGTTTCCTTTGGTGAGGTTATGTTTCAGAACAAAAACATCTATTAGGGATGATGACCAATCGAAAACATTCTGAAGTATTTGCAGCTTTTCTGATATTGATTATATAAACTTCTTGTAGTGCAGCACCTGTGTGTCCAATAGGCTTAAAGTTGTTCGTTTGAACTTTCTGACGTTGTTTCCTAGTTCTAGATCTTTTATGGCTGTATGATTTATTCACAGAATGAGTTAAGATATATATATATATATATATATATATAAACATACATATATATATATGTATGTTTATATATATATATTAGGGGTATGCACGTGTACACGTGTAATCGGTTAGTAAATCCTAACCGTTTAGGAAAAATCAGTAAGCAAAAAACGTTTTTTAATTTTTTTTTACTTTTAATTACTTTAAAATGTTTTACAGGCACGCATTCAATCATCTCTCATCAAAAATAACACATGCTGTTTATTTAGAGATGATTAAAGCTACAAATGTTCCACTTTGACAACGTTACTGCGCTCACAAATGCACGTGATAAATGTTGGATAACTGACCTCCAGGCATTACGTCACGTAACAAGTAAGTTTCACTTTTGACTTGCGATGGCAGCCAAGACTACTCAGCGAAGGAGGAGCCGCACTCCTGGGGATTGACTCTGGTTTTCGTTCATAGTTTGAATCTTAAAAAATCTCTCAGTCCACATGGCAACGCTAAAACGATGGAAAACGCTCACATAAGCATGCTATAAGCATGCCAGGCCAGTAGGTGGCGATAATAGCTGTGTCTCATTCACATCAAACACTGTAAAAGAACATTGCGAGCATGCGTATTAAGCGTCCTTTTGACAGCAGCGTTTTGGAAAGATGGCGAAACAAGTCAACAAACACAAAGCTGATTCATTCGTTTGGACAGACGACGAAGTGGAGTTGCTGCTTTGAGTTACACTTGAATAAGTGCCAGGAGAATGTCGACTAACAGCAGCGGACAGATGTAAACAAACCGGTAGCCCGCCATCTTGGTTATGACGCATGCTCAACACGCAAGTCGACATAATTACGTCACTATTACAAAAAGCTCCGTTTTAACTGTTTTAACTGTTCACACGAATACAAGTAAACGTGATTTTTTTAAAATCACCACCTTGGAATGCGTTTTCAAAGACTTTGTTTGCAGTGACCAAAAAAACTCAGTTTTGAATTGTTTTCATGTGGACGGGTCGCCAAAAGGGAGAGAAAATACTACGTTTTCAAAAAAATCGTATACGTGTGGATGGGGCCTGACTCACTGACTACACCTCTCCAGTCTTTTGCACAGAAAATTGCGAGATTTTTTAGAATTCTTTGTGGAAAAAACAATTGATATAAAAAAGCTAATTTTACCACCCTCTGTACCACAGCCAGACCCTCGGTCAGCTGTGCAATTCTTTAATCGATTTGATCCATTATCTCTCTCCTCTCTGCAAGAAATAATCCTTCATTTGAAGCCCACATCATGGACATCTGCTTGTATTCTCCGTTGCCTTTTTAAAGAAACATTTTAAATTATTAGCATCCTCTCCTTCATCAACAGCTGCCTCTCCACGGGATGCTTCCAGACCGATTTTAAACATGCAGTGGTTTAGCCTCTTTAAAAAAACCTAACCTAGATCCTAACATTTGATCAAATTTTAACCCATTTCGAAACTCCCATTGTTATCCAAAATTCGTTTTTGTTTTTAGCAGGAGACAATGGGGACTATGCAGTTTTAATACTTTTAGCGTGGAGCTCTCAGTGCTGCATTTTAGACGGTTGACCACAAAATAATTATCACCAGGCTTAAAGACTGGGTTGGGATCCAGGCTAAATATGCTCAAATCATACTCGGAAAACAGAAGTTTTAAAGTATGCCTAGGATACAGCTTTTCTCCCTCTGCTGCCCTCACCTGTGGGGTTCCTCAGGGCTCAGTTTTATCACCTCTTTTTTGTTTTTCCCTGTCCATGCTGCCACTGGTCTTCCTAATAAGGAAGCACGGCTTATCCTTCCACTGGTTTGCAGATGACATGTAAATATATATCCCTCTCAAAAGCAATAACCCCCACTCCCTGCAAATACTACTCGAAAGACTGGATGGCACAAAACGTTTTAATACTAAATGAGTAAAAAAATGAGGTAGTTCTGTTTGGCCCCCCTGACTCCAACCAGCTTTATCTGTAAAACACTTGGCCCACTGTCATCTTATGTAAAACCCTCTTCATGTGTGTATATATATTTTATTGTCTTTCTTTGAAGCTGCTGTTGTTTTTACGCCTTGTAAGTAAAGCACATTGGTTAGTTGAGGCTCACAAAAAAGGCATTAAAATATCCATGCTACTTAGTCAAATAGCATAAAAAACTAAGAGCTCTCTCATATAAGACATGCCTTAGGCATCAGTATATGAGTAAATATCAATACTGAAAAAGTCAGCGAACATGCACATCAGTTATTTAGGTGCTGGGTCGAAAAAGTCTCTAGATATTCCCTGTCAGGCTCAAAACAATTTTATTTCATGTACTTATAGCAAATAAATGAGTATATATTTGGGAGCCATAGTATTGTGAGTCTTTGTGCATCATAAATATCAATGGTCACATACGTTACTCTTTTATTTTTTATTTTTGCGCAGTAAATGCGTATATTGTAAAGTAACAGCCAAAGATAGAAAGAGGAATCTAGAGTGAAAAAGAAGCGATGACTTGCATCAAACAGATCAGACTCGAGTCAAACCTTTGTTACTGGGACATTTATTCATTTATTTACACAAGCTCCTCATTAGTCATTTCCTTAGTAACATCTATTCTAAGTTCACACAAAATTAACAACTGAGACCCCGAATTAACTTTTTGTTTGTTATTATTGGTTAAAAAAAGTGGAAATTTGAATAATTTTATTCATTAATAAACAAAACCTGTCACTAGCTTAAAGAACATGAACATTAAGGCACTCTAAATTCAAACTTTTTTAACAAGGCTTTGTACCTGACAGAATGTTAGTTTGCTTTTCTATTTCCTGTTACACTTGTGTTATATGCTATGTGGTAGTTTTGGCAATGGTATAAAGAAACACAATTTGAAGATAGCTGAAAGATGTTGCTAAGGGGCTTTCAAAAGCTTCACTTGATTTGGTTGACATATAGAGCATTGTGTTGATTCCCTTCCTGAACCTGAAACGAAGAAACATAGTGACTTCAGTTCTCTTATGCTGGCTAGCTGCAGTTATTTTTTACAAGTTGTGTCAACGCTGAAGGCATTTCATCCTCAATGAATTTGCAGCAACTACTGCAGACCCATAACCTGCAGGGTGATGAAGAATGACTAGTTGTCCTTGGTCTCAATCAGGCGCGGAGCCTATGGCTCATTGCAGAGGGGGCGGGGACCAATAGTGGGCCCTTAAACTGTCTATAGGCCATATAGCATATGCTGTAGCCTATATAGTAATATAGTATAGCATTTATGGTATAGTATCGGCTGTATGGAGATACAAGACGGGGCAGGACGAAGAGAAATGCCGCTGCAGATTACAAAGGGTGCTATTACAGTGACAGGGACTTATCAGTGAGTGATCTGCTGATGTTTAAGCAGAACAAGTGCTGATATATCTGTGCGCATATTCCATCGATTAAACAAGTAAAGCAGACTTAATTATCCGGACGGGAAACCAAAGATAGAAGGCAACTACAGTTTGACATTCAGTGAAGATGGACGCTCATCCAGCCACACAGACAATACAATAAAACCACACATTATCAACCCACACATGACTACAAACTTTGTAAACAGTGTGACAGCAATGGCCTGCCGTTCATACAATATGATAACCAAGCAGACACAGGGCGGTCTACAACACATGCACCCACAAACAAAAGATGAAATAATGATGAAACAAATTACCAATTAAGTTTTCATCAATCTCAGACTGTAAATATTACAGTTTTACAGGTTTTCATCAGCACTGTTGCTTTCCTGCAGCTAGCTGGGTGCTCCTCCTAACATGTTTATTTGCTTGGCTAGTTTCGTTTACGTTAGTGGAGCGAGCAACGGGAGGAGACTTGTCAGGTTGAGTTGTTGAAGGTTGAGTTGTCAATGAGAAAACATTTTTTATTTAGTTTTTTACACTTTTAATGTTACGAAAAACTGCGAGGTAAACAGAAATAAAGCAGACAGACGACTAGGTTTTTAAAACTCCAGACAGCAGCGGGGGCCCAGCAAAGGGGGTGCTAAGAGGTGGACAATGACATTACAAACAGGCCACAGCACCCCGCTGGTGCTGTTTGCTGCCGAAGTTGAGAACCCCCTTGGCAGTGGAGGGGGGGCCCTTCTCTGCTCTACAAAATACATTGTGTGTCTTGATTGCGGCAAAAGAAAAGAGAGACTCAGACCTAGTCAAACTAACTTTATTAGAAAATTCAACTAAATAACAAAAATGCATGTTAAATTTGGCTCAAAGTGGGCCCCTTAAGACAACAGTGGGCCCGGGGCGGCCGCACCTTCTGCCCCCACACTCGCTCCGCTACTGGTCTCAATGCAAAGAATTAACCAAACTGTGAGCACAAAACAGAGGCACATTTTCAATGAAAATCAAGTTAAAATCGTCAATCAAGTTCGGTGTGGAAAAAACATTTAAGATTTTATTTGAAGGCCATATCACCCAGCCCTAGTTTCAACTTTTCTTTTGTTTAAGTTTTTTTTTTTTTTTTAATGGAAAATAAACAGGAAAAAAGAAAATATACATTCAAGAGAGCAAAACAATATCAAAAGTTCTTAAATCAGCAATAGAAATTCAGCGTAGCGTTAGTTCAGGCAGGGAATGGAGTCACGCTCTACTATCATGCCAGAGTTTTGGTAACAGCTGATCTCACACAAGCCTCATCAGCTGATGGCCAGCTGATTTACTTCAAAGCATTCTATTAGCCAAAAGTTCTTATGCCGCTTATTTAAACTGCTCTAGCCTGCCTACTCTTTGCTGCTCCCTCTGCGAGCCACATTTGCAGCTCTCCTCCACCCCAGCTCCTCCTTTTATGCTGCAATGACTTGCATCAATCAATGCCATGCATGTCATTGATGTCTGCTCTGTTTGGCTTTGCTGCTTATCTCTGCCTAAAGCTTTCCTTGTATGCACAGGAAGGGCAGGTATGTGTGCTGCTCCTGCCTTACGCATTCAACTTAAGAACGTAGAAGGTCAGGGAGATCCCAAAACAGAGCCATACCGCCGAATATAAATAATTGCAATGAAGTACATTTTCTTGACAAAGTGGTCCTGACTGAACTGTAAGCTATGTCTGCATCACACTCTTTTCTCTAAATTTAACCCGAGCATATTCACATTCAGAGTCCTTCCTCACATTTCTAGGCTTCACTTCGTCATATAGATTTAACATCTCTACTGCATTGCTCACAAAATTCAATGCTCCCTCTAAGCGCTTCTCCTCCAGATAGGAGCGACCTGAGTGATTTGTGTCCCCAGAGCTTCCTCCCTCCTTCTTCCCTTTGCTCCTCCAAGTCACACTAGTGTAAATCACATCTTTGCTTTCCTCGTTTTTCTTCTCTGAACTTGTAGTGGCGTCTTCTGTGTTGTTTCTGCTTGAGCTTGGTAAGTTGGTGCTGATAGGCTCAGAGGTAGTTGCAGGTTGGGTGACACCTGGTTTCTTCAGCTCATAGGTGTTGACATAAATGTCCTCATCTGTATTGTTGGGTTCCTACAATTCAAAATAAAATGTTGGTTGGTTATTGTGCTTATGTAAGTCACACTAAGTAGAAAACTGCTGGATTCCAAGATAAAGTACCTCATTTCCTTCTCCACTTGATAGATGTTGGCTCATGGCAACTGTGCTGGCGTTACCTGACCCCTGACTCTTAAGCAGGTTGTGTTGAGTCCTCTGAGCCCTGAAAAAAACAGCATAGTATAAACCTACATGAATATACTGTAAACAGTTTTGTTATTCCCACTGGTAGTTTAAAGTTGAGAAAAAATTCAGAAAACTAAATTGAGTTGTTTTAAGATGTCTCACAGCTCTCGAAACACAGGATCACAGCGTCTGCAGGAAAAATGATGTCAAAATGTTGTGCCACGTGTGGCTAGCATTCGCAGTGCTAACACTACCAGCCTTTGGTCCTCCATGCAGGTTAAAGGGGCTATATGTAACTTTTCAAAAATACTGCAATAGCAGTGACTCTGCATGGCCGTGAGGCGAATCGCACCAGTAACCTGTTGATCGCTCTCCCTCGCGTGCTCGTACGTACACAAAGGAGCATCATCATCGGCCACGAAACACTGGATAATGTTTACAGAGGAGGTAAGTGGTCATACACACGTGAAAGTCTGTGAAGGAGTCTGTGTGTCTGTATTCATTCTCCATCCTACAAACGACAGTCTCGGCTGAGAGTAGTGCTGGGCGATATGGCCTAAATTTGATATCACAATATTTTAAATATTTTTTTACAATGTCAATATTCGATATGTCTCAATATTTTTCATATTAAAGTTTATAAATGTAGCCTATAAAACTGAATCTCCACTGTATAAAAAAAAATATCACCCGACCATTGTAATCACTGGCCCAGGAACTTTACTTTTGATTCGAAGAATAACAGTCACCAATTTACTCTTGAACCATTGTGATGCAAAAGTCAATTACGACTTTTATTTAATTAATTGAGCTCTAATTATAGAAAATAAAAATATTTTGTATTTTTCTAATATCTATGTGCTCCTGTTTATTCACCATGCTGGTAACTGTAAGAGTCGACTTAATCTGATATTAATATGAGACTGTGATAGAGCTGGAAGTCTTCTGATCACCTTTCTCTCCTTCTTTCTTCTCTGTGAGAAACTCTTCATCCTTAGATCTTTACTTTCGGAGCTCTCTTAAGAGCTAAGATGCTTTGTGAATAACTTTTATCTTTACCAGGATCTAGTCTTTAACTTTAAGGGGAAATTTAGCTGCAGTGTGTTCCAGCTCCTCCAGCTGTCTGCCACTGTGGCTGAAACT
The DNA here is from genome assembly GCF_963930695.1 of Labrus bergylta. Lineage (NCBI taxonomy): Eukaryota > Metazoa > Chordata > Actinopteri > Labriformes > Labridae > Labrus > Labrus bergylta. Next base: position 18,582,195 of record NC_089202.1, read on the forward strand.
TTTCTCCGTTCAGTTTTCGTCATGCCCTGCTGTCACTCAACTTTTCTGGTGATTTTTTTTCTTTGAATGCTGATTTTAGCTCGGCTTTTGTCGGGATATGATGATTTTAAAACCGTTTTACCAAACGTGTGTTTTAGTAGAGAAAACCTGCGCTAAAATCTGTGTGCGAGTGTACAATTTGAGTGTAGCTAGCGCGCTCGCGGAAGTGACAGCAGTGAAGCCGCCAGCTGAACGTGCAATCAGCTGGCCCAGACTCTGTCAATCATTCATCCGGGCCAGCGGGCCAGTTCTAATGTCGAGCCCTGCGTTATGTGCCCTTTTTTTGGAAGTAATTTGGCCTCGTTCGCATCTTTCTCTTTCTCCTCCGTGTTGGCCGCTTACAAGAGCTAGGCTACTCAGGGGAAGGAGTCTCCTCCGCCCTTTCGTCTCCGCGCAACAAGCGCTGCTGCAGAAATCTCGCGGAGCAACGAAATATCGCGAGAAAACTTCGAAGTAGTTTAAAAAATAAAATTGATGTTCCCTTTTCCATATCAAGCATTAATTAAATATCGATCGAATCGAGCTTCATGATATATCGCCCAGCACTAGCTGAGAGTAGGAGTATGTGATGAGTTTGTCCGTCTATGAGAGCTCTTAGGGTGGATAGAAGTGTGTGGAAGGCGGCCTCTGGCTGTGCAGGTGAAGACCTGGAGTGTGTGATGAGTTTGTACTGTTGATCTCTGTAAGCGGAGCAGAGTGAGGAGGACGTTGAGAACGTGCATAAAATGTCACTTCCTGGAGTTTTCGCGGAAAATACAACCCGGGGAAACTTTTTATACGGGCAACACAGATAGACAGTGAACATCTACTTTTTCACATCAGTTAACCGTTCACTTATTAATGGGCGATAAAAAACGATTTATACATGTAAAAAGTTACATATAGCCCTTTTAACTTCCACATGCCTGTGCTTTTTACACTTTTGTCAAGATACGCCACTTTAACACAAGATAGCCTACATACAACTTTTATTCAATTTTCAAAATACAGTCAAACCTCTCTGTGCTATGAGATGCCATTTGTCTACTATGCTGATTTACAGCTAGGTAGTGGAGAATTAGTCTTTAACTGGAGCTCTAGCTCTCGTTGGTGGCAGGCAGCATTTCAGAAACAACATTGTTATGTGTGCATGTACAACAGTCACTGTACAGGACACACAACAATAAAATGAATTCCCGTAACATTTTGAATTGATTGATTATATTCTGAAACATGAAAAGTGTGTTAAAAATCTAACAAAGTATGAAGTCCAACAAAGCATGATGGGATATGTCAGCTGTACTACTAGGCTACTACCCACTACAGGAAGGATCACAGATGAGATGAGGAGGAGTCGCGTGGTGATGGTAAGTTTGTACAAAACATTTCTGGTTAATGGAGTTAATACACACTTACTATGTCATTCCCTTGTTCAACATAATTCTTATATAACTGTACCCATTTGTTTCTCATGCTTATATAACAGACCTTTGTAAATACTTTGAGGAGCTAATAATTAGCCAGCTATTGGCTGTGTACTGTCCCTCTGCTGCAGCTGAACGAATGGGAAGTTAAGGGGAATCACTGCTATATAACAGCTGCAGCTCAGGAGAAAGCAGAGTTGTGGTGGTTTGACACTAAAGTGTGTTGAATTATCTCGCATACTACGTTAGTCCGTTTATCTTAATGCAAGGCTACTCCCAATAAAGGGAGAGAAAAATCAGTAACTTGTGGGTACTTGACTGAACCCAGCGTCTTTTTCATAGTGTTTAGTGTTTATTCAGCAGCTCTGGGTTCTAACACAGACCAGCTCAGCAGCAGCCTGTGCAGTTCAGCAAGGTGTTGATATGAGCAGTCAATCATATATTAGATTTTTCGGGATTTTTCCAGGTAACAAAGGAATGAGGCTTGTCAGCTGATGATTATAGAGAAAGGGAATTTGTAGACACAAATGGCCTGGATGTTGCAGCTGAGTGTTTGATAGTGGGAAAAAAAGATGAATTGCATTCAAATCAAAGACTGACTGACTTGATGTATATTATTTTTCTTAAATATTACTCATGATATTCTTATCTCTTTTCTATTGTATGATTCCACTTAAGTTGAACTTGTATAAGTAAAGAAAATTACAATAATTAATATCATAGAATCACAACATTTTGTTGTAATTCTCACATGTTTTTGTTTAAAGATATAAGGTAGAATGTGGTTGCTAATGTTCACATTAAAATATGTATATGAATTAAATAATGACTAAACCCATGTTTTATATATTTTATTGTTGAGTAATTGCATTATGTCTAATATTTCCAACAGTTATCAAAACCAGAGAAATACGTAATTTTATTGTTTTTTATGTTTTTATTTTTCAGGTTGCTGAGGGTGGAAGAAGTAAGGTGCAGGACTACTTCACAAAGGAAAGGAGCATGTTTTATTTGATACTTTCAACTTAAATTTGATATTTAGTTTTATATAGTTTCTTATTTTTATATTTTTTAACTTCCAAGTGTAGTGTTTCAGTGCACTGTTGTTATTCTGGCCAATAAAGGCTTTTGTTCAACATAAAAAAATGATTGTCTTCATTATATATCTTTTCCAAAAGTGTTTGAAAGCTGTGTTTGAAGGATCCACGCAAAAAATGTGTGTATATCTATGTATCTTTAAAGATCAAAGATAGATTGGCCGATATATATCGGTATCAGATTTCTTTTCTCCCTTATATCGGTATTGGATCCAAAAATCCCATATCAGTCGGGCCCTAGATAGTACCTAAAAGTACCAAAAGCTTTAAATACCTACAGACCTTCATTCATATTTAATCCCAAAGTTGCAGTGAGCAAAATAGAAAAAGAGATCAGTGGTACATCGTTAAATCACAGGTCGGACATTTCTCCAGTCCTTTTGGCGTATCATAAAGCTACATAGAGTCATGTTTATGTCTCACAAACAGACACTATAAATAACACAAATACATTGGCAACATTTTCGATCCACAACATTTGACTGAAATTGTGGGCCTCAATTGAAAAATAAAAATATCCTGGATAAGACTTGGTCTGCTCATAATCCAAAAAAATACTTAAAATGTTAAAGATTTTAAATTGAAGACCAGAGGAGCACCATATAGAATCTGTATCTTCACTCAAATAAAGAAAATAAAAATCCCAGTAGGAGGTTTTTAAATATTTTGCATAGTGGTATTCTGTACGGTTTGGTTTGATTTGCTGTTACCCTACCTGATAACAAAGAGTAGAGCACATACTAGCACCAGGAAGACGACAATGGTGGCGATGAAGACTGGCAAAATCACTGAAACATACAAAGGACAATATGGGATTATGGTTGAAGCTCCACTTCAAACGAGATTATTATTTTAGTAAATTCAGACATAATGTAATAATAATTCATTTTTCACATATTTAAGCTGTCCAGAGGACGTTTTCTTCATTACTTACCCATTTATAAAGTTTTATTGGCAATACTTAGTAATTATGAGAACAAATTGTGAAATGTGCCGCTTACCAATAAAAGTTATACTCAGTTCAGAGACAAACCTTGACTTTCTGCAGATGTTGGAAGGTTGTAGAAAATAAATCGCTGAGCAACAGATCCCAGAGAGTTTGAGCTGCGACAAAGCACAATGAAGTGATCCTTCCATTGGGCTTGACTCATGGTGATGAAGCTCACGACTGTACCATTTCGATGCTCATAACTGACTGCAAACTCTTCTGAGTGATTGACAGCTAACCCATCCAAACTCCATTGTAAAGTGGGAGGAGGATTTCCCGTAGACTCACAGGAACAGTTGACCTGGTTAGCAGTTTTGGTGCAATCAGATGAGGACATGATCTGTGGAGCATCTGTAATGGATGTAGGGAAGAGAGACAAGTAGAGAGTCAAGTAAAGCCATGCTGTATCAAATTTGCAAAAGTAAAAGATAAGGCTTATGGCTATAAAAATAAAAAAATAAAAGTTGACCAGCTGTGAGTGTCCAAGTGAATGAGGCAAAGAAAAATTCAGTTTCCTCCATGTCAATTGGTTTTCATTCTGGGCCTGTGTCCACAGAGGGCGCTTTTAACGCTGGCAGCGCCTTTTTTCAATACAAAACCAATGTAGTTCAGTGTTTTCAGCACTCAGCGTCATACGTTTCTTGAGGCCGCATTCACTCAGCTCTCAGTTGAAAACAATTCCACTTATGGAACAGCACTACGCTCTTCTATGTCACATCTCCATCACCAACCTATGGCGTTTCATCCCAGCCAATAAAACCACACGCATATTATTTTTGCAAGCGTTTGCACAGCATTCTCACGCAGAATTTATCTGCTCGATCGAGCAATATTGTATCCTGCAAGGAGAAAACCATGCTTTGAGCACGAGCAAAATCTCACCCTGAACGTGTAACTACAGTGCTCTCTCAGATTTTTCTTTTTGCGCTCAAAGCATGGTTTTGTCCTCTCAGGATACAATATTGCTCACGCACGCAATTTCATTTCAGTAATTGTAATTTTACTTGATATAAACATTCTTACTAAGCAGACCTTTTGGGGGGTAAAGTTAACATTTGCTCGTCTCTAATTTAATTATAGAACCTCATATATAACACAGTGTTTCCCCTACCATTCAGGTCGTTCAGGGTGGATTACCCAAAGTGATCTCCCACCACCCTAAAAGAAAGGCACTAAATACTTTATCTATGTAAATTATCCATCCATCCATTATCTATAACTCTTTTCTCCCTTTATTTAGAACAAAGTTAATCCTCTACAAAAGAAAGATTTTATGGATTTGAAGTTTCCAATCAAAGGAAATTAAAGTTAAACAAAGAGATTTTCATACATTTTTTAAAATGTAACTGATGAATGACACCTACAATGTACATCTATTTGTCTTGTGTTTGATTGAAAACTTCCCAGTTCATTTTCAGCCTTGCAGAAAAACGAGCCTCTCTTTCTAGAAGCTTTGATGTTTAAAACACTTGCACTGGACCAGAGGGACTGACTGACACTGTGGTCCTTTTGGGTGAATCTGAAAAATTATTACAGGGATTAAAGTTCTCCGTCGCTACAACGTATTTCCGTCAATTTCACTTTTGTAATAATTTTAGTCGGTGTCAATCAGACAAATAAAAGTCGAGCAACATGGGTTGATGACATAGCCCTACCCTTGTGTGCAAACTGCGGTTTTTAATGTCAGGCATTTATCTGAATCCTGTAACACAATTGTAGTTTTGTGTTTGTGTGGCATTTTGAATATAAAGTCAAAACTTTGGTCTGCATTTACAAACTGTTTGTCATTTGTGAACCTCACTGCATTCTTAATTTGTTTTTTAAATTGGATATTAAAGTCCAGTGTTACATTTATTTATAATCAGATACAACTGTGACCTTTAACCCTGTGATGAAAACACTGAGTGTGAAATGATCTGTTGACCTCTTTGTGAAAAACATGCAGATTGTTTTCTTTATGTTTAAGTATTGACAGGAGTTATTAAACCACTGTGTGACATTAGTCATCACTGCTGTTAGCTTACGTGCAGCTTGCTGGTTTGTTGTTGCATGTTCAAAAATGATAGTATCATCAGCGTACATTAGGATGTCTGACCTAATAGCATTCATTTATTAGATCATTTATGTAGAGGCTAAACAACAAACCCTGTTCATACAATGAATACATCTACAATCAAACATCTGAGTGGAGAGAAAAAAAGGTAATCACACATGGCAGTATGCACACCCCAGGTGACGGCCATGCTCGTAACTGTTTGCTAAATGATTACAAAACAACAAACAAAGAAGAAGAAGCATGTATTTTATGTAATCAATTTAATCACAAGACACACATACTCACATGTAATGTCAGCTGTTAAACTGGTTTTCACAGATGACTCAGTGCTGCCATCTTGTTTTCTGTAGACAGCAGTACAGGAGATTTCCTGTCTGTGATGGAGGTGTGATGCTTTGAAGTTCAGCACAGAGATCTTGACTTTAGTTTTGTCCTGATTCTCCTGCAGGGTCTCCTGACCTTCACCCAGGCCGGGGCTCCATGTCAGATTTGGAGGAAGAGACAGACAGGGAGCTGGAGCAGAGCAGTTCAAACTCACTGAGGTTCCCTCTTTCACCTTCAGTGTGGGCGGAGTCAGAGTCGGTCTGGGTGGATCATCTGTTCAGAAGATACATAAACATGTATAAGCAGTCATTTCTCTCTACTATCAAAGGTTTGATTTATCTTTATTTTAAAGTAATCAATGATAAGGTCAGAGAACTACTACATGAATGAACTGTTAATACATTGAATTTAAAACCTACCTTTAACTGAAATTTTCACGTTATCAAAAAAGTATTTCAGATCATTGTCACATTCCAATCTAAAATAATACACTTTGTTGTTTTGAGGTTGCATGTCATTCAGGGTTGTGGTGCAGTCTTTTTTTGTTAAGTCACCGATCAATTGTCCGTTGATTGTACTCTGTTGTGGATTACTGCTATCAAACACAACAGGTCCCCTATAATAAACTCTCCATAATGCTTTACATGTGTTATCTAAGTTTACATTATGTTGATCATCTACGTCAAAGGAGCAGGGGATTGTCACACAGGATCCCTTCAGAACCTCTATAGTCTGTGGTATAATGCTCTCAAACTGTCCACACAGGGCACCTGAAACACAAGAAACAAATCCTTATTACAATTATACATTAACAATACAATCCTTATTCATGTTGAGTTTATAATTTCTATATTGATAAAATCAACAATGTTCATTGCACGTGTCTCTGTTAAATAAACAAACAAAAAAATAAAGTCATGATACATTTTATTGATGGCTCTGTTTCTAAAACTCTTATCAGTATGCTTTCAAAGATAAAATAGTCTTCACATAAAACTCAGGATTCATCATTTTCACAGTTATTTTTTACATTAAAGTTGTAAATTTAACACCAAATCTCTACATTATGATTTCTTTAAAAGAAAGCAGAACACATTAGTCGCTAATTTCTTTGACAAATATAAGTGAGCATCTCACCTTGCAGCAGACAGACAATGAGGAGGAGAGTCAGAGCTGCAGCCATCTTTGTGTTTCAGAAGAGGCAGAAAGTCTGGAGAGAATACATGTAGATTTACAGTTTAGTGTATTTCGCTCCAAGTAAACTTAGATTTCATTTTGAGGCTGTTGTTGAATGTGATCTTTGCAGAAGTTGCAGATGGAGAAATATCTTGAAATATTTGAATCTTCATCAATGTGGAAAAGGTTGGATCCAGAGTTTAGTTAACTAAATTGATCCCAACAAAACTAAAAGACTTCAAGGTGTGCAGCTTCTCATTTTAAGGTTTAAATTGAAATCTTTCTGCATTTCAATCAATTCAAGTAAAGTAGCTCATTATTAAAACAGAGATGAAATTATTATAAAATAAAAAAAACAGGAAGTTTGACTGCCTGCCTCAAAGAAAAGAGACAAGTGTTTTATGTTTTTTACTTGAGTTTAGTTTGTTTACAACCTCTTTAAGGAAACTATTCAATAATTAATAATCAGTAATAACGCCCAAAGGAAAAACTGCATGAGAGCTTTAAAATGTTCAAAACTTGATCAGAGTGAATGCTTTTTTTCTTTCCCCTGTAACAAAGTTTGTTTGATCAACCTGCAAGTGCAAAAAAGATGCACTTGTTAAAAAGTAGCTTTATGACATCAAATATGTTGATTTGTTTTATTTCCCGAAAAAGGATAAAGTTATTTAAAAGCTACTTAAAAGTTATATAAAAGTTTTTTAAACTTACGTTTTTGTCAGGTCTTTTTGAGCAGAGAGGTGAAGGATGTTTAGAGAAGTGAAGTTCCTCATCATTTGGCCACCTTTCCAAACAGCATGCAATAATTGACTTAAAAATGAGGAAGTAAAAAAAACAGCAACATTCATGTTAGCACAGAATGTTCTGTACTATTTATGAGTTCTTTTCAATGCAATAACATCTTGATGTAATTTAATATTTACAACCCATCAGTTTGACTAGAAAGTTACTATTTGAGATCCACATACAGGAGGTGACAACTCAAACTTTTCTGTCAAAGCGTCCTGCCCAATCATGAAGCATGAAATAAGCAGGCGACTCTATAAATTACATTTTTAATCATAACACAATTGTGAAAAAAGCACTTTAATTCTTACTCAAAGTCAGCAATTGTATTTTTTTTCCAAGTGAAACTGAAGGACAGTAAATATAAAATTATTTAAAGGTGTTTTCACATTAGGTACAATTGTTTTCTTACATTGTACAAATGTATTTCATAAGGGACATATTCAAATTTGTGGTGTTTATAGGATCAGCATCTTTGTAGCCTTTAGTTGTAGTCAGCAACATTAGGAATATTATTTGCAAGAATAAACAAACAACAATGGCAAATGTGTTCCACATAAACCATGGCAGTAAATACTGCAAGGTTGCCAAGCCAATCCCCATCTTCTTTTGCTTAAGGTTTCAGAGTCAAGTGCTCTATTCATTGATCGTAACAGTTCGATCAAAGAATGTCTGACTTGTTATTGAGTCTGGATTGATCCACACATAGTCTTTAAGGTTGTTGTCTGTTCTTCTTAAAGTTTTAATCTTCAGGGTGCAGCTACCCTCTGTGGCTGCTCCCTTTACTGAGGTGCGTCCTCTGAACTGTTGTTCCACTGTAGGAGGATATCTGTCATACACCACAGGATAATACATCTTACTGTATTGATACCAGGTGACCTGGACATGAGCTTTTGTCTGACATGGTACCACAGCACAGCTCCCCTCCACTGCAGTCACTGTTTTAGGTACAGTGATGTTCCAGCTTCTCACCTGCTGCAGCACAGAGAAGCCTTTGTGTGGGGGAGAGGAGGAAGAGGAAGGGAGGGTGAAAAGGTCAGCAAAGTTGACAACAAATGTTTATTGTTCAGTGAAGTAAGGCTGATGTCAAAGAAAAGTATGTGTCATGCAACAGGAAATGAACAACAGTGAAAGCTGCTTTTGAAAGCAGAGTTTACTGTACAGCCATTTGTCATACAAAGTAACATTATGAGAGCTGTCACTCACACTCGTTTCCTTTGGTGAGGTTATGTTTCAGAACAAAATCATCTATTAGGGATGATGACCAATCAAAAACATTCTGAAGTATTTGCAGCTTTTCTGATATTGATTATATAAACTTCTTGTAGTGCAGCACCTGTGTGTCCAATAGGCTTAAAGTTGTTCGTTTGAACTTACTGACGTTGTTTCCTAGTTCTAGATCTTTTATGGCTGTATGATTTATTCACAGAATGAGTTAAGATATATATATATATATATATATATATATATATATATAAACATACATATATATATATATGTATGTTTATATATATATATTAGGGGTGTGCACGTGTACACGTGTAATCGGTTAGTAAATCCTAACCGTTTAGGAAAAATCAGTAAGCAAAAACCGTTTTTTAATTTTTTTTAACTTTTAATTATTTTAAAATGTTTTAGAGGCACGCATTCAATTATCTCTCAACAAAAATAACACATACTGTTTATTTAGAGATGATTAAAGCTACAAATGTTCCACTTTGACAACGTTACTGCGCTCACAAATGCACGTGATAAATGTTGGATAACTGACCTCCAGGCATTACGTCACGTAACAAGTAAGTTTCACTTTTGACTTGCGATGGCAGCCAAGACTACTCAGCGAAGGAGGAGCCGCACTCCTGGGGATTGACTCTGGTTTCGTTCATAGTTTGAATCTTAAAAAATCCCTCAGTCCACATGGCAACGCTAAAACGATGGAAAACGCTCACATAAGCATGCTATAAGCATGCCAGGCCAGTAGGTGGCGATAATAGCTGTGTCTCATTCACATCAAACACTGTAAAAGAACATTGCGAGCATGCGTATTAACCGTCCTTTTGACAGCGGCGTTTTGGAAAGATGGCGAAACAAGTCAACAAACACAAAGCTGATTCATTCGTTTGGACAGACGACGAAGTGGAGTTGCTGCGGACAGATGTAAACAAACCGGTAGCCCGCCATCTTGGTTATGACGCATGCTCAACACGCAAGTCGACGTAATTACGTCACTATTACAAAAAGCTCCGTTTTAACTGTTTTAACTGTTCACACGAATACAAGTAAACGTGATTTTTTTAAAATCACCACCTTGGAATGCGTTTTTCAAAGACTTTGTTTGCAGTGACCAAAAACTCAGTTTTCAATTGTTTTCATGTGGACGGGACGCCAAAAGGGAGAGAAAATATTACGTTTTCAAAAAAATCGTATACGTGTGGATGGGGCCTGACTCACTGACTACACCTCTCCAGTCTCTTGCACAGAAAATTTTGAGTTTTTTAGAATTCTTTGTGGAAAAAACAATTGATATAAAAAAGCTAATTTTACCACCCTCTGCACCACAGCCAGACCCTCGGTCAGCTGTGCAATTCTTTAATCGATTTGATCCATTATCTCTCTCCTCTCTGCAAGAAATAATCCTTCATTTGAAGCCCACATCATGGACATCTGCTTGTATTCTCCGTTGCCTTTTTAAAGAAACATTTTAAATTATTAGCATCCTCCCCTTCATCAACAGCTGCCTCTCCATGGGATGCTTCCAGACCGATTTTAAACATGCAGTGGTTTAGCCTCTTTAAAAAAACCTAACCTAGATCCTAACATTTGATCAAATTTTAACCCATTTCGAAACTCCCATTACTATTCAAAATCCGTTTTTGTTTTTAGCAGGAGACAATGGGGACTATGCAGTTTTAATACTTTTAGCGTGGAGATCTCAGCGCTGCATTTTAGACGGTTGACCACAAAATAATTATCACCAGGCTTAAAGACTGGGTTGGGATCCAGGCTAAATATGCTCAAATCATACTCGGAAAACAGAAGTTTTAAAGTATGCCTAGGATACAGCTTTTCTCCCTCTGCTGCCCTCACCTGTGGGGTTCCTCAGGGCTCAGTTTTATCACCTCTTTTTTGTTTTTCCCTGTCCATGCTGCCACTGGTCTTCCTAATAAGGAAGCACGGCTTATCCTTCCACTGGTTTGCAGATGACATGTAAATATATATCCCTCTCAAAAGCAATAACCCCCACTCCCTGCAAATACTACTCGAAAGACTGGATGGCACAAAACGTTTTAATACTAAATGAGTAAAAAAATGAGGTAGTTCTGTTTGGTCCCCCTGACTCCAACCAGCTTTATCTGTAAAACACTTGGCCCACTGTCATCTTATGTAAAACCCTCTTCATGTGTGTATATATATTTTATTGTCTTTCTTTGAAGCTGCTGTTGTTTTTACGCCTTGTAAGTAAAGCACATGGTTAGTTGAGGCTCACAAAAAAGGCAATAAAATATCCATGCTACTTAGTCAAATAGCATAAAAAACTAAGAGCTCTCTCATATAAGACATGCCTTAGGCATCAGTATATGAGTAAATATCAATACTGAAAAAGTCAGCGAACATGCACATCAGTTATTTAGGTGCTGGGTCGAAAAAGTCTCTAGATATTCCCTGTCAGGCTCAAAACAATTTTATTTCATGTACTTATAGCAAATAAATGAGTATATATTTGGGAGCCATAGTATTGTGAGTCTTTGTGCATCATAAATATCAATGGTCACATACGTTACTCTTTAATTTTTTATTTTTGCGCAGTAAATGCGTATATTGTAAAGTAACAACCAAAGATAGAAAGAGGAATCTAGAGTGAAAAAGAAGCGATGACTTGCATCAAACAGATCAGACTCGAGTCAAACTTTTGTTACTGGGACATTTATTTATTTATTTACACAAGCTCCTCATTAGTCATTTCCTTAGTAACATCTATTCTAAGTTCACACAAAATTAACAACTGAGACCCCGAATTAACTTTTTGTTTTGTTATTATTGGTTAAAAAAAGTGGAAATTTGAATAATTTTATTCATTAATAAACAAAACCTGTCACTAGCTTAAAGAACATGAACATTAAGGCACTCTAAATTCTAACTTTTTTAACAAGGCTTTGTACCTGGCAGAATGTTGGTTTGCTTTTCTATTTCCTGTTACACTTGTGTTATATGCTATGTGGTAGTTTTGGCAATTTGAAGATAGCTGAAAGATGTTGCTAAGGGGCTTTCAAAAGCTTCACTTGATTTGGTTGACATATAGAGCATTGTGTTGATTCCCTTCCTGAACTAACACTACGCTGAATTTCTATTGCTGATTTAAGAACTTTTGATATTGTTTTGCTCTCTTGAATGTATATTTTCTTTTTTATTGTTTATTTTCCATTAAAAAAAAAAAAAAACTTAAACAAAAGAAAAGTTGAAACTAGGGCTGGGTGATATGGCCTTCAAATAACATCTTGTAAAATGTTTTTTCCACACCGAACTTGATTGACGATTTTAACTTGATTTTCATTGAAAATGTGCCTCTGTTTTGTGCTCACAGTTTGGTTAATTCTTTGCATTGAGACCAGTAGCGGAGCGAGTGTGGGGGCAGAAGGTGCGGCTGCCCCGGGCCCACTGTTGTCTTAAGGGGCCCACTTTGAGCCAAATTTAACATGCATTTTTGTTATTTAGTTGAATTTTCTAATAAAGTTAGTTTGACTAGGTCTGAGTCTCTCTTTTCTTTTGCCGCAATCAAGACACACAATGTATTTTGTAGAGCAGAGAAGGGCCCCCCCTCCACTGCCAAGGGGGTTCTCAACTTCGGCAGCAAACAGCACCAGCGGGGTGCTGTGGCCTGTTTGTAATGTCATTGTCCACCTCTTAGCACCCCCTTTGCTGGGCCCCCGCTGCTGTCTGGAGTTTTAAAAACCTAGTCGTCTGTCTGCTTTATTTCTGTTTACCTCGCAGTTTTTCGTAACATTAAAAGTGTAAAAAACTGAATAAAAAATGTTTTCTCATTGACAACTCAACCTTCAACAACTCAACCTGACAAGTCTCCTCCCGTTGCTCGCTCCACTAACGTAAACGAAACTAGCCAAGCAAATAAACATGTTAGGAGGAGCACCCAGCTAGCTGCAGGAAAGCAACAGTGCTGATGAAAACCTGTAAAACTGTAATATTTACAGTCTGAGATTGATGAAAACTTAATTGGTAATTTGTTTCATCATTATTTCATCTTTTGTTTGTGGGTGCATGTGTTGTAGACCGCCCTGTGTCTGCTTGGTTATCATATTGTATGAACGGCAGGCCATTGCTGTCACACTGTTTACAAAGTTTGTAGTCATGTGTGGGTTGATAATGTGTGGTTTTATTGTATTGTCTGTGTGGCTGGATGAGCGTCCATCTTCACTGAATGTCAAACTGTAGTTGCCTTCTATCTTTGGTTTCCCGTCCGGATAATTAAGTCTGCTTTACTTGTTTAATCGATGGAATATGCGCACAGATATATCAGCACTTGTTCTGCTTAAACATCAGCAGATCACTCACTGATAAGTCCCTGTCACTGTAATAGCACCCTTTGTAATCTGCAGCGGCATTTCTCTTCGTCCTGCCCCGTCTTGTATCTCCATACAGCCGATACTATACCATAAATGCTATACTATATTACTATATAGGCTACAGCATATGCTATATGGCCTATAGACAGTTTAAGGGCCCACTATTGGTCCCCTCCCCCTCTGCAATGAGCCATAGGCTCCACGCCTGATTGAGACCAAGGACAACTAGTCATTCTTCATCACCCTGCAGGTTATGGGTCTGCAGTAGTTGCTGCAAATTCATTGAGGATGAAATGCCTTCAGCGTTGACACAACTTGTAAAAAATAACTGCAGCTAGCCAGCATAAGAGAACTGAAGTCACTATGTTTCTTCGTTTCAGGTTCAGGCAGGGAATGGAGTCACGCTCTACTATCATGCCAGAGTTTCGGTAACAGCTGATCTCACACAAGCCTCATCAGCTGATGGCCAGCTGATTTACTTCAAAGCATTCTATTAGCCAAAAGTTCTTATGCCGCTTATTTAAACTGCTCTAGCCTGCCTACTCTTTGCTGCTCCCTCTGCGAGCCACATTTGCAGCCCTCCTCCACCCCAGCTCCTCCTTTTATGCTGCAATGACTTGCATCAATCAATGTCATGCATGTCATTGATGTCTGCTCTGTTTGGCTTTGCTGCTTATTTCTGCCTAAAGCTTTCCTTGTATGCACAGGAAGGGCAGGGATGTGTGCTGCTCCTGCCTTACGCATTCAACTTAAGAACGTAGAAGGTCAGGGAGATCCCAAAACAGAGCCATACCGCCGAATATAAATAATTGCAATGAAGTACATTTTCTTGACAAAGTGGTCCTGACTGAACTGTAAGCTATGTCTGCATCACACTCTTTTCTCTAAATTTAACCCGAGCATATTCACATTCAGAGTCCTTCCTCACATTTCTAGGCTTCACTTCGTCATATAGATTTAACATCTCTACTGCATTGCTCACAAAATTCAATGCTCCCTCTAAGCGCTTCTCCTCCAGATAGGAGCGACCTGACTGATTTGTGTCCTCAGAGCTTCCTCCCTCCTTCTTCCCTTTGCTCCTCCAAGTCACACTAGTGTAAATCACATCTTTGCTTTCCTCGTTTTTCTTCTCTGAACTTGTCCTGGCGTCTTCTGTGTTGTTTCTGCTTGAGCTTGGTAAGTTGGTGCTGATTGGCTCAGAGGTAGTTGCAGGTTGGGTGACACCTGGTTTCTTCAGCTCATAGGTGTTGACATAAATGTCCTCATCTGTATTGTTGGGTTCCTACAATTCAAAATAAAATGTTGGTTGGTTATTGTGCTTATGTAAGTCACATTAAGTAGAAAACTGCTGGATTCCAAGATAAAGTACCTCATTTCCTTCTCCACTTGGTAGATGTTGGCTCATGGCAACTGTGCTGGTGTTACCTGACCCCTGACTCTTAAGCAGGTTGTGTTGAGTCCTCTGAGCCCTGAAAAAAACAGCATAGTATAAACCTACATGAATATACTGTAAACAGTTTTGTTGTTCCCACTGGTAGTTTAAAGTTGAGAAAAAATTCAGAAAACTAAATTGAGTTGTTTTAAGATGTCTCACAGCTCTCGAAACACAGGAACACAGCGTCTGCAGGAAAAATGATGTCATAATGTTGTGCCAAGTGTGGCTAGCATTCACAGTGCTAGCACTACCAGCCTTTGGTCCTCCATGCAGGTTAAAGGGGCTATATGTAACTTTTCAAAAACACCGCGTTAGTAGTGACACCGCATGGCCGTGAGGCGAACTGCACCAGTAACCTGTTGCTCGCTCTCCCTTGCGAGCATCATCATCAGCCACGAAACACTGGATATTTACCAGCATGATGTTTACAGAGGAGGTAAGTGGTCATACACATGTGAAAGTCTGTGAAGGAGTCTGTGTGTCTGTATTCATTCTCCATCCTACAAACAACAGTCTCGGCTGAGAGTAGTGCTGGGCGATATGGCCTAAATTTGATATCACAATATTTTAAATATTTTTTTACAATGTCAATATTCGATATGTCTCAATATTTTTCATATTAAAGTTTATAAATGTAGCCTATAAAACTGAATCTCCACTGTATAAAAAAAAATATCACCCGACCATTGTAATCACTGGCCCAGGAACTTTACTTTTGATTCGAAGAATAACAGTCACCAATTTACTCTTGAACCATTGTGATGCAAAAGTCAATTACGACTTTTATTTAATTAATTGAGCTCTAATTATAGAAAATAAAAATATTTTGTATTTTTCTAATATCTATGTACTCATGTTTATTCCCATGCTGGTAACTGTAAGAGTCTACTTAATCTGATATTAATATGAGACTGTGATAGAGCTGGAAGTCTTCTGATCACCTTTCTCTCCTTCTTTCTTTGAAGGAGAGAAACTCTGTGAGAAACTCTTCCTCCTTAGATCTTTACTTTCGGAGCTCTCTTAAGAGCTAAGATGCTTTGTGAATAACTTTTATCTTTACCAGGATCTAGTCTTTAACTTTAAGGGGAAATTTAGCTGCAGTGTGTTCCAGCTCCTCCAGCTGTCTGCCACTGTGGCTGAAACTTTTCTCCGTTCAGTTTTCGTCATGCCCTGCTGTCACTCAACTTTTCTGGTGATTTTTTTTCTTTGAATGCTGATTTTAGCTCGGCTTTTGTCGGGATATGATGATTTTAAAACCGTTTTACCAAACGTGTGTTTTAGTAGAGAAAACCTGCGCTAAAATCTGTGTGCGAGTGTACAATTTGAGTGTAGCTAGCGCGCTCGCGGAAGTGACAGCAGTGAAGCCGCCAGCTGAACGTGCAATCAGCTGGCCCAGACTCTGTCAATCATTCATCCGGGCCAGCGGGCCAGTTCTAATGTTGAGCCCTGCGTTATGTGCCCTTTTTTTGGAAGTAATTTGGCCTCGTTCGCATCTTTCTCTTTCTCCTCCGTGTTGGCCGCTTACAAGAGCTAGGCTACTCAGGGGAAGGAGTCTCCTCCGCCCTTTCGTCTCCGCGCAACAAGCGCTGCTGCAGAAATCTCGTGGAGCAACGAAATATCGCGAGAAAACTTTGAAGTAGTTTAAAAAATAAAATTGATGTTCCCTTTTCCATATCAAGCATTATTGAAATTAAATATCGATCGAATCGAGCTTCATGATATATCGCCCAGCACTAGCTGAGAGCAGGAGTGTGTGATGAGTTTATCCGTCTATGAGAGCTCTTAGGGTGGATAGAAGTGTGTGGAAGGCGGCCTCTGGCTGTGCAGGTGAAGACCGGGAGTGTGTGATGAGTTTGTACTGTTGATCTCTGTAAGCGGAGCAGAGTGAGGAGGACGTTGAGAACGTGCATAAAATGTCACTTCCTGGAGTTTTCGCGGAAAATACGACCCGGGGAAACTTTTTATGCAGACAACACAGACAGACAGTGAACATCTACTTTTTCACATCAGTTAACTTATTAATGGGCGATAAAAAACGATTTATACATGTAAAAAGTTACATATAGCCTTTTTAACTTCCACATGCCTGTGCTTTTTTACACTTTTGTCAAGATACGCCACTTTAACACAAGATAGCCTACATACAACTTTTATTCAATTTTCAAAATACAGTCAAACCTCTCTGTGCTATGAGATGCCATTTGTCTACTATGCTGATTTACATCTAGGTAGTGGAGAATTAGTCTTTAACTGGAGCTCTAGCTCTCGTTGGTGGCAGGCAGCATTTCAGAAACAACATTGTTATGTGTGCATGTACAACAGTCACTGTACAGGACACACAACAATAAAATGAATTCCAGTAACATTTTGAATTGATTGATTATATTCTGAAACATGAAAAGTGTGTTAAAAATCTAACAAAGTATGAAGTCCAACAAAGCATGATGGGATATGTCAGCTGTACTACTAGGCTACTACCCACTACAGGAAGGATCACAGATGAGATGAGCAGAGCGGAGGAGTCGCGTGGTGATGGTAAGTTTGTACAAAACATTTCTGGTTAATGGAGTTAATACACACTTACTATGTCATTCCCTTGTTCAACATAATTCTTATATAACTGTACCCATTTGTTGCTCATGCTTATATAACAGACCTTTGTAAATACATTGAGGAGCTAATAATTAGCCAGCTATTGGCTGTGTACTGTCCCTCTGCTGCAGCTGAACGAATGGGAAGTTAAGGGGAATCACTGCTATATAACAGCTGCAGCTCAGGAGAAAGCAGAGTTGTGGTGGTTTGACACTAAAGTGTGTTGAATTATCTCGCATACTACGTTAGTCCGTTTATCTTAATGCAAGGCTACTCCCAATAAAGGGAGAGAAAACTCAGTAACTTGTGGGTACTTGACTGAACCCAGCGTCTTTTTCATAGTGTTTAGTGTTTATTCAGCAGCTCTTTGTTCTAACACAGACCAGCTCAGCAGCAGCCTGTGCAGTTCAGCAAGGTGTTGATATGAGCAGTCAATCATATATTAGATTTTTCGGGATTTTTCCAGGTAACAAAAGAATGAGGCTTGTCAGCTGATGATTATAGAGAAAGGGAATTTGTAGACACAAATGGCCTGGATGTTGCAGCTGAGTGTTTGATAGTGGAAAAAAAAGATGAATTGCATTCAAATCAAAGACTGACTGACTTGATGTATATTATTTTTCTTAAATATTACTCATGATATTCTTATCTCTTTTCTATTGTATGATTCCACTTAAGTTGAACTTGTATAAGTAAAGAAAATTACAATAATTAATATCAAAGAATCACAACATTTTGTTGTAATTCTCACATGTTTTTGTTTAAAGATATAAGGTAGAATGTGGTTGCTAATGTTCACATTAAAATATGTATATGAATTAAATATTGACTAAACCCATGTTTTATATATTTTATTGTTGAGTAATTGCATTATGTCTAATATTTACAACAGTTATCAAAGCCAGAGAAATACGTAATTTTATCGTTTTTTATGTTTTTATTTTTCAGATTACTGAGGGTGGAAGAAGTAAGGTGCAGGACTACTTCACAAAGGAAAGGAGCATGTTTTATTTGATACTTTCAACTTAAATTTGATATTTAGTTTTATATAGTTTCTTATTTTTATATTTTTTAACTTCCAAGTAAAGTGTAGTGTTTCAGTGCACTGTTGTTATTCTGGCCAATAAAGGCTTTTGTTCAACATAAAAAAATGATTG
Organism: Labrus bergylta; assembly: GCF_963930695.1. Lineage (NCBI taxonomy): Eukaryota > Metazoa > Chordata > Actinopteri > Labriformes > Labridae > Labrus > Labrus bergylta. The sequence goes on from NC_089202.1 coordinate 18,600,827, forward strand.
TCTTCATTATATATCTTTTCCAAAAGTGTTTGAAAGCTGTGTTTGAAGGATCCACGCAAAAAATGTGTGTATATCTATGTATCTTTAAAGATCAAAGATAGATTGGCCGATATATATCGGTATCAGATTTCTTTTCTCCCTTATATCGGTATTGGATCCAAAAATCCCATATCAGTCGGGCCCTAGATAGTACCTAAAAGTACCAAAAGCTTTAAATACCTACAGACCTTCATTCATATTTAATCCCAAAGTTGCAGTGAGCAAAATAGAAAAAGAGATCAGTGGTACATCGTTAAATCACAGGGCGGACATTTCTCCAGTCCTTTTGGCGTATCATAAAGCTACATAGAGTCATGTTTATGTCTCACAAACAGACACTATAAATAACACAAATACATTGGCAACATTTTCGATCCACAACATTTGACTGAAATTGTGGGCCTCAATTGAAAAATAAAAATATCCTGGATAAGACTTGGTCTGCTCATAATCCAAAAAAATACTTAAAATGTTAAAGATTTTAAATTGAAGACCAGAGGAACACCATATAGAATCTGTATCTTCACTCAAATAAAGAAAATAAAAATCCCAGTAGGAGGTTTTTAAATATTTTGCATAGTGGTATTCTGTACGGTTTGGTTTGATTGGCTGTTACCCTACCTGATAACAAAGAGTAGAGCACATACTAGCACCAGGAAGACGACAATGGTGGCGATGAAGACTGGCAAAATCACTGAAACATACAAAGGACAATATGGGATTATGGTTGAAGCTCTTATTCAGACGAGATTATTATTTTGGTAAATTCAGACATAATGTAATAATAATTCATTTTTCACATATTTAAGCTGTCCAGAGGACGTTTTCTTCATTACTTACCCATTTATAAAGTTTTATTGGCAATACTTAGTAATTATGAGAACAAATTGTGAAATGTGCCGCTTACCAATAAAAGTTATACTCAGTTCAGAGACAAACCTTGACTTTCTGCAGATGTTGGAAGGCTGTAGAAAATAAATCGCTGAGCAACAGATCCCAGAGAGTTTGAGCTGCGACAAAGCACAATGAAGTGATCCTTCCATTGGGCTTGACTCATGGTGATGAAGCTCACGCCTGTACCATTTCGATGCTCATAACTGACTGCAAACTCTTCTGAGTGATTGACAGCTAACCCATCCAAACTCCATTGTAAAGTGGGAGGAGGATTTCCCGTAGACTCACAGGAACAGTTGACCTGGTTAGCAGTTTTGGTGCAATCAGATGAGGACATGATCTGTGGAGCATCTGTAATGGATGTAGGGAAGAGAGACAAGCAGAGAGTCAAGTAAAGCCATGCTGTATCAAATTTGCAAAAGTAAAAGAGAAGGCTTATGGCTATAAAAATAAAAAAATAAAAGTTGACCAGCTGTGCGTGTGAATGAAGTGAATGAGGCAAAGAAAAATTCTAGTTCCTCCATGTCAATTAGTTTTCATTCTGGGCCTGTGTCCACAGAGGGCGCTTTTAACGCTGGCAGCGCCTATTTTCAATACAAAACCAATGTAGTTCAGTGTTTTCAGCACTCAGCGTCATACGTTTCTTGAGGCCGCATTCACTCAGCTCTCAGTTGAAAACAATTCCACTTATGGAACAGCACTATGCTCTTCTATGTCACATCTCCATCACCAACCTATGGCGTTTCATCCCAGCCAATAAAACCACACGCATATTATTTTTGCAAGCGTTTGCACAGCATTCTCACGCAGAATTTATCTGCTCGATCGAGCAATATTGTATCCTGCAAGGAGAAAACCATGCTTTGAGCACGAGCGAAATCTCACCCTGAGCGCGTAACTACAGTGCTCTCTCCTGCTCGCTCACGAGGGGATTTTTCTTTTTGCGCTCAAAGCATGGTTTTGTCCTCTCAGGATACAATATTGCTCACGCACGCAATTTCATTTCAGTAATTGTAATTTTACTTGATATAAACATTCTTACTAAGCAGACCTTTTTGGGGGTAAAGTTAACATTTGCTCGTCTCTAATTTAATTATAGAACCTCATATATAACACAGTGTTTCCCCTACCATTCAGGTCGTTCAGGGTGGATTACCCAAAGTGATCTCCCACCACCCTAAAAGAAAGGCACTAAATACTTTATCTATGTAAATTATCCATCCATCCATTATCTATAACTCTTTTCTCCCTTTATTTAGAACAAAGTTAATCCTCTACAAAAGAAAGATTTTATGGATTTGAAGTTTCCAATCAAAGGAAATTAAAGTTAAACAAAGAGATTTTCATACATTTTTTAAAATGTAACTGATGAATGACACCTACAATGTACATCTATTTGTCTTGTGTTTGATTGAAAACTTCCCAGTTCATTTTCAGCCTTGCAGAAAAACGAGCCTCTCTTTCTAGAAGCTTTGATGTTTAAAACACTTGCACTGGACCAGAGGGACTGACTGACACTGTGGTCCTTTTGGGTGAATCTGAAAAATTATTACAGGGATTAAAGTTCTCCGTCGCTACAACGTATTTCCGTCAATTTCACTTTTGTAATAATTTTAGTCGGTGTCAATCAGACAAATAAAAGTCGAGCAACATGGGTTGATGACATAGCCCTACCCTTGTGTGCAAACTGCGGTTTTTAATGTCAGGCATTTATCTGAATCCTGTAACACAATTGTAGTTTTGTGTTTGTGTGGCATTTTGAATATAAAGTCAAAACTTTGGTCTGCATTTACAAACTGTTTGTCATTTGTGAACCTCACTGCATTCTTAATTTGTTTTTTAAATTGGATATTAAAGTCCAGTGTTACATTCATTTATAATCAGATACAACTGTGACCTTTAACCCTGTGATGAAAACACTGAGTGTGAAATGATCTGTTGACCTCTTTGTGAAAAACATGCAGATTGTTTTCTTTATGTTTAAGTATTGACAGGAGTCATTAAACCACTGTGTGACATTAGTCATCACTGCTGTTAGTTTACGTGCAGCTTGCTGGTTTGTTGTTGCATGTTCAAAAATGATAGTATCATCAGCGTACATTAGGATGTCTGACCTAATAGCATTCATTTATTAGATCATTTATGTAGAGGCTAAACAACAAACCCTGTTCATACAATGAATACATCTACAATCAAACATCTGAGTGGAGAGAAAAAAAGGTAATCACACATGGCAGTATGCACACCCCAGGTGACGGCCATGCTCGTAACTGTTTGCTAAATGATTACAAAACAACAAACAACGAAGAAGAAGCATGTATTTTATGTAATCAATTTAATCACAAGACACACATACTCACATGTAATGTCAGCTGTTAAACTGGTGTTCACAGATGACTCAGTGCTGCCATCTTGTTTTCTGTAGACAGCAGTACAGGAGATTTCCTGTCTGTGATGGAGGTGTGTTGCGTTGAAGTTCAGCACAGAGATCTTGACTTTAGTTTTGTCCTGATTCTCCTGCAGGGTCTCCTGACCTTCACCCAGGCCGGGGCTCCATGTCAGATTTGGAGGAAGAGACAGACAGGGAGCTGGAGCAGAGCAGTTCAAACTCACTGAGGTTCCCTCTTTCACCTTCAGTGTGGGCGGAGTCAGAGTCGGTCTGGGTGGATCATCTGTTCAGAAGATACATAAACATGTATAAGCAGTCATTTCTCTCTACTATCAAAGGTTTGATTTATCTTTATTTTGAAGTAATCAATGATAAGGTCAGAGAAGTACTACATGACTGAACTGTAAATGAGTTTAATTTGAAACCTACCTTTGACTGAAATTTTCACGCCATCAAAATTGTATTTCACACCTGAACAATCCAATCTAAACCAATACTCTTTGTTGTTTTGAAGTTGCATGTCATTCAGGGTTGTGGTGCAGTCTTTTTTTGTTAGGTCACCGATCAATTGTCCTTTCTGTTGTGGATTACTGCTATCAAACACAACAGGGCCAGTGTTCCTTTTTCCTTTTCTCCATAATGCTTTACAAGTGTTATCTAAGTTTCCATTAAATTGATCCTCTACGTCAAAGGAGCAGGGGATTGTCACACAGGATCCCTTCAGAACCTCTATAGTCTGTGGTATAATGATCTCAAACTGTCCACACAGGGCACCTGAAACACAAAAAACAAATCCTTATTACAATTATACATTTACAATACAATCCTTATTCATATTGAGTTTATAATGTCTATATTACTAAAATCATTGACAGGGATAGAGGTTTCAAATGAGCCGTGGCTAGAAACCTGACTGCATGTTATCTACTTTGTATTTACATGAAGCAATGTTCATTGCACGTGTCTCTGTTAAATAAATAAACAAATAAATAAATAAAGTTATGATACATTTTATTGATGGGTCTGTTTCTAAAAAAATTATCAGTATGCTTTCAAAGATAAAATAGTCTTCATGTAAAACTCAGAGGATTCATCATTTTCACACAGCTTTTTTACATTAAAGTTGTAAATTTAACACCAAATCTCTACATTATGATATTGTTAAAAGAAAGCAGAACACATTAGTAACTAATTTCTTTGACAAACATAAGTGAGCATCTCACCTTGCAGCAGACAGCCAATGAGGAGGAGAGTCAGAGCTGCAGCCATCTTTGTGTTTCAGAAGAGGCAGAAAGTCTGGAGAGAATACATGTAGATTTACAGTTTAGTGTATTTCGCTCCAAATAAACTTAGATTTCATTTTGAGGCTGTTGTTGAATGTGATCTTTGCAGAAGTTGCAGATGGAGAAATATCTTGAAATGTTTGAATCTTCATCAATGTGGAAAAGGTTGGATCCAGAGTTTAGTTAACTAAATTGATCCCAATAAAACTAAAAGACTTCAAGGTGTGCAGCCTCTCATTTTAAGGTTTAAATTGAAATCTTTCTGCATTTCAATCAATTCAAGTAAAGTAGCTCATTATTAAAACAGAGATGAAATTATTATAAAATAAAAAAACAGGAAGTTTGACTGCCTGCCTCAAAGAAAAGAGACAAGTGTTTCTTGAGAAAAGAGACTGAATGTTTTTTACTTGAGTTCAGTTTGTTTACAACCTCTTTAAGGAAACTATTCAATAATTAATAATCAGTAATAATGCCCAAAAGAAAAACTGCATTAGTGCTTTAAAATGTTCAAAACTTGATCAGAGTGAATGCTTTTTTTCTTTCCCCTGTAACAAAGTTTGTTTGATCAACCAGCAAGTGCAAAAAAGATGCACTTGTTAAAAAGTAGCTTTATGACATCAAACATGTTGATTTGTTTTATTTCCCGAAAAAGGATGAAGTTATTTAAAAGCTACTTAAAAGTTATATAAAAGTTTTATAAACTTACGTTTTTTTGTCAGGTCTTTTTGAGCAGAGAGGTGAAAGATGTTTAGAGAAGTGAAGTTCCTCATCATTTGGCCACCTTCATAAACAGCGTGCAATAATTGACTTAAAAATGAGGAAGTAAAAAAAACAGCAACATTCATGTTAGCACAGAATGTTCTGTACTTTTTATGAGTTATTTTCAATGCAATAACATCTTGATGTAATTTAATATTTACAACCCATCAGTTTGACTAGAAAGTTACTATTTGAGATCCACATACAGGCGGTGACAACTCAAACTTTTCTGTCAAAGTGTCCTGCCTAATCATGAAGCATGAAATAAGCAGGCGACTCTATATATTACATTTTTAATCATAACACAATTGTGAAAAAAGCACTTTAATTCTTACTCAAAGTCAGCAATTGTATTTTTTTTTTCAAGTGAAACTGAAGGACAGTAAATATAAAATTATTTAAAGGTGTTTTCACATTAGGTACAATTGTTTTCTTACAGTGTACAAATGTATTTCATAAGGGACATATTCAAATTTGTGGTGTTTATAGGATCAGCATCTTTGTAGCCTTTAGTTGTAGTCAGCAACATTAGGAATATTATTTGTAAGAACAAACAAACAACATTGGCAACTGTGTTCCACATAAACCATGGCAGTAAATACTGCAAGGTTGCCAAGCCAATCCCCATCTTCTTTTGCTTAAGGTTTCAGAGTCAAGTGCTCTATTCATTGATCGTAACAGTTCGATTAAAGAATGTCTGACTTGTTATTGAGTCTGGATTGATCCACACATAGACTTTAAGGTTGTTGTCTGTTCTTCCTAAAGTTTTAATCTTCAGGGTGCAGCTACCCTCTGTGGCTGCTCCCTTTACTGAGATGCGTCCTCTGAACTGTTGTTCCACTGTAGGAGGATATCTGTCATACACCACAGGATAATACATCTTATTGTATTGATACCAGGTGACCTGGACATGAGCTTTTGTCTGACATGGTACCACAGCACAGCTCCCCTCCACTGCAGTCACTGTTTTAGGTACAGTGATGTTCCAGCTTCTCACCTGCTGCAGCACAGAGAAGCCTTTGTGTGGGGGAGAGGAGGAAGAGGAAGGGAGGGTGAATGGGTTAGCAAAGTTGACAATAAATGTTTATTGTTCAGTGAAGTAAGGCTGATGACAAAGAAAAGTGTGTGTCATGCAACAGGAAATGAACAACAGTGAAAGCTGCTTTTCAAAGCAGAGTTTACTGTACAGCCATTTGTCATACAAAGTAACATTATGAGAGCTGTCACTCACACTCGTTTCCTTTGGTGAGGTTATGTTTCAGAACAAAAACATCTATTAGGGATGATGACCAATCAAAAACATTCTGAAGTATTTGTAGCTTTTCTGATATTGATTATATAAACTTCTTGTAGTGCAGCACCTGTGTGTCCAATAGGCTTAAAGTTGTTCGTTTGAACTTTCTGACGTTGTTTCCTAGTTCTAGATCTTTTATGGCTGTATGATTTATTCACAGAATGAGTTAAGATATATATACTGTATAATATATATATGTGCACGTGATCTGCAGATAGATGGAAAATGCATAAATATGGTGTAACAACTACCGCTAAGTCTCAGTGAAAAGAAGGCAGCATTTAAAGCCTGGCTCACACTGCAGGAGTTTTAAACTCCTTCCCAATTTTGAATTCGGGCAGCATCAGACAGAGAATCCTAACAGATATTCTTCTCCATAATCTCAAATATGCTCATACTACAAGATATGAAATCTTTTCACATCACAATCTTCAGGATTTTATTAGGATTATCGTGCCCGACGGAGGAACGCACCACCTCACCTGGCCTCACGTTAACAATGGAGCCGCGGTTAAATTTGCGATTATAATGATTTGCACAGAGAAGAGCAGATTGGGGACGTTAAGATTGGATCTTTATTACAACTCACACTACAAGATAATGTCGGTAGATAATCGGTTCCGATCAGTCTTGAGTCGGGAGCGACCCCGCGATTATCGGAAAGGAGAAATCAGGCCGATTTGAGATCCGATTATCCTGCAGTGTGAGCCAGGCTTAAGTCGTACCTGCTGTACAAATAGGAGGACATTACAGACTTTTTTTGCTGACTTTCATACAGAAAGAGCTCGTAAAATGTTGCTGTTTAATTGGGTATCGTTTCTTTGTTTCAAACACTGCTTCGTCTTTTCTCCGTTCCCTCCACCCCGTCTGCTCTCACGCAGGGATCAGATGGTGGCTGTGTGTGACAGCACTTTTTTTAGCAAGGACAAAATACTTATGCGATCTCACAACACAAAACTTTAACAGACCCAAGGTTAATAAAAACTGTAAACTCACTGAGGCCACGTCCACACGCATACGGATATTTCTAAAAACCTGTTTCCCCCCCCTCCGGTTGCAAAAAAAATCCTGTCAACACCAACAGTTTTTAAAAAATCTCTCAGTCCACATGGCAACGCAAAAACGATGGAAAACGCTCACATAAGCATGCCATAAGCATGCCAGGCCAGTAGGTGGCGATAATAGCTGTGTCTCATTCACATCAAACACTGTAAAAGAACATTGCGAGCATGCGTATTAAGCGTAATTTTGACAGCGGCAATTTGGAAAGATGGTGAAACAAGTCAACAAACACAAAGCCGATTCATTCGTTTGGACGGACGACGAAGTGGAGTTGCTGCTTTGAGTTACACTTGAATAAGTGCCAGGAGAATGTCGACTAACAGCAGAGAACAGATGTAAACAAACCACATCAGTTATTTAGGTGCTGGGTCGAAAAAGTCTCTAGATTTTCCCTGTCAGGCTCAAAACAATTTTATTTCATGTACTTACAAGAATACACTGTAAACAGTTTTGTTGTTCCCACTGGTAGTTTAAAGTTGAGAAAAAATTCAGAAAACTAAATTGAGTTGTTTTAAGATGTCTCACAGCTTTCGAAACACAGGATCACAGCGTCTGCAGGAAAAATGATGTCAAAATGTTGTGCCACGTGTGGCTAGCATTCGCAGTGCTAACACTACCAGCCTTTGGTCCTCCATGCAGGTAAAAGGGGCTATATGTAACTTTTCAAAAATACTGCGTTAGCAGCGATACCGTGGCCGGTACATGGCCGTGAGGCGAATCGCACCAGTAACCTGTTACTTGCTCTCCCTCGCGTGCTTGTACGTACACAAAGGAGCATCATCATCGGCCACGAAACACTGGATAATGTTTACAGAGGAGGTAAGTGGTCATACACAATTTGTTCTCATAATTACTAAGTATTAACAAGAAAGCTTTATGAATAGGTAAGTCGTGAAGAAATATTCCTCTTTCCTCTTTCCTCAGCTTTAATATGTCCTGATTTAACAATTTACAAAAATGAATAATTAATACGTGATGTTCGAACTTATTCAAATAATAATCTCGTCTGAATAAGAGCTTGAACCATAATCCCGTATTGTCCTTTGTATTTTTCAGTGATTTTGCCAGTCTTCATCGCCACCATTGTCTTCTTCCTGGTGCTAGTATGTGCTCTACTCTTTGTTATCAGGTAGGGTAACAGCAAATCAAGCCAAACCGTACAGAATACCACTATGCAAAATATTTAAAAACCTCCAACTTGGAATTTTATATTCTTTATTTGAGTGAAGATACAGATTCTATATGGTGTTCCTCTGGTCTTCAATTTAAAATCTTTGAAATGTTTAATATTTTTTGGTATTATGAGCAGACCAAGTCTTATCCAGGTAATTAATATTTTTCAATTGAGGCCCACAATTTCAATCAAATGTTGTGGATCGAAAATGTTGCCAATGTATTTGTGTTATTTATAGTGTCCTCTGCTCTGTGTCTGTTTGTGAGACATAAACATGAATATTTAGCTTTATGAGACACCTAAAGGACTGGAGAAACATCAGTATTTGCTGATCTGTGAATTTCAGATGTACCGCTGATCTTTTACTCTCTTTTTTGCTCAAAGCAACTTTGGGAAGATATGTAGTTATTTAAAGCTTTGTGTACTTTTGGGTACTATCAATCATTAGAATAAAGGAGATTTGGAAGAGTATTGTTTTAAAACAGGTCGAAAGTATCAAATTATGAAAAAAAATGTTGATAACCTTACTCTGAAGAGAGGATGCCCACAGGTGGTTCATTATGTGGTGTTTTACTGTTCTTTACTGATTGGTGTGCTGTGATACAGTTTGCAGCTTCTCAATAAGCCCCATGTTTGCAGGCGGCTGTAGCAAAGTCCGAGTGGAAAACCTGCTAGTTTTGCTCCAGTATGTTGCAACAAAAAAGTTATGGCATGAAGTAATCATGAATATTTCCTCTACTTGACAGAGTATGTCCTGTACTGTGACCTTTGCACATGCACACATAAAAATGTTGATGCTGAAATGCTGCCCGCCACCAGCCAAAGCTATAGGCGGGCACGAATGCTCTACTACCTAGATGTAAACCAGCATAGTAGACAAGTGGCATGTCATAGCGCAAAGAGGTTTGACTGTATTTTGATCTAGAAAATGGAGTAAAAGTTGGATGTAGGCTGTCTCGTGTTAAAGTGGTGTATCTTGACCAGAGCAAAGCGTAAAAAGCACAGACATGTGGAAGTAAACCTGCAAGGAGGACCAAAGGCTGGCAGTGCTAGTACTGCTAATGCTAGTACTGCTAATGCTCGCCACACTCAGCACAATAGTTAGACAATTTTTTTCCAGCAGACGCTGTGATCCTGTATTTCGAAAGCTGTGAGCCATGTTTAAACAACTCAATTTGGTTTTCTGAGTTTTTTCTCAACTTTAAACTAGCAGGGGGAAAAACAAGGATGTTTTCAGTATATTCTTGTAAGTTTAAAACTATGCTGTTTTTTTCAGGGCTCAGAGGACTCAACACAACCTGCTTAAGAGTCAGGGGTCAGGTAACGCCAGCACAGTTGCCATGAGCCAACATCTACCAAGTGGAAAAGGAGATGAGGTACTTTATCTTGGAATCCAGCAGTTTTCTACTTAGTGTCACTTAAATAAGCAGAATAACCTTACAACCAACATTTCCTTTTGATTTGTAGGAACCCAACAAAACAAATGAGGGCATTTATGCTAACACCACTGAGCTGAAGAAACCAGGTGTCACCCAACCTGCAACTACCTCTGAGCCAATCAGCACCATCTTACCAAGCTCAAGCCAAAACAACACAGAAGACGCCAGTACAAGTTCAGAGAAGAAAAACGAGGAAAGCAAAGATGTGATTTACACTAGTGTGACTTGGAGGAGCAAAGGCGAGAAGGAGGGAGGAAGCTCTGAGGACACAAATCAGTCAGGTCGCTCCTATCTGGAGGAGAAGCGCTTGGAGGGAGGATTGAATTTTGTGAGCAATGCAGTAGAGATGTTAAATCTATATGACGAAGTGAAGCCTAGAAATATGAAAAAGGACTCTGAATGTGAATATGCCCAGGTTAAATTTTGAGACTAGATTATGAGATGCAGACATAGATTACAGTTCAGTCCGAACTGGACCTGGGCGATAAAACTAAATGATAATTATTGCAATATAATTTGTGTCAATAAATATGAAAAATGTTCGATAAAAGTTTGATAGATTTCATCGTGTAATTACACCACCAACCACTGGGAAGTGGGGAGCGCTAATGTTCCTTGAGCGCTACGTGCACTGTGCTTATAATGGTGAAATATTTAATTATAGTTTCTCATGTTCTGAATAATTAAGCCATAATTAACCACCTTGTTTTTTCAACTTTAACTCAGGAGCCAAAATCAGCCTTTAAATTTGAAAAAAATAATGATTAACAATTATCGATATCGAGTGATATGACATTTTTTATCATGATAACACTTTTAGTCATGTCACGCAGGCCTACTCGCTATCATAGTTTGGCTCAGTTTACAGCAACAGACTACAGCAGGCTGTAACGTTACCTAGTGAAGCTACTGATTGTTGTCACACACAGCCACCAGCTGATCCCTGCATGAGAGCAGACGGGGTGTAGGGAACGGAGAAAGGACGAAGCAGTGTTTGAAACAACGAAAGATACACAATTAAACAACAACACTTTATGAGCTCTTTCTGTGTGAAACTCAGCAAAAATTATATTAAAATATACCATAAAAGTCTGTAATATCTTCCTATTTGTACAGCAGGTACAACTTAAATGCTTCCTACTTTTCACTGAGACTCTGCACAGGGATTCAGCGGTAGTTGATACACCATATTTATACATTTTCCATCCATCTACAGACCATGTGCATATTATATATATTAAGTCATTCTTTAAATAAATCTCACAGCTAAAAAGGCAAGACACTCAACTTAACCTCATAAGAACAGATAATAACCAAGACAAACAGTTCAAATGGGAAAATACATGGGAAAATGTTCAGCCTAACAAGTTTCTCTTTCTCTTTACGGATTAGGGCCAACTTTACAAGAATTAAGTCGGAAATTTACGAGTTTCCACTGTTGCATCCAACAAAGTGCTCTGTGGATGGAAAGTATAACAGGAACTTGAGTTACGAGTTTGAGACCAGCCTGTGTGAAAATGATGAAAGGAGAACTGTTAAAGTCTGCTCCTCTGCAGACGCAACTTCCTCCAAGTCAGTGTGGTTCTTTCTTCAGAAAAGCCACAGTTTCTTTCAGTATCTTTTCAGGGTCCTGATATTTTATGACAACGTGATAATGATGATGTGCCAAAAGCATGTGTAGTTTCATATCTGCATAAGTAAAGCCCCAACACAACTATTTTATATTTGTGTTTGTTATCTGCACTTGTCTGCCTTGTTAAAGTGTCTCATGGGCAGAGCCAGTTTGTGTCCTGTTCACTGATCATTTTGCAGATGAATAAAGTCCTTGCAAGTTGAAGTGAAAACTTCTCTTGAACTAACTGTTTTTTACTGACTACACAAGGAAGTAGCCTATTTCCTTGAAACCTGTGAAACAAGTGAAACCTTTACTAAAGTATAACAAGATGCTCAACGTTTGTAATTTTAACAGGCTGCTGCTCTTCTGATATAGACTGAAATAACGTCATTATTCTCGTAAATTGAGATTCTTTATTTTCTTTAACGTGGCCATAATCCTCCGTCATACTTTTTCAGTTTGAGTTTAGGGGGATTTTGCTGTTTCTATGTTTCTGCCATCTGACTGTTGACAGGGGTGCAAACTCATCAGGGATGAAAAAGGTGACATGGATCCAAACCTCCTAGGGGGGTCCGGGGGCATGCCCCCCCGGGAAGATTTAAAAAATATATATATCAGCTTTAAATTGTGAATTTACAGAAGATTTCAGCATTCAGACCTACTAAAGAAGCAGTGCAAACAATAAGAAAAACACAATTGCTTGTCGATATCTATGTTCTGTTTTACCTTTTTGATAAAGCTTCAGTGAAACATGAAAAACCTGTGTTCCCAACCTTCAGTCCCTTTTTATAAATGGGATGAATTTGCAGAACAGGGCTTACCATGTTCTACTAAGGGGTGATGTGAAGGGCAGTCAATATGCAAGTAGCTCTCAGAGCAGAGTCTGAGAGAACATAATGCAGTCATCAAGTATGACAATATTGTCAAATATCTTCTATCATAAAATATGTAACATATCAATATATGAACCTGATGTTTTGCTCCTGCTGATTCTCATTAAGTTTATATTCCCTCTGGCCTACCTTATTACATGTGTTGACACTGTCACATGTGCTGTCACTTTAATGTTGCCTGAGATAATAATGAACCAGAAAGTATGAAGTTACCTTCAGCTAGCACACATTTCTCTCAACATCTTTACCTATGGCTACCAAACGGTTAATGATCAGACAGTATGTTTAACAGAAAGACTGGCTTGTTAGCCAGACTTCGAATTGGTCATTGTCCCGAATAATAAGAGTGTTTTTAGATGTTTTTATTCTGAAACATAACCTCACCAAAGAAACGAGTGTGAGTGACAGCTCTCATAATGTTACTTTGTATGACAAATGGCTGTACATTAAACTCTGCTTTCAAAAGCAGCTTTCACTGTTGTTCATTTCCTGTTGCATGACACATACTTTTCTTTCTCATCAGCTTTTCTTCACTGAACCACTAACATTTGTTGCCAACTTTGCTAACACATTCACCCTTCCTTCCTCTTCCTCCTCTCCCCCACACAAAGGCTTCTCTGTGCTGCAGCAGGTGAGAAGCTGGAACATCACTGTACCTAAAACAGTGACTGCAGTGGAGGGGAGCTGTGCTGTGGTACCATGTCAGACAAAAGCTCATGTCCAGGTCACCTGGTATCAATACAATAAGATGTATTATCCTGTGGTGTATGACAGATATCCTCCTACAGTGGAACAACAGTTGGTTTGGTTCCAGGACTAAAACATTTTTTACAAAAGGAATTTCTCAAATGTCAATCGACGATTTGAAGGGAGAAATTTACTTTCAGAACCAGAGCCGCCATAAAAGTGGGCGATCACTGTTGAGTTCTATCGATCACTACAATTGGCATGTTTGAAATTAGCTTCAGGAGCTGATGTATTTCCCAGATCATTTCATCTCTAAAAGCTCAAAAGCAACAAATACAGCAAGTGAAAAAGTGAACTCAAAAAGTGAAAAAAATTGCTGACTTTGAGTAAGAATGAAAATACTTTTTGTCATACTATAAAATCCAGAATATAAGTGGCATGTTTTTGAAGGTCTCTGAGAGAGAAAAAAAGTTTTCCGGCCTGATCATTTCTATTGTGTTCAGTGAAGTCTACAACGTGCAGTTTGTGTTCAGCTGTGTCGCTCTTTTAGTTCAGTCTGTTTTCACTTTTTGGAGTTTGCACTCCTACTAGTTACAGTACGGTAGTTGAGCTCTCAGGCTGCAGTGAAAGTTGTGAGGCACAGACTCCTAGCTTGCAAGCTCTCTGCACGACTCTGCTGGTCACTTTTTGACTTTAATACAGAATTATTTCAATCAAAAGAGCACTCAACAAGGTTTATTTATGAAACAATATACTACTGTTTTCTGTGCATGCAGGATTATGACCTCGTGAGGGAGAAAAGCTGTGGTTTGTGTCACCTTCTCACCCAGCACAGCATGCAATCACATCTGGATACAGAAAGAATGGGGATGTATTTTTAATCGTCAGTAATGACACTGCGTGTGTCAGCATTTTATACTGGTATATTGGTTGCACCAGTGTATAGATGCAGCCAACTTTTTGGATCTAAAAAAAGGGTGTGCGTCTTATACCTCAGGTTTTTATGGTAATTGATAAGAGATTGATAATTGTGTTATTAGAAATGTATTCTATAGAGTAGCCTGCTTATTTCATTGCTTCATGATCAGGAAGTACAGGCTCAGTGTCAGACATGTTTTTTAAGGTCTAAAGATACAAATAATTTGTACAGAGAGATGTTTTTTATCAATAGTAAATGGAAGGTAAGTAAAGATGTTACACTGTATGAAAACTATTCACATGAAATGTACTGAACATTTCATGTGAACATGAATGTTCACCTTTTTTTGACTTCCTCATTTTCAAGACAAATTTTGAATGCTGTTTATGAAGGTGGCCAAATGATGAGGAACTTCACTTCTCTAAACATCCTTCACCTCTCTGCTCAAAAAGACCTGACAAAAATGTAAGTTTATATCACTTTTATATCACTTTTAAACAACTTTATACTTTTTCAGAAGATATAACAAATCAACATGTTTAATATCATAAAGGTTACTTTTTAACAAGTGCATTTTTCTGAAGTTGATCAAACAAACTTTGTTACAGGGGAAAGAAAAAAACATTCACTCTGATCAAGTTTTGAACATTTTAAAGCTCTCATGCAGTTTTTCTTCTGGGCATTATTACTGATCAAATAGTTTCCTTTAAGAGGTTGTAAACAAAGAAAGAAACAAAATAAAAAACACAACATTTGTCTCTTTTCTTTGAGGCAGGCAGTCAAACTTCCTGTTTTTTATTTTATTATCATTTCATCTTCTATGTTTTAATAATGAGCATCTTTACATGAATTGAATGAAATGCAGAAATATTTCAATTTAAACCTTAAAATGAGAAGCTGCACACCTTGAAGTCTTTTAGTTTTGTTGGGATCAATTTAGTTAACTAAACTCTGGATCCAACCTTTTCCACATTGATGAAGATTTAAACATTTCAAGATATTTCTCCATCTGCAACTTCTGCAAAGATCACATTCAACAACAGCCACAAAATGAAATCTAAGTTTATTTGGAGTGAAATACACTAAACTGTAAATCTACATGTATTCTCTCCAGACTTTCTGCCTCTTCTGAAACACAAAGATGGCTGCAGCTCTGACTCTCCTCCTCATTTGCTGTCTGCTGCAAGGTGAGATGCTGACTTATATTTGCCAAAGAAATTAGCTACAAATGTGTTCTGCTTTCTTTTAACGATGTAGAGATTTGGTGTTAAATTTACAACTTTAGTGTAAAAAAGCTGTGTGAAAATGATGAATCCTGAGTTTTATGTGAAGACTATTTTATCTTTGAAAGCATACTGATAAGATTTTTAGAAACAGAGCCAACAATAAAATGTATCATAACTTTATTTATTTATTTGTTTGTTTATTTAACAGAGACACATGCAATGAACATTGCTGATTTTAGCAATATAGACATTATAAACTCAACATGAATAAGGATTGTATTGTAAATGTATAATTGTAATAAGGATTTGTTTCTTGTGTTTCAGGTGCCCTGTGTGGACAGTTTGAGATCATTATACCACAGACTATAGAGGTTCTGAAGGGATCCTGTGTGACAATCCCCTGCTCCTTTGACGTACAGGATCAATATAATGTGAACTTAGATAACACTTGTAAAGCATTATGGAAAGATTATTATGGGGGACCTGTTGTGTTTGATAGCAGTAATCCACAACACAAACAAAAGGGACAATTGATCGGTGACCTAACAAAAAAAGACTGCACCACAACCCTGAATGACATGCAACCTCAAAACAACAAAGTGCATAATTTTAGATTGCAATGTGACAATGATCTGAAATACTTTTTTGCTGGCGTGAAAATTTCAGTCACAGGTAGGTTTCAAATTAAACTTATTTACAGTTCAGTCATGTAGTAGTTCTCTGACCTTATCGTTGATTACTTTAAAATAAAGATAAATCAAACCTTTGATAGTAGAGAGAAATGACTGCTTATACATGTTTATGTATCTTCTGAACAGATGATCCACCCAGACCGACTCTGACTCCGCCCACACTGAAGGTGAAAGAGGGAACCTCAGTGAGTTTGAACTGCTCTGCTCCAGCTCCCTGTCTGTCTCTTCCTCCAAATCTGACATGGAGCCCCGGCCTGGGTGAAGGTCAGGAGACCCTGCAGGAGAATCAGGACAAAACTAAAGTCAAGATCTCTGTGCTGAACTTCAACGCATCACACCTCCATCACAGACAGGAAATCTCCTGTACTGCTGTCTACAGAAAACAAGATGGCAGCACTGAGTCATCTGTGAACACCAGTTTAACAGCTGACATTACATGTGAGTATGTGTGTCTTGTGATTAAATTGATTACATAAAATACATGCTTCTTCTTCGTTGTTTGTTGTTTTGTAATCATTTTGCAAACAGTTACGAGCATGGCCGTCACCTGGGGTGTGCATACTGCCATGTGTGATTACCTTTTTTTCTCTCCACTCAGATGTTTGATTGTAGATGTATTCATTGTATGAACAGGGTTTGTTGTTTAGCCTCTACATAAATGATCTAATAAATGAATGCTATTAGGTCAGACATCCTAATGTACGCTAATGATACTATCATTTTTGAACATGCAACAACAAACCAGCAAGCTGCACGTAAACTAACAGCAGTGATGACTAATGTCACACAGTGGTTTAATAACTCCTGTCAATACTTAAACATAAAGAAAACAAGCTGCATGTTTTTCACAAAGAGGTCAACAGATCATTTCACACTCAGTGTTTTCATCACAGGGTTAAAGGTCACAGTTGTATCTGATTATAAATGAACGTAACACTGGACTTTAATCTCCCATTTCAAAAACAAATTAAGATGATAACAAACATAGTAAAGTTTATATTTACATATTTCCACCAACTGTTTATCCGCTGAGGAAGCAACACTGTACTGTAGGTCTACATTGTTATTAGAGGTGGGAATCACCAGAGGCCCTTCGATACGATATTATAACGATGCTTGAGTCACGATACGATATTATTGCGATTTTAAACATTTTGCGACAGGCTGAGAATTGTGATATAATATATTGAATTTCATTTTTTAACTGCATATTATGTACACAAAATTAAACTAAATCAAGAAGTGTTTTGTCAAATAAGAAAAAAATGTCAGTCTTTTCGTCTCACTTCTGTCTGTTCGAGTCGAGCCCACAGACGAGCCCACAGACTGACCAACACTGTGATAAAAGTAAAAGGCTGCAAGCACCTAACAATCTGAACTGATGGTGTTTCAGTCTGATCAAACTTTACTGAACACAAACATGTACGGATGACTGAACAACTGCAGCCATTTTTAACAATGCAACTTGCTCAAAATGAATTGTGCAACCCCTCAGCAATTAAAAATAAAAACATATCGCTAGCAGAATATTGTGATTTTATGCTGTATCTATTTTCCCCCACCTCTAATTGGTATGCTGTCTCATGTAAGCCTACGTCTCCTGCTTTGATGTCCTGCTTTTAGGTATCTTGTTTGTTTTACCAGGAGAACAGTATTACTGTCCTGTTTTAATGCACATCTCTCTTTTAAGTGTTTCATATGCTTCTAGATTTACAATTTTGTTGTCCCACTTTAGTCTGTTTTACATATTGCTGCTGTCTATGATGGCTAAACTTGTGCATTACAGAAATGTTATGAATGTGCATTGTTTTTATAACTTTACATTTTATTAATAAAAATGAATAAAAATGAATGCACTGAACGGTGAAGACCAAACCGTGATGGCTCTGCATGAGTACACATACTGTTATAGTCCTACTCAGTGTTGGGCTCGTTATTGAAAAAAAGGAATATATTACTCATTACCCTTTAAGTACTTTAATTACTTTACTTATTACTCCCTGCCATCAGTAATATGTTACATTACTTGTTATATTACTTTTCGTAATAAGCCACAACTTTCATTAGTTCTTTTTCGCTTTTAGCTGTGCTCGATTAAAATCCAGTCTTGGTTGATTTGTAGACATTGTAGGGCTACAGCTGTCCTCCACAGCTCATTGGTGGGGTTTATTTACACGAGCTTCATGTTGTTGTGCTGTCGTCAGATGTTGTAAGTGCTTAAGGAGTTTTGAAGTCCTGTTTTTTGCAGTATAAAGAGTCCTGGTACTGGGACACAATTTACATATTACAATGATGTTCTTGTTATCTTTCTTGTCGACAAAACTTAAGTAATGGGAATCTTTCCAGCCACTAAATGTAAACTTCCATCTTTCAAGCTAGCCAGCGTTGCCAGGTATGTGTGACAACAAATGACAAAACAAGCCCAATGGCACAAAAAAAACTACCCTCGGCGGCACCTAAAAAAAAGCCCAAATCCGCATATCTGGCAACCATGAAGCTCATTACTTTCCTGCTTGTCTGAGATGCGCAACAAAATTAATCTGGGGTTTGTTTCATAAATCTGAAGTGGGGTAATAACAACAACAGTAAGATAGTCACGAGTTATTTTTTGTGTGGGTAACTGTAATATTATTACTGGAATTTCATTAGTAATTCGTTACACTTCTCGTTACTTGTAAAAGTAATATTATTACTGTAACGCGTTACTAGTGATACGTTACAGCCCAACATTGGTCCTACTAGCTGTTTCTATTGATGTTTAGCAGGGCTTGTTCAGGATAAAGGCATAACATTCTCTATCCCTCATCACAAATAAACTACATATTCAAAAAATACAACTTTATTTTTTCTCTTTTCAGATTCACCCAAAGGGACCACAGTGTCAGTCAGTCCCTCTGGTCCAGTGCAAGAAGACACAAATGTGACACTGACTTGCAGTGCTAATGCAAACCCAGCTGTAAAGAACTACACCTGGTACAGAGCTGATGGAGGCCAGGAGACTTTCATGGGGACTGGACGTGTTTTAAACATCAAAGCTTCTAGGGAGAGAGGACCTTTTTTCTGCCGTGCAGCAAATGAAGAGGGAAGTGGAAGATCAAGCAACACACAGATGGATGTTCAGTGTAGGTATTGTTTGAAAAATTTGCATAAATGCAGGTAGGTCAGGCTTCTTTTGTGCAGCGTTTTACAAATGAGGAATGTAAATAATCTTTGTTAATAAGCTTCGAGAAAGAGAGGCTCGTTTTTCTGCAAGGCTGAAAATAAACTGGGAAGTTTTCAATCAAACACAAGACAAATAGATGTACATTGTAGGTGTCATTCATCAGTTACATTTTTCAAAATGTATGAAAGTCTCTTTGTTTATCTTTAATTTGCTTTGATTGGAAACTTCAAATCCATAAAATCTTTCTTTTGTAGAGGATTAACTTTGTTCTAAATAAAGGGAGAAAAGAGTTATAGATAATGGATGGATGGATAATTTACATAGATAAAGTATTTAGTGCCTTTCTTTTAGGGTGGTGGGAGATCACTTTGGGTAATCCACCCTGAACGACCTGAATGGTAGGGGAAACACTGTGTTATATATGAGGTTCTATAATTAAATTAGAGACGAGCAAATGTTAACTTTACCCCCAAAAAGGTCTGCTTAGTAAGAATGTGCATATCAAGTAAAATTACAATCATTCAAATGAAATTGCTTGCGCAAGCAATATTGTATCCTGAGAGGACAAAACCATGCTTTGAGCGTGAAAAGAAAAATCCCCTCGCGAGCGAGCAGGAGAGAGCACTGTAGTTACGTGCTCAGGGTGAGATTTTGCTCGTGCTCAAAGCATGGTTTTCTCCTTGCAGGATACAATATTGCTCGCGCGAGCAGATAAATTCTGCGAGCGAATGCTGTGCAAACGCTTGCAAAAATAATATGCGTGCGTGGCTGTTTGAGTTGCACGCACAGCTCCTTTAAATTCGCGCATGGATCTCGTGCGCACGCAATTTTATTGGCTGGGATAAAACGCCATAGGTTGGTGATGGAGATGTGACATAGAAGAGCGTAGTGCTGTTCCATAAGTGGAATTGTTTTCAACTGAGAGCTGAGTGAATGCGGCCTCAAGAAACGTATGAAGCTGAGAGCTGAAAACACTGAACTACATTGGTTTTGTATTGAAAATAGGCGCTGCCAGCGTTAAAAGCGCCCTCTGTGGACACAGGCCCAGAATGAAAACTAATTGACATGGAGGAACTAGAATTTTTCTTTGCCTCATTCACTTCATTCACACGCACAGCTGGTCAACTTTTATTTTTTTATTTTTATAGCCATAAGCCTTCTCTTTTACTTTTGCAAATTTGATACAGCATGGCTTTACTTGACTCTCTACTTGTCTCTCTTCCCTACATCCATTACAGATGCTCCACAGATCATGTCCTCATCTGATTGCACCAAAACTGCTAACCAGGTCAACTGTTCCTGTGAGTCTACGGGAAATCCTCCTCCCACTTTACAATGGAGTTTGGATGGGTTAGCTGTCAATCACTCAGAAGAGTTTGCAGTCAGTTATGAGCATCGAAATCGTACAGGCGTGAGCTTCATCACCATGAGTCAAGCCCAAAGGAAGGATCACTTCACTGTGCTTTGTCGCAGCTCAAACTCTCTGGGATCTGTTGCTCAGCGATTTATTTTCTACAGCCTTCCAACATCTGCAGAAAGTCAAGGTTTGTCTCTGAACTGAGTATAACTTTTATTAGTAAGCGGCACATTTCACAATTTGTTCTCATAATTACTGAGTATTAACAAGAAAACTTTATGAATGGGTAAGTGGTGAAGAAAACGTCCTCTGGAGAGCTTAAATATGTGAAAAATTAATTATTATTACATTATGTCTCAATTTACTAAAATAATAATCTCGTTTGAAGTGGAGCTTGAACCATAATCCCTTATTGTCCTTTGTATGTTTCAGTGATTTTGCCAGTCTTCATCGCCACCATTGTCGTCTTCCTGGTGCTAGTATGTGCTCTACTCTTTGTTATCAGGTAGGGTAACAGCAAATCAAACCAAACCGTACAGAATACCACTATGCAAAATATTTAAAAACCTCCTACTGGGATTTTTATTTTCTTTATTTGAGTGAAGATACAGATTCTATATGGTGTTCCTCTGGTCTTCAATTTAAAATCTTTAACATTTTAAGTATTTTTTTGGATTATGAGCAGACCAAGTCTTATCCAGGATATTTTTATTTTTCAATTGAGGCCCACAATTTCAGTCAAATGTTGTGGATCGAAAATGTTGCCAATGTATTTGTGTTATTTATAGTGTCCTCTGCTCTGTGTCTGTTTGTGAGACATAAACATGAATATGCAGCTTTATGATACGCCAAAAGGACTGGAGAAATGTCCGACCTGTGATTTAACGATGTACCACTGATCTCTTTTTCTATTTTGCTCACGGCAACTTTGGGATTAAATATGATTGAAGGTATAGTGGTTTCTTCGGTCTTCTTAGTAAATCTTATGTTCTTAAACTGAGTTCTTTCTTAACCACTCTATAGTGACGACATTACACTGTTTTACGCGTTGAGTTGGCTTCACACATTTTCCCATGTGTCCACGGTAAAACTACCGTGTTGCTCCGCCGTCACTCGTTTATTTTACTTAGACAGCGTAACACAGAACAATACATTTTACTTCCTGTCTCCTGATCACATGACTACTGAAGTCTTACAGAATCACAACAAACCTTCAAAATAAAATAGGAATAATCTCAGTAAATATTCCCAAAATAAACACCAACCTATCGTCTACTATGCTCAAGCAAATCATAATCCAAACAATAATAATCAAATTTATTAATGCAAAAATGACGCTTACAGAAGGTCTGTAGGTATTTAAAGCTTTTGGTACTTTTAGGTACTATCTAGGGCCCGACTGATATGGGATTTTTGGATCCAATACCGATATAAGGGAGAAAAGAAATCTGATACCGATATATATCGGCCAATCTATCTTTGATCTTTAAAGATACATAGATATACACACTTTTTTTGCGTGGATCCTTCAAACACAGCTTTCAAACACTTTTGGAAAAGATATATAATGAAGACAATCATTTTTTTTTTACTTGGAAGTTAAAAAATATAAAAATAAGAAACTATATAAAACTAAATATCAAATTTAAGTTGAAAGTATCAAATAAAACATGCTCCTTTCCTTTGTGAAGTAGTCCTGCACCTTACTTCTTCCACCCTCAGCAACCTGAAAAATAAAAACATAAAAAACAATAAAATTACGTATTTCTCTGGCTTTGATAACTGTTGAAAATATTAGACATAATGCAATTACTCAACAATAAAATATATAAAACATGGGTTTAGTCAATATTTAATTCATATACATATTTTAATGTGAACATTAGCAACCACATTCTACCTTATATCTTTAAACAAAAACATGTGAGAATTACAACAAAATGTTGTGATTCTATGATATTAATTATTGTAATTTTCTTTACTTATACAAGTTCAACTTAAGTGGAATCATACAATAGAAAAGAGATAAGAATATCATGAGTAATATTGAAGAAAAATAATCTTTTTTTCCCACTATCAAACACTCAGCTGCAACATCCAGGCCATCTGTGTCTACAAATTCCCTTTCTCTATAATCATCAGCTGACAAGCCTCATTCTTTTGTTACCTGGAAAAATCCCGAAAAATCTAGTATATGATTGACTGCTCATATCAACACCTTGCTGAACTGCACAGGCTGCTGCTGAGCTGGTCTGTGTTAGAACCCAGAGCTGCTGAATAAACACTAAACACTCTGAAAAAGACGCTGGGTTCAGTCAAGTACCCACAAGTTACTGATTTTTCTCTCCCTTTATTGGGAGTAGCCTTGCATTAAAATAAACGGACTAACGTAGCTTGCGAGATAATTCAACACACTTTAGTGTCAAACCACCACAACTCTGCTTTCTCCTGAGCTGCAGCTGTTATATAGCAGTGATTCCCCTTAACTTCCCATTTGTTCAGCTGCAGCAGAGGGACAGTACACAGCCAATAGCTGGCTAATTATTAGCTCCTCAATGTATTTACAAATGTCTGTTATATAAGCATGAGCAACAAATGGGTACAGTTATATAAGAATTATGTTGAACAAGGGAATGACATAGTAAGTGTGTATTAACTCCATTAACCAGAAGTGTTTTGTACAAACTTACCATCACCACGCGACTCCTCCTCATCTCATCTGTGATCCTTCCTGTAGTGGGTAGTAGCCTAGTAGTACAGCTGACATATCCCATCATGCTTTGTTGGACTTCATACTTTGTTAGATTTTTAACACACTTTTCATGTTTCAGAATATAATCAATCAATTCAAAATGTTACGGGAATTCATTTTATTGTTGTGTGTCCTGTACAGTGACTGTTGTACATGCACACATAACAATGTTGTTTCTGAAATGCTGCCTGCCACCAACGAGAGCTAGAGCTCCAGTTAAAGACTAATTCTCCACTACCTAGCTGTAAATCAGCATAGTAGACAAATGGCATCTCATAGCACAGAGAGGTTTGACTGTATTTTGAAAATTGAATAAAAGTTAAATGTAGGCTATCTTGTGTTAAAGTGGCGTATCTTGACAAAAGTGTAAAAAGCACAGGCATGTGGAAGTTAAAAGGGCTATATGTAACTTTTTACATGTATAAATCGTTTTTTATCACCCATTAATAAGTGAACGGTTAACTGATGTGAAAAAGTAGATGTTCACTGTCTATCTGTGTTGCCCGTATAAAAAGTTTCCCCGGGTCGCATTTTCCGCGAATACTCCAGGAAGTGACATTTTATGCACGTTCTCAACGTCCTCCTCACTCTGCTCCGCTTACAGAGATCAACAGTACAAACTCATCACACACTCCAGGTCTTCACCTGCACAGCCAGAGGCCGCCTTCCACACACTTCTATCCACCCTAAGAGCTCTCATAGACGGACAAACTCATCACACACTCCTGCTCTCAGCTAGTGCTGGGCGATATATCATGAAGCTCGATTCGATCGATATTTAATTAATGCTTGATATGGAAAAGGGAACATCGATTTTATTTTTTAAACTACTTCAAAGTTTTCTCGCGATATTTCGTTGCTCCGCGAGATTTCTGCAGCAGCGCTTGTTGCGCGGAGACGAAAGGGCAGAGGAGACTCCTTCCCCTGAGTAGCCTAGCTCTTGTAAGCGGCCAACACGGAGGAAAAAGAGAAAGATGCGAGCGAGGCCAAATTACGTCGAAAAAAAGGGCACATAACGCAGGGCTCGACATTAGAACTGGCCCGCTGGCCCGGATGAATGATTGACAGAGTCTGGGCCAGCTGATTGCACGTTCAGCTGGCGGCTTCACTGCTGTCACTTCAGCGAGCGCGCTAGCTACACTCAAATTGTACACTCGCACACAGATTTTAGCGCAGGTTTTCTCTACTAAAACACACGTTTGGTAAAACGGTTTTAAAATCATCATATCCTAACAAAAGCCGAGATAAAATCAGCATTCAAAGAAAAAAAATCACCAGAAAAGTTGAGTGACAGCAGGGCATGACGAAAACTGAACGGAGAAAAGTTTCAGCCACAGTGACAGACAGCTGGAGGAGCTGGATCACGCTGCAGCTAAATTTCCCCTTAAAGTTAAAGACTAGATCCTGGTAAAGATAAAAGTTATTCACAAAGCATCTTAGCTCTTAAGAGAGCTCCGAAAGTAAAGATCTAAGGATGAAGAGTTTCTCACAGAGAAGAAAGAAGGAGAGAAAGGTGATCAGAAGACTTCCAGCTCTATCACAGTCTCATATTAATATCAGATTAAGTAGACTCTTACAGTTACCAGCATGGTGAATAAACATGAGTACATAGATATTAGAAAAATACAAAATATTTTCTATAATTAGAGCTCAATTAATTAAATAAAAGTTGTAATTGACTTTTGCATCACAATGGTTCAAGAGTAAATTGGTGACTGTTATTCTTCGATCAAAAGTAAAGTTCCTGGGCCAGTGATTACAATGGTCGGGTGATATTTTTTTTCATACATTGGAGATTCAGTTTTATAGGCTACATTTATAAACTTTAATACGATTAATTATCGAATCATATCGAATATCGACATTAGGCAAAAAAATATTGTGATATCAAATTTAGGCCATATCGCCCAGCGCTACTCTCAGCCGAGACTGTTGTTTGTAGGATGGAGAATGAATACAGACACACAGACTCCTTCACAGACTTTCACATGTGTATGACCACTTACCTCCTCTGTAAACATCATGCTGGTAAATATCCAGTGTTTCGTGGCTGATGATGATGCTCGCAAGGGAGAGCGAGCAACAGGTTACTGGTGCAGTTTGCCTGACGGCCATGCGGTATCACTACTAACGCAGTGTTTTTGAAAAGTTACATATAGCCCCTTTAACCTGCATGGAGGACCAAAGGCTGGTAGTGCTAGCACTGTGAATGCTAGCCACACTTGGCACAACATTATGATATAATTTTTTCTGCAGACGCTGTGATCCTGTGTTTCGAGAGCTGTGAGACATCTTAAAACAACTCAATTTAGTTTTCTGAATTTTTTTCTCAACTTTAAACTACCAGTGGGAACAACAAAACTGTTTACAGTATATTCTTGTAGGTTTATACGATGCTGTTTTTTTCAGGGCTCAGAGGATTCAACACAACCTGCTTAAGAGTCAGGGGTCAGGTAACGCCAGCACAGTTGCTATGAGCCAACATCTACCAAGTGGAGAAGGAAACGAGGTACTTTATCTTGGAATCCAGCAGTTTTCTACTTAGTGTGACTTACATAAGCACAACAACCAACCAACATTTTATTTTCAATTGTAGGAACCCAACAAAACAGATGAGGACATTTATGTCAACACCTATGAGCTGAAGAAACCAGGTGTCACCCAACCTGCAACTACCTCTGAGCCAATCAGCACCAACTTACCAAGCTCAAGCAGAAACAACACAGAAGACGCCAGGACAAGTTCAGAGAAGAAAAACGAGGAAAGCAAAGATGTGATTTACACTAGTGTGACTAGGAGGAGCAAAGGGAAGAAGGAGGGAGGAAGCTCTGGGGACACAAATCAGTCAGGTCGCTCCTATCTGGAGGAGAAGCGCTTAGAGGGAGCATTGCATTTTGTGAGCAATGCAGTAGAGATGTTAAATCTATATGACGAAGTGAAGCCTAGAAATGTGAGGAAGGACTCTGAATGTGAATATGCTCGGGTTAAATTTAGAGAAAAGAGTGTGATGCAGACATAGCTTACAGTTCAGTCAGGACCACTTTGTCAAGAAAATGTACTTTATTGCAATTATTTATATTCGGCGGTATGGCTCTGTTTTTGGATCTCCCTGACCTTCCACGTTCTTAAGTTGAATGCGTAAGGCAGGAGCAGCACACATCCCTGCCCTTCCTATGCATACAAGGAAAGCTTTAGGCAGAGATAAGCAGCAAAGCCAAACAGAGCAGACATCAATGACATGCATGACATTGATTGATGCAAGTCATTGCAGCATAAAAGGAGGAGCTGGGGTGGAGGAGGGCTGCAAATGTGGCTTGCAGAGGGAGCAGCAAAGAGTAGGCAGGCTAGAGCAGTTTAAATAAGCGGCATAAGAACTTTTGGCTAATAGAATGCTTTGAAGTAAATCAGCTGGCCATCAGCTGATGAGGCTTGTGTGAGATCAGCTGTTACCAAAACTCTGGCATGATAGTAGAGCGTGACTCCATTCCCTGCCTGAACTAACGCTACGCTAAATTTCTATTGCTGATTTAAGAACTTTTGATATTGTTTTGCTCTCTTGAATGTATATTTTCTTTTTTCTTGTTTATTTTCCATAAAATAAAATAAAAAATTAAGCAAAAGAAAAGTTGAAACTAGGGCTGGGTGATATGGCCTTCAAATAAAATCTTAGATGTTTTTTCCACACCGAACTTGACTGACGACTTTAACTTGATTTTCATTTAAAATGTGCCTCTGTTTTGTGCTCACAGTTTGGTTAATTCTTTGCATTGAGACCAAGGACAACTAGTCATTCTTCATCACCCTGCAGGTTATGGGTCTGCAGTAGTTGCTGCAAATTCATTGAGGATGAAATGCCTTCAGCGTTGACACAACTTATAAAAAAAAAAAAAATTCAGCTATCCAGCACAAGAGAACTGAAGTCACTATTTTTCTTCGTTTCAGGTTCAGGAAGGGAATCAACACAATGCTCTATATGTCAACCAAATCAAGTGAAGCTTTTGAAAGCCCCTTAGCAACATCTTTCAGCTATCTTCAAATTGCCAAAACTACCACATAGCATATAACACAAGTGTAACAGGAAATAGAAAAGCAAACTAACATTCTGCCAGGTACAAAGCCTTGTTAAAAAAGTTAGAATTTAGAGTGCCTTAATGTTTATGTTCTTTAAGCTAGTGACAGGTTTTGTTTATTAATGAATAAAATTATTCAAATTTCCACTTTTTTTTAACCAATAATAACAAAACAGAAAGTTAATTCGGGGTCTCAGTTGTTAATTTTGTGTGAACTTAGGAAGAACAGATGTTACTAAGGAAATGACTAATGAGCAGCTTGTGTAAATAAATGAATAAATGTCCCAGTAACAAAGGTTTGACTCGAGTCTGATCTGTTTGATGCAAGTCATCGCTTCTTTTTCACTCTAGATTCCTCTTTCTATCTTTGGCTGTTACTTTACAATATACGCATTTACTGCGCAAAAATAAAACAGTAACATATGTGACCATTGATATTTATGATGCACAAAGACTCACAATACTATGGCTCCCAAATATATACTCATTTATTTGCTATAAGTACATGAAATAAAATTGTTTTGAGCCTGACAGGGAATATCTAGAGACTTTTTCGACCCAGCACCTAAATAACTGATGTGCATGTTCGCTGACTTTTTCAGCATTGATATTTACTCATATACTGATGCCTAAGGCATGTCTTATATGAGAGAGCTCTTAGTTTTTTATGCTATTTGACTAAGTAGCATGGATATTTTATAGCCTCTTTTGTGAACTAAGGGTGTATCGAATTTAAAGTTTCACAGGTCAGATTGTCACAGATCGTTTTGCAGAATGGCCGACGAATCACAATACATCTTCTGCATCTTAACAACATATCATATTCTCATATTTCATCACTTTATCCACATTGCTACAATTTTCATTATGATAATTCAAAGGCAAGTCAAGTTTGCATGTTTAAAAACAGCCTCAACTAACCAATGTGCTTTACTTACAAGGCGTAAAAACAACAGCAGCTTCAAAGAAAGACAATAAAATATATATACACACATGAAGAGGGTTTTACATAAGATGACAGTGGGCCAAGTGTTTTACAGATAAAGCTGGTTGGAGTCAGGGGGGCCAAACAGAACTACCTCATTTTTTTGCTCATTTAGTATTAAAACGTTTTGTGCCATCCAGTCTTTCGAGTAGTATTTGCAGGGAGTGGGGGTTATTGCTTTTGAGAGGGGTATATATTTACATGTCATCTGCAAACCAGTGGAAGGAAGTGCAATATCGAAGTGCTTCCTTATTAGGGAGACCAGTGGCAGCATGGACAGGGAAAAACAAAAAAAAGGTGATAAAACTGAGCCCTGAGGAACCCCACAGGTGAGGGCAGCAGAGGGAGAAAAGCTGTATCCTAGGCATACTTTAAAACTTCTATTTTCCGAGTATGATTTGAACATATTTAGCCTGGATCCCAACCCAGTCTTTAAGCCTGGTGATAATTATTTTGTGGTCAACCGTCTAAAATGCGGCACTGAGATCTCCACTCTAAAAGTATTAAAATTGCATAGTCCCCATTGTCTACTGCTAAAAACAAATCATTAAGAACTTTTAAAAGGGCTGTTCAGTGCTGTGCTTTTTTCTAAAACCTGATTGGAGTGCTTTAAATATTTGATTATTGCTTAAAAATTGATTCATTTGTTTATTGATTACTCTTTCGAGAATTTTGGATAGTAATGGGAGTTTCGAAATGGGTTAAAATTTGATCAAATGTTAGGATCTAGGTTAGGTTTTTTTAAAGAGGCTAAACCACTGCATGTTTAAAATCGGTCTGGAAGCATCTCGTGGAGAGGCAGCTGTTGATGAAGGAGAGGATGCTAATAATTTAAAATGTTTCTTTAAAAAGGCAACGGAGAATACAAGCAGATGTCCATGATGTGGGCTTCAAATGAAGGATTATTTCTTGCAGAGAGGAGAGAGATAATGGATCAAATCGATTAAAGAATTGCACAGCTGACCGAGGGTCTGGCTGTGGTACAGAGGGTGGTAAAATTAGCTTTTTTATATCAATTGTTTTTTCCACAAAGAATTCTAAAAAATTTCGCAATTTTCTGTGCAAGAGACTGGAGAGATGTAGTCAGTGAGTCAGGCCCCATCCACACGTATACGATTTTTTTGAAAACGTAGTATTTTCTCTCCCTTTTGGCGTCCTGTCCACATGAAAACAATTGAAAACTGAGTTTTTGGTCACTGCAAACAAAGTCTTTGAAAAACGCATTCCAAGGTGGAGATTTAATAAAAAATCACGTTTACTTGTATTCGTGTGAACAGTTAAAACAGTTAAAACGGAGCTTTTTGTAATAGTGACGTAATTATGTCGACTTGCGTGTTGAGCATGCGTCATAACCAAGATGGCGGGCTACCAGTTTGTTTACATCTGTTCGCTGCTGTTAGTCGACATTCTCCTGGCACTTATTCAAGTGTAACTCAAAGCAGCAACTCCACTTCGTCGTCCGTCCAAACGAATGAATCGGCTTTGTGTTTGTTGACTTGTTTCACCATCTTTCCAAATTGCCGCTGTCAAAATTACGCTTAATACGCATGCTCGCAATGTTCTTTTACAGTGTTTGATGTGAATGAGACACAGCTATTATCGCCACCTACTGGCCTGGCATGCTTATGGCATGCTTATGTGAGCGTTTTCCATCGTTTTTGCGTTGCCATGTGGACTGAGAGATTTTTTTAAAACTGTTGGTGTGGACGGGATTTTTTTTGCAACCGGAGGGGGAGGAAAATTTTAGAAATATCCGTATACGTGTGGACGTGGCCTCAGTGAGTTTACAGTTTTTATTAACCTTGTGTCTGTTGAAGTTTTGTGTCGTGAGATCGCATAAGTATTTTGTCCTTGCTAAAAAAAAAGTCCTTTGCTCAATACCAAGACTCTGTCAAAGCAGCAAGTCATAAGAGACTTGGAGTTTGACTTTTTTCCATTTTCTTTCTGCCTTTCTACAGCTTCAAACAATTAGATAAACCTAAACTCCCCTTTTATTTTGAAAGTACTTTTAAAATCTGATAACATCAGACTGAAATATAAAAGGGTTAAGGAACTACATCTTCAGAAGCAGTGTTTGAAACAAAGAAACGATACCCAATTAAACAGCAACACTTTACGAGCTCTTTCTGTATGAAAGTCAGCAAAAAAAGTTTGTAATGTCCTCCTATTTGTATAGCAGGTACGACTTAAGCCTGGCTCACACTGCAGGATAATCGGATCTCAAATCGGCCTGATTTCTCCTTTCCGATAATCGTGGGATCGCTCCCGACTCAAGACTGCTCGGAACCGATTATCTACCGACATTATCTTGTAGTGTGAGTTGTAATAAAGATCCAATCTTAACGTCCCCAATCTGCTCGGTGATCGTCGGGGACTCCCCGATTTATTTCAAACATGTTTGATATTGAAAGGGTCTGGCAGAAGTCGTGTGTGACTACAGAGACGAGGGAGGACAGTAATATGTGTAGTAGTAGTGACCAGCGGCAGGAGGGAACCCGCACAGGACACCTGTATGCATCTGACAGGTACAATCTGACCTCCAGCTCTCACTGAAGATTAAGCAATCCATGTTTTCCGCGTTTCCCAAGAAATTTCTTCTACCAAAACTTTAAAAACCATTTTTTTGTATTTTGCTCTCTGTGTAAATCATTATAATCGCGGCTCCATTGTTACCGTGAGGCCAGGTGAGGTGGTGCGTTCCTCCGTCGGGCACGATAATCCTAATAAAATCCTGAAGATTGTGATGTGAAAAGATTTCATATCTTGTAGTATGAGCATATTTGAGATTATGGAGAAGAATATCTGTTAGGATTCTCTGTCTGATGCTGCCCGAATTCAAAATTGGGAAGGAGTTTAAAACTCCTGCAGTGTGAGCCAGGCTTTAAATGCTGCCTTCTTTTCACTGAGACTTAGCGGTAGTTGTTACACCATATTCATGCATTTTCCATCTATCTGCAGATCACGTGCACATATATATATATTATACAGTATATATATATATATATATATCTCTCTTAACTCATTCTGTGAATAAATCATACAGCCATAAAAGATCTAGAACTAGGAAACAACATCAGTTAGTTCAAACGAACAACTTTAAGCCTATTGGACACACAGGTGCTGCACTACAAGAAGTTTATATAATCAATATCAGAAAAGCTACAAATACTTCAGAATGTTTTCGATTGGTCATCATCCCTAATAATAAAAGGGTTTTTTAAAGATGTTTTTATTCTGAAACATAACCTCACCAAAGGAAACGAGTGTGAGTGACAGCTCTCATAATGTTGCTTTGTATGACAAATGGCTGTACAGTAAACTCTGCTTTCAAAAGCAGCTTTCACTGTTGTTCATTTCCTGTTGCATGACACACACTTTTCTTTGTCATCAGCCTTACTTCACTGAACAATAAACATTTGTTGTCAACTTTGCTAACCCATTCACCCTCCCTTCCTCTTCCTCCTATCCCCCACACAAAGGCTTCTCTGTGCTGCAGCAGGTGAGAAGCTGGAACATCACTGTACCTAAAACAGTGACTGCAGTGGAGGGGAGCTGTGCTGTGGTACCATGTCAGACAAAAGCTCATGTCCAGGTCACCTGGTATCAATACAGTAAGATGTATTATCCTGTGGTGTATGACAGATATCCTCCTACAGTGGAACAACAGTTCAGAGGACGCACCTCAGTAAAGGGAGCAGCCACAGAGGGTAGCTGCACCCTGAAGATTAAAACTTTAAGAAGAACAGACAACAACCTTAAAGTCTATGTGTGGATCAATCCAGACTCAATAACAAGTCAGACATTCTTTGATCGAACTGTTACGATCAATGAATAGAGCACTTGACTCTGAAACCTTAAGCAAAAGAAGATGGGGATTGGCTTGGCAACCTTGCAGTTTTTACTGCCATGGTTTATGTGGAACACAGTTGCCATTGTTGTTTGTTTGTTCTTACAAATAATATTCCTAATGTTGCTGACTACAACTAAAGGCTACAAAGATGCTGATCCTATAAACACCACACATTTGAATATGTCACTTATGAAATACATTTGTACAATGTAAGAAAACAATTGTACCTAATGTGAAAACACCTTTAAATCATTTTATATTTACTGTCCTTCAGTTTCACTTGAAAAAAAATACAATTGCTGACTTTGAGTAAGAATTAAAGTGCTTTTTTCACAATTGTGTTATGATTAAAAATGTAATTTATAGAGTCGCCTGCTTATTTCATGCTTCATGATTAGGCAGGACGCTTTGACAGAAAAGTTTGAGTTGTCACCTCCTGTATGTGGATCTCAAATAGTAACTTTCTAGTCAAACTGATGGGTTGTAAATATAAGATGTTATTGCATTGAAAATAACTCATAAAAAGTACAGAACATTCTGTGCTAACATGAATGTTGCTGTTTTTTTTACTTCCTCATTTTTAAGTCAATTATTGCATGCTGTTTGGAAAGGTGGCCAAATGATGAGGAACTTCACTTCTCTAAACATCCTTCACCTCTCTGCTCAAAAAGACCTGACAAAAACGTAAGTTTATAAAACTTTTATATAACTTTTAAGTAGCTTTTAAATAACTTTATCCTTTTTCGGGAAATAAAACAAATCAACATGTTTGATGTCATAAAGCTACTTTTTAACAAGTGCATCTTTTTTGCACTTGCAGGTTGATCAAACAAACTTTGTTACAGGGGAAAGAAAAAAAGCATTCACTCTGATCAAGTTTTGAACATTTTAAAGCTCTCATGCAGTTTTTCTTTTGGGCATTATTACTGATTATTAATTATTAAATAGTTTCCTTAAAGAGGTTGTAAACAAACTGAACTCAAGTAAAAAACATAAAACACTTGTTTCTTCTCTTTGAGGCAGGCAGTCAAACTTCCTGTTTTTTTATTTTATTATAATTTCATCTCTGTTTTAATAATGAGCTACTTTACTTGAATTGATTGAAATGCAGAAAGATTTCAATTTAAACCTTAAAATGAGAAGCTGCACACCTTGAAGTCTTTTAGTTTTATTGGGATCAGTTTAGTTAACTAAACTCTGGATCCAACCTTTTCCACATTGATGAAGATTTAAACATTTCAAGATATTTCTCCATCTGCAACTTCTGCAAAGATCACATTCAACAACAGCCTCAAAATGAAATCTAAGTTTATTTGGAGCGAAATACACTAAACTGTAAATCTACATGTATTCTCTCCAGACTTTCTGCCTCTTCTGAAACACAAAGATGGCTGCAGCTCTGACTCTCCTCCTCATTGGCTGTCTGCTGCAAGGTGAGATGCTCACTTATATTTGTCAAAGAAATTAGCTACTAATGTGTTCTGCTTTCTTTTAACAAAATCATAATGTAGAGATTTGGTGTCAAATTCACAATTTTAATGTAAAAAAGCTGTGTGAAAATGATGAATCCTGAGTTTTATGTGAAGACTATTTTATCTTTGAAAGCATACTGATAAGATTTTTAGAAATAGAGCCAACAATAAAATGTATCATGACTTTATTTTTTTGTTTGTTTATTTAACAGAGACACATGCAATGAACATTGCTGATTTTATCAATATAGACATTATAAACTCAACATGAATAAGGATTGTATTGTAAATGTATAATTGTAATAAGGATTTGTTTCTTGTGTTTCAGGTGCCCTGTGTGGACAGTTTGAGATCATTATACCACAGACTATAGAGGTTCTGAAGGGATCCTGTGTGACAATCCCCTGCTCCTTTGACGTAGAGGATCAATTTAATGGAAACTTAGATAACACTTGTAAAGCATTATGGAAAGATTACTATAGGGGACCTGTTGTGTTTGATAGCAGTAATCCACAACACAAACAAAAGGGACAATTGATCGGTGACCTGAAAAAAAAAGACTGCACCACAACCCTGAATGACATGCAACCTCAAAACAACAAAGTGCATAATTTTAGATTGCAATGTGACAATGATCTGAAATACTTTTTTGATGGCGTGAAAATTTCAGTCAAAGGTAGGTTTCAAATTAAACTTATTAACAGTTCAGTCATGTAGTAGTTCTCTGACCTTATCGTTGATTACTTTAAAATAAAGATAAATCAAACCTTTGATAGTAGAGAGAAATGACTGCTTATACATGTTTATGTATCTTCTGAACAGATGATCCACCCAGACCGACTCTGACTCCGCCCACACTGAAGGTGAAAGAGGGAACCTCAGTGAGTTTGAACTGCTCTGCTCCAGCTCCCTGTCTGTCTCTTCCTCCAAATCTGACATGGAGCCCCGGCCTGGGTGAAGGTCAGGAGACCCTGCAGGAGAATCAGGACAAAACTAAAGTCAAGATCTCTGTGCTGAACTTCAAAGCATCACACCTCCATCACAGACAGGAAATCTCCTGTACTGCTGTCTACAGAAAACAAGATGGCAGCACTGAGTCATCTGTGAAAACCAGTTTAACAGCTGACATTACATGTGAGTATGTGTGTCTTGTGATAAATTGATTACATAAAATACATGCTTCTTCTTCTTTGTTTGTTGTTTTGTAATCATTTAGCAAACAGTTACGAGCATGGCCGTCACCTGGGGTGTGCATACTGCCATGTGTGATTACCTTTTTTTCTCTCCACTCAGATGTTTGATTGTAGATGTATTCATTGTATGAACAGGGTTTGTTGTTTAGCCTCTACATAAATGATCTAATAAATGAATGCTATTAGGTCAGACATCCTAATGTACGCTGATGATACTATCATTTTTGAACATGCAACAACAAACCAGCAAGCTGCACGTAAGCTAACAGCAGTGATGACTAATGTCACACAGTGGTTTAATAACTCCTGTCAATACTTAAACATAAAGAAAACAATCTGCATGTTTTTCACAAAGAGGTCAACAGATCATTTCACACTCAGTGTTTTCATCACAGGGTTAAAGGTCACAGTTGTATCTGATTATAAATGAATGTAACACTGGACTTTAATCTCCCATTTCAAAAACAAATTAAGATGGTGACAAACATAGTAAAGTTCATATTTACATATTTCCACCAACTGTTTATCCGCTGAGGAAGCAACACTGTACTGTAGGTCTACACTGTAATGAGAGGTGGGAATCACCAGAGGTCCTTCGATACGATATTATAACGATGCTTGAGTCACGATACGATATTATTGTGATTTTTAACATTTTACGACAAGCTGAGAATTGTGATATGATATATTGAATTTCATTTTTTTAACTGCATATTATATACACAAAATTAAACTAAATCAAGAACTGTTTTGTCAAATAAGGAAAAATTCTCAGTCTTTTTGTCTCACTTCTGTCTGTTCATTTCTACACAATGGGAGTCGAGCCCACAGACTGACCAACACTGTGATAAAAGAAAAAGCCTGCATGCACCTCACAATCTGAACTGATGGTGTTTCAGTCTGATCAAACTTTACTGAATACAAACATGTACGGATGACTAAACAACTGCAGCCATTTTTAACAATGCAATTTGCTCAAAATGAATTGTGCAACCCCTCAGCAATTACAAATAAAAACATATCGCCAGTAGAATATTGTGATTCTATGCTGTATCTATTTTCCCCTACCTCTAATTGGTATGCTGTCTCATGTAGGCCTATGTTTCCTGCTTTGATGTCCTGCTTTTAGGTATCTTGTTTGTTTTACCAGGAGAACAGTATTACTGTCCTGTTTTAATGCACATCACTCTTTTAAGTGTTTCATATGCTTCTAGATTTACAATTTTGTTGTCCCACTTTAGTCTGTTTTACATATTGCTGCTGTCTATGATGGCTAAACTTGTGCATTACAGAAATGTTATGAATGTGCATTGTCTTTATAACTTTACATTTTATTGATAAAAATTAATAAAAATGAATGCACTGAACGGTGAAGACCAAACCGTGATGGCTCTGCACGAGTACACATACTGTTATAGTCCTACTCAGTGTTGGGCTCGTTATTAAAAAAAAAGGAATATATTACTCATTACTCTTTAAGTACTTTAATTACTTTACTTATTACTCCCTGCCATCAGTAATATGTTACACTACTTGTTATATTACTTTTCGTAATAAGCCACAACTTTCATTTGTTCTTTTTCGCTTTTAGCTGTGCTCGATTAAAATCCAGTCTTGGTTGATTTGTAGACATTGTAGGGCTACAGCTGTCCTCCACAGCTCATTGGTGGGGTTTATTTACACGAGCTTCATGTTGTTGTGCTGTCGTCAGATGTTGTAAGTGCTTAAGGAGTTTTGAAGTCCTGTTTTTTGCAGTATAAAGAGTCCTGGTACTGGGACACAATTTACATATGACAATGATGTTCTTGTAATCTTTCCTGTCGACAAAACTTAAGTACGGTAATGGGAATATTTCCAGCCACTGAATGTAAACTTCCATCTTTCAAGCTAGCCAGGGTTGCCAGGTATGTGTGACAACAAATGACAAAACAAGCCCAATGGCCAAAAAAAACTACCCTCGGCGGCACCTAAAAAGAAGCCCTAATCCGCATATCTGGCAACCATGAAGCTCGCTACCTTCCTGCTTGTCTGAGGTGCGCAACAAAATTAATCTGGGGTTTGTTGCATAAATCTGAAGTGGGGTAATAACAACAACAGTAATGTAGTAACAAGTTATTTTTTGTGTGGGTAACTGTAATATTATTACTGGAATTTCATTAGTAATTCGTTACACTTCTCGTTACTTGTAAAAGTAATATCATTACTGTAACGCGTTACTAGTGATACGTTACAGCCCAACATTGGTCCTACTAGCTGTTTCTATTGATGTTTAGCAGGGCTTGTTCAAGATAAAGGCATAACATTCTCTATCCCTCATCACAAATAAACTACGTATTCAAAAAATACAACTTTATTTTTTCTCTTTTCAGATTCACCCAAAGGGACCACAGTGTCAGTCAGTCCCTCTGGTCCAGTGCAAGAAGACACAAATGTGACACTGACTTGCAGTGCTAATGCAAACCCAGCTGTAAAGAACTACACCTGGTACAGAGCTGATGGAGGCCAGGAGACTTTCATGGGGACTGGACGTGTTTTAAACATCAAAGCTTCTCGGGAGAGAGGACCTTTTTTCTGCCGTGCAGCAAATGAAGAGGGAAGTGGACAATCGAACAACACACAGATGGATGTTCAGTGTAGGTATCGTTTGAAACATTTGCATAAATGCAGGTAGGTCAGGCTTCTTTTGTGCAGCGTTTTACAAATGAGGAATGTAAATAATCTTTGTTAATAAGCTTCGAGAAAGAGAGGCCCGTTTTTCTGCAAGGCTGAAAATAAACTGGGAAGTTTTCAATCATACACAAGACAAATAGATGTACATTGTAGGTGTCATTCATCAGTTACATTTTTCAAAATGTATGAAAATCTCTTTGTTTATCTTTAATTTCCTTTGATTGGAAACTTCATATCCATAAGAACATTTTTAGAGGATTACCTTTGTTGTATGCGGCCTCAAGAAACGTATGACGATGAGTGCTGAAAACACTGAACTACATTGGTTTTGTATTGAAAATAGGCGCTGCCAGCGTTAAAAGCGCCCTCTGTGGACACAGGCCCAGAATGAAAACCGATTGACATGGAGGAAATATAATTTTTCTTTGCCTCATTCACTTGGACACTCACAGCTGGTCAACTTTTTTTAGAGGCATAAGCCTTATCTTTTACTTTTGCAAATTTGATACAGCATGGCTTTACTTGACTCTCTACTTGTCTCTCTTCCCTACATCCATTACAGATGCTCCACAGATCATGTCCTCATCTGATTGCACCAAAACTGCTAACCAGGTCAACTGTTCCTGTGAGTCTACGGGAAATCCTCCTCCCACTTTACAATGGAGTTTGGGTGGGTTAGCTGTCAATCACTCAGAAGAGTTTGCAGTCAGTTATGAGCATCGAAATGATACAGGCGTGAGCTTCATCACCATGAGTCAAGCCCAATGGAAGGATCACTTCACTGTGCTTTGTCGCAGCTCAAACTCTCTGGGATCTGTTGCTCAGCGATTTATTTTCTACAGCCTTCCAACATCTGCAGAAAGTCAAGGTTTGTCTCTGAACTGAGTATAACTTTTATTGGTAAGCGGCACATTTCACAATTTGTTCTCATAATTACTAAGTATTAACAAGAAAGCTTTATGAATGGGTAAGTGGTGATGAAATATTCCTCTTGAAAGCTTTAATATGTCCTGATTTAACAATTTACAAAAATGAATAATTAATACGTTATGTCCGAATTTATTCAAATAATAATCTCGTCTGAATAAGAGCT
Organism: Labrus bergylta; assembly: GCF_963930695.1. Lineage (NCBI taxonomy): Eukaryota > Metazoa > Chordata > Actinopteri > Labriformes > Labridae > Labrus > Labrus bergylta. The sequence continues at coordinate 18,639,797 of NC_089202.1, forward strand.
TGAACCATAATCCCATATTGTCCTTTGTATTTTTCAGTGATTTTGCCAATCTTCATCGCCACCATTGTCGTCTTCCTGGTGCTAGTATGTGCTCTACTCTTTGTTATCAGGTAGGGTAACAGCAAATCAAACCAAACCGTACAGAATACCACTATGCAAAATATTTAAAAACCTCCAACTTGGAATTTTATATTCTTTACTTGAGTGAAGATACAGATTCTATATGGTGTTCCTCTGGTCTTCAATTTAAAATCTTTGAAATGTTTAATATTTTTTGGTATTATGAGCAGACCAAGTCTTATCCAGGTAATCAATATTTTTCAAATGAGGCCCACAGTTTCAATCAAATGTTGTGGATCGAAAATGTTGCCAATGTATTTGTGTTATTTATAGTGTCCTCTGCTCTGTGTCTGTTTGTGAGACATAAACATGAATATGCAGCTTTATGAGACACCTAAAGCAGCGGTCCCCAACCTTTTTTGCGCCACGGACCAGTTTAATGTTAGACAATATTTTCACGGACCGGCCTTTAAGGTGTGGCGGATAAATACACAAAATAAAATGATACAATCAGCATAAAAACTGTGGTATTTTCTAAATATAATAATAAACGTGAATCCACTGTGTACTCTTACACAACTTTATTAGCAGCGCCCTCGTAACATCGCGCCAACAACATAACATAAGTAACATCCTCTCTGCCCCCTAACACTCTGTGGTCGCTATGGTAACGTTTAAACATGCCTTCAAAATAAGACACAACACAAAAACAAATATAAAGTGCATGAAAAATACAACTCACCATATCGCTAAATCAGTAGGAGCCCTGAGCTTGTTTCTCTGCAACGAGACGGTCCCATCTAGGAGTAATGGGAGACAATGACACCGGAAGTGTGTTGCTTATGTCCAGTCTACTCCGTAATTTTGTTTTGTTTGCTGTCACTGCAGAAAATCCCACTTCACACAAATAGGATGTCGGAAATGGCAACAGGGTTTTCAGTGCTGTTGTGGCGATCTCAGGGTATTCTGCTGTGACTTTAATCCAGAACACCGGCAGAGTTGTTGTTTCGAACATACTTTTAAGGCCGCCGTCATTTGCGATCTCCAGCAGTTGATCTTCTTCTTGCATAGACATGCTGGATTCCCCTGGTTTGTTGACAAATGGGTCGCGGATCCATTCCTTGGCAGTTCGTGGGTCTTTTGTGGTTGGGAAGTAGCGCTCAAACTTGTTTAAAAGCAAAGACAGGTGATCGTGCACCAGCTGGGTGATTGAAGGCGCGGGCTCAGTCTCTTCCAAAATCCCCGCGAATGTTTGAAACATGTCAAATATACCTCTGTTCACGCGCCGTCCCCACAAATCCAGTTTGGCTTTAAATGCAGCTACTTTATCTGCCAACTTGAAGACAGTTGTCATTTTCTCCTGAAGTGACCGATTGAGTTCATTGAGCAGGTTGAATATGTCGCACAAGTAAGCGAGTTTTGCGACCCATTCCTCGTCACTGAAATGTGCTGCCAGCGGTGACTTTTTTTTCTGAGAGAAATCTCTGCAGCGGCTCTCGTAATTCAAACACTCTGGCCAGCGATCTCCCTCGGGATAACCATCTTATTTCTGTGTGTAAGAGAAGGTGTCTGTACTCCGCGTCCATCTCCTCACAAAGCTGCTCGAACAGGCGCGAGTTAAGGGTGTGTGCTTTGATGTGGTTAATAACTTTAATGACATCATTCAATACACTGTTAAGTTCCGGTGGTATTTTTCGGCTAGCCAGCATTTCCCTGTGAATGACACAATGCGTAGACTCACATTCAGGTGCAGCCTCCTTAATCCCAGTAGTTAAACCAGACAGCCGTCCGGTCATGGCAGCAGCTCCGTCTGTGCATATGCCGACACAAAAGGACCATTTCAGTTTTTCTGATATATAATCATCCAGCGACTTGAATAGTTCTGCGGCTGTGGTTTTGGTTGGCAACGATAGTGCACATAACATATCCTCATGCACATCCTCCTGATAAAGATATCGCACATAAACAAGTAGTATTGCCTTGTTGTCAATATCTGTAGACTCGTCAACCTGGAGTGCGTACCACGGTGATGTATTAATCCTCTCCAACAATTGTGTCTCAATGTCATCTGCTATTTCCTCAATGCGCTGAGTGACGGTGCTAGCCGAAAGAGGCACCTGTGCTATCTTTTTAACCGCAGCCTCTCCTAGAAGTTCACGGCAAATGTCTTTAGTGGCGGGCAGGATCAATTCTTCACCAATGGTAAATGGCTTCTTAACCTTAGCAATACGATTAGCCACCAAGTATGATGCTCTCAGTGCACTCGCATTTGTTGATGTGGTGGCCCTCAGTAATTGCTTCTGTCCTTCTTGTTCATGCTTTTTTCTCCAAAGGCTTGTCTTTTAATGCAGGGTGCTTGGTCTCCAAGTGGCGAAGCAGTTTTGAAGGCTTCATTGCCTCATCAGAGAGCCGTTTGCCGCATATTATGCAGAGTGGGCTTGGTGCGCGGGAATCACCTGTCGCGATAAATCCATATTTTAAGTAGGACTCCTGGTATTGTCTGTTAAATGCAGCTTTCTTTGTCTTGGAAGTCGTAGGCTCTTCTTCCGTCTCCTCACTGGGCCTTTTCCCCTTCGCAAAGAAACTTTCCAAAGACGTTTGTTTTTTACTCATTTTGCTAGCTTGTGGGTTTAATTTGAGCGGCAACGTATCGCGCAACCAAGACAAGCGACAAGAGTGCGTCATAGACGGATGTAACAGAGGGAATCCGGTCATTTTTCAAAATAAAACATCGTTCATCGTTTAATAAATAAAACAGAAATAATGTAAGTTATTTATTCTTTCTCTGCGGACCGGTACCAAATGACCCACGGACCGGTACCGGTCCGCAGCCCGGGGGTTGGGGACCGCTTACCTAAAGGACTGGACAAACATCAGTATTTGCTGACGTGAATTTCAGATGTACCACTGATCTTGTTCTCTTTTTTGCTCAAAGCAACTTTGGGATTAAATATGACTGAAGATATGTAGTTATTTAAAGCTTTGTGTACTTTTGGGTACTATTGATCATTAGAATAAAGGAGATTTGGAAGAGTATTGTTTTAAAACAGGTCGAAAGTATCAAATTATGAAAAAAAAACGTGATAACCTTACTCTGAAGAGAGGATGCCCACAGGAGGTTCATTATGTGGTGTTTTACTGTTCTTTACTGATTGGTGTGCTGTGATACAGTTTGCAGCTTCTCAATAAGCCCTATGTTTGCAGGCAGGTGTAGCGAAGTCCGAGTGGAAAACCTACGAGTTTTGCTCCAGTATGTTGCAACAAAAAAGTTATGGCATTAAGTAATCATGAATATTTCCTCTACTTGACAGAGTTTGTCCTGTACTGTGACCGTTGCACATGTACACAGAAGAATGTTGATGCTGAAATGCTGCCCGCCACCAGCCAAAGCTATAGGCGGGCACGAATGCTCTACTACCTAGATGTAAACCAGCATAGTAGACTTAGACTTAGACTTAGACTTAGACTTTCTTTATTGTCATTCAAACTTGTACTTTCAGTGCAGATAAGAACAAAATGTTGTTGCATTTGGCTCGTTGTAGTGCAGGATAAAAAACAGCAGCATGTATTTACATAGAAACATAAGGTGCAGATATAAATAGATATAAAAAGAAAAGCTATGAGTAAAATTACTATACAGATAAATATATTGCACGTTTGTGATGTATGTTATATTATATTTTACAGTCCAGTGAGGTAGTCCTGTGTGGGGGTTTGAGGGGGAATGGAGGGATTCTTTTTTTGTGTTCAAAAGTCTTATGGCCTGTGGGAAGAAGCTGTTACAGAACCTGGAAGTTCTGCTTCGGAGGCTGCGGAACCTCTTTCCAGAGTCCAGCAGCGAAAATAGTCCTTGGTGGGAGTGGGAGGTGTCTCTGCTGAATTTCTGAGCCCTGGTCAGACAGCGGATCTTTGCGATCTCCTGGATGGGAGAAAGTGGAGTCTTAATGATCTTTTCCGCCGTTCTCACCACTCTCTGCAGGGACTTCCAGTCGGAGGCACTGCAGGCTCCGGACCAGACAGAGATGCAGTTTGTTATGATGCTCTCTATAGTGCCTCTGTAAAAGGTGGTGAGAATAAGAGGAGGGAGGTCTGCTCTCTTCATCCGACGCAGAAGAGCTCTTTTTACAAGAGCTCCGGTGTGAAGGGACCAGGTCAGATCGTCTGTTATCTGCACCCCCAGGAACTTTGTGCTGCTAACTCTCTCCACTGCTGTGCCGTTGATGAGGAGTGGTGTGTGGCCGGGCTGGCGCCTCCTGAAGTCGACGATGATCTCTTTGGTTTTGACGACGTTCAGGGCCAGGTTGTTGGTTTTGCACCAGTCAACCAGATGTTTCACCTCCTTTCTGTAGTCCATATCGTTGTTATCACGGATGAGGCCCACTACTGTTGTGTTGTCTGCAAACTTCACAATGTGGTTAGTAGTGGTCCTGGCGCAGCAGTCATGGGTCATCAGGGTAAACAGCAGCAGACTCAGGATGCAGCCCTGAGGGGAGCAAACTGGTACGGGTCAAATGTGGGGGGAAGTCTGGAGACATTGTGGTCCTTCACCAGCCTCTCAAAGCACTTCATCATAATGGGGGTTAGTGCTACAGGGCGGTAATCATTGAGCGAGGAGCACTGGTATAATTGTAGCAGTCTTTAAACATGATGGTACCACAGCCTGGATCAGCGAGGTGTTGAAGATGTCTGTGAGAACCCCAGCCAGCCTGTCAGCACATTCCTTAAGCACCCGTCCCGGTATGTGGTGTTGAGTGCCTCAAACTTTGCAAAGTAGTTGTTGAGGTTGTTGAGGTCGTTGATGCACTGTACTCGGCCTACTCCTCCACACACGTCTGATGATTGTCCATAGCAGCCGCCTTGAACATGTCCCAGTCCGTGCATTCAAAGCAGTCCTGTAATGCTTCCATAGCTCCCTCAGGCCAGGCCCTCACCTGCTTCACTGTGGGTTTTTTCCTGATCAGCAGGGGCTTGTATGCTGGAATTAGCATCACAGAGAGATGGTCTGAGGAACCAAGGTGGGGGCGGGGTGCAGCCTTGAATGCCTTCTTGATGTTGCTGTAGGCCAGGTCCAGCGTGCTCCCACCCCTGGTTGCAAAATCCACATATTGATGGAAATGAGGAAACACAGTTTTCACGTTGGCCTGATTAAAGTCCCCTGCCACAATGAAAACTCCCTCTGGATGTGTAGATTGCAGTTCACTGATGGAGCAGTATAAAAAATTCAGGGATTCTCTGGTGTTTGCACTGGGAGGAATGTACACTGCTGTGAAGATCATAACAGTGAATTCCTGGGGTAAATTAAAAGGCCTGCATGTTATAGTCAGTATAGTTCTACATCAGGAGAGCAGTGACATGAGACTATCTCACCGTTGTTGCACCAGTTGTTGTTGGTGTATATGCAAACACCGCCGCCTCGGGATTTACCAGTGAGAGAGCTGCTCCTATCCGACCGAAATAATGTTAGCCCCTCTATGTTAACTGCCTCATCTGGAACGGATGGTTTCAGCCACGTTTCTGTGAGAAATATGGCGCAGCAGTCTCTCATCTCCCGTTTTGCAGTTAAATCCAGCTTCAGGTAGTCCAGTTTGTTCTCCAGGGAGTGGACATTAGAAATCAGGATGGAAGGAAGCGGTGTTCTGTGCGGGTTAGCTTTTAGCTTGGTTGTTAGCCCCGCTCGGCATCCCCGTTTTTGCTTCCGGTCACACCGCTTCCGTCTCCTCTGCTGGCAGACACCGCTGGTACGAGGCTCCGCTGCTTCAATGGCCGCTGGATGTAGCCGGCGTAGTATTCCGAGGCTACGTAGAAGGTCCAGAGTAGTCGCATCTACCAGTCTGAAACTGTTTGATTTACCTAAAACTAAAATTGCCTGGCAGTCGTATATTACTTTAGAGTAACTACACTGCAGGTTCACTGTGAAATTATCAGAACTGACTGGGTTATTTGCCATTATATTCCTGTTGCTATCACGAGCCACTGCAGTCGTAGCCGAGCAGGGCGCCGCCATCTTGGAACTCTCCATCCAGACAAGTGGCATGTCATAGCACAAAGAGGTTTGACTGTATTTTGATCTAGAAAATGGAGGAAAAGTTGTATGTAGGCTGTCTCGTGTTAAAGTGGCGTATTTTGACCAGAGCAATGCGTAAAAAGCACAGGCATGTGGAAGTAAACCTGCAACGAGGACCAAAGGCTGGCAGTGCTAGTACTGCTAATGCTAGCCACACTCAGCACAATAGTTAGACAACTTTTTTCCAGCAGACGATGTGATCCTGTGTTTCGAGAGCTGTGAGCCATGTTAAAACAACTCAGTTTGGTTGTCTGAGTTTTTTCTCAACTTTAAACTAGCAGGGGGAAAAACAAGGATGTTTTCAGTATATTCTTGTAAGTTTAAAACTATGCTGTTTTTTTCAGGGCTCAGAGGACTCAACACAACCTGCTTAAGAGTCAGGGGTCAGGTAACGCCAGCACAGTTGCTATGAGCCAACATCTACCAAGTGGAGAAGGAGATGAGGTACTTTATCCTGGAATCCAACAGTTTTCTGCTTAGTGTCACTTAAATAAGCAGAATAACCTTACCACCGACATTTCCTTTTGATTGTAGGAACCCAACAAAACAAATGAGGGCATTTATGCTAACACCACTCAGCTGAAGAAACCAGGTGTCACCCAACCTGCAACTACCTCTGAGCCAATCAGCACCAACTTATCAAGCTCAAGCCAAAACAACACGGGAGATGCCAGCACAAGTTCAGAGAAGAAAAACGAGGAAAGCAAAGATGTGATTTACACTAGTGTGACTTGGAGGAGCAAAGGGAAGAAGGAGGGAGGAAGCTCTGGGGACACAAATCAGTCAGGTCGCTCCTATCTGGAGGAGAAGAGCTTGGAGGGAGGATTGAATTTTGTGAGCAATGCAGTAGAGATGGTAAATCTATATGACGAAGTGAAGCCTAGAAATATGAAAAAGGACTCTGAATGTGAATATGCCCAGGTTAAATTTAGAGACTAGAGTGAGATGCAGACATAGATTACAGTTCAGTCCGGACTGGGCCTGGGCGATAAAACTAAATGATAATTATTGCGATATAATTTTTCTCAATAAATATGAAAAATGTTCGATAAAAGTTTGACAGATTTAATCGTGTAATTACACCACCAACACCATGCACTGTGCTTATAATGGTGAAATATTTAATCATAGTTTGTCATGTTCTGAATAATTAAACCATAATTAACCACCTTGTTTTTTCAACTTTAACTCAGGAGCCAAAATCAGCCTTTAAATTTGAAAGAAATAATGATTGACAATTATCGATATCGACTGTATGACATTTTTTATCGTGATAATACTTTTAATCTTGTCACGCAGGCCTACTCGCTATCATAGTTTGGCTCAGTTTACAGCAACAGACTACAGCAGGCTGTAACGTTACCTAGTGAAGCTACTGATTGTTGTCACACACAGCCACCAGCTGATCTCTGCATGAGAGCAGACGGGGTGGAGGGAACGGAGAAAGGACGAAGCAGTGTTTGAAACAACGAAATGATACACAATTAAACAGCAACACTTTATGAGCTCTTTCTGTGTGAAACTCAGCCAAAATTCTATTAAAATATATCATAAAAGTCTGTAATATCTTCCTATTTGTGCAGCAGGTACAACTTAAATGCTTCCTACTTTTCACTGAGACTCTGCACAGGGATTCAGCGGTAGTTGATACACCATATTTATACATTTTCCATCCATCTACAGACCATGTGCATATTATATATATTAAGTCATTCTTTAAATAAATCTCACAGCTAAAAAGGCAAGACACTCAACTTAACCTCAGAAGAACAGATAATAACCAAGACAAAAAGTTCAAATGGGAAAATACATTTTAACAAAATAAGGTTGTGGGTTTGGAGGTCGCCTATTTACTACAGATCTTGAGACTTCATATAATTGTTCAGCCTAACAACTTTCTCTTTAACAACGGAGGATTAGGGCCACGATTAGGGCCAAATTTACAAGAATAAAGTAGGAAATTTACGAGTTTCCACTGTTGCGTCCAACAAAGTGCTCTGCGGATGGAAAGTATAACCTTAATTTACGAATTCGAGACCAGCCTGCGTGAAAATGATGAAAGGAGAACTGTTAAAGTCTGCTCCTCTGCAGACACAACTTCCTCCAAGTCAGTGTGGTTCTTTCTTCAGAAAAGCCACAGTTTCTTTCAGTATCTTTTCAGGGTCCTGATATTTTATGACAGTGTGATAATGATGATGTGCCAAAAGCATGTGTAGTTTCATATCTGCATAAGTAAAGCCCCAACACAACTATTTTATATTTGTGTCTGTTATCTGCACTTGTCTGCCTTGTTAAAGTGTCTCATGGGCAGAGCCAGTTTGTGTCCTGTTCACTGATCATTTTGCAGATGAATAAAGTCCTTGCAAGTTGAAGTGAAAACTTCTCTTGAACTAATTGTTTTTTACTGACTACACAAGGAAGTAGCCTATTTCCTTGAAACCTGTGAAACAAGTGAAACCTTTACTAAAGTATAACAAGATGCTCAACGTTTGTAATTTTAACAGGCTGCTGCTCTTCTGATATAGACTGAAATAACGTCATTATTCTCGTAAATTGAGATTCTTTATTTTCTTTAACGTGGCCATAATCCTCCGTCATACTTTTTCAGTTCGAGTTTTTGGGGGATTTTGCTGTTTCTATGTCTCTGTCACCTGACTGTTGACAGGGGTGCAAACTCTTTTTTTTTTTTAAATATCAGCTTTAAATTGTGAATTTACAGAAGATTTCAGCATTCAGACCTTCTAAAGAAGCAGTGCAAACAATAAGAAAAACACAATTGCTTGTCGATATCTATGTTCTGTTTTACCTTTTTGATAAAGCTTCAGTGAAACATGAAAAACCTGTGCTCCCAACCTTGAGTCCCTTTTTATAAATGGGATGAATTTGCAGAACAGGGCTTACCATGTTCTACTAAGGGGTGATGTGAAGGGCAGTCAATATGCAAGTAGCTCTCAGAGCAGAGTCTGAGAGAACATAATGCAGTCATCAAGTATGACAATATTGTCAAATATCTTCTATCATAAAATATGTAACATATCAATATATGAACCTGATGTTTTGCTCCTGCTGATTCTCATTAAGTTTATATTCCCTCTGGCCTACCTTATTACATGTGTTGACACTGTCACATGTGCTGTCACTTTAATGTTGCCTGAGATAATAATGAACCAGAAAGCTGTATGAAGTTACCTTCAGCTAGCACACATTTCTCTCAACATCTTTACCTATGGCTACCAAACGGTTAATATGATCAGACAGTATGTTTAACAGAAAGACTGGCTTGCTAGCCAGACTTCGAATTGGTCATTGTCCCGAATAATAAGAGTGTTTTTAGATGTTTTTATTCTGAACCATAACCTCATCAAAGGAAACGAGTGTGAGTGACCGCTCTCATAATGTTACTTTGTATGACAAATGGCTGTACATTAAACTCTGCTTTCAAAAGCAGCTTTCACTGTTGTTCATTTCCTGTTGCATGACACATACTTTTCTTTGTCATCAGCCTTACTTCACTGAACAATAAACATTTGTTGTCAACTTTGCTAACACATTCACCCTCCCTTCCTCTTCCTCCTCTCCCCCACACAAAGGCTTCTCTGTGCTGCAGCAGGTGAGAAGCTGGAACATCACTGTACCTAAAACAGTGACTGCAGTGGAGGGGAGCTGTGCTGTGGTACCATGTCAGACAAAAGCTCATGTCTGGGTCACCTGGTATCAATACAATAAGATGTATTATCCTGTGGTGTATGACAGATATCCTCCTACAGTGGAACAACAGTTGGTTTGGTTCCAGGACTAAAACATTTTTTACAAAAGGAATTTCTCAAATGTCAATCAACGATTTGAATGGAGAAATTTACTTTCAGAACCAGAGCCGCCATAAAAGTGAGGGATCACTGTTGAGTTCTATCGATCACTACAATTGGCATGTTTGAAATTAGCTTCAGGAGCTGATGTATTTCCCAGATCATTTCATCTCTAAAAGCTCAAAAGCAACAAATACAGCAAGTGAAAAAGTGAACTCAAAAAGTGAAAAAAATTGCTGACATTGAGTAAGAATGAATGAATGAGTACTTTTTGTCATACTATAAAATCCAGAATATAAGTGGCATGTTTTTGAAGGTCTCTGAGAGAGAAAAAAAGTTTTCCGGCCTGATCATTTCTATTGTGTTCAGTGAAGTCTACAACGTGCAGTTTGTGTTCAGCTGTGTCGCTCTTTTAGTTCAGTCTGTTTTCACTTTTTGGAGTTTGCACTCCTACTAGTTACAGTACGGTAGTTGAAATTGCAAGCTCTCTGCACGACTCCGCTGGTCACTTTTTGACTTTAATATAGAATTATTTCAATCAAAAGAGCACTCAACAAGGTTTATTTATGAAACAATATACCACTGTTTTCTGTGCATGCAGGATTATGACCTCGTGAGGGAGAAAAGCTGTGGTTTGTGTCACCTTCTCACCCAGCACAGCATGCAATCACATCTGGATACAGAAAGAATGGGGATGTATTTTTAATCGTCAGGTCGCGCGCAGTGTGTGATGATGGCTGCTGCAACCGCAGTAATGACACCGCGTGTGTCAGCATTTTATACTGGTATATTGGTTGCACCAGTGTATAGATGCAACCAACTTTTTGGATCTAGAAAAAGGGTGTGCGTCTTATACCTCAGGTTTTTATGGTAATTGATAAGATATTAATAATTGTGTTATTAGAAATGTATTCTATAGAGTAGTCTGCTTATTTCATTGCTTCATGATAAGGAAGTACAGGCTTTTCATGTGTTTCAGTGTTGACATTTAATGACATCATTTAATGACATCAATTTAATAAATTAAACACCTTAGTGTGAAATGCTTATGGATCATATTAAATTAATTAAATTAAATTAATTTAAATTAAATACATTTATCCTTTATTAATCCCATGAGGGGAAATTCAGTTTTGCACTCTGTCTAATGAACATGCTACACAAACATAAACTAGTCTGGAGTAGTGTGTTCAAAAGTAGTCATAGACAAAGCATACACATACATACAAAGCACACAGAGGGGAGAGACAACAGCAGCAAGAATATGAAGAAAATGCCCTGCCAACTTTAGTGACAAGGTTGGCTGTGGGAAATGTGAGGACGCTACTACCTAAGGAACGTAAGCAGCAGCTAGGCTCATAGGGTATTAGTAAATCTGTGATGTAGGAAGGGGCAAGTCTGTGTTTGAGAGAAAGACCATGATGTGGGAAAGTTCATCATTGCTCTGTGTGAGTACTGTTTTGTATCACCCCATGAAAGTCTCCTGGCCTCCATCAGCTCTGTACCAGGTGTAGTTCTTTACAGCTGGGTTTGCATTAGCACTGCAAGTCAGTGTCACACTTTTGTCTTCTTGCACTGGACCAGAGGGACTGACTGACACTGTGGTGAAAAGAGAACAGTGAATAAACTTCTTATCTCGACGAATAAAATATAAGCTTTCTCAGCAAAATTTCACAAGTTAAGTTAAGTTTGCTTCCACCAAACTGTCTGACTGTTTAGAATAAGTAGTTTATTTGTGATGAGGGATAGAGAAGAGAGTTATGCCTTTATTCTGAACAAGCCCTGCTAAACATCAGCAGAAACAGCTAGTAGCACTGTAAATATGCAAATATGTGTGTTTTGTTTTTTTAATTGCTGAGGGGGTTGCACAATTCATTTTGAACAAGTTGCATTGTCAAAAATGACTGCAGTTGTTTCGTCGTCCGTACATGTTTGTGTTCAGTAAAGTTTGATCAGACTGAAACACCATCAGTTCAGATTGTGAGGTGCATGCAGCCTTTTTCTTTTATCACAGTGTTGGTCAGTCTGTGGGCTCGACTCCCATTGTGTAGAAATGAACAGACAGAAGTGAGACTGAGAATTTTTCCTTATTTGACAAAACAGTTCTTGATTTAGTTTAATTTTGTGTACATAATATGCAGTTAATATAAAATATCACAATTCTCAGCCTGTCGCAAAATGTTTAAAATCGCAATAATATCGTATCGTGACTCAAGCATCGTTATAATATCGTAGCTTGGGGCCTCTGGTGATTCCCACCTCTAATACCAATGTAAGTCTATTACGTCTACAGTACAGTGTTGCTTCCTCAGCGGATAAACAGTTGGTGGAAATATGAAAATATAAACTTATGGTTGTCACCATCTTAATTTGTTTTTGAAATGGGAGATTAAAGTCCAGTGTTACATTCATTTATAATCAGATACAACTGTGACCTTTAACCCTGTGATGAAAACACTGAGTGTGAAATGATCTGTTGACCTCTTTGTGAAAAACATGCAGATTGTTTTCTTTATGTTTAAGTATTGACAGGAGTTATTAAACCACTGTGTGACATTAGTCATCACTGCTGTTAGCTTACGTGCAGCTTGCTGGTTTGTTGTTGCATGTTCAAAAATGATAGTATCATCAGCGTACATTAGGATGTCTGACCTAATAGCATTCATTTATTAGATCATTTATGTAGAGGCTAAACAACAAACCCTGTTCATACAATGAATACATCTACAATCAAACATCTGAGTGCAGAGAAAAAAAGGTAATCACACATGGCAGTATGCACACCCCAGGTGACGGCCATGCTCGTAACTGTTTGTAAGGTACATAAACATGTATAAGCAGTCATTTCTCTCTACTATCAAAGGTTTGATTTATTTTCGTTTGAAGTAATCAACGATAAGGTCAGAGAACTACTACATGACTGAACTGCTAATAAATTTAATTTTGACTGAAATTTCAATTTGTTGAGGAAAATAATATTTGACACCATCACAATCCAATCTAAAATAATACACTTTGCTGTTTTGAGGTTGCATGTCATTCAGGGTTGTGGTGCAGTCTTTTTTTCTTAGGTCACCGATCTCAAACTGTCCACACAGGGCGCCTGAAACACAAGAAACAAATCCTTATTACAATTATACATTTACAATACAATCCTTATTCATATTGAGTTTATAGTGTCTATATTTGTATAGTATCACTGTTTCTTTATTTCTTTAAGTCTAATGATAATAAATAGTAAATAAAAAAGTCTTCACGTAAAACTCAGAGGATTCATCATTTTCACACAGCTTTTTTTATACATTAAAGTTGTAAATTTAACACCAAATCTCTACATTATGATATGGTTACAAGAAAGCAGAACACATTTTAGCTCATTGCACACATTTTTTGCCTCATTTGTTTTACATACTTTTGTGTAAATTGTATGGTTATCTCTGTTTTTTATTGATTTTTCTTCCACTGTTACAAATATAGAGGCAGAAAGTCTGGAGAGAATACATGTAGATTTACACTTTAGTGTATTTCGCTCCAAATAAACTTTGATTTTAGGAGTAATTTCCTTTTGAGGAAAAGGTTGGATCCAGAGTTTAGTTACTTAAACTCATCCCAACAAAACTAAAAGACTTCAAGGTGTGTAGCTTCTCATTTTAAGGCTGAAATTGAAATCTTAATGATGAAATGATAATAAAACAAAAAACAGGAAGTTTGACTGCCTGCCTCAAGGAAAAGAGACAAAACAGAAAAATATAAAAATATTTTGTCTGAGTTCATTTTGTTTACAACCTCTTTAAGAAAACTATTTGATAATTTGCAATAATGCCCAGAAGCAAAACTGCATGAGAGCTTTAAAATGTTCAAAACTTCATCAGAGTGAATGTTTTGTTTCCCCTGTAACAAAGTTTGTTTGATCAACTTCAGAAAAAAATGCACTTACCGTATTAACAAATAGCCTGTATGATATTTAAATATGATAATTTATTTAAAAGTGATTTTAAAGATATATACTGTATATCTAAGTTTTTGTCAGGTCTTTTTGAGCAGAGAGATGAAGAATGTTTAGAGAAGTGAAGTTCCTCATCATTTGGCGCCTTTCCAAACAGCGTGCAAAAGTTGACTTGTAAATGAGGAAGTCAAAAAAGTGAACGTTCCTGTTAACATTAAATTATCAGTACTTTTTATGTAAATTGTTGTCATGGTGTCACTCCTCACCGTTCATTCCAACATCTCTCTCTGTGCAAATGATTTCTATCTTTAGACCTTAAAAAAACATTGTCGTCATGGGGATGTCAGCATTTGATTAAAATGCAAAAACCAATGAAAAGCCTGTACTGTCAAAAGAATGTTTATAATTCATTTTAATGCAAAAACATCTTGATGTTTTTTTAATATTTACAACCCATCAGTTTGACTAGAATGTTAGTATTTGAGATCCACATACAGGAGGTGACAACGTATAAAAAACATTGTTGTCAAAGCTTCTGCCTAATCATGAAGCAATGAAATAAGCAGGCTACTCTATAAATTACTTTTTTAATCACAACAACACAATTGTGAAAAAAAAATACTTTCATTCTCACTCAAGGTCGGCTAACTCTTCCAGGTCAAACTAAATAAAAGTGTATAAAAATATGTAAGATGCATTCAAAGCTAAAAAGATGTTGTGTTCTTTGTGTTCAGACCGGGCTTTGAACCTGGAATCTGCTGATTCTAAAAATAGATGCAAAACAGAGAACAGAGTGAAAGTTTCAAGGTTTCTACAAAGACTTTCTCAGGCAGAGCTCAAGGCAACAAAGTCAAACGATTTTGTGATGGACTGTCAAGAAATTGAAGATTCTTGGCTCTCATGTCACATCTGTCCTCATGTCTTTACACACTGAGGCCATATAACACCAGCAGGTCCCTGAAGTCCTCTGACCAGGGTCTGCTGGTTGTTCCTCTGTGGACACTTTTAAAAAGCAGTTAAAGACCCACCTGTTCAGACTGGTTTGATCCGTCTATATTTGATTTTATGTAATTGTCTGTTAATAATGTCTCTGCTCAATCCTTTATTGTGAAGCACTTTGTGACGTCTGTTCTTGAAAGCTGCTATATAAATAAACTTTACTTACTTAGTCACCTGAGATCTCACACTTGTCTCACTTTTTTTAAAACTCAGATCTTTGAATGAGACACCACAAGATGATTTAAAGAACTTGGACTGTGTCTCATACTTGTCTCATCGTTTTCTTAGCTGAGATCTAAAAATGACACATCTGAACAGCCTGGCTCAGACTGCAGGATAATCGGGCTGATTTGAAGTCCGATTCTGCCTTACCGTCAACTGCGTGGGCGTTTCCGATTCGAGGCTGATCAGAAGTGATTATCTGGTGGACTATTTTGTAGTGTGAGTGGTGTAAAGATCCAATCTTAACCTCCCCAATCTGCTCTGAGAGCATCGGGCCGCCCCGCAACATTTCAGATTTCAGATTAGATCAGCTGAGCTGCTCTGCTTCTTGTGCTGCAGACTGCTGAGAGTTTTTTTAAACTGTCGAAATAGCACTCCCCCTGCTGGACAAACTATGTATTGGCACTGTCTCTTAATTTCCTCAAGAAGTGTTTTCTGTAATAAATCATCTGCGAAAAAATCGTATTGAGACGTATAGAGAAAGAAATATGTATAGCTTTAGTCACGTGACCGGCGTGCGGGCCTGAAGGGAAAAGCTAAGGAAAGTATCGACCACCATTGAACAAACTTCATTTAATTTTCCATCTCTTCAAAACGACGCATGTTCTTGTGGTAGACAACACAACACTGAGGTCTTGAATGCAGCCTCTCACCTGTCCCACTCACTAGTCAGTGAAGCTTATTTAAAGGCACCTGGATGTCAGGTACAGGCCTCCTGCTCCTGCCTGGCATGTGCCTTTGCTGTTGCTGCTGGTATGTACAACCTTGTTTTGATGTACAGCTTGCTGGTTTGAATGTTTAAATGACCTCCTTGTTTGGTTGTTGCTGCAGCTTGACTAGTTTGCCCATGGCTCCTCACCCCCCAGATCAGTCCTGACTGAAACCCTGTAGTGGTGAGTAGGTGGCTCAGTTTGAACTTTAGAAGTTGAAGCATTGATTGTTTTTTTTTATTAATAGCTGTTTTCATTTTAGGTTGCTAAAAGCCTGCTTTTCTTTCAGCCACTTAGTTGGGAGGCTAGGCACCCAGGGTGAGGGCCCTCCACTTGTTTGCATGTGAGTTTAAGAGCACTGGGACACAAATGGACTACACCAAAAGTTGTTGAGGATTGCTGTGTGATTTGCTGTTCCTTCCCCAAAGCTTTGGTCCACCTTGTTTTTTACATTGATTAATTCAGAGAAATTCCTTAAATTCTTTTGAAACCACGTCTCTGCCTCATCAGTTTTCGAGTCTGTGTGTCTTACCTATTTACAAGAGTAATAAGTTGTGTATTTCCTGGGGTGTGCTGTCTGTTCTTATTTTACATCATTAGTTATTACCACCACCAACTCTTGCCACATTTCCATCACCAGACAACCACAGAAAAAACAAAAGATATTAAAATAAAATGTAAGTTTTAGGCACGTGTGACTGTTTAGCATTCATCAGAATGACAGCCTGGGGGAACAAACTGTTGTTGTTTTGGTGTACAGTGATCCGTATCAGAGGGGAAGAGTTTGTAGTACTTCTACCTGCTCGTTTCCTGATAGGGGGCAGGTTGACACCAATGATATTTTTTCTGCAGTCCTGATTATCCGTTGCAATCTGTGTCTGTCCAGTTTGGTTGCAGTCCATTTTGCTCAATTTAACATAATATAGACTGAGGGTTTGGCTTAAAGGGATAAAACATAATTAGTTCTGAGTGTCAGACAAATATTGTGATGTACGAAACCAAGCTCCTGGATTTTATCTTACATAGTAGACTATCCTGAAAGAATCAAATAGCTGGATATCATTCAGTTTAACCTGGAAAGAAATGAGTTGGCTGACTCTGAGTGAGAATGAAAGTACTTTTTGTCATAACTGATAATTGATTGATAATTGTGTTGTGATTAAAAAGTAATTTATAGAGTAGCCTGCTTATTTCATTGCTTCATGATTAGGCAGAAGCTTTGACAACAATGTTTTTTATACGTTGTCACCTCCTGTATGTGGATCTCAAAAAGTAACATTCTAGTCAAACTGATGGGTTGTAAATATTGAAACACATCAAGATGTTATTGCATTAAAATGAATTATAAACATTCTTTTGACAGTACAGGCTTTTCATTGGTTTTTGCATTTTAATCAAATGCTGACATCCCCATGATGTCAATGTTTTATTTAAGATGTAAAGATAGAAATAATTTGTGCAGAGAGATGTTTGTTATCAATAGTAAATAAAATGTAAAGAAGGATGTGACCCTGTATGAAAACTATTCCCATGAAATGTACTGAACATTTCATGTGAACATGAATGTTCACTTTTTTTTGACTTCCTCATTTTCAAAACAAATTTTGAATGCTCTTTATGAAGGTGGCCAAATGATGAGGAACTTCACTTCTTTAAACATCCTTCACCTCTCTGCTCAAAAAGACCTGACAAAAACGTAAGTTTAAAAAACTTTTATATCACTTTTAAATAACTTTATACTTTTTCAGGAGATAAAACAAATCAACATGTTTAATATCATAAAGGTTACTTTTTAAGAAGTGCATTTTTTATGAAGTTAATCAAACAAACTTTGTTACAGGGGAAAGAAAACATTCACTCTGATCAAGTTTTGAACATTTTAAAGCTCTCATGCAGATTTTCTTCTGGGCGTTATTACTGATCAAATAGTTTCCTTAAAGAGGTTGTAAACAAAATGAACTCAGACAAAATATATATATATTTTTCTGTTTTGTCTCTTTTCTTTGAGGCAGGCAGTCAAACTTCTTGTTTTTTATTTTATTATCATTTCATCTTCTATGTTTTAATAATGAGCATCTTTACTTGAATTGAATGAAATGCAGAAAGATTTAAATTTAAACCTTAAAATGAGAAGCTGCACACCTTGAAGTCTTTTAGTTTTGTTGGGATCAATTTAGTTAACTAAACTCTGGATCCAACCTTTTCCACATTGATGAAGATTTAAACATTTCAAGATATTTCTCCATCTGCAACTTCTGCAAAGATCACATTCAACAACAGCCTCAAAATGAAATCTAAGTTTATTTGGAGCGAAATACACTAAACTGTATATCTACATGTATTCTCTCCAGACTTTCTGCCTCTTCTGAAACACAAAGATGGCTGCAGCTCTGACTCTCCTCCTCATTGGCTGTCTGCTGCAATGTGAGATGCTCACTTATATTTGTCAAAGAAATTAGCTACTAATGTGTTCTGCTTTCTTTTAACGATATCATAATGTAGAGATTTGTTGTTAAATTTACAACTTTCATGTAAAAAATAACTGTGAAAATGATGAATCCTGAGTTATATGTGAAGACTATTTTATCTTTGAAAGCAACCTGATAAGATTTTTAGAAACAGAGCCAACAATAAAATGTATCATGACTTCATTTTTTTTGTTTGTTTATTTAACAGAGACACATGCAATGAACATTGCTGTTTTTAGTAATATAGTCATTATAAACTCAATATGAATAAGGATTGTATTGTAAATGTATAATTGTAATAAGGATTTGTTTCTTGTGTTTCAGGTGCCCTGTGTGGACAGTTTGAGATCATTATACCACAGACTATAGAGGTTCTGAAGGGATCCTGTGTGACAATCCCCTGCTCCTTTGACGTAAAGGATCAATATAATGTGAACTTAGATAACACTTGTAAAGCATTATGGAAAGATTATTATAGGGGACCTGTTGTGTTTGATAGCAGTAATCCACAACACAAACAAAAGGGACAATTGATCGGTGACTTAACAAAAAAAGACTGCACCACAACCCTGAATGACATGCAACCTCAAAACAACAAAGTGCATAATTTTCAATTGGAATGTGACAATGATCTGAAATACTTTTTTGATGGCGTGAAAATTTCAGTCAAAGGTAGGTTTCAAATTAAACTTATTAACAGTTCAGTCATGTAGTAGTTCTCTGACCTTATTGATTACTTCAAAATAAAGATAAATCAAACCTTTGATAGTAGAGAGAAATGACTGCTTATACATGTTTATGTATCTTCTGAACAGATGATCCACCCAGACCGACTCTGACTCCGCCCACACTGAAGGTGAAAGAGGGAACTTCAGTGAGTTTGAACTGCTCTGCTCCAGCTCCCTGTCTGTCTCTTCCTCCAAATCTGACATGGAGCCCCGGCCTGGGTGAAGGTCAGGAGACCCTGCAGGAGAATCAGGACAAAACTAAAGTCAAGATCTCTGTGCTGAACTTCAACGCATCACACCTCCATCACGGACAGGAAATCTCCTGTACTGCTGTCTACAGAAAACAAGATGGCAGCACTGAGTCATCTGTGAACACCAGTTTAACAGCTGACATTACATGTGAGTATGTGTGTCTTGTGATTAAATTGATTACATAAAATACATGCTTCTTCTTCTTTGTTTGTTGCTTTGTAATCATTTAGCAAACAGTTACGAGCATGGCCGTCACCTGGGGTGTGCATACTGCCATGTGTGATTACCTTTTTTTCTCTGCACTCAGATGTTTGATTGTAGATGTATTCATTGTATGAACAGGGTTTGTTGTTTAGCCTCTACATAAATGATCTAATAAATGAATGCTATTAGGTCAGACATCCTAATGTACGCTGATGATACTATCATTTTTGAACATGCAACAACAAACCAGCAGGCTGCACGTAAACTAACAGCAGTGATGACTAATGTCACACAGTGGTTTAATAACTCCTGTCAATACTTAAACATAAAGAAAACAATCTGCATGTTTTTCACAAAGATGTCAACAGATCATTTCACACTCAGTGTTTTCATCACAGGGTTAAAGGTCACAGTTGTATCTGATTATAAATGAATGTAACACTGGACTTTAATCTCCCATTTCAAAAACAAATTAAGATGGTGACAAACATAGTAAAGTTTATATTTACATATTTCTACCAACTGTTTATCCGCTGAGGAAGCAACACTGTACTGTAGGTCTACATTGTAATGAGAGGTGGGAATCACCAGAGGCCCTTCGATACGATATTATAACGATGCTTGAGTCACGATACGATATTATTGCGATTTTAAACATTTTGCGACAGGCTGAGAATTGTGATATAATATATTGAATTTCATTTTTTTAACTGCATATACACAAAATTAAACTAAATCAATAACTGTTTTGTCAAATAAGGAAAAATTCTCAGTCTTTTTGTCTCACTTCTGTCTGTTCATTTCTACACAATGGGAGTCAAGCCCACAGACTGACCAACACTGTGATAAAAGAAAAAGGCTGCATGCACTTCACAATCTGAACTGATGGTGTTTCAGTCTGATCAAACTTTACTGAACACAAACATGTACGGACGACTGAACAACTGCAGTCATTTTTGACAATGCAACTTGCTCAAAATGAATTGTGCAACCCCTTCAGCAATTACAAATAAAAACATATCGCCAGTAGAATATTGTGATTCTATGCTGTATCTATTTTCCCCCACCTCTAATTGGTATGCTGTCTCATGTAAGCCTACGTCTCCTGCTTTGATGTCCTGCTTTTAGGTATCTTGTTTGTTTTACCAGGAGAACAGGATTACTGTCCTGTTTTAAGACACATCTCTCTTTTAAGTGTTTCATATGCTTCTAGATTTACAATTTTGTTGTCCCACTTTAGTCTGTTTTACATATTGCTGCTGTCTATGATGGCTAAACTTGTGCATTACAGAAATGTTATGAATGTGCATTGTCTTTATAACTTTACATTTTATTAATAAAAATAAATAAAACTGAATACACTGAACGGTGAAGACCAAACCGTGATGGCTCTGCATGAGTACACATACTGTTATAGTCCTACTCAGTGTTGGGCTCGTTATTGAAAAAAAGGAATATATTACTCATTACTCTTTAAGTAATTTAATTACTTTACTTATTACTCCCTGCCATCAGTAATATGTTACACTACTTGTTATATTACTTTTCGTAATAAGCCACAACTTTCATTAGTTCTTTTTCGCTTTTAGCTGTCCTCGATTAAAATCCAGTCTTGGTTGATTTGTAGACATTGTAGGGCTACAGCTGTCCTCCACAGCTCATTGGTGGGGTTTATTTACACGAGCTTCATGTTGCTGTGTTGTCGTCAGATGTTGTAAGTGCTTAAGGAGTTTTGAAGTCTTGTTTTTTGCAGTATAAAGAGTCCTGGTACTGGGACACAATTTACATCTGACAGTGATGTTCATTTCATCTTTCTTGTCGACAAAACTTAAGTAATGGGAATATTTCCATCCGCTGAAAGTAAACATGTATGCTTTCAAGCTAGCCAGGGTTGCCAGGTATGTGTGACAACAAATGACAAAACAAGCCCAAAGGCCAAAAAAAACTACCCTCTGGGGCACCTAAAAAAAAGCCCAAATCCGCATATCTGGCAACCATGAAGCTCGCTACCTTCCTGCTTGTCTGAGGTGCGCAACAAAAATAATCTGGGGTTTGTTGCATAAATCTGAAGTGGGGTAATAACAACAACAGTAATGTAGTAACAAGTTATTTTTTTTGTGTGTAACTGTAATATTATTACTGGAATTTCATTAGTAATTCGTTACACTACTCGTTACTTGTAAAAGTAATGTCATTACTGTAACGCGTTACTAGTGATACGTTACAGACCAACACTGGTCCTACTAGCTGTTTCTATTGATGTTTAGCAGGGCTTGTTCAGGATAAAGGCATAACATTCTCTATCCCTCATCACAAATAAACTACATATTCAAAAAATACAACTTTATTTTTTCTCTTTTCAGATTCACCCAAAGGGACCACAGTGTCAGTCAGTCCCTCTGGTCCAGTGCAAGAAGACACAAATGTGACACTGACTTGCAGTGCTAATGCAAACCCAGCTGTAAAGAACTACACCTGGTACAGAGCTGATGGAGGCCAGGAGACTTTCATGGGGACTGGACGTGTTTTAAACATCAAAGCTTCTAGGGAGAGAGGACCTTTTTTCTGCCGGGCAGCAAATGAAGAGGGAAGTGAAAGATCGAACAACACACAGATGGATGTTCAGTGTAGGTATTGTTTGAAACATTTGCATAAATGCAGGTAAGTCAGGCTTCTTTTGTGCAGCGTTTTACAAATGAGGAATGTAAATAATCTTTGTTAATAAGCTTTGAGAAAGAGAGGCCCGTTTTTCTGCAAGGCTGAAAATAAACTGGGAAGTTTTCAATCAAACACAAGACAAATAGATGTACATTGTAGGTGTCATTCATCAGTTACATTTTTCAAAATGTATGAAAGTCTCTTTGTTTATCTTTAATTTCCTTTGATTGGAAACTTCATATCCATAAAATCTTTCTTTTGTAGAGGATTAACTTTGTTGTAAATAAAGGGAGAAAAGAGTTATAGATAATGGATGGATGGATAATTTACATAGATAAAGTATTTAGTGCCTTTCTTTTAGGGTGGTGGGAGATCACTTTGGGTAATCCACCCTGAACGACCTGAATGGTAGGGGAAACACTGTGTTATATATGAGGTTCTATAATTAAATTAGAGACGAGCAAATGTTAACTTTACCCCCCAAAAGGGGGTAAGAGTAAGAATGTGCATATCAAGTAAAATTACAATCATTCAAATGAAATTGCTTGCGTGAGCAATATTGTATCCTGAGAGGACAAAACCATGCTTTGAGGGCAAAAATAAAAATCCCCTCGCGAGCGAGCAGGAGAGAGCACTGTAGTTACGTGCTCAGGGTGAGATTTTGCTCGTGCTCAAAGCATGGTTTTCTCCTTGCAGGATACAATATTGCTCGATCGAGCAGATGAATTCTGCATGAGAATGCTGTGCAAACGCTTGCAAAAATAATATGCGTGTGGCTGTTTGAGTTGCACAGATCTCCTGTGCGCGCACAATTTTATTGGCTGGGATAAAACGCCATAGGTTGGGGATGGAGATGTGACATAGAAGAGCATAGTGCTGTTCCATAAGTGGAATTGTTTTCAACTGAGAGCTGAGTGAATGCGGCCTCAAGAAACGTATGAAGCTGAGAGCTGAAAACACTGAACTACATTGGTTTTGTATTGAAAATAGGCGCTGCCAGCGTTAAAAGCGCCCTCTGTGGACACAGGCCCAGAATGAAAACTAATTGACATGGAGGAAACTGAATTTTTCTTTGCCTCATTCACTTCATTCACACGCACAGCTGGTCAACTTTTATTTTTTTATTTTTATAGCCATAAGCCTTATCTTTTACTTTTGCAAATTTGATACAGCATGGCTTTACTTGACTCTCTACTTGTCTCTCTTCCCTACATCCATTACAGATGCTCCACAGATCATGTCCTCATCTGATTGCACCAAAACTGCTAACCAGGTCAACTGTTCCTGTGAGTCTACGGGAAATCCTCCTCCCACTTTACAATGGAGTTTGGATGGGTTAGCTGTCAATCACTCAGAAGAGTTTGCAGTCAGTTATGAGCATCGAAATGGTACAGGCGTGAGCTTCATCACCATGAGTCAAGCCCAATGGAAGGATCACTTCACTGTGCTTTGTCGCAGCTCAAACTCTCTGGGATCTGTTGCTCAGCGATTTATTTTCTACAGCCTTCCAACATCTGCAGAAAGTCAAGGTTTGTCTCTGAACTGAGTATAACTTTTATTGGTAAGCGGCACATTTCACAATTTGTTCTCATAATTACTAAGTATTAACAAGAAAAATGCCACACAAACACAAAACTACAATTGTGTTACAGGATTCAGATACATGCCGGACATTAAAAACCGCAGTTTGCACGCGAGGGTAGGGCTATGTCATCAACCCATAACCATTAACTTTTATCGGGACTGGACGTGTTTTAACTGTTAAAGCTTCAGATGTCAGCGGTCCTTTTTTCTGCAAGGCTGAAAATGAACTGGGGAGTGGACGATCCAACAACAAACACATAGATGTTCAGCATATGTATACAAGTTAAACTGTGTGTTTTTAAACCTTTAAAGGTCTATAATTCCTCCAGAGCAGTGATTTACTGATTATAAAATGTTGTTAATGTTTCAGTTTTCAAGATTGATTTCCATCTTTGGCACTTTCTGTATTAGTATATAAAACATTACTAATTTGTCTTTTTCATCCAAATGTCCATGTGTGCCAATTTGGGCCAATCAATCATTCAGTTTCCCTTTCATAATCAACTCCTCCATGTGCCAGTGGGTTTAGTGTGTTTAAATTGTGCTTTTGAACATAACCACCATGAAACAATCAGAAATGAATATTGAATTTCTTCTGGCTCAGCGTTGTTCCTGCTGAAACCTCTCCTCTTCTTTTAGTCTTTTGGTTGCTCAATCTACACTCGTCTCTCTTGCTCGCTTTGCAGTCTTGATTTGAAAATATGATACAGCTTTGGTACTTCCTTCACTGTCAAACTGACAATGAAGTAGACTTTAGTGGTAAAAACCATCAAGTTGAAAAAGTGCCCCCCCCCCAAACAGGGTTATGATATTATCATGTTATTTCTTATGACAGGTCTTGAGGATAACTGTGGACCCTACAGTGGAGTTCTCTTCTGGGCTGTTACTGGAGTGTCTCTCACTGTGAACATCGTCCTCACACTCTGCATGGTGTTTCTTTGGTATGTTATTACACCAGAAGACTTTTTAGAATAAACTGTGCTGATGAAGATATGACAAATGGAGCAGACTTGTATATAAAACAATTTTTAATCCTCATTTCTTCTTTTACTAAAGGAAACAAAGAGAGAGCATGAAGCCAAAAGAAGAGGACAGCACTTACATGAATCTGGATCACACTAACAGATCTCCAGACTATGATGTCATTGCCAAACGTCATACCTGATTATTTGAAGACTCTCTCTCTGTCTCCCTCTCTGCTCTTCCTGCATTGCTTTAAATATCGACTTTGAGATATGAATGTGATATTTCAATATTCTGCAGGGTGTTTGGCACAATACATGATTAATTCTCAGTAATTTCACATAATATTTTCTCCATGAAGCCTCTGATGTTTAAATCTGGAGAGATATTGATCATGAATTATGGATAAGTTTGAGGTGATGGTTTTCACTTTTGTTTGTATTGAAGCTCTGCTAATCAAGATTTTATTTTTTATTGAAAAAGTAAATGGTTTATCAAAAGAGATGCACATTGAATCAATCCAAGATATGGAAACATTGGTACAGTTGTACCTTTCATGTTCAAAGTGACAGCAACAGGTCTCCTGGGTTAACAAACGCTAACAGGCTGTAGTTGAAAGAAGAGGTGATGATGCAACAGAGTGGTAACAGATACATGTTTATCTCTGAATTTATAGTTTCCGCTCTTCTGGCGGTTGAGAAAGGCGTCCTAATACTGCTGGGGAAGTTTGTGGTCTCAGTTTCCATCAACGTGTTTTAACCAGCTTGATTTTATCATTGAAAGATAGTCCTTGTTCAGTCACGTTTACAAATCAACAAGCTCAGGTTTTTACTTCTACTCAATTTAATCTGAGAAAACCCAGACAGGAGGACATTGTTGATGAATGCTATTAGAGGTGTTCCTGTTCCTCGAGGAAACAAAATAACGGCCTTCTCCTAATCCTGCCATGAATTATTTAGTTGAGTTTATCAGTATCACCGTGGGACTGTGTCTCAATATCTTACAACTTACATTCAACATTACCCCAACAAACAGGACAACATCCAGTATTCGGGTTGCATCATATAAAATGACAGCACTAACAGGACATTCATTTTTTTTCACACATTACGGACAGCCTCTGGACACAGAAATGATAAGATAAAGTGAATGCAGTGACATCAGTGTGTAACAGCCAGTGTTGGGTAGTGATATTAATATTAGGTAGGAAAAAAAAGCTGAGACTGATATTTCAATCAGGAGAGACTTAATTGAGAATGAACAATTATTTATTTAACAATAAATGTGCGACAATTTAGATTTGAATGTGCAAAGTCTTTGGAGGATTAGACTCCATCGTGACGACTTCATGTACTCGGAAGGCTAATGTGCCCGACAGCAGGATAGGATACCCCCCTATGGAGTCTAGACACTGGTGGTGGTGAAGAGGAATGGAGGCTATAATGAGCCTGAATCTGGACTCTGCTGAGCTGGAATGGAGGTGACTGGGGCGGTGGTGGGTTGCAGCAGTTGCCTTGAAATGACAGAATGACTGTTGAAGAGAAAGAACTATTTTAGCATTTTGTCGCAGCAGTATGATTGGTTAAGATAGGTTGTGCCCGACTCTGGTTGGTTAATCACTTAAAGAATAAACACCCATTAACAGCTGATCACCAGAGCAGGTAGACAGAGGAAGTAGTTTAAGTTGAAGTGAAAGAATGAATGAATTTGTGAAAGAATATAAGCAGTCTTCCTTCCCTTACGCTGAGCTCCATATCGGCCAATGTCTCTCTGATATCTATTAATAATAATAATAATAATAATACATTTTATTCATAAGCGCTTTTCAAAAACTCTTACACACTAAACATTTGATAAAAAAGACAAAAGAAACAGCACAGTAAGGAAAGACTAACAGACATTGCAGCATTCCACACAAATCATAAAGACAACAACATAAAGGTACAGCTACAGATAAACAGAACACATATCACAATCATACATCAAAAGATTGTTTGAAGAGGTGAGTTTTGATCAGTGATTTGCAATTAACCCAGATGCAATTTGTCCTGCAGAAACATGATGTTGTAACAGAGTGTCCAGAGGTGGCACCTGTCTGTTCTGATGAAATAAATACGTTTTTGGAGTAGTTCAAGCAAGAAAGCTAGGGCTTGAGTGACTTGTCAAGAGGTCGACTTTGTGTCAGTTTGATCTCATCATTGAGACAAAAAGTTTGGTTCCTATTTGGGCACTACACCATTTTGACATGTATGTTGGTGCCACTGTTGTGCCTCTGATTTTGTATGATAGTTACTAGCCTTGTCAATAGAGCATTGGCCACTGGTGTTAAAAGATGCTTAATTCAGACTGATCTCTATAAGGAACATTTAGTTAGCCTGCTAATCACAGTTTGTTTTCCTACTCTTAAAGTGGTCCTAGGACCTGATCCAGGCGGCTGAGAGGGAAACTGAAACTAACATTGGGAAAGTATAAGTGATGTTGGGTTTGGTCAAATATGTATGTTATTGCTTATGTTTGGTTAACTAAATTTGGTAAATATAGTAATTTGTTTATGGGTACTGGGTGGGACCCAGTATTTTAGGGGGAGGGTGTGATGACCCCTGACTGTCAGTGCTCTTCCTGCTGCTTTGTATTGTTTCTTGTCCTTGAGGCAGGCAGTAAAACTTCCTGTTTTTTATTTTATTATCATTTCATCATCTACGTTTTAATAATGAGCTACTTTACATGAATTGAATGAAATGCAAAAAGTTTTAAATTTAAACCTTAAAATGAGAAGCTGCACACCTTGAAGTCTTTTAGTTTTATTGGGATCAGATTAGTTAACTAAACTCTGGATCCAACCTTTTCCTCAAAAGAAAACTACTCTTAAAATCTAAGTTTATTTGGAGGGAAATACACTAAAAATAAATCTACATGTATTCTCCCCAGACTTTCTGCCTCTTCTGAAACACAAAGATGGATGCAGCTCTGACTCTCCTCCTCATTGGCTGTCTGCTGCAATGTGAGATGCTCACTTATATTTGTCACAGTGGAAAAAATATCATTTTATTCATTATAACATTTAAAAAATCCAGAGATATCCATACAATGTACAACAGAGTAAAAAAGTATGTGAAACAAATGGCGGGAAAAAAATGTGCATCATGAGCTAAAATGTGTTCTGCTTTATTTTAACGATATCATAATGTAGAGATTTGGTGTTAAATTTACAACTTTAATGTATAAAAAAAAAGCTTCCCTCTTCATTTGCTGCCCGGCAGAAAAAAGGTCCTCTCTCCGTAGAAGCTTTGATGTTTAAAACACGTCCAGTCCCCATGAAAGTCTCCTGGCCTCCATCAGCTCTGTACCAGGTGTAGTTCTTTACAGCTGGGTTGGCATTAGCACTGCAAGTCAGTGTCACATTTTTGTCTTCTTGCACTGGACCAGAGGGACTGACTGACACTGTGGTGAAAAGAGAACAGTGAATAAACTTCTTATCTTGACGAATAAAATGTAAGCTTTCTCAGCAAAATTTCACAAGTTATCAAAAAACAACAGTTAAGTTTGCTTCCACCAAACTGTCTGACTGTTTAAAATAAGTAGTTTATTTGTGATGAGGGATAGAGAAGAGAGTTATGCCTTTATTCTGAACAAGCCCTGCTAAACATCAACAGAAACAGCTAGTAGCACTGTAAATATGCAAATATGTGTGTTTTGTTTTTTTAATTGCTGGAGGGGTTGCACAATTCATTTTGAACAAGTTGCATTTGCAAAAATTACTGCAGTTGTTCAGTCGTCCGTACATGTTTGTGTTCAGTAAAGTTTGATCAGACTGAAACACCATCAGTTCAGATTGTGAGGTGCATGCAGCCTTTTTCTTTCATCACAGTGTTGGTCAGTCTGTGGGCTCGACTCCCATTGTGTAGAAATGAACAGACAGAAGTGAGACAAAAAGACTGAGAATTTTTCCTTATTTGACAAAACACTTCTTGATTTAGTTTAATTTTGTGTACATAATATACAGTCAAAAAAATGAGATTCAAAATATCACAATTCTCAGCCTGTCGCAAAATGTTTAAAATCGCAATAATATCGTATCGTGACTCAAGCATCGTTATAATATCGTATCGAAGGGCCTCTGGTGATTCCCACCTCTCATTACAATGTAGACCTACAGTACAGTGTTGCTTCCTCAGCGGATAAACAGTTGGTGGAAATATGAAAATATGAACTTTACTATGTTTGTCACCATCTTAATTTGTTTTTGAAATGGGAGATTAAAGTCCAGTGTTACATTCATTTATAATCAGATACAACTGTGACCTTTAACCCTGTGATGAAAACACTGAGTGTGAAATGATCTGTTGACCTCTTTGTGAAAAACATGCAGATTGTTTTCTTTATGTTTAAGTATTGACAGGAGTTATTAAACCACTGTGTGACATTAGTCATCACTGCTGTTAGTTTACGTGCAGCTTGCTGGTTTGTTGTTGCATGTTCAAAAATGATAGTATCATCAGCGTACATTAGGATGTCTGACCTAATAGCATTCATTTATTAGATCATTTATGTAGAGGCTAAACAACAAACCCTGTTCATACAATGAATACATCTACAATCAAACATCTGAGTGGAGAGAAAAAAAGGTAATCACACATGGCAGTATGCACACCCCAGGTGACGGCCATGCTCGTAACTGTTTGTAAGGTACATAAACATGTATAAGCAGTCATTTCTCTCTACTATCAAAGGTTTGATTTATTTTCATTTGAAGTAATCAACGATAAGGTCAGAAAACTACTACATGACTGAACTGCTAATAAATTTAATTTTGACTGAAATTTCAATTTGTTGAGGAAAATAATATTTGACACCATCACAATCTAATCTAAAATAATACACTTTGCTGTTTTGAGGTTGCATGTCATTCAGGGTTGTGGTGCAGTCTTTTTTTCTTAGGTCACCAATCTCAAACTGTCCACACAGGGCGCCTGAAACACAAGAAACAAATCCTTATTACAATTATACATTTACAATACAATCCTTATTCATATTGAGTTTATAATGTCTATATTTGTATAGTATCACTGTTTCTTTATTTCTTTAAGTCTAATGATAATAAATAGTAAATAAAAAAGTCTTCACGTAAAACTCAGAGGATTCATCATTTTCACACAGCTTTTTTTATACATTAAAGTTGTAAATTTAACACCAAATCTCTACATTCTGATATGGTTACAAGAAAGCAGAACACATTTTAGCTCATTGCACACATTTTTTGCCTCATTTGTTTCACATACTTTTGTGTAAATTGTATGGTTATCTCTGTTTTTTATTGATTTTTCTTCCACTGTTACAAATATAAGTGAGCATCTCACCTTGCAGCAGACAGACAATGAGGAGGAGAGTCAGAGCTGCAGCCATCTTCGTGTTTCAGAAGAGGCAGAAAGTCTGGAGAGAATACATGTAGATTTACAGTTTAGTGTATTTCGCTCCAAATAAACTTTGATTTTAGGAGTAATTTCCTTTTGAGGAAAAGGTTGGATCCAGAGTTTAGTTACTTAAACTCATCCCAACAAAACTAAAAGACTTCAAGGTGTGTAGCTTCTCATTTTAAGGCTGAAATTGAAATCTTGATGATGAAATGATAATAAAACAAAAAACAGGAAGTTTGACTGCCTGCCTCAAGGAAAAGAGACAAAACAGAAAAATATTTTGTGGTTTTTTTTCTGAGTTCATTTTGTTTACAACCTCTTTAAGGAAACTATTTGATCAGTAATAACGCCCAGAAGAAAAACTGCATGAGAGCTTTAAAATGTTCAAAACTTGATCAGAGTGAATGTTTTTTTCTTTCCCCTGTAACAAAGTTTGTTTGATCAACTTCAGAAAAAATGCACTTCTTAAAAATTAGCCTTTATGATATTAAACATGTTGATTTGTTATATCTCCTGAAAAAGTATAAAGTTATTTAAAAGTGATATAAAAGTTTTATGAACTTACATTTTTGTCAGGTCTTTTTGAGCAGAGAGGTGAAGGATGTTTAAAGAAGTGAAGTTCCTCATCATTTGGCCACCTTCATAAACAGCATTCAAAATTTGTCTTGAAAATGAGGAAGTAAAAAAAAAGTGAACATTCATGTTCAGTACATTTCATGGGAAAAGTTTTCATACAGTGTCACATCTTTCCTTACCTTTCATTTACTATTGACAACAAACATCTCTCTGCACAAATGATTTCTATCTTTAGACCTTGAATAAAACATTGTCGTCATGGGGATGTCAGCATTTGATTAAAATGCAAAAACCAATGAAAAGCCTGTACTGTCAAAAGAATGTTTATAATTCATTTTAATGCAATAACATCTTGATGTTTTTTAATATTTACAACCCATCAGTTTGACTACAATGTTAGTATTTGAGATCCACATACAGGAGGTAACAACTTATAAAAAACATTTGTCAAAGCTTCTGCCTAATCATGAAGCAATGAAATAAGCAGGCTACTCTATAAATTACTTTTTTAATCACAACAACACAATTGTGAAAAAAAATACTTTCATTCTCACTCAAGGTCGGCTAACTCTTCCAGGTCAAACTAAATAAAAGTGTATAAAAATATGTAAGATGCATTCAAAGCTAAAAAGATGTTGTGTTCTTTGTGTTCAGACCGGGCTTTGAACCTGGAATCTGCTGATACTAAAAATAGATGCAAAACAGAGTACAGAGTGAAAGTTTCTACAAAGACTTTCTCAGGCAGAGCTCAAGGCAACAAAGTCAAAAGATTTTGTGATGGACTGTCGAGAAATTGAAGATTCTTGGCTCTCATGTCACATCTGTCCTCATGTCTTTACACACTGAGGCCATATAACACCAGCAGGTCCCTGAAGTCCTCTGACCAGGGTCTGCTGGTTGTTCCTCTGTGGACACTTTTAAAAAGTAGTTAAAGACCCACCTGTTCAGACGGGTTTGATCCGTCTATATTTGATTTTATGTAATTGTCTGTTAATAATGTCTCTGCTCAATCCTTTATTGTGAAGCACTTTGTGACGTCTGTTCTTGAAAGCTGCTATATAAATAAACTTTACTTACTTAGTCATCTGAGATCTCACACTTGTCTGACTTTTTTTTAAACTCAGATCTTTGAATGAGACACCACAAGATGATTTAAAGAACTTGGACTGTGTCTCATACTTGTCACATCGTTTTCTTAGCTGAGATCTAAAAATGACACATCTGAACAGCCTGGCTCAGACTGCAGGATAATCGGGCTGATTTGAAGTCCGATTCTGCCTTACCGTCAACCACGTGGGCGTTTCCGATTCGAGGCTGATCAGAAGTGATTATCTGGTGGACTATTTTGTAGTGTGAGTGGTGTAAAGATCCAATCTTAACCTCCCCAACCTGCTCTGAGAGCATCGGGCCGCCTCGCAACATTTCAGATTTCAGATTAGATCAGCTGAGCTGCTCTGCTTCTTGTGCTGCAGACTGCTGAGAGTTTTTTTAAACTGTCGAAATAACACTCCCCCTGCTGGACAAACTATGTATTGGCACTGTCTCTTAATTTCCTCAAGAAGTGTTTTCTGTAATAAATCATCTGCGAAAAAATCGTATTGAGACGTATAGAGAAAAAAATATGTATAGCTTTAGTCACGTGACCGGCGTGCGGGCCTGAAGGGAAAAGCTAAAGAAAGTATCGACCACCATTGAACAAACTTCATTTAATTTTCCATCTCTTCAAAACGACGCATGTTCTTGTGGTAGACAACACAACACTGAGGTCTTGAATGCAGCCTCTCACCTGTCCCACTCACTAGTCAGTTAAGCTTATTTAAAGGCACCTGGATGTCAGGTACAGGCCTCCTGCTCCTGCCTGGCATGTGCCTTTGCTGTTGCTGCTGGTATGTACAACCTTGTTTTGATGTACAGCTTGCTGGTTTGAATGTTTAAATGACCTCCTTGTTTGGTTGTTGCTGCAGCTTGACTAGTTTGCCCATGGCTCCTCACCCCCCAGATCAGTCCTGACTGAAACCCTGTAGTGGTGAGTAGGTGGCTCAGTTTTAACTTTAGAAGTTGAAGCATTGATTTTTTTTTTTTGTTAATAGCTGTTTTCATTTTAGGTTGCTAAAAGCCTGCTTTTCTTTCAGCCACTTAGTTGGGAGGCTAGGCACCCAGGGTGAGGGCCCTCCACTTGTTTGCATGTGAGTTTAAGAGCTCTGGGACACAAATGGCCTACACCAAAAGTTGTTGAGGATTGCTGTGTGATTTGCTGTTCCTTCCCCAAATCTTTGGTCCACCTTGTTTTTTACATTGATTAATTCAGAGAAATTCCTTAAATTCTTTTGAAACCACGTCTCTGCCTCATCAGTTTTCGAGTCTGTGTGTCTTACCTATTTACAAGAGTAATAAGTTGTGTATTTCCTGGGGTGAGCTGTCTGTTCTTATTTTACATCATTAGTTATTACCACCACCAACTCTTGCCACATTTCCATCACCAGACAACCACAGAAAAAACAAAAGATATTAAAATAAAATGTAAGTTTTAGGCACGTGTGACTGTTTAGCATTCATCAGAATGACAGCCTGGGGGAACAAACTGTTGTTGTTTTGGTGTACAGTGATCCGTATCAGAGGGGAAGAGTTTGTAGTACTTCCACCTGCTCGTTTCCTGATAGGGGGCAGGTTGACACCAATGATATTTTTTCTGCAGTCCTGATTATCCGTTGCAATCTGTGTCTGTCCAGTTTGGTTGCAGTCCATTTTGCTCAATTTAACATAATATAGACTGAGGGTTTGGCTTAAAGGGATAAAACATAATTAGTTCTGAGTGTCAGACAAATATCATGATGCACGAAACCAAGCTCCTGGATTTTATCTTACATAGTAGACTATCCTGAAAGAATCAAATAGCTGGATATCATTCAGTTTCACCTGGAAAGAAATGAGTTGGCTGACTTTGAGTGAGAATGAAAGTACTTTTTGTCATAACTGATAATTGATTGATAATTGTGTTGTGATTAAAAAAGTAATTTATAGAGTAGCCTGCTTATTTCATTGCTTCATGATTAGGCAGAAGCTTTGACAACAATGTTTTTTTTATAAGTTCTCACCTTCTGTATGTGGATCTCAAAAAGTAACATTCTAGTCAAACTGATGGGTTGTACATATTGAAACACATCAAGATGTTATTGCATTAAAATGAATTCTAAACATTCTTTTGACAGTACAGGCTTTTCATTGGTTTTTGCATTTTAATCAAATGCTGACATCCCCATGATGTCAATGTTTTATTCAAGGTCTAAAGATAGAAATAATTTGCAGAGCGATGTTTGTTATCAATAGTAAATAAAATGTAAAGAAGGATGTGACCCTGTATGAAAACTATTCCCATGAAATGTACTGAACATTTCATGTGAACATGAATGTTCACTTTGTTTTGACTTCCTCATTTTCAAGACAAATTTTGAATGCTGTTTATGAAGGTGGCCAAATGATGAGGAACTTCACTTCTCTAAACATCCTTCACCTCTCTGCTCAAAAAGACCTGACAAAAACGTAAGTTTAAAAAACTTTTATATCACTTTTAAATAACTTTATACTTTTTTAGGAGATAAAACAAATCAACATGTTTAATATCATAAAGGTTACTTTTTAACAAGTGCATTTTTCTTAAGTTGATCAAACAAACTTTGTTACAGGGGAAAGAAAAAACAATTCACTCTGATCAAGTTTTGAACATTTTAAAGCTCTCATGCAGTTTTTCTTCTGGGCGTTATTACTGATCAAATAGTTTCCTTAAAGAGGTTGTAAACAAAATGAACTCAGACAAAATATATATATATTTTTCTGTTTTGTCTCTTTTCTTTGAGGCAGGCAGTCAAACTTCTTGTTTTTTATTTTATTATCATTTCATCTTCTATGTTTTAATAATGAGCATCTTTACTTGAATTGAATGAAATGCAGAAAGATTTCAATTTAAACCTTAAAATGAGAAGCTGCACACCTTGAAGTCTTTTAGTTTTGTTGGGATCAATTTAGTTAACTAAACTCTGGATCCAACCTTTTCCACATTGATGAAGATTCATATATTTCAAGATATTTCTCCATCTGCAACTTCTGCAAAGATCACATTCAACAACAGCCTCAAAATGAAATCTAAGTTTATTTGGAGCGAAATACACTAAACTGTAAATCTACATGTATTCTCTCCAGACTTTCTGCCTCTTCTGAAACACAAAGATGGCTGCAGCTCTGACTCTCCTCCTCTTTGGCTGTCTGCTGCAAGGTGAGATGCTCACTTATATTTGCCAAAGAAATTAGCGACTAATGTGTTCTGCTTTCTTTTAACGATATCATAATGTAGAGATTTGGTGTTAAATTTACAACTTTCATGTAAAAAATAACTGTGAAAATGATGAATCCTGAGTTATATGTGAAGACTATTTTATCTTTGAAAGCATACTGATAAGATTTTTAGAAACAGAGCCAACAATAAAATGTATCATGACTTCATTTTTTTTGTTTGTTTATTTATTTATTATTTGTTATTTATTTGAACATTGCTGATTTTAGTAATATAGACATTATAAACTCAACATGAATAAGGATTGTATTGTTAATGTATAATTGTAATAAGGATTTGTTTCTTGTGTTTCAGGTGCCCTGTGTGGACAGTTTGAGATCATTATACCACAGACTATAGAGGTTCTGAAGGGATCCTGTGTGACAATCCCCTGCTCCTTTGACGTACAGGATCAATATAATGTAAACTTAGATAACACATGTAAAGCATTATGGAAAGATTATTATAGGGGACCTGTTGTGTTTGATAGCAGTAATCCACAACACAAACAAAAGGGACAATTGATCGGTGACCTAACAAAAAAAGACTGCACCACAACCCTGAATGACATGCAACCTCAAAACAACAAAGTGCATAATTTTAGATTGCAATGTGACAATGATCTGAAATATTATTTTGATGGCGTGAAAATTTCAGTCAAAGGTAGGTTTCAAATTAAATTTATTTACAATTCAGTCATGTAGTAGTTCTCTGACCTTATCATTGATTACTTTAAAATAAAGATAAATCAAACCTTTGATAGTAGAGAGAAATGACTGCTTATACATGTTTATGTATCTTCTGAACAGATGATCCACCCAGACCGACTCTGACTCCGCCCACACTGAAGGTGAAAGAGGGAACCTCAGTGAGTTTGAACTGCTCTGCT
The DNA here is from genome assembly GCF_963930695.1 of Labrus bergylta. Classification (NCBI taxonomy): domain Eukaryota; kingdom Metazoa; phylum Chordata; class Actinopteri; order Labriformes; family Labridae; genus Labrus; species Labrus bergylta. The sequence goes on from NC_089202.1 coordinate 18,675,667, forward strand.
CCAGCTCCCTGTCTGTCTCTTCCTCCAAATCTGACATGGAGCCCCGGCCTGGGTGAAGGTCAGGAGACCCTGCAGGAGAATCAGGACAAAACTAAAGTCAAGATCTCTGTGCTGAACTTCAACGCATCACACCTCCATCACAGACAGGAAATCTCCTGTACTGCTGTCTACAGAAAACAAGATGGCAGCACTGAGTCATCTGTGAACACCAGTTTAACAGCTGACATTACATGTGAGTATGTGTGTCTTGTGATAAATTGATTACATAAAATACATGCTTCTTCTTCTTTGTTTGTTGTTTTGTAATCATTTAGCAAACAGTTACGAGCATGGCCGTCACCTGGGGTGTGCATACTGCCATGTGTGATTACCTTTTTTTCTCTCCACTCAGATGTTTGATTGTAGATGTATTCATTGTATGAACAGGGTTTGTTGTTTAGCCTCTACATAAATGATCTAATAAATGAATGCTATTAGGTCAGACATCCTAATGTACGCTGATGATACTATCATTTTTGAACATGCAACAACAAACCAGCAAGCTGCACGTAAGCTAACAGCAGTGATGACTAATGTCACACAGTGGTTTAATAACTCCTGTCAATACTTAAACATAAAGAAAACAATCTGCATGTTTTTCACAAAGAGGTCAACAGATCATTTCACACTCAGTGTTTTCATCACAGGGTTAAAGGTCACAGTTGTATCTGATTATAAATGAATGTAACACTGGACTTTAATCTCCCATTTCAAAAACAAATTAAGATGGTGACAAACATAGTAAAGTTTATATTTACATTTTTCTACCAACTGTTTATCCGCTGAGGAAGCAACACTGTACTGTAGGTCTACATTGTTATTAGAGGTGGGAATCACCAGAGGCCCTTCGATACGATATTATAACGATGCTTGAGTCACGATACGATATTATTGCGATTTTAAACATTTTGCGACAGGCTGAGAATTGTGATATAATATATTGAATTTCATTTTTTAACTGCGTATTATGTACACAAAATTAAACTAAATCAAGAAGTGTTTTGTCAAATAAGGAAAAATTCTCAGTCTCACTTCTGTCTGTTCATTTCTACACAATAGGAGTCGAGCCCACAGACTGACCAACACTGTGATAAAAGTAAAAGGCTGCAAGCACCTCACAATCTGAACTGATGGTGTTTCAGTCTGATCAAACTTTACTGAACACAAACATGTACGGACGACTGAACAACTGCAGTCATTTTTAACAATGCAACTTGCTCAAAATGAATTGTGCAACCCCTCCAGCAATTAAAAATAATATCGCTAGCAGAATATTGTGATTCTATGCTGTATCTATTTTCCCCCACCTCTAATTGGTATGCTGTCTCATGTAAGCCTACGTCTCCTGCTTTGATGTCCTGCTTTTAGGTATCTTATTTGTTTTACCAGGAGAACAGTATTATTGTCCTGTTTTAATGCACATCTCTCTTTTAAGTGTTTCATATGCTTCTAGATTTACAATTTTGTTGTCCCACTTTAGTCTGTTTTACATATTGCTGCTGTCTATGATGGCTAAACTTGTGCATTACAGAAATGTTATGAATGTGCATTGTCTTTATAACTTTACATTTTATTAATAAAAATAAATAAAAATGAATGCACTGAACGGTGAAGACCAAACCGTGATGGCTCTGCATGAGTACACATACTGTTATAGTCCTACTCAGTGTTGGGCTCGTTATTGAAAAAAAGGAATATATTACTCATTACTCTTTAAGTAATTTAATTACTTTACTTATTACTCCCTGCCATCAGTAATATGTTACACTACTTGTTATATTACTTTTCGTAATAAGCCACAACTTTCATTAGTTCTTTTTCGCTTTTAAAAAAAATAAAATCCAGTCTTGATTGATTTGTAGACATTGTAGGGCTACAGCTGTCCTCCACAGCTCATTAGTGGGGTTTATTTACACGAGCTTCATGTTCTTGTGTTGTCGTCAGATGTTGTAAGTGCTTAAGGAGTTTTGAAGTCCTGTTTTTTGCAGTATAAAGAGTCCTGGTACTGGGACACAATTTACATATGACAATGATGTTCTTGTTATCTTTCTTGTCGACAAAACTTAAGTAATGGGAATATTTCCATCCGCTGAAAGTAAACATGTATGCTTCCATCTTTCAAGCTAGCCAGGGTTGCCAGGTATTTGTGACAACAAACGACAAAACAAGCCCATTGGCCAGACTGTTAGGTGCCCCCTCTGGGGCACCTAAAAAGATGCCCAAATCCGCATATCTGGCAACCATGAAGCTCATTACTTTCCTGCTTGTCTGAAGTGCAAAACAAAATTAATCTGGGGTTTGTTGCATAAATCTGAAGTGGGGTAATAACAACAACAGTAATGTAGTAACAAGTTATTTTTTGTGTGGGTAACTGTAATATTATTACTGGAATTTCATTCGTAATTCGTTACACTACTCGTTACTTGTAAAAGTAATATTATTACTGTAGCGCGTTAATAGTGATACGTTACAGACCAACACTGGTCCTACTAGCTGTTTCTATTGATGTTTAGCAGGGCTTGTTCAGGATAAAGGCATAACATTCTCTATCCCTCATCACAAATAAACTACATATTCAAAAAATACAACTTTATTTTTTCTCTTTTCAGATTCACCCAAAGGGACCACAGTGTCAGTCAGTCCCTCTGGTCCAGTGCAAGAAGACACAAATGTGACACTGACTTGCAGTGCTAATGCCAACCCAGCTGTAAAGAACTACACCTGGTACAGAGCTGATGGAGGCCAGGAGACTTTCATGGGGACTGGACGTGTTTTAAACATCAAAGCTTCTAGGGAGAGAGGACCTTTTTTCTGCCGTGCAGCAAATGAAGAGGGAAGTGGAAGATCGAACAACACACAGATGGATGTTCAGTGTAGGTATTGTTTGAAACATTTGCATGAACACAGGTAAAAAAAATGGAACTGATGCAGAAGAAAAAAGAACCAGAAGTCCCATACACACCCCGTATTATAATGTCCATTGTGACAGCAGAAATTGACATGTTTATGGCCTGGTAAAAAATATATTTTGTTCTGATTAGTTATTGTCTTTATCGACTCACACTCTAAGTGGAGTGAATTTTCTCATTACTCACCAGTTTTGATTTTATGATGGTTATAAGGCCTGAAATGGTATTTGTACCACCTCATGGTTCAGTACATGCAGTGATAAGACAAAGACGACTGAGTGGAGAAAAAAGGCAATCCCTCATGGCCGTATTCACACCCTAATCCACTTTCCAGTAATGCTCCAGACTATAAGCTATTGATTTTTTCCTTAACAAACAAAAGGAAGTAGCAGACACAAGAAAACACAAGAAAAAAAAAAAAGTAACATTGTACACAGCAAAGGTAGAAGACCTAGAGCTAGTTTTTAATATCAGTTGTGGGGGAAACTTTGGGTTTGCAGTGTATTTGAACATATTGAACATTTTCCCAGAGGTGCCCATTACCAGAGCAAATAATAGACTGAGAATTGACCCTTGGGGAACACCAAATGTGAGGTGGAAAGGGGATGGGGAAAATTGTATCGCCGATTGAAACCAGTACAGAGCAGTGTTTTTTATTCCAATGTAGTCTTTCAGGAAATTCAGGAGGATATCATAGTCTTTCGTATTCAAAGCAAAGCTAAAGTCGAGGAGGATTAAAATTGAACAAGAACTCAACTGGAGATGTTCTGGGTTAAGGTGCAAATCATCTACGAGCGGTAGACCCCAGCTGATGACCCTGCAGATAACAAGTGGGCATTGGTGGAGATTTGGAAGGGAAGCAAGGGAAGAGCGTTTTGTTTGGCTTGATTTATTCTGAAAGGGGCAATGTCATCAAGGATTGCCTGACATGTTTTAGAATCACATGAAAAAAATCAGTAACCAAATAAAGGGTAATATGAAATCAGGAGATAAGCACATCGTCTGGGACAGCCTAATATTCATGTTGTGTTAATAACAGGGATTAAAGCAAAAAACATTTTGTCTGAAAATTCTCAACGTATAAAACAACAAATAACCAATTTCAATTGGTGTTTTCGATACCAGGTATAAAAAGCTCAAAATCTAGACTGACAGATAAGGCCTTGCTTCTTTTTGACAAATATGACCAATGTCAAATGCATTGTATGCCTATATAAAGTTAAGTTACTAAGTTAAGTTAAAGTTTTTTTCTTTAACTACAAGAAGGCTTTTTAAAATGTGTACAGCTCTAATGTAGTACTGTACTTCATAACTTTCACCCACTCAGTCGTTAAATGTATCAGAGAAAACTAGTGATAGCTTGTTAAGCTAATAAGACATGTTAGAATTGTGTTGTCAAACGGTCCAGTTTAACGGTGACTCATGTCTCGCGTTGCTCTGTGAGTACTGTTTTGTATCACCTGTTGTCTTGATGCGCGTTCCTAACAGAGTGTTAGCCCTGCCTGCAGGTAATGTTACGGATTATCATTCTCCTGTATTTCACTTTGGTCGGGTAAATAAAGTTGGGCACCGAAGCCTAAAAACAAATCCTGATATGATGGGCAGTGCACGCTGATGTTCTCTACCACAATAAAAGCCTACTATACACCGAGCAGACTTCATGTAGCAGATCAAAGTTCTGACTTTATATTCAAAATGCCACACAAACACAAAACTACAATTGTAGTCATCACAAATAAACTACATATTCAAAAAATACAACTTTATTTTTTCTCTTTTCAGATTCACCCAAAGGGACCACAGTGTCAGTCAGTCCCTCTGGTCCAGTGCAAGAAGACACAAATGTGACACTGACTTGCAGTGCTAATGCAAACCCAGCTGTAAAGAACTACACCTGGTACAGAGCTGATGGAGGCCAGGAGACTTTCATGGGGACTGGACGTGTTTTAAACATCAAAGCTTCTAGGGAGAGAGGCCCGTTTTTCTGCAAGGCTGAAAATGAACTGGGAAGTTTTCAATCAAACACAAGACAAATAGATGTACATTGTAGGTGTCATTCATCAGTTACATTTTAAAAAATGTATGAAAGTCTCTTTGTTTATCTTTAATTTGCTTTGATTGGAAACTTCAAATCCATAAAATCTTTCTTTTATAGAGGATTAACTTTGTTGTAAATAAAGGGAGAAAAGAGTTATAGATAATGGATGGATGGATAATTTACATAGATAAAGTATTTAGTGCCTTTCTTTTAGGGTGGTGGGAGATCACTTTGGGTAATCCACCCTGAACGACCTGAATGGTAGGGGAAACACTGTGTTATATATGAGGTTCTATAATTAAATTAGAGACAAGCAAATGTTAACTTTACCCCCAAAAAGGTCTGCTTAGTAAGAATGTGCATATCAAGTAAAATTACAATCATTCAAATGAAATTGCTTGCGCGAGCAATATTGTATCCTGAGAGGACAAAACCATGCTTTGAGCGCAAAAAGAAAAATCCCCTCGCGAGCGAGCAGGAGAGAGCACTGTAGTTACGCGCTCAGGGTGAGATTTTGCTCGTGCTCAAAGCATGGTTTTCTCCTTGCAGGATACAATATTGCTCGCGCGAGCAGATAAATTCTGCAAGTGAATGCTGTGCAAGTGCTCACAAAAATAATATGCATGCGTGGCTGTTTGAGTTGCACGCACAGCTCCTTTAAATTCGCGCATGGATCTCGTCCGCACGCAATTTTATTGGCTGGGATAAAACGCCATAGGTTGGTTATGAAGATGTGACATAGAAGAGCGTAGTGCTGTTCCATAAGTGGAATTGTTTTCAACTGAGAGCTGAGTGAATGCGGCCTCAAGAAACTTATGAGTGCTGAAAACACTGAACTACATTGGTTTTGTATTGAAAATAGGCGCTGCCAGCGTTAAAAGCGCCCTCTGTAGACACAGGCCCAGAATGAAAACCGATTGACATGGAGGAAATTGAATCTTTTTTTTTACAGCCATAAGCCTTATCTTTTACTTTTTCAAATTTGATACAGCATGGCTTTACTTGACTCTCTCCTTGTCTCTCTTCCCTACATCCATTACAGATGCTCCACAGATCATGTCCTCATCTGATTGCACCAAAACTGCTAACCAGGTCAACTGTTCCTGTGAGTCTACGGGAAATCCTCCTCCCACTTTACAATGGAGTTTGGATGGGTTAGCTGTCAATCACTCAGAAGAGTTTGCAGTCAGTTATGAGCATCGAAATGGTACAGGCGTGAGCTTCATCACCATGAGTCAAGCCCAAAGGAAGGATCACTTCACTGTGCTTTGTCGCAGCTCAAACTCTCTGGGATCTGTTGCTCAGCGATTTATTTTCTACAGCCTTCCAACATCTGCAGAAAGTCAAGGTTTGTCTCTGAACTGAGTATAACTTATTGGTAGGCGGCACATTTCACCATTTGTTCTCATAATTACTAAGTATTAACAAGAAAGCTTTATGAATGGGTAAGTGGTGAACATAAATTCCTCTTGAAAGCTTTAATATGTCCTGATTTAACAATTTACAAAATGAATAATTAATACGTGATGTCCGAATTTATTCAAATAATAATCTCTTCTGAATAAGAGCTTGAACCATAATCCCTTATTGTCCTTTGTATTTTTCAGTGATTTTGCCAGTCTTCATCGCCACCATTGTCGTCTTCCTGGTGCTAGTATGTGCTCTACTCTTTGTTATCAGGTAGGGTAACAGCAAATCAAGCCAAATCGTACAGAATACCACTATGCAAAATGTTTAAAAACCTCCAACTTGGAATTTTATATTCTTTATTTGAGTGAAGATACTGATTCTATGTGGTGTTCCTCTGGTCTTCAATTTAAAATCTTTGAAATGTTTAATATTTTTTGGTATTATGAGCAAAGTCTTATCCAGGTAATTAATATTTTTCAATTGAGGCCCACAATTTCAATCAAATGTTGTGGATCGAAAATGTTGCCAATTTATTTGTGTTATTTATAGTGTCCTCTGCTCTGCGTCTGGACAAATAAACATGAATATGCAGCTTTATGAGACACCTAAAGGACTGGAGAAACATCAGTAGTTGCTGATCTGTGAATTTCAGATGTACCGCTGATCTCTTACTCTCTTTTTTGCTCAAAGCAACTTTGGGATTAAATATGACTGAAGATATGTAGTTATTTAAAGCTTTGTGTACTTTTGGGTACTATCGATCATTAGAATAAAGGAGATTTGGAAAAGTATTGTTTTAAAACAGGTCGAAAGTATCAAATTATGAAAAAAAATGTTGATAACCTTACTCTGAAGAGACGATGCCCACAGGTGGTTCATTATGTGGTGTTTTACTGTTCTTTACTGATTGGTGTGCTGTGATACAGTTTGCAGCTTCTCAATAAGCCCCATGTTTGCAGGCGGCTGTAGCGAAGTCTGAATGGAAAACCTGCTAGTTTTGCTCCAGTATGTTGCAACAAAAAAGTTATGGCATGAAGTAATCATGAATATTTCCCCTTCTTGACAGAATATGTCCTGTACTGTGACCTTTGCACATGCACACATAAGAATGTTGATGCTGAAATGCTGCCCGCCACCAGCCAAAGCTATAGACAGGCACTAATGCTCTACTACCTGGATGTAAACCAGCATAGTAGACAAGTGGCATGTCATAGCACAAAGAGGTTTGACTGTATTGAAAATGGAGTAAAAGTTGTATGTAGGCTGTCTCGTGTTAAAGTGGTGTATCTTGACCAGAGCAATGCGTAAAAAGCACAGACATGTGGAAGTAAACCTGCAAGGAGGACCAAAGGCTGGCAGTGCTAGTACTGCTAATGCTAGTACTGCTAATGCTAGTACTGCTAATGCTCGCCACACTCGGCACAACATGTTGACATCGACTGCAGACGATGTGATCCTGTGATCTGTTACCAGTGTTAAAATAATTAAATATGGACTGTTCCCTGAGTTTTTTCTCAACTTTAGACTAGGGAAAAAGAAAGATATTGTCAGTATATTCTTGTAGGTTTATACTCTGCTGGTTTTTTCAGGGCTCAGAGGACTCAACACAACCTGCTTAAGAGTCAGGGGTCAGGTAACGCCAGCACAGTTGCTATGAGCCAACATCTACCAAGTGGAAAAGGAGATGAGGTACTTTATCTTGGAATCCAACAGTTTTGTACTTAGTGTCACTTAAATAAGCAGAATAACCTTACAACCAACATTTCCTTTTGATTTGTAGGAACTCAACAAAACAAATGAGGGCATTTATGCTAACACCACTGAGCTGAAGAAACCAGGTGTCACCCAACCTGCAACTACCTCTGAGCCAACCAGCACCAACTTACCAAGCTCAAGCCAAAACAACACAGAAGACGCCAGGACAAGTTCAGAGAAGAAAAACGAGGAAAGCAAAGATGTGATTTACACTAGTGTGACTTGGAGGAGCAAAGGCGAGAAGGAGGGAGGAAGCTCTGGCGACACAAATCAGTCAGGTCGCTCCTATCTGGAGGAGAAGAGCTTGGAGGGAGGATTGAATTTTGTGAGCAATGCAGTAGAGATGTTAAATCTATATGACGAAGTGAAGCCTAGAAATATGAAAAAGGACTCTGAATGTGAATATGCCCAGGTTAAATTTTGAGACTAGATTATGAGATGCAGACATAGATTACAGTTCAGTCCGGACTGGGCCTGGGCGATAAAACTAAATGATAATTATTGCGATATAATTTGTGTCAATAAATATGAAAAATGTTTGATAAAAGTTTGATAGATTTAATCGTGTGATTACACCACCAACCACTGGGAAGTGGGGAGCGCTAATGTTCCTTGAGCGCTATGTGCACTGTGCTTATAATGGTGAAATATTTAATTATAGTTTCTCATGTTCTGAATATTCAAACCATAATTAACCACCTTGTTTTTTCAACTTTAACTCAGGAGCCAAAATCAGCCTTTAAATTTGAAAGAAATAATGAATGACAATTATCGATATCGACTGATATGACATTTTTTATCGTGATAACACTTTTAGTCATGTCACGCAGGCCTACTCGCTATCATAGTTTGGCTCAGTTTACAGCAACAGACTACAGCAGGCTGTAACGTTACCTAGTGAAGCTACTGATTGTTGTCACACACAGCCACCAGCTGATCTCTGCATGAGAGCAGACGGGGTGGAGGGAACAGAGAAAGGACGAAGCAGTGTTTGAAACAATGAAACGATACACAATTAAACAGCAACATTTTATGAGCTCTTTCTGTGTGAAACTCAGCAAAAATTATATTAAAATATACCATAAAAGTCTGTAATATCTTCCTATTTGTACAGCAGGTACAACTTAAATGCTGCCTACTTTTCACTGAGACTCTGCACAGGGATTCAGCGGTAGTTGAGACACCATATTTATACATTTTCCATCCATCTACAGACCATGTGCATATTATATGCACTCAACATCACTGGCACTCCTCTTTCCTGGTTGAAATCCTACCTCACCGACAGATAACAGTTTATCAACATCAATAACTGCTCCTCCTCCATAGCTCCTTTGTCCCAAGGCGTCCCCCAGGGTTCGGTGCTTGGTCCCCTCCTGTTCATCATATACTTGCTCCCCCTTGGTAACATTATCCGCCAGCATGGTCTCCATTTCCACTGTTATGCCGATGACATTCAGCTCTACATCTCCACCAATTCAATCACCACTGAAACCCGCTCTACCCTAACGAACTGCCTCAATGAAATAAAAACATGGATGCACACCAATTTCCTCTCTCTTAACTACGCAAAATCGGACATAATAATTATCGGCCCTAAATCCCTCACCAATTCCATACACAACTTCTCCTTCACAATAGACAACTCCACTCTCTCCCCCTCCCCTCATATCCGCAATCTTGGAGTCATCTTTGACAGCCAGCTCTCCTTTGACCACCACGTCACGCAGCTCACAAGAACCGCCTTCTTTCACCTCAAAAATATAGCCCGCCTTCGTCCACTACTCTCATTTTCTGCTGCTGAAATACTAATCCATGCATTCATCACATCCAGACTTGACTATTGCAACAGCATCCTTTACGGCACATCATCCAAAGTCCTTAATAAACTTCAATACATCCAAAATTCTGCTGCACGCCTCCTCACCCACACCTGCAAAATCTCCACTGGCTCCCTGTCCCTTACCGTGTCCAATTCAAAATCCTTCTCCTCACACATAAAGCCCTTAACCACCAGGCCCCCTCCTACCTCACGGCTCTCCTTCACCCTCACACTCCTGCACGCAGCCTCCATTCTTCAAAAGCCAACCTCCTACCTCCCCCTCTTAGAACCAAGCACCGAACCTGGGGGGACAGAGCCTTCTCCATAGCTGCCCCCTCCCTCTGGAACTCACTCCCCACACACATTCAACACTGCACCGACCCTCCTACTTTCAAATCACTTATCAAAACTCACCTCTTTAAACAAGCTTTTAATGTATAATTGTGATGTATTTTCTGTTTTCTGTAATTTACCTTTATGTTGTTATCTTTATTGTTGTTATCTTTATGATTTGTTTGTAATACTGCAATGTCCATTAGTCTGTCCTTCTGTGCTATTCTTTATGTTTTAACCATTGTAAAGTGTCTTTGAGTTTTTAAAAGCGCTTAAAAATAAAATGCATTATAATTATTATTATTATTATATATATTAAGTCATTCTTTAAATAAATCTCACAGCTAAAAAGTCAAGACACTCAACTTAACCTCAGAAGAACAGATAATAACCAAGACAAAAAGTTCAAATGGGAAAATACATTTTAACAAAATAAGGTTGTGGGTTTGGAGGTCGCCTATTTACTACAGATCTTGAGACTTCATATAATTGTTCAGCCTAACAAGTTTCTCTTTAACGACGGAGGATTAGGGCCACGATTAGGGCCAAATTTACAAGAATAAAGTAGGAAATTTACGAGTTTCCACTGTTGCATCCAACAAAGTGCTCTGTGGATGGAAAGTATAACAGGAACTTGAGTTACGAGTTCGAGACCAGCCTGTGTGAAAATGATGAAAGGAGAACTGTTAAAGTCTGCTCCTCTGCAGACACAACTTCCTCCAAGTCAGTGTGGTTCTTTCTTCAGAAAAGCCACAGTTTCTTGCAGTATCTTTTCAGGGTCCTGATATTTTATGACAATGTGATAATGATGATGTGCCAAAAGCATGTGTAGTTTCATATCTGCATAAGTAAAGCCCCAACACAACTATTTTATATTTGTGTTTGTTATCTGCACTTGTCTGCCTTGTTAAAGTGTCTCATGGGCAGAGCCAGTTTGTGTCCTGTTCACTGATCATTTTGCAGATGAATAAAGTCCTTGCAAGTTGAAGTGAAAACTTCTCTTGAACTAACTGTTTTTTACTGACTACACAAGGAAGTAGCCTATTTCCTTGAAACCTGTGAAACAAGTGAAACCTTTACTAAAGTATAACAAGATGCTCAACGTTTGTAATTTTAACAGGCTGCTGCTCTTCTGATATAGACTGAAATAACGTCATTATTCTCGTAAATTGAGATTTTTCATTTTCTTTAACGTGGCCATAATCCTCCGTCATAGTTTTTCAGTTTGAGTTTAGGGGGATTTTGCTGTTTCTATGTTTCTGCCATCTGACTGTTGACAGGGGTGCAAACTCATCAGGGATGAAAAAGGTGACATGGATCCAAACCTCCTAGGGGGGTCCGGGGGCATGCCCCCCCGGGAAGATTTAAAAAAAAAAAAAATCAGCTTTAAATTGTGAATTTACAGAAGATTTCAGCATTCAGACCTACTAAAGAAGCAGTGCAAACAAAAAGAAAAAACACAATTGCTTGTCGATATCTATGTTCTGTTTTAACTTTTTGATAAAGCTTCAGTGAAACATGAAAAACCTGTGTTCCCAACCTTGAGTCCCTTTTTATAAATGGGATGAATTTGCAGAACAGGGCTTACCATGTTTTACTAAGGGGTGATGTGAAGGGCAGTCAATATGCAAGTAGCTCTCAGAGCAGAGTCTGAGAGAACATAATGCAGTCATCAAGTATGACAATATTGTCAAATATCTTCTATCATAAAATATGTAACATATCAATATATGAACCTGATGTTTTGCTCCTGCTGATTCTCATTAAGTTTATATTCCCTCTGGCCTACCTTATTACATGTGTTGACACTGTCACATGTGCTGTCACTTTAATGTTGCCTGAGATAATAATGAACCAGAAAGTATGAAGTTACCTTCAGCTAGCACACATTTCTCTCAACATCTTTACCTATGGCTACCAAACGGTTAATATGATCAGACAGTATGTTTAACAGAAAGACTGGCTTGCTAGCCAGACTTCGAATTGGTCATTGTCCCGAATAATAAGAGTGTTTTTAGATGTTTTTATTCTGAAACATAACCTCACCAAAGAAACGAGTGTGAGTGACAGCTCTCATAATGTTACTTTGTATGACAAATGGCTGTACAGTAAACTCTGCTTTCAAAAGCAGCTTTCACTGTTGTTCATTTCCTGTTGCATGACACATACTTTTCTTTCTCATCAGCTTTTCTTCACTGAACCACTAACATTTTTTGCCAACTTTGCTAACACATTCACCCTTCCTTCCTCTTCCTCCTCTCCCCCACACAAAGGCTTCTCTGTGCTGCAGCAGGTGAGAAGCTGGAACATCACTGTACCTAAAACAGTGACTGCAGTGGAGGGGAGCTGTGCTGTGGTACCATGTCAGACAAAAGCTCATGTCCAGGTCACCTGGTATCAATACAATAAGATGTATTATCCTGTGGTGTATGACAGATATCCTCCTACAGTGGAACAACAGTTGGTTTGGTTCCAGGACTAAAACATTTTTTACAAAAGGAATTTCTCAAATGTCAATCGACGATTTGAAGGGAGAAATGTACTTTCAGAACCAGAGCCGCCATAAAAGTGGGGGATCACTGTTGAGTTCAATCGATCACTACAATTGGCATGTTTGAAATTAGCTTCAGGAGCTGATGTATTTCCCAGATCATTTCATCTCTAAAAGCTCAAAAGCAACAAATACAGCAAGTGAAAAAGTGAACTCAAAAAGTGAAAAAAATTGCTGACTTTGAGTAAGAATGAAAATACTTTTTGTCATACTATAAAATCCAGAATATAAGTGGCATGTTTTTGAAGGTCTCTGAGAGAGAAAAAAAGTTTTCCGGCCTGATCATTTCTATTGTGTTCAGTGAAGTCTACAACGTGCAGTTTGTGTTCAGCTGTGTCGCTCTTTTAGTTCAGTCTGTTTTCACTTTTTGGAGTTTGCACTCCTACTAGTTACAGTACGGTAGTTGAGCTCTAAGGCTGCAGTGAAAGTTGTGAGGCACAGACTCCTAGCTTGCAAGCTCTCTGCACGACTCCGCTGGTCACTTTTTGACTTTAATATAGAATTACTTCAATCAAAAGAGCACTCAACAAGGTTTATTTATGAAACAATATACTACTGTTTTCTGTGCATGCAGGATTATGACCTCGTGAGGGAGAAAAGCTGTGGTTTGTGTCACCTTCTCACCCAGCACAGCATGCAATCACATCTGGATACAGAAAGAATGGGGATGTATTTATAATCGTCAGTAATGACACTGCGTGTGTCAGCATTTTATACTGGTATATTGGTTGCACCAGTGTATAGATGCAGCCAACTTTTTGGATCTAAAAAAAGGGTGTGCGTCTTATACCTCAGGTTTTTATGGTAATTGATAAGAGATTGATAATTGTGTTATTAGAAATGTATTCTATAGAGTAGTCTGCTTATTTCATTGCTTCATGATAAGGAAGTACAGGCTTTTCATGTGTTTTTGCATTTTAGTCGAATGCTGACATCCCCATGATGACAATGTTTTTTAAGGTCTAAAGATACAAATAATTTGTACAGAGAGATGTTTGTTATCAATAGTAAATGGAAGGTAAGTAAAGATGTGACACTGTATGAAAACTATTCACATGAAATGTACTGAACATTTCATGTGAACATGAATGTTCACTTTTTTTTGACTTCCTCATTTTCAAGACACATTTTGAATGCTGTTTATGAAGGTGGCCAAATAATGAGGAACTTCACTTCTCTAAACATCCTTCACCTCTCTGCTCAAAAAGACCTGACAAAAATGTAAGTTTATAAAACTTTTATATCACTTTTAAATAACTTTATACTTTTTCAGAAGATATAACAAATCAACATGTTTAATATCATAAAGGTTACTTTTTAATAAGTGCATTTTTCTGAAGTTGATCAAACAAACTTTGTTACAGGGGAAAGAAAAAAAACATTCACTTTGATCAAGTTTTGAACATTTTAAAGCTCTCATGCAGTTTTTCTTCTGGGCGTTATTACTGATCAAATAGTTTCCTTAAAGAGGTTGTAAACAAAGAAAGAAACAAAATAAAAAACACAACACTTGTCTCTTTTCTTTGAGGCAGGCAGTCAAACTTCCTGTTTTTTATTTTATAATAATTTCATCTATGTTTTAATAATGAGCATCTTTACATGAATTGAATGAAATGCAGAAATATTTCAATTTAAACCTTAAAATGAGAAGCTGCACACCTTGAAGTCTTTTAGTTTTGTTGGGATCAGTTTAGTTAACTAAACTCTGGATCCAACCTTTTCCACATTGATGAAGATTTAAACATTTCAAGATATTTCTCCATCTGCAACTTCTGCAAAGATCACATTCAACAACAGCCTCAAAATGAAATCTAAGTTTATTTGGAGTGAAATACACTAAACTGTAAATCTACATGTATTCTCTCCAGACTTTCTGCCTCTTCTGAAACACAAAGATGGCTGCAGCTCTGACTCTCCTCCTCATTGGCTGTCTGCTGCAAGGTGAGATGCTCACTTATATTTGTCAAAGAAATTAGCTACTAATGTGTTCTGCTTTCTTTTAACGATGTAGAGATTTGGTGTTAAATTTACAACTTTAATGTAAAAAAGCTGTGTGAAAATGATGAATCCTGAGTTTTATGTGAAGACTATTTTATCTTTGAAAGCATACTGATAAGGTTTTTAGAAACAGAGCCAACAATAAAATGTATCATGACTTCATTTATTTATTTGTTTGTTTATTTAACAGAGACACGTGCAATGAACATTGCTTCATATAAATACAAAGTAGATAACATGCAGTCAGGTTTCTAGCCACGGCTCATTTGAAACCTCTATTCCTGTCAATGATTTTAGTAATATAGTCATTATAAACTCAATATGAATAAGGATTGTATTGTAAATGTATAATTGTAATAAGGATTTGTTTCTTGTGTTTCAGGTGCCCTGTGTGGACAGTTTGAGATCATTATACCAAAGACTATAGAGGTTCTGAAAGGATCCTGTGTGACAATCCCCTGCTCCTTTGATGTAGATGATCAATATAATGGAAACTTAGATAAAACATGTAAAGCATTATGGCAAGAAAGTACTAAAGGACCTGTTGTGTTTGATAGCAGTAATCCACAACAGAAAGGACAATTGATCGGTGACCTAACAAAAAAAGACTGCACCACAACCCTGAATGACATGCAACCTCAAAACAACAAAGTGCATTTTTTTAGATTGGAATGTGACAATA
Organism: Labrus bergylta; assembly: GCF_963930695.1. Lineage (NCBI taxonomy): Eukaryota > Metazoa > Chordata > Actinopteri > Labriformes > Labridae > Labrus > Labrus bergylta. The sequence continues at coordinate 18,691,204 of NC_089202.1, forward strand.
GTCTGAAATATAATTTTGATGGCGTGAAAATTTCAGTCAAAGGTAGGTTTCAAATTAAACTTATTAACAGTTCAGTCATGTAGTACTTCTCTGACCGTTGATTACTTTAAAATAAAGATAAATCAAACCTTTGATAGTAGAGAGAAATGACTGCTTATACATGTTTATGTATCTTCTGAACAGATGATCCACCCAGACCGACTCTGACTCCGCCCACACTGAAGGTGAAAGAGGGAACCTCAGTGAGTTTGAACTGCTCTGCTCCAGCTCCCTGTCTGTCTCTTCCTCCAAATCTGACATGGAGCCCCGGCCTGGGTGAAGGTCAGGAGACCCTGCAGGAGAATCAGGACAAAACTAAAGTCAAGATCTCTGTGCTGAACTTCAACGCATCACACCTCCATCACAGACAGGAAATCTCCTGTACTGCTGTCTACAGAAAACAAGATGGCAGCACTGAGTCATCTGTGAACACCAGTTTAACAGCTGACATTACATGTGAGTATGTTTGTCTTGTGATTAAATTGATTACATAAAATACATGCTTCTTCTTCGTTGTTTGTTGTTTTGTAATCATTTAGCAAACAGTTACGAGCATGGCCGTCACCTGGGGTGTGCATACTGCCATGTGTGATTACCTTTTTTTCTCTCCACTCAGATGTTTGATTGTAGATGTATTCATTGTATGAACAGGGTTTGTTGTTTAGCCTCTACATAAATGATCTAATAAATGAATGCTATTAGGTCAGACATCCTAATGTACGCTGATGATACTATCATTTTTGAACATGCAACAACAAACCAGCAAGCTGCACATAAGCTAACAGCAGTGATGACTAATGTCACACAGTGGTTTAATAACTCCTGTCAATACTTAAACATAAAGAAAACAATCTGCATGTTTTTCACAAAGAGGTCAACAGATCATTTCACACTCAGTGTTTTCATCACAGGGTTAAAGGTCACAGTTGTATCTGATTATAAATGAATGTAACACTGGACTTTAATCTCCCATTTCAAAAACAAATTAAGAATGCAGTGAGGTTCACAAATGACAAACAGTTTGTAAATGCAGACTGAACAGTTTATATATTTGTGGATTTCTATTAGTCTACGTATACAAAACTATAAATATTTGTGTGTGAATCAGAAATACATTTGTGAATCTTATTTTTTTATTTGTGGATTTGTTTTACATTTATATAGAATGAAATATATTTGTGTGTGCATTGAAATACATTTATGAATCATTCTGTGTGCATTTGTGAATATTGAGACTGATATAACTCCATAACAGCTGTCCTCCACAGCTCATTGGTGGGGTTTATTTACACGAGCTTCATGTTCTTGTGTTGTCGTCAGATGTTGTAAGTGCTTAAGGAGTTTTGAAGTCTTGTTTTTTGCAGTATAAAGAGTCCTGGTACTGGGACACAATTTACATTTGACAGTGATGTTCTTGTTATCTTTCCTGTCGACAAAACTTAAGTAATGGGAATTTTTCCAGCCACTGAATGTAAACTTCCATCTTTCAAGCTAGCCAGGGTTGCCAGGTATGTGTGACAACAAATGACAAAACAAGCCCAATGGCCAAAAAAAAACTACCCTCTGGGGCACCTAAAAAAAAGCCCAAATCCGCGGGACAACCACATATCTGGCAACCATGAAGCTCGCTACCTTCCTGCTTGTCTGAGGTGCGCAACAAATTTAATCTGGGGTTTGTTGCATAAATCTGAAGTGGGGTAATAACAACAACAGTAATGTAGTAACAAGTTTTTTTTTGTGTGGGTAACTGTAATATTATTACTGGAATTTCATTAGTAATTCGTTACTCTACTCGTTACTTGTAAAAGTAATATCATTACTGTAACGCGTTACTAGTGATACGTTACAGACCAACACTGGTCCTACTAGCTGTTTCTATTGATGTTTAGCAGGGCTTGTTCAGGATAAAGGCATAACATTCTCTATCCCTCATCACAAATAAACTACATTTTCAAAAAATACAACTTTATTTTTTCTCTTTTCAGATTCACCCAAAGGGACCACAGTGTCAGTCAGTCCCTCTGGTCCAGTGCAAGAAGACACAAATGTGACACTGACTTGCAATGCTAATGCCAACCCAGCTGTAAAGAACTACACCTGGTACAGAGCTGATGGAGGCCAGGAGACTTTCATGGGGACTGGACGTGTTTTAAACATCAAAGCTTCTAGGGAGAGAGGACCTTTTTTCTGCCGTGCAGCAAATGAAGAGGGAAGTGGAAGATCGAACAACACACAGATGGATGTTCAGTGTAGGTATCGTTTGAAACATTTGCATAAATGCAGGTAGGTCAGGCTTCTTTTGTGCAGCGTTTTACAAATGAGGAATGTAAATAATCTTTGTTAATAAGCTTCGAGAAAGAGAGCCCCGTTTTTCTGCAAGGCTGAAAATAAACTGGGAAGTTTTCAATCAAACACAAGGCAAATAGAAGTACATTGTAGGTGTCATTCATCAGTTACATTTTTCAAAATGTATGAAAGTCTCTTTGTTTATCTTTAATTTGCTTTGATTGGAAACTTCATATCCATAAAATCTTTCTTTTGTAGAGGATTAACTTTGTTGTAAATAAAGGGAGAAAAGCGTTATAGATAATGGATGGATGGATAATTTACATAGATAAAGTATTTAGTGCCTTTCTTTTAGGGTGGTGGGAGATCACTTTGGGTAATCCACCCTGAACGACCTGAATGGTAGGGGAAACACTGTGTTATATATGAGGTTCTATAATTAAATTAGAGACGAGCAAATGTTAACTTTACCCCCAAAAAGGTCTGCTTAGTAAGAATGTGCATATCAAGTAAAATTACAATCATTCAAATGAAATTGCTTGCGAGAGCAATATTGTATCCTGAGAGGACAAAACCATGCTTTGAGCGCAAAAAGAAAAATCCCCTCGCGAGCGAGCAGGAGAGAGCACTGTAGTTACACGCTCAGGGTGAGATTTTGCTCGTGCTCAAAGCATGGTTTTCTCCTTGCAGGATACAATATTGCTCGTGCGAGCAGATGAATTCTGCATGAGAATGCTGTGCAAACGCTTGCAAAAATAATATGCGTGTGGCTGTTTGAGTTGCACAGATCTCATGTGCGCGCGCAATTTTATTGGCTGGGATAAAACGCCATAGGTTGGTGATGGAGATGTGACATAGAAGAGTGTAGTGCGTAGTTTTCAACTGAGAGCTGAGTGAATGCGGCCTCAAGAAACGTATGAAGCTGAGTGCTGAAAACACTGAACTACATTGGTTTTGTATTGAAAATAGGCGCTGCCAGCGTTAAAAGCGCCCTCTGTGGACACAGGCCCAGAATGAAAACCAATTGACATGGAGGAAACTGAATTTTTCTTTGCCTCATTCACTTCATTCACACGCACAGCTGGTCAACTTTTATTTTTTTATTTTTATAGCCATAAGCCTTATCTTTTCCTTTTGCAAATTTGATACAGCATGGCTTTACTTGACTCTCTACTTGTCTCTCTTCCCTACATCCATTACAGATGCTCCACAGATCATGTCCTCTTCTGATTGCACCAAAACTGCTAACCAGGTCAACTGTTCCTGTGAGTCTACGGGAAATCCTCCTCCCACTTTACAATGGAGTTTGGATGAATCACTGGTCAATCGTTCAGAAGAGTTTGCAGTCAGTTATGAGCATCGAAATGGTACAGGCTCGAGCTTCATCACCATGAGTCAAGCCCAAAGGAAGGATCACTTCACTGTGCTTTGTCGCAGCTCAAACTCTCTGGGATCTGTTGCTCAACGATTTATTTTCTACAGCCTTCCAACATCTGCAGACAGTCAAGGTTTGTCTCTGAACTGAGTATAACTTTTATTGGTAAGCGGCACATTTCACAATTTGTTCTCATAATTATTAAGTATTAACAAGAAAGCTTTATGAATGGGTAAGTGGTGAAGAAAACGTCCTCTGGAGAGCTTAAATATGTGAAAAACGAGTTATTATTACATTATGTCTGAATTTACTAAAATAATAATCTCGTTTGAAGTGGAGCTTGAACCATAATCCCATATTGTCCTTTGTATGTTTCAGTGATTTTGCCAGTCTTCATCGCCACCATTGTCGTCTTCCTGGTGCTAGTATGTGCTCTACTCTTTGTTATCAGGTAGGGTAACAGCAAATCAAACCAAACCGTACAGAATACCACTATGCAAAATATTTAAAAACCTCCTACTGGGATTTTTATTTTCTTTATTTGAGTGAAGATACAGATTCTGTGGTGTTCCTCTGGTCTTTAACATTTTAAGTATTTTTTTGGATTATGAGCAGACCAAGTCTTATCCAGGTCTGGGCCAGCTGATTGCACGTTCAGCTGGCGGCTTCACTGCTGTCACTTCTGCAAGCGCGCTAGCTACACTCAAATTGTACACTTGCACACAGATTTTAGCGCAGGTTTTCTCTACTAAAACACACGTTTGGTAAAATGGTTTTAAAATCATCATATCCTAACAAAAGCCGAGATAAAATCAGCATTCAAAGAAAAAAAATCACCAGAAAAGTTGAGTGACAGCAGGGCATGACGAAAACTGAATGGAGAAAAGTTTCAGCCACAGTGGCAGACAGCTGGAGGAGCTGGAACACACTGCAGCTAAATTTCCCCTTAAAGTTAAAGACTAGATCCTTGTAAAGATAAAAGTTATTCACAAAGCATCTTAGCTCTTAAGAGAGCTCCGAAAGTAAAGATCTAAGGAGGAAGAGTTTCTCACAGAGAAGAAAGAAGGAGAGAAAGGTGATCAGAAGAATTCCAGCTCTATCACAGTCTCATATTAATATCAGATTAAGTAGACTCTTACAGTTACCAGCATGGTGAATAAACAGGAGCATATAAATATGAGAAAAATACAAAATATTTTTATTTTCTATAATTAGAGCTCAATTAATTAAATAAAAGTCGTAATTGACTTTTGCATCACAATGGTTCAAGAGTAAATTGGTGACTGTTATTCTTCGATCAAAAGTTCCTGGGCCAGTGATTACAATGGTCGGGTGATATTTTTTTTATACATTGGAGATTCAGTTTTATAGGCTACATTTATAAACTTTAATACGATAAATATCGAATCATATCGAATATCGACATTAGTCAAAAAAAATATTGTGATATCAAATTGAGGCCATATCGCCCAGCACTACTCTCTGCCGAGACTGTTGTTTGTAGGATGGAGAATGAATACAGACACACAGACTCCTTCACAGACTTTCACATGTGTATGACCACTTACCTCCTCTGTAAACATCATGCTGGTAAATATCCAGTGTTTCGTGGCCGATGATGATGCTCGCAAGGGAGAGCGAGCAACAGGTTACTGGTGCAGTTCGCCTGCATGCGGTGTCACTACTAACGCAGTATTTTTGAAAAGTTACATATAGGCCCTTTAACCTGCATGGAGGACCAAAGGCTGGTAGTGCTAGCAATGCGAATGCTAGCCACACTTGGCACAACATTATGATATAATTATTCCTGCAGACGCTGTGATCCTGTGTTTCGAGAGCTGTGAGACATCTTAAAACAACTCAATTTAGTTTTCTGAATTTTTTTCTCAACTTTAAACTACCAGTGGGAACAACAAAACTGTTTACAGTATATTCATGTAGGTTTATACTATGCTGTTTTTTTCAGGGCTCAGAGGACTCAACACAACCTGGTTAAGAGTCAGGGGTCAGGTAATGCCAGCACAGTTGCCATGAGCCAACTTCTACCAAGTGGAGAAGGAAACGAGGTACTTTATCTTGGAATCCAGCAGTTTTCTACTTAATGTGACTTACATAAGCACAATAACCAACCAACATTTTATTTTCAATTGTAGGAACCCAACAAAACAGGTGAGGACATTTATGTCAACACCTATGAGCTGAAGAAACCAGGTGTCACCCAACCTGCAACTACCTCTGAGCCAATCAGCACCAACTTACCAAGCTCAAGCAGAAACAACACAGAAGACGCCAGCACAAGTTCAGAGAAGAAAAACGAGGAAAGCAAAGATGTGATTTACACTAGTGTGACTTGGAGGAGCAAAGGGAAGAAGGAGGGAGGAAGCTCTGGGGACACAAATCAGTCAGGTCGCTCCTATCTGGAGGAGAAGCGCTTAGAGGGAGCATTGAATTTTGTGAGCAATGCAGTAGAGATGTTAAATCTATATGACGAAGTGAAGCCTAGAAATGTGAGGAAGGACTCTGAATGTGAATATGCTCGGGTTAAATTTAGAGAAAAGAGTGTGATGCAGACATAGATTACAGTTCAGTCAGGACCACTTTGTCAAGAAAATGTACTTCATTCAAATTATTTATATTCGGCGGTATGGCTCTGTTTTGGGATCTCCCTGACCTTCCACGTTCTTAAGTTGAATGCGTAAGGCAGGAGCAGCACACATCCCTGCCCTTCCTGTGCATACAAGGAAAGCTTTAGGCAGAGATAAGCAGCAAAGCCAAACAGAGCAGACATCAATGACATGCATGACATTGATTGATGCAAGTCATTGCAGCATAAAAGGAGGAGCTGGGGTGGAGGAGGGCTGCAAATGTGGCTCGCAGAGGGAGCAGCAAAGAGTAGGCAGGCTAGAGCAGTTTAAATAAGCGGCATAAGAACTTTTGGCCAATAGAATGCTTTGAAGTAAATCAGCTGGCCATCAGCTGATGAGGCTTGTGTGAGATCAGCTGTTACCAAAACTCTGGCATGATAGTAGAGCGTGACTCCATTCCCTGCCTGAACTAACGCTACGCTAAATTTCTATTGCTGATTTAAGAACTTTTGATATTGTTTTGCTCTCTTGAATGTATATTTTCTTTTTTTTCAAAAGAAAAGTTGAAACTAGGGCTGGGTGATATGGCCTTGAAATAAAATCTTAGATGTTTTTTCCACACCGAACTTGACTGACGACTTTAACTTGATTTTCATTTAAAATGTGCCTCTGTTTTGTGCTCACAGTTTGGTTAATTCTTTGCATTGAGACCAAGGACAACTAGTCATTCTTCATCACCCTGCAGGTTATGGGTCTGCAGTAGTTGCTGCAAATTCATTGAGGATGAAATGCCTTCAGCGTTGACACAACTTATAAAAAAAAAAAAAATTCAGCTATCCAGCACAAGAGAACTGAAGTCACTATGTTTCTTCGTTTCAGGTTCAGGAAGGGAATCAACACAATGCTCTATATGTCAACCAAATTAAGTGAAGCTTTTGAAAGCCCCTTAGCAACATCTTTCAGCTATCTTCAAATTGTGTGTCTTTATACCATTGCCAAAACTACCACATAGCATATAACACAAGTGTAACAGGAAATAGAAAAGCAAACTAACATTCTGTCAGGTACAAAGCCTTGTTAAAAAAGTTAGAATTTAGAGTGCCTTAATGTTTATGTTCTTTAAGCTAGTGACAGGTTTTGTTTATTAATGAATAAAATTATTCAAATTTCCACTTTTTTTTAACCAATAATAACAAACAAAAAGTTAATTCGGGGTCTCAGTTGTTAATTTTGTGTGAACTTAGGAAGAACAGATGTTACTAAGGAAATGACTAATGAGCAGCTTGTGTAAATAAATGAATAAATGTCCCAGTAACAAAGGTTTGACTCGAGTCTGATCTGTTTGATGCAAGTCATCGCTTCTTTTTCACTCTAGATTCCTCTTTCTATCTTTGGCTGTTACTTTACAATATGCGCATTTACTGCGCAAAAATAAAAGAGTAACGTATGTGACCATTGATATTTATGATGCACAAAGACTCACAATACTATGGCTCCCAAATATATACTCATTTATTTGCTATAAGTACATGAAATAAAATTGTTTTGAGCCTGACAGGGAATATCTAGAGACTTTTTCGACCCAGCACCTAAATAACTGATGTGCATGTTCGCTGACTTTTTCAGCATTGATATTTACTCATATACTGATGCCTAAGGCATGTCTTATATGAGAGAGCTCTTAGTTTTTTATGCTATTTGACTAAGTAGCATGGATATTTTATAGCCTCTTTTGTGAACTAAGGGTGCATCGAATTTAAAGTTTCACAGGTCAGATTGTCACAAATCGCTTTGCAGAATGGCCGACGAATCACAATACATCTTCTGCATCTTAACAACATATCATATTCTCATATTTCATCACTTTACCCACATTGCTACCATTTTCATTATGATAATTCAAAGGCAAGTCAAGTTTGCATGTTTAAAAACAGCCTCAACTAACCAATGTGCTTTACTTACAAGGCGTAAAAACAACAGCAGCTTCAAAGAAAGACAATAAAATATATATACACACATGAAGAGGGTTTTACATAAGATGACAGTGGGCCAAGTGTTTTACAGATAAAGCTGGTTGGAGTCAGGGGGGCCAAACAGAACTACCTCATTTTTTACTCATTTAGTATTAAAACGTTTTGTGCCATCCAGTCTTTCGAGTAGTATTTGCAGGGAGTGGGGGTTATTGCTTTTGAGAGGGGTATATATTTACATGTCATCTGCAAACCAGTGGAAGGATAAGCCGTGCTTCCTTATTAGGGAGACCAGTGGCAGCATGAACAGGGAAAAACAAAAAAGAGGTGATAAAACTGAGCCCTGAGGAACCCCACAGGTGAGGGCAGCAGAGGGAGAAAAGCTGTATCCTAGGCATACTTTAAAACTTCTGTTTTCCGAGTATGATTTGAGCATATTTAGCCTGGATCCCAACCCAGTCTTTAAGCCTGGTGATAATTATTTTGTGGTCAACCGTCTAAAATGCGGCACTGAGATCTCCACTCTAAAAGTATTAAAATTGCATAGTCCCCATTGTCTACTGCTAAAAACAAATCATCAAGAACTTTTAAAAGGGCTGTTCAGTGCTGTGCTTTTCTCTAAAACCTGATTGGAGTGCTTTAAATATTTGATTATTGCTTAAAAATTGATTCATTTGTTTATTGATTACTCTTTCGAGAATTTTGGATAGTAATGGGAGTTTCGAAATGGGTTAAAATTTGATCAAATGTTAGGATCTAGGTTAGGTTTTTTTAAAGAGGCTAAACCACTGCATGTTTAAAATCGGTCTGGAAGCATCCCGTGGAGAGGCAGCTGTTGATGAAGGAGAGGATGCTAATAATTTAAAATGTTTCTTTAAAAAGGCAACGGAGAATACAAGCAGATGTCCATGATGTGGGCTTCAAATGAAGGATTATTTCTTGCAGAGAGGAGAGAGATAATGGATCAAATCGATTAAAGAATTGCACAGCTGACCGAGGGTCTGGCTGTGGTGCAGAGGGTGGTAAAATTTGCTTTTTTATATCAATTGTTTTTTCCACAAAGAATTCTAAAAAATCTCGCAATTTTCTGTGCAAGAGACTGGAGAGGTGTAGTCAGTGAGTCAGGCCCCATCCACACGTATACGATTTTTTTGAAAACGTAGTATTTTCTCTCCCTTTTGGCGACCCGTCCACATGAAAACAATTGAAAACTGAGTTTTTGGTCACTGCAAACAAAGTCTTTGAAAAAACACATTCCAAGGTGGAGATTTTTTAAAAATCACGTTTACTTGTATTCGTGTGAACAGTTAAAACAGTTAAAACGGAGCTTTTTGTAATAGTGACGTAATTATGTCGACTTGCGTGTTGAGCATGCGTCATAACCAAGATGGCGGGCTACCAGTTTGTTTACATCTGTTCGCTGCTGTTAGTCGACATTCTCCTGGCACTTATTCAAGTGTAACTCAAAGCAGCAACTCCACTTCGTCGTCCGTCCAAACGAATGAATCGGCTTTGTGTTTGTTGACTTGTTTCGCCATCTTTCCAAATTGCCGCTGTCAAAAGGACGCTTAATACGCATGCTCGCAATGTTCTTTTACGGTGTTTGATGTGAATGAGACACAGCTATTATCGCCACCTACTGGTCTGGCATGCTTATGGCATGCTTATGTGAGCGTTTTCCATCGTTTTTGCGTTGCCATGTGGACTGAGAGATTTTTTTAAAACTGTTGGTGTGGACAGGATTTTTTTTGCAACCGGAGGGGGAGGAAACAGGTTTTTAGAAATATCCGTATGCGTGTGGACGTGGCCTCAGTGAGTTTACGGTTTTTATTAACCTTGGGTCTGTTAAAGTTTTGTGTTGTGAGATCGCATAAGTATTTTTTCCTTGCTAAAAAAAGTCCTTTGCTCAATACCAAGACTCTGTCAAAGCAGCAAGTCATAAGAGACTTGGAGTTTGACTTTTTTCCATTTTCTTTCTGCCTTTCTACAGCTTCAAACAATTAGATAAACCTAAACTCCCCTTTTATTTTTAAAGTACTTTTAAAATCTGATAACATCAGACTGAAATATAAAAGGCGTGTGTGTTGAGGAACTGCATCTTCAGTTTTTGGACTGAACACACCCCTCTGTAACATAGTTTGGCTACGTTTACAGATACAGACTACAGCAGGCTGAAACGTTACCTAGTGAAGCTACTGATTGTTGTCACACACAGCCACCATCTGATCCCTGCGTGAGAGCAGACGGGGTGGAGGGAACGGAGAAAAGACGAAGCAGTGTTTGAAACAAAGAAACAATACCCAATTAAACAGCAAAAGTTTGTAATGTCCTCCTATTTGTACAGCAGGTACGACTTAAGCCTGGCTCACACTGCAGGATAATCGGATCTCAAATCGGCCTGATTCCTCCTTTCCGATAATCGTGGGGTCGCTCCCGACTCAAGACTGATCGGAACCGATTATCTACCAACATTATCTTGTAGTGTGAGTTGTAATAAAGATCCAATCTTAACGTCCCCAATCTGCTCGGTGATCGTCGGGGACTCCCCGATTTATTTCAAACATGTTTGATATTGAAAGGGTCTGGCAGAAGTCGTGTGTGACTACAGAGACGAGGGAGGACAGTAATATGTGTAGTAGTAGTGACCAGCGGCAGGAGGGAACCCGCACAGGACACCTGTATGCATCTGACAGGTACAATCTGACCTCCAGCTCTCACTGAAGATTAAGCAATCCATGTTTTCCGCGTTTCCCAAGAAATTTCTTCTACCAAAACTTTAAAAAACATGTTTTTGTATTTTATTCTCTGTGCAAATCAGTATAATCGCAAATTTAACCGCGGCTCCATTGTTACCGTGAGGCCAGGTGAGGTGGTGCGTTCCTCCGTCGGGCACGATAATCCTAATAAAATCCTGAAGATTGTGATGTGAAAAGATTTCATATCTTGTAGTATGAGCATATTTGAGATTATGGAGAAGAATATCTGTTAGGATTCTCTGTCTGATGCTGCCCGAATTCAAAATTGGGAAGGAGTTTAAAACTCCTGCAGTGTGAGCCATGCTTTAAATGCTGCCTTCTTTTCACTGAGACTTAGCGGTAGTTGTTACACCATATTCATGCATTTTCCATCTATCTGCAGATCACGTGCACATATATATATTATACAGTATATATATATATATATATCTTAACTCATTCTGTGAATAAATCATACAGCCATAAAAGATCTAGAACTAGGAAACAACGTCAGTTAGTTCAAACAAACAACTTTAAGCCTATTGGACACACAGGTGCTGCACTACAAGAAGTTTATATAATCAATATCAGAAAAGCTACAAATACTTCAGAATGTTTTCGATTGGTCATCATCTCTAATAATAAAAGGTTTTTTTTTAGATGTTTTTATTCTGAACCATAACCTCACCAAAGGAAACGAGTGTGAGTGACAGCTCTCATAATGTTACTTTGTATGACAAATGGCTGTACAGTAAACTCTGCTTTCAAAAGCAGCTTTCACTGTTGTTCATTTCCTGTTGCATGACACATACTTTTCTTTGACATCAGCCTTACTTCACTGAACAATAAACATTTGTTGTCAACTTTGCTGACCTTTTCACCCTCCCTTCCTCTTCCTCCTCTCCCCCACACAAAGGCTTCTCTGTGCTGCAGCAGGTGAGAAGCTGGAACATCACTGTACCTAAAACAGTGACTGCAGTGGAGGGGAGCTGTGCTGTGGTACCATGTCAGACAAAAGCTCATGTCCAGGTCACCTGGTATCAATACAATAAGATGTATTATCCTGTGGTGTATGACGGATATCCTCCTACAGTGGAACAACAGTTCAGAGGACGCACCTCAGTAAAGGGAGCAGCCACAGAGGGTAGCTGCACCCTGAAGATTAAAACTTTAAGAAGAACAGACAACAACCTTAAAGTCTATGTGTGGATCAATCCAGACTCAATAACAAGTCAGACATTCTTTGATCGAACTGTTACGATCAATGAATAGAGCACTTGACTCTGAAACCTTAAGCAAAAGAAGATGGGGATTGGCTTGGCAACCTTGTAGTATTTACTGCCATGGTTTATGTGGAACACAGTTGCCATTGTTGTTTGTTTATTCTTGCAAATAATATTCCTAATGTTGCTGACTACAACTAAAGGCTACAAAGATGCTGATCCTATAAACACCACAAATTTGAATATGTCCCTTATGAAATACATTTGTACACTGTAAGAAAACAATTGTACCTAATGTGAAAACACCTTTAAATCATTTTATATTTACTGTCCTTCAATTTCACTTGAAAAAAAAATACAATTGCTGACTTTGAGTAAGAATTAAAGTGCTTTTTTCACAATTGTGTTATGATTAAAAATGTAATTTATAGAGTCGCCTGCTTATTCCATGCTTCATGATTAGGCAGGATGCTTTGACAGAAAAGTTTGAGTTGTCACCTCCTGTATGTGGATCACAAATAGTAACTTTCTAGTCAAACTGATGGGTTGTAAATATTAAATTACATCAAGATGTTATTGCATTGAAAATAACTCATAAAAAGTACAGAACATTCTGTGCTAACATGAATGTTGCTGTTTTTTTACTTCCTCATTTTTAAAAAAAAAATTAAGATTTATTTTTTGGGCTTTTTGGGCCTTTTTTTAATGGAGAATAGACAGTGGATAGAGTCGGAAATCAGGGAGAGAGAGTGGGGAACGACATGCGGGAAAGAAGCCACAGGTGGGATGTGAACCTGGGCCACCCGCTTGAGACGACAATCTCCATACATGGGGCGCGCGCACAAACCACTGCACCCCTACTTCCTCATTTTTAAGTCAATTATTGCACGCTGTTTATGAAGGTGGCCAAATGATGAGGAACTTCACTTCTCTAAACATCCTTCACCTCTCTGCTCAAAAAGACCTGACAAAAACGTAAGTTTATAAAACTTTTATATAACTTTTAAGTAGCTTTTAAATAACTTTATCCTTTTTCGGGAAATAAAACAAATCAACATGTTTGATGTCATTAAGCTACTTTTTAACAAGTGCATCTTTTTTGCACTTTCAGGTTGATCAAACAAACTTTGTTACAGGGGAAAGAAAAAAAACATTCACTCTGATCAAGTTTTGAACATTTTAAAGTTCTCATGCAGTTTTTCTTCTGGGCATTATTACTGATTATTAATTATTGAATAGTTTCCTTAAAGAGGTTGTAAACAAACTGAACTCAAGTAAAAAACATAAAACACTTGTCTCTTTTCTTTGAGGCAGGCAGTCAAACTTCCTGTTTTTTTATTTTATAATAATTTCATCTATGTTTTAATAGTGAGCATCTTTACTTGAAATGAATGAAATGCAGAAAGATTTCAATTTAAACCTTAAAATGAGAAGCTGCACACCTTGAAGTCTTTTAGTTTTGTTGGGATCAATTTAGTTAACTAAACTCTGGATCCAACCTTTTCCACATTGATGAAGATTCAAATATTGCAACATATTTCTCCATCTGCAACTTCTGCAAAGATCACATTCAACAACAGCCTCAAAATGAAATCTAAGTTTATTTGGAGCGAAATACACTAAACTGTAAATCTACATGTATTCTCTCCAGACTTTCTGCCTCTTCTGAAACACAAAGATGGCTGCAGCTCTGACTCTCCTCCTCATTGGCTGTCTGCTGCAAGGTGAGATGCTCACTTATATTTGTCAAAGAAATTAGCTACTAATGTGTTCTGCTATCTTTTAACAATATCATAATTTAGAGATTTGGTGTTAAATTTACACCTTTAATGTAAAAAATAACTGTGAAAATGATGAATCCTGAGTTTTATGTGAAGACTATTTTATCTTTGAAAGCATACTGATAAGATTTTTAGAAACAGAGCCAACAATAAAATGTATCATGACTTTATTTATTTGTTTGTTTATTTAACAGAGACACATGCAATGAACATTGCTGTTTTTAGCAATATAGACATTATAAACTCAATATGAATAAGGATTGTATTGTTAATGTATAATTGTAATAAGGATTTGTTTCTTGTGTTTCAGGTGCTCTGTGTGGACAGTTTGAGATCATTATACCACAGACTATAGAGGTTCTGAAGGGATCCTGTGTGACAATCCCCTGCTCCTTTGACGTAGAGGATCAATATAATGTCAACTTAGATAACACTTGTAAAGCATTATGGAAAGAAAGTATTAAAGGACCTGATGTGTTTGATAGCAGTAATCCACAACAGAAAGGACAATTGATCGGTGACCTAACAAAAAAAGACTGCACCACAACCCTGAATGACATGCAAAACAACAAAACGTGTTTATTTAGATTGGAATGTGACAATAGACTGAAATATAATTTTGATGGCGTGAAAATTTCAGTCAAAGGTAGGTTTCAAATTAAACTTATTTACAGTTCAGTTATGTAGTAGTTCTCTGACCTTATCATTGATTACTTTAAAATAAAGATAAATCAAACCTTTGATAGTAGAGAGAAATGACTGCTTATACATGTTTATGTATCTTCTGAACAGATGATCCACCCAGACCGACTCTGACTCCGCCCACACTGAAGGTGAAAGAGGGAACCTCAGTGAGTTTGAACTGCTCTGCTCCAGCTCCCTGTCTGTCTCTTCCTCCAAATCTGACATGGAGCCCCGGCCTGGGTGAAGGTCAGGAGACCCTGCAGGAGAATCAGGACAAAACTAAAGTCAAGATCTCTGTGCTGAACTTCAAAGCATCACACCTCCATCACGGACAGGAAATCTCCTGTACTGCTGTCTACAGAAAACAAGATGGCAGCACTGAGTCATCTGTGAAAACCAGTTTAACAGCTGACATTACATGTGAGTATGTGTGTCTTGTGATTAAAGAAGTCAAACTTAAACTTTTAAATGCTCTCTCATCTCCTTAAAATCTTGACTAAATTAAATTAGGTCCTTTGAAGGATATCTTTACGCAATTCTTTAGATTTTGAATCAGTGTTGACATTTAATGACATAAATTAAATTTATTAAACACCTAAGTGTGAGATGCTTATGGATCAAATTAAATTAAATTAAATTAAATTAAATTAAATTATCCTTTATTAATCCCACGAGGGGAAATTCAGTTTTGCACTCTGTCTAATGAACATGCTACACAAACATAGGCTAGTCTGGAGTAGTGTGTTCAAAAGTAGTCATAGACAAAGCATACACATACATACAAAGCACACAGAGGGGAGAGACAACAGCAGGAAGAATATGAAGAAAATGCCCTGCCAACTTTAGTGACAAGGTTGGCTGTGGGAAATGTGAGGACGCTACTACCTAAGGAATGTAAGCAGCAGCTAGGCTCATAGGGTATTAGTAAATCTGTGATGTAGGAAGGGGCAAGTCTGTGTTTGAGAGAAAGACCATAATGTGGGAAAGTTCATCATTGCTCTGTGTGAGTACTGTTTTGTATCACCTGTTGTCTTGATGTGCGTTCCTAACAGAGTGTTAGCCCTGCCTACAGGTAATGTTACGGATTATCATTCTCCTGTATTTCACTTTGGTCAGGTAAATAAAGTTGCGCACCGAAGCCTGAAAACAAATCCTGATATGATGGGCAGTGCACGCTGATGTTCTCTACCACAATAAAAGCCTACTATACACCGAGCAGACTTCATGTAGCAGATCAAAGTTCTGACTTTATATTCAAAATGCCACACAAACACAAAACTACAATTGCGTTACAGGATTCAGATAAATGCCTGACATTAAAAACCGCAGTTTGCACGCGAGGGTAGGGCTATGTCATTAACCCATTTTGCTCGACTTTTATTTGTCCGATTGACACCGACTAAAATTATTACAATAGTGAAATTGACGGAAATCCGTCGTAGCGACGGAGAACTTTAATCCCTGTAATAATTTTTCAGATTCACCCAAAGGGACCACAGTGCAAGGAGACACAAATGGGACACTGACTTGCAGTACTAATGCAAACCCAGCTGTAAAGAACTACACCTGGTACAGAGCTGATGGAGGCCAGGAGACTTTCATGGGGACTGGACGCGTTTTATCTGTTAAAGCTTCAGATGTCAGCGGTCCTTTTTTCTGCAAGGCTGAAAATGAACTGGGGAGTGGACGATCCAACAACAAACACATAGATATTCAGCGTATGTTTACAAGTTAAACTGTGTGTTTTTAAACCTTTAAAGGTCTATAATTCCTCCAGAGCAGTGATTTACTGATTATAAAATGTTGTTAATGTTTCAGTTTTCAAGATTGATTTCCATCTTTGGCACTTTCTGTATTAGTATATAAAACATTACTAATTTGTCTTTTTCATCCAAATGTCCATGTGTGCCAATTTGGGCCAATCAATCATTCAGTTTCCCTTTCATAATCAACTCCTTCATGTGCCAGTGGGTTTAATGTGTTTAAATTGTGCTTTTGAACATAACCACCATGAAACAATCA
This sequence comes from Labrus bergylta, assembly GCF_963930695.1. Taxonomy (NCBI): domain Eukaryota; kingdom Metazoa; phylum Chordata; class Actinopteri; order Labriformes; family Labridae; genus Labrus; species Labrus bergylta. The sequence continues at coordinate 18,707,904 of NC_089202.1, forward strand.
GAAATGAATATTGAATTTCTTCTGGCTCAGTGTTGTTCCTGCTGAAACCACTCCTCTTCTTTTAGTCTTTTGGTTGCTCAGCCTACACTCGTCTCTCTCGCTCGCTTTGCAGTCTTGATTTGGAAATATGATACAGCTTTGGTACTTCCTTCACTGTCAAACTGACAATGAAGTAGACTTTAGTAGTAAAAACCATCAAGTTGAAAAAGTGTCCCCCCCCAAACAGGGTTATGATATTATCATGTTATTTCTTATGACAGGTCTTGAGGATAACTGTGGACCCTACGGTGGAGTTCTCTTCTGGGCTGTTACTGGAGTGTCTCTCACTGTGAACATCGTCCTCACACTCTGCATGGTGTTTCTTTGGTATGTTATTACACCGGAAGACTTTTTAGAATAAACTGTGCTGATGAAGATATGACAAATGGAGCAGACTTGTGTATAAAACAGTTTTTAATCCTCATTTCTTCTTTTACTAAAGGAAACAAAGAGAGAGCATGAAGCCAAAAGAAGAGGACAGCACTTACATGAATCTGGATCACACTAACAGATCTCCAGACTATGATGTCATTGCCAAACGTCATACCTGATTATTTGAAGACTCTCTCTCTGTCTCCCTCTCTGCTCTTCCTGCATTGCTTTAAATATCGACTTTGAGATATGAATGTGATATTTCAATATTCTGCAGGGTGTTTGGCACAATACATGATTAATTCTCAGTAATTTCACATAATATTTTCTCCATGAAGCCTCTGATGTTTAAATCTGGAGAGATATTGATCATGAATTATGGATAAGTTTGAGGTGATGGTTTTCACTTTTGTTTGTATTGAAGCTCTGCTAATCAAGATTTTTTTTTTTATTGAAAAAGTAAATGGTTTATCAAAAGAGATGCACATTGAATCAATCCAAGATATGGAAACATTGGTACAGTTGTATCCTCTGGGGCGCTGTTTTTATCTATTTAGTGATTTTATACCATGCATTGCATTTAAGTTGCAGATTTTTATACTATGCTTTGTATTTCATGTATCTTGTATTGTATTTTATGTCTTTTGGATTTTATTATTTGGACCCTGAGTCTGTAATAAAGTTTTGATTCATTCATTGCATGCTCTTGTTTTCCAATCAGATTAAAGAAAGCCTGTGAGGCCAGTTCCAGAGGACAGGGTTTAAATGGCCCTGAATCAAAGACGAGGTTAAGGAGGACAGTTTAAAGGTCCAATATGTAAGACATCTTCTGAATTAAATCTTGAAATGGTCTTTCTATATCATCAGACATTAAGGAAACATGATCTGTTTAAGTGCTGGTTTATCTGTAAATGTAGCAGTCGGTATGTCCTCCTTCTAATTTTCCATTGTGGCGCAGAATCATTGTATTTTGAGCAGAGAAGGTAGGCGGTTGCTTCTGAAAAAAGGAGAGAGGTTAGAGAGCAGAAAAGTCTCTAGACCGACGCAGAGCTGGTTAAAAACTGAAGCTTCAGTGTCCACGACATAGTAACCTGTTTGCACATTGGCTCTAGGAGGGAGGGGGCGGGGGAAGAAAGCTCTGTCCAATGTTTTGAAATTGAAGAAAAGTGTTGACGAGCTGATATCCTAAATCACACAAGAATGTTAAA